>NC_090933.1:1117892234-1119147720 GCF_040938575.1 Ambystoma mexicanum
AATAGAGATAGGAAGGAATGCAAGATGGTTGAAACAATAGGCAGAATACTGACCCCTACCACGAGGCACAGTTCTGTGTGGAGATCCCCCCCCCCCACCTGGGCAACCTGTAAATAAAGATATATAACACAAGCCCAGTCCATATGTTCAATAGTCTTACTTCCTCCTATTAAGGTTTTACCCCCCCAATGTACCTGGTGGAGTAGAGTTCTCTGACGATGCGTCGACCGATCCTTCTTGAGTGCCTCCCTTTAAAGCAGGAGCCACGGATCGTCGAGAGGCACGGGGGAACTTGGCGTTCGGTGTCGGGGAATTGACGGCCCTTCTTGAGTGCCCTCCCTTTAAGGCAGGAGTCACGGGTCGTCGAACGTCCGACGGTGAACAGGTTGAACTACGGCAGTGAAGTGGCAGCTTCGTTCCTAGCGGTGCTCGTCGACGACAGAGCGTTGGCGTCCTGCAAAGAAGTGGTGTGACGCAAAGAGATGATGAAGAACTGTGGCCCAGCAAGGGCGTCGAGTCGTCGGCGTCTCTGTGGTCTTTGGGTGGCAGGAAACCCACCGGTGGATGCTCCTCGGCGCGTCGACGGTCGGGCCTTCTCCAGCGGGAGACAAGCGGGTGACGATGCAGACGAGAGCGTCCGATGATCAATGGAAGTTCTTAGGTAAACGGGAGCATGGCGGCTCCGGTCGGCGACGGCGGTCGTCGACAGTGGCAGACAACAGTCCGAGTGCTTCTCCTTGGAGTTCCGCAGCAGTCCCCGTATCGGGTCGGCAGCCTGTCAAAGGTCTGTCTACCAGGGAGCGTTGGCAAAGATCAGCTGTGCACGATGGTCCCTCGTAGCTCGGGAAGAGGGCGCCTTACCAGGTCCTCTCTGGGTCAGTCCTTGGAAACACAGCAGCTTTCAGATTGCGAGGGAGAGCAACAGCACTCCTTCTCGTCCAGCAGGGCTTCAAGGTCAAGCGTCAGTTACTCCAGTTACTCATCGTAGTGGACTTCAGCTTCTGAACACGATTCCTAGCAGTGAGAGGTCCTCAGATATACTGTTGATCTCCCATTCATTCCGCTGGGCCACACTCAAGCATCCAATCACGACTACGGGCATTCAGGCAGGCAGGCAGCCAATCAGGCACACGAGGTATTCAGGCCATTCACTTCTCTCCAGACACTCACAACAAATTATGTGTATTGGGACAAGTACCAAGCCATTCAACCCTCCAAACTGCATTCATACCGGTTTCGGACAGGGCTGTCTCAGTCATTGTGACAACCACCAGATACTAGACATCCACAACCTGGAATGCATATTCGTCACACACTCTATTCACCCGGGTCCCACCCACAGGAGGTACCCACAACATACATCACCGGGAAGGCTCCAGCTAGTCTGGCCGGGCCTTCACAACACCACCATATATGGCATTTCCACCCAACAGCCAGTCAGGGGGAAGGGACAGAGTCAGAGCTTCCCAGGACTTTGGGAAAACAAGGTAATGGGTAATAGAAAGCAAGAGGCCACCGGGGCCATCTTGTTTTCCATCAGGAATCAACTGATCCCAATGGTAGGGCCGGGGTATCCCAAAATGGAGGATACTCCGCGCACCTGTCAAATTCAGCATGGAGCTGCCACCACCCCATACCCTGCTCTGCGGGCCACCCACAGGTGCCCAAATACATACACTAGGGGCACAGGGTTGTACCCCCACCCATGGGTGCCATAAGGGTATCCCACGGGTCCGTTCACCAAACCAAAAGAAAGAGCTGCACCGCCAGGAGTCCCACATGAACTCCTGCGCGGAAAACACGACAGAACACACGATAAAAAGCAGTAAAGGACAAGGATACGGAGGCCCTGTCCCTCCGATGCATTTCCAGCATCACATTAACCCTCCCTACGGTTCTTGATTTTCTTCCTCTACTTGACTCAGCAGGTAGTGTACGTATGGTTCCCATATGTTCGATGAGCTTGAGCGGTAGGATGATAGGCCTCTATACCCAGACTCCATATCGTTGCAACTCACCACATCTGAGCGCCAGTCTTCTATTTTGGGGTATGCTGGGCCCTTGCAGTGTATTGCCACCCTCATTTTTGCTAACAATAGGAGTAGCCCTGCAAGGCGCCTTCTGGCCATCTTGGCAAACACAAAGTAAATTCCTTTATTAATTGCAATGCAACATATTGTGTATATTGTATCTTATGTACATGTGGTGGCAGTACTATTCGCCCTTTGAAGATTAGAATACGGGAACATCTGTCAACCATTTCTAATCAAGACTCTAAATATCAGCTGGCTATTCACTGGCAACTAGCCCACCAAATGGACAACAAAGCATTGATTAAATTTGCAGGGATGGCTAAAGTCTCCCTACCTCAAAGTGGAGGCAATCTTGTCCTCAAGCTCAGGCAATTTGAAGCCTGTCTTATCTGCCAGTATCGTACTGTAGCACATGGACTCAATAAGGACCATGAACTATCTGCATTTCTTTGATGAGTAGACGTGACTCTCTTACTGTACTTCAGATATATTATCACATAATCGTTCAGTTCTTTTTATATCCACAGTTGGTCATCCATTTAGCCTTTGTAATTCATTGTAACCAATCCAGATTGATTTATAGAGAAGAATCGACCAATTGCGCATAATTAGCATTCACTTATATTCACGCAACCATACAATATTCATACAGGGCAGACTTAATTACAGGTACCCCTTAAATTAGTCAGTTTTATGGCGCTCAGGAACATTGGGTGGCAATGATTTAATCAACAGCTAACCGTAGCCTACCTATTTCTCAAACCCAGCCACTTTGGTTCACGTATGTTGGGTCCACAATGGACCCTGTGCAGGCCCTTTCAGCTCAATTTATGCATTGACCTTGCTCATATACATACACTTTATCTTTGCGCGGAATTATGGCACACCCACCTGTTCCATCCACAATTAATTTTCAATGTTTATTTTTTGCCAGCAACTACTTGCATATCGCGCTCATTCTTGCGCCCTTAGCTTCTATCTTTTGCTCAACCCAATCTTTACAATGGCTGGGCTTTTCTCCCAACTTAATACACATACTCCCAAAATGGCGGACTGTTTGGGACACAGCGCTGAACTGCTGAATGCTCCAGCTTGTTCCCGTCTTTATATTAACCAGTGCGGAGCGCTCGGCTCCAGAACCGTCCTCGCAGCAGAGACGCTGGTAAGTGCAGCTCTTTTGTGTATACCCCTAGATTGGCCATTAGGGTCTCTCAAAGCGCATCTGACCGTCTAGATGGCTCCAGTTCGCTTACTAATGAGCGCATTTGTGTTTTTTTCCTTCTCTTCTCGGCTTCGTACGGATGCCTTAATCCAACATATGCTATGGCTCGTAACAATGCACAGATTCAACTTCGCTTGAGTGCCCGTACGTGCAACTGCACTAATATAGGTATGATTTCACTTTATTTCTTTACAAAATGAAATGAATGCATGCAATTCGCGTGCATGTATATTCAATCATTGTAAAGCACAAGTGTGCAGATAACACAATCCATTTCCATTTCAGTGGAGCCTGTGATTTGTCAAAGCATTATTAGTAGAACCTCACACCAATGTATGGGTAAGTGAGGTACATTATCTAACTCATTGGCAATTGTAGTTGTAGTACCACTTGAGTTGCATATCATACATTAAATGTATGTCTCTCCAGTGACCTGTACCGACTTCAAGATTCCAAGGTACACCTTAAATAATGTATCTCATTAGTACAGCACAAGCCTATCTGTTTGACCAACAATGCAACACATGCTAATTCAGCCATTTCTTATATTTTATGTTTTGTCCATCTTCTCCTGCCAATGTACTTACCTTGAACTGGGTATATGCCAACTACATCCGTCCAACCTATATCCTTTTTCTAATATGCATAATTTGTTAATATGTTTTTCATTGAACAAAATTGTTGTCTGTATGGATTTCCAATTGGCCTGTGAATTGGTCTGAAATAACTGCCAATTGTGCTCTGCGCCTGGGATCTGTACATATTCAATGTTCTAAAATCAAATGCAATGTTTAATTTTAACTATCAATCAACATGCAGTCTCAGAAGAAGAGCTCTCTAGCTCGAAAGAAGTGTCAGACTTTCTTGTATTTCAATTAAAATCTTAACGAATTGTACCTAACTGCAGTTTGTGTGCGCAGTGTGATTGCAAACAACCCCTCTTTTGCACAACTTACCCAGTGGGTGACTTGGCAGGGCCCCACTACATGCCTTCGCCTGCAGCCCATTCAAACTAACCCAATTCATCAGTCCTTGCGCTGCATCTCGCAAGTCCCCCTCTGCCACCTCATCTGCTTTTGGACGTTACATATCCTACAAATACTTGATGGGGTGTCCTCTGCCCTTGGGTGGTGGATTGTTCCTACAACTCAGTTGAACAAATAGATGACAAAGTTCAATGAGAACATTTGGATCCCGATTAGCAACACAAGAGCACTGAGACTACTCTAAGGAAAGGTATTGAGCAGCTTTTGAACTCTACCCACTGTCTATAGACGGATGGGATAAGGGACTTATGATATTTATCTGTCAGGGGGCACCTTTGAATAACTCTGCTATGAAATGGCCTAGCACATAAATTGGGACACATCCAGATGTCTCCATGATTGAATGGTTGTAGTGGAGATATGCCACATAGTGACTTTTTGAATACAATATCTTTAAATCTAAATTTAGCAGTATTGTTGACTGTAGATAATTCCTGAACAAATATGAGTCTGACATGTGCTTTTATATGATATTTTCTTCGCAGCAGTCCGTACGGCTCAAGAAGAGGTACTAAACCTCAAAACGCGTCAGCCACAGAAATCGGACTTACATATTGTTTTGCTTAAACATTGTTTGATTTTAAAACTTTATATATTGTTTCTACAAAAATTGGATAGACATGTCTTCTTTGATTATCCATATAAGAATGTGGAATGTTTTACTGTGAACATTTTGACTGTTTTGTACAGTATCTGAAAGCGTGAAGGGGACGGGAGGATTCAACCTTTGGATCATCTTTTTTTTCTTTTATCTTGTGGTGCTTCTGTGCCAGGACCACAGTTCCTCTCCTGCACCTCAAATTTTCTTTACTTCAGTGACAGAATTTTGAAAGTAAGATTTCCGAAAATTGGTCTGTACCAATATATTTTTGGTTCAAGTATTGGACCCACAAATGGTTGTTCCGGAAAAATCAGAAATTTCCTTTGGAGCGTTGTTTTCAGCCTATAATACAAAAACACCTCCAAGAGGTTAAGACTCCCCCTGGCCTTTAACGCGTCTAGCGTTATGACCCTCCCATTGGGGAACAGGTCACGGAAGCTGTTTATTTTCAGTTTCCGCTTAAGATTAACGAAGCCCCTTTCTTTTTTTTTATTTAAATGTTTGTGGTTTATATCTTAAGCCTTACATATATGTATTGACATAAATAGAAAATAAAATAATCACATTTCTATATTACATTCATGTGGCATTCAATTTTGTCCACTTTCCATCTTATCTTATCCTTCACCAAGGGTATCCAAATGTCAATCGTTTCATATGAGGACAGAGAACTAAACTTTTCGATCAGTTTAAAAAGTTCACCTTTCAACTACATATCCATCGGCAGATATGGTTGTCCAGAAATGTACAGTGGTAGTGACCATGCGTCTGTTATTACCAATCAATATCTCTGACCAGCGTTCAGATTTTTCTAGTTCAGTCGGGGCACTAGAGTATTTTTGACTGAAGGCTAGTCGTTCCTTGTTGAGTGCTTCGCATTCCATGACAATGTGTTTGATTGTTTCCATTACCTCTTCTTTTTTGCAGAATCTGCACAATTTAATGATTTCCTTATTAGGGCATCGTTTCACCAAAATGTCACAAATTTGCAGTAGATTCAATCTACACCTTAAAAACATGTCTCTTATGTGTCTATCTGGAAATAGACTAAGATAGTGCGGGAGAACGTTTAGTGCCTGTGCTTCACCATCGCATTTGAGCATTGTTTTGTAAAAGTTCTTCCCGTTTTGTGTTTCGATCCAATCAATTCTTGCAAGATGTTTTTTTGCGATCTGAGGCCTTTTTATTAACCTGTCAATTGATATCTCAATATTTAGTGCATATCTTCATGGCGGCTTCTTTCCATCTGGTCAGTACCATATAATTGGCATGTAGAATCGTAGATCTCAGGATATCTAGTGCCGGTATGGAGTCTCCATTGGTAATCTTTCTAAATAGATCCAAGGTGTTCCACATAACAATTGAATGCAGAGACTGCAGTCCTAGTTCATATCTTATCCTTGACATGGGGTTGCCTGAGGAAGTGCTAATACTTTCCGCCAGTAGATTGCCTCGGTTTTCTCCCATATAGTTTGGTCTAAGTTTATTAGAGTTTCTCCGCCATGTGACAATATTGCTGTTACCTTTTGTCTGTAAAAGGACAGTGCAGGTTTTACAGAAAATGTTCCATACTGTCGGTGTATAATTGCACCCTGCCTTGCCCGAGATTGTAGTTTAGATTTTAAATGGATCGCCCAACTTTGTTCTGTTTCCGATTGGTTAATCCAGATGTCCAGATATTTGTACGTGCAGACCTGCTCGAGTTTTTCCATTCTTGAGATGGAAGACGTGGTGTTTCCTCTGTCTTTGTTTTAGCGGTGTAAGGGTCATGATCTTAGTTTTGTTGACGTTAACAACCAATTCATTTCTGTCCATACAGTCTTGCATCCTGTTCAAAGCAATTTGTAGGCCGAATGGTGTTTTTGACATTATAATAATGTCATCGGCATACAATAAAAGTTGAAATAATGGTGACATTGAGTTTTGAAGGATTCATTAACGAGGTGTATATGCCGGTTTCAAAATCCGAGGTGTAAAGATTATATAGGTCAGCGGCTAGTGGGCATCCTTGTTTAAGACCGTTCCAAGTTAATATGGGTTGGGTACCCAAACCACCAGAAGTCATCTTGACTTGACTGGTGTTTGAGTACAATAGTTTTATTGGTTCAAGGATGTCTACAGGACAGCCCCATTGTTATAACTTCTCCAATAGTCTCCTTCGATTGATTTTGTCAAATGCTAGATGCAAGTCTATAAAAGCAGTGTAAATTTGGGTTTTCGATTTGACTGCTTCCTGTTTAAGCATGTTCATGATAATTAGGTTTACATTTGTCCCCACATTTTTTGTAAACCCTGTTTGTCTCATCGCTTGTCGTTTGGCTTGCTTAGACCAGACATTGAGATTTTTTAGCAGGATGTTTCCAAATATTTTCCCCAATGGGTCGAGCAGGGCCAATGGGCGGTAATTTGATGGTTCTTTAGTGGGACCCTGGTTGTATATTGGTACCAGGGTTGCCAGTTGCCATGATGTAGGAATATTGTTGGTCCGATTTATGATTATGAAGATCTCTGTGCAGAACTCGGCCATGCTTCAGGATTTTTTGTTTAGAAGGGCATTCGACAGGCTGTCGGGGCCAGGAGCTCTCGAGACATTTAGTTTACAAATTATGTCTAGGATCTCTTTCTGTTTGTTTGAGTCATTATTTCTTTGGTTGGGTCTCTTTCCTTATATAGTTCTTCAAAGTACATGATCCAAGCATCTTCTTGTACATCGATTATCATTTGATCTTTCCTTTCAGGGTCCGATTTTAGTAGCTCGCACAGATTTCTAGTATTGTGTGATTTTAATGCACCAAGCATTGTTTCTGCATTCTGTTGTCTTGCATCATTTTTGCTGTGAAAAGCCAGTCTTTGTATCTTTGTTTGGCTTTTCTTGTCTTGATTTTCCTTGTTTCAGGATAGTCGAATTTGGCTTGCTTTACTGTGTTTTTCATCTCTCGCTTTCTTTCGGCTATAGCTTTGTTGTAAACATAGAAGGGACTATTTTTTATCCCATAGTGTGAAGCAGAGGATAGCTTGAATTGATCTAGAATCCAACCATAGTTTTATTTGCTCTTGTCAACCATTTTGGTGTTTTTGAATTCTTCAGGCAGAGCGGCCACGTCTGTCTGCGATATTCTAAGTCGAATCATACCGGCAGTCAAGCTTAGGGGAGGAATATTTATTCTCTCGAGATTGATTCCCTTTGATTGACATGAACGCATCAGGATGAGATGGTCACCATGTTCTGAATAGATGTTTGTGTAATCATTATTGATTCAAGTTATTCCTTTGGAGCAGTATATGTAATCGATAATGGATTCATGCTTTCCACTCGTCCATGTAGGTAGCGGGGTAGGTGCATCTCTGGCAAATGCATCCATTCAAACAAATTTCCTATCAAGCATTTCTGCTGTCCATCGTCGGGCTCTATGTTCCATCCTGTATTCCTCGATTGGGGTCCCTGCCCGAGTAAACGGGTGGAAGTTGAAGTCTCTTCTCAAAACTCAAATTGAGGATTTAAAAGACAATGGCAAACTGGCCCTCCTCCTACTCCTTGACCTCTCAGCAGCTTTTGATTTGGTCAATCACCAAATCCGTTGCCATCACTTGAAATCAGCTGCCCACTTCTCTGAAAAAGCCACTAATTGGATGAGCCCCTTCCTGGACAATAGACATATGAGAGTATTTTCACCTACCTCATCTGCAGATCCAACTCCGGTCCCCTGTGGAGTACCACAAGGGTCTTGTGTATCCCCTACACTCTATAATTTATTTACCAAACCTCTGTTTGATGTGCTTGACTATCTGGGTGTTACCTACACTAACTACGCTGATGACACCCAGATACTTATTCCCATCACTGGTGACTACATTGCCGACTCTAAAGCTCGGAATGACATCTACCAAGTTATCCAAGTCTGGATGGCCCAACACGAGCTCTGTCTCAACGATGACAAGACAGAGCTCCTCATCTTGGGCACCCAACAAAGACTCAACAAGCTTGACCCCTCGTTTAACACTTTCAACATCGATGGATATTCCATCAAAGTATCTAAAGATACTAAAACTCTAGGAATCTCTCTCGATTCTATACTTTTGCTTAACAGACAAACCAATGAGGTTGTTGCTGCCTCTGCTTACACATGTAAGCTTAGTCCATTCCTCTCCATACAGAATTGCATTATTCTAGCTAGGACATTGATTATGTCCAAACTCGATTACTGTAATGCACTTTATCAAGGCACTAACCAACGCAACCTCAACAAACTCCAAATCACTCAAAATAATGCTATTAGAGCGGCCCTCAACATTCTGAGATCTGCTCACATCTCTGAAACCAGGAAGAGTCAACATTGGCTCTCAGTGGCTCAAAGGACATCACTGAAATCCTTGGCCTTCACACACAAATGTGTAAACAACCAGGCCCCCCATTTACTTAGCCTCTCGGTTCTCTCAATACACACCCTCGCGGGCCCTCAGATCCACCCAAGCACATTGCCCCATGATCCCCAGATACAAGCTACAGACAGCCGGAAGTGCAAGCTTCCCAGTCCTAGCTGCCAAACTCTGGAACACACTGCAACGACTGCTACCAAAACTGTACCCCCTGTAACTAAGTTCCTGCAAGTAACAGTGCCACAATGCCCCTCGGCTGTCTGTGCGCTATATAAATATAAATAAACAAAATAAATAAAATTAAAACTGCCACTCACCATCAGATCTGTGCCATCTCCTACCCTATTCAAACACAAAGCCAAGCTCTGGCTATCCGCTACACCCGAACATTTGTCTTCATAGGCTGTCTGATTTCCTCTACCTTTTTTCGCTCCACCACTACCTCCTTGCCTATCTGCACTGCTATGTACTTTACTGCTCTTGTGATTGTTATTGACTGATTGTAACTGTATCCATTGCCATGATTGTACCTGTTGCTCTAAGATATGCGCCCGGTTGCCCTCGGGCCTGGTGCGCTATACAAATAAAATAAATACAAATACAAATGATGAATTCCACATTTAAGTATCTCATTGGGTTTCATCAATAGCCGAAAGTAAGGAATCTGACTTTTTCATCCGCGGTCTTTCTTGGATTCCAATACATGTTCAGAATGCTTAAGTAACATTTATTGATTTGGTGGCAATCTTTATTGTCAAAGTTCCTTGTTCCCTGATGCTGGACGAGAATCATATTCAGTGCCCAATGGTCTATGTTATTCGACTCGATAGTTTCAAATGGGGAATAATGTTAAATCAGCTTAAGCAGACTGGCTGACGGTCTACCTTTCTGCTTTGTGATAGCAGGGTTCATGTGGGTCGTATATCCTTCACATGCTGGAAGAGCTGATATCCAAGTCTCTTGAAAACAAAGAATCTGTGCCTTATTCAGATCTGTTACTTTTTGTTGGAATAAGTGTGCATGTCCCCGGGTGTTCCAGGAGCAAATCTGCATTGTTTCAGTGCTGGCATTCTTATGTGGTTATTGGTTTCTGGGAATGCTCCCTTCACTCGAGTTGAGGGTGGATCCGGTATCTCTCCAGAATGGAGATCTTGTGGCTTCAGAATGATAGTGAGTTTGTCGATAATATCTTTTATAATTATTGTGATTCCTGTGTTGTTGCCCTTTTTCAGATTGACAAGTACTAATGCTTTCGCAGCTTCTGATCTCCGAATATGAAATATAGTTACTTTGTAATGTTGCATTTTGGTTTCCTATCTGTTTTTATTCCTTTGATATCTTCGATGGTTAATTCAAAGCCGAGCGAGCATGATTCAATCAGTCTCAGTGATCTATGCATGACAATTGATCCAGATTTTGTCCAAGCACTCAGTGTCAATAAATTCAATGAGTTCAAGATCCTTAGTTGTCACTCTTCTCAATTTTGGTATTGCTTGTAGTAGCCGCAATGTGTTAGTTCCGTTTAGGATCAATTTACCATCGCGGTTCGTTACCCTTTTGAGTTTTAATCTGGTGCTCTTGTTCTTTTGATGTGGGTCTAGGAATGTTGGTAACTTTAGAGTTGTGTCATGTTTTGGAATTTTACCAGGGATATCACTTCGCTTTTCTTCGTTCTCCTCATGGTCGTCTTTTCTGTCCAGTGGCATATCGTTGTTGTAATAACTTATCTCCATGTCCGAGATCTCTTTGTATTGTTGGCCATCGAGCTCTTCATATCGAACCAAGATTATCATTGATACATTTGTTGACTCATCTTCTTCTTGCATTTGTGATTGTTCTTTTTCCATGTAGGCCTGCTCTTCTGCCGAATACGTGGATAAATTCATGAGGGATTCAACATCGCCTTGTGTCTCCTCTTGCACTGGTTCTGTTACCTGGTTGATTTGGTCACGAGGAATCCCTATTCCATCTTGTTCTTCTTTGTGCTTAGTATCGTTTTCCTGTAGATGCAGCACTTTGTTGCTTCTTTGGTTGAGTTTGTTCCCCCACCAATGGTTCAGCATTGCCTTGAGCGACCATGTGCTCGTTCTATTGCCTGGGTGATTTGAGCACCCGTTGACCCTGTTCCATCTTGCTCTTTTGCCTGAGGAGCTTCCTGTTCCTCCTGATGAGCCGCTTTTTGTTGCTTCCGTGGTGAAGTTTGTTTCCCTTTTTTGTTTATGTTTATAGCTGCGTAAGATTTCTGAGAAATGCTCTGGATCGGACGCTAAGTGGCGCGGCGAAAGATGGCCGCAGACTAGAAGAGCTCCTGCCGTTAGGGGGACAAAAACGCAACAGTATGCCAGAATAAGCTGCTGGTTTGCCCATAAAATGAGGGGACAGTGAAGCGCAGACCACCAGGATCCTGTGGTACCCACGCCTGCAAAAATCGCAATACAGAAACCTGATATACTCACTTCGAACGCTGAGCGGGTAAAGCTCAACAAAACGACTGCTATCAGACGTCAGAGACGAAGGACTGTGACCAGCCAACGCATGGGTAGCGGCAGAGCCTTAGCCTGCCCCCATCCTGGACCAGGACCCTGGGGACTTTGCCGGGCGGTTGCCCGAAATCCCGCTGCACATCTCTCGGGGACCCGCCAGGGGGTACACTCGCACCTGTGCTGGACACCGCGGGGAGCACACCGTACCGCCCTGCGAGGACCACCGGAGAGACCAGCAG
Organism: Ambystoma mexicanum; assembly: GCF_040938575.1. Classification (NCBI taxonomy): domain Eukaryota; kingdom Metazoa; phylum Chordata; class Amphibia; order Caudata; family Ambystomatidae; genus Ambystoma; species Ambystoma mexicanum. The sequence goes on from NC_090933.1 coordinate 1,117,904,236, forward strand.
CCCCCAGCCGCTGCAGCTGTTTGTGTGAGGACAGGAGAGGAGACACCGCTCCAAGCCGCAACAATTTAGAGGGGGGGGTGCGGGCCCGTGAGCGCTCACCCAACACCTGCCACACCGGCGTTCGGCAGTAAACTGCCGTTTCCCACCCAGGACTCCCCAGCAAAACGTAGGAAGGGGGGCCCGGCCTCTGCTCCCTGTTAGGGAGAATTCTCTCTTTAGGCTGAATTTCCTAACCTAGTGAGTCCCCCAGCAGCTTTGCTGGATTTCTGGAGTTTGTTTTTTTCTCCTGCCAAAAGTGAGACTCTTTCTCCCACTCTTGGACATGATTTATGGTGTTCCTTTGACTGTTAATGTGTTTTATAGGCTATGGGGTCCTTTACTCCATAGGGTCTCATGTGTTTTTACTATGTGTGTTACACAGCACCCTCCGTGCAGTAACACAGGGGTGTCATAGTGACACCCCACCATAGACTCCATACCCTGGGACTGACTACTGTCGCCCAGGGCATGTAAAGTCACCATTGGCTTTACTAGTCCCAAATTATTAACAGAAACCGGTACAAACCATCATATTGTGGACGTATTGGTCGGGGCAATTCGATGGCCCCGGGGTCTGTTAGTCGAGGGGGCACGTCTCCGTCCCCCCCTGATCGAGTTTTGGCTGGTGGCAGTGGATACTACTTTTTATATTCAACCGCGAATATATCCCTATGGGATTTTCCCATTGTTCGAGGCTACCAACTTTAATTATTTAATTCTCAGCCTCGAACATACCGCCGGTTTATTTATTTAATATGAATTCGCCGGTTGGTATTTTTTGCCAGGACTCGATTCTAAAATGGCGTTTGTGTTCTCTTCTGTGACTCCAACCCAAGTCGAGCGCTTTGTTCCACCTTTTGGCAGGCTTCTCCACAGAAGCCTCACAAAGTGGTGCCACTCTGTCTGGGTACCACAGGGGGTGTGGGAGGGGGTTTAGGCACCCTGGACTGAGTTACCTTGGTAACTCAAGTAGCACTCTTGTGTGATTGGCCAAAGTGGTGAGCCGGCCGCTCACCACTTAGCATGTTTGATTGACAGCTAGGCTGAGTGAATGGGGGTGTGCTGCATAAAAGCAGGGCTTTGGGGACTGGAACTTCAGAAGTTGCCACAGGACCCGAGAATCCGATGAGGGAGAAGCTGAGCCAACCGACCACGACGACACCACCGGTGGAGCCCTGCGGAACCGACTCACCACTTCCCGACGACAGAGAAGATCTCCCGGATGGAGAGGCTTCTTCCCCTGACTGGTGGGCACAACCATTTTACCTTCTCTTCTAAGCATCCCAGGACGTCTTGTGGTCGAATTGCCCGCGCCAAGCACCCCAGCAACCGGATAGCCACTTACCACTGGACCGCGAATAAAAGGACCGCTCCTTTTACCTGAGAACTCCGCGGCTGGTTTCTTCCCTGGCAGTGCAACGGACTCCTGTCTTCCTCCCCGACGAGATCCTCTCTTCCCCCGGACGAAGCACCAACTTGCATCCGCTGCCAGGAACAACTGCCCCCGCTGGAGTATTCTCACCACTTTAAGGTACCGTGTTCGCCAGGCCTCCCTTTCTAAAGATTGCTACAAGGTAATAATAACCCCTTAACCTTCTGGACTGGGCTGGCGGCCTTGACCCTCTAACTGGTCCCTTTCTTTTGGTCCAACTCTTTTTGAACCTTTGCAAGACTCTTGTGTACTTCAACCGTGTGACCTTGGACACATTTCGTTCTGATCCTCTTAAAGTGGATCCGGCCTTCTGAATTCTAACTTCACGGTTTTACTTGCCTTCCTCTCTTGTTTTGTTCTTATGAAAGTACCGGTTTTTGCCCAACACTCCTACCCCTGCAGTGAAGCCTGAGACGGGGAGGGCCACAAACAAGGACAAACAGTCCTAGGAAACGGGCCGCCACAGCAAACCTTGCTGGACTCCGAGTGGTGGCCAGCCTGCTGACAGCAACCGGCGCCACAATATCAGTCCCTGGCAGCGAACCACTTCCGCTCCCAGAGCAAGAGGCAGCCCCGAGCCATCCTGGCCCCATACCATAGGGAGTGCTCCCTCCTCACTCAGGGGCCCACAAGGGGAAGCCCGCCCCTCTATGCACAGCCTGTAGCACTCCGTCTATGGCCCCATCCCACAGCAACGAGGACTGACCACGCAATTCCAGTTCAGGCACTCGCCTGCCTGCTCCTAGACACAATGAGGCCTGCATCGTCTGGGACGCTCAGCCCACAGCATCTGCAAGAGTTTCAGGTGCCTTCAAGCCCCACCCCTCCTTTCCTCACCACTGGTAACCGCGGCCCTGTCAGGGGTGGACAGAGCCTTGGCATAAAGGGCAAACCCAAGACCGGTCCTTCCGCCAACAGGCCTCCTACGCTGTCCAACCCAACACCGCAAGGCGCCACCACCGCGCGGGGGTACAAAGAAGAACACTGCAGCGGGATACGCCTAAGGACAATAAGTGCCGGAGGGCACTCAGACATCCTGATTGCCCCAGACCTGTATTGCGCAGCCAGGCATGCAAAAAAACGGCTGGCCCCCACGGTGTACAGTCGCCAAGTGCCCAAAAAATAAATAAATTTAAAAAAAGACTCACCCTGAGGCAAACTAGGAACAGCGCTGCAAATGGCATTCTAACAAAAGGCCCAGGCCCATCGACAGAAAAACCTACTTTGGCCGCCATGCCCACCCTACCCAGGAGATCCAACCGTATTAAGACAAATGGAGGTCCAGTAGCAACTACAGGCCATGCTGGCAGAAATGCGGATCATCGGTCAGCGGACCCAGGAAACCAACAATGCAGCGATGGACATAAAACGCGATCTGCAGGACGTGCAATGGCGCCTGACGGCCCAGGCTGAGCGCACGACTGACAACGAGCAACTGATCAGAGCTGTCGAAGACAATTTGGCAACAGCAGAAAATGACCTCGATGGGGTCATCAAAGAGGTTCAGAGACTGGGGCAAAAAATTGATGCAACAATCTGCGGGTGGTGGGCCTCCCAGAAAACACAGAGGGAGAGAACCTCGAGACCTTCATGCACAAACTCTTCTGAGATGCCCTCAAAATCAAGAACCCGCGCAAACTTACGATCGAGAGGATACACAGGGCACCAATCCCTAAACCAACGCCCGAGAAGCGCCCCAGGACCATAAGCATGCAGCTGCTCAATTTCCAGCATAAAATGGTGATCCTCAAAGCATACAGAGAAGCGGGCCCAATCGGAGTCGGAGCAGCAAATGTCAGATTCTTCAATGACTACTCAATGGAGGTCTCCAGAAAGCGCAAGGAGTTCAGCCCGCTCTTTGAGGCACTGAAGGCCTCAGACATCCACCACTACCTGAAATTCCCTGCTACGTGTTGCGTTCAAATCACCAAACAATGGCATGCGTTCGACAACGCTGAAACTGCCTGTCTGTTTCTTCAACAGCGAGACATAATTTCCACAGACTTAGAACGGCCACCACCGGAGAACCAACGACCCAAACAACCCTGCCCCCTAAACCCAACCAGACCACAGACCAATGGCAAATGGCAGACAGCCGCAAGCCCAGGGGATGGGGTTAAAAGCGCTAAACAAAAAAGAAAAGGAAAAATTAATAATAAACATGAAACGGCAGAAAAGAAAGGAAGGAATCGCAGCACTAAGGCGTCCATCACTGGACACTCACCACAGGATCCTGGATCTATAATCTGACACCAGCAGCGCGCCCCTCAAAAAACAGTTCCCCGTGTACCGGTCATACATCCAGCCGCCACCACCCAGAGGGATAGGGGTATGTCGTAGCTCCGGCAGAGGCAACGACAGGTATTCAGCACTCTAAGCGGGGTGCAACATATGGGCACGAGGGGTGCAGGGGCCCTGCCCCCCAAACCCAGTGTTTTGGCGATCTTGCCATGTGTTGGGAGAGGACAAATTGTTGGTCCCACCCAACGTTCATACTTTGTTATTCAAGTTGTTGGGTTAAGAACGGTTATTGGCTCAGGTCGGAGCCACACCGAGTTGCATACCATGAATCTCAAGTTGTTCGAGACCTGCCGCCCGAGCAGACATGGCGTTCAAGCCCTTTACCCGGTACAATCATTTGCCCGCATACTCAGCAGATCATACACACACCACCAAAGGCATCGACCATCACCCTGGTAACCGTCAACATTCAAGCCCTGGGCCACCCCATCAAGCGCAGACGCCTACTGAGCAGCATGAGGGATCTTCAGGCAAATATCATTTTCCTCCAAGAAACCCACCTAGGCGCCATAGAATCGGGCAAACTACAACGGGGATGGGTAGGGACCGCGTACCACTCCCCGCAGCCTGGGAAAAGAGGTGTATCCATCCTCATCCATAAGCAGGTCCCTCTCCAAATCCAACATACATTTTTGCCGACAAGGAAGGTAGATTATATGCTATTCCAGGGATTGTTGCACCAGCACCTAATCACACTTCTAAATGTGTATGCCCCCACCGCGGACACCCCTTCCTTCTTCACCCAGATGTTCACAACATGCACACAGTACATAGGCAACATCACGCTGAAAGGGGGCGACCTCAACATCACCCTAGACCCTGAACTATACCGCCAGGGCACAACCTTCGGAGGCCCCCTCACTCAGAAAAAACAGACAGCCCTCAAGGCCCTAATGCAAGACCTCCACCTAGTAGACATATGGAGGAAGAGACACAAACAAAGCAAAGACTACACATTCTACTCACACCCACACAACACATACTCCAGGCTGGACTAATGGCTTACCCTGGAAAACACGCTCCACTTAGCAGAGGACTGAAAGATCCTCCTGACTACCCTATCAGACCATGCTCCGGTCCTTTTACGATTAGCCCTCCCAGACACACCACGCAAACCCCCCTCCTGGAGACTGAACCTCTGCATGCTCCACTACCCAGAAGTAATTGAACTTCTCAAAGCCGACTTCGAGCGGTTCTGGGAAGCCAACCTCGTACAGCGCTACAAGACCCATAAGTGCTGGGGCACATTCAAAGCCCACATAAGGGGGCAATGCATCTTGAGATGGGTGTAGAAACGCAAGATGTGGGCGGAGGAAATTGCCAGCCTGACAGCCGAACTGAGCATAACTGAGAGGGACCACAAGAGAACCAGAGATAAGCTACTAAAACCTCAACTGAATAAACTCTGCGCTAAAATTAAACAGGTCACTACCCGACAAAGTCTAGGAGTCCTACACAAGCTGGTCCCAATCTTATTATGCCGAGAGTGATAAACCCTTGAGGAACATGGCCCTAGCTATAAAGCAGCGCTAAACAGCCCAAACCATAGCCACAATGCGGGATAAAACAGGGAAACCACTTGTGGGAGATGCCCCAATTAATGCACGATTCACAGAGTTCTATAAAGAACTCTACACAGCCCCCGAAGACTCCACTAATGCGAATATTGACCCCTTTCTAGACTTCATACAGATCCCAAAAATCTCTGCAGATCACATACCTGCCCTAGAAGCTCGTATCACAGCAGCAGAGATAACATGCGCTATTACCTCACTCACAGCTGGAAAAGCGGCAGGCCCAGATGGGATACCAATCGACTTGTATAAAAAACTAGACACGGACATCTCACTCCGGCTGGAAGAGGTCTTCACGAAGCTAGCGACCTCGGTAACCTCCCCCAGTCAATGCTTTCCGCCAAAATGGTGGTCTTCCATAAAGCAGGCCACGATCCCGACCTATGCGGATCATACAGACTCATATCCCTTATAAACGCAGTCGCCAAGATCCTGGCCAAATGCATAGCTAGGCGCATAGAAAACATCCTCCCGAGTATCATTCACAAAGACCAAATGGGGTTCATCCACAATAAGCACTCCAGCGATAATATCAGAATGCTCCTACATGTGGTAGCGGGAAATAGGGATCCGGATGATCTAATACTGACAATAGATGCAGAAAAGGCCTTTGATAAAGTACAATGGGACTTCATCTTCAAAGTCCTACTGCGATATGGTTTCCCTCCCTACTTAATTCAACTGATCAGACTGTTGTACACGGCCCCCACAGCCGCAGTCGTAACAAATGGCATCACCTCCCCTGCCTTTGAGCTATAGTCTGGCACCCGCCAGGGGTGCCCGCTGTCTCCTCTCCTATACGCGCTGTCCATAGAACCTATTGCGATCAAATTACTGGTGGACAAACAATGGCAGGGCATAACACAGGGAACAGAGGAACACCGGGTATCCCTATACACAGATGACATGCTACTGTATGTCAGCAAAGGCTGCTCCTCCCTCGCATACATCAGGTCGCTCCTGCAAGACATAGACCCGATGGCAGGCTACAACATCAACTGGAGCAAATGCGAGATCTTGCCATTACGCCCCGACATCCCTTGGGATCCAGGGGGAACAGCCCCCTTCACTTTGCAAATGAGCCACATAAAGTACCTCTGGATCAATATCAGCGCCTCACTAGAGAATATAAGTGACCTGAACTACCCCAGTAAAATATCACGCATCTGCCAGGACCTGAAGCGATGGGACACATTAGCCCTCTCCTTGAACGGGCGGATAAACGCCACTAAAATGAACTCATTCCCGAAACTCACATACATCGCAATGATGATGATCCCAGCAGGCCCATCCCCTGGCTCCTTGAAAGAGCTCGACAGAGCAATCACCAAGTTCATATGGAGGGGGAAGAGGCAAGACTCTGCCTGCGAACCCTTCAAGCTGCCAAACCAAACGGCGGCCTTGCAGCGCCCTTCCTGAAATCCTACTACCAGGCGGCCCAGGTCTGCTGGGCAAAGCGCTGGCTAGACCACACAGACTACTCTAGCTGGAGGGCAATGGAGGTTGAAGTGATGAAATCACTCAATCCAATCGAAATCATGGCCACCGCTCCCAACTTGCTCCCCACAGCCATAAAGTATCACCTGATAATCGGCCCACCTTAAAACAATGGCACAGACTCCAAGCATCGCAAGGGATCCAAACCCTCCTAGCACCACCTTGGTACAGCATTAGGGCTGTTCTTACATATGGGCTAGCCCAAAAAGAAATCCACCATAAACGGGACACGGATTGGGCCAACCTAAGAATAATGGACATATGGGACTATGGTCAACTGCAGACGTTCCAAGACGCACACCACAAACTGGGGCTAAACGCTGGAAAATGACTCACTTTCCACACACTCCGCAGCGTCATACGCCGATACACCACATAGCTATCACAAACCCCAGCCCCCTGCATGGCGGAAATGGAATACCACTTGAATGCTTTCCCCCAGTTGCACACTTTCTACCAAATGGCGATACCAAATAATCTGGGACGCAATCAATCCCTAGCGCATGCCTGGACCTATGACCTGGGCTCCCCGATCGAGATCTCAGATAACTTAGATCGCTACGCTGCCATACCCTGGATATCTGTTAACCTCAAGAACAGAGAGATCCAATTCAAAATTATACAACGGATATACTACACCCACACAACACTATTTCAAATGGGAATTGCACACACAAACACATTCTGGAGGGACTGTGGATCCCTAGGCACGATAGGACACATCCTATGGCAATGCCCTAAACTAATCCAGTTCTGGAAGGGAGTCCACCATCAGAAAGAGAGAATAGACGGAGCCACAGTCGCATTCACGCCCCAGGGAATGCTGCTGGGAGTAGGGGTAGATGACTGGCACAAAGAGCAACTAACTCGCAGACTCGTCGGTATAATCCTATTCACGGAAAGAAAAACACTCATTCACTGGAAAGCCAAGACCCCCCTCACAATCCGATTGCGTAGAACTACTAGCGAAAACATGCAGACTCGAACTGGCGGCCATAGCCAAAAGACAAACCTCTAACCCCTCCAGAGTCTCTAAATTCAACGACCTAATAGAGCAGTACGCCTAAGGGGGTCACAGTTGCCTACACAAACTGGGTCAGACTGGCACCTTACGGCCGCTACCCCATAACGCCAGTACTCATCACCCACTGGATGACAGGTCAACCGGGCAAAGGCACCACAAGCCTGCGACATGAAGCAGTCCCGTCAGGGACTTTCAACTCGAAACACAGTTGGTGGTGGGGTGGAGGATAGGGATAGCATGCTGGGGGATATAAAGTTAAAATTAAAGGTTAAGAAAAAGAAAACATTTCTCCACGAGAAGCAACTGTACCAACGCAAGTGGGTGCAGCTGACTGTACTTCAGTTAGTCAGCAACTACCCTGCACAGATTGCCACACAAACTCGACCACAGGGCTGCGCATGAAACTGCAAGCTACAGGGAAGTCCACAATCCCAAGAGACCCATTATTGTTATGTTTTGGTATATGACACTGATTCTACCTAAATGCTTTGCTCGCCTAGTATAAGTATAATGAAATGCCAATAAAGTGTGTTTAAAAAAAAAAATGCTCTGGATCCTTTTTGTTGTTTTTTTAATTGGTTTTTGCCTTTATCGATTTTTGGTTTTGCGATAGATGTTTGTTGATTCTGTCAGAAGATTCTGTAGGTTTGTCTTTGTTTTTCGCCACCTTTATCGCAATTGTTGTCTGGGGTGGAGTTGTGTTCAGGAGCAGGATTTTTTCCCTTGAGTGTTGACTGTAAGGTCCATCAGTAGCCCCTCATGCATTTCGTTTTCCGTAGACGGTCGCATAATTGCTTCAGATGTAGGACGGTTAGTCGTAATTAAGGTGGGGAATAATTCTCAGTTGGCGTGGGCAAGCACTCTTTCATATTTCTTTGCTGTTTTTTGCTGGTACATCTTCATCATGTTAATTAATGCTTCAGTTAATTGCGTTTCATCTTCTCTGTCCTGTCTTGCCATGTCCGCTAGCCTCTGTTTCCAGTTGTAACTGGTTTCTGCCTCTCTGTCAAGGCGTGTGTATATCCTGTCCATTAACCGATCATGAGTTTTTTGCTTTGCGTAGATGGATGCAAGCAATGTGGCGTTATCTCTTGCAGTTCCATGTAGGGGATCATCGTTTGAGTTGTGGCTTATTAGCATATTCTGCAAGTCAACCATCGGTGTTGGAGTGGTTTCTTGATGTTTATGTTCGCTTAATTGAATGGAGCAACAACTCGGATTCTGGTTTGGTGAACCTAACATTTTGTTGTTTGTTTCAGTCGTAGTCTCCTTAAACTTGCTCTTTATATCTGCTGCTTCGTATTCCGATATTGATGGAGCATGGTCTTGTACTGGTTTACTACAAGCTTTTCTGGCAGCAATGCCTTTCGCCTGCTTTTTATTCATTCTTGAGGTTTCTTGTAGCTCTATTAGCGCTTCAATCTCAGTGAGATCCAGAGATAATCGTGCAAGGCGCCTATTGGTGGGTAGTTTGGCGGCCAGCTCATGGCGTTCAGATCTTACGTGTCTTTCATAGTATTGTTCTTTAGCTCAATGTGCTTTTTCTATCTGAGTCATTGTCGTTGGCGTAATGAAATTTCGGCTGTACCGATCCTGGTGGCTCATATTTTGTTCAATGTATGAATCAGAATTTATCATGCTCTTCCCTTCACTAATCCGGGAATTTCTGTTTTGATTCGAGTACTATAGATTTAGTGCAATTTTCCGACTCAACTGTTTTGTTGTCAGAGGGACATGGCAAGTTGGAATTAGTAGTCCTGTTCCAGTTGTCATTTGTCACTTTCCTCGATCGCATACTTAGTTTCTCTCTTTCCATGGTATCGCTGATTGGAGGTTCTGATTGATCATTTTCCTTTCTGTCTGTCAACAGCATTTCTTTTTGAATAGAGTCTATGTTCAGTTGTTTAGGTGCTGTGTTTCGCACTCTATTTCTCCCTGGTTTACATCCTCATAGGGAGACGTTTTGTTTGTTTTTTCATTTTCATTTTATTGGTAGAAAGTGCTGCCCGTGTTTGTTTCTGTAGATAATGTCTGTGTATTTTGCAAAACCGTTGTGTTAATTTCTGCAGGGGGTGGGGGGTTCTTTCATTGTTTTAGTTCTTTGCCAGGTATGGGGGCGGGATAAAGAAGTTTGAACTGAAACGTTATCAGAACTGGTTTGCATGCTTCCTTTTTATTGCAAGTGTTTTATTTGCTTTGGTCGAGTTTCGAGCGATGGGTAAATAGCAGGCTGTTTGTATCCCTATGTTTGTTTCCACTGTGCAAGGAGCACTGGGCTCTCACGAGCAGGCGCCCCTCCTCCTCCTCCTGGCCGCCGCTTCCCCAGGCGCGCATGCGTGTGAATCCGAAAGTGGAAGCGGGGTACTTGATAAACCGGGGGGCCAACACAACAAGAGCGTGTCAGGGAATTCACAGGTAGGAAAGCTTTGGTAGAGTTTTGTATGCTGGTTTAGTACTGGGCAGCTTGTATTCATGCAGCTTTTACCGTTGTGGTAGTCTAAACGCGAAGGACCCGTTATGCAAAGTTACCGTCAGCCAGCACGTGCGGGTCAAAGGACGAGTCCCGGAGTCCCCGCACGGTTGGTAGTTGAAAGATGTGGTTTGGAGGAATGTATGGGGCCTGAGTATTAGGGTTATACACTCAGGGTGGAAACCTATAACCAAGGCAATTCAAGTGTCACAGTAGTAGAGTTATTGATACGGGAGAGGAGCGCACCTCTTACCTTCTAAGTTTATTTCCAATGCAGTTACTTGGGGATTGAGTCTTCGAGTCGCGCCCCCCGCGGACTCTCACAGACTCTCCACAGTCTACCTCCACACTCCGCGGCCTGAGGTGGTAGATGTACCGTTCCTGGGTAAAGTAGCTCCTCCCAAAAGCAATGGCCAGCAACAACAGACTGGCTAGTAAGACTCTTGCAGACTCCAAACTCTACCTCCACACTCTTTCTGAGTTAAGTGGTATGACTGGGGTATATTGTACTGGCAGTGCTGGGGAGTAGAGGACCTCTGACCTTGATCTCTGCTCTGTGCGTGTCCATTCTGGGCACGCAAGTTCAACCATGTTCCTTGCTCTGTTCCCTCTTTCAGGGGAGGTGAGAATACTGGATAGCAGTAAGAATCGAGCCCCTAGTGCCCTCTCTACCTCCACATGTCTCTTCTCTCTTTGATCTCCAAACCAATAAAGGGCAAACCCAGCCTGCGCCACATTGTAGTACGTTTGCAGGCCCGGTACCACCAACCACCACCCCCTGTATTGGTGCTATTAATTTATCCCACGATACTCTTGGCTGCTTACCGGCCAAGATGAACTGAGTGATCATTGACTTCATCTCTCCAAAATAATCTGCAAGGACTGCTACAGATACGTTGAGGAACAGAGGAATCGGGGAAGCAATACCATTTTGATCAGGGAGACCTTACCGTATAGGTTTAGTGACAAGCCTTTCCACCCGATTACTGCCTCTCTTTCCTGGTCTAGTGCTTTTTGGTAGTTATTTTCGAATATTGTGTCTGCATCCCGGGCTATGGTCACCCCACATATCGAGTTTGCGCAATGTGCCATTGGAACCCCCATTTATCAGCATACTGTGTCACACTTTCTGTCAACGGGAAAAGGACTGATTTTGTCGCATTGATCACGAGACCCGAGAAAAGCCCAAACTCAGCCGTATCCTCCATAATGGGGGTCAAGGTTCATCTCAGGGTCATTAATAAACAACACAATGTCAACCGCATATAGTGAGATGACTACCATATGCTTGAAGAGTTGGATACCTCTGTGTATGTGGGCCTCCCTGACGCTTTCAGCCAGTGGCTCAATCAAATAGAAGCGGCAAGAGGTGGCATCCCTGTCTCGTATCCCTGCTCAAGGTTATCCCCGGGGTGAGTTGGCCATTCACCCGCACACTAGCTATGAGTGACTCATATAGTAGATCCACAAGGCCAATTAACTGTTCTCCCAGCCCCATTCTGCGCAGGACCGTGAATAAAAAGGGCCATTCCACCAAGTCAAACACCTTGGTGGCATTTAGCAGTGCTGCGACTACGTGGTCAGTCTGATCGGCTGCTGAGATCAATCCAAACATTCTCCTTATCCCAAAAGATGTGGAGCATCCTGGGATAAATCCAGCTGGTCGGCCCTCACCATCTTGTGCATAAAGGGTGCCAATCTGGAGGCCAGTATCTTAGCTGGGATCTTATTATCCAGATTAATGAGGGAGATCGGTCTGTATGATGCATAATCATTTGGTGGTTTGCCATGTTTAGGCAGGACGATGACCAGGGCCTCCCTCAGGAATTCAGGGAGTCTCCCTTCCAAGGCGCTCTGCTGATACATGTGTAAAAGATAGGGTCTATCTTTGGTGGGTAGTATTTGTAGAACTCGTCCCCGAACCAATCAGTCCCGGGAGCTTTCACGGAAGGCGACAACCTATTAGCTGTCAGTACCTCTTCTAAGGATATTGGCGATTCAGTCCCGCTCTGTCTTACACAGTGCACCAATACAGTGCCACCCGTTCTAAGTACCATTCTAATTCTGCCCGAGAGGCTTGGGTATGGGACGAGTACAAGTCTGTGTAAGACGGCAAAACTCCTGTGTTATCCCAGCATCATCGAAACTCTCCACTCCTTGCTCATTTATTATAGATGAGACCCTTCCCTTGTGTGTTTCAAGCTTCGCAGCTTTTGCGAGCAGTCTTCCTGGTTTCTGCCCTTCTACGTATCGTGTCACAGCTGCTCCCCACTCCAGTGTTTTCGCCTCTCTATGTGCTAATCCATAAACTGCTCCATGAGTTGTTCAGTTTCCACCTGTTGTCTGGGGGTCCCCAGGCCTCCCGCCGCCTGTAGTGTGCTTAAGCACGACTCTACAGTACCCAGTTCACATCTAATCTGTTTAAGCATCCCCACCTCCTTGGCAATACTTCCCCCCCCCCGTATCACACACTTGAAACTCTCCCGGAGGGTACTCGCTGATTCTACCGAGCCCTTATAGACTTTAATACGCCTTCATTGAACAGTATATCTGCCAGACCCTCACCTTTAAATTGCCATGGTCTCCTCTCCCTCCCCCTGCCCGATAGTTCCATGATTAGTAATACTGGTGCATGGTGTGAAAGTGTGCGGGCTAAGATGGTGACCTCCTTTGTGACCCCCATTACTGCCTGAGAAATCAAGAAGAAGTCCAGGAGCGATGCTGTGTCATGGATCGAAGAATGAAAGGTGTACTGTCACTCATCCAGATTCTTAAATCGCCACACATTTTCTAATTCCCACATCTGAGCCATTCCTCTTAGTTCACTGTGCCCCTTAGACGGGGATCAGGCCGGTTGTGTGGCCTAGCACCGGATCCATTATCTCATTAAAATCGCCTGCCCAGATCATGTCCCCTGGTGGGGCTTCCCCTAAGTGTCAGTTAAGCCATTCCGGAGTTGTGCTGTGTCCTGATTGGGTCCATAATAATTAACTAGACTATACAGGCGGCCCTTTATCGTGCCTCTCTCCATCAGCACCCTCCCCTCAGTGTTCCTAATGGTGGAGATTAAGTGGAATCCCTACATACCCCCAATGAGAGTGCACACCCCTCTCGCATAGGATGAATAAGAGGGAAAATATCAGTGGCATCCCCAGGCTCTGCTGAAGTCCGATTCAACTTCTGGTTTAAGGTGAGTCTCCTGCAGAAATGCAACACCCACCTCGTGTCGCTGTAGGTAAAGAAAGATCCTTCGACAAGTCGACGGGCAGTTCAGCCCTCGCACATTCCATGTGAGGCATCTAATCGACACTGCAATAACTCAGGTTATCGCACTCCTGTTTCCAAGCCAATTTGCCGGATTTGGGTGTGCCCCCAGTAGTCCTGGGACCTCCCAGTCATGCAACCCATGGCTACCAGTGTGTTGTAATGTTTCCTCTCTACATGTGCCTCCCATGTTACCCTCACCCTCCCCCACCGACAACCCCAACCTGTCAGTTATACACACCCCCTCTACTTGGCTGGATTCCCCAACCTGCCAGCTTTCATTACTGTTAACCTTGCTTCTGCTTTAACGGCAGCCAGTGATCCAACCATGTCTCTACACTTGCTGACATAAGGTCTGTTCCTGGCCCCCTAGTATCTTCCTCTGCAATCCATCGGCTACTGGCTCCTGAAAATTGTATTCACTCTGGTGCAGTCTCAGTCATGGTTTCCCCTGGGGCTTGGTTACCGGGGTAGGCGTTCAAGGAATTTGTCGGCCTCTGCTGGGGAAGTGAAGAACAGTGTAAGCCCTTCGTGCTCCACCCGCAGTTTGGTCAGGAACATCATGGCGTAGCGGATGCCCCTCTCCTGCATTCTCTTTTTCACATCTATGTAAGTTCTTTGTGATGACTGGACTCAGAGAAATCTGGGAAGATCTTTTTAGTGTCTCCATTGTATGTGAGGATCCCCTTCCCTCTCGCCTTCCACAGTGCCGAGTCCCTATCCCGATAGCTTAGCATTTGTGCACTTATTGGTTGCAGCGGGGCTCCTGGAAATGGTTTCCTGCCGCTGGGTATTCTGTGAGATCTTTCTACTACGAAGATGTTCAAAAAGCCATCCAGGCACAATCCTTCCGCCTGGATCTCCTCTACCACAGGTTTCATGCTTTTGGTCTGCTGCTTCAGAAACACCAATTATTCTGAGATTATTCCTCCTGGATCTTGACTCTAGGTCATCTTGCTTTTCGGTGAGCTCTTTCAGTGTTCTTTTCATTTGTTGCAGGTCCCTAGAGGTCTAGGCTGCCTCATCCTCAACCAGCGATATCCTTCCCTCCGCTTCATCCATTCATCCAGTCTCTCTCTGTGCTTGTCCAGGCGGACTTCCATGTGGTCCACCTTACATGTTATTGTGTCCAACTTCTTTCCTTCGAGGGATTGGATACTACTTTGCAGCAGACTGAACATCTCTTAGGTCATGGAATGCCATCGAGATGTCATGGAATGCCATCAAGGTGTTGTGGGCAATCTGCAGGCTGCATCCGTCGGATGGATCTGTTGTCCTGGACTGCTTAGGTTATGCCTCGAACGGGAGCTTCATTTGCTCTGTCCCACTTTTATTTGCCTTGGCCATCTTCCAAACTGTTGCTCTCCACCAGTGTCCCCCTTTCCCCAGACCAGTTCACTCTGTGGGCTGTGCCCCTCTGTCTGATGAATGTGGGCATCGTCCACAGGGTATTGTGGTCCAAGGGTGTCAAGTGCTCCAGGAGGCCCGGTGTCTGCGGTGGTGCCCTCTCTGCCCCCTGAAAGGTGGTGAGGTGACGTGCCCCGACCTCACCTGGCGGAAGCAGTGCGATATGGTCACTCCCCACTCTGGTTACAAGGGGGGCGCATTTGGAGGGCTGAGGGGCCGAGGTGGTCCCACCGGGGTCTGTGATGGTGCCCCCTCGTTGTTGA
This sequence comes from Ambystoma mexicanum, assembly GCF_040938575.1. Classification (NCBI taxonomy): domain Eukaryota; kingdom Metazoa; phylum Chordata; class Amphibia; order Caudata; family Ambystomatidae; genus Ambystoma; species Ambystoma mexicanum. Next base: position 1,117,919,507 of record NC_090933.1, read on the forward strand.
GTGGGCTCTTCCCCCTGCATGGTGTTTGCGCTAGGGTCAGAGGGCATCCGCGGTGACGGACCAAAATAACCATGCCCTGAGCCCCGGCCTCAATCTGCATGGTGGGTGCTCCGAGTCCCTTGCTGGGGCCATATGTTGTTTCCCCTAATGGCGCCCAGTAGCTAGAACCCCCGATGTGCGGTCTGCTCAGGGCGGCTCTCTGCTCTATTGTTCAATCGCAGACTGTGCAGGATGGATAAGTGGCCTCATTTGTTTAGACCTGCGCAAGTGATAACACGTTACTGAAGGTCGTGAAGGCCTTAGCAATTTGGGATTGAAGGGTTAGTCGTCCATCCTGGTGATGCAAACCCAGTTTCGTGCCCTGCCTTGCGCCAGAGGGTTTTTCCCTCTGATGTCTGAGGTAACTGTCTTTCGCACCTCTCCCCGCCATAATTCCTCTCAACTGTACACAGGGGTTGGCTTAGGGAGCTGCATAGTCACCGGGGAAAGGAATGGCTTGCTTTATCCCTTCCTAGTTCCTTCTTGCCACATGCTATCGTTATTTATTCTTTAATCACCATGTGTTTTCTCCTGTTGTCAGGTAGAGTTTGACGTTATTGAACCTTTCTCAATGTGTATTTCTTGGCTGGGATAATAAGTATATCAAACTTCCTGCCATGTGCTGCTCATAAAGGGTTGTGTCGGTAGATAACAAAATGGACTTGATTTTTACAGTTGCCTTCACTTATGAGGTTTTCGGATAGTGGTGCGCGCGAGTATTGGTAGTCGCGCAGGTGTGGGCTTTGGGGTGCCAACATCTTAGCTGCCGTGTGTCTTCACTGCAGTGGGGCTTTTTTGTGCGCGCTTTGCTTTACTTCATTGCACTGCATTCAGCGATTGAGTGTTTAATTGGGTCCTTCACATGATTATCAGCCCGTGCATGGACTCTGGGCTGGGGCCGCAGTTGCGGCGGCCCTGGGGAGGTCTGCCACTACTCCCGGGGAGGTGCATTCAGTTGTGTGCTAATGCTCCTCACCGCGGGTGTCCAAAGCCTCCTCGTTCTGCCCGCTCCTTACCGGGGCACTCGGATCCCTTCTGCCTGGACGGGATCGATTTCGGCACTCCTCAGTGCCGGTCCATCGATCTCGCCATTCCTCCGGGGGACTGGAGGGTTAGAGTTATTCGGCCCGGCAGCTCGCTGTGATCAGTCCTCCAAGTCGTCTCCGACTTGCTGGTATCCGCACTGCATAGTAGCCCAGCACGGGCGGCTCTCTCCCTCCGGCGTACCTCACTGGGTCTTTCCTGCAGCGTTTTTCATTCCACTGAGGCCTCACAGTTCAGCTTCTTTTGCTTGTTTCTCCGCAGTGCAGGGCCCTGGAGGCACCGTAGTTCGGCAGGGTGTGCCAGGAGCATTTAGTTATCGCCTCATACATATTGTCTGTTAGGGAGAATTCTCACTCTATTGCTAATTTCCCTTACCTATAGAGTCCCCCAGCAGCTTTGCTGGATTTTAAGGGTTTGTTTCTTTTCTCCTGCTAAGAGTGAGACTCTTTTTTCCCACTCTTAGGCATTGTTGCTATGTGTGTTCTAGGCTATTTTTGTGTTTAATGTCTATGGGGTTTTTCTCACCCCCATAGGAACCATCTTTATTCACATGTGTTACAACACTCCTCCGTGCAGTGACACAGGGGTGTCGCAGCAACCCCCAAACATAGACTCCATACTCTGGGACTGACTACTGTCTCCCAGGGCATGTAAAGTCCCCATTGACTTGACTAGTCAATTGTTGTGAACTAAACCATCACAACCCATCTTACTATGGATGTGCTGAAAAGGGTTCATAGTTTTTCCCTTATGTTCATTTTCGAGAGGGTATCGTACAGTCCCTCTCTCAAAAGTTTCAGGCTGGTGGCAGTGGTTACTAGCATAAATATACAACCGCAAATATTTTCCTATGGGATTTTCCCATTGTTCGAGGCTACCACTTTTTCTGACAGCCTCTAACATACCGCCGGTTTAGTTTTATGTTAACTTTACTCCGGTAGGTTTTAATTGCCAGAACTTTAATATAAATTCTTTCTCGTGTCTTTCTCTAAACTCCTAACCCAGGTCGGGGATCCTTTGTTCGTCCGTTTGGCGGGCTTCTGCCCAGAAGCCCTCCTTTCGGCACCACTGAGTCTGGGGTGGGTCCATTGTGTGGTAGAGAGAGTAGGATCCCTGGACAGGGTTGCCTCAGCAACCCATGTCGCACTGAATCCTGATAGGCTGGAGGGTCTCCCGCCAAATATGACCACTCCACTGTGTGAGTGACAGCTAGGCTGTATGAATGGGGCTCTTTTTGCATAAAAGCAGGGTCCCGAGGACTGGAAGAGCAAGACGTCGCCACTGGAACTAAGAAGCCAAAGAGGAGAGAAGCCAAAGACATCTGCAACGACTGAATCACTGGTGAAGCCCTGCTGCAGCGTCTCACCACTTTTCTCCACACAACGAGAGAAGATCTTCATCTGCAAGAGCCTTCTTCCCTTGAGCTGGTGGGGCCAACCAGTTTGCCAATCGCCTTTCCGGACCTGCCTTGGTCGAATCATCAGTACCCTGTACTCGGAGGCCGGATAGCCATGCACCAGTCCACCCGGACCGCGATTTAAAGGAGCGTACCTTTTATTCATCGGGCAGCACCGCGGCTGGTTTCATCCCTGGGTAGTGCAGTAACTCGAACCTTCCTCCACGACGAGTGTCTCTCTTCCTCTGCTGGATCTCCCGAACTGCAGGAACAACCGCCACCGCAGGAGCCACTTCTTCATTTAAAGGTACATTAATCCGCCAAGCCGCCCTTTCTTCGCGGTAGCACTAAAGGTGTTTTAAATCCTTTACCTACCTGTTGGGTTGGCCCCCCCTCTCTCTTAACAGTGTCTTTCAACTTCTGCATCCACCTTTTCAAAATCGTTAACCAAAGACTTGACTGCAGCTACAAAAACATTTCGCTCCTGGTCCCTTTCCCTGTACCACTGACTCTGGCGCAGGCCTACTGACTCTAGCTACATTTGTTAGAACTGCCTTCTTTAGATTGATGCTCTACTAGAACTGAGTTGGTGCACCTACTTCTTATAACTACCTTTTCCTTCCCATTGCTAAACCTTGTGAAATGCCATTTTGCTCAGTTTTCATTTAAGTATATACCATAATGATGCATTGCCTTGCTCAAATCTGGTTCACAAACGTATGGGAAGTGTTGCTTGGGTGTATAAGAAGCTATTTCTAGGTAACTTGTGCTTTCCCTCCCTTGTGAGAAATTGCAGAGTACCCCTTGTGTGTAGTTTTCACTGTGCCGTTTTGCTCAGTTTTCACTCTGGTTCACTTGGTCTACAATTTAAATAGGGAGTGTGTTTATTTTTCTTTGACTTATATTTATCTTGCTTGAGAACTGTGATAAATGTGTTTTATTAGAAGTGTATACAATAAATATATAATATACTTATACTATATATAATATAAATATAATATACTTTTTAATACAAAGCTTTGGTCAGTGTTTCCTTGTACCATAGTACATTAGGCCTATTGTGTAAACCCTGAATACTGCTCATCTCCCTCTTAAGATAAGTCTGACTGCTCAGCCACAGCTACCAACTAAATCTTCGTGGTACAGACTGATACCAAAGGGGATTTATTGCTCTCACCTGTAGTCTTAATCTTCTGTAGTGCTCCCTAAGGGAACTGCACAGGATTCTGCCTAACATTGTTTAATTCAGTGTCAGTTTAATGGCAGGATTTTGATCGTATATTTTCCTCAGTGCAGAGAGCTCACAGGTTTTCGGCCATCTTTGTCAGGCTCTCTAGCGCCCGACCCAACAATGCTCCCTTTAACAGTATGTATTGCAGGGACCACCATGCTAGGACCTGGGACACTTTCGCCAAGACCTGCAGAAGGTCTGAGGTGAGTCCTCGTTAGGGAGAATTCTCTCTTTAGGCTGAATTTCCTAACCTAGCGAGTCCCCCAGCAGCTTTGCTGAATTTCTGGAGTTGGTTTTTTTCCTCCTGCCAAGAGTGAGACTCTTTCTCCCACTCTTGGACATGATTTATGGTATTCCTTTGACTGGTAATGTGTTTTATGGGCTATGGGGTCCTTTACTCCATAGGGTCGCATGTGTTTTTCCTATGTGTGTTACACAGCACCCTCCGTGCAGTAACACAGGGGTGTCATAGTGACATCCCACCATAGACTCCATACCCTGGGACTGACTGTCTCCCAGGGCATGTAAAGTCACCATTGGCTTTACTAGTCCCAAATTATTAACAGAAACCAGTACAAACCATCATATTGTGGACGTACTGGTCGGGGCAATACGATTGCCCCGGGGTCTGTTAGTCGAGGGGGCCCGTCTCCGTCCCCCCTGATCGAGTTTTGGCTGGTGGCAGTGGAAACTACTTTTTATATTCGACCGCGAATATTTTCCTATGGGATTTTCCCATTGTTCGAGGCTACCAACTTTAATTATTTAATTCTCATAGCCTCGAACATACCGCCGGTTTATTTAATTAATATTAATTCGCCGGTTGGTATTTTTTGCCAAGACTCTATTCTAAAATGGCGTTTATGTTCTCTTCTGTGACTCCAACCCAAGTCGAGCCCTTTGTTCCACTTTTTGGCGGGCTTCTCCACAGAAGCCTCCAAAAGTGCTGCCACTCTGTCTGGGTACCACAGGGGGTGTGGGAGGGGGGTTTAGGCACCCTGGACTGAGTTACCTTGGTAACTCAAGTCGCACTCTTGTGTGATTGGCCCAAGTGGTGAGCCGGCCGGCTCACCACTTAGCATGTTTGAGTGACAGCTAGGCTGAGTGAATGGGGGTTTTCTGCATAAAAGCAGGGCTTTGGGGACTGGAACTTCAGAAGTTGCCACAAGACCTGAGAATCCGACGAGCTGAGCCGACCTACCACGACGACACCACCGGTGGAGCCCTGCAGAACCGACTCACCACTTCCCGACGACAGAGAAGATCTTCCGGCTGGAGAGGCTACTTCCCCTGACTGGTGGGCACAACCAGTTTACCTTCCTTTCTTCGCACCCCAACCCGGTTTGTGGTCGAACTGCCCGTGCCCAGCACCCCAGCGGCCGGATAGCCACTCACCACTGAACCGCGAATCACCGGACCGCTCCTTGTACCTGAGAAACTCTGCGGCTGGTTTCTTCCCTGGCAGTGCAACGGACTCCTGTCTTCCTCCACGACGAGATCCCCTCTTCCCCCGGACGAAGCACCGACTTGCACGCACTGCCAGGAACAACTGCCCCCGCTGGAAGGTTCTCACCATGTTAAGGTACCATGTCCGCCAGGCCCCCCTTTCTAAAGATTGCTACAAGGTAATAATAACCCCTTAACCTTCTGGACTGGGCTGGCCGCTTTAACCCTCTAACTGGTCCCTTTCTTTGGGCCAACTCCTTTTTGAACCTTTACAAGACTTTTGTGCACTGCAACAGTGTGATCTTGGACACATTTCGTTTGGATCCTCTGAAATTGGATCCGGCCTCTTGACTCCAACTTCATGGTTTTACTTTGCCTTCCTCGCTTGTTATGTTCTGGTAAAAGTGTTGGGATCTGTTTCAACTTGTTCTCTGCTCTTCTCCCTTTTTAAAAACGAACTATTAGAGTGCCATCTACGTTAAGCGCTCACCAATGTCTGAAAATAAGTGGGGCTTTACTTAAGACTTGTCTAATATTCTTTTAAGGGAGTATATATCTTTTAGTGACCGTGTTTTTGAATTGCTTACTATTAGTGCCTGTGTGTTTTTCTAGATGTGGTTTAAAATAAATAATTATATCTCTTTTACACCAAGCCCTGGTCAGCGTTTACTTGTTCTACTGTGTTCTCTTGACCTATTGTGAATACTCTGTATACTGCCTAACTCTTCTTGTGGCAAGTCTGACTGCTCAGCCACAGCTACCAAGTGAATCTGTGTGGTACAGACTTCTACCAAGTGGGTCTACTGCCAAACACCTGTAGTCCTAAATCTTTTGCAGTGGTCCCAGAGGGAACTGCACAGGTTTCTGCCTAACAATATGTACGACTGCTAATGATGAAAGAAACAAAGCTGCTGAAGTCTGAACAATGCCGGGGACGTGATAGAATAAATAATGGCTCTCTAGAAGCAGCGTGGGAGAAGTGCTGCAACAGCTGATGGCAGATTGGTGTTGACATTACTGTAAAGGAGAGGTTAATAAACGAAATGTCCTATTAACGGTGGTTACACTCTGGGTAGGACAATGGAATAAGCAAGATCATATGTCATCCGCAATGAAGCCTGAAGGGGACAATGGAGGAAGAAGCATACTGGCTGTTAGAATTGGCACCGTAATGCCCTGTAGTGGTCATGAGGTCCACATGGCAGATAGGTGGGAGCGATAGCCAGATGTGGCTTGGGCTAAATTAAGCGATCACCTGTTAATGACAGAAGAGTGTGATGAACACAGGGAACTGGGAGCCACTCCCTTTGGGACTAGGGAGGTGAGCCTACTCAGCTTAATACCTCTCAAGGGACAGGGCAAGCAGGATCCCACTGGGGTGACCTCACCTTAGAGGACAGGAGATCCATAGAAAGTGATGTGAATAATCCTCCCTAGTATCTGTGTTGACTACATGGGAGTAATTGGGTAATTGATTGATGACTGGACACAACCTGTAAGAATGGCTACTGTGTTTTCTGACCCACTGGTTAGACCTGGCTCACAGGGAACTAGGACACAGTGGAAAGGCCTACCCCACCTGACTGAAGGAAGGATAACACGGCAATCACCAGTGGAATGGAAGGAGAGACAAGGATACAAATAGGGAAACAGAGGATATACTCCCAATGGCAGACCACACAGACGGTACACGGGGTGAGAGAAAGGAAACCCTAGTGTGGGGTGAGAGAGAAGACCTCAAGTTGGGGTGAAGGAATCCTGACTCCAAGGTAAGGTGCTAGAAGTGAAACCCCAAGGAGGGTGAGAGACCTAAAAGTCCAAAGCGGGATGAGAAACTCAGGACCCAAAGGAAAGGACTTGATGGAACTGTGTAAAAGAGACTTTTAGCATACCGGTTTACACTGAACTAGAGACAAGCAGCCCCCTAATGAAAAAGACAAGGGTGGGGGACAGAAACCTGCCATCATTCACTTGTCAGAACCAAGGGATTTAATTATATTTATTGTTTGCAGTGATATGCTTTTGTTTACAGTGGTAGGGACAGACTCGGGCAGAGTAACATCCCGACAAGTACCTTTTCTTTAAGTTTCCATTAAAGAACAGGGCAAACATTCTTAGCTTTAGGCATTTTTTTTTTGTGTGTTTAACCTGTTTGTTTTTTTTACAAACGTTCAAGGTTGAAATCATTTTCTGCCATGTGTAAGGTACTTTGGACACCACTTTAGGTCGAGTCAGTTTTCAAGATCCAGGACTTCTAGAGATGTGACTGAGCTGGGGAGGCCGTTAGTCTGCTAAAAGATGACATCTGGTGCACTGGCTCTTTTGAGAGACATTTCCAGAAATTACACTGCCATCCTGGACCATCTGGTAGAATCACCTGCAATCAGCCGAAATCATGTGTTTTCTTAGTCTAACGCTGAAGGCTGTGAGATGAGTGGTGCCAAGTACGCCTGTCATGTATTAGTGCTGGGCATGATGTTAGGAGATGGTGTACTGTCTCAACTTGATCCTCAGCTCCGCACAAGCGGCAGCATGATACAGGCGAAAGCGCTCTTTTGGCCAATACTTCCCTGGTATGAATTAAGTTTAGACGAGCGCGCATGTAAGTTTTCCTTAGATTTCTCTCTGGGAATTTTTCACAGTACCTTAGGGGGGCCTTTAATTGATTGTGGCTTGGAGGAAGATGCTGTAAGGATTTGTACTGTAGAATTTTCTCATTAGTGTTAATTCAGTCTTGTTGGTAGAGTTTGATCTTTCTCACCCAGGATTAGTAATGAGCAGATCCTTGTTACATGCTACTTCTTCGAGCTTGATTTGAATTTCTTTGACCCACTCGACTAGTGGTTTGCAAGATCCTTTGCTGATTTCAGAAGCCACAACCTGAAAAATCGGGAGAGCGTTAGGAATCAGAATTTTTCTGTAGAGCAATATGGCGCTTTGCAATACCATCGAGGCTAAGGACGGTAGGCCAAGGTCGCGTCGAATAGCTGGCACATAGGCTGATTTAGGCAGGCCTAGTACTGATTTCCACAGAAATCCCTCCAACTGTGTCCAAAACTCTGCGGTCAGATTTAAGTTGGCCGCTATTCCATATGTTATCGCTGGCACTACTTTTGATTTGTAGAATTGAAGCGCAGGCATCCATGAAAACTTTCCAAATTTTCTGTCCACTGCACGAGTTTGCGATGTCAGGTTTCTCATTTTTTGCCCACAGAGAATTTTGGAGAGAATTTTTGTTGTGTGTTATCTAGTAAGAACCCCAGGTATTTAAATTCTTTGACCACTTCACAGGTTTCTGCCTAACAGTCCTGAAACAGACCACTGACAGCTGAGAAGCCACAAGAGCGACCTCATGCGCAGCCAGGCCTGCTGCACTACAAGGATGCAGGAGAACATGAGGCCTAATAAGTGGAGAAAGGTTGAGGCCTGAACCCTCTCCTGTGAATAGAGGAAATGTGCCATCTTGTAGATGTTCGCCACTCGGCCCTCGAGTGGGAAAGCTCTGCCCAGGCAAGTGTCCAAGACTGCCCCAATAAATAGGATCGACTTGGATGGCAAAACCAGAGAATTCTGGCAGTACAAGGACAAGCCCAAGCTGAGCAACAGGCAGCACGTACGGAAAGTGTGTCAATGCCTGGTCTGGGGAACAAGCTCAGACAAGCCAGTCGTATAGGTAGGAAAAGCCATGAAAGCCTTCTCTCCTGAGGCAAGCTACTACCACTACCAGCAGTTTGGTGAAAACCCTGAGTGTCGAAGACGGACCCAATGGCAGAACCTTTCACTGTATGAATCTCAGGTACTTCTTGCGATTTTGGTAAATGGGCACATGGAAGTAGATGATCTGAAGAGGCAGTGATACCAGCCAGTCCTGCAGGCTTAGGGCTTGAAGAGCTAGAGTAACCATCGTGAATTTGCCTTTGTGGAGGTACAGATCCAGTATTGGGCACAAGTCCCCCATCTTTCCCGAGCACCAGAATACCAGCTCTTGAATCGATCCGAGTGGGTCACCAGTTCTATGGCATCCTTCTCTAAGGAAAGGGGGTCCAGAGGCAAGTACTGGGTGGATGGGGGATGGTCTGGAGGATGTTGAACAAAAGGGAGCCAATATCCCCAATTAATGACCTGAAAGGCCCAGTCATCAGAAGTGGTGGGACCCCATTCATTGCACAACAGCGAATCCCCTTCTACCACAGGGGTCGTATGGTGGAATGGGCTTCGCACCTGCTGCCGCCGATGGCATGTTGGAGGCTGTCAAGCCTCCTCTACAAGCACCTCTGCTCATGCCTCTGGACGGTCTGCAGTGCATTTGCTGCTTACCCAAGGGGGTCTTGTCCCCTCCCCCTGTGGATGTAGGAGGTTGCTGCTGAACCACGAGGCCCAGAGACGTGACAGTCACATTTAAAGACTGACAATTCTGGAGGGACTTGGCACCCAATCTGATGGTTGCTTTCAAACTGCATGTACACGAGGTCAGCATGACCATCGGGGAAAAAAACAGAGGTCCTCAATTCAAGAGAACCTCCTTAACGCCATCCCTTTAGCCATGGCATGTGTCTCACAGTAGGCTGTATCCAGGCTCGACTGAAGTAGTTGGTTGGATGCCTCCTTGTCATCACTGACCAGGACCTCAAAGCCCTTGCTCATCTCTCCAGCAGGTAGGTACTATGCAGCCCTCGATTTTTTGGCAGGCCTCCCACCTGAAAGGAGCACATCGTGGACATCATCAGACAAGTCTGCACTCCTTGTATCTGAGCCTCTCTCAGTAGCCAAGCACGAAGGTTCAGGCTGCTGAGGTTCAGATGGAGGACACAACCCTTCGCTTTGGAGAGCAAGTCCATTCTCGTCATAAAGCGCAAGGTATAGGAGATGGCCATGTCCAGCAAAGCCGGATACCACGTTCTCTGGGGCAATTAGGATCACTGTGGTTCCGAAAAGGCGCAATCTCCTGAGAATCAGCGGAATGACAGGGATCGGCAGGAACGCATAAGGGAGGTCTAAAGTCTACTCAACCGTCAATGCGTGCCCCAAAGATCCTTAACGCAGAAATTCCCTGGAGCAGAACAACTCGCACTTCCTGTTGGCGCTGGAAGCAAAGTGGTCCGCTTGAGGAACACCTCCTCCAGAACCTCCTGACCAAGCTCCCACTCATGGGAGGCTGAAGTCGGTCTGCTCAAGGCATCCGCTATGACATTCTCCCGTCCGGCTAGATGAGTTGCCGTCAGGGAGACACTGTTCTCCAGAGCCCAGAACAGTCTTATTGCGTCTCTGCACAGAGGCAAGGATCCCACGCCACCTTGTTTGTTGAGGTAGTGCATGGCCACTGTGTTGTCCGTCAGGATGCGCACAGCATTGTGTTTCACAGAGGGGAGGAAGCAACGAGGGCCAACCTGATCACCCTCAGCTCGAGCAAGTTCATGTGTTCCTGAGACTCCGCAGGAGACGAGAGTCTGTTCCCGGTCAGGTCTGACAGGTGAGTGCCCCAGCCAGTCAGAGATGAGTCTGTGAAAACTGTCACCTGGGGTCAAGGCTGACTAAACAACGCACATGTCAGCAAGTTGTCCCACACGGTCTAACATACGAGGTCCTGCGTCACCTGGCTCAAGATCTGCAAAAGGTCCGACATGTGGCCTTGGTGCAACCACTGGCAAAGTAGACGCCACTGAAGCGATCTCACGCACAGCCTCACCTCTGGCACCACTAGGATGCATGAGGCCCAGAAGGCACAGTGAGAGCTGAAGCACGGACTTGTTCCTGTGATTGGAGGACATTGACCATCCGAAAGATGGCTGCCACGCGATCCTCAGTGGGAAAGCTCTGCCCAGGCGAGTGTCCAAGACTGCCCCAAAAAAACAGAGACTGGGACAGCAGAAGCTGAGACTTTTTGAAGTTCACAGAAAAGGCCAAACTCTGCAATAGAGTGCATGTGCGCAGCAGATGCTCCAACACTAGCTCCGGTGAGCGAGTTCGGATGCCTTCCCTCCTGAGGTGAGCTGCTACCACGGTCAGCGTTTGGTGAAAACACTAGGTTCCAAAGAAAGACCGAACAGCAGGACCTTGAACTAGCAATACAGTTTGCCCACTAGGAACCCCAGGTACTGCCTGTGCTTTAGTGAATCGGCACATATAAGTAGGCATCATGAAGAATCCGGGAAACCAACTAGTCCTGCAGGGGTTGCAGTATGTGGGCTAGAGAAACCATCTTGAACGTGTCCTTGCTAAAGAACATGTTCAGCAGCCGCAGATCAATATTAGGGTGCATGTCTCTGTCCTTCTTCAGCATCAGAAAATAGATGGTGTACCACCCCCTTCCTCATTTGGAACGCAGAACCAGTTAGATTGCGCTTTTCTCCAGAATCAGACGGACCTCCTTTAGGAGGATGGTTTTGGGAGACAAGGGGGTGTGCAGGGGACCTTAGTCCGGAGGGCGTTTGAGAAATGGCAGGCAATAACCCTGATGGAAGCGTCAGATGTGGTCTCCGACCATTCCGTGCTGAACAAGGAAAGCCTCCTTCCCACTAGCAACAAACGAATAAGCCTGCCTCAGAGGTGTAGCACCCTGGGGAGCAGAGGCCCCAGCTGGGTACCCCTTCGTCTACCTCTCAGGAAGTGCCTGCTTTGGCCCCTTCCTAGGGCAGGCTGTCGACAGCCCATCCGGACAAAGGAGGAAATGGGTGAAAACCCCTTCCTCGAGAAGAGGACTGCATGGAAGGCTACTGGACTGCAAGCCCTAAACACTTCGCAGTCACCTTAGATGACTAGACCTTCTGAAGGGTGCCGTCAGTCTTCGCTCCAAAAAGGTTTGGCCCGTCGAAAGGCATGACTAACAGCTTTGTTTAAACAGCATCTGAAAAACCTGACTTCCGTAGCCAAGAATGGAGCTTGACCACATTGCTGGTGGCCATGGACCTGCCCACGGAGTCTGCCATGTCCAGACCAGAGTGCTGCTTCCTTGCAGTCCGAGACCAAGAACAGAAACCCATCCCTCATCTCTCCCTCTGGGACGTGCTCTGCTGCATTGGCTAAGGATGACCACTGCCCAAAGTAGAATTTCGCCATGCCACAAGAGGTGTTCACGGCCCATAGTGCTAGACTGCCTGACGCAAAAACACCTTCTTGCCCCATGCGTCAAATCTGTTAATCTTCCTGTCAGGTGGAAGGGATGGAAAGGTAGAGGTCTTCAGGCTGACTGTCATGGCCTGAGCCACCAGGAAGAGAAGGAAAGCTGGATCCGATGAAAGGGAAAAGGTGCTGCCTCGACAGGTCCCTGTCCACTGCCGAAATAGATGCAGGTTTCTCCCGCACTTCCAATACCGTGGCATTCACCACCACATTAAAGGGCAGGGGCGTTTCCTACTTTGGGACATCGTCCAGAATGTCACAGAGTTCATATTGGATTCTAGAACTGGACAGAGCAGAGAGCCCCAGATTATCTGCCACCTTAGCCAGCAGGACCTGGAAGGCAGCCTAAGGCTTACCTTGGGTGAGAGTTGGTAAGATGTCCAACTTGGGAAAAGTGTCTAGGCCTCTGGCTCCTTGCAGGTGCTCTGCCAAGTCCAGCACTTTCTCACCTCCCCCATAAAAGTCCTCTGGGAAGTCTTTTGCCTCCCTAGAACTCAAGGTTGAACCCCAAAAGGGACCTGGTCGCCTTCCTAGTAATAAATGTCATACATCGTATACACAAATGCGTCCCTGGGGAGTGGGATGCATTCCCATGCAGTCCACGACGCAGATCGGGCACCAACGACGTTGCTGTTGCTATGCTGACCGACGTGGGGGCCTGGCAGTGCTGAGAGACTTTGCTCACCTTCTGAACCAGGCACAAGCCGACAGGCATGCAGGAGTGATTTTCTGAGGGTACCGTGTCGATTGTGGAAGATGCAGTGAGACCCAACAGCGCTGCAGCCAAAGCTGACGGCACAGCGGCCTGTCATGCATCTTCTGGGCGAAGCTCTCCCATTCCTCCAAGGTGGAGCACAGAGTTTGAAAAGGCGCCTGTGCTTGCCACTAAGGGGAACCCTTACAGCGGTGGCTTTTCTTCTTTGAGGAGGGAGAAGCGTGGCGATGGGAGAACTCACTCGGGGAGCGTGACCTCTTCCAATACTTCTACTTCTCCACGCTAAGCCGCCGATCTTTGGAGCGTCGATCCACACCCTGCGACCTCAACCGTGGAACCACACCCTTTGCCTTGTGGACGATTTTCACCGCCCATTCCCTTAGGGCCTTTCGGGTTCATGGCCGACATGGTCCGCAATCCTGGGTGTTGTGGTCCTTGTCCAACAGTACAAGCATATCCGGTGCCGATCCAGGACCGACATCTGCCGGCCGCAGTCCGCACACGGCTTGAAACCAGGAGGTCAACAGCGTCGGCATGGGGTTTAAAAAAATAAGAAGCTCAAAGAGCATGTTCCCGATTAGCAAACAGAGTGCGCCGAAAAAAGTAACTGAGGTCCTGATGTGCTGCACTGCTATATATAATGGCCCGGTGCAATATCCATCATGGGTTCCATAGAGGCATCGGATAGAACTGATGCAGAGACGCAGTGCGCCCACTGGCATCAGAAAGTTTTCTGGATAACAGCTACACCGGGAAGGGGATATCAGATGAGGACTAAGTGGCAGGAAAGAATCCATTAGAAGCCTCTGTGTTAGCTCCTGCCAGAGATCAGATCAGGATTCACCCTGTATAATACCGAGTTGCCACACACAAAAGGCATCTAGGTACAGTTGCCAGGATCCTGGAATTTAACAAACCACAGCTGCCACAGTGAGATTATTTCAAGTAGAAAGATAGGCTTCCCATGTTGAAAATTAATAGCTACTCACAGGAGTGACTAACATACTCCTATTCCACAGTCCCCTTTAATCCATACTGCATGGTCGTCCCTCACTAGGGACGGGAGACTGAACCTTTTTCATCAGAAAAAAACTTAATCCCCTTTAAATTTAGAGGCGTGCTGGGGTGCGGCCCAGGGACCATGCACTCCTGACTCCGCCCACCTGTGCCACTCCTCAGTCCCAATTGACGCGTCGACAATATTAACATTGCCTAATGACACCAGTATTATTGTGGGGGGTGGGGGGGATGGTGGGACGTATGAAGGATAGGGGACTATGGACTAGGAGTATGTTACTCACTACAGTGAGTAACTATTTATTAATTACTCCTACGGCCCGTCCCCTTTCCACCATACTGCATGGGTGACTACAACTGAATGTAGCCCCAGGGTGGAGAGGACACCCTCCCTAAGAAAACAAGTTCCTTAGAACTTCCTGTCCGAAAGCCACGTCTGACTTAGAGCCGGCGTCCAAACAGTAATGCTTACAGAAAGCCGAAGGGGTGGTCCAGGTGGCCGCCCTGCTGATGACCTGCCACAGATCCTGTCTCTGGAATGCAACCACTGTGGCCTTGGCTCCGACAGCGTGGGCATGCATGTTCGCTGGAAGTGGTTTGCGTTGCCCCTCATAGGCCTCGCTGATGGGTGCAACCATCCACCTTGCTATAGAGGCCTTGGATGCCTGATAATCGGACCTTGACCCACTGAAGGTGACAAATAGAGCTTCCAACTTGCAGAAACTCTTGGTTCTGTCCACATAGAATTTCAGAGCGCGTCTGACATCCAGACAATTCAAGACCCTTTGCACATCGTCCTTGGATCAGTAAAGAAGGTAGGTAACACTATCTCCTCATTTAGATGGAAGGAAGAGACTACTTTAGGTACGAACGCAGGGAGCGTTCTCAGGACCACCTTGTTTCTGAAAAGTAGTGTAGGGTTCTGACGCCACAAGTGCCTGGATCTTGACGACCCTACGCGCAGACTTAAGCCCCACCAACATGGCTGTTTTAATGACGACCAGTCTGATGTTCGCGGATGCCATTGGCTCAAATGGTTTGTGCGCCAGGGCGCCCAACACTACATTGAGGTGCCACACCGGGTGTGGTTTCTTGATGGGTGGGTAGAGCCTAGTGAGGCCCGCCAGATGTCGTTTAACCTCCGGGTTGGAGTAGTTCCTGTAGGCACCTATGGCTGCCTGGTAGGTGCGGCACATATCTATTTCCACCCATGAGTGTGCGAGGTGTGCCAAGAAGGAAAGCACATTGTCCAATGTGCAAGAAAGGGGGTTGATCTCCTTAGAGTCCGCCCAATGACCGAACCTAGTCCATTTACTTTTGTGCTGGCTCCTAGTAGCCTTGCTCCTAGCGCCCTGAATGATGTCCAGGTTAGCCTGTGACAGGCTCAGATGCTTCAGCGTGACCTGCTCAGGAACCACGCCGCGAGGGCTAACTTCTATGGAGCGGGATGTGATAGGCAGAATCCCGTGCAGTGCCCTTAGGGACCACTACACACAATTAAGACTACAGGTGGTAATACAAGTTTTACCTTTGGTACAACAAGTTTTACCTTTGGTACAAGCCTGTACTACTATGTTAAAGTGGTAGCAGTAGCGGAGCAGCCAGGCTTATTTCAAGAGTATATGAGCAGTAGCAGAGATTACACAAAGGGACCACAAATACTGTAACTCAAGCAAACACTGACTTAAGGTTTCAGGTAAAATATATAAGTACATTTATTTTTAAACCGTTTGTTATAAACACAACACTTCTATTAATTCAAAACTACACGTAAAATACACTACAACCAACCAATTCACTTTGTATGGTATAACTTCAAGGTAAGTACCCTATGTTTTAACGGACCGGTGTTGTGAAACAAAAGACGTTACCGGGAATACATATACGATCACTTTTTGACAGTAATGATAGTCTGTCTTACTAAAGAAACGCGTATCTGCGGCAAGAAATGTTACCGGGGCAAAAACACACTTAGCACCCGAGTTACCCAGAGAGAGTTGGGGGCAAAAATCATAGGCAATACTTTTGTCAAGGCAGACAGAATCAGAGAACACTTGTTGACAGAAATTCAAGAGTCAATAGGCCGGAGCCAGTGTCAAGTGGAACCGGGTTCCTGTTGTCTAGGATCACACAGTCCGACAGTTCAAGATTCAACATAGCCAGGAGTACTTAGATATTGTCAATGGAGGAAGCAAAAGTTACAAGAAGGAGGGAAGATAAGGGCAAGCCTTGTAGGAGGAGAAAAGGGATTCACCCGAATTCCTCAAGCAGAACACAGTACCTTATTCAATGAAGAAGCTGGTGCCACGGCAGTTGTTCCTGGTAGTTTCCTGCAGACCCACGGTTCCTGGTGCTTCAGCAAGAAGGACGACGTCTGGAGGGGTCTGCACCACACAGGGCTGAAGCCGGCAGCAGCGACGGTGAATAAAAGGAGCGCTCCTTAAAAACATGAAGCTCTTTAGATGGCTATCCAGAGCACTACAGCAGTGTGCAGCGATTTCGACCACGAAGAGGATTCTCTGGCTGTAGAAGATGAGCTGGTTATCCTCACCAGGCTCAAGGGAAGAAGACTCCGGACTCTATCTTCTCTGGTCGTCGAAGGGTAGATAGCTCAGGACTGTAGCAGGGCTTCACCGGGACGGGACAGTTGCAGCAGCCGAATTCTTCTCTGCTTCTCTTCGGTTCCTTGTAGTTCCAGTGGCGACTGACTTCTAGCCCAAGAGTCCTGCCTTTTATGCGAAAATCCCCCATTCACACAGCATGGCTGTCAATCACGCAGCAGGGGGGGTTGTCCGGCCTGGACAACCAGCTCAGCCAATCATGGCAAAGTGCGCCTTGGGTTTCCAAGGATACCCTGTGCAGGGGGTGACTACACCCTCCCTCACATTCAGCCCACCCAGACACCCAGGCGCCTAGAGGAGGGCTTCTCGGCAGAAGCCCGCCAAAAGACAGTGAACAAAGAAGGCAAACCTGGTTTGCCGCGCAAAGTAAAACACAAGAAGGATTTTAACAAAACACAAATGGCGAATAAACCCGACCAGAGCCAAAAGAAAAAGTATTTGGTCAAGCAGGTTTATGTTCGAGGCGAATATAATAGCCTAAACAATACCACGTTTATATAGTATAATCGCGGTAGAAAAGGTTAGGGTAGATACCACTGCCACCAGCCAAGTCTAACTGTTAAAAGAGCGAAGTAATGCTCTAGGAGGTACAGATAAAAAGAGCTAGGGATTAACCCTTTCCAGTACTCCATGTAAGATGGGGTGTACTGGATCTGTGGTTAAATGACTATGTAAAGTTAATGGCAACTTTACCCTTTTCTGGGGGACAGTAGTCAGCCTCAGAAATGGAGTCGGTGGGAAGTCTAAAAGACAACCCTGTGTCACTGCACTGAAGGTGCAGTGTAACACACAAAAGGGGGCTACTGAAGTGGTGTACTCCAGAGTCCTCAATCACAAAAACAGAGGAAATACACATAGCAAAACATGGGTAAGAGTGGGGGAAAAGCCGACACTCTTACCAAATGAAAAAATAATCTCCAGAAGACCAGCAAAGCTGCTGGGGGACTTACTAGGTGAGGGCAATTAGCCATATAATGAGAAATTCTCCGTAACAGGGTGGATGTCCCTGCCAACCTGCTGTGAGAGGTGAGCTGGGCCCAGAAGCAGGTGAATGGGCAGCCTGTTGGAGAGGCTGAGGAGCTTGGAGAATCAGGGTCTCGCCAGCCACCACGGAGCTATCAGAATGATGCAGAGGTGACAGTTCTCTTATCCTGCAGATCACCCCGTGGACCAGGGGAGTGGGAGGAAATGTATATGCTGTAATGCTGTTCCACTGAAACTGGGACGCGTTGCCTAGAGAGCCAGGACCCTGCCCTTTGCAGGACACGAACGGCGGGCACTTGCTGTTGGACCAGGTGGCAAAGAGATCCACCTGCAATTGTCTGCTCCCAGTCTGCTGAGCGTGTATGCCTCCAGGTTGGACTCCCCTGGGAGGTGGAATGCACTCAAGTAGATGTTCTCCAGGGCCACTTCCCACATGCTGACCGCTAGACTGTACAGCAGAGGGCACCTGGTGCCACCATGCTTGTTGATGTAATACATGCTGGTGGAGTTGCCAGTTTGAATGAGGACCACATTGCCACAAATAAGAGGAAGGAAAGCTTTGAGTGGGAGCCCAATAGCCTTCAGCTCCAGCCAGTTGATATGAGCCTCCTGATCCTGAAGGGATCAGACTCCATGGACACTGTGGTTGTCCAACATAGCGCCCAGGCCTTCTAGGGATGAATCTGTGGTGGTGACTTGAGGTGCTGCCTGTTGGAAGGGCTTGCCCGTCCGCAGGTTGCAGTCTCTGGACCACCAGGGAGGTCCGGGTGTAGAGAGGGAGGAATGCTGACCAGCTCCGCTTCGGAGCCCCGCTCCTGATTCCATGAGGCTGCAAAGTGCAGCTGCAGTCTCCTCATCTTGAGTCTTGTGTGGGTTACGGCCAGTAGGACCGCTGCCATGATACCCAATAGATGCTGGTACCACCAGGACGAGGTCACCTCTCGGCTGGGGAAGTGACCTGCAGCCTTCTTGATGGCCAGGATCTTGTCCTCCGAGGGAAAAACTCTCTCGGAGCTTGTGTCCCATATGAGGCTCAGAAAGGTCAGGCTCTGTGTAGGCTGCAGCTGAGACTTCTTGAGGTTGATAGAAAATCCCAGCTCGTGGAGTGTGATCATAAGGGCGGAGGAAGTGTGGTGAACCACCTCCAGAGATCTCCCCCTGACGAGCCAGTCGTCCAGGTACAGGTAAACATGGTGCTCCTGGGCCTTGAAGAGGGCCGCCATTGCATTCATAAGTCTGGTAAATACCCTGGGGGCTGAGTTGAGGCCGAAGGGTCAAACCTTGCCCTGGAAATGGAAGCCCATGATCATGAACCGAAGAAAGGAGTGATTAGGCTGCCCAATCAGGACGTGTCGATACGCGACCTACGGATCCAGGGAGCACATCAAGTCTCCCCTGCACAGCGTCTTCGCAATGAGTGCTGGCGTAACCATCTTGAAGTTTTGAAGAGGGAGGGAGAGGTTGAGGGTGGAGAAGTCCAACACAACTCTCAGACTGGTTCTTCTTTAGTATGGCGAAAATCCTGGAGTAGAAGCCCAAGCCTCGCTGGGAGGCTGGGACTTCCTCCACTGCCTGGCTTTCGACGAGCGAAGGAATTTCCGCCCGCAGAGTTGTTGTCCCAATCAGTGGGGGTGGAGGGGAAGTGAGGAGGGAGCAGAGGGAGAAATTGGTAGATGGCACAGATAGGATACAGGGGTCCGTGAACCTCTGACGCCAAGATGGTGTGTGAAGGGCAAGCCTGGCCCGCCACCGGAGACACGTGGACCCGTGGCACATCATTTAGAATTTTCTATTTTTATTTATTGCATTTGGATATACGGCCAAACCCTTGGTTATCACGGCGAAGGTTACATTTGATTTAGACATTTCAACTTGAATCAGTACATAAATCTTGGACTTCTTGATCGGTTACATGAGTGTATAAAGGCAGGTAGGTTACACAATTACAGGTAGGTTACACAGTTATAGCTGAAGAAGTCAGAGAGAACATCTAGCACTGTTAAAGTGTGTTAAAAACCCAGGTTTTTAGTAGCTTCTTGAATTTTGGGAAGGAGGTTTCGTTGCTTGGATGGGAAGCAAGTTCCAAATGTGCAGGGCAGCAGTAGGGAAGCTAGCGTTGCCTGCCCTGGAGGTAGTGAAACGTGGGGCATGGAGGTGTGTGCTAGTGCTGGACCGGAGTGCTCTGGCCATGGTTTTGCAAGAGTATTTTATTATCATGCCTTCTTTCCCTCTGAGGCTGGTGCAGAGGAGGGGGACTAAAAGAATCCCTTGCTCCCTCCCTTCTGTTTGCTCCGGTGCTGACTCGGAGAACGGTCCGGCTGCCTCCATTCTTGGAAGCCCCGTAACCCGCCGACCGCCCACCCCTTGTCAGAGTGTTGATGCGACCGGGTGTATGCCCTGGGGGCATGGACTTCGTGAGGATAAAGACTTTTCAGTTTGGGAACTCCTTTTTATCTAGCTCCTCGTCCGTGATGGAATGGAAGAGGTTGCCACCCTCGAATGAAGGTTCAATATGCATTCCTGGATGTCCGGGTTGAACTTGGTAGCCCGTAGCCAGGCAGTCCTTCTCATGTCCGTAGCGATGCAGATGGCACGGCCTGAGGTGTCAATGTGCTCCACAGTGGACTCCATGACGTCCAGGGCCACCAATTTAGCTTCTCCCAGCCCCGCCTTCAAATGTGCCTGGCTCTGCACCGGAAGTTCTGGAAGCTATTTCCCGCCAAAGCCTTAATTAACAGCTGCCAGCATGGCGTCTGCGTTGGATTAACAAGGTGCAGTGAGGCGTTGGAATAAACCTTCTTTGCATAAGCCTCCAAGATCTTCTTTTCCTTGCCTAGAAGCGCCGAGGACTAGGTGGCAGAGGACGACTGAGGCTTGTAGTAGAGTGATGCTGCAGTGGTCACCAAAGAGTGCGGTTGAGGGTGCGCCAACAGCAAGACTGGATCCCCCTCCAATTGCCGATACTTAGCGTTGAGGCACTGATTGACAGGCTGCGCCAAATGGGATTTAAGCCATCCCTTTTTGGCCATGGCGACAATGTCCTTCTGCATCGGGATCCCCGTTCTAGCCACTGGGCATAGAGTGAGGGTGGAGGTGTGCTGGGCGCCGAGGGCTGCGGATTAGGAACCAGAGCCGGTGGTTGCTGCAGAGGCTGTTGTGGAACCGCCTGAACTATGGGGGGCAGGGGAGCCAGAATTGAAGGAGCCGGCAAGGGCAGCAGGGACTGCACAGGGGCCTGCAGCGCTGGACAGGCGCAGGCAGAGGGGCTGGTGGGAGCATGTGCCTGATCAAATCCCGAAGGATGGCCCCAGTCTGAGGAGATCTCATGAGTGTGAGGAACTTTTCAAAAAACCTGTCCTCACAGGCTGATGGGGTGGCAGGTGGTATTGACGGGGTAGTGGCCAGCTGCTGGGGCCGGTGCATACTCTGTCTAGCCGGTTGCGGGGTAAATTTGTCCTGCGATGCTGAGGCCACGTACCTGGTTGAGACCAGTCCCACCTTGACACTTGTACTCCCACCTGCTCCGCACCAAGGGGCGGTATCGGACAAGCGCCCATTTTGTCCGGTGTGCCCAGCAGTTGGGGTTCAGATGTCCCTCCTTGCGATGCCCAGATGCGACCAGCGGGAGAGTTCTGCCTGGAATACAGGTAAGCTATGTTCAGGACTGGGCAACCGGGGTAAACATCCTCCCGCCTCCCTGTAGGTCTGCGACCCTTCTGGACTTCTCCTCACCTTGAGCACCTTAATGCGGTGAGTAGGCGCTATGCGCTGCGCTTAAGATGCCTTACCTTTGCTAACCTGTTATCTGTTCCTCTCCACAGGTCGCGATACTCGCCCGGAGTATGGAATTTTCGTCGTGATGCTGATTGAGGAGCGGCCGGTGAGGTAAGCCTTAAGGCACAGTTCGTTAATTGTACAATGTCTAATGCCTTGTTTCTTCTCTTTTACAGGTCCGTCGATCCGGGGGAGCGCTGGTTCCAGGATGATGGTGGGAAGAGCTGCAGACCACTGGCGATGAAGTTCAGGTAAGCTGCTGCCTTTTCTCACAATGTCTTCTCCTTTCCTTTGCAGGTGCTGTCCTTACGAGGTTCATAGCTGAAGCTGAACACGGTGAGTGTTACGTTGCAGTAATTCAAACTAACGCGAAACGTGTCAGTCTATTCGGGTGTGGTTTAAATAGCTTCAAGAAAGAAGTCCAGGTAAAATGGTCCCCATGGCACCACACCCAAAAACACTACACTGCAAGCCTGGTTTCAAGGATCCAGGTTGTGAGGATGCCTCCACATGACTGGCATTAATGAAAAGTAGTTCCCAAGCACAAGTCCATATTCAAACATGAGCCTGGCGCCAAGAAGGCCTATGCTGCAATTTCTTGGGTTTAATGGGGGCAGGAATCAAGACTCTCCCTGGCCCATAGGTTGGCCAGGGGGTCTTCAGAGTGTGGGTCGTGACACTGCATGCCACGTATCAAAGTCGTGTTGCTTGCCATGATGGGCCCGGCCTCCTCCAGGACTCTTGGTGGTGCAGCACAAGACCTACCCTGCATTTCAGGACGGGGCCTGGTAGGCGCGTTGCCCTCTGCGGCATCGCCGGTAGTGCTGCTCCCCCTCAGACATTTGGCCGGTACTAGGGTGTAATCTCTCGGGTGTAGACCTGGCAAAAGAAACTTGCGGCCCCCTCAGCACTGTCTCTGGAAGGATCTAACGATCCCTCGGCCTGACAGCCAGTAGCTGGAATAGCCTTGGTACCTGTGCTGGTGTGAGAACCAGAAAGGTTCCTCCCACTCAGGCGTTTCCTTGGGAAGGAGTCGTCTTTGCAAGAAGTGATGGAAAAAAGCGGCCCTACCTTGGGCCTTGACTTGTGTTTGTCCTTCAAATCCTCTGGAGGAGACTTCTCGAAGAGCTCCCTTCACCGAGCTATCCTGTTCTTCAGAGCACGCGGTGTAAGGGCATTGCACGCGGCACAACCCTCCCAGCCATGCTCAGGGCCAAGGCAGCAGAGGCAAAGAGCGTGAGGTCGGACGTAGCGAAGAGCCCATCGCAGGCTGGATACCCACTGACATCGACATGCGCCGGGGAGGAGTGTGGTGCCAGAAGTACCGATTGAATAAAAAACACAAGACAGAAGACATTAAAAAAGTATCAGGGGAAGAGCGCGTGGTATTACAAGGCCAAAGCCAAAATCAGGAGCGCTGGTGAAATCGGCCTGTTCCCATAGACGCAGAAATGGGGACTGGCGCCTGTGGGAAGACTCAGGGGAGCGCATGCTCCCATGGCCGTGCCCCAGCGCGTCTCTAAATTTAAAGGGGTATAAGGTTTTTTTCTGGTGAAAAAGGTTCTGTCTCCCGTCCCTAGCGAGGGACGCCCATGCAGTATGGAGGAAAGGGAGCGGGCCGTAGGAGTAAGTGGAAACACATGATGCAACCACAGAATAAGGTTAAACTGCCACCAACCAGAGCCTGGGCACACTGTATGAGATAGGTTACTTCGCCCAGTCGAGTCCCCAGTGAGATGTTAATAGAATTCACTACAGAAAAATGATCAGCGCATTACACAGAAAAAGTCAAAAGAAGAGGACACAGTCAGGAAGTAGTCACTAGCAACTGCAGTGGTTACCAAAAACAAATTCTGAATATTTGGAATTCACAAAAACTTCATATAATGGACTGGAGGTGGAGGTGCTGACTCAAAGTACCAGAAGAAGATTTGCAATAGAAAGAATACCAGCAAAATATTTGAAGATAAACGGACTGCCTTTAACAAAGTGTACTTTGAGAATGTTCTCTTGTCCTGTATCCTGTATGTGGGCTTTCCCATTCCATGTGGTTAGCCCATTGAGTCTCCATTCAGTATTTAGGAGGACATTAGGTATTGACTCTTCAAGACATGGATTTAATTACTAAGCAAATACAACACTATTCAGATTATCTTTACGTATTTAACTACAGTTAGAGCAGGTGTTCAGATAAAATGTATTTCTTATTCCACAAAATAGTCATTTTTAAATTTGTATGTAAAATGTAAATGCAACTTTTTCAGAAGAACAACCTTCTTTTTAAATTAGTTATTGAAGATTACATAAAACATAGGCTGCCTATGAAAATACTTACATGTCACTTGCGGGAGTGGGTTTTGGTGAAGGACTAGGCAAATCTGCTTCCATAATTTCATTAAAACTAGTGTTTCCTACATTCTTGGCCAGCTGGAAGAGGAAACAAAGATTCTTACATGTTGCTAAAGTTGTCACATGTTTTACATTCGACAAATAAAGATAAATAATGTAGTGCACATTAATATTCATAAATAAAGATGTATGGGTTGGGGTAATATAATCCATGCTCCTTTCTTTATTCACCCAAACTACATCATTCATTTTTTTAAAATTAGTTCAAAAGCATTGATTAACACAAAGCATTGTGCGGGAATAATACACACAATGATTTTAATGAGAGGTAGGAGAAGCCAAATAGACGTTGCAGGTTGTTAAAAATAAGCAAAATAAACCACAGGACTTTGCAGAGAGGTTACCTTTATTATGTAAAGCCCATAGTTGTGCCTGTTAGCTTTCAATACCACTAGGGTCTCATCCTCATGCAGTCACTGCCTGATGTTACCTTTATTATGTAAAGTCCATAGTCGGTTCTACAATATTTAAAGCAAGAAACCGAAAAAAATAACATGTTCTACAATTCTAACATTTCCACTGGCTATTTGTCATTGAACTCCTAAAGAGCACTATACATTAAGCAATATGTTTGGAAGTTTCCTTTCTTGTGACTATCAAAATACCACCACTCGAACATGACAATTCCATAGTCCGCACAAAATACAGCATTTTAATTGGCTGGCACGCTTCATGGGGCAATTGATAAAAACTCTACCCTAATTGACAGCAACACCTGAGACAGCTTGGGCTGTAACATGCCACCAAGACAGACCAATCATACAGTGAATGGAAATCAGTGAAGTGAAAACTTTGTTGCACCCCACTGAACACCACAAACCCCCATAATTGGCCCTCTGGGCTTCCTGGCCCTTGTACCTGCTCACTCTGCAACTCCCATCTCAGGACATGCTGCCAACTCTGGACACAACCTTATAGTTATCTCCCTGCAATAAATAGCTATATGAAAAAACGTATACAGGGGCCCTGCTTCTGGAAATTAATTTCTTGTATTTATTAGTTTTGCCAAGGCGCTTTCACAGGTATCAGGTAATAAAATTGCAGCAAAAATGTCGCCAGTAAAAAAAAATTATTGCGGCAAACCAAATGCTGTGGTTTGACCTGGTAAAGGTGTACTGCATTATACCATTTAAAGGGAGCGGGGGCTCCGGGTGTCTGATGTATTGACCCACTTTTGGCTCTGCTATGCTTCATCACTCTGTCATGGTGGTGCCAGAAACAGCAAAATGGCCGCAAAACCTTGTGCGTGCCAAAACCCCTGAAAATCGCACAACAACGCACAAAAAGATGGCTGCTCAATCTGCCATGCATGTCGTCAGTGGTGGAACAGAGCTCTCACTACTGAAACGTGTTACTGGGCTCCACAACAATTGAAAGTGGAGTGCAGAAGGAAAAAGCTGTGCTTTGCTAAATGAAACTCCTAATATTGCTTTAAATCACCTTTTCTTTGCTGCTGAAACTTCAGAATGCAGGTACAGAACACCTTCCAAGTTCTCGCTGGGTGCTACAATTCACTTAGTTTAAGGAATCACTGTGAATTTACAAGGTCCTGGAAGGCTAAGAATAAAAAGGGATCTCCACAGCAAAAGTGGCCTGCCTGTGGATCGGTAAATAAATCTCTGTGCAGCAGAGGGCTACCTGTGATGACAGCTGTCAGGGGCCTTCCTGATTAAAACTTTAACATGTTATAAACTGAAAGTCAAATATTTGCAATATAAGAGGCCTGTTGCTGATAGTAATCCATATTGTAGTTGTTTTTGATCCCATAGGTTTAAAATCTTGAATGAGAATTCTATCTGTTATTTGATGCAACAAGTTTGTTTTGTGCTAAAGTAAAGTCAAAAGAATTTAACAATTAAATTAAGCCTGGCTGGGGGATGTAATCCTGCCAAGGGGTTGCCAAACAGGTTCTATCCAGGGGGAGGGCATTCCTCTCAGCAGATGCTGGCTTCTTGTTTCCAGCCCAGGACTAAACAATGGACATCCTCCAACCCAGGATATTGAAGGTGTGAACGGTCATAAAACTGTTGCAGCCAAGCAAACTCCTGGCTGACAGAAGAAAATTCCAAAGGAGGGGGCTACTACATGCTTCAAGAGTGACAAATACTGACCATTTGGTGTTAACAGGATATGTAATGGACATTTTTAGAAGGTGTATAACTTATTATCAGAAGGGGTGCCATGGGATGGAAGACATGTCACAGGCCACAGGTGGAGGTGTGCTGGAAGGAGTTGCAGAAATGGGCGGAGACAGAAACCATGGTATGACAAGAGGCGAGCGCTGTAGGGGGAGAGGAAGAGGTGGGAACCCTGATGGCAAGGAATTCATTAGTAGCGGAATTGTTTGGAACAATACAGGATCTGACAAACCACGGAACGTGAGACCCGACCACATGAGGCAGATGCAGAGAGCACGGAATAAATAGGCTCGTAAGGGAGGGTGGGATAAGGGAAACAGTGACCGAAATTAAGCAAGGAATAATTGAGCTGTTGATATTTGCACTGCGTGTTTGGTTTGTATTATTTTGTTCGAATAAGTCAAAATCATTTTTTAAAAAAACGTATCATCAGAAGGGGTGCAAGATCTGAAAATGGCAGATTAACCTAATATTTAGCACTACCATTGAAAACTTAGTACAACCGTGTAGCTTATTCTGAACAGGAATGGCAATAAATGTGGGTTTATGGGGACTGTATTTCGGCTAGAATTGTGAAACCTTATACCCACATTCCCATGGTAAACGTGCATATTTGTGGAAATGTACAGAAATATTGTTCTCATTACAAAATTGACAAAATTCTGCAGAAAGGCGAAAAAGTCGCAGAGCTGTGGGATTTTGAGGAGCAAATACTCCATAAAATATGCAATCTGTGTATGTGATTTTTATAGAGGTTGCACATGTGTAAATATGTATTTTGCCAAAATTAGAGTGTGTTCCAGTGGCTAGGGGTGGATTCTCAGCATCATAAAATGATACCATAAATATGACACTCTGTTTCTCTCTTCCTATCAAGGCATAGAGTAGACTCTGACCCAATCACCTTTCACAGGGGCAAGCTTAGCTAAGCCGGCCCAATACTCCCCTTTCGTGATGTCATCTGGCATAATGTATAGGGACAGCTGACAACACATAGGGACTTCTACAACTTTTCTATCTCCCGACTGCTGGCGGAGCGCTCTGCTGATGAAATCTACATCTTCCTTGTTCCAGACTCCAGAAACTTGGCAAAGCAAAGGCCTATGCATAGCTGAAACACTCTCAGCTAGGCCTCAAATTCTAGAAAAGAATCCCAAAAGCCTAGGGGAAGCATCATAATACAGCTGGGTGTGCCGTTAATGCTTGCCTGCTGAATTGAAATATCCTCAGAACCAAGAAGGGCAGATCCCGTGCAGTCCTGTGCCGTGCTGTGACCAGAGAGCCTTGCTGACCCTGTTCAGTCCGATGTGCCCAGCTGTCAGACCGTGATAGATCCGATTCAATGGTCCAGAATCCTGGCGGTCCAAATTCTTAAATCCATTTGTTTTGTGAGTATTAACAGGAAGCTAGAAACTGTTGATTGATGTGCATTATCTTGTCCCCTCTGAACTATCCTTACTTTCATAATCAGTAACATTGTCTAAATCCATAGTGAAATCTTATTCTGTCCTTTTCCTAGTCATTTTTTCAACTTTGATCTATTAATTTCATTCGAGGGACCAGCATAGCGCTCCGAGGTGGACATCGAGGAACCAGGATTGAGTCGCGAATTACTCCTGACTCTTACGTTGTGCCGTCCTGGTGGCTTAGTTTGGATGCTCTAGTCCATAGTCAATATTTTTCTGATTTTAAAACTGAAGCCTCTGTCCAAATTCTCGCGCCTATTTTACAAAAACGTCTTTACTAAAACCTCTATAATTCCCTCCGTTTTTATGATAGAAACTCCTACTTGTACCCAACATCGATAGCTATCCATTGCAATTCTCCCGTTATTGCGAATATTGTGCAAGGAAAAGCTTGCCGCAAATTTGCCAAAACCTTAAACGTGTGAACTCTTTCGATAATTTCCCACTTTGCCTTTGAGATCCAAACTACTTTCTTCTGATTAAACCATTGCTTGTGATTGTTTGCATTTGTTCAAAGCGGCTCCCATAGGAATTTATAATAATTTAAGCATTTTTCCACACATTTATAGTTCGTGCTCAGTCACTTTAAAAGTCATACTGACAGTTGAAACGCCCACTTCGTTTTTTCTCTTTCTGTTTAAAGGGGGAAGTGAGACACTGTTTGATCTGTACTATTTCTGAATACCTGCTATCTCCTCACATCCATTTAATTTTGCTTATTGGTGGGTGGAGGTGTGTTGCAAGGGGAATTGTTAACCCCAGTGCTATATGTTTCAGACCCATTTAAAGTTGTGTGTTCTCGGTTGCATTCTGCTTGTGTTTATAAATTGATTCCCAGTGCAATAAATATACTATTCTGTGTACTGTCACCCCACAGGTGATTGTTGTATCTATGAAAATATATATTGTGATTTTGATCTTAAATAAATAAATACATTTTACAAACCAGCCTGGTTCCTGGTCCAGCGTGACCTGGGGTATTTTTAAGTAACTGGTGTGATACGAGTGGTACATCTTTCAAATAATTGAATCTATATATCACTTACGTTTTTCCATTGCGCTGTACGCTAGGCCGAGAGCAGAGTGTATAGCCTGGTTGAAATCCTTAACAAATCTGGGGGCTCGAGTCCGGAGTTTGATTTCAATATTGCTAGGGAACCCCTCTTGCACAAACTGTTTGTCAGGGGCGAGTGGCCAGAGCAGGATGAAAGTCTGGCTGTAGGAAATCAAACAACAAGTCACTGTCAAAGACTTAGATACATGGCACGACCAGGGTCCATCACACCAGGCAGTTAGTGAACTGTATATGGCCCCAAAAGTAAAAGACCAATGTAAAATTGCCAAAATAGCGGCTTACCTGTACCTCCACATTGGAGTAATACAGGAAAAAAATGCCGAAAGCCTAGATTTGGCAAAGAGACAAGTACAATCCCTAGAGAAAACCCAAACTGATCTGGACTCTGCAGAGCAAAGGCTACAAAAGAGCCAAGAATCAGAGATAGAAACTGGACAGTACCTGACAAGATTAAAGGACGATCTGGCTCTCCTGCAGCAAGAGAAGGCAGAGCAAGATACCAAACTACAGACACTGCAAAAGGCGTGTCAGGAAAGGGTGGACTCTCTGCAAGAGAGTCAACACAAGCTGGCACAACAACCAAATTATAATAGAGCATGCGCAGAGCAGATAATTGCCCTAGAAAGTCAGATTGATGAACTAAAGGAGGAAAATAATAAATTAATAGTGAAGGATCTCCACACTCAAACAGATTTTGATGAGGAGCGCCAGAAATTATATGCCATTAGAAAACAAAGGGACGACCTGGCTGAGCAGAGGGGAACTCTTGTCAAGAGAGGGATGCCTTAGCCCAGGAAGTTAAAAACCAGGTTAGAAGAAAGAAAGTTGGCCCTCCAGGAGCTTAGTGGGGTCAAAAACGAATATGAGAAGCTACTAGAGCATACCAGGATGGAGGAAGATGCCTTGGGAGAGAGCAATCAGGCCAAAGATGCTAGAACTCAGGAGGTGAATCTCATGCAGCAGAGATTGGCCCAGTTCTCCAAATTCAGGCAAGAAGTACATAGACAATGAGGCTCTCTGTGAAAAGAATGACAGGCTCCAAAGACAGATAGCCATGCAAGAACAACTCAGAGACCAGTAAGCCTTAATAGAGGAGCAAAAAGGTCAGATATTGGCATGTCATCAGGAAATAGGGGCTGAAGGAGATGAGGTAAAATGGGAGAGAGAAAGCCCTGAGCATAATCTCAGGATCCCTGGTATCAAGGACTTTAATCCCTTCAATTCCATGGACTCTGCCACCCCCATGTCCACTGGCTCATATGAACCAAGGGCCACGGGATGGCAGACTTCAACACAATGGGAAATATGGGACTGATAGATCAGCGCCTCCCAGAAATGGATGGGCGGGCATCTATGTACAGGTTTCCAAATGCTAGGGCCAGCCTCGCTGATCAGGGAGACTCCAGTGAGGGGAGAATCAGAGAACTGGATCCTAAAAGATCACCTACTCAGCTATTCACTGGTGGGGAATTCCATGAAAATATGCCCACAAAGAGCATCTTAAAAGCCTCTTCTCTAGCTAGGACAGTGGGGGGTAGGTGGGGTACTCAGCCATTCCTAGGAGCAAGGGAGAGTCAGAAGACACTTCTGAGCGCCACAGGTTTCAAGAGACTAGGCCCTCACATTCTGCCAGCCATTCCCAAGCTCGTAGAATCAGGGAGAGCATACAGGAACAGACAGCCACCTCTGGTCGCAGTGCCTCTGAGTCAGAGGATGAGTGGACCAGGGTGACCAGAACTAAAAAGGCCAACAAAGTTAAGAGAGCTTTACTGAAAGATCCCCTGAAGCAAATCAAGGCTATTAGGAGCGTCATCACGCCCTACCATAAGAATGCCAAATATTCAGTTTGGGAGCACCTTGAACTGTTTGAGCAAATGATGGAGACTTTCCACCTGAAAGACAGCCAAAGCTGTAACCGTGGTCTGGGCCAAAGCAACGCAGGCAGAGGGCGTGGGGGTCTGAAGTTGGGAAGAGCCTGTTGCAGGATGGACACCGGCTGAACCCTGTAGAAGTCGGCATGCGCCAGGGAGGGGCGCGATGCCTGAGGTCCAAGTACCTGAATGGCAAAAAAGACAAAAAAGACAAAGAGAACCATCCACGCGTGGAATTACATGGCCGAAGCCAAACCCAGGAGCGCTGGTGAATTCGGCCTGTTTTCCTCGACGTGGAAAAGGGGACTGAGGTGTGGCGTCGCAGGGCGGAGTCAGGGCAGCGCATGCTCCCTGGGCTGTGCCCTGCACACCTCTAAATTGATCGTTCCCCCCCTTTGCCATTTACTCCTTTAGAGGCCCACCACCCTAGTAACTCCCTTTGGCTTATGTTTCCACCTGAACACTCCTCCCCTCCTCATTCGGACTGCTTATGTTCCTCTCCTTGGTCGGCTTCCCGCTCAACCTCACCCCCCTTCTCTTTTCCCCCACCGTCGACCACAGCCAGGGTTTTAGCTCCGCCCCCACGCGCGCAGGTCGTCTCCCCGGACTATTAGAAGCTCCTCAAGATCCAGGTGGAGGATGTCTGCACCTTCTTGCAGTGTAGTTATGCGCTTTTGAGCCCCCTCCCACTCGAACACCAGACCAAAGGGGAAGGTCCATTTGTATTTAATCCCCTGGCCATTGAGTTCTTTAAGGACCGGGCCCATTTGGCATCTCTTTAGCAGAGTGCTGCTCGCCAAGTCCTGGAACAAGGCGATATCGTGTTCATTGTACTGTATTGGCTTTTGATTTTTTGCCTCTTGAAGAACTGCTTCCTTTTGGGCGTACCTGGCAAAAGTCGCCAGGACGTCCCTAGGCTTCTGTGTCGCTCCTCTGCCAACCCTGTGCACCTGGTCTAGCTCTACTGCATCCGGGGGCGACAAGCCCAGGACCCAGCAAAAATGGCTTGAACCACTCCCTTTAGTTCCTCGTCTCGGACCGTTTCCGGCAGCAATTTAATCCGTATATTGACCCTGCGGGACCTACTTTCCATGTCCTACATCTGAATCTCTAGATTCTGTGTGGCCACGTCAAGCCTTTCGATCGCCTCACTGTGCGCCGTCACTTCCTTGTCCATCTCCTGCAACCCTCTCTCCAGGAGGTCGGTTTGCTCGCCCTGCTGCCGGAGCTCCTGCTTCATCTCCCCTAGGGCCGAATTGAGATCTGAACGCAGGAGTTTAAACTGTTCCTGGAACGTTTTCTTCAGGCTGGTTTGCAGGGCGAGCATCTCTCCCCTAATGTCTTGCCTTGATAACATGGCTGCCATGTCCCCTTCAAGCGGCATGTCCGTGTCTACCGTGCCGTCCCGCAAACTTTTGGTCGTCTCTCTTCTCTCCTGCAGTGGCCAGATCATGGGGAGAGTGCCCGAAACATCCCCCGAGGTCTGCAGTGCTCTCCCGCTCTTTCCTTTATGTTTGGTAGCCATCCCAGTGTGGGTTCCAAGTACGGGAATCTCACCACTGCACGCCGTTGGTTCCCTCCTTTAGGCCGGGCGCAACCGCCCCAGAGGACCAGGCGTCCTGCCTCCCGCTGGCCTGCTTTCGTCGCCGCCTGTACCTGGGCGCTTGTTCCACCTCCTGCCGCACCCCCCCTTAGGGTTCCCTTGGCCTCTCGAGCTGCCCCGTCAGAAAGCACCTATTCTGTGATCCAGCGCCTCTCAGACGTGGGCACCTCCCAGAACGCCGAGGAGGTGCCCCTCTCACCACCGCATGTCACTTGGAATCCTAGCTGCTGAGGGAATATCCCACTGTGGGCCCAGTGCCTGGATCAGATAGCCCACTTGTCCCTTCCACCACGTTGAGTGAGACCCCCACAGGGCGCAAAACAGGGTCCCACCCCAGAGGCCACACTCCTTCCTGGCCTTGCCTTCTGTCCGTGGGGCGCACCCCCAGCACAGCCCCCAGCCGCCACCTGCAGGTTCCGGGGGGCCAACCTCCAACCTTCACCAGGTCGACTCCCCCCAGTGCCTCCTCACCTGGCCCTTCCCAACCACGCTCCTGGCCCCGTAGCCGTTTGTGCTACTTCCAGGGAGATGCGGTTCCTAAATGGGAGCAGGCCCTCCGTAGCTGTCCGCCGAGCCAAGCAAGCCCCACACCACCTCCTTCTCTCCTCCAGGTGTGGGCGCTCCCGCAGCAGTCCCTTCTCACCGCGGCCGGCCACTCACCATCTCCAGCCGGCCAGCCGCTACGCCAGGCACCGCCGCTCCTCCTTCGCAGGCGGGGGCAGGTTGGGGATCCGCCCGCCCACGCCGCTGCTATGCTGCACGTACACAGGTCCCCAGCGTCAGAGCAGCCACGGTGAGCTGCCCAGCCGCGGCAGCCCCGAGGCCAGTCTGGGGTGCGCACCCTCCGAATTACTCCAGAGCCACTCGGCCGCCGCAGTCCCCCCGCGGCTGGTGTCACACCATCTCCCGCCACGGGCACTCCTCAGCCGCAGGCTAGCCAGCCAGGCCTGCCAGGCCTCGGGCGCTCCTCTCGCCCCAAGTTTGTTTCAGGCCGGCACGACAGCGCACGCAATCGGCAGCGCGCGGGTGTTTTCCTCCGTGTCGCTCAGTGTGCCAATTGTTAGGCAGAAACCTGTGCAGTTCCCTCTGGGACCACTGCAAAAGATTTAGGACTACAGGTGTTTGGCAGTAAACCCACTTGGTAGCAGTCTGTACCACACAGATTCACTTAGTAGCTGTGGCTGAACAGTCAGACTTCGCTCAAGAAGAGTTAGGCAGTATACAGAGTATTCACAACAGGTCAAGAGCACACAATGGAACAAGTAAACACTGACCAGGGCTTGGTGTAAAAGAGATATAATAATTTATTTAAAACCACATCTAGAAAAACACACAGGCACTAATAATAAGCAATTCAAAAACACTGTCACTAAAAGATATACACTCCCTTAAAAGAATATTAGACAAGTCTTAAGAAAAGCCCCACTTATTTTCAGACAGCGGTGAGCGCTTAAAGTAGATGGCACTCTAATAGTTCGTTTTAAAAAGGGAGAGAAAAGCAGAGAACAAATTAAAACAGATCCCAACACTTTTCTAAGAACATAGCAAGTGAGGAAGGCAAAGTAAAACCGTGAATTCAGAGTTAGTAGGCCGGATCCGCTTTAAGAGGATCCAAACAAAATGTGTCCAAGGTCACACGGTTGCAGTGCACAAAAGTCTTGTAATGGTTCAAAAAGAAGTTGGACCAAAGAAAGGGGACCAGTTAGTGGGTCAAGGCGGCCAGCCCAGTCCAGAAGGTTAAGGAGTTATTATTACCTTGTTGCAATCTTTAGAAAGGGAGGCCTGGCGGACACGGTACCTTGAAGTGGTGAGAACGCTCCAGCCGGGCAGTTTTTCCTGGCAGCGGGTGCAAGTCGGTGCTTCGTGCGGAGGAAGAGAGGATCTCGTCGTGGAGGAAGACAGGGGCCCGTTGCACTGCCAGGGAAGAAACCAGCCGCAGAGTTTCTCAGGTACAAGGAGCGGTCCGTTGATTCGCAGTTCAGTGGTGAGTGGCTATCCGGCCGCCGGGGTGCTTGGCACAGGCAATTCGACCACAAACCGGGCTGGGGTGCGAAGAAAGAAAGGTAAACTGGTTGTGCCCACCAGTCAGGGGAAGAAGCCTCTCCAGCCGGGAGATCTTCTCCGTCGTCGGGAAGTGGTGAGTCGATTCTGCAGGGCTCCATCGGTGGTGTCATCGTGGTAGGTCGGTTCAGCTTCTCCCTCGTCGGATTCTCAGGTCCTGTGGCAACTTCTGAAGTTCCAGTCCCCAAAGCCCTGCTTTTATGCAGAAAACCCCCAATTCACTCAGCCTAGCTGTCAATCAAACATGCTAATCACACAAGAGTGCGACTTGAGTTACCACAGTAACTCAGTCCAGGGTGCCTTAACCCCCTCCCACACCCCCTGTGGTACCAAGAGAGAGTGGCACCACTTTTGGAGGCTTCTGTGGAGAAGCCCGCCAAAAAGTGGAACAAAGGGCTCGACTTGGGTTGGAGTCACAGAAGAGAACACAAACGCCATTTTAGAATCGAGTCTTGGCAAAAAATACCAACCGGAGAATTAATATTAATTAAATAAACCGGCGGTATGTTCGAGGCTATGAGAATTAAATAATGAAAGCTGGTAGCCTCGAACAATGGAAAATCCCATTGGAAAATATTTGCGGTCGAATATAAAAAGTAGTTTCCACTGCCACCAGCCAAAACTCGATCAGGGGAGACGGAGACGTGCCCCCTTGACTAACAGACCCAGGGCAATCGAATTGCCCTGACCAGTACGTCCACAATATGATGGTTTGTACTGGTTTCTGTACATAATTTGGGACTAGTAAAGCCAATGGTGACTTTACATGTCCTGGGAGTAGTCAGTCCCAGGGTATGGAGTCTATGGTGGGGTGTCACTAAGACACCCCTGTGTTACTGCACGGAGGGTGCTGTGTAACACACATAGGAAAAACACATGAGACCCTATGGAGTAAAGGACCCCATAGCCCATAAAACACATTACCAATCAAAGGAATACCATTAATCATGTCCAAGAGTGGGAGAAAGAGAGTCTCACTCTTGGCAGGAGGAAAAAAAACAAACTCCAGAAATCCAGCAAAGCTGCTGGGGGACTCACCAGGTTAGGAACTTCAGCCTAAAGAGAGAATTCTCCCTAACACCAATGCACCAGGGCCCCTGCCTGCCACTTGGCCCCGCAAATCTTGGCTCATAGACTGGGTGGTGGGCACAATCCCAGGTCTGGGGTGCGGGAGCTATGCCAGCACATCTACTCCCTGCAGGCGGCCATCTTGAATCGTCTCCATCTTTCATATGCTTTATGGATTACCTTATATACTCCAATGCCAGGAATACCCTTTTCTGGAACTTGCAGATCCTCTGGTTAACGGTTAACTCTCCTGCCAGGTATCTTTTTTTTTTTTTTTTTTTTTGGAGAAAGAGTTCACGGCCTAATGTGCTTTGTTCACCAGGTCTTTCTACAATGTTCACTTGTATAAGACAGTTACACTCCTTAACTGTTTAAACCTCTTACTTCAGGTACTACTTGTCCCAACTTCCCCAATATTGACATCTCATATACGGAGGTGTGTTAAGTTCTTTCTGTTAACCTCTTCATTAACATCTCTTGGCCTGTGGAAATACTTGTTCCAATTTTCCCCAAATTGATATTTCATATAAGGAGATTTGTACAATCACTGCCTTTCAGCTTTATCAACATCTTTTGGCTAGTGGCAATGCTTGTTCCAATTTTCCCCAAATGGACAATTCAATTGTTTGCTAGTTTGTAGACACATCCTGTGAATACCAACTTCTCTGGGCCAACTCAACTCACCAGTGTAACGTGCGGCTGCGGCAAAACTATGATCTTTATAATTTTGCTTTGAAAATTGGAAACAATGCCTGTATTTACAATGTGATGATTATGTGACCAATTATGAATAGGTTCAATCACATGCCCTGAGGAAGGGTTTTGACCCGAAATGCATAGGCCATCTGTGTGATATTTTCTGCCATACGAATTAATTAGCATGATTTGCTAATTAAATAGAACTGAATAATAACAATAAAAAGCTGTTTTGAAAAAAGGAACTAACCCTGAAGAATTTTTTTTTATTTGAATTATACCACTTCACAGTGGTTTTAGGGTGTGCAACCTGCACCGCTGGCCTCACGGCCAAGGTCTCTTTTTTGCAGTGCCATTTAGGTAGACATTAAGGATGACTCTGGAGGAGTCGAAAGAAGCCATGAGGACATCCCAGCGAGTGCCACCATTTATGGGAGAGGGGGAGACAGGACACAGGACAGAGCACAGAAATCATATGGGGTGAGGGTCCATATATCCGACGAACGAACAAAGAGGATATCAGTGAGGGTCTGTCTGGATGAGGTGCTGGAATTGGTATCAGCGATAGGGAGACCAAGGTTGGAGGCCAAGATATCCTTTTTAAACTACTTCTTTCCAGACTTCGTGAGAAGGGTAGGATAGTTGATAGAGAAGCAGTTGGAGTAGATGGGAGAAACAAAGCGCCATAAGTGGGAAGAAAGGGGAAGAGGAAGGAGTAAGCAGGAACAGCGGTATAGAAAAAGTCAGTGGGCTAGCAGGTTACAGTCAATGGACAACAGTTGAAAGCAAAATACGACCAAGTTTGAATGTCAGGTTAGATGCAAAATACAGCCAAGTTTGAATGTCAGGTTAGATGTGGGCCGAGTAGTTAAGGAGTTTGAAGTGGGAGTCCGATGGTAAAGGTGAGTACAGAACACTGCTTCAAATGATAGCATAACAGGGAGAGGTGAGAGTTCCCACCGAAAAAAAGAAGTACAGGGTAAACCGAGAAGTAGGGAACCAACCAAGCAGATTATGGTAAGAGAGTCATGGTAGTGCCACGGTCCAGGGGTAGCAGCCTCAGGGAGGGTTGGGCTGTGGTAGAAGTCTCATCTGACAGCCTGTAAGCGGACAGGAAGCTGACAGGGGCCTTCAACGGGGGGTCCGGCTAAAGCCTACTGGTCCCTGATAGGGCACTTTCAGCAGGTACACAGGCCAATCCGTGAGCAGGAACGAGGTAGGCCCACACAGCCAGGCCTCACAGAACAGTCCATAATGATGCAGCCATTTTAGAGGATCCACCAGGTGGCAAAAAGGACAGTCAGGAAAGGCAACCTCAGAACAGGGGGTGAAACAGAAGATAAAGGCGCCGTATCCAACGCTGACAACACACTGCGGGATGATCACATTATTCATTGGTCGTCATTTTGCAATAAAGGTGCAAACAAAAACAAATGTTTTCTTAAAATCAGTCTTACTCTTCTTTTTATCTAAAAAGATACATCTGCATCCAATAAGCAACAGCGTTGCACAGTACGTGATGTCACAGGAGCTCCTACCTGATTTCCAGCAGAGAAGCGGAGATGGTGTTCCAAATGCACATTTCCCCGGCACGTCCCCAGGTAGGCCTCACAGCTGGTTCATGAGGGAGGAGCACTCGGATGATGCTCCGGTGTGGGAGAAAGCAGGAAGAATCAAGGAGAGAATGTAGGGAAGAGGGTTGATGCACTGTTTCACTGCCTTGAAGGGAGCATTGTTGGATAAGGTCTTCTGGTACTAAGTAACTTTTGCTATGGTAATTTGTTTGCTGGCAGTCCTGAGCTCTAGGTTGGCGTGATGAGGTTTTGGGCTTGCTCCTAGTTCTGTGGTCTCCTCTGCCTCCGTACATTGAGGAGAAGGCCAAGGCAGTTTTAAGCACACATGCATTTTGCAGGTGAAAAGGAACAAAGGCGGTGTTTGTCATGCATGTATTTTGTAGGAGCCTGATTTTTAGAACCTTCGTTTTTAATTAGTTTAACTTTTTAACATAGTTAACCATCTTAAGGTGGCTTCCACAGTGGGTAATATGTTTGCTCACTGATTGGCAAATAGGCACTGGACAAGCTTACGCCTACGACATTCTACTACTCCGAAAAAACAGTCCTTCACCAAGAGAAGGAGCACTGTCAGCTTTCAGCTATGGTTGAAAATAAATCTGGAAGCAAGAACTTCCTTGTTAATAAGTCCTTTAAAATAAAGACTGCTTTACTTACAAAAGGATACCTGCTTAATTTTAATTTTGTGCTCAAACATAAATTGGAGAGGAGGGAATTCATGTGATGAAGCCGAGCTGACCAGACAAACAAATTACTTACCTCTCGGTAATGTTCTTTCTGATGGATGTTCCTGCCACAGATTCCTCATCTATGATATCCATTTCCCAGGGCAGCTGTTCTGCAGAAACCCGCTACCAGGGGCACTGCACGGCTGTGCGTCTGTTCCATTTGACGCCTCCATGCATCCCATGCCGGAAGTGACGTCGGAATCCGTATAAGTAGCTGTGCTGGGCCACATGACCTAAGTTCCAACCTTTTTCCCTAGCACTCTGACGCTAAGGGACCGTATAACAGATGGCATACTAGTTTCCCCACATGAGGGGCAGGTAGGGAGGGCCATGATGAACCTGTGGCAGGAACATACATCGGAAAGAACATTAGTAATTTGTTCTAACAGATTCTTTCCTGCCACGGATTACTCATCTATGATAGACTGCCAAAGCAGTACCTAATCTGCCAGAGGGAAGAAGCAAGGACACCACTTAGACCAGAAAACTCTGGAGGACTGTCCGACCAAAACGGGCAACCTGACCGACAAAGGAATTCAAGCAATAATGCTTAGCAAACACGTGCAAAGATGCCCAAATCACAGCCTAGACAATCCTCTGGTAGAATGAGATCTGAGACCCTCAGCCACATCCTTCCCAGCCAGATCGTAGCATTCTGTGATGCAGAGAATGATCCACCTTGACAGGGTCTGTTTGGTCACAAACACTGCCAGCACGAGCACCAGTGAAACCAACAAAAAGCGTGTCATCTTTCCTAGACTCTAGTACAAGAGACGTAGAACTTAAGGACCCGTTCCGGGTCTAGTCGATGAAATCGTTCCTCTGCTTTGGAAGGGTGTGGTGGGGGAAGAACACAGTATGAGGGATCTTCTGAGAGAGAAAGTCAACTTCTCTTTGGAAAAAAGCAAATAAGGAGGCAAAACTGACAACGCCTGGAGCGCACCAACCGGTCTCGTGGAAGTGATGGCAACCAGGAAAATCACCTCAAGGGTGAGCAATCTAATAGAACAGGAATGGAGGGGCTAAAACAGAGCGCCCATCAGAAATGTCAAAACTAAATTCAAATCCCACTCCAGAACCACACATTTGTCAGGGAGGAAACAGGTTACACAAACCCTGCAAGAACTGCGTAACAGTAGGGATTGTGAAAACCAAGTCCTGTTCCAAAGTAATAGCAGCGAGGTAACCCTTTAAAAGTGCCAATCTGCAAGCCCGCTTGATCCAACGAATGCAGAAAATCCAAACAGATAACAGAACAGGATAAAGGATCCAGGTCCCTCTCCCGGCACCAAATCAAAAAATGACGCCATCTGCAGGCATAAATGGATTTCGTAGCAGGCCTCTGAGCTAAAAGGAGCACATGGACAACGGCATCCGACAAGTCCCACTCCTTGTATCTCAGCCTCTCAGTAGCCAGGCATGAAGGTTCAGGCTACTGAGGTTCATGTGGAGGACCCGCCCCTCCGACTGGGAGAGCAAGTCGATTCTACTTGTAAGACGCTGGGGAGGGCAGACGAACATGTCCAGCAGTTTCAGATACCCCGCTCTCTGGGCCCACACGGGGGGCGATCAGCATCAGCGTTGTTCTGAACAGACGTAGTCTTCCGAGGACCAGCGGAATGACAGGTACTGGCGGGAACACAGAGGACGAACGCCCACTCGACCATCAAGGCGACCTACAAAGCTCCCCGTCAAGGAAATTCCCGGTAGCAGAACAATTCACACTTCCTGTTAACATTTGAACCGAAGAGGTCAACCTGCCGAGTCCCCCAAAGAGAGAAGATCCCCCACCCCAGAACTTCCTGACAGAGCTCCCACTCATGGGAGGCAAGGTATGTCTGCTCAATGCATCCACTGTGATGTTCTCCAATCAGGCCAGATGGGCCGCCATCAGGGAGACGCTATTCTCCAGAGCCCAGAACAGTTGCTTTGCTTCTCTGCACAGAGGCAAGGACGCCACCCCACCTCGCTTGTTGAGGTAGGGCATGGCCACTGCGTTATCCGTCAGGATCAGTGTAGTCTTGCGTTTTACAGAGGGGAGGAAAGCGAACAGGGCCAGCTTGGTCGCTCGTAGCTTCAGCAAATTGATGTGTTCCTGAGACTCTGTGGGAGACCACAGGCCGCGAACTAAGGTCTGACAGGTGAGCACCCCAACCGGTCAGCGATGCATACGTGACCAATGTCCCCTGAAGCAAAGGATCCTGAAACAACGCGCCCTTCAGCAGGTTTAACCGTCCGGGCCACCATGTTAGGTCCAGGGCCATTCGACTGAAGACCGCCAGAAGGTCAGACGCCTGGCCCTAAAAATGCGACCATTGGCAACAAAGAAGTCACTGAACCGATCTCATGCACAGCCTTGCCTCCGGCATTACTAGGATGCAGGAGGCCATGAGGCCCAACAGGGGCAGGACGGAGGAGGCTCTGACTTGTGGCTGCGACTGGAAGACAAAGGCTATCTGGGAACTGTTCACCACTAGATCCTCGGGCGGGAAAGCCCTGCCCAGGCAAGTGCCCAAGACTGCTCTGATGAATCAGAGACTGGGACAGCAGAACCTGAGACTTTTTGAAGTTCAGGGGAAAGCCCAAACTGTGCAAAAAGAGCACATGCTTCAACACTAGCTTTGGTGAGCGAGTTCAGATGAGCCAGTTGTACAGGTAGGGAAAGGTGTGAACGCCCTCTTCTCCTGAGTCGAGCCACTACCACTGCTAGCAGTTTGGTGAAAACTCTGGGTGCAGATGAATGACAATGGCAGGAGTTGAACTGGTAATGTTGTTGGCCCAGAGTGAAGCTAAGCTACTTCCTGTGCTTCAGATGAATCGCCACATGGAAGTAAGCGTTCTGAAGGTCCAGGTAAACCAACTAATCCTGCAGATCGAGAACTTGCAGGACCTGGGCCAGAGTGGCCATCTTGAATTGGTCCTTGCGGAGGTACAAATTCAGTAGCCACAGATCCAGAATGGGGTGCAAGCCTCCGTCCTTCTTGGTCACCAGAAAGTAGGTGGACTACCACCCCTTCCCTCGTTCTGAGCTCGGAATTAGTTTGATAGCGTTCTTTTCCAGAAGCTGACTGACATCCTCCAGGAGGATGGGGTCCGAAGAAAGAGGGGTGGATCAAAGACAGTGGTCCGGCGGGCATTGTAGAAAAGGGAGGCAATACCCCTGATTGAGGACTTGCAAGGCCCAGGCATCGGTAGTGGTCTCTGCACACTCACTGCCAAACAAGGCTAGTCTTCCACCCATCGGTGACAGGTGTTGGAGTCTATCACTAAGGATTAGCACCCTGGAGGTGGAGGGGAGAGCGGCCGCTGTGGTTCTCCCTCCCTGCACACCTCTCCCCCTCTAACCCCTGGGAACCATCTATCTTGGCCTCTTCGTGGGGCGGCGTTACTATGGCCTCTCCGGTTAAACACTGGAAAGGGGCAAAAACCCTTGCCTCATGGGGAGGATTGTGTGGTAGGCTGCTGGACTGCAAGTCCCAAGGAATTAGCAGTAGCTTTAGACGACTGGACTGTCTGGAGGGCATTTTCTGCCTTGGCTTCAAAAAGGTTTTGGCCGAACGGCATAACAAGCAGCCTTGTCTGCACGTCGGTCGCTAACCCCAACATCCAAAGCCAAGAATGGTGTCTAACCACAGTGCCGGTAGCCATAGATCTGGCCACACTGTCCGCTGTGTCTAGGCTAGATTGCAGCATCTGCAGCGCCACCTCCTTACCATCTGAGACGAGGGCCAGGAAACCATCCCTCATTTCTTCTGCTGGGGCATGCGCAGCCGCCCCGACTACAGCAGACCAGGAGCCAAAATACGATTTTGCCATAGTGCAAAATGTGTTCATGGCACGCAGTGCAAGACAGCCTGATGCAAACACCTTCTTGCCCCAAGCGTCCAGTCACTTGCTCTCCCTGTCCGGTGGAAGGGAAAGGAAGGTATAAGTCTTCAGGCTTGCTGTTGCGGCCTGCACCCCGGCTTTTTCAGGTGAAGTGTGGGTGGAGAGGAAGGCTGGGTCCGAAGGCACCGGCATGTGCTTCCTTGCCCGATCTCTGTCCACTGGGATCACAGAGGCAGGCTTTTCACACACTTCCAACACTGCCACGTTTAAAGGCAGCAGGGTCTCCTTCGGAGCATCATGCAGACTGGCACAGAGCTTGTACTGCACTCTAGGCCTAGATGGAGCAGAGACCAAGGTGTCTGCTACCTTTGCGATCAGGTGCTGAAAAGTACCCTCAGGTCAGCTTGGAGTAGGTGGTGGCAGAACGTCCAACTCCGGGGAGGCGCTCAAACCACTGGCTCCATGCAGGTCATGTTAGGCAGAATCCTATGCAGTTCCCTTGGGGGGCACTACAGAAGATTAGGACTACAGGTATATGCAATAAATCCCCTTTGGTATCAGTCCGTATCACACAGATTTAGTTGGTAGCTGTGGCTGAGCAGTCAGACTTATCTGAAGAGGGAGATGAGCAGTATTCAGGGTTTACACAATAGGACTACAGTACTATGGAACAAGGAAACACGGACCAAAGCTTTGTATAAAAAATAATACATATATTTATTTTACACACTCTTAACTCAACACACAAATCACTATCATTAAAGCAAGTTAAAACAGTCAAGAAAAGTATACACAGCTCCCTATATAAATTGTAGACAAGTTTGAGCAAGAGTGAAAACTGAGCAAAACAGCACAGTGTAAACAAAGCAGAAATGGCACTGTAACAATTTCTTCAGAGGGAGGGAAAGGTTAAGTTATACAGGGTTAGACTCCTAAACACACCAGCAACACTTCCCAATGGGATTGTGAACAAGTTAGGCAAGACAGTACTTTAGCATCAAAAATACTTAGGTGAAAACCGAGCAAAATGGCACTTCAACAATATATAAAGGGGAAGGAAAGGTGGTTATAAGAGTTTAGGTGCACCAACACATTTCTTAATGAAAAGCAATCTAGAGAAGGCAGTTGCAACAGAATTAGCCAGAGTCAATAGGTCTGTGCCAGAGTCAGTGACACAATGAAAAGTGCCCAGGTTCAAACGGTTCTAGTAGCTGCAGTCAAGTCTTTGTTTAACAGTTGAAAAGGAGGGTGCAGAAGGTAAAAAGACAATGTTAGTCTATAGGGACAGCCAGCACATAAGGTAGCTAAAGGATTTAAAACACCTTTAGCAGTCCCCAAAGAAATGGGAGGCCTGGCAGAACAATGTACCTTAAAAGTGGAAGAGGCTCTGGCGGTGGTGGTAGTTCCTGGCAGTTCCTGCAGTTTGGAAGATCCAGCAGAGGAAGAGGCGCTCTCGTCGTGGAGGAAGGTTCGAGTTACTGTACTGCCCAGGGATGAAGCTGGCCGCGGTGATTCCAAAACGGAATAAAAAGGTACGCTCCTTTAAATCGCGATCGTGGTGGACGGGTGCCTGGCTATTCGGTCTCCTAGTGCTTGGCACTGGCGATTCGACCAAGGTAGCTCCTGGGAGACGATTGGTGAACAGGTTGGTCCCACCAGCTCAAGGGAAGGCGGCTCTTGCAGGTGAAGATCTTCTCTTGTCGTTGGAGAAAAGTGGTGAGGATCTGCAGCAGTGCTTCACCGGTGGTTCAGTCGTTGCAGAGGTCTTCGGCTTCTCTCCTCTTCGGATTTAAAAGGTCCAGTGGTGACGTCTATCTTCCAGTCCGCAAGTCCCTGCTTTTATTCATACAGCCTAGCTGTCACTCACACAGTGAGGT
Organism: Ambystoma mexicanum; assembly: GCF_040938575.1. Taxonomy (NCBI): domain Eukaryota; kingdom Metazoa; phylum Chordata; class Amphibia; order Caudata; family Ambystomatidae; genus Ambystoma; species Ambystoma mexicanum. The sequence goes on from NC_090933.1 coordinate 1,117,963,287, forward strand.
GGTTATCCTGGCAGGATAACCCCACAGCCTATCAGGGTAGAGTGCGACTTGGGTTGCTTAGGCAACCCTGTCCAGGGTGCCTACTCCCCCCTGCCTCCCACACATCCTGTCTAGCCCAGACTCACTGGCGCCTGAAGGAGGGCTTCTGTCCAGAAGCCCGCCAAAAGGACGAACAAATGGCCCAACCTCGGTTTGGATTACAGAGAGCGACACGAGAAAAAAATATTATCAAAAGATCTGGCAAAAAAAAAAAACTAGAGTAAAGTTAATATTAAAATGGCCCGGCGGTATGTTAAAGGCTATCATAAAAAGTGGTAGCCTCGAACAATGGGAAATTCCTATAGGAAAATATTTGCGGTAGAATATTAATGGTAGTTACCACTGCCACCAGCCAGAAACTTTGGAGAGAGGGACTAGACAGTACCCTCTCCAAAATGAACACCAGGGAAAAACTATTAACCCTTCCCAGTACCTCCATAGTAAGATGGTTTGTACTGGTTTTGTTCATAACTATTCACTAGCAATGTCAATGGTAACTTTGCATGCCCTGGGAGACAGTCAGTCCCAGGGTATGGAGTCTATGTTTGGAGGTCACTATGACACCCCTGTATTACTGCACTGAGGGTGCTGTGTAACACACATGTAAAAAGAGGATGCCTATGGAGTGAGAAAAACTCCATAGCCCATAGGCACACAAACAGACTGAAACACTCATCAAAATACAGCTAAGAGTGGGAAAGAGAGTCTCACTCTTAGCAGGAGTAAATAATAAACCCCAGAAATCCAGCAAAGCCGCTGGGGACTCTATAGGTAAGGGAAATTAGCCAAGAGAATTCTCACTAACAGGTCAGAAGCCAGGTCCAGCATGTCACCACTGCAATACAAAACTCCCAGGGAAATCCCTCTCTTCCCTAGTGCTCATGTTTGGTTTTAGACCAAAAGGGACCAGCTCACCCTCCCTGTCACGGATTCTACGGCGCCGACCGGCACCGACGATGACGCCAGCACTGAGCAGACTGTTTCTCAGAGGGACAGACCAAACCCGAAGGTGCGTAGGGATATCACTTGAGGGTACCCTGCCGGTCACAGAAGATGCAATGGGCCCCCTCCGTTCCAAGGCCGAAGTCGACAGCTCCCATGCCTGTGGCATGGGACCGCCAGCACCTCAGCAAAGATGTTTAGCATCTTCAGGTGAAAGCCTTCCCATTCCTCCTTCATGGAGGATTTGGTTGGGAAGGGAACCTGCGCGGACCGATCCAGAGAGCTACAGGAGCAGTGGCTCTTTCTTGGAGGAAGGAGAGTGGTGATGAGAGGACTCACTCTGCAAGCGTGGGGGTCATGGTCCTCAACCAGTCAGTAAAAGCACACACAGTGCGGATCCGAGTCCGCGCAGGGTTTGAAGCCAGAGGCCTTCGACAGAGTCGGCATGACGAAATACTGGATTTTACTTGACAAGCACGTTCCCGGTATAGGGGCCAGCCAAGGTGCGACTGTCCTGAAGAACTCTGCTGCATCATGATTAGGCGCGTATGTGTTTAGCAGACATACCTCTTTGTTCTCCAATATTCCGTGTACAGTTACCATTCTGCCCTCCGAGTCTCTCTCTTGTTTTATGAGCTGGAAGGGTACTCCTGGGCCAATCCATGTCAGTACTCCACTGGCGTAATTCAAATAAGTTGAGCTGTACATTTGCCTTCCCCATTTCTTGGCAATCTTTGTTTGCTTTTCGTCTGTCAGATGTGTTTCTAAGGCATACACCCTTAGCCTCTTAACGTAGGCATTCAGTCTCGACGTTCCAGGTAGCTATGATGGCGTTTTCCTGGCCCATTTGGTTACGGTGTCCCTCAGCCTGCATGTTCCCATGGACCCATGTACTGTCCTGTGTCTGACGATAGGCTCCCTCGATCCGTCCTTTGCCGATCTCCTCCATCTGGGGTGGTTCTGGCCCTCCCCCTCCATGTTGATTCCGGTTTGCGCAGATTCCATGCGGGACCTTCACCTTGCTGAACTTACTTGACTGCCCTCCTTGGGGTATGTCTCGGTTAGCCTGCCACATGCGCCTCATCCATGTTGCTTGGTGCTTCTTCCTCCACTTGCGCTTTCACTCAGCCAACCTAACCACACACTGACTATAACTGTTAAACGCCCAGCCACCCTCCCCCTGCTCGGGCTTCGCTGCTTTCCTTGTGCCACCCTCCTTCCGGTGGGTGCACTCGCTGCAGCGGGATGCCTCAAAACTGGCATCTCGAGTTCTGTTACTCTTTGGGGTTCCTTCGTAGCAACTGGTGGTCCGCCCCAGGAGTTTGCGGGCTTCCCAAATTGCAGGCTTGTGTCTCTTTAATGTGGTCCGTTTGTCTTCATCGCACTCAGTGTCTCATTGGGGTGCATTCCTGTTCTGCTCGTTCCCAGCTCTTAGTTGTGGGATACCATGCTGATCCATCCACTCGTGGGCATCGGCTGTGGTCTCAAAAATGTGTGACCTGCCATTATGTAGCACCTTCAGTTTGGCAGGGTATAGTAGCATGAATCGCACGCCGTGGCCCGAAGGTGCTCCTTAGTCGGCCAAAATTGTGCCCGTTGCTTTTGCAGCAGGGCTGTATTGTCCGGATAAATGGTTATTCTGGCAGCATTTCTCATCATCACCCCTCCCTCACTCCCTTGAGAATGCCCGGATCTTCTCCTGATCCTTGATTTTCATGATCTTTGCAATCATGGGTCTTAGGGGTGCCCCTGGGTGGGGTCTCCTGGTCAGAGCTCTGTGTGCCCTCTCTACTGCAAAACCCCGAGATAAGTTCCCTACCCCCACTTCTTGGGGCAGTACGCTTTCCATGTAGTTCGTGGGGTCTCTGTCTTCCTCCGCTTCTGGCAGTTCCACTATGTGCACGTTGTTACATCAGGCTCTCCCTTATGCATCTTCTGCTCTATGTTCCAGGGTACGAATGTGGTCCAGCGCCTCTGTCATTTGGGATTGGTTGGTCAAATTGTTTGCTGTGTTGCTTTGCACCTGTTCCGCCGTGGTCACCCTCTCCGCCAGGTTCCTTACATCTTGCCTGAGGAGCCTCACGTCTGCGATCACTGGATCCATTTTGCACTCCAGAGATGCTTTTAGGGCCGCTATGGCTTAAAGTATAGAGCCCTCCCCTCCTGTCCTCATCCCAGCTGTTTGGAGGTGGATGTGCTCGTGCCGGCCTCTGGTATCTCGGGCTGAGGCTCATCATTCTTCCAGGCGAACGCCTCCATTCTGATATGCCTTCCTTTTCCACCTTTCTGTTAGTCTGGCATGCCGGTGGCTCTTGTGCATTTGTGCCAGGGCCCCAGCCTTCTCCCCTTGCGCCTGGCGCTGTTGTTGTTGGCCAGAGTCTTGACCGTCTCCTGCTCTGTTCGTTGTATCCGCCTTCCTCTCCCCGGCCGTTGCTGGGGGTGCGTGTCTGGTTGTTCCCAGTGTGTTCCGGCTCAACCCCATCCCGGGGGTGTATCTAGCGTCTTCTGTGGTGGGGTAACCAGCTAGTCCTATGACCTTGACCAGTACACCACCCAGTCCCAGTAACTGCCTTCTTTTGGCGCTCCCCTCAGGTATACCTTCTTCAGCCTTTGCATGCTCTCACTTTTCGCTTCCTTCATGTCTCGCCTCTCCGGCTCCGTGATTGGGCGTCCACTCTGCCAGTGGAGCTTCGCTGACCCCTCTCGCCGCCTTTGCCATTTTGGGGGCTGCAATGCTGCAACGGTGGAATGTGTACCGGTGCTTGCTGAAGGTGGTGCGTCCACTTGCTGCTTTACTTGTGTGCCGAACATGCACTCTTTAGTATGTGCCATTCCTGAACTGGTGCTGAGTTCGCCAGGGCTGCACTTTATTCAACTTAGTTCATGGCCGTCCCCTTGTGTCCATGTTTGCTTGCGCCGAGACACCCCTGTAAGGTTGTCGCTTGCTTCGTTATAGGTGAATGGACTGTGCCCTGCCACGTGCCGGGTGATGTTTGTGTGCAGGTCAAGTGCTCTCTGCCCTCTTATGTGGCCTTCTGCTTTGTGGTGAACTTCGGTGGGGAGCAGGTCCTCTTCTGCCATAGCTTTTTTCCGCTTCACCCCCTCCTTACGTCTTTCCTGACCCTGTGCTGCTGGCCAAGTGCAAGACCCTGCCGATGACGATTGGCTATGGTGCAGTGGGCTTGCGGTCCATGCCCTTCCTCATATAGGTCTGCGTTGCCGAGCAGTCTAGGCACCCCTGTATGCCAGCTACGATTGATGATGCATCAGTGTGTTACGGCAACGTTACGGCACTCGCTCGCCACCAGTCTTACCCCCTTCTTCGTTAGCATTCACGTCGGATCTGAGCGGGGCACTCCTTACGGCGTGGACTGTAGTGTTCTAGTCAATGGACTGTTCCCTCTCTCATATGAGCAGGTATTATGTTACGGATCGGGCGTCCCCTAGTGTGGCTACCAACCTCGTAATGGCTACCGATGCTGTTTAGTCCCTCCTACTGGTGCGGTCCAGGCCGTGGCTCACAGATCCCTCAGTGTGTCATCTAAATTCGTTATCGCTCCATGCTCCCGGGTGCTGGGGCCATCGTCACTTTGGGTCTGTGCTTGAAAGACTCAGAGCGGGTATGCACCGGAGTCCCGATCTGGTGTACTCCTAGGTCGCTCGAGTGGATCTGGTGCCAGGCGATATGGGGCACTACTTCGCCCGCTGCGTGGCATACTCTGCATCTTCCTTGAGTGTGATGCGGGTCCCCGGGCAGGGGGCTCCTCCCATTGTCCTCTCCGTTTCGTCCGCTCACCAGCCCCTCTTTGAGGACTCCTCACCTCCAACGTCCTTTATAGCGGCACTCGATCCCTCGCGCCCAGTCGCAGTGCTTCTGTGACTGCGCTCGACTCGGCTCTACCCACGCGGTGGACCGGGTCGTTTCCGGTCACCCCGGGACGTTGCCGGGTCGCTGTGTCACTGGTCGGCAGACCCGTCCCGCTTTCAGTGCCCCTCTCCTGTGCTGGTGATGTGAGCCTGGCACGCTACGTCTTCCATGCAGCTCCTTCCTCTTTGTTGCCTCCGCGGGTGCCCATCAGCCAGATCAGCGAGTCAAGCCCGCCATTTTGTGTGTTGGCACGGCATTCGCTCCAATCCCCCTCCTGGCTGCTGCACGGTCCGTTTCTCCACACATTTTACATCAACGGACCCTCGTACCTTTAGACAACTTTACTCTTTGTTTCTGTGATTATCATTGCTTGTTCGTCCAGCTTGAAGGATCAAAGTGTCGGATCTTGCGGGAGCTCCTGAGTTCCGCTCTTTATCACATGGCCGCCAAGCCACGCGCCCTGCAGTGGACATCTTTATGGAGAAATTACACTCTGCCAGAGGAATCATTTTCCGAACATTTTCTGGTTGAAAGAACCCTCTCAGCCCTCAACCAGAGAGCTTACAGAGGCATATTGTGGCTAAAATACTTAATTTTCAGGAGTGTGACATCATATAAAGAGCAGCAAAGGAGCCTCGGGAGCTATACTAGAGTAGTGCCAAGAGAAGCTACTATTCAGATTTTCTCAGCACAGTACAGTAGGCAATGAACGAATATACAGAAGATACCGCTGCCCGAAGGGAATGGAACATAAGGTAGGCTATGCTACATTCTGCAACGGTGAAAATCTTGGTACAGGATAAACCCTATTTATTTTTTCACAGACCCTCAGAGTGCTGTGCCTTATATTGAGAATCTCAGACCTGTGCCTGGTGGTGGTGGTAGGAGCCCATCAAGAGCTCAGTGGGCTAGTAGCATTCCAAGGGTATCACCCAAGGGGAGGCAGGCTAGGAAAAGCGGGCAGACAAGAAAACAGAATTACAAGGAGCAGGAGCAACTTAATCATCCAGTTCAGGATATAGGAGATAAACCACATGAGGGTTGGAGTAATGCTGTCAAAGGGAAGCAAACTCAACAAACATGAATGAGAGGGACATAGAGGAAGGTCACACATAGTGAACAAGGATACGTGTTAGGGAGAATTCTCTCTTTAGGCTGAATTTCCTAACCTAGCGAGTCCCCCAGCAGCTTTGCTGGATTTCTGGAGTTTGTTTTTTTCTCCTGCCAAGAGTGAGACTCTTTATCCCACTCTAGGACATTATTTATGATGTTCCTTTGACTGTTAATGTGTTTTATGGGCTATGGGATCCTTTACTCCATTGGGTCTCATGTGTTTTTACTATGTGTGTTACACAACACCCTCCGTGCAGTGACAAAGGGGTGTCATAGTGACACTCCACCATAGACTCCATACCCTGGGACTGACTACTGTCTCCCAGGGCATGTAAAGTCACCATTGGCTTTACTAGTCCCAAATTATTAACAGAAACCAGGACAAACCATCATATTGTGGACGTACTGGTCGGGGCAATTCGATTGCCCCGGGGTCTGTTAGTCGAGGGGGCACGTCTCCGTCCCCCCTGATCGAGTTTTGGCTGGTGGCAGTGGAAACTACTTTTTATATTCGACCGCAAATATTTCCCTATGGGATTTTCCCATTGTTCGAGGCTACCAACTTTAATTATTTAATTCTCAAAGCCTCGAACATACCACTGGTTTATTTAATTAATATTAATTCGCCGGTTGGTATTTTTTGCCAGGACCCGATTCTAAAATGGCGTTTGTGTTCTCTTCTATGACTCCAACCCAAGTCGAGCCCTTTGTTCCACTTTTTGGCGGGCTTCTCCACAGAAGCCTCCAAAAGGGGTGCCACTCTGTCTGGGTACCACAGGGGGTGTGGGAGGGGGTTTAGGCACCCTGGACTGAGTTACCTTGGTAACTCAAGTCGCACTCTTGTGTCAATCAAACATGCAATCAAACATGCTAAGTGGTGAGCCGGCCGGCTCACCACTTGGGCCAATCACACAAGAGTGTGACTTGAGTTACCAAGGTACCACTTACCACTGGACCGCGAATTAACGGACCGCTCCGTGTACCTGAGAAACTCCGAGGCTGGTTTCTTCCCTGGCAGTGCAACGGACTCCTGTCTTCCTCCCCGACGAGATCCTCTCTTCCCCCGGACGAAGCACCGACTTGCATCCGCTGCCAGGAACTGCCCCCGCTGGAGTGTTCTCACCACTTTAAGGTACCGTGTCCGCCAGGCCTCCCTTTCTAAAGATTGCTACAAGGTAATAATAACCCCTTAACCTTCTGGACTGGGCTGGGCGCCTTGACCCTCTAACTGATCCCTTTCTTTGGTCCAACTCCTTTTTGAACCGTAACAAGACTTTTGTGAACTGCAACCGTGTGACCTTGGACACATTTCGTTTTGATCCTCTTAAAGCGGATCCGGCCTACTGACTCTGAATTCACGGTGTTACTTTGCCTTCCTCTCTTGTTGTGTTTGTGAAAAAGTGTTGGGATCTGTTTCAATTTATTCTCTGCTTTTCTCTCCCTTTTTAAAACAAATTATTAGAGTGCCATCTACGTTAAGTGCTCACAGCCGTCTGAAAATAAGTGGGGCTTTACTTAAGACTTGTCTAAAATTCTTTTAAGGGAGTGTATATCTTTTAGTGACCGTGTTTTTGAATTGCTTACTATTAGTGCCTGTGTGTTTTTCTAGATGTGGTTTTAAATAAATAATTATATCTCTTTTACACCAAGCCTTGGTCAGTGTTTATTTGTTCTATTGTGTTCTCTTGACCTATTGTGAATACTCTGTATACTGCCTAACTCTTCTTGAGGGAAGTCTGACTGCTCAGCCAAAGCTACCAAGTGAATCTGTGTGGTACAGACTGCTACCAAGTGGGTTTACTGCCAAACACCTGTAGTCCTAAATCTTTTGCAGTGGTCCCAGAGGGAACTGCACAGGTTTCTGCCTAACAATATGTACGACTGCTAATGATGAAAGAGCGGAGGAAACAAAGCTGCTGAAGTCTGAACAATGCCGGGGACGTGATAGAATAAATAATGGCTCTCTAGAAGCAGCGTGGGAGAAGTGCTGCAACAGCTGATGGCAGATTGGTGTTGACATTACTGTAAAGGAGAGGTTAATAAACGAAATGTCCTATTAACGGTGGTTACACTCTGGGTAGGACAATGGAATAAGCAAGATCATATGTCATCCGCAATGAAGCCTGAAGGGGACAATGGAGGAAGAAGCATACTGGCTGTTAGAATTGGCACCGTAATGCCCTGTAGTGGTCATGAGGTCCACATGGCAGATAGGTGGGAGCGATAGCCAGATGTGGCTTGGGCTAAATTAAGCGATCACCTGTTAATGACAGAAGAGTGTGATGAACACAGGGAACTGGGAGCCACTCCCTTTGGGACTAGGGAGGTGAGCCTACTCAGCTTAATACCTCTCAAGGGACAGGGCAAGCAGGATCCCATTGGGGTGACCTCACCTTAGAGGACAGGAGATCCATAGAAAGTGATGTGAATAATCCTCCCTAGTATCTGTGTTGACTACATGGGAGTAATTGGGTAATTGATTGATGACTGGACACAACCTGTAAGAATGGCTACTGTGTTTTCTGACCCACTGGTTAGACCTGGCTCACAGGGAACTAGGACACAGTGGAAAGGCCTACCCCACCTGACTGAAGGAAGGATAACACGGCAATCACCAGTGGAATGGAAGGAGAGACAAGGATACAAATAGGGAAACAGAGGATATACTCCCAATGGCAGACCACACAGACGGTACACGGGGTGAGAGAAAGGAAACCCTAGTGTGGGGTGAGAGAGAAGACCTCAAGTCAAGGAAAGGACTTGATGGAACTGTGTAAAAGAGACTTTTAGCATACCGGTTTACACTGAACTAGAGACAAGCAGCCCCCTAATGAAAAAGACAAGGGTGGGGGACAGAAACCTGCCATCATTCACTTGTCAGAACCAAGGGATTTAATTATATTTATTGTTTGCAGTGATATGCTTTTGTTTACAGTGGTAGGGACAGACTCGGGCAGAGTAACATCCCGACAAGTACCTTTTCTTTAAGTTTCCATTAAAGAACAGGGCAAACATTCTTAGCTTTAGGCATTTTTTTTTTTGTGTGTTTAACCTGTTTGTTTTTTTTACAAACGTTCAAGGTTGAAATCATTTTCTGCCATGTGTAAGGTACTTTGGACACCACTTTAGGTCGAGTCAGTTTTCAAGATCCAGGACTTCTAGAGATGTGACTGAGCTGGGGAGGCCGTTAGTCTGCTAAAAGATGACATCTGGTGCACTGGCTCTTTTGAGAGACATTTCCAGAAATTACACTGCCATCCTGGACCATCTGGTAGAATCACCTGCAATCAGCCGAAATCATGTGTTTTCTTAGTCTAACGCTGAAGGCTCTGAGATGAGTGGTGCCAAGTACGCCTGTCATGTATTAGTGCTGGGCATGATGTTAGGAGATGGTGTACTGTCTCAACTTGATCCTCAGCTCCGCACAAGCGGCAGCATGATACAGGCGAAAGCGCTCTTTTGGCCAATACTTCCCTGGTATGAATTAAGTTTAGACGAGCGCGCATGTAAGTTTTCCTTAGATTTCTCTCTGGGAATTTTTCACAGTACCTTAGGGGGGCCTTTAATTGATTGTGGCTTGGAGGAAGATGCTGTAAGGATTTGTACTGTAGAATTTTCTCATTAGTGTTAATTCAGTCTTGTTGGTAGAGTTTGATCTTTCTCACCCAGGATTAGTAATGAGCAGATCCTTGTTACATGCTACTTCTTCGAGCTTGATTTGAATTTCTTTGACCCACTCGACTAGTGGTTTGCAAGATCCTTTGCTGATTTCAGAAGCCACAACCTGAAAAATCGGGAGAGCGTTAGGAATCAGAATTTTTCTGTAGAGCAATATGGCGCTTTGCAATACCATCGAGGCTAAGGACGGTAGGCCAAGGTCGCGTCGAATAGCTGGCACATAGGCTGATTTAGGCAGGCCTAGTACTGATTTCCACAGAAATCCCTCCAACTGTGTCCAAAACTCTGCGGTCAGATTTAAGTTGGCCGCTATTCCATATGTTATCGCTGGCACTACTTTTGATTTGTAGAATTGAAGCGCAGGCATCCATGAAAACTTTCAAAATTTTCTGTCCACTGCACGAGTTTGCGATGTCAGGTTTCTCATTTTTTGCCCACAGAGAATTTTGGAGAGAATTTTTGTTGTGTGTTATCTAGTAAGAACCCCAGGTATTTAAATTCTTTGACCACTTCAATTTTGTTTTGTCGAGGTACCAAGATGGACTGCTCTTACTCTTCTTGAATGTTTTTGTGAATGACAGAATTTTTGTCTTTGTTTTATTAATTTGCAGATTGTTTTCCATGTATGTAGACAGATTTGCAAGTTGCCTTTGCAGGCCAATCGCCGTCTGGTCCATTAGGATCAAGTCATTTGCATGCCACAGCCTTGACACTTTGGAGGCTCCAACTTTGGGCGGAAAATAACGCACCATTTTTTCAGATTCTTGAAAATCACCAATAAAGGCTATGAACAAGGCTGGAGCCAGTGGACACCCCTGCTTCACTCCATGCACCTTGTATATCTGATCTGAAAGAATTAGACCATAACCTGTGTCGATCCACAGTATTAAAGGCCTGAGAAAGGTCCACCATTGCCATGTGGACCTTGGGCGCGTCTCTCTTCACTTTAGCTTTGATGATGTTGTGAATTAGGAGGTTTATCGTTGTACCAGTGCCCTTTTGAAAGCCAGTTTGAAAGAGATCAGCTGCCGGGGAAGTACTGCCCCAGCCTTTGAAGTGACGCAGCAATAGAGATGCAAAGATCTTTCCAATAATATCAAGAAGAACTATAGGTCTGTAGTTTGCCGGACTATCTCTGTCCCCCTTTTTGAAAATCGGCACCAGGACTGCTTCAGTCCAAGTTTTCTGAATTTGTTTCTTTTTCTGGCAGTGGTTGAATAGCTCGCCAATCGCTTCTTAAGGTCTAGATTAGTCCGCCCATCCGACCCGGGGGCCCTTGACAATTTTAAGTTTGTGATAACTTCCAAGATGTCTTCAATGCTCGCTAGTTCTATCCATGGAATATTGTTCGAAGATGGCGCCAGCATGGTTGAATTCGGTGGATGTTGATAGAGTTCCGTTAAATACGAGATCCACTTTTCTTCTGACACAGAGTTTGCAAGCGAGTGTACCTTCTGGCCATTTACGCTCTTAAGAAGAGGCCAAAAGTCTCTTGTGTTTCTTGACGCCCAAGTGTGTAGCATAGCTTTGGCATCATTTTGGTACAATGTTTGCCTTTGGAGCTTGAGCCACGATTTGTAGAGCTTTGTTTCAGTGTGGTGTGCATTCCAGGCTTCAGAGGATTCTGCTTTCCGTGCTACTTTTTTTAGTTTGTTCACTTTTTGCCGTTTAGACGCCACCGCAGAGTTGAATGTGTGCGTATGGGTTGGTTGATTTTGGTTCTTGCCTGTAAAGCTCACCATGTGAGGGGCCAAGAGAGACACGTATTCAGGTCTTTCTTCAGCTAGGTCTGTGCTAACTTGGCCAAATTTTGTTATTAATTTAAGGCAAAGGTTAGATTGTGAGTTGAAATAAAGAAAAGTCTGCTAAAATGCCACCGTCATTCTCTTGATTCTGATCTACCACAAGTGGTGTCAGAGTGGGATCTGCATGATCTGGATAGGTTAGTGGGGTATTAAACCCTCCCTACTTGTTGCCAAACAGCAAATTCCACTACCTCTGCTAGCTTTGTTGGAACCCTGGAACCAGGGTTCTCTGCATTCGATATGGCTACTGCCCATCTCTGGAATCCGACCTCGGAGGATTATTGATAGCCAAGCAAGGGCGTACCAACGACATTAAGAAACTCAAAATCGACAAGGTGTAGTTCCGGGCAGCCATCCACTTTGTCACAGTGTGTTGCAGCCCCATCATGAAGGGGAGGACTGTTGCCTTTTTTAAATAAACTTTGAAAGGGTAGCCACCCAATTACACTGGCACGATACTTGCATTTTATTTGGCCATTTTACTAAAAGGAGAGTTGCAGTTGGCCTACAAAGTCATCAATGCCACTGGAACCACCTCTTGAGGATATGAAAAACTCATTCTTAAGTAAAGTAGGGCACACTGAGTCCTTTTTCCAGCAAACTAAAGACCACACAATTGCTTCCCAAAATCTCCATCAAATTGGCAGGAAGAATCCCAACTTAGATCAACTAATGTGTAGGAAAGATTACCCTACCTGAGGTCTGGGAAACCTTATCCCTGTAGCAATTTATCAACTCCTTACCTACCCCTCTCCAACCTGCCGCCTTGCAAAATTCTCAACCTTCTCTGGAGGTGGCCCTCCAGGGCACCCAGCATGCTTAGAGGCTTTCTATTTTTTTAGATTCCTTTTATAGGCTTTATTTTCATTTTCAACTTGAGAGACAACCATATATTTATTCATCCACTTACCACTGGTGCGCAGACCCATCACTAATATACCATATCTGTACAAATCACAACAAAACATAACTTTATTGACAAGTGTGCAATTCCAAAAAACATTACCTTCTTTCCCCTCTCAGTCATGTCATAAGCAGTAGCCCCTTTCACCCCACCCCATTCCAGTGATGCAAACCCTTAAATCAGCCTTAAATCTTATAATTTTGAGAAATTATTCAATAACATTGGTCTATAGAAGTGTGGCTCTCTCTCAACAAATTTGTGGAATGGGAGCCAAATCACTAGATATTTTTGATAATTTCCAGCAGTCAATGCAAGTATATTTTCCATTACAAGCACACCCCATATTTTTACCCACCATTGTGCAAGAATCAGACCTTCCTTGCCTTTCCCAAAACGGGGCCAGTGTCAATCTGGCAGCATTTAAAAGATGTGCGATTAGGTCAGCTTGCGCACCTCTTGCTGCATACAGCTCGCCTGATACTGCCCCCAATAGCACCACTACAGGTCTAAGGGTAATTGCACTCTGTAATCTCCTTGATATATCCCAATATTTCCTGCCAGAATTTGTAATCGTGGAAACACAGATTGCCTATAACCCCACATTCTCTCCAACAACGAGGTGAGCCTTAGTTATATTACTAATCCGCTGAGGGGGGAGATAACATGGGGATGGTGCACCGAGGGAGGATCAAATGGTGAAGGAATCCCTCTATGGGATTGGGGACGACCATTATCAGAGAACGCGGTATGCCCCCCCCCTCAATACACTCAACCGTAAGTTCTCCTTCCCCCTCTCTAGACAGCATTAAGGTACTGTGTTGCCAAATCAGTCAAACCAACAAGCATCACAAGACAGACACCAAAAGATACAAAGTGTTGCACACCTAAAGTGGAAACTGGTACTGGGAAGAGGAAGATCACTGGAAGGACGAGGATGAATCTGGTGAAGCAGAGTGAGCTGTCTAGCTTCTTACTTTCTACAGCTGATTGGCCCACTGAAGTAAACTGTCCTACGTGGGAATTTGGAAGGAGTTCAATTGGGAAGCCGACAAGAGAGCACGGTCCTCACAAAGGGAGCATCCGTAGGCGTGCAGGAAAACAGCCATCACGACCAGCAGGAGGGAATGCACCGAGAGGAAGGGAAGAGCCCTTCAGGTGTCCCAAAAGCCAGCGAAGCACACAAGAAGGAGAATGTGCAACCGGGAGGTATTGTGAGACTGAAGGGCTACTGCAGACCATGCTGAGACCCTGAGAGACTTGTACACTTGGCAGGAGGGTGAAACAAGTGTGTAGAACGAAGAAGTGCGAGTCTGGGACCTGCACGCAAATAAGAGCAGGAAACACAGGGTCTTAGCCCCCTCAGAGACTTATGCACTTGGCCAGAGAGTAAACCGAGTGAAGGTAACACATCTGCGCAAGTCTGGGACTTCCACCCAAATCGGGAAACAGAGGGTGTGGGACCCTGAGAGACGTATGCACTTGGCAGGAGAGTGAACCAAGCGCATACCACGAAGAAGTGCAAGCCTGTGACCCAAACCCAAATAAGAGAACGACAAGCAGAGGGTCTTGGACACTGAATGGGTTGCATACCTTTCAGGAGGGTGAACCGAGTGGTGGCAACACCATAATACGAGTCAGGGAGCCCTGAATACAAATAAGGAAAGGCCTGGAGAGTTATACGTTTAGCAGGAGAATGAAACAAGCGGATATAAAACAATTGCAAATCTGGGACTCGCACCCATATAGGAGGTTGAAAGCAAGAGGGTAAAGAACCCTGAAATCGACAAAAGGAATCCTACGCTTGATGGTAAATCGTACCAAGTGGGTATGATAAAGAAGTAAAAGAAGCATGATCTTGTGAGTTACACAGCAACATTTAACCTAAGAGAAAAGGGCCCCAAGAGCCCAACGGGAAAGGAACCTAGCCCTAGTGTTGGAAGAGTAGTTTTGGAACACTCATTTTGATAAGAAGTCTAAGGGAAAGGAACATACCCCTAACGGTAGAATTGTATATTTTTGGAACATAAGACAGGAAGTCTAGGGGAAAGAAGCATAACCCTAGCAGTAGGACCCTACATTCTGTAACATTATTTTGCATCACTTTACTAACCAAGAGACTGGGAACCTTTCTGTTGGTTGAAATCACAAGAAACATATGTTTGCTTTGGGAAAAGATAATCCTTGCAGTGTCTTTTGATTGTAAGTGTTCGGGACAGAAGCAGGTTTTTGGACACAACAGTGACCCCTCTTAGGGAAACCCCTCTTAGGTTTAGGGACAGAGGCATGTTTCCACCCTTCTATTAATAAATAAAAGTCTATATCCAAAAACATAGCAGCATTGGTTCTTCTGCACCCTTACAACAAAGCACATTCCCATATTTGGCCCCACTTTTCTTCAGATATTACTACGTCCAGTTCTCCTTTCCAATGTTCCAAATACAGCATACTATCTTCCGGGGCAGCATTATCCAAAAGTTTATAAATCCTAGAAATACTTTTTTCAACCCCTTCCACTGCCATAATAATTTCTATTCCTCCAGGTATTCTACTACCAGCCCTTCGCACCTACTTTTAATCCAGTGTCTAAATTGTGTATAGCGAATTTCTTTTCACATTTTTCAAAGGAGAAGGGAATCCCTTCCTTATACAGGTCTGTAAATGTAAGCTTATCCACCCATCGAAGAAAAAAGAAAAAAAAAATACTCATCGCTAGCCCAAAGTCAGAATTGTCCCAGTGCTGCAATCCCCATTTTTAATCTTAATGCCCTATTCCAACAAAACAGTGATATTTAGTTGATTCTGATAGTGCACCCCCAGTTTATTAAGATGCGCCCCCCCAAAAAAAGGGAGTTTACCCAGAGGAATAGATGTCGCCCCTTGTTCCACATCGCTTCATCTTTTAATTCCTGGTAGCAGCTTCCATTCTAACATGGTTGTAAACTGGGCTGCCAAAACCACCTAGTAACAGGCTTTTAGAAAAGACTTGTCTCAGAGGTCTGGGTCTTTTCCTATTGCGAATAAAGGAGAATACTTCCCTCTAATTGCTTATTCATAGCGGCTGGGACACCAATAGGTAAAGCTCGAAACACATACAATTCCTGGGAGTTGAGGACATTTTTATCGCTGCAATTCTGGCAAACCACGAAAGGTCCCCGAGTTTGGGGTCCTCGATTATCTTCCCCCAAAGAGGAGCGATGTTAGCCGTATATAGCTCTTTCTAAGATGCTGTCAGTCTCACTCCTAGATAGTCTACTCGCTCCAGATGCCAGGCTATGGGATATCCCCTAGCCCATTAGACAACCTGCTCCTGATTTTCATTAATGTTGTGCGCTTTAGATTTCATATAATGAGAAAACCTGAGAATTCCCCAAAACCGCATAGAACTTCTATCACATTCGGGAAGGATTTTCCCATTTCACCCAAGAACAGCGAAACATCATCAGCATAAAGAGCAATTGTATTTTGTTGGCACTTAACCTGCACCCCACAATTCTATAATCCCTACAAGAAAATGGTTACATTGCCATTTCAAAGATAAAAGGCGGATGCTGGCACCCCTGGCTAGTACCTCTCAATATCATAATCGGGGCAGAGAGTGTCCTATTCATATTAATTCTCGTAAACGGAATCTGGAAGTTCAGCAAGATAATTTTTATAAAAGCGGGTTCTAACCCAAATGCTTCTAGCGTATGCCGATGCTCACTATTCTTAGAGAGGCACAGCTCCACCCTACTGATGAGGTCCAACCAGACCGAAATACGTGTCTGGGGTTGCTGTTGGTACTTTTGTTCAGAGGAGAATTGCTTAACATTTTGGTGCTGGACTTCCCTAGGGCCGGACAAAGACATAGTTTTAGATATCTCTCCTAGTGAGCTAAAGACTCTGGATAAGTCTCTCGTAACCGGGACTAATGTCCGGCAGCAGAACTCTGACTCCCAGGATCCCCCCTTGTTTTTTGTAGCTATATCCAGTCCATGCTATCAAATGCTCTATAAGGGATCTATGTGATCACTGCGCTGCCCGTAACTGTGACGGCCAAAAATGCAGACGCCATAGATCACTGTGCCTGCTTCCCCCAGCCTGCTTTTACCTTCCCACCCCTCTTACCTTTATGGCAGCATAAATCTGTGTGTGCCGCCCACACCCTTGTATCCCTGCGGCACCAGCTCCTCCCACTAACGTGGGTTAGAGCAGACGCTGCATTGAGCTTTTCTTTTTTTTTTCTTTCTTGTCCCACACTTAACAAAATGGTAAGCGCGGGACACACCCGCAACTCCCGACTCCCGTTACAGTGCCCAAGCAGAGCAGGGGACACCCCTGCAGCCCCGCTCTGCTTGGGTGCAATAAATGTCACCCTCATTTTGTGCACCCCCAAATTCGCAGTGACTGCAGGGGCGCTCAAATGAAGGCAACATTTTACTACGACACCCTCTATAAGCATCCAGTGCCAGAACCTACATTTTCTGTCTCAATCCTTTTCCCCCATTCAATCCAGTCAATGGCCCTCCTAATAATATGTTGTATCGACCGCCCAGTTATAAAAACCAGTTTGATCTGGATTAATTAATTTGGGTAAAATCAACATCAGTGTAGAAGAGAGAAGGAACAAGTTAGTTACCTGTAACTGTTGTTCTCCAGCAAGGGTCTGGCATGGATTCACATGCTCATGAATATTCCCAGTCGTCAGGCTAGGAATCCTCGGTAAAGAAAAAAATCAGTATCAGTTTCGTTTCTGATCTGTCTTTCTTAGTAACCAAACACTGATCTCTGGGTCATACTGCCACCAGCCAATGACTGCCCTCTCCCTAAGCCCCGCCTCTGGCAGCCATCCTCAGAATTGGTAGCAAATAAAGTGGCAGTAGTAGGGGTCTGGCATGGATTCACATGCTCATGAATAAAAGAATACATAGCAGTACACACATGCACAACCACAGGAGGTGGCAACAGGCTCAACATTAAGCAATACAACAACTCAACATTAAGCATCTCTTCCCTCCTCACCAGGCTCACCTTAAGCGAACAGGTTGTGCAGCACTGCTTGACCGACACTGGACTCCTCCCTGGAGTCCCGATTGATGCAGTAGAATCTTGTGAAGGTGTGCATCGACCTCCACGTAGCAGCCCTGCAGATGTCCAGCAGGGGCACACCAGACAGGAACGCCGTGGTAGCAGCGATCGCTCTGGTCGAATGGGCTCTCGGACAGCCGGGCAGCGGTTGGTTTGCCAACCGGTAACAGTGCATGATGCAGCCGGAGAGCCATCTGGAAATGGAAGTCTTCGAGGGAGCCTTCCCTTGATTCACAGTCCCAAAGTTCACAAACAGCTGTGACGTATTCCGAAAACTCTTTGTGTGGTCCACGTAGAACTTCAGCGCTCTAGCTACATCCAGCGAGTGCAAAGTCCTCTCGGCCGGTGCCGAAGGAGACGGGAAGAAAACTGGTAACACCAAGGGCTCGTTGAGGTGGAAGTCCGACGGCACCTTGGGCATGAAGGAGGGGTGCGTCCTCAGCACCACCCTCGTGTCGTGAAAAGTCAAGTATGGAGGCTTGCAAGATAGGGCCTGGATCTCTCCCACTAGTCGTGCGGAGGTGATGGTCACGAGGAACGCTGTCTTCCACGACAGGAACTTCAAAGGCGCCGAATGCATAGGCTCGAATGGGGCCCCCCCATGAGCCTGGTCAGCACCACATTAAGCTCCCACGCCGGGGCTGAAGCCTTGACCTACGGGAACGATCGGAATAGTCCCTTTATAAATTCCTTCACCAGGCGATGAGACCACAAGGACGCCCGTCCCGTAGTCCTGGTATATCGGGAGATGGCAGCCAGATGTATTTTGATGGAGGTGTGAGCCAGTCCAGCTTTGGCCAGCGACAGTAGGTACGGCAGTACTTGAGGGGCCGTAATCCGCAGAGGGTTAATCTTCTGTGCACGGCACCAGACAGAGAACCTCTTCCACTTATGCCCTTAGCACTTGAGAGTTGAGGACGCCCTGGCTTTTGCAAGACCCTCTCTGCAGTCAGCCGGGATATCGTACCCTCCAAACTTTAGTGCTGCAGGAGCCAGGCCTGCAAGTTCAGCGACTCCGGTCGTGATGAAGAATGGCGCCTCCTTCTCTGGAGAGAAGATCCGCGTCCGCCGGCAGCTTGACTGGTGGGGACGTTGACAAGTCAAGAAGGTCCGGGAACCAGATCTGCCTCGGCCACGCCGAGGATCATTCTGCACCTGGACTTCTTGAGCTGGTTGATGAGACGGAGCAGCAACGGCGGGAATGCGTATAGAAAAAGGCCGTCCCAAGGGAACGAGAAAGCATTGCCCATGCTCCTCGGTTGCAGGAACCTGCTGGCAAACCTCTGGCACTTGGAGTTCGTCGCCGTTGCGAAAAGGTCGATCCGGGGTTCGCCACATCGTCGGAAGAGCCGATCCACCTGGTCCTGATTTAGTTCCCACTTGTGGCACGAGCGCAGCTCCCTGCTGAGTCAGCAATGGGGTTTTTTATTCCTGCCAAGTGGAAGGGAACCAGAAACATCCCCTGGGCGACGGCCCAGTGCCACAGATCCTGGGCCTCCTTGGATAGGGCTGGGGATCTGGTGCCTCTCTGCTTCTGTATGTAGAACATCGTGGTGGTGTTGTCGGTGAAGATCCTCACCACTTTGTCCTTGAGGGACGGAAGGAACGACTTGAGCGCCCAGAACACTGCTTGAAGCTCCAGGTTGTTGATGTGGAGAGACCTCTCCTCTGGGAGCCAAAGGCCTCTTGCATGGAGATCTCCGGTGTGAGCCCCCAACCCTCCAGGGAGGTGTCCGTCGTCACCGTCTCCTGAAACGCCGGGGTCTGAAAGTCTGTGCCTGCCGTGAGGTGCGCACGGGTACCCCACCATAGGATCGCCCGACGAACTCCTCGTCGAGAGGGATCCTGTCTTCGAAGCAGCACGTCGCCTGAATCCAGCGGGCGTCGAGGAACTCCTCTAGTGGACGCATGCGAAGTCTGCAAAGGGGTACAAGGTAGATAAATGAGGACATCATCCCGAGGAGGGACTTGATGGACCTCACCCTGGCCACGTCCGTGGCTAGCAGGCGTTGAACCTTGCCCAAAATGGCCTTCGTCCTCTCCTCTGACGGGGAGGCCAATTGCCCCACTGTATCGAACTTCCCTCCCAGAAACAGTGCTACTTGCGACGGAAGCAGGTGGGATTTCGGGTAGTTGATGGCGAATCCCAGTTCAGTGAGCAGCTGGACGGTCCTTGCTGTGTGTTCTCTTGTCCTGGCACGGATTAGCCAGTCGTCCAGGTAGGGGTAGACGTGGATCCCCTGCAGACGCAGCCGCGCCGCCACTAGTGCCAGGCACTTGGTGAATACCCTGGGTGCCGACTTTAATCCGAATGGCAGGGCTCTGAATTGGTAGTGGCGTTCCTGAACCACGAACCTGAGAAACTCTGTGTCCTTTTAGAATGGGGATGTGGAAGTAAGCATCCTCCAGGTCCAACACCGATAGGAAGTCGCCCTCATCCAGCTGTCCCAGCACATGCTGGAGGGTGACCATCCAAAATTTCTGATGTACGTGTTTAACCGACACAGGTCCAGGATGGGGCGCCAACCGCCTGTCTTCTTTTTGACAAGGAAGTACCTTGAGTACACTCCGGAGCCCCGGAGCCTCCTGGGGACGAGCTCGATGGCACCTTTCTTGAGCATCGCCCTTACCTCCAACAGCAGATGAGGGATGTGATTCTCCTTCCTGGCCACCGGAGGAATGCGAGGACACTTCTTTTGGAATTCCAGCGAGTGCCCGTTGGCCAGGGTCCAGCACCCAACGGTCGGTGGAGATGGACTCCCACACGTTGACGAACTTTGTCAGCCGGCCTCCCACCGGGGTGCTTCGGTGGGGGCCCGACGCTACGGCCGGTTCAGTCCGGCTTGGAGGAGGCCTTGCCTTGGCCTCCTTGACGACGGCAGTATCCTCCTTGCTTGACGCGACCTCTGTAGGCCTCCTGGGACGAGGAGCGGGCCGCCTGGCGGTATGTAGAAGAACCACCGCTGTATCCCTTGGAGGCACCCTGTCTGCCACCGGAGCTCCGAAAGGGCCGTCATTGTTGAAGTACCCCTAGGGTCCGGGCCATCTCCGAATCGGTCTTGATGGCCTGGAGTGACTCATCCACCGTCTTCCCAAAAAGGTTGTTGCCGTCGAACGGCATATCCAACACTCTGGTCTGAACGACCTGGCGGAAGTCCGTCGCCTTGAGCCACCCTCGTCGTCGTAGGCAAACCTCGTTGCCCATCTGGCGAAATCCGGTATCGGCAATGTCCGTTGCCACCGTTATGGCGTGATCCGACGCCACCTCGCCTTCCTGAAGAATCTGTAGGGCCTCCGCTCTCTTGTCGTCCGGCAGGAAGTCCAGCAAGGGAGCCAACTTGAAACAAAGCTCTCTGTCGTAATGGGCCACGATCACTAAGGCATTGGCCGCCTTAATCGTCGTTGCCGCCGACGAAATGACCCGTCGTCCCATGGAATCCAACTTCTTGCCCTCGCTGTCTGGCGGGGAAGTGGAAGTTGATGCTGCCGCACCCGCTGCCTTCTTCTTGGCCGCTGCCGAGACGACCAAGTCCAGCGTAGGCTGGGCCCTGAGGCACAAGGGGGCGGCGTTGGGGACCCGGTACTTCTTTGCGTACCTGTCCCTCTTGGCGGGCGTCGTAGAAGGGTTTTTGAGGACAGCCAGCCCTTCGTCCCAGATGTCGTCGAGCAACAGCACTGCTAGGACCGTCCTTCTCTTGGCCTCCCGTCGTTGATAAAGAAAGCCTTCCTTCTTCTGTTCCTCCGGGCAGAGTTGGAAGAGCTCGGACGCCCTGGCTATCATGGCGTGAAAGGAGCCAATTTCGTCAGGCGGTGAGGCCCGAGGGGGGGGGAGCCCATGAAGGAATGTCTGTTGTATCATCGCCATCGTCATCGTCCGTCCCCGTATCATCCCGAGGGTCAGGCGAGGGGGATGAGGGGTCCACAGGCCTTGTGGGCACGAAGGGCAGAGCGGGATGGACTCTCCTCTGCTTGTTCGGGGGGCTTCCCGATGGTCCTGGCTCAGGATCCTCCGTCGGGGTCCATGGTAACCTCGTCCTTATCTCAGTACATAAGGATTGGATTGCCAACAAAATGGCCGCCAAGCTATCCTGAGGCTCTGGCAATGGCTGCAACGGGAGGGACGGTTGCTCCACCGGGCCTTCGTCTCCGTCGCCATCCTCGCTATCTTAGATCTCCTCAGCAGGCTCCTTCCCCTGGGATCGAACTTTATCGAACCTCTCGCTGAGGCCCGTCACGGTTTCCACCAGATCCTCCTCCTCAGAGGCTGATTCCGAGCCTGTAATGGCCACCGCACCCCCCCCCCTCTTTTTCCGACGGGGTCTTAACGATGGGCTGGAAAGAGGATTCCCTCCGCGGTGGCAGGGATACTCTGGGCCCAGAGGCCGTCTCCACTGGCGTAGTCTCAGCCGGCTGGATCAAAGCCCTCACCACCTTAGGTGCGTCCTGGGCCTTCGCCTTGGGGGGAGGGTCAGCGCCTCGCTCCCCCTCGGGTCCCTTCGAGATCGACCGGGGCCGCTCCAGCAGCTTACCCGGGTTCTCGGACTTCCTCTTCCCCGAACTAGAGCGCTGGCTCGTGGTTGAACGTGCCGGGGAAGTCGCGCCCTGCCTGGCAGCCGAAGAGCCCGACCTTTAGGCGCTCCCGGTGCCCGCGGACTCGCAGTGCTTGGCCTTCTGTTGGGCCCCCGTCGCCGGGGTGCCCTCACAGTACTTAGAAGCCCGCTCAGACTTTTTCTTTGCCTTCTCACCTGCTGTGCCCTTCTCCAGCAAGGCGGCGAGTCGGGAACGACGATCTTGTTTGGTCCGTTTCCGAAAGGTTCTTGCAGACCGCACAGTCCTTCTCCACGTGCGGCTTGTCCTCATGAAGGCAGTAGAGAGATAGCAAATGCTCGTCCTCCTTGAAAACATTTTGTAATCCGCATCCAGGGCAGCACCTGAACAGCTTGGATCCGGGTGCCAATCTTCCCTTGTCCTGGGCCATGTCCATTGAGGTAGGCTGCAGATCTTCCGGAATCCTCCAAGAAGCGTAACCTCGAGGAAAACTTCACCCTTGAGGGGCGTAGACGAATTCCAAAACGGGTCCCCGTTATCGGAAATAGAAACCGTGGAGCTTGAGGCTCGATTAAACCAAAAAAATGAGAAATCTCCTGAAAAAGCGTGAAAACGCAGCAAAAACTCGAGAGCTAAAGCACGAGGACTCCCAACACTTGAATGTGCGGTAAAACTCTGAGGATGGCTGCCAGAGGAGGGGCTTAGGGAGAGGGCAGTCATTGGCTGGGGGCAGTATGACCCAGAGATCAGTGTTTGGTTACTACTAAGAAAGACAGATCAGAAACAAAACTGATACTGATTTTTTCTTTACCGAGGATTCTCAGCCTGACGACGGGGAATATTCATGAGCATGTGAATCCATGCCAGACCCCAAGCTGGAGAATTGTAGTTTATATTTTAGCATCCCCATTGAGGAGACAAATAGGGTGATAACTTTCACATGCCACTTGATCTTTACCAGGTGTAAGTACTTGTGCCGTAGAAATACCCATATCCTGCAAAACTGCCCCCTTTTGCTTGCATTTCATTAAATAATTTCATTGCAGGTTGAAATAGTCATGATTTAAACATTTTATACTAACCATTCCCAAAAACATCTTGCCCCGGAGCTTTGTTCCGAGGTAGCGCATCAATAGCCGGCCCAACTTCCGTAGGGGTTATAGGACTGTAAGAAAATGTGATCTTTCACTGTCACCTTTGGTAAACCTGCCCTTTTTATACATTATTTTACTCACACTGAATTCAGATACTACACCTCAATTTCCATTGTATCTGCATCTGTTTGATGTTTTATTCCACTCCCATTTTTCAATTTTCAATTCTGGTATATAATTCCTCAGTTTATGTTTACATAATTTGGCCGCTAAAAGTAGATTTGCCTGGTTACCTTTTATGTCCCTCCACGCTTGTAGTCTTATCTCCAGCAACTTTGCACATGGTACAATATCCACATTTTCTAAATCCAGGCTCCATTTTGGAGAGCCATGTTGTCGGGTTTCGATAAGCACTTGAACAAATTCGTCGATAATAGCTCAACTATTATTTTCAAGAGAGCCAATACTCTCAAATCAATGATTTGCCCATCCCTACTACCTGAATCACCGAACCGGACAACATGGCTCACCAAAATGGAGCCTGGATTTAGAAAATGTGGATATTGTACCATGTGCAAATTTGCTGGAGATAAGACTACAAGCGTGGAGGGGCATAATGGAAAAAACTTTATAATCAAACATGCAATTAATTGTAGATCAAAATATATGTGGTCTATGCGATTAGATGTACTTGTAAAAAATTGTATATAGGGAGCACTAAAAGGGAATTGCGAATTAGAATCCGGGAACATCTGGCGAAAATTGGGAGCCAAGATACTGCCCTACCCCTGGCAGCACACTGGCAAGAGAACCACCAACTAGATGATAAGACCAATATGCGGTTTATTGGCTTAAAGCAGGTCAATATGAATAAGAGGGGAGGTGATGGAGTTAGGGCATTACGCCAAGCGGAAGCCAGAATTATTTGTTTTTTTAACTCAACTATACTTGGTTTAAATTTCGATACGGAAATGGCTTCTTTCTTATGATTGTTGTTGTTACCTTACCTATAGCAACCATATTGTTGGTCATATATATGTAGATAATTTAGAGGGGTTTGTTAATAACAATAATCAGGAATCTACTGATCATGATAAACTACTCTTTTCTCCGTTTCAGAAATACACAGCTATCACAGTGATATAGCGTCATATCTAACATCCGTGAGTATATCCCTTCAAGGCATTTCGCCTTTGAATGGAATTTCACACATCCAAATAGCGCTAAATAGCGCTAAATATCGTGTAGCTTAGAGCTATATTGATTCAGCCAAACAAGCCCTGTTTTATATTTGTGAGTATACTCTTTAAGGCGTTTCACCTCCTAATGTAATATCTCATTTCTAAATAGAGCTAAACAGCGTTTATTCTAGAGATATATTCAATAAGCCAAACAGGCCTGGCGCATATGTTACCAAGAAACAGGGCGTAGGACCCTGTATGACTTTTTAGTTACATGACCCTCAATACAATTGGGGATGAGGCATCGGAGCCTCGAGCTCTGACGCGATCCGTGCTTGTTACTTAGCAACAAACTAAGGCCCCGAGCACAGCGTCGGGTAGCCATGGGAACCGTTAAGAGTCCCAAGATGGCGACGACGAGGAATAGTGAAACCAACGCGTGTGATTTCTGTTACTTACCGGGTAAGTGATGTTTTGGAGCCTACAGCACCAGTTTTTTAATCTATTACAGACACTTCCTGTGAATACAGTTTGTTTCCTTTTGTTAGTACGGGACGGATTTAGATTCGATTGAAACACCATACCGCACGTATGCTTAAATGCACGCCACGAGTAACGGGTAAAATAATTGAACTTAAGGTAGATACAAAGCTTCGTAATCGTTCATCAAGGGATTTTCTTCCCTATGTCAGATATAATGGAAATCAGTAGATTACAAGTCTGTTGACGCATCTAATGGGGGGAACATGCCACGGACATACTGGATTACGTGGTATCATAAATATATAACAAGGTATATACATGGATATGTATAATGTATCACCGCATTTAGCTTACATAGTGATAATTAATTGCATCAATCTAGGGATTGGATAGAGGCATTGCATAATCGTAGCCAGGAACAGAAATGAAATGTGTAATGCGTACATGTGGGTAATTATATATAGGGAATCTAGAACGGAATTCCAAATAAGACTGCAGTATTAAGAATCCAATTATGATGGAACCCAAAGACAACGCTATACTTTTCTTGTTTCTTTGATGTATAACAGATAGCTACGGGATCTAACCCACTATATTTGTCTTGAAAAAGAAGTCAATGAGCCCCACTGTGGCTAAGTTTTGGCATGCAACCGCCGTGGTTTATACATTACTCACAGTAATAAGGTATTTACCAGTACTAATGCAACATTTGTCTTTTCTCTCTTGCTTTGTTTGTGTGTCCTCCATCCCCACCATCCATTGGGTAATTATGTTTTTTTATTTATTTTTCAACTTGAACATGTATGATGTAATACATTATTATACATATGATTTCTCAGTGTAATATACAAGCCCTAATTTGAAAAAGGCCTACAGTGGCCGAAACACGTGTAATTAGACAAGGGCACTTGTTATTGGATAAACTTTCAAATGAGAATAAACACAAACCTTAATTGAAATAAGGCGCAATATCCTGGACCTTTTTTCATGCGTTGGCATGCTTTTCTCTTCAACGTTGTATATAATATCAGTCCCTTCCAGTTCCAAGGTCACATCAGAGTAAATCCAACCTGGGCCAGTGACTTCATTGATTAGGGTAGCAGGCTGATTGCTGTCCGCTTGAGCCTGGGAAGTAGTTGTTGCACCCGGACTCCCAAGGTAGGCGATTATTGGAACAGATTTTTAAAAATTTCCAGAGTTACTTCTGCCCTCTTCCAGGAGAGAAACTAGGGAAATACATTATGCCGTGAAGCCCCGTGAGGAATTTCCAGGCAGAAAAATAGATACTTCCTTAGATTTGGCAAAAGGACATCCTAACCAGGATGGCCACCTAGCTGGAGGAGGGCCCGAAGCCAACAGGCTGTGTATGAGATAAACCTAGGGAATTTGCCACCTCTCCCCAAGGGGGAGCCATCCCTTTCGGACTAGTGAGGTCAACCCCCACTGCATAATACCTCTTAGTGAACTGGGGGTGAGCCCCCATTCCCCCTGAGGGCACGCGTTCACTAGAAAAGGATGTGAACATTTGTTAAAGTCAGGGTCTGGGGTTGAGCTCACCCGAGACCTCTTGTGGGGTCTTGCTGGCATATAATCCTTGACGGGCACTCTGCTTGAAGCGGGTGTCGTGCAGTTAAGGGTGAGACTCTCTGGACGTTACCCAGCCTGACAGGCAATTAACCAGGCCGGGTGACTTCCAGAGCAGAAAGCCAAGAAGCAGGAAAAAACTGCCCAAGGAGTAAGCGAGGAAAAAACACTGTGTTGCTGATTGCAGGACGTCGGAAGGAAAACCGAGAAGAATCAGCGTCTAGGAGAGAATGATGAAGGAAGGATGAAAGTTGCTTTGACATCCAAATACAAATACGGGAGAAAAAACAGGGAACATGCTCCAAGGAAAAAAGTTGTACGGAGTTATATAGAGGCAAGGAGGAGGTAGAGTGAAGTAACAGGCGAGATGCAGACAGGGAGACGGAGAGAAGAAAAAACCAGGTACAGAAAATGATACCCAGAACAAAGAATCCACAAGAACCACATTAAGCGCTGAGCAAGGCAAAAAATAGTTACCTAGCATTGAGAATCAAGGTCTCTGCCTTTGCGAGTAATGTTTATCTTGCAAATCCCGGAAGCAGCAGCTAGCATTTGGAGGCTGCTGTAAACACTAAAGCGCACTGTGCTCTTACACAGGGAACAAGCGTGTGCCATGTTGAAAGAAAACATGGTGCCAGTTAAGCATGGCGTCAGTCTCCAGGACGACCACAAGAACCAGGGCCAGAATTTCATGACAGCATGCCCCCACAGCATGGCCTCACTGAAAATCCGCCCCACCTGGTTTGCCAGGATGTAAACAATGACATTTCTGAAGGAGGAAGGGAGCATGGATATAGGCGACACGATCCTATGAACGTTCGCTGGGTGGATACCCTTTCTACTCCACCAAATATTTTAGTCAACCTCTTTTGTATCTGGAATCACAGATCCGGGAGACCTCGTACTCCAACTGTAAGTCATTGGATACCACCAAAGGGGGGGGGGGGCGCGTGCTGTAAAAGAGGAAGCAATGTACTCGGAAATTACAGTTATCAGTTCTGATCTGAACGGGATATACAGTACCAAGCAGGTACTGTATATCCCGAATCAAGAAACGCCAGTTGTATTGCTAGTAACTCCTTTTCCAAGATTGGGTATTTCCTTTCACTATCTGAAAGAGTTCTTGACATATACGCTACAGGATGCTCTTCGGCATTTTCTTGGGTTTGTTTTAATACTTCCCCTATGTCAGCCACTGCAGCATCCAATTCCACAATGAAGAGTTTGGTAGTGTCGGCTGGCTTTAGTGAATTGTTTCTTCAGGTGTTGAAAGGCCCTTTCTTGCTCTGTTGACCAAACACAGGGGCTGTTGTTCTTCAGAAGACGGGTGATAGGGAGAACTTACTATAAAAATGTGCCAATCCTAGGAAAGATTGTACTCGTTTTACGCACATGGGTTGTGGCCAGGAAGAGATGGCAGAGACTTTCAGGGATCCATGGCTATACCAGATGGACCGATTAAGAATCCTAGATACTGAATGGGAACAATGAAATTGGCATTATCGGGCTTAGCCAAAATATGGTTATCACAAAGATGGGTTAGAACCATTTTGACGTGCTCATGGTGTTCTTCAGCTTTACGGGAATAGATAAGGATGTCTAAATAGACGATTACATATTGGAAGAGCATATCGGAAAAAAACTGGTCCATAAACCGCTGAAAGACAGCAGGTGCATTCATCAGACCAAACAGCATAACAAGGTATTCAAAATGCCCAAAGGGAGTACAGAATTCTGTTTTCCACTCATCTTCAGATCCAATTCAGATGAGATGGTAACCCTTGTAGATCCAGCTTGGTAAACAGGACAGTCTCTTGTAAGACTTCCAAGATATCAACTAGAAGTGGTAATAGGTATTTATCTTTTCTTGTTACTTGATTTAGACCACGATAATCAAGACATGAACACAACTCTGTTTTTTTTGGGGCACAAGAAAGAGGGAAGCATACGCAGGTGAATTAGACGGTTGAATTAGGCTGTTCTTCATACTGGCATCAAGGTAATCTTTTAAAGAAATATTTTCTGGAGCTGAAGGATAAACATACTGCCAAAGGTATGATGGCATCTAGCAGAGTGTCTATTCCACAATCTTCAGGACAGTGAGGTGGAAGAATCTTGACCATGTTTTCAGAGAAGACACCTGCAAAATCCTGTTACTCTTTAGGAACTTGTTGTATGTGTGAAAGAGAAACAAACAGGTTTCTTTGCATATCCACGGAAGCGTTCACCACTACTTCAGTAGTCTCTTGTAGATGAGATACAAAATTCTGAACCGTGGAACAGATTTCCCGCTTACCAGTTTATGTAAGAGTTATGGCGTTGTAGCCAAGGCATCCCTAAAACCGTAATCACTTCATTGTGATGGTTGATCATGAGCTTCACAGGTTTGGTCTGTTCGGCGATAGGCCCAGAAGAGGGAGGTCTGCCATCTATTCCTTCAACCGTTAAGATCTGATCCTTGGCTTCTCAAGGGATCCTTTTGTCTAAAGCCCAATCATTGTCTATGAACAGATTCATAGCTTCACAATCTACCAGAGCTTGTACAGAAATGGGTTCCATATCTTTCAGCACCTATAATAGGACCTGTAACCCTACTAAGGAAGTCAATAAAGTTGTTTCAACTGAACTTGATGGGGGTCTGGCTAGAATCCATGACGTGGAGACGTACTTGTTGTGGACTACTCCCAGAATCCTCCATTAATTCTGTTTCTGTGGTGCCCGTCATTCCGAACTGCCTCCCACTGCTTTGGGAAGGTCACAGTGTGGTGCGCTGAAGTTTCTGGAGCGCTCTGGTGCCTATGTGATCCCCCTACCGTCTTGTTGGCTGGACTGTACTGCCAACACAGATGACAAAAATGGCTGTCGGAGCCTGCCTAAGATTACTGGGACCCAGAGGGCGGTGAGTGGAGCCCTGCTGCAGTGCTTTCTTGTTGCTGTGGTGACTCAAACAGCATACAGACTGCACCCTGTGTGGCCCTGCTGGGCAGGAGGACTGCCCTACCGTGTGCTGTGGTGATTGGGCACTGGGCACAGCGGGACACAGCTGGAGAGTAGCAGAATTGCGCATCCCAGTGCTGTCTTTATAGAGCCTGCATGAGGTGGAACCTCGCCGTTGCACTGGGAGCTCCTGTGTCTGCTGTGCTGGAGTCTGTGCCCTGAGGCTCCCTGGATGGTGTGCCTGCCTGTTATCTTTTGTGGGTGGCTGTGAAACACCATATAATAGCAATAAAGCACATTTGGAACAGACAGCTGGGGAAATTCCCTTTTTTCCTTCTTTTTCTGTGCGGAACAGACTGTGTTAATCTCCAGACTCTGAGGAAGTTATATTTCCCTTATGAATGCTGATAGGGTGTTTTTAGTGCAACCTTGACACTGCGCTCTCACTGTGTGACCCGAGGCTGGGCTGTTGCCCTGAACTGTAGGCTTTCACATTTAGATCCTGGTTTCTACACTTTGGGTGTGCTGCCTTATCCTGCCGAATCCCTGTTACTATTACTGGGAGAAGGATACCCCTCCATTTACTCAGCCTTCTGTGAGCTGCCCTATTTGGTGCTGGTGGTCTGCGTTGCTGTACGAGCACTTGGGAATGTCACCTGGACTCCTTCCCCATAAAAAAGCCCAGAAAGATCCTGGGACAGCATCAGGGCTCTCTGTGCAGCTGCCCCCGGACACTTGGGGACAAGAGCATGAGGATAAAGTTCTGGCTGCGTTCGCAGCTCTACGCAGCACGATTGAAACCAATGTGGACAACGTGAAGACTGATCTCAGTCTGTTGCAGCAAGATGCGCAGTCCCTGTTGGAGTGGGTGACGCAGAACGAAGCAACTCTAGCTGCACACACATCCACCACTAGCAATTTAGACATGACAGTGCAGGACCTAGTGAAACGGAATGCTGTTATCTAATTGTGTGCTGAGGAGCCTGAGGGGTGATCCCGACAGAATAATATTTATTGTTTATTTATTTATTGGGCATTTGTAAGGCGCTTATACATCAAGCAATGTGTGTTTCAAAGCACCCATTGGGCAAGGGAAGGTAAAACGGGGAGCAGCAAGACAATGGAAAAATGCAAAATACAAAATAACAGTCCTACTAGGCATTGTGAACATTTGGATGGTGCAAGTGCAGGCAGAGAAAAGGGTCAGGGAAAGGGGGATAAGAGCTAGGGGTACCACAGAGGGGTGAAGTGCCAGGGGGATAGTTGTTAGACAAAAGGTAAGGAACAAGTTACTTACCTGTAACTGTTGTTCTCCAGCATGGGTCTGGCATGGATTCACATGCTCATGAATATTCCCCGTTGTCAGGCTGGGAAACCTTGGTAATAGAAAAAACAGTTTCAGTTTGTTTTCAAACTGTCTTTCTCCTATAAACCAATCACTGAGCTCTGGGTCATACTGCCCCCAGCCAATGACTGCCCTCCATCTAAGCCTCTCCTCTGGCAGCCATCTTCAGATTTGGTAGCACGTAATGTGGCAGTAGGACCAAGAGAAGAGCGGCAGAGGGGAAGGCAGGAGGGTTCGCATGTGAATCCATGCCAGACCCATGCTGAAGAACAACAGTTACAGGTAAGTAACTTGTTCCTTTTCCAGCATGTGGCCTGGCATGGATTCACATGCTCATCAATAAAGAATACATTGCAGTACACACATGTACAACCACGGGAAGTGGTAAGGCTCAACAGAAGCAATCTTATACCTCCTCACCAGGCTCACCTTCAAGCGAACAGGTTCTGCAGCACTGCTTGGCCAACTCTGGACTCATACCTGGAATCCATGTCGATGCAGTAGAACAGTGTGAAGATGTGCGTTGACCTCCACGTTAAAAGCCCTGCAGATGTCCAGCAGACGCACACCAGACAGGAACGCCGCAGTAGCAGCGATCGCGGTAGAATGGGCTCTCGGACAGCCAGGCACCGGTCGGTTTGCCAACCGGTGACAGTGAGTGAGTGTTGGGCAGAATCCTGTGCAGTGCCCCTGGGGTGCACTACACACAATTAAGACTACAGGTGGCAATACAAGTTTTACCTTTGGTACAAGCCTGTACTACTATGTCAGAGTGGTAGCAGTGGCGGAGCAGCGAAGCTTATCTCAAGAGTATATGAGCAGTAGCAGAGATTACACAAAGGGACCATAATTACTGTGACTCAAGCAAACACTGACTCAAGGTTTCAGGTAAAAAATATAAGTACATTTATTTTTAAACCATTCGTTATAAACACAACACTTCTATTTAACTGAAATAAAAACCACACGTTAAATATACTACAACTAACCAATTCACTTTGTACAGTAAGTCTCAAGGTCAGTACCCTGTGTTGAATGAACCGGTGTTACGAACAAAACACGTTACAGTGAATACGATTGCGATCACTTTTTGACAGTTTGGTCTACTAAATAAACGCGTATCCGTGACATGAAATGCTACCGGAGCAAAAACACACTTAGCACCTGAGATACCCAGAGGGAGTTGGAGGTAAAAAT
This sequence comes from Ambystoma mexicanum, assembly GCF_040938575.1. Classification (NCBI taxonomy): domain Eukaryota; kingdom Metazoa; phylum Chordata; class Amphibia; order Caudata; family Ambystomatidae; genus Ambystoma; species Ambystoma mexicanum. The sequence goes on from NC_090933.1 coordinate 1,117,995,072, forward strand.
CACAGGCAATATTTTGGTTGGGCAGGCAGAATCAAGAAACACTCAAAGACAGGAGTTCAAAAGTCAAAGGGCCGGAGCCAGGATCGAAAGACACCGGGGCCTGTTGCCGAAGATCACACAGACAGTTCACGATTCAACGTAGCCAAAAGTACTTCGATATTGTCAATGTTCGGAAGCAAATGTTATAAGAAGGAGGGAAGACCAGGGCAAGCTTTGGAAATGAAGAAAAGGGATTCACCCAGTTTCCTCAAGTAGAACACATTACCTTGTTCCAATGGTGCAGCTGGTGCCCTGGCAGTTCTTCCTGTTGGTTTCCCGTAGACCCACGATTCCTGGAGCTTCGTCGTGAAGGACGACGTCTGAAGGGGGTCTGCACCACACTAGTATGAAGCCGGCAGCAGCAACGAGGAATAAAAGGTGCGCTCGTTAAAAACAGGAGAGGCTCTTCAGGTGGCTATCCGGACCACTACAGCAGTGTGCAGCGATTTCGACCAAGGAAGGGGATCCTCTGGTTGTGGAAGATGAGCTGGTTATCCCCACCAAGCTCAAGGGGAGAAGAGTCAGGACTGGATCTTCTTGGAGTCATTGAAGGGAAGATCGCTCAGGACTGCAGCAGGGCTTCACCGGGACGGGGTAGTTGCAGCAGCTGTCGTTTTCTCCGCTTCTCTTCGGTTCCTTGTAGTTCCAGTGGTGACTCTCTGACTTCTAGCCCAAGAGACCTGCCTTTTATGCGAAAAAACCCCCATTCACACAGCCTGGCTGTCAATCCCCCAGCAGGGGGGTTGTCCAGCCCGGACAACTACCCTGGCCAATCATGACAAAGTGCGACTTGGGTTTCCAAGGATACCCTGTGCAGGGGGCGACTTCACCCCTCCCTCACATTCAGTCCACCTAGACACCCAGGCGCCTCAAGGGCTTCTGAGCAGGAACTCACCAAAAGACAGTGAACAAAGAAGGCGAACCTAGTTTGCCGCGCAAAGTAAAACACAAGAAGGACTAACTAAAAGACATGGTGAATAAACCCAACCGGAGCCAAAAGAAAGACGATTTGGTCAAGCGGGTTTATGTTCGAGGCTAATAGAATAATAGCCAAGAACAGTACCACATTTATCTAATATAATCGCTGTAGAAAAGTTAGGGTAGATACCACTACCACCAGCCAAGTCTAAATGTTAAAAGAGCGAAACAATGTTCTGGGAGGTACAGATAAAAGGGATACAAATTAACCCTTTCCAGTACTCCATGGAAGATGGGGTGTACTGGATCTGTGGTAGATTGACTAAGTAAAGTTAATGGTAACTTTACCCTTTTCTGGGGGACGGTAGTCGCCTCAGAAATGGAGTCGAGGGAAGTCTCAACGACAACCCTGTGCCACGGCACTGAAGGTACTGTCTGACACACAAAAAGAAGAGGGCTACTGAAGTGGTGTACTTCAGAGTCCACAATCACAGGAACAGGTGGAAACACATAGCAAAACACAGGTAAGAGGGGGGGGGGGGAGCTCTCACTCTTACCAAGTGGAAAAAAAATAAACTCCAGAAGTCCAGAAAAGCTGCTGGGGGACTCACCAGGTGAGGGAAATTAGCCATAGATGAGAATTCTCCCTAAAAGTGATGCAGCCAGAGAGCCACCTGGAAATGGAAGCCGTGGACAGGGCCTACCCATGGTGCACAGGACACAAACAGCTGAGAAGTTTTCCGGAAACTCTTCGTGCGGGCCATATAAAACTTCAGCACTCTAGCCACATCCAGCGTTTAGATGAAAGTCCGACGGCACCTTGGGCATGAAGGAGGGGTACATCTGCAGCACCACCCTCGTCTCGTGGAAAGTGAAGTAAGGTGGTTTACAAGATAGGGCCTGGATCTCACCCACACATTGTGCAGAGGTGATGGCCACGAGAAAAGCGGTCTTCCACGACAGGAACTTAAGTGGGACAGAATGCATAGGCTCAAACTGGGCTCCCATGAGCCTAGAAAGTACCACATTGAGCTCCCACGCCGGGACCAGAGCCTTCACCGGCGGGAACGAGCAGAATAGTCCCTTGACGAATTCCTTGACTAACCGGTGCAACCACAAGGAGGGTTGTCTCCTGGGGATCTGGTGTAGCGGGAGATAGCTGCCAGACGAACCTTGGAGGCATTAGCCAGCCCAGATTTAGCCAGCGCCATTAATTATGGAAGTACCTGAGGGGCTGTGACCCTCAGAGGGTCGATCTTCTGTGAACAGCACCAAATTGCGAATCTCTTCCATTTGAATGCGTAGCATTTCAAAGTTGATGATGCGCTGGCCTTGGTGAGTACCTCCTTGCAGTCCGGCAGAAGATCGTAACCCCCAAATTCTAATGCTGTAGGAGCCAGGCCTTCAGGTTCAACGATCTTGGTTCGTCGTGGAGAAGTGCACCTCCGTTCTCTGGCGAGAAGATCCACAACCACTGGCAGCTTGACTGGAAGTAACGCTGACATGCTGAAGAGGTCCGGGTACCAGATCTGCACCGGCACGGTCTGAGTTGATTGATGACTCGAAGAAGCAACAGCAAAAGAGGGAAACAGGCCGTTCCAGGTGAATGTGAATGCGTCCCCGATGCTCCCCGGCTGTGGAAACCTGCTGGCGAACCTCCGACACTTGGTGTTCAATGCCGCAAACAAATGGATCTGGGGATTGCCCCATTTGTCGAACAGGTTGTCCACTTGGTCCTGCCAAAGTTCCCACTAGTGGAAAGAGCGTAGCTCCCTGCTGAGAGAGTCGGCAGCAATGTTCTTTACTCCTGCCTGGTGGAATGGAATGAAAAACATCCACTGGGCGATGGCCCAGTGCCACAAGTCCTGTGCCTCCCTGCAGAGCGCCTGGGATCTGGTGCCCCCCTGTTTCCAGAGAGGTAAAACATTGTGGTGGTATTGTCTGTGAATACCCTTACCACTTTGCCCTTTTGCCCTTGAGGGACAGCAGAAACGACTCAAGGGCCCAAAACACCACCCGTAGTTCCAGTAAGTTTATGTGTAGCGTCTTCTCTTCCGGCAGCCACAGGCCTTTGGCGTGAAGATGTCCGGTGTGGGATCTATATCCTTCCAGAGACGCATCCGTCGTGACCGTCTCCTGGTACGGGGGATGGGGGGGGGAGAGGGTGGTTCTGGAAATCCGTGCCTCCGGCGATATTGGAGCGCACGCCCCACCATCTGACCAACCGTCGGAACTCCTTGTCAACTCGACCTTGTCCTGGAAGCCTCCTGACACTTGAACCCAGCGGGTGTCGAGGAACTCCTGTAGAGGCCGCATCCATAGCCTGCAGAGCAGAATTAGGTAAAGGCATGACATCATGCCGAGCAGCAACTTGATGGTTCTCACCGTGGCGACCTTCAGTGCCAACAGCTGTTGCACCTTGCCCAAGATGGCCGATATCCTGTCCGACGATGGCGATGCCAGGCACGACACCGTGTTGAACTTGGATTCCAGGAACAGAGCGACCTGCGATGGAATTAAGCAGCACTTTGCATAGTTCACCGAGAACCCCAGATTAATCAGAAGGACGACGGTCCGTTCCGTGTGTTCGACGGCAGTGTCCCTTGACTTGGCCCTCATGAGCCAGTTGTCCAAGTAGGGGTAAACGTGGACCCCTTGCAGTCGCTGATGGGCTGCCTCCGGCACCAAGCACTTGGTGAAGACTCTGGGCGCCGACTTCAGCCCGAATGGAAGGGCCTTGAACTGAAATCTTTCCCTGAACAACGAAGAGCAGAAACTTGCAATGCCCTTTGTGTATGGGGATGTGGAAGTATGCGTCCTCCAGATCAAACGACAACAGAAAGTCCCCCTCCTTCAGCTGGCCGAGCAACGTGCTTCAGCATGATCATCCAGAACTTCTGGGATTATGCATTTGTTGAGGCGTTGTAGGTCGAGAATGGGCCTCCAGCCTCCAGTCTTCTTTCGGACGAGGAAGTACCTTGAGTATACGCCGGAAACCCGGAGTCGCCGTGGAACCAGCTCTATCACCCCCTTCTGTAACATGGCCCGCACCTCCAGCAGCAGCTGAGGGATGTGGTTTTCCTGCCGGGCCACCGGTGGTATTCACAGACACTTTCGTTGGAACTCTAAGGTGTCTGTGGGCGAGAGCATCCAGTATCCATCTGTCGGTGGCCATTGTCTCCCACAAGCCGACGAAGTTCGCCAGCCAGCCTCCCACCGGGTTACACGAGTGGGGGCCCCACCAATGTACTGGTCGGTTCAATCCTGTTTGGAGGTCGATAGGCAGCTCTGAGGCCCCCGTTGACGTCTGCTCCCGAAGGACTTTGAGGAACCCTGTTTGGCTTACAGGGCCGAGGGGCGGGGAGGGTTGGCGGTAAGAGGATGAACCCCCCGCTGAAACCTTTCGACGATCTGAAAGACTTCCCCCTCCTGAGCAACGATAGGATGTCAGTTGCTGCTGCACGGTGCCAAGGGCACTTGCCGTCTCTGTGTCAGCCTTGATGGCCTGAAGGGATTCATCCACCATGTTCCTGAACAGGTTGTCCCCATCAAAGGGCATGTCCAAAACTCTTGTCTGGACCTTCTGTCTAAAGTTGGTGGCTTTAAGCCGGCCACAAAGACAGATTCCATTTCCCATTTGGCGGAACCCTGTGTCCAGGGCCACCGTAATGGCATGGTCCGACGCCACCTCGCCTTCTTGAAGGATCTCCAAAGCTTCCACCCGCTTGTCATCGGGGAGGAAGTCCAGCAGTGGGGCCAACTTGAACCACAGCTCCCGGTTGTATCTGGCCACGATCGCGAGGTCGTTGGTGGCCTTGATCGGCGTCACTGCAGAGTAGATCACCTTCCTACCCATATAATCCAGCTTCTTTCCCTCGCTGTCCAAAGGGGTTGAGGCCGCAGAGACCACCGAGTCTGGCGATGGCTGAGACCGGAAACACTTTGGTGCAGAGTCCAGCAAACCTGTAATTCTTTTCCAGCCGGTCTCTTTGCTGGGACTGTAGAGGGGTTCTTCATCAACGCCAGACCCTCATCCCAAACATCGTCCAGGAGAGGGACCGAAAGGATGGTCTTCCTCTTCACCTCCCAGCGCTGATACAAGAAGCCTTCTCCTCCGGCATGTGCTGGAACAGCCCTGAAGCTCGGGCAATCATCGCGTGGAAAGACCCCACCTCGTCCGGTGGAGAGGCTCTGGGCAGCGGCGACGGGCGGTTGCCCCACCCCGCCGTCATTATCCGTGCCAGTTGTCGCTGTGTCCATGTCACTCTGGGAAAGGGGCGATGGAGAAGGTGGTGAATGGTGGCATGAAGGTGTCGGATGCCTCCTTCTCTTGGCCGGTGGTTCCCCCGGCATCAACAGGCGGCCGGAACTGGTACCACAGGAGGAGCGGGCACGGGTGTCACCGGGCTCCTCCTCTGTATCTCCGACACCAGAGTGTGGAGAGAATATCCATTGAAATGTCTCTAGGCAGTACCTGGGGTACAGGGATGGTAGGCGCAGGGCCCTCGTCATCCTGGGGCCCCTAGTCATCGACTTCGTGGACGTTATCCCCGTCGTCGTCACCCCGGTCTTGGGGCGAATCTCCGGTGTTACCCTCGTCGCTGTTGCCCTCGTATAGGGTGTGGACGGAGATAATCTCATCTTCATCAGCCGAAAAATGTCTGTTCCCTGCAGACCGTTGACACCTCCACCCCTTTCTTCGGGTCCAGAGGGGTCGGTATAGGGCTGAGGTCCGGCATCCTCTTTTCCGGGGTCATCTCAACTGGAATGCTAGACGCCACCCTCCTGGGAGGAAGAGACACCCTGCCAGTCGTCGGGGCACTCTGCGGGTCTACCCCATACGGCTTTCGAAAGCGACGCTGCCACCACCACCTCGAGGGAGGGCGACTGCTTTGCATGGTGCAGCTGGGCCTTCACGGAGAGACTGGTCCCTATGACCGGTTTGGCCTTCTCCTTCCTGGTCATGTCGGATGCCTTGTCCTGCTTGGCCTTCTCCTTTGGGGCCTTGTCAGACCGCTTATCTCCCTTGGCCTTCTCTGGCATGGGTGGGTCGGACACTGCACCCTGCCTGTCCTTCCCAGGATTCTCTCTCAACTCCGCTGGAGTAGTTGACTTCCTTTTGACGACGATCCAGAGTGGTGGCTTGAGACCGATGCTGATGGAGATGACGATCATGCTCGGACCGTCGCAGGACCCGCAGCAGCGGCAACCCCGACGGAAGCAGATTTGCGGTGCTTGGCCTTGCATTGGGCCCCCACGACTAGGGCGCCCTCTAAGGACTTAGAAGCCCACTCAGGTTTTCCGGATCTGGGAGAGGCATGCCCCTGGGTGGCAACCGGGGTAGTCTGTCATGATCTCTGCTTCCAAAAGATCAGGACTTGCCCGACTCCCGTGGAAGCAGACCCATAACCCCGGTTCCGAGTGCCAGCCAGTCCCAATTGGGACCTTTTGGACCCTGTCCTGGCGCCAGTGGCACCAGGCTCATAAAGATGCCCAGTCCCAGCGCTGAAAGCGCCGGGCTCATAATGCTTGGGTGGACTTACCTGCAGCAGACCATGCTGCTTACTTACCTGCCAGTTGAACCCCTGATCCTCTTCTGTTTGGGACTACTTTTCCTGTTGGGTGGGGCAGGAGCCACTCCCTAGGTTCAGAACACTGGAACTCTTCTGGAAAGCAGGAACTCTTTTCTTACCTAGGCATGGCTGTGGAAGGAGACACCTAAGCACTACAGGAGGCTATTTAAACCACACCCGATGGATGAATCTTGCTTTGCGTTATTCTGCATTCTCTGCAGCAGAACGCTCATCGTGTCTTCTGCTTCTGGGCCTAAGGGAACAAAGGCTTACCATCCTGGAATCCAGTCTTCAGCAGCACCTGTAAAGACAGTCTTCAGCAGCACCTGTAAAGACAAAGAAAGAACAGGTTAGCACTACGGTCTTCAGTGGCAGCGCATCTCTTACCTAGTCCATCGGCTGTCACCCACGCCTCGCGCTGCATTCCGGCATCTGCAAGACAAAGGCTTACCTACTCTTCGCATGCTCCGGAGGTCTTCGCACTGCATTCCGGCATCTGAAAGACAAAAGCTTACCAGCTCTTCGCACGCTCCGGAGGCCTTCGGCGCTGCATCCCGCATCTGAAAGACAAAAGAAGGTGCGTTTAAAGACATTGGGCAACTTTATTACTGACGTGCCATTACTCCTTTCCACGCCGAATCCAGTGGGTATTCCAGCACCCTTCAGCTTCTCTAAAGCTCCGAACTTGTACCTGCAAGATAAAAGGGACAGTTAGTGCGCATCGTGAAGCAGGCTACAAGCGCTTACTTACGTGCTTCCAGGCGCTTCTATTCCTCACGCGGGTTCGATCCTCAACTCTCATCAGCCCGCCATCCGCCATCGCCGGAACCCTGCAAAACAAGAGATATCATTACAAAAGACTTTTGACATTTGAAGTGCCCAGAACTTACCGTTCGTGCAGTTAACGACGGACAGCAGTCCTCTGAGGTCAAGAGGCCTGCACCCTTATCCAGTGAAGAAACTGGTTACGGCACCCTGCCCCGAGGCAGATGGAGAGCTCGGCGTTCACTTACCTAAGGTGAGGGTGTTAACCTTTGGGGTTCTACAGGAGAAGAGAAAGGGAAGAGGAGAGAGGCACCCAATAACCCCAGTTCATTAATCCCATATTTTCTATCTGCAGACATCTTACTCTTCGAGTCAGACATACAGTGCACAGAGGTCCAGCCCAAAGAGCCAACCGTGTGTTACACATCACCTTTGAAGATACGGCATTCACCCAGTCAAGACCGGCGCCTCTGCGGGAATCAGGTGAGCGTTACATAGTCCTTTGGACTGCAACCACGCTTCCAAGCATTGGTGCCGATCCCTCAACGTGTGCTTCGATAAAACACATCAAAACGCAGAATCCTCCTGCTTGTGCGTCGGGTGCAAGCAATACAGGCACTGGGAATGCTTGTCCATGTACACAGTCCGCAAACCACAGTCGGAGCAAAGCTTGCAGAGGGAAGCGCTGTCCTCCTCGTCTGACATGATCCACGCGGTGTAGGCCTGAGGAATCTTCTGGAAGCCTCCAAGAAGAACACTCGATGAAAATAGCCGTTGCGGGGCTGAAACAAATCTGAAAACGGGATCCCCGTTAGTCAGATGGTTGATCGATGGAGCACACAGGCTGGATTGACCGAAAAATAGAGTTTAACTCTCAAAAAACATGAACAACGCATCAAAAGCTCAAAGAGCAGAACACGAGGACTCCCAACACTTGAACGTGCAGTAGAAATCTGAAGATAGCTGCCAGAGGATGGGTTTAGGTGGAGGGCAGTCATTGGCTGGGGGCAGTATAACCCAGAGCTCAGTGATTGGTTTATAGGAGTGTTAGGGAGAATTCTCATTCAATGGCTAATTTCCCTTACCTAGTGAGTCCCCCAGCAGCTTTGCTGGATCTCTGTAGTTTATTTTTCCACTTGGTAAGAGTGTACCCCTTTCTTTACACTCTTACACGTGTGTTGCCATGTGCATCTCATATGTTTTTGTGATTTTGGACTCTGGAGTACACCACTTCATTAGCCCCCTTCTTTTGTGTGTTACACAGCATCTTCAGTGCAGTGACACCGGGTTGTCTTTTAGACTTCCGCCCGACTCCATTTTTGAGGCCGACTACTGTCCCCCAGAAAAGGGTAAAGTTGCCATTAACTTTACTTAGTCATTTAACCACAGATCCAGTACACCCCATCTTACATGGAGTACTGGAGAGGGTTAATCCTTAGCCCTTTTTATCTGTACCTCCTAGAGCATTGTTTCGCTCTTTTAACATTTAGACTTGGCTGGTGGCATGTTAGGCAGAAACCTGTGCAGTTCCCTTAGGCACCACTGCAAAAGGCTTAGGACTACAGGTGTTGGCGGTAAACCCAATTGGTAGCAGTCTGTACTACCCAGATTTACCTGGAAGCTGTGGCTGAGCAGCCAGACTTCCCTCAAGAAGAGTTAGACAGTATATAGAGTATACAAGATAGGTACCAAAATACAGTAGCACAAGCAAACACTGACCAGAGCTTGGGTATAAAAGTATATAATTATTCATTTAAAAACACACTTTGTAAAAAAGGGAGGGAAAAAGGCAGAATTTAGGAACATTCACAATACCAACACTTTAAGAGAATCAGAGCAAGTCAGAAAAGGCAGAGTCTACTGAGGAGCAAGAAAGTCATAGGCCAGGCCCACTCTTAGAGAGAGCAAGGCGGAATGTGTCCAAGATCACACAGTTGAATTGTACTTTTAAAGAGTATTTGCAAATAGTTCAAAAAGGGTTGGATCAAGTCAGGAAAAGTTAGTTAGCAGGTCCCAAGTCACCCCAGGATAAAAAGTCAAGGATTTACGGGACACCTTGAACAGTCTGTTGCAAGGGAGACCAGGCGGGACTCAGTACCTGAAATGGTGAGAAAGCTCCAGCGGGGGCAGTTGCTCCTGGCAGCAGGTGCAAGTCGGTGCTTCGTCCAGGGGAAGAGAAGGTCTCGACGTGGAGGAAAGTTGGAAGACGTTGCACTGCCATGGAAAAAACCAGCTGCGGAGTTTCCCGGTTAAAAGGTACTACCCTTTTATTTGCAGTAGTGGTGAAGCGTGGCTATCCGGCCCCCGGGGTGCTTGGCACAGGCGATTCGACCATGAGACGATCCAGGAAGGCGAAAAGCGGGCGAACTGGTTATCCCCACCAGTTCAGAGGAAGAAGACTCTTCGGGATGAAGATCTTCTCTGTCGTTGGGAAGTGGTGAGACGGTTCAGCAGGGCTCCACCGGTGGTGTCGTCGTTGCAGGTTGGCTCAGCTTCTCCCTCTTCGGATTCCTTGGTCCTGTGGCGACTTCTGAAGTTCCAGTCCCCAAAGCCCTGCTTTTATGCAGAAAACCCCCATTCATCAGTCCTAGCTGTCACTCAAACATGCTAAGTGGTGAGCCGGGCGGCTCACCACTGGGCCAATCATGCAAGATTGCGACTTGAGTTGCAGAGGCAACTCAGTCCAGGGTGCCTAAACTCCCATCCCACCCATCCTGTAGACCCAGACAGAGTGGCATCACTTTTGGAGGCTTCTGTGCAGAAGCCCGCCAAAAAGTGGAACAAAGGGCTCGAGTTGGGTTGGAGTTATAGAGGCGAACACAAACGCCATTTTAAAACCGAGTCCTGGCAAAAAGACCCAACCGGGGAATAAATATTAAATAAATAACCCGGCGGTATCTTTAACATTGCACCAAAAAAGTGGTCGTTTAAAATGAATGGGAAAATCCCATAGGAAATATTCCGGGGGAATATTTCGCGTAACCACTGTCACCAGCCAGAAACTCGACGAGGGGGGACTGCACAGTGCCCCCTTGAAAAACAGACCCAGGGGCAATCTAATTACCCCTACCAGTACTTCCACAATATGATGGTTTGTACTGGTTCTGTTCACAATTTAAGACTAGTAAAGTCAATGGTGACTTTACATGCCCTGGGAGACAGTAGTCAGTCCCAGGGTATGGAGTCTATGTTTGGGGGTCACTATGACACCCCTTTGTTACTGCACTGAGGGTGCTGTGTAACACACTTACCAAAAATACATGAAACCCTATGGAGTAAAAGACCCCATAGCCCATTAAACACATTACAAAGTCAAAGGATATCTCAAATCATGTCTAAGAGTGGGAGAAAAAGAGTCTCACTCTTAGCAGGAGAAAACAATAAACCCCAAAAATCCAGCAAAGCTGCTGGGGGACTCACTAGGTTTGGGAAATTAGCCTTAACAGAGAATTCTCCCTAACATGGCAGTGGTATCTACCCTAACCTTTCTACCGCGATTATACTATACAAACGTGGTATTGTTTTAGCTATATTAGCCCTGAACTTAAACCCGCTTGACCAAATACTTTGTCTTTTGGCTCCAGTTGGGTTTATTCACCATTTCTATTTGTTAAAGTCCTTCTTGTGTTTTACGTTGCACTGCAAACTAGGTTTGCCTCCTTTGTCCAATGTCTTTGCGGGCTTCTGCCCAGCAGCCCTCCTCTAAGCACCTGGGTGTCTAGGTGGGCTGAATGTGAGGGAAGGGTGCAGTCACCCACTGCACAGGGTATCCTAGGAAACCCAAGTCGCACTTTGTCTTGATTGGCTGAGGTGGTTGTCCGGGCCGGACAACCCCCCTGCTGCGTGATTGACAGCCAGGCTGCGTGAATGGGGGATTTTCGCATAAAAGGCAGGTCTCTTGGTCTGGAAGTCAGAGTCGCCACTGGAACTACAAGGAACCGAAGAGAAGCGGAGAAGAAGTCGACTGCTGCAACTATCCCGTCCCGGTGAAGCCCTGCTGCAGTCCTAAGCTATCTACCCTTCGACGACCGGAGAAGATCTAGTCCGGAGTCTTCTTCCCTTGAGTTTGGTGGGGATAACCAGCTCATCTTCTACAGCCAGAGGATCCTTTTCGTGGTCGAAATCGCTGCACCCTGTTTTAGTGGTCCAGATAGCCATCTGAAGAGCCTCTCCTGTTTTTAAGGAGCGCACCTTTTATTCACCGTCGCTGCTGCCGGCTTCAGCCCTGTGTGGTGCAGACCCCTCCAGACGGCCTCCTTCGGATCAAAGCTCCAGGAACCGAGGGTCTGCAGGAAACTACCAGGAACAACTGCCGTGGCACCAGCTTCTTCCTTGAATAAGTTACTGTGTTCTGCTCGAGGAATTTGGGTGAATCCCTTTTCTTCACCTCCAAGGCTTGCCCTCGTCTTCCCTCCTTCTTATAACTTTTGCTTCCTCTGTTGACGATATCTAAGTACTCCTGGCTACGCTGAATTGTGAACTATCTGACTGTGTGATCCTTGACAACAGGAACCCGGTTCCACTTGACACTGGCTCCGGCCTATTGACTCTTTTTAATCTCGGTCTAAAAGTGTTCTCTGATTCTGTCTGCCTTGACAAAAGTATTGCCTATGATTTTTGCCCCCAACTCTCTCTGGGTATCTCAGGTGCTAAGTGTGTTTTTGCCCCAGTAACATTTCTTGCCACAGATACGCGTTTCTTTAGTAATACCGAACTGTCATTACTGTCAAAAAGTGATCGCAAGTGTATTCCCGGTAACGTCTTTTGTTTCATAACACCGGTCCGCTAAAACACAGGGTACTTACCTTGAAGTATACCGTATAAAGTGAATTGGTTAGTTGTAGTATATTTTACGTGTGGTTTTCGAATTAATGGAAGTGTCATGTTTATAACAAATGGTTTAAAAATAAATGTACTTATATTTTTTACCTGAAACCTTGAGTCAGTGTTTGCTTGAGTCACAGTAAATGTGGTCCCTTTGTGTAATCTCTTATCCTCACATACTCTTGAGATAAGCCTGGCTGCTCCGCTATTGCTACCACTTTAACATAGTAGTACAGGCTTGTACCAAAGGTAAAACTTGTATTGCCACCTGTAGTCTTAATTGTGTGTAGTGGTCCCTAAGGGCACTGCACAGGATTCTGCATAACAAGGAGAAAGGCAGTTTGGAAACGAAACTTTAACAGTTTTTTCTATTACCGAGGATTCCCAGCCTGACGACGGGGAATATTAATGAGCATGTGAATCCATGCCAGACCCCATGCTGAAGAAGTACAAAGTCAGTTGCGAAGGCGACAACTAAGTGCCAAGTAGTGACCCCAAGATGGAGCAGGGATCACCAGCCCAACAATAAGTGCAAACCCATGAGGCTTGGCCTGCCGGAGTGAGAGGAAGGGTATGATCCCACTATGTATATTGAGAACATGCTTCTCCAGGAAAATGGCCCGGGGAAATTGTCCCAGGGTTTCATCATTGAGGGAGTACATTGGTCTCTGTAGCATTAACCCCTACCTGGCGCTAACCCACGACCCATTATAACGCGTGTTCTTAACTTGCGTGATAAGTGATTCTCCAAAATCCTAGAGATGTAGGGCTGATACGGAGTTGCAATGCGAACCTTGCTATTTTTACTTACTACACACTGCTGACTCAGAAAGAGAGGAACATGTGCATCCCGACGGAAGACAGGCTTTGTGGGGCTAAAATATATGCTCCTTTATCCTTCTATGCTCCAGGTGATCTACAAAGGGAAGGCTCTCTTTTTCGAAACACCTGAGGTTACTAACAGTTGGCTAGACCAAACTGGATCTGTGTCTGGAACTGCTGTTGACCCCGCACATGGCTCCTTAAAAAGTCTATGGGCCCCTGTACTTGCTGGATGGCACATAACTGAACTCGAATAATGGCACACTAGAGACACAATTGTTTGTTCTGCACCGAAGTATCCAGATGAGGCACTTATACAGGAGGCGACGCTGACCCTCACGGTGCTGAATTGTCTGGCGACCCTACAAACTTGACCGATCAGAAGCGAACCACACACTGTGGGTTCCTCACCTGCTGACCTAATGGTGAAACTTTGTCACGTGGAGGCAGGTTGGCTCGAACAGCGTGTTGCCGTTGAGCGTGCATGGCGCCATGCAGCCCGAGGTTTGGGGCCTTGGTTTGTGTTTAATTGCCAACATTCGATTTGTTATTTGTGGGGCATTGCGAGTTTAAGTGCAGTATGGCATATTGAAGCTGGGGACATTATGCCTTGAGTGGCCCGAAACCTGTTTCCTGAATGTCTTTTGTGTGTCCAGGATCTGCTCAGACGGATATGGTGGTGACGTACTGATGTTGGAGGCGATACATGGATGGCTAGTGAACTAACCTCTTTATGTTATGGCGCTAAGGTACTGATGTGGAAGGTCTGGGGTTTAAACACTCACTTGAGGCGTAACAGGGTTGGGTCCTAATTGCGCAGTAAAATAATATTGATAACACTATTACAGGAAACAATTTGCTGCCTGAGGAAAAACTTCGGGTGGGGTGGGCTATGGATCTACCGACTCAAGGTCGGCAAGGGACGTCTTGATATGGATTGACGGTGCCACCTGTTTTAAGATGATAGATATGGATATTGATGTAGAGGGCAGGACGGTTTTGGTTCATGGCTGCATTGAGCAGAGACGTTTTTATTGTTAACTCATACTCCCTCAATTATGCACAAGCTGCACACCTTAGGATGCTGTGCATTAAATTGGCCTGTATGAGGGATGTGACCTTGATCTGGGGTGGGGACTGAACTGCGCTTTAAACCCTCTGTTGCATAGATCCAGCTGTGTAAGTGTGACTCCTACCCCTGCGGTGTTGGCCCTCTGAGACCTGTTTGCAGATTTGTCATTGGTGGATGTGTGGCGATACTTGAATGCGGATAGATGTAATTCCTTTTGCTCTGCCCCACACAGTGTGCACACTAGGATAGATTACTTATTTGCTGGTGTGGAATTGCTACATAAGTTCACATACGTGACATATTATGGTAAGTCGATATCAGTCTCTTGCCTTTTGATGGTACACTGGGCCTGTGCGAGGACTCCATCACCTATCCCAACATGGCGAATGCCTACTGGCGCCTTGCTTGATGAGACCTTTCGAGATTACTTGGATGTTAGCTTAACTGATTTTCTGGAACTAAACCTTGGTAGGGTTGACACTGTACGCACAGTTTGGGAGACTCTCAAAGTGGTGGTGAGAGGAGTGTTAGTTGCAAAATCTGGGAGAATTAAGAAGTCTTCACGGCTTGAGCTGGGGAGGTTGGCAACTAGTATTCATGGTGGTCAGTCAAAATCTCGAAAACAAAATCTCGAATGACAAAAAGCCCGAAACAAAAATCTCGAAAAAAAAAAATATCGAATTTTTTATTTATTTATTGAAATATGTTTGTGGGGTCAGGTAAGTAAAAAAAAGGGGTAAAATAAAAAAAAAATAAAAAAAGGGGGGTTGGGGGGGAACCCCCCTATTTTGAAAAAAAACACATTGAAAGAAAAAAAAAAACGATATTTTTTTTTCCGGCCTTTTGTATTCGAGATTTTTGTTTGAGATTTTTTGATTCGGTATTATCACTATGAACCAGTATTCATATACAGGAGGGTGGTGGGACATTGGTGCTGGAGGATGAGAGGGCCTTTGTAGAGCTACAGATGCGGTGTAGTGAGGCTTGGGAGAGACTTCGCAAGTTTCACTTTGATGTTTATACCTCCCACCTCCATGGGGAGGGGGACAAATCAGGGAGATTGCTTACGTGGTTATGTAGATCTGAGTCCCTGTGTCGCCCCATTACGGAGATCTTAGATTAATGTGGTGGCCCCTGGCTGGCGTTACCAGATGAAGATTAATGATGTTTCTAGTGCATACTATCAGGCTCTCTATGACTCTACGGGAAATGAAGACATTGCAATGGTGTCCGACATGCCATCATTGATATAGCTTCCAAAGCTTACTCCTGAACAGGCATGTGCACTTGACAAACCGTTGACGGTCAAGGAGATACAGGGAGTGATTTGATCTCTGAAGACTGGGAGGACTCCAGAAGAGGATGGTATTCCCTCAGAGTTTTACAAAGAATATGGCAATGCTTTGGCCTCGGCCCTACTTCAAGTCTACGAGGAGGCATACAGATTGGGCTGTCTTCATGAAAGTATGCAGGAAACAGTGATTATACCGGTCTTTTAACCAGGTAAAGACCAAACTCTGTGCGAATCGTAGACCTCTCGCCATGCTTAACCAGGATGTCAAGATCCTTATGGCCCTGTTGGCCCGACGTCTTAACTGCATAATGCGATGCCTGATACATGAGATTCAGACTGGTTTTGTGCTTGGCAGAAGTACCTCTCCGAATGTATGTAGATTGCAACATGTTATGGAGATTAAACTCCCCAACTGCCCGCTACGTGATAGTGTTGCTGGATGCCATAAAGGTGTTTGATTCAGTTTATTGGGATTGGACTTAAGCAACGCTGCAGGGATTCGGATTTGGTGAGGGTGTCTTTTGGTTGAAACTGCTTTATCCAACCGCAGGGCCAGGGTATGTACTGGACGGCACACGTCGCAGTCATGGGCTATTAAAAGAGGCACTAGAATGCTGTACATTTTGGCTTTGTAGCCGCTCGCGGTTTGATTGAGAATTGACTTTGAGGAGGCTGGCATAGATATAGCTGGGCCCAAACATCTGATTTCTCTATACGTGGATGACGTGCTATTGTATCTTTGCCAACCCGAACACAACTTGCTTGTCTTTGAGGTGCTTGACCAATTTGCTGGGCTATCTGGCATTTAGTTTAATAGGGAGAAGTCCTGTATTTTCCCCTTGGGGTGTTGAGACGAACAAGTTACTTTCGTACCTGGTAACGTTCTTTCGATGGGATGTTCCTCCTATGTATTCCACATCTGTGACAGTAATCACCACAGCTGTGCTGCCTGGGAATTTTTTTGCCGAAGGCGTCCCGGATGTTTTATCTAGGACGCACGGTGCCCGTAGCCTCAGTTGTAGTTTTTTCCCAGAATGTGTGGCACGAATCTCCTGCCAGTATGACTGCAGAAATCCTTGCGGAAACGTAAGCTGCAATCGCATAAGAAATTCTGTAGAGGGGCAGCCTGGGAGGGTGCGATGTGGAATACGTCGGAGTAACATCCCATCGAAAGAACATTACCAGGTAAGAAAGTAACTTGTTCTTCGAGGGGATTGTGTCCTCCTACGTATTCCACATCTATGACAGACTCCCAAAGCAGTACCAACGTCTGGAGGTGGGAAAAAGAATTTAGAATTTTAGAATGCCCAATCAAATTGCTGAATAGAGGACCACCTTACCAAAGGCCAAATCTTGCCCATGGATGGAGTCCAGGGAATAGGGTCTTACTAAAGTATGGACAGAGGCCCATGTGGCTGCTTCACAAATATTACGAAAATGAACACCCCTCTGCAGAGCAGTGGAGGCAGCCACACCCCTAGTAGAATGAGCCCGTAAGCCTACTGGAGGGTCCTTACCCGCCAAATGGTAGATCTTCAAGATGATCCATCTGGACAAGGTCTGCTTGGAAACACCTTGACCTAAACGCCTTCCAGTGTATCCAACAAAGAGCTGATCGTCCACTGTGACCCGGGACATCCGTGAGAGATAGAAACTCAAAGCTCTCCTACGACCCAACCTATGGAGCCTCTCCTCTTCCTTAACAGGATGCGGAGGAGGATAAAACGCCAGAAGAATTACCTTCTGGCTCAAATGAAATTCCGACACAACCTTCGGAAGAAAAGAAGGACGAACTCTAAGGACAACCCTGTCCTTATGGAAAACTGTGAAAGGTGGCTTCGCGGAAAGTGCCTGCAACTCACTCACTCTGCGAGCGGAAGTAACCGCAACTAAAAATACAGTCTTAAAGGACAGCAGTCTCAAAGGACAAGAACGTAAGGGCTCAAACGGAGCTCCCATTAGGAACTTTAGAAATAAGTTCAAATCCCATCCCAGCACCTGGAAAGGTGATGGTGGAAACACATTAGTTAGCCCTTTTAGAAACAGAGAAATCAAAGGATTCTTAAAGTAAGAACACACCTCAGATGAGCGCTTAAATATTGACAGCGCCGCCAGTTAACCCTTAATGGTACCCATTTGCAGCCCCTTGTGGGCTAATGAAAGCAAAAAAGACAGAACCGCAGGAACTGAACATTGAAAAGGATCCACATTCTGTACCTTGCACCAAGTCGCAGAACTTTCTCCAACGGCAACGGTACAGGGATTTTGTTGCAGGCCTTCTGGCCGAAAGCAACACTTCCATCACATCTTCAGGGAGGTCCCAACGCTTATACCTCAACCTTTCAGATACCAAGCATGAAGGCTGAGAGACTTGACCTCTGGATGGAGAACCCGACCCCCCCCCCCTCCTGTGAGAGCAGATCATCTCAAAAGGGAAGACAGCATGGAGGGCAGATGGACATGTCGACAGGGTCCAGGTACCGCACTCTCCTGGCCCATGCCGGAGCAATGAGGATCATTCGGGAACCGAACCTCTAACCTCTGCAACATTTGCGGAATGACGGGGACTGGAGGAAACGCCTACAGCAGTGGGAAGGACCACTCCACTACGAACGTGTCCCCTAAGGCTCCTCTTCGAGGAACTTCCCGCGAGCAGAATCTTCCGCACTTCCGGTTGACACCAGTGGCGAAGAGATCCACTTGTGGAGTCCCCCAAAGGGCGAAGATCTCCAAAAGAACTTCCTGAGCCAGCTCCCACTCGTGAGAGACCGTGCTCTGCCTGTTCAGAGCGTCAGCCACCGCATTTTCCTCTCCGGCCATATGAACTGCTGTTAGGGAGAATTCTCATTCTATGGCTAATTTCCCTCACCTAGTGAGTCCCCCAGCAGCTTTGCTGGATTTATGGAGTTTATTTTTTCCACTTGGTAAGAGTGTGAGCCTTTTTCCCACTCTTACATGTGTTTTGCTATGTGTATTTTTACTGTTTGTGTGATTGTGGGCTCTGGAGTACACCACTTCAAGAGCCCCACTTTTTATGTGTGTTACACAGCACCTTCGGTGCAGTGACACAGGGTTGTCTTTTAGACTTCCCACCGACTCCATTTTCTGGGGCTGAATACTGTCCCCCAGAAAAGGTAAAGTTGCCATTAACTTTACATAGTCACTTTAATCACAGATCCAGTACACCCCATCTTATATGGAGTATTGGAAAGGGTTAATTCCTAGCCCTTTTTATCTGTGTCTGCTGGAGCTTTGTTTCGCTCCCTTAACATTGAGACTTGGCTGGAGGCAGTGGTATCTACCCAAACTTTTCCACCGCGATTATATTATATGAAGTGGTAATGTTTTAGGCTATTTTAGGCTATTTTAGTAGACTCGAACTCTAAACTCGCTTGCCCAAATACTTTTTATTTCGGCTCCGGTTGGGTTAACTTTGTTTTTGTTAAAGTCCTTCTTGTGTTTTCCTTTGCGCGGCAAACCAGGCTTGCCTTCTTTGTTCACCGTCTTTTGGCGGGCTTCTCTCAAGATGCCCTCCTCTTGGCGTCTTGGTGTCTAGGTGGGCTGAATGTGAGGGAGGGGTGTCTTCCACAGGCAAGAGGATCCTCTTCTTGGTCGAAATCGCTGCACACAGCTGCAGTGGTCCGGATAACAATCTGAAGAGCCTCTCCCGTTTTAAAGGAGCACACCTTTTATTCACTGTTGCTTTTGCTGCTGCTGGCCTCATCCCTGGGTAGTGCAGATTGCTCCAGACGTCGTCCTTGTCCCCATGACTGAAGTCACAGGAACTGCGAGTCTGCAGGAAAAACTGCCCTGGCACCAGCTCTTTTTCACTTGAATAAGGTACCGTTTATGACTTTGAGGAACTAGGGTGAATCCCTTTTCTCCTCACCAAAGGCTTGTCCTCATCTTCCCTCCCTCTTATAACTTTTTCTTCCTCTTGTGACAATATCCAAGTACTCCTGGCAACCTTGAATCTTGAACTATCGGACTGTGTGATCCCCACAACAGGACCTCGGTTCCACTTGACACTGGCGCAGGCCTATTGACTTATCTTCTTGTCAGAAAGTGTTCTCTGATTCTGTCTGCCTTGACAAAAGTATTGCCTATGATTTTTGCCCCAACTCTCTTTTGTTAACTCGGGTGCTAAGTGTGTTTTAACTCCAGTAATCTTTCTTCCCGTGGGTACGCGTATCTTTAGTATGACTAAACTGTCATTACTGTCAAAAAGTGATGGCATATGTATTCTCGGTAACGCTGTTTGTTTCATAACACCGGTCCGTCAAATCATAAGGTACTTACCTTGAGTTGTTCTGCACAAAGAGAATTCAGTTGGGTGTAGTGTATTTTCTATGTGGTTTTACATTAATAGAAGTGAAGTGTTTTGTGAACAGATGGTTTAAAATAAATGTACTTTTACTTTTCAACCAAAAACCTTGAGTCAGTATTTGCTTGAGTCACAGTAATTGTGGTCCTTTGTGTAATCTCTACTACTGCTCATTTGCTCTTGAGATAAGTCTGGCTGCTCTGCTACCACTTTAACAGTGCAGTACAGGATTGTACCAAAGGTGAACTTGTATTACCCACTTGTAGTCTTAATTGTGTGTAGTGGTCCCTAAGGGCACTGCACAGGATTCTGCCTAACAACTGCTGAGATCGAAATTTCCTGCTGGATGGCCCAGAACCAGAGCTGCATCGCCTCTCTGCACAGTGGGAGTGACCCAGTCCCCCTTTTTTGTTGAGGTAGTGCATGGCCACTGTATTTTCTGTCATAATCAGGACATTCATCCCCCGCACAGACGGCAGAAAAGCCTTCAGGGCTAGCCCGACAGCCCTCAGCTCTAACAGATTGATGTGGAGTCTGGACTCTGACGGAGACCAATGACCGCTGTCAACTCGTTGGCATGAGCTCCCCATCCCATGAGGGATGCGTCCGTCACAATCGTCTCCTCCGGCCAGGGTAGCCAAAATGGTGCTCCCTTCATCAGACTGCCTTCGACGGCCCACCACAGAAGATCCTGGGCGACCGAGGGTGCCACCTGAACGGGATCAGACATCCTGCCAGAGGACTGCGACTACTGCATCTTTAGAGCCCACTGCAGAGATCTCATCGGCAGCCTGGCCTCCCGCACCAATAGAATGTAGGATGCCATGAGGCCGAGCAACCTCAAGAAGTCGAACGCCGGGACTCTGGGCATGTTGAACTTGTCCACCATCTGCAGAATGTGATGAGCCCTCACCTGGGGAGGCAAACACTGCCCCAGGGATGTGTCGAGTACTGCTCCGATGTACTTGAGCCACTGGGTAGGTGTCAAATGAGACTTCTTTAAGTTGAGGGAGAAGCCCAGCTTGTGAAGGGAGTGGCAGGTGACGGACAGATGATCCAGGGCTTGCTCGGGAGAGCGCGCCCTGATCAACCAATCGTCCAGGTAGGGGTAGACGTGAATCCCCCCTTTCCTGAGATACGCTGCCACCACCACCATTAGCTTGGCGAAGACCCTCGGGGCGGAGGTCAATCCGAACGGCAGGACCCGAAACTGAAAATGCGAGTCGCCAACCGCAAACCGCAAACCGCAGGTACTTCCTGTGCTTGGGATGAATCAGCACATGAAAAGTAAGCATCCTTGAGGTCGAGAGACACCAACCAATCCTGAAGTTGAAGAGCCTGGAGGACTTGAGAAAGAGTAACCATCTTGAACTTGTCCTTCCTGAGGAGCTTGTTCAAACCACTCAAGTCCATGATGGGTCTCAATCCCCCGTCTTTTTTCGGGATTAAAAAAAATGGGGAATACCATCCCTTGTTCCTCTCCGCTACAGGCACCAGTACTATGGCACCTTTCTCCAGCAGGGATAGGATTTTTTGCGCAAGGAGCAGATCCGGACTCTTCAAAGAGAGCTTCCCCGGTGGATTGTCGTGAGGCCTCTGCCGGAAAGGAGGACCCTAGCCGTGGGCTATGATCTCCAGAACCCACACATCTGAAGTAATGGCACGCCATTCTACAAGATGCTGCGCCAGCTTTCCCCGAACCGGCGAACCATGGGACCTGGCCTCATGACTGAGCGGAAGCGGCTGCGGCAGTGCCTGAGGGCAAGCAGGCAACTGCCGAGTGGCAGTGGCACCTCGAGTACCTTGTTTTCCACCTCTGGTCTTTGACTGGCCGCACCTCTCGATCTACCAAAGGAAGAGTGGTATCAAAAAGGAACCTCCCCTCCATTGCTGTCCCCTAGGACAAAAAAGCGGAGGTTGACGCACTGCAGCGCTCAAGGACTTCGCTGCAGCTTTGGAGGTCTGCAACCTCTCAAGGCTCTCGTCAGCCTTGCTGCCAAAAAGATGGACACCATCAAAGGGCATGTTGCGAAGCCAGGACAGTACATCAGGAGCAAACCCTGACTTCCTCAACCACGCAAACCTGCGCATCACAGTGCTCGCCGCCATGGATCAGCTGACACAGTCTGCCACGTCCAGACCCGACTGAACCGATTCACACATGGCATCCTTGCTATCTTGAACGAGGGCTAGAAAACCATCCCGTTCCTTCCCTTCGGGAATATGTTCAGCCGCCAAAGATACACAATTCCACAGATTGTGAGTGAATCTTGCCATGGCACAAACGGAGTTGGCTGCCTTTAAAGCCATACCCCCAGATGAAAATACTTTCTTCGCCCAGCCATCAAATCGCTTGTCGTCCCTA
Source organism: Ambystoma mexicanum (assembly GCF_040938575.1). Classification (NCBI taxonomy): domain Eukaryota; kingdom Metazoa; phylum Chordata; class Amphibia; order Caudata; family Ambystomatidae; genus Ambystoma; species Ambystoma mexicanum. Next base: position 1,118,017,068 of record NC_090933.1, read on the forward strand.
TCCGGAGGGATGGACGGGTACCCAGCCTGCTTCGCTGGGGCCGTAGCCGCCTGCACCACCAAACTCTCCGGAGTGGGGTGCGTAGACAAGTAGCGGGGGTCACCACTGGCTGGACGGTATTTTTTCGGAAGCAACTTATTCACTGCCAGGAGACTCTCCGGAGCAGTCCATGCCGCCGCCACCCTTCTTTGTAAGACCATATGAAAAGGCAACACCGGGTCAGTGGGTGGACCTTGGTCCAATATATCGGTCAGGTCATCCTGCAGAAAATCCACAGGTCGAACAGGTGGAGCAGACCACCCCAAGTACTCAGTCACCCTCGAGGTGATGACCAGAGAAGGGCTCAAAGACAGGCTGCACTGACTTACTGAGGGCCATCCTCAGAGTTTCCACAGCCCTCCGGGGCACCTCCGGTAAATTCTCCTCAAAAGGCATTGAGGGCGCCAATGGAATAGGCGTTGACCGAGGCGCCAACGACTTTGACAACAGCTTCGAGGCTGGAACCCCGAGCGAGTCCTTCGACGGCCTCAGCGCTGATGGCGTCGACGACTTCCTCGGCGCTGGAGCCTCGAGAGAGTCCCTCGACGGACATGGCACCGACGGCGTCGATGCCTTCTTAGAAGGCCTCACAGGCTCCGACGGTCTCGAGGACCTGGAACAGCTATGGCGATCAACCTTGTCCGATCGGGACCTGGACGGCTCCCGATGAACGTGCCGACCGCCCAAGCCCGAAGGTGTGCAAGCAGTGGCCCTAGCTCGTTCCTTGCCGGCTTCTCTAGAAGGCACGGACAGAACAGTCTCCTGTGATTCAAAAACCATTCCGTGTCCCATTCCGCCGGCGATGAATGCTTGGTCTGGCGGAGCCCTTTGACTAGGACGGGGAAGGCGACCGGCGACGGCGCTTCCTAGAATGCCTAGAAGAGGCAGAGGAATGGTGGGACCCACTCCGAGTCCCCCTGGACTTATGCCGACGCGGAGAGTTGCCCCTCGAGTCGTCAGTCGAAAGTCCAGCAGTTTCGGCTTATGTGCTTTAGATACCCTACCTACCGTTAACTTCTTCCGCTCCCGCAAGGCCTTCGAAGTCAGGGACTGACAGTCATCGGTGGCGTGGCTTTCGCCCAGGCACCTGAGGCAGACGTCGTGCGGGTCAGTGATGGACATTTTGGAACCGCAGTACCGACACTTTTTGAAACCTGTCTTCGGGGTAGAAGAAGACGAAGACACATTCTCAAACTTTCTCAAATTTTAAGTAGAAGAATTGAGAGCAGCGAGATTCCGAAGCGAACACGTTCGCGGAAAAAACGGAACTGAGGCTACGGGTGCAGTGCGTCCCAGATACAACACCCGGTGACGTCGACCCTCGACGGAGACCCTCAAGGACAGCGTATCGACGTCGATGACGCAGGACGGCGAACAAATTTATGAGGCATCACAGCTGTGGTGATTACTGTCATAGATGTGGAATATGTCGGAGGACACAATCCCCTCGAAACCTTGATTCTAGGGACCTGCCAGATTTGGCACTCAAATGGGAAATGCAGAAGTTTCTATATTTAGGGGTGTACATCTCCCACGTAGCAGAGGATATGAATGCCCGCAATACGGTTAGAGCTGTAAATTGTATTCATTGGTCTATTGAATTCTGCGCACAGCTTCTACTGTCGCCAATGGGGCATATGGCCTTGGTGAAGATGGTTGTTATCAAGCGCCTTTTGTACTTCTTTGTTAATGTGCAGTTCTACATGATTTCTTTTCTATCACTAGACTCCACTATTCAGAGTTTTTTTTGGGGAAATGGTAGGTAGAAACTTGACCTACATACATTTTGACGGCGATATGAAGATGGAAGTGTACAACATCTGTGGCTGAAACTGTACTGTTTGGCTGGCCTGATAGTGCAGGAGGATTAAACTCATGGTCGATAAAGCTAATATTAATAGGTACACCTGGTCCCCGATGGGGTGCTTGCTCGGGGTATGCAACAGGTCAGATAAATTCAAGCATGTTGTCAAGTTAATGAACCTAGTGTGTGCCCTTGTGAAGAGGAGAATTGTGATGGCGTGGAAAAGAAAGTGTGGCCTTAGTTACTCGATGTGGAAGCGTGACTTCCAACAATGGAGTATGGCTGAAATGGCTTACTGGCACAAGTCCATGAGGAGAGGTCTCTGTGAGACCACAATATATTGGAGGCATGGAATGCACTCCTTTTGACAATTTGTTGACCTTCTGAAGACAAACCCTATGATCACTCCTGGACAAATACTCTGATGCGTGCTTTTAGGACTATGGTAAGTGGACACCCCGAGATTGTTGGTGTGGGGATTTGGGTTCAATGTGTTACTCCCTGTGGTGGTAGCTATTACGGCTCTCTTCCCCCCGATGATAGTGAATGCCTGTATGATTCACTTCTATCTCGCAGCTGCTGAGATCTTCTGTGATTATATACTGTTGCCCAGCCAATGTTGTTTGTTCTGTTATTGGTACTTGATATGCTGTTGATCCTACTGTTACATATGTAAATAATTGCAATAAATTCAACTGAACTTGATGCAGTGGAGCAGATTTAATTCTACTGCTTCCGAGCTACCTTTAGGAACGGGAGCTGGCGCTTCTTGCTCGCCGAGACTTAACAATGGCACAATGTCGCACCATACGATTAAGCGAGGCACAGTATAAACAAAGGGCCTGCTCAATTCTGAGGCTTCTCTCTTCTCCAGTTAATGGACCACACCGTGAACCCAGTTGCATGGGTTCTGGTTTGGAAGTGGCAGTGTTTCCAGATGCAGGAGGAGAATGCACATGCGAAGGTACTCTAGGGAGTGGGAGTGGGGCTCAATGTCTGATTTGCTCAGCTTTTCTTTCCTGCATACGAAAATCAATTGGCATTGCCAAGTAAGGATTGAAAGCTATCTGGTCTAGCCACTCAGGCTAGCTCATCTGTAATGTCTTCATTCAGACCGCGCTGGAACAGGGTGAAACGGCCATTAGGAGATCAATCAGCTTCTTTGGCTAGCTGTTTAAACTTGGTGACGTACGTCAACATATCATGTGCACCCTGTTGGAAATCCAGAAGATTCTCCTGTGCAGTGTACACCACATCAGATTGGTCAAACATAGCTTTAAAATCTCGTAGAAAAGCTGCATAGTTGTCCAATACTGGTTCTCCAGCCCTGATCAAGACAGCGCCCAAGTATGTGCATTGCCTGACAAAGGAGAGATTATAAATCCCACTTTAACTCTTTCCAAAGAATAAAAATGTGGTTTGAAAGTAGAGTGGATAATGCAGGAATCCAAATATTGTCGATGTTTCCTGTGTGAACCATCATATTTTTGTAAGACCGTTACGAGTTTGAGAGAGTACATCTCTTGTCAGCACCATTTGGCGCAACGCAGCATTCTCTGCCTTCAGTTTTGGATCTAAAATAATATGTATTACATATATACCCCGTAAAAGCTCCTGAACCATAGTCTCAGGATTTGTGATCGGCAGGAGTCAATGTCAGGGTCTGGGGTTGAGCTCACTTGAGACTTCTTCTGTGGGGTCTTGCTTGCAGGTAATCCTTGATGGACCCTCTGATTGGAGCGGGTGTCGTGCAGTTAAGGGCAAGACTCTCTGGAGGCCACCCTGCCTGACAGGTGATTACCCAGGCCGGAGCAGAAAGTCATCAAGCAGGGAAAAAACTCCCAATGAGCAAGGGAGGAAAAATCCCTGTGTTGCTGATTGCAGGACGTCAGAAGGAGAACCCAGAAGAATCAGCATCCAGGAGAAACCGATGAAGGGAGGATCAAATGTTGCTTTGAAGCCCAAATACAAATTTGTGAGATAAAACAGGAAAAATGCTTCAAGGAAAATAGTAGTACGGAGTAATGCAGAGGAAGGCGTGGCTAGGAGGAGGTAGAGCGAAGCAATAGGAGAGGAACAGGAAGGGAGACAGAGCAAAGAAAAAACACATAAAAAACCAATACCCAGAACAAGGAATTTGTAAGAAAAACATGCAGCACAGATCAAGGCGCAAAATATTTACCTAGTGTTGAGACACAGGGTCTTCGCGTTTGCGAGTGATGTTTATCTCGCTAAATCCAGAAGCAGCAGCCGATCCTCGGAGGATGTTGTAAACACTAGAGTGCACCGTGCGCTTACACAGGGAACAAGCAGGCGCCACGTTGGAAGAAAAAATGGCACCCGTTAATGGTGGCGTCAGTCTCCAGGATAATCTCAAGGACCAGTGGCGGTATTTCATGACAATCTTGCAAAAACAACCTGGCATCTTTATTGGCTACATGGAAGGTAATTGATTAATGGCTTAACACAACCTTTAAGAATTGCTAGAGTGGTTTCTGACCCCCTGGTTAGACCCGGTTTACCGGGAATCGGAACACAGTGGGAAGGTCCACCCCCTGACTGAAGGAAGGATAACGTGCCAGTGGAGTGGAAGAAGAGAGACAGCAGCGGAGCTGAAGACAGAGGAAACCCTCCTCCTGGGAGGTGTGGCAGATCCCACATAGAATAAGCGAGGAGTGGAGCCCCACGACCATGGCAGAGATTGTACAACGCTGACCAACCTGTGAGAGCCACAGCTGGGGCCATCCACGCGAGAGGTGTAGCAAGTAGCTGCAGCCGCCCGACAACCGGCCTAACACGGGAGACCGGCAGGAGGACAGCAGGCAAGAATGGCAATGTCTGCTCGAAGCAGAGCAATGGGAGCAAGACAGAAGCACTGCTGCATGAGCAGATCTCCCTGATACTCCTGAGGAGCGTCGCAGCAAGACTAAAGGTGTGTGGTCACCCCGGATAAGCGGGAGATGAGAGGCGAACCACCGATAAAAACACTGAACAAGACCATAGGGTGGAGCTGTGAAAACCCGCCTCATATCTAGGACGAAGCAAAAAGGTTCTTCAGAACCGCCTGACCAAACTCTGCATCGCACTTGGAGCTGGTGTCCAGGGAGTAGTGCCTACAGAAGGTCGAAAGAGCGGCCCAAGGAGCCACTTTGTTGATGACACCTCAAGAAGTATGTCTCTGAAACGCTACTGTCGGGGTCCTTAGCTCAGACCGCATGGGCATGCATCTCTGCAGGAACAGGTTTGCCCATGACCATATACGTCTCCGAAATGGACTGAATCATTCAACGGGCAATGGATGCTGTGGAAGCCTGAGACCCAGGGGAGCAGCCCTCAAAAGTCACAAACAATGCCTCGTATTATGCCCGGTAGAGGTCAAACTTGAGGACCATCTTGAGGTCCAAAGATTGCAGGGCCCTCTCTGCCTCTGACTGCCAGTTCAGGAGGATGAAATGGAGAGGCCACCTTGGGTAAGATGTTTGGGTGAGTGCGCAAGATGACCTTGTCGTTGTGAAACACGGTGAAGGGCTTGCATGAAGATAACGCCTGCAGCTCACTTACCCTGCGAGCAGATGTGAGAGCCACCAGTAAAACTGTCTTTAGTGTCACCAAGCGGATGTCCACAGAGGCCATCTACTCGAAAGGCTTGTCCTGCAAAGCTGCAAGAACCTCATTGAGGTCCCAGATTGGGTGCGGCCTATGCACCGGCGTAAAAATCATAGACAGGTGGGCTTTAACACCGGATAGGCTGCAGAAAACGCATGCTCAGGGGAGGAGTGCAACACCCCCTTGGGTGAACCCACCCTCACCAGCCAGTCGTCCAAATAAGGGTACAAATGATAGCCCTCCAAGCGGAGAAGGCCTGTCACTGCATTCATCAACTTTGTGAATACACGAGGGGACGAGTTCAGGCTGAAGGGCAGCAACTTGTACGGGAAGTGGTACGACAATCATGACCTGCAGAAACTTCCAATGCGATTGGTAGATCGGTATGTGCAGGTATGTATCCTTGAGATCCAGGGAACACATCGGGCCTCATTACAACCCAGGCGGTAAATTCCCTACTTTACCACCATGGTGTAAACTCTGTTTACACCATGGTGGATGGCGGATTTACCGCCCCATTCCAAGATGAGTGGGGCGGTAAATCCCCATTCCCCATTTACCCTTCCCCCATTCCCATTTTTGCCCCATAGGGCATAATGGGAGTGGGGAAGGCGCTAATTACGGCACCGTAAATTACGGTGCCGTAATTAGCACCAAGGCGGGTTAGCGCCTTGCATTTTAACGGCTGCTAAAATCAGGCGTTAAAATGGTAATCAGGCGTTAAGGGTTAACGGCGCCGACGGCGCCGTTAAACCCTCAACGCCTGGGTTGTAATGAGGCCCATCCAGTCCACTGAACGCAGAGACCCTGCTATTTGCAAGGGAGTAATCATCTTGAAGTGTTCCAGCAGTAAATAGATCTAGAAATGAAAGGTTCAGGACAACCCTCCGGGCAGCCTGGTTGTTGTTCGGTACCGCAGAAATCCTGGAGCCTCTATCTGAAGGAGGAACAGTCTCCATTGGCTGCATCTCCAAGAGAGAGAGGACCTCCTGTAATAGAGCCGGGGACCCGATCTGATGAAGAGGAGAGGATGGAGGAGAAAAGGGAATAATGAAGCCTGTGAAGACTTTGGATAGGATGCAAGGGTTGCTGAAGAGACGCTTCCAGGTGCCCTGGAAAAAAGCCAAACAGCCCCCCCACAGGCGAGCTGTGTTCCCCGACCTTGATGTCACTGCTTCTTGGCGTCAAAGGTGGCGGCGGAGGAGCAGAAAAACCTCTGCAAAGTCCTCTGCTGCTTCCACCTGTTGTGCTGTGCCGCGCAGTGTTTGAACTCGGTCCTGCCCTGGGACAGAGGGAAAGATTTCAGAACGGCTTTGTCAGGATGGCCAGGGACTTGGAGGTTTGAGTGGAGGTCTTCTTCTTCGTCAACTTGGTTGACGAATGAAAAAGGTCCATGCACTTGAAGGGCAGATCTAGGATCTGCTCCTGCACATCAGACAGACTTAGTGGCGTGCATTCACACAGTGCTTCTAATCTCGACACCAAGGCACAGCCCTCTGCTGGCTGTCTCGATGTGGGAGACCAAAGACTCCACAAGGTCCTCCGTAATGGCCCAGGCATCTGCCAGCCCGGCCTTGAAGGAGGCTTGTTTGTCCGAAGGGAGGACAGGCAGGAATTCCTGGAGCTCCTGCAATGGCCTTTGGTTAGCTGCAGCCTATTGATATTTTATTTCTATTGCGCTCATACAGTGTTTCAGAGCGCGACGAGGCAAGGGAGGGGAACAAGGGAGAACAAAACAACAATCTTACTAGGCCCAGTGACATTGAGAACGTGCAAGTGCAGGGAAGAGGGAGGGGGAAAGTGCAGGGGGGAGGGGAGAAGTGCAAAGTACTGAGCAAAGGAATAAAAAAACAACAATGGTAGTGCAGCCAGAAAAAGTGGCCGGGGGGGTCTTTACAGTAGAAACTCTTAGGGGACGTTCGTAGAAGGAAATGTACAAAGGTAATTTGAACGATGTCATAAAACACGTGGTTTCAAGTGCGCAATCACTTGGTGGGCCGTTTGTTGGTTGCAGTCCTGGCTGCAGTGGGGTCCAGTGGGCACTTTGATGGGTGTGGATTAGAAGTGATAAGGCCACTTGCAGGAGGGTGAGGGTTGAGGACCAAAAACACAGCTTTGGGGAACGCCATACAATAAAGGAAGAGGAGAGGACGTGCTACCCGACCAGAAGACACTATAGGTCTGGGTGGAAAGATAGGAGTGAAACCAGTTGAGGGCAGAACCAGAAAAACAAAGAAGAGGAGGCAGAGAGAGTGGGTTAATGCACAGAGTCAAAAGTCACTGAAAGATCAATGCAAATGAAAATTGAGGAAATCTTGCTGCAACATGCAGATAAAAGAGAGTTGGGCACCTGGAGAAGAACAGACTCGGTAGAGTGGGCTGGACGGAAACCAGATTGAGTGGGGGGTTGGGTGGGAGTAGAGAGAGTTGAAAAGGTAAGGGAAAACCCGAGAGTGGACAACCCATTCAAAGAGTTTCGAAAGGAATGGCAAGCGGGAAAAAGGATGACATTTTCATAGAAAAGTCAGAGCTAAGGATTGGGATAATGGTACCATGTTTAAATGAGGAAGGAAAAGTAGATGTTAGCAGAGAGTTCATTGATAACCGCAGTGAGATGGGAAGATAATAGAGGCTAGATCTGAGGAATGCGAGGAACAGGGTTAAGAGGAGATGCAGTCGGATGGGCCCGAGAAAGAATAGCAGAAGTATCCGAGTTAGTCAGGAAGCATATCTTATATGCAGATTCTTTGATCGCAGAGTATTTAGAGCTCTTAAGCCAGATTGGACACTATTACTCCCCTGTTATGGTGACCCCCCAGATCTTGTTCCCACTTAGAGATGTATGGCAGGATGTCCCAGAGTGTGGTCCCATCCAGCAAACAATATTATCTTACCACTCCATGTTTTGGCGGCCCCTCTCTCATCGTTAATTCTAGGCTTGTGGGCTCTCTAGTAGCCGCCTCCCTAACCAGCCTGTTCGTACTCCAGTGTCTGACCTGCACGTAGTAAATCCGTTCCCGTTCTGTTACCTAACATTTCACCTTACAGTCTTCAAACTGCAGTGGAAACCCTGCCTGGTAGAATCCCTTATGGTTAAGGTTGTTTGCCCCATCCAGTTAGCCCAGAAGTTAGGAGATCAGCCCGGCACAAAGTCTGCATTTGACTCCATCGGTGTTAATGGACCCAACCCCAATTTTACCTTCTTGTTCAGCATCCCAGTAGGTCAGGGAACATTTTTTGGTTTCGAGCAATGGGTCACCCACCCCCTCACTGATTGAGAACCCCAAATACCCCAGCGGGATGTCAGTGGCACCTTGTTCCAAAGTACTCCAACCCCCTTGGAGCTCTGCTGAGGACCACTGCAGCATAGGAGCCAGCTGCGCTGCTAGGAAGTAGCAAGCCATCTCAGGAACCCCCAAGACTCCTAACTCCTGGGGCTGGAAGAGGACCACCGTAGGCACTCTCGGCTCCCCCCTCACCCCAAATAAAACACAGGATTTCCCTCTGTAGGTTCTTGATAATTTGGACTGGGATCTGGATCGGGAGAGAGCTCACTGTATATAAAAACCATGGGAGTAAGGTAATCTTAATGGCTTTCCTGCGAGCAAACCCGGAACGTTCTTGTATGTCCCACCTCTTAAGATAGTCAAGCAAAGCTTTCCAGAGTCCTGGAATAATGGCTGCGTGCAATCCCTCATAGGTCGGGGTCAACTTTACACCCAAATATTGTATTTCGTCCCGCTCTTATTGAGGAATCTAGATACCTCTGGAAATTCTTTCAGGGGCTGCATAACCCAGGGGAGTGAGCATGCAGTATCTCGGAAGAACAACAGTACCTCATCTGCATATAGTGCAATCTTATGGGTGTCCCCTTTGATTGTGATCCCCTGGTTTTCAGAGTCTGTCCTAACTGCCTGCGCCAATGGCACCATGGCCATGGCAAATATCAACAGTGACTGCAGAAATCCCTGACGGATACCTTTCCTCACTGGGATTAAGGTTGTGAGTTGCCCATTGACCTGCAATTTCATCAAGGGTATCTGGAAGTTGGCTAAAACCATGCGTGTAAAGATCGGCTGCATCCAAACCACTCCAGTGTTAGGGCTATCATTTTCACCTCCCCATTACCGTTTTCCCAAATGTAATTTCTCATAACCATTTCCATGTGTGATCTCAGGAAGAGGTCCCTTAGCAGCAGATCATTCAGCATCCAAGGTCTATGGCCATTGGGAGCTGGGGGCGTTGGGAGTACCTTGGGTTCCGCCTGGAGAAAGACCGGGGCATGGTCAGACAGATATCCAACGCCAATTTCTAGGTCGGTTACCTGTGGAAATTATAAGTTACTCACCGTAGTCACTAACGTACTCTTAGTCCATAGTCCCCTTTCCTCCATACTGCAAGCATCCCTCCTGAGGGACGGGAGACGTAACCTTTTTCACCAGAAAAATCTTCTTCCCCCTCTAAATTTAGAGGCGCACGGCCCTGGGAGCATGCGCTGCCCTGACTCCGCCTTCCGGCGCCACACCTCAGTCCCCAAAGATGTGTCCCCAATAGATTTGCATTGCCTAATGACACCAGATTATTAGGGGGGAGGAGGGAGGATGGTGGGACGTATGGAGGAAAAGGGACTATGAACTAAGAGTATGTTAGTCACTACGGTGAGTAACTTATAATTACTCTTACGTCCCGTCCCCTTTCCTACTTACTGCATGGGCGATTACAACTGAATGTAGCCCCAGGGTGGAGAGGAGACCCTCCTTAAGCAAACAGGTTCCGAGAACCGCCTGTTCGAAAGCCGCATCTGATCTGGAGTCGGCATCCAAACAGTAATGCTTGCAGAAAGCCGATGGAGTGGCCCATGTGGCCGCCCTGCTTATGATCCGCCAGGGGACATGGCGCTGAAAGGCGATGGCCGTTGCCTTGGCCCTGACTGCGTGGGCAAGCATGTTTGCTGGAAGGGGTCTATGCTGGCCCTCGTACGCCTCCTTGATGGCCACGACCATCCAGCGGGAGCTGGAGACCCGATAGCCTGGCCTGGCGCCTCAAAAAGGTGTTAAATAGGGCATCTGACTTGCGGAAGCCCTTGGTCCTGTCCAGGCAGAATTTCAGGGCACGCTTGACATCCAGGCAGTGCAGAACTCTGAGGCTCGTCCTTCGGGTCCGCAATGAATGTAGGAAGGACGATCTCCCCGGTTAAGTTAAAGGCTGACGGCACTTTAGGTAGAAATGCCGGATGGGTCTGCAGGACCACCTTATCCTTGTCAAAGGTGGTGTACGGCTCTGAGGCGACTAGGGCCTGGATCTCGCAGACCCTGCGCACCAATGTGAGGCTGACTAGCAGGGCCGTCTTGATGGTGACCAGCCTGATGTCCGCAGACGCCATAGGCTCAAATGGCTAGTGCACAAGGGCACCCAAATCCCACACGGGGTGTGTCTTCCTTATGGGCGGGTAGAGTCTAGCGAGTCAGGCCAAATGTCTCCTGACGATCGGGTTGGAGGAGGAGAAGAAGACCCCCTACTCCGAATTCCTGTAGGCCCCAATGACTGAGAGGTATGTGTGGCAGGTGTCCACCTGCACGCCAGAGTTGGCGAGGTGCGCCGAGAATGACAGCAAGTCGTCCAAGGAACAAGCCAGCAGTTCGATATCCATGGAGTGCGCCCAGTGGCAGAACCTGGTCCATTTACTTTTATACTGGTCTGTGGTAGCCTTGCTCCTAGCCCCTTGTATGATCTCCAGATTGGCTTGATATAGGTTGAGGTGCCTAAGCGTCACTTGCTCAGGAACCACAGAGTGAGGGCCAGCTTCTGAGGGGACGATCCTGCCCCCCTGCTGTGTCAGATGTGCTGTGCCCGTCGGACGGTGGATTGGAGGGACTGCCAAGAGGCTGAGCAGCACCGAGAACCATGGCCTGGCTGGCCACCGCAGAGCTATCAGAAGGAGGTTGAGCTGGATAGACTCTTTGAACTTGCAAAGCACTCTGTGAATCAGTGGAGTGGGCGGGAAGGCATATGCCAACATGCCGTGCCACTGGATCCATAAGGCGTCGCCCAGAGAGCTGCGGCCCTGACCATGCCAGGATGCGAACTGGGGACACTTCTTGTTGTGCCAGGGGGCAAAGAGATCCACTGGGTGTGACCCCATCTGTGGAAGATCTCGAGTGCAGCCAAGTCGCTCAGCTGCCACTCTTAGTTGTCCGCTCCTAACCTGCTGAGCCTGTACGCTTCCAGGTTGGATTCCCCCGGAAGGTGCACTGCTGTGAGGAAAATCACGTTCTCCAAGGCCCATTCCCACATGTTGATTGCCAGTCTGCACTGGGAAGGGGACCTGGTCCCCCCTTGCTTGTTGATGCAGTACATACTGATCGAGTTGTCTGTCTGGATGAGGACAACCCTTCCCTTGAGACGTGGGAGGAAGGCTCTGAGCGCTAACCAGATGGTGTTCAGTTCCAGCCAATTGATGCAGTATTCTTTTTCTTGACAAGGTCCACGTGCTGTGGACCAAGAGGTCCGCCAGGGTGGCTCCATAGCCCTCTAGGGAGGAGTCTGTTGTAATCGTAACCTGTGGGGTGGGGGGGGGGGCTTAAGGGCTTGCCCGTCTGCAGGTTGCAGTCCTTGTTCCACCATGTGAGGTCCAGGTGGAGAGAGATGGGGACCTTGATAATTTTGGCCTGAGAGCCCCTCTCCTGGTTCCACGACGCTCCAAAGTGGAGCTGAATCCTCCTCATCACGAGTCTTGTGTGGGGGACGGCCAACAGCACTGCTGCAAAAAGGCCCAGTAGATGTTGGTACCACCAAGCCGAAGTAGCGCTTCGGCTGAGGAAGTGGGACGTGGCCCTCCTGAGGGCCGCAATCTTGTCCTCCGAGGGAAAGACCCTCTCGGAGCGCGTGTCCCAGATGAGGCCCAGGAAGATCAAAGATTGCGTGGGTTGCAGCTGAGATTGAGCGAAAAGCCCAGGTCGTGTAGCGTGTTCATAAGTGCATGGGAGGAGTGGTGAACTGCTTCCTGAGATGTAGCCCTGACGAGCCAGTCGTCTAGATAGGGGTATATATGGAGGCCCTGAGCCCGGAGAAGGGCTGCCACTGCATTCAGGAGTCTGGTTAAGACCCTGGGGGCTGAGTTGAGGCCAAAAGGGAGGACCTTGTACTGAAAATGGCAGCCCATGATCCGGAACCAGAGGAAAGAACGATGGTGTTGCCAAATCGGGACGTGCAGATTGGCGTCCTTCAGATCTAGGGAGCACATCCAGTCTCCCTTGCATAATGTCTCCGCAATAAAAGCTGGCGTCACGATCTTGAATCTCTCAAGAGGTAAGGAGAGGTTGAGGGTGGAAAGGTCCAACCAACTCTCAGGTCAGCCTGGTTCTTCTTCTGAATGGCAAAGATCCTGGAGTAAAAGCCCGATCCCCACTGGGAGGCTGTGACTTCCTCCACGGCCTGGCTCAGGACGAGCAACCGAATCTCCACCAAAAGAGTTGCTGTCCCAACTTGCGGGAGAGAAGGAGAGGAGGGAGGAGAGGCAGGAATAGGTAGACGGTACCCTGAGGAGACTAGTGACAGGATCCAGGGCTCTGCAAAGTTCTGTCGCCAAAAGTGTGCATGAAGAGCAACCCTGCCCACCACTGGCGACACGTGGATCCGTAGGGGTCCGTCATGACACTAACCCTCGGAGGCAGAGGCGAAGGAGGGGGACTGGAAAAAGCCCTTGCTCCCACCAAACCCCTTTTGATTCTTGCGCCGACTTGGGGTTGGCGAGCGTTCCGGCTGCCTAGACCTCCGTTTCTGGAAGCTGCGGAAGCCCCCAGATGAGCGACCCATATCCGAGCGTTTCTAAGACTGGGAGTATGCCTTGGGCATGGTCTTTGCCAGAATGGATAAAGACTTAGCCGTCTTAGAGCTTTTCTTTTTGGCCAGCTCCTCGCCTGTGCTGGAGTGAAAGAGGTCACTGCCCTCGAAGGGAAGGTCTAGAATATGTTCCTGGACATCTGGGTAGAACTTGGTTGCCCGCAGCCAGGCCATGCTTCTCATGTCCGTGGCAATAGAGATGGCACGTCCAGAGGTATCAATGTGAGCCAGAGTTGACTCCATGATATCCTGAGCCACGAGCTTGGCTTCGTCTAGCCCCGCCTTAAAACGTGATTGGCGGTGGGCGGGGAGTTCCGGGAGGAAGTCAGCAATTTCCCACCATAATCTCTGGTTCGCGGCTGCCAGCATGGCATCTGCGTTGGTCTGTCGCAGATGCAAGGAAGCATTGGAATACAGCTTCTTACCATATGCCGCCAAGGATTTCTCCTCCTTGCCAAACAGCGCCGTAGATGACAAAGACGAGGATGACTGAGGCTTGGAGTATAGTGATGCTACAGTGATCACAGAGGAGTGTGGCTGAGGATGTGAGGAGAGCAAGAGTGTATCCCCCTCCATCCTCCTGTACTTGGCGTCCAGGTGGCAGTTGCCTGGCTGGAGAGAGTGGGGTTTGAGCCAACCCTTCTTGGCGAAGGGACACCACGTTGGTCTGTAGTGGAATTCTCGTTCTGGCAGAAGGGCGGGGTAGCTAGATGCAGCTGAGGCCGCTGCCGACCCTGTACATACGGACGCAAGGGAAAACAGCCCTGCGCATAAGAAGTGTAGGCCGTAGGCCACGTACCTGGTTGATGCCAGTCCTACCTCGATACTCGTTCTTCGCCGAAGTCTAGCAGCGGCGTCGAACGGGTGTCCTTTTCTGGCATGTCTGCCATTTTGTTGAGCTGCCTACCACGTGGCTGCTACGTGTTGCTCGGCTCGTTGGGGCCAGCCTCTGCCAAGTCTCTTATGTGTGAGGTGCATGACTTGCCCCGCTCCTCGGGCACGTGCTCAGTAGGGGCACCAACCTCGACCCAGGGGTCGTTAGAGCTGCGTTCAGGCGCCCCCTCCGACGTACTGCCGGTAACAGGGCCTAGCCCCTCAGCCATTCTGCCGGTACATGGGCGAGCCCCTCAGGTGCAAGCCCGATAACAGAGCCTAGCAGCCCCTCAACCTTGGCACCCGGAGGATCCGAGGACCCCTTAGCCCGAAGGCCGATAGCTGTGACAGCATCGGTGTGTGTGTGTTGGTATAAGGACAAGACCGGTCCCTCCCACGCAGGAGAGTCCCTGGGAAGGAGTCTCCCTTACGGGGTGCGGATGAAAATATAGGCCCTACCTCGGGCCTGGGTCGATGCTTCACGAAGCTCTTGACATCCTCAGAAGGAGACTGCTGAAAGAGCTCCCTCGAACTGGCTAGTCTGTTCTTCAGCGCTTTCAAGGACAGCAAGCCGCACGCCGAACAGCCTTGCCAACCGTGGTCTGCGCCAAGGCAACGTAGGCAGAGGGCGTGGGGGTCTGAAGTTGGGAAGAGCCCGTTGCAGGATGGTTACCTGCTGAACCCTGTCTAAGTCGACATGCGCCGGGGGGAGATGTGGCGTCTGAGGACTCAGTACCTATTGAAAAAATACAAAATAAGAAATAGAGGAAGAATCCACGCATGGAATTACATGGCCGAAGACAAACCCAGGAGCGCTGGTGAATTCGGCCCGTTCCAGTCGAGACGGAAAAGGGGACTGAGGTGTGGCACCGGAGGGCGGAGTAGGGCAGCGCATGCTCCCAGGGCCACGCCTCCCCTCTAAATTTAGAGGGGACGAAGATTTTTCTGGTGAAAAGGGTTCTGTCTCCCGTCCCTCGCGAGGGACAGCATGTAGTATGGAGGAAAGGGGACGGGACGTAAGAGTATGAAGGCGTCCGATACTAAAACCATGTCAATTCGTGAGAACCATCTATGTGCGCTAGAATAGTGAGTATATCCTGATGAAAGAATCGCCATGTTTCAATGAGATGCATCTCCCTTAGAAGTAATGGCAACGCTTGCCTGTCCCTACCATCATTAGGGGTGGGCAGTATCGTTTTGTCCAAAGAGGCATCCATAACACAATTACAATCCCAACCACCACCTTGCTGTCACGGTCCATACCCCCAAACATTAGGTACAGACCACCAAGCCCAAGGCGTTGGGTCCCATGGGGGCCTTGAAGGCCCCAAGGAATCTTGCAGGGGCTTCCTGGACTCAGTCCTGGCGCCGTTGGCGCCAGGCTCATACTGCCGTCACCAACATGGCATGTTTCAGACCCAGAGAGGCACGTGCGAACCAATATGAGGCAGGGTGAAGGGATTATTTGCCGTGGGACTATTTGCTTGGGTGTGGTTGCTGGAACTACTTTACCTGAGAACTACTTTCAGAAAACTATATAAGCCACACCCTTCAAACAGAACACGCTTCGCGTTATTCTGCACTCCTGCAGTGTAACGCTCAGCGTGTCTGCAGCTCCAGGCCAGCCATCAGCAACGCCCGTCCAGTTGTACCTGCAAAGAAGACTGAGAAAGAAGAGCAGAACAAGATACTTACCAGACTCTTCATCACGGCCGCTCGGGAGTCCACGCTTCTTCAGAACTGAAAAGGAAAGATCAGATTAGCCTTGCAGACCACATGCTCTTCATCGCAGTCCAGCGCTGCACTAATACCTGGAACGTCATCACCCGATCTCCACTTCATCTTTCGATCGCCGCTCCATGACTGCCGCATCTGTAAAACAGAAAGAAGACATCAGGTTAGCAGAGCAGTGGGAAGGCCTCATTCTGACTTATAATCCTGAACGAGGCAGCTCTCACCTGAAGGCAGCAATCCTCGCAGGCTCACAATTCTTCATCACGCAGCCTTTGTTCAGGAGATTCCGCACCTGCAGAATATAAAAGCAGCAGGTTAGTTGTTCAGAAAAACAGTATCGGGTGGAAAGACTTTTGCATAGCACTGGCGCAAATCTTACCTTGGGAAGCCAGCTACCAAGAACCTCGCTCCATCATATGCACGAAGAGGGAATCTGTAAAGAATGGTACAGAGTGAACTTTTGCAACTTGAACTCTTAGCTATCCATATATTTGGAATAAGACTTACCAGAGTCACAGTTGTCTGGAACTTTCAATAGGATCAGTGAATTACCTATATCCTAGAACTACGACGCACCACTGCGAACAGTGGCAGGACGGAGAGCCCGCTATTCGTAACTCAAAGGTGAGATATAGCGGGGGGTGCAAGAGGACGCCACGGGAGGCGGGAGTCGCCCTAGTCCTGCTTCTCATTTGGCGTATACAAGGCTATAAAGGTGACCAGCTGACCCAGCAATAACCCACCACCCCCAAGACCACGTAACGACCCTCTGAATATTTATATTGAAATTGCTTGCTAAAGTCTGTAGCCTTTGCAATCACAATTGCAACCCCCCCCTCTTTTTGGTGCCCCTAGATGCAAAATTTTGTTTGGGGCACTCTTTATGCATCATACGAGCCTCATCTTTGGGGAGCATATGCGTCTCTTGCAGCCATACCATAGAGGCGCATAACTCCCTTAAACGCCTCAGGATTGGTTGTCTCTTGATCGGCGAGTTTAGGCCCTGAATATTCAGGGACACCAATTGTACCTCAGCCGCCATCATCCAATTGTAATCCTTCATGTCCCAAAAAGTCAGAAAGAAACCCTCTGCTATGAATGCGACCAGTATTCGTGCGTTCCACCACCATCTCAAACTGTAAACCGATCATCCCCCCCACCAAACTAACTTTAAACTTTCATAATTCAACATGATAAACATAATTTCCATTCACAGAGGTTTACTACACCGTCCGGGAAATATGGGACTATTTTCCAGCACTCTACCCCACTGCCATCCTTAGATTATTTCTAAATGTGAGAACCCCCCCCCAATTTGTCCCAAACTTCCAGGTACTACTCGCACTGCCATGGCCGTTAAGTGTGTCAATCTCCCAAGACCCCCCCCTTCCGGGGTGCATGACCTCCCAAGTGTTCTCTATCTGACCTTGTTCAACGCCGGTAAGGTGGGGGCTGTGTTTCAGCCACCCTTACTCCATCCTTTCAGGTGCAGACAGCCCACCTTCCATTTCTCCCTGTGGGGAGCAGTGCTGCAGACACATTTTCCTCTAGATTCCCATCTGGGTCCTTAGAACTCGGCTCGCCATCCCTCTCCATCAATTCAGTGGACTCCTCCTGCTGGAGATGGTGTATAGCTGACCTTTCCACTCAAATGCAAACCGTATGGGAACATCCACCGGTATCGTATGTCCTTGGACTTGTGCCAGCCAGTGACGATTCGCAGAGGTTTGTTTTAGTAATGTCGCCTGGGCCAGCTCCAGATAGTGTTCGTGGGCTTCCCGAAACTGTACTGGCTCTTGTTTTCACACTGCTCACATTATTTCCTCCTACACCTGATACAGATGAACTCCAAGTCAGGACATCAGGAATTCATTTGCTGTGCTAGCTCATCCCCTGTTTACTTACTGCGGTTTCTACTTCGTCCACCCTTCTCACCACTGCAAGGAGATTTCTTTTAAGATCCTAATAGCTTTGGTAAGGTCAGCAAAAGTGTCTTTAATGTTTTCCGGCAGCAGAGCCGTTAAGTCCGATCTCCTTGTTGGTGGGTCATCGGTCTACGAATGTGAATGGGGAGGTAAGTGTATCTGAGCCGCCGTCAACTGCTTCGGGTGCTTCTGTGCCTCAGACCCCTGCATGAATGCCTTTATGTCCACTGAAATGGGCCCTTTCTGGTTTGTTGTTTGGCTCGCCATGCCAGCTCTCAGGGTGGTCACTCTTTTAGAGCTACAAAATATTGACGGTGCCAACCCTACTGACGCCCCCACACCACAGCCAGGACAACTAGTCCCACTCCCAATGCGCCTCTGCGGGGACTCATGACTTTTAGGTGTATACCGTGCCTTCTACACGCACTTCTTGATAGGTTTCACCGTCGTCCTCCTCTTTTCCTGGATTTGGGTCAGCACTGTGTCTTCTCCGCCTGTCACGATCGATGCCTCTCATGCTCAGACCTCCACCACCAATCCTGTCCCCAAAAGGCAACCAGGCTCATTGCCCCCATGGAGCAAGCCTGCCACGATGAAGGAGGGCACCACGCAATTGCCGTGCCCACTCAGGACAATGCTTACACTGTGCAGCCGTCTCCTAATGACTGCTCAGATTAGGTGGGGGCAGTGGGCTCCCAGCCAGGATGGAGTCCAGATTCTTACTTGCAGCCCCCCTTGGTTGAGTAAGTTACCAGATGAGGCTTTCGCAGTTTACACTCCTCTGTAGCAGACAGGCATCAGCCTTTCCAGTGTAAGTGGTGGGCAGGGAGTAATTAATGCCTCTATTAGAGGGCCCAGGAAGATGAATTGTACCAGAAATACATTTTTGGAGCATGAACAGGTGTGCCAGTTCAGGGGAAAAAATGGAATACGCTGTAGCAGGGACACTGGAGCACAGCAGCGGGGAGCAGGGTTACCCCACTTCCCTTCCCTGGATCAAGAGCTAAATACAGTGTTATAATTGATTATATTCCTCAGCATGCTGCTCCGGATCCAGTTTGCAATAATGTTGACATCTCCTTCAGGAAAGTGCACCTCCCCACATTTATGATTAGTAGCCTGTGTGTCACGAACGGGAGCCGGCACCTCCAGAGAGCGAAAGTGCTCTCCGTAGCTCACCCGCTTCACGTCTTCTGCTGGCGCACCTTTCCGATCCTACCGAACGCTGCAAAAAGATTAAGACTACAGGAGTAAGCAGTAAACCCAATTGGTAGCAGTCTGTACCACCCAGATTTACCTGGTGGCTGTGGCTGAGCAGTCAGACTTCTCTCAAGAAGTGTAAGGCAGTATATAGAGTATACACAATAGGGCCACAAACACAGTGGAACAAGCAAACACTGACCAGAGCTTTGTATCAAAAGTATATCATTATTTATTTAAAACACACTTTAGGTAATACACTAGCAAGAAAGGGAGGCCAGGTGGAAAACAGTACCTTAAAGAGAGGAAGCTCCAGCGGCGGCAGTTGTTCCTGGCAGTGGATGCAAGTTGTGGTTTTGACCAGGGGAAGAGAAGAAGATCTCGTCGAGGAGGAACCTTGTAGTCGTTGCACTGCCCAGGGAAGAGACCAGCCGTGGAGTTCATCGGTAAAAGGTGCTTTCCTTTTATTCGCGGTCAAAGTAGTGAAGCTTCGTTATCCGGTCGCCGGGGTGCTTGGCACGGGCGAGTCGACCAAGAGATGTCTTTGGAAGGCGAAATGGCGAACTGGTTGATCCCACCAGCTCAGAGGGAGAAGACTCTTCCATAAGAAGATCTCCTCTTGGCGTCCGGAAAGTGGTGAGGTTGTTGCAGAAGGGCTCCACCAGTGGTGGCGTTGTTGCAGATGGCTCAGCTTCTTCCATCTTCGCATTCTTAGGTCCTGTGGCGACTTCTGAAGTTCCAGTCCCAAAGGCCCTGCTTTTATGCAGAAAAACCCCCATTCAACAGCCTAGAAAAGAGTTCTGGCAAAAAGACCCAACCGTGGATTTAATATTAAATAAATAAACCGGCGGTAGCTTTAACATTGCACCAAAAAGTGGTGCGTTTAAAATCAATGGGAAAATCCACTAGGAAATATTCTGGTGGAATATTTTGCGTGGTAACCACTGCCACCAGCCAGAAACTCGACAAGGGGGGACTGGACAGTGCCCCCTCGAAAACAGACCCAGGGGCAATATAATTAACCCCTTCCAGTACTTCCACAATATGATGGTTTGTACTGGTTCTGTTCACAATTTAGGACTAGTAAAGTCAATGGTGACTTTACATGCCCTGGGAGACAGTAGTCAGTCCCAGGGTATGGAGTCATGTTTGGGGGTCACTATGACACCCCTGTGTTACTGCACCGAGGGTGCTGTGAAACACATATACCAAAAACAGATGATACCCTATGGAGTAAAGGACCCCATAGCCCACAAGCACACAAATAGTCAGAGACATTACTCAAATCATACCTAAGAGTGGGAATAAGAGAGTCTCACTCTTAGCAGGAGAAAAAGAAAAAAAAAATCCAGCAAAGCTGCTGGGGGACTCACTAGGTTTGGGAAATTAGCTTTAGAAGAGAATTTTCCCTAACATATCGTGCCTTCCGGAGCCAGCTATACACCTCCAGGACACTGCAGGCTCCGTTCCGTGTCGTCGGGCGGGTCGGCGGCCCCACCATATAGTGTGTGCTCCGGCAGAAGCTCGGGGGCTTGTTAACAGTCCCCAGTACACCCGCTGCCATTCGAGCGCTGGACCCTCCATTCCAACCCCAGCGTCGGGAGCGGTAGTGAGGACCAGGGGTGTTGCTAGGTCTGGAAAAGACCAGGGGCTAAACTAATGTCGGGACAGGCAGGACTTGGGGCTAGCTAGCATTTTGGTTGTAGCACCTGAGGAGCTTCTATCTGGGGCTACTGCCAAAAGACCCGGGGCTACAACCAAAAGACCCGGGGCTACAACCAAAAGACTCGGGGCTACAACCAAAAGACTCGGGGCTACAACCAAAAGACTCGGGGCTACAACCAAAAGACTCGGGGCTATAGGCCCCTTAGCCACCCCCTAGCAACGCCAGCCAGGATTCCATCCGCACCCCCATCCCCCCACCCCACGACTATGGTTCTTTCTCATCACCACAACCTCACATGCAGCGATGCAGCTGTTAGATGGACCAGCAGTGCCTGGCTGCCATTTTGTCGATTACAGGCCGGGAATTTTCAGCTGCCCGTTCTCGGCTCTCCAACAAACTGCTCTGAAATTTCAGGGGTGCTCAGCCATGAGTTCAGCTGCCTCTCCCCAACTTTCCAGCTGGAATTAGATAATTGCATTGCGGGTTACGGCATAAAGAACATGCTCGAATGCAGTAGCTCACCGGAGAGTAATCCAACGGCCTCCACGTTTAGCCACACCACCCCGAAAGATACCATTCTTTGGGGTAGTTGCTCTCATGTAAAGGACCCCCGAGTGTGACACTGTTAATTACTGATGAAGATGTAGTTTTTGAAGACATCTGCCCAGTAGAGAAACGAACATGCAGATACCAATGAACACTTATAAAAAAAAATGGGGTAAAGAAGTTGAGAAAGATTACCAAAACCGCCACTACTTACCAAGAGTTCAGAGGTTCCTAACTTGTCTAATTCCAAAGATTGGATTCTAGAAATATGAACACCCATTTCTCTATGTATTCCTGAACATTCTATACAGGTTAAAATGCCAAGGTTTGTTGAAAGCCACGTAGGGTCTGTAAAACAAAAGTCAAATATTTTGGTCTTGGATATGTTAAGGAAATTTATTTTCACAGCACCAGTCGAGTCTTCTTAGCCATTTCATCACAATCATGCGTTACAAAAAAAAATACCATATTTCAAACATAACCTTAAATGAAGGGAAAATATGAAAAAACGCGATATAACACGCCAACAAAATAGTGCACTGGGGCTATGTAGAAGAATGTAATTGAGACAGTAGCAAAGCAATCAAACAAACAAAACCACATTCATTGCAGACAATTACAGAAAAAATGCACTGTGTGCGAAAATGTGCCATGCAAGGAATAAGTTACTTACTTGTAACTACTGTTCAATGGCATTTTTTCTTCTCACAGATTCACATGCCGTATGAATAAATCACAATGGAGTAACCATATAAACATACAATACAAAAAGGGAGGAGTACAAGGCTCACCTGCATGTGAGTAGATGGCGAAGTAAAGCCTGCCCGACCGGTGACTCCTCCGCTGATTATCTATGCAGTAGAATCTTGTGAATGTATGTATCGATCTCCACTTCGGTGCTCTACTTATGTCCTACATCGTGACCCCAGACCAGAAAGCTGTGGCAGAAGAGATGGCCCTGGTGGAGTGCACCCTCAGCCTACCCAGAAGTGGCCTGTTGGCGATGCAATGGCAGAATGAAATGCAGGCAGACAACCATTTGGAAATGGAGGCTTTAGAAAATCCTTTGGCCACTGCCATGGGACCAAAAGCTACAATCAGCTGGGATGACTTGCAAAATTGTTTGGTGCAGGCTACATAAGGACCAAGGAGCCTTCTGAATGAAGGTATTAGTAGGTAGCTGTACATTGGAATTGAAGACAAAATGGGGCGATTTACAGGACAGAACTTGGATCACTGCCACTCTCCTGGCAGAGGAAATAGCAACCAGAAATGCAGATTTCCAGGACGGGAATTTGTTTTCTACCTTGTTTAAGGGCTCAAAGGGTGGTGGGGGGAATGAGTTTAGAAAGAACCACATTGAGTCCCCAGGTAGGGGCGGGTATAGCACTGGTGGAAACGTACTAAAAAGACCTTTGAGAAATTGATTAGGTTCTGCAACCACAGCAAGGGTGTACAGGAGGTATTGGTGAATCTTGATATTGCGGCCATCCGGACCTTAATTGAAGAATACGCTAGGGCACTGCATGCTAGTTACAGCAGGTATGGTAGCACATCCTGTGTCTTGCGCAACGGATCAACATTGTACACCATGAAGTAGACTGCTTCCACTTACTAGAATAGCTTGAAACTGTTGACTGTGCACAAGCTTTCTCGCAAGGCCATCCCTGCAATCTTGAAACATGGGAATTTGTCCCAATTCATTCAAGAGCCTTGTGGACGGCACATGAGAAGGAGAAATTACTCACTGTATTGATCGTTCTATGGATTCTTCTCCCGCAGATTCCTCATCTTGATAGATATCCATCATCCATCTCTGCTGCTCGTAAACTTTTCGCCTGGGGGCATAGAGGACCTCGACTCTCGGCCCCGGAAGTGGCGTCAGGTGAGGTATATATAGCACGTCACTACGCCCCATGCTTCAGTTCCTCCATTTATTTCCCCCGTGCATGCGGAAGAGGCTAATCAGCCGGTAAAAACTTAACAAGGATACACCCAAAGGGTGATCACACACAACAATGATTGAAAAATGATTATTATAATTTTTAATTTAAATAAGACAGAAGCTGTCATCTAAGAGCCATCACCAGATGTCTTATCGTTTGGACAGAATCGACAAGCCACAGAACCTTCTGAGGAGGAACAGATGGGAGGGTTGATGAGGAATCTGCGGGAGAAGAAACCATAAAAAGATCATTACAGTGAGTAATTTTTCCTTCAATGGATTGCTTTTCGCCCGGAGATTCCTCACCTCGATAAACTCCCTAAGCAGTTACACTAAAGGAGGAGGGCATACATTTTAAACAAGTAGATTCCGTAGAACCACCCTACCAAATCGTGCATCAGCTTCCCGTGCAACATCCAAGGCATAGTGTTTGGTGAATTTATGTAAAGATGACCAAGTGGCTGCACTGCAAATGTTCCTAACGGGAACCACTCTTTGGAGGGCTGCAGAGGCTGAAACTCCTCTGGTTGAGTGAGCCCTAATGCCCGATGGAAGCTATGTGCCTGCTGAGTGGTAACACTTGTATATGCACAGAATAATCCACTGCGACAGAGTTTGTTTAGTTATGGAAAGATCCTTTCGAGACAAAGATTGGCCACAAACCACTGGTGTAACTTCCTAAACTCAGATGTTCGAGAAACATAGAAGTTTAAAGCTCTCATGGGGTCAAGGCAGTGAAACTGCTGTTCCTCTTTTGAGGAATGTGGCAGAGGGTAAAAGACAGGCAAATCGATAGACTGGTACAGCTGAAACTCTTAAACCACCTTAGGAAGGAACCTGGGACTGATTTTGAGAGAGACTTTCTCACAGAAGAACTTTAGAAAAGGAGGTTTTCAGCACAAGGCTTGCAGCTCGCTAACCCTCCTAGCAGATGTGATTGCAACCAAGAAGGCGGTCTTGAGGGATAACACCGCAAAAAAAGAACAAGAGCGCATAGGCTCAAACTGAGCCACCATCAAGTAGGCCAAAAGCAGATTAAGATCCCAATCTGGGACAACAAAAGCGGTTGACAAAAACATATTGAGAAGGCCCTTCAGGAACTGGGCCATGACTGGAATAGTAAAGAAGGAACCTTGTTCTGAGGACTTTTTGAACATGGATAGGGACGCCAAATACCCTTTGACTGTGGTAACCTGATGGCCTAAAGAGGCCAGTGACAAAAATAATTACATCACTGTGGTGGTAGGGCAATCGATCGGGTCAATCTATCGGACCTTGCACCACGTCTAAAATCTTCTCCACTTGCACGCGTACAGAGATCTTGAAGACAGTCTTTTTGCAGCCAGAAACACCTTAAGTACCTCCTCTGAGACGTCTGAGTCATCATACCGCATCCTCTCAAGAGCCACACATGTAGGTTGAGGGAATCCGGGGTCGGTGGAGTGCTCGACCCTCCGACTGGGTCAGAAGATCCGGACACTGAGGCAACCAGTGAGACAGATAGATGGTCAGATTCAAGAGATCGTAGTACCACATTCTCCTACCCAGTCCGAGGCGATCAAGATAATGGTCGCTCGAAATCTCAACCTCCTGAGAACCCAAGGGATGATGGGAATCAGGGGGGAAGGCGTAGTGGAGAGGGAAGGTTCAATCCACCAGAAACACCCCCCCCCAGTACGCCATTCGCTGGGAATTCCCTCAAGAAAAACTGTTTGCACTTCCTGTTGGACCTCGTGGTGACTATATCCACTGCTGGGGTACCACAGCAAGCGCAGACGACCTCTAGGACATCCTGGCACACTTCCCCCTCGTGTGAGACTGTGCTCTGTCTGCTCAGAGCATCTGGCAAGGTGTTCTCTGTACCTGCCAGATGAACTGCCAAGACTGAGATTTGGTTCTCCCGTAACCAGAACCACAGCTGAACCGCCCCTGTGCAGAATGGTGCAGGAGTGCACACCACCCTGCTTGTTGAGGTAGTGCATGGCCACCGTGTTTGCCAGGATGAGGACATGCTTCATTCTTAGAGATGAGGCAAAGACCCTCAGGGCTAACTGGATGGCCCCACAATTCCAGCCTGTTGATGTGACACTGGGCTTCTGATGGAGACCAGAGACCGCTCACCTGCAAATCCTCGCAGTGGGCGCCCAAACCCTTCAGAAACGCTGTGAACACTCTGGCCCGAGGCCTAGGAGCCTTCACCCGCCAAGAGATTGCTGCGTGTGTCCCACCAGCCGAGTTTGCAGACTACCTGGTTGTACACTGAGGTGATTCATGGGTGATCCCAGATACTGAGACCACTGGTCCCTGAGAAGCCACTGAAGAGACCACATGCGCAGTCTGGCCTCTGACATTACGAAGATACAGGAGGCTATGAGACCCAAATGGTGGAGGAAGGAAGCCGCAGGAAGGGTGGCGTGGCTCTGAAACAAATGCACCATCTGGGCTATGTTGCCGACTCTCTCCTCGGGAGGAAAAGCTTTCCCTGCCCAAGTGTCTAGGACTGCTCAGATGAACTGGAGCCGCTGAACTGGTGTCAAAATTGGACTTCTAGTTGAGGGAGAAGTCCAGCCTGTGCAGTAGCACGCAGGTGAGACAAAACATGCCCCGCTGACTTCCCCCCGATCAGCCAGTCCTCCAGGTTTGGGAACACATGGAGCCCAGATCTCCTGAGGGGAGCCGCGACTACCGCCATGAGCTTGGTGAAGACCCTTGGAGCTGAGGTCAACCCAAAGCGCAGCACCTTGAACTGATAGTGCTTGTCCCCTATGTGGAACCTTAGGAACTTCCCGTGCTTTTGGTGTATTGCCACATGGAAATAAACGTAATGCAGGTCTATCGACAACAGCCAGTCCTGAAATTCGAGTGTGTGGAGAATTTCTCTCAACGTTCCCATTCTGAATTTGTCTTTCCTCAGGAACCTGTTTAGAGCCCTGATGTCTAGGATGGGACAGAGACCTCCTCCCTTCTTGGGTACCAGGAAATAACGGGAATACCAGCCCGATACAATGTTCAGGAGGTACCTCTTCCATGGCACCCTTTGACAACAGGGCTCTCAGTTCTTCCTGGAGCTCCTGTCATGGTTGGATAGGGGGATGGGGGAGTCTGTCCGGTGTTCTTTTTAGAAAGGGCAGACAATAACCCCACTGAATCAGTTGCAAGGCCCAGGAGTCGGAGATCTCCTGCCACTGGGGCCAATGCCCTGCCAACAAGTGCATCGGAGGGGAAATCAATGCAGCTTAGAGGCTGCGGGAGTCGTCTCCGCTGCTGCTGCTTGTTGGTCCATAGAGGCCACTCTGCCCCTTCTGGGATGCGAGAAGCACCTCTGCCCCTGCCTAGCTTACGGGAGCTGTGCCTCCATTCCATAGGGTACGTAACGGCTATAGCCCCTGCCTCGGGAGGCAAAGCTGAAGGCAGGATTGGCCGGCTGCACCGCTAGGCCCAGTGATTTAGCAGCCAACCTGGATTCCTTAAACCTTTTCAAGGCTTTGTCAGCTTTCTGTCCAAAAAGCAGGTCTCACTCAAAGGGCATGTCCAGCAATCTGTTCTGAACATTCGGGGAGAAGCCAGAAGTCTTCAGGTAGGCCTGCTGTCTCATTACTACTGCTGAACCCATTGATCGGCCAACACAGTCCGCTACGCCCAGGCCTGTTTGCAATGACTGCTTGGATCCCTCCTTCCCATCCTCCACAAGCTGCAAAAATCTGTTCCTGCATGGCACCCTCAAGGACGTATTCAGCAGCATGTTCCACAGCTTTCGAAAAGCTGAAGGAATAGTTTGCAAATCCACAGGCAACGTTTGTGGCTTTGAGCACCATGCTGCCAGAGGTGAACACTTTCCTGGCCAATGCATCTGTTTTCTTCCCCTCTGTCCGCAGGCAGATTGGAAGTGGATGCCACTGGTCTGGTGAAAATAGTGGCAGTCTGTATAACCAGCCCCCCAGAGAAGGGTGTGTGGCAAGGCAAGAAGGGTCTCCCCAGACAGATGTCACTTGTTTCCTGGAGAGTAGGCAAGTCTTCGCCGGAATGGCCTTCACCTTGTCAGGAGACGGGTTAGTGCTCCAAGAAATCCTGTTCAGCTGGGCTCCCAGAAACAGCATCTTCCAGGGAGTAAGGAAGCAGGACTTGTAATTTATGGAGACTCCCAGCAAGGATAAGCAGCTTATCGTGGTCCTGGTGTGTAGATGGTCTTGAGGAAAGTATGGTATCCTGACCAGCCAATCAATCATCGAGCTAGGGATAAACATGTACCCCGATACGACGCAGGTGACTTCAGCTTGAGCCAGGCATTTTGTGAAGACTAGCAGTGCTGACCCGAGGCCACATGGCACAGCCTTGAACTGGTAGTGGGGGCTGGCTACGATGAATCACACAGATGTTCTACAGTGTTAAAAACAGAAAAGAAATACAAAAAAGCTTTTTCAGTGAAACATGAATAACGAAAAAAATGTCAAATTGTTGGTAAAAGTACATATGGGGGTGCAGTGAGGGATTAACAAGGGTGGTGGGGTTTGATGGCTGGGTAATAAAGCTGCATGAACAGAGGGTTTTGTGGGGAAACCCCCAAATTAAAAAAAAAGAGAGAAATACATTCAACCTGTTTTCGTTATTTTAATTTCACTGAAAAAGATTTTGTCCCAACGGGACAAAATCATCAAAGAGTTGGCCACCTTGACTGTGATGGCAGCTATTAACACAATCCATTTTCTAAAAGCCGTCCAGCTGTCTTCCTTACTTATCCGGTGGCACCGAACATGGAGAAGAGGGGTAAACTGAGCACCTGTGGGACGCTGTTGACATGACAGTCCGGGCTGCATATGGAGGCATTTGGTGGTATTGTCCGGCACCCTATATTTCTTTTCATGTCTGTCCTTTGGGGAGGGGCTGTAAAGGGATTCTTCTTGGTTAGAAGACCATCCTCCCAAATTTTGTCCAAGATGGTTGAGATGACAGTCTCTCGGTCGTTCCCTCAGCAAGTATAGGAAGCTTTCCTGCCTTTCTTCCGTGGGGAGCAAATCGAACATCCTGCTGGCATTGGACACAATGGTATGGAAAGTACCAATTTTGTCAGGGGGTAAAACGCTTTCTGGACCCTCAAAATCTGTGTCGATAACATGCTCCCGATTTTCTTCAGGAGGGACCTGTAATAGCTGGAGGAACATAAGGAGCCAGTGTAAACAAGGGCTGCTTGATGGTCGCTGTGGAAGACTGTGCAATGGCAACTGTTGTCGACAGAACTGTTTACGAAGCTCTTGGCAATGGTACCGTAGATGAGGTTGACGAGACTCATCGACGGGGCCATCATCGATGGAAAGCACTTACACCATCTTGCAATGGTGGTTTAGTAAATGGATCTCTCTCTCCTCCGGTTACAGAAAGTTACTGCTAATCTAAAGCGTGATGTGCTTTTCCTCCCCTTCTTTTTGGATTTGGGAAGAATGAAGGTAATATGATGTACTGGTTGACATGAAATTTAAAATGCATGAAGCGTTCTTAAAAGTACTTTATGCCTATGAACCGTGAAGAAAGGCTCTTTGACCGAAGGCTTGTAGTTTGCTAATCTATCGTGATGGATGTGACTGCAATTAGGAATGCACCTTCGTAAGTGAGCTCCATTAAAGGTACTCTATATATTGGTTCAAATGAGGCTTTGGAAATCCATATTAATTTCCCACCCATGCAGAGGGTGTACGAGCGGTGGGTACATGTGCTTGATATCTTCCATAAATGCTTTGACGACACTCTTCCACTAGGACAGCTTATGTTGTGACGTGGTGTATACTGCTAGCACTGCCAAGTAAACTTTAAGGGAGTTGTAAACTAATCCCAAGTCAAGGAGGTACAGCTTTTATGTAACAACAACAGGTGGACAGTTAACTGGACTGCTTTTGCTTGAATACCAGATTACCAACCACATACATTATAGTTGCAGTGTCGAGTTCTGGGTTTTCTTGCCTCCCAAAAGATGTCGATGCATCGGGTAAGTGGTCATACTGACGTCAAGAGCCAGGCTGCCAAGTTCGCTGTGTGGGGGCTTTGGCTTTTTACAGGAGCCTGTTTCTGGAATATTAAGGTTGGAATAGGGTGGAGCTTGACTGGTGGTTGGATCACCATTCTGATGGGACAGAGCTTTCAAAATATGCGAGTACGTTTGTGTTGAGTTCCCATTTGTGTTCTTGCAGAAGCACTCTGCTGAGAGTTATCTGCCATATAGTTGTGATCCCCGGCATGTGCAGTGCTTGAATGAAAATGTGTCTGACACACCAGTTCCAGATCTGTTGTGCAAGGAGAGGCAAACAAGTTACTTAACAACTGGTAACGTTCTTTCGACTGGATGTTCCTCCAACGTATTTCGTCATCTTTGATGTTCGTATCTCGTCAGCTTTGCTGCTTCGGAAAAACAAATTCTCAGCTGAGGGCGCTGTGCCGCTGTGCATGATGTTGTGGCATCGATGTCCCTCAATGGCCGCCGTGGAGCGTCAACGTCATCAGTAGTATAAATAGCTTGTGCAGTGCACATTGGCTTCAGTTCTGGTTTTTCGTTCCATATATCGAGGAACTAACCAGGCGTACCCAAGAGCGCAAGCTCTCAGGGAACGCAGAGTGTAAAACATGTAAATTGTACGGCGGGGTAGGCTGGGAGAGGCGATGAATACGTGGGAGGAACATCCAGTCGAAAGAACGTTACCACTTGGTAAGTAATGGATTGTGTCCTCCCACGTTTCCTCATCTTTGATAGACTCCCAAAGCAGTGACTATTTGGAGGAGTACTATTTAGATTCATTGTGAATGTAATGAAGGACTGTTTTAGCAAAGAAACCTTCTTGAGTGGAAGAGGAGTCCAAGAAGTAATGCTTAACAAAAGTATGAATTGACGCTCGAGTTGCCGCTGAGCAGATGTCAATTACAGGGCCACCACTTTGAAGAGCTGCAGAATTTGCCATGCCCCTCGTGGAATGAGCTCAAAGCCCTTCCGGCGGGTCCTTTCCAGCCAGTCTGTAGCACTTTCCAATAGCCAGTGTGATCCACCGGGATATGGTTTATTTACTGCCAGGACCAATTTAGGACCGGATATCACACAAATAGTTGATCATCATGGCAAAATGTTACTATTCTTGTAATATAAAAGCTCAGAGCCCTTTTTTGGTCTAGCCTACACAGCCATTCTTCCTCTTTGCCCAAATGAGGAGGAGGGTAGAAAGTTGGGAGTGTTACCTTCTGTGACAGATGGAAGTCAGAGACTACTTTCGGCAGAAATGATGGTTTAACCCTATGAAACGTAGTATACAGGGGCTTGCATGAAAGAGCCTGCAACTCACTCACCCTGCGGGCTGATGTTAATGCCACAAGAAGTGCTGTTTTCAGAGTTAAGAGCCTTAACGGGCAGGAATGTAAAGGCTCAAAAGGTATACAAGTTAGAAAATTTAACACAAGGCTTAAATCCCAAGCAGGGACATGAAATCAGACTGAAGGATACACATTAGTGAGTCCCTTCAGACATTGAACAATTAAAGCCATTTTGAAACAGGAGACCTCTTCAGAGGAGCGCTTAAAATTGGAAAGCGCCACCAGGTATCCTTTTATGGTTCCAATCTGGAGCCCTAGATTAGCCAGATGTAACAGAAAAGAAAGCACCATAGCAGTGTCACATTGAAAAGGGTCCATATGCTTCTCCCTGCACCAGTTACTGAATGTATTCCAACAACACTGGTACAAGGATTTGGTTGCTGGCCTTCAGCTGAAAGCAAAATCTCCATTATGTCATCCGGGAGGTCCCAATCCTTATATCTCAAACTCTCAGAGACCATACGTGAAGGCTGAGTGTCTTGACCTCTGGATGGAGAACCCGACCTTCCACTTGCGAGAGAAAATGCTCTCTTTGTGGAAGACGTATTGGAGGGCAGATAACATGTCTAGAAGGTCTGGGTACCATGTCCTCCTGGCCCAAAGCGGGGCAATTAGGATAATGGCTTTCCAGAAAGTTCTCAGCCTCCTGATTATGCGAGGAATCACAGGGACTGGAGGAAACGCAGACAAGATTGGAAATTCCCAGTCCACTACGAACACGTTCCCTTGGGCAGTACTGGTCACACTTCCTGTTGACAGCGGCCGCGCACAGATCTACTTGAGGGGCTCCCCAAAGGGTGAAGATCTCCTGAAGGACTTCCTGAGCTAGTTCCCATTCGTGGGAGACTGCTCTGCCAGCTCAGAATGTCCGCCGCCGTGTTCTGCTCTCTGGCTAGGTGAACTGCCGACAGAGAGATTCCATCCTGTATTGACCAGAACCAGAGCTGCATTGCCTCTCTGCACAGTGGTAGTGACCTTACAACTCCTCTCTTGTTGAGGTCCTCTCCGATGTGTTGCCTGTCATTATCAGGACATTCTTTCCGCGTACAGAGGGCAGAAAGGCCTTCAGCGCTAGTCTGATTGCCCTCAGATCCAAAAGGTTGATGTGTAGTTTGGACTCCGATGGAGACCAAAGACCACTGATTGTTAGTTTGTTTGGTGTGGACTCCCCCACCCCATGAGTGAGGCATCCGTCACTACCGTTATCGCCGGCCATGGTTGCCAAAAAGACTGTGCCTTGAGAATGTTGTCCTTGCAAGCCCACCAAAGAAGGTCTTGAGCAACTCTGCTTGGAACTTGCAGTTGATCCAAAATATTCCCTGAAAATTGGGACCACTGAGTTCTGAGAGCCCATTGAAGAGATCTCATTCTCAACCAGGAATATGCAGGATGCCATGAGACCGAGCAACCGCAGAAAATCTAAGGCTGATGTTGGGCATCTTGGAATTTTGCTACCATCTGCTGAATGTGTTGAGCTCTCACCTCGGGAGGAGAGGCTTTCCCCGAGGAATTATCCAAGACCGCGCTGATGAATTGGAGTCTTTGGAATGGTATCATATGGGACTTCTTGTAATTGAGGGAGAATCCCAGTCTGTGTAGGGAGTGGCAGGTGATACTGAGATGTTCCTGGTCTTGCTCGGGTGAACGAGCCCAGATCAACCAGTCGTCCAGGTAGAGATAGACGTGAATCCCCCCCTCTCCTGAGGCTTGCTGCCACTACCGGCATCAGCTTGGTGAAAACCCTCGGGCGGAGGTCAGCTCGAATGGCAGTACTCAGAACTGATAGTGAGAACCGCCAACCGCGGACCTCAGGTACTTTCTGTGCTTGAGATTGATCGGCATGTGAAAGTAAGCATCCTGAAGGTCCAATGATACCAACCAGTCTTAGAGTTGGAGAGCCTGAAGGATCTGAGAAAGGGTAACCATCTTGAACTTGTCCTTCCTGAGGAACTTGTTCAAGTTTCTTAAGTCCAAGATGGGTCTCAACAATCCTCCGTCCTTCTTGGGAATGAGACAGTAAGGGGGATACCAACCATTGTTCCTCTCCGCTACAGGTACATATTCTTTTGCACCTTTCTCTAGCAGGGTTAAAATCTCCTGCACAAGGAGCGGATCTGGAATTTTGACCGAGTTGGTTCCCGGTGGATGATCCTGAGGCCTTTTTATAAAAGGAAGGCAGTAACCCTGAGCTACTGTATCCGGTGCCCAAGCATCTGAAGTAATGCCCCGCCATTCATTCAGATGCTGAGAGATCAGAGTGGCTTAGAGGCGGCTGAGGGTAAAGATGCCGCTGCTGGAGCTGATTTAGCACCCCTTCCTCGTCCACCACGAGAGAATCTTCTTTGCCCCCTTTGTCCGGCCTGTCGTCTTCCTCTACCAACTGAGGAATAGAAGCGAAAAGAACGGCCCCTCCAGGCAGATGAGCCAGAGTAGGGGTGTTGAGGTTGTTGAATGGAGGCGCTAATGGACTTAGCCGCCGCCTTAGAGGTCTGCAGCTTCTCCAAACTCTCATCCGCCTTCCTGCTGAACAACCTCCAGCCGTCGAAGGGCATGCTGAACAGTCTAGCTTGCACATCCGGTGCAAACCCCGACTTTCTCAACCATGCAAACCTGCACAGTATGGTGCTTGCAGCCATGGATCTGCTGATGCTGTCAGCAGTATCCAATCCTGATTGGAGACATTCTCCCATCGCCTCCTTACCATCTTAACTAAATTCAGGACGCCAACCCTTTCCTCTCCTTTCGGAATGTGATCAGCCGACATGGACAAACAATCCCATAGGGTGTAAGAAAATCTAGATAATGTACATGCAACGTTAGTAGACGTCGAGGCCATGCTGCCTGATGAGATGACCTTATGAGCCCATGCATCAACTTTGTTATCGTCTCTATCCAGGGGGATAGAGGATAGGCAGACTGTTTGGTTGAAGTAGCAGCCTGTACCTACTAGACTCTCCGGGATAGGATGTTTTTTGAGATAGTCTGGATCACTGCTCGAGGGTCTATACATCCTAGAGAAGTTTCTGTTCGCAGTAAGCCCAGATTCTGGAGCTTCCCAGTTGGCCACAACCTTCCTCTGAAGGGCTTTGTGGAAGGATAAGATTGGGTCCTGCTGAGGTCCCTGATCTAGGATGTCCGTCACGTCATCCTGCTCATATGCTGGGAAATCCCTACTCCACCCCATGTACTCAGACTCTATTCAGCAAATTTCCATAACCTGAGTCAGCATGCTCTGACGGGTCAGGTATGCCAAACTCCAATTCTGGAGAGGTATCCAGTCCACTAGCAGACTTTAGGGAGTCACAGAGGTCCTTCATCTTTGATTGTGGATCAATGAGCTCTTCAGGTGCATTTTTTGTGCCAAACTGCAACCCAAAAGATGAAGTCTCCTCATCAAAGGCACTTTCCTCTTCATATATGGAGGAAAGTCTTTTTGGTACAGGTTTAAAGATTTTCTCTTGAACCGATACGGGATTCAATGAAATCGAAGATTCCGTCGACAAAGCCAAAGACAGCTTCGATAAAGGGGTCGATTTGTCATGAATCGCCCTCAATTTTGGCATCAAAGTAGTTGGCGCCAATGGCGTCGACACAATCTGCGAAGGCTTCGACGATTTAAACTTTTTCGCCAGTATCGGGGATGGACTAGACTGTCCAATTGATACCTTTGACGCCTTTTCGTTGGGTCAAGTTTCTCGTTTTTGATGAGGTAACCTTTGACTATCCCAAGTCATAAAGGAGCGACCAGCCCATCGCTCTTGCGTGACTCTTGAGGGGGTTGAGGCCGCATCCTCAAAGATCTGCATCATCTCCACTTTGAAAGCGTCCCATTTACTAGGGGAATCTGACCTAGTCGGGCACCTGATAACCTCCGTAGAGGAGTCAGAGGAAGAAGAGGGAGACCTATGGTGTCTCTTTTTTGACTTCTTTAACGAAGAAGACGATGACTGCCTCTATCGACTTCCCGACCAAGACCTCTTATGCCGAGTGGAGTCTCTAGTCATGGACTGACAGGATCCGCAGTCTTCGGTACGGTGCCTGGAGCCCAGACACTAGAGGCAGACTCAGTGAGGGTTGGTTATGGACATTTTAGCCCCACAGTCGTAATATTTTTTTAATCCCGACTTTGGGGTCGATGGTGTTGAACAGGACAAAATGATTCCACAGAAAACGAAGCACACCGTTAGTGCTCTAAGCTAAAGCTTTAGTTAAAACATAACTGAAGCCAACGTGCGCTGCACAAGCTATTTATACTACTCATGACGTTGACGCTCCACGGCGGCCCTCGAGGGACATCGATGCCACATCGAGAAATTTGTTTTCCCAAAGCAGCAAAGCTGACGAGATACGAATATCAAAGATGAGGAATACGTGGGAGGACACAATCCATTCGAAAGGAGCCTCGAGTGTGTGCTGCCTTGTTTATGTAAAACATGGCTGCGGCATTGTCAGTGTTGATTAGCACACTGTTTGAAAGAAGTGCCTGGAAAGAATACTGGACAACTTTCATTGATGGGAGTTCTAATATGTGTAGGTGCTGAGGTGCCTGTAGCTCGATGTCTATGCGTCCTGCACAGTGAGCTCTTGACAATATGCTCCTCAATAAATCTATGAGGCATCAGTGGTAATTTTTATTTGTACTGTCTTATTGGTAAAAGGTCTGACCTGTACCATGTGTGAATCTGTCTACCATTGAAAAGTTCACCCTTTGAGACACCACAACTAGATCATCCCATCTGTCAGACACGTGACCATGGGTTTGAGAGCCATTGTTGAAAAGGTATATGCTTAGTTTTGCTTGCAGGAAAATGAACATACAGGAAGCCATCATTTCCATGAGCTCGATGACTTTGCAGACCATTATCGGAGTTCTGAACTGGTACCAGGAAAATTGAGTAATATTGCTTGCAGTCTCTCCTGAGAAAGGGAAGCTAGTGCTAATTCCAGGTTTAAAATTGCCCTGAGGAATTGTTTTCTTTGCGATGGGCTGATGCTTGATTTTGTATCGTTGATCGAAAAGCTTAGTTGGTTGAGAAGATTTACGGCTTTTGTGTGTTGTGCAAGCAAAGTGCCTATTTTTCTCCAGTTAGCCAATCTTTATAATTGCACACAGGAATGTTCTGGCAATACAAAGGTGCCACCATTGCAGCAAGGACCTCCATGAATACACAAGGACATGAAAATTCCAAAATGAAGTACCTTAAGCTGAAAATAGTGATATTCCACTTTGATTCGCAGATACTTCTGGTGGTCTAGGAACAATATAATATCTAATGTTGCCATATAATCCACCTTTTTGGTCTTGGCGGAATTTTGTGCCGCAAATCAAGGTTTACCTGATGCCGTGGAACTGCTTCAATGGTGTTCTTTAGGTATCAGGTAATAATATCCCCATATATATGGTTGCCGTAAATAATATCGCCGGGAAAATGTCGTGGCGATATTATTTGGGTGACCATATATATGGGGACAGGGGCAAAAAAAAAAACATTTAAAAAAAAAAATGTAAAAAAAGAAAAGAAAAAGGTGTGGGGGTTGCGGGGGTGTCCCCCGCATGTTCCATGCAATAATGTCGCCACAAAAAACTGCCATTTTTCGGCAATATTTTTGCATGGCGAGATTTTTGTCACAACATTATTACATGGAACCGTTCTTTAGCAGTAGTGCCTCAACTTCCTTTTGACCAAGATCAAGCTATTCAAGTACCATTTTCTTCTTTCTTGGAGGGAGGTTGCGTGGGTGAACAATGTCATTGTTCCACTTACTGGAAAAACATGGGAGGGGACCTCAACTTTTACATCATGGTTTGGAGATCGAGGTAGCCCTTCTTGGCGTTTGACCTTTACCTCGAAATCTGCCCATGCGCTGCTGACATGATTGAGAGCCTGTAAACAACCCATTGCTAGGTATTTGGCTTGGGAGGCCCCAATTCCGCCCCTAGGGCATGCCCTGAAATGATCAGAGGTTTGCAGGGGTGCCCTTTTGTGGATAGGCTCTGCATGAAATGTTACTTAGGAGTTTAAGAGCCCTTTGAAGTTCCTAGCGCATCATCTATGAACTTTCAGAAATGCAGGGAGTCCTCCACTAGCTTTTCCAGTAGGGAGGCTTGTATTTCCTTCTTGGAACCAAATCCTGATAGCCAGCAATGATGTTTGAGAATGAATGCCCAGTCTTCTCCACGGTCCAATGTTTTGGCTGCATCCAGAATGTTCTTCATTACTACATTAGCAGTCTGTTTCCCCTCCTGGAGGATCATGTGAAAGGCAAGTTCAAGTTCAGCTGCAATATAATTCTCTGAAGATTCCCTATCACCCAACTGTGCTCTAGGATAGCTAGATATGAGTGCAGTAGGCATTAATATGCACATTGTACGCTGCCGATGTGGCACGTTAAGTAGTGCGCTGGACCTTTTTTTGGAAGTTGCAAATGCAGTGAATCTGGTGCCCATCTTTCTACATTGGCTTATCTGGGAAAGCCTATTTTGTTTTTCTATCTGGAGATCAGCTGGCTTTGTTGTGACTGGTTTTATTGGAGAAGGTAGAATATGCATCATCACCAATTCAATAATACGATGCAGTCTGAGACCTGCCTTTTCTCCTCTAATAAATCCTCTATAAAAGCTATGTCCTCACTGAATCCTGGGCTTTTATGCCACAATGTTCTGCTGCCCTTTTAAAAAGGGATGTGCATTGAGAATGGCCCTCTGTTGATGAGGAAGTAACAGGAGGATAGTCCTCATCTATACACATTATTTGAAAATCATCTGGATCCATCTACTCATCCCAATCTGGGCAGAAGTCCCCCTTGTGTGCCTTATCCTCTCCTGTGTCTAGATATGGGTCTTCTTCGATATCAGGATAAAAGTCTGGTACATTTATAGCATTTTTACTTTGTGTCTCATAAATAGATGCCTCCACCAGTCTTTCATCCCGTACGTTCATTATCTTCTATGAATGAGACCATTTTGGTTTTAGTTTCTTCAAAGTCCAAGACTCAAGATGACCGCTCGTATACAACAGGTGCCTGATTGACAAATTATTTACCCCTCTGAAATGTTTCTGATGGATGTTCCTCCCACACATTCGACATCTTAACTTTTCTGCCACCAGGAGGAACAGCATGGCTCTGCCCAACCCATCTACACGTACCTTGTCGGACTGACGTCGGGCACAGTAAATATCGATGCACCGGGCCCAGTGACATTACTTCCACCCTTTTTTCCTTACTACTTCAGCACTCTAGTACTCCAGAACAAAAGATGTACTAGCCATCCACCAAGTGGGGCAGGTCTGGAGGGCAATGAGGAATCTGCAAGGAACATCCACCAGAAAGATCACCACCAAGCGGTAAGTAATTTGTTTTTATAATGGATTCCTCATCTATAATCGACTTGCATAGCAGTAGATTGATGTGGAGGAAGGAGGAGAGCCAAAGGACACCATCTTAAGCAGAAAACTCTAGGGGACCGCCCTGAAACTTAATGCAAGCAGTAATGTTTGGCAAAAGTGCACAGAGAAGTCTGCTTAGTCGCTTGGTATATGTCCAGGACAGACAGCCCCACCACTTGCAGGGCAGAGGTGAACACCAGACCACTGGCAGAATTAGTTCAGAGACCTGCAGGCAAATATTTCCCAGCTAGATCGCAGCATTCTGAGATGCAGAGAATGATCCAACTTGACAGTCTGTTTGTTCACAGCCCTTCCAACACAGACACCACCATAACCCATTTAAGTTCGTCTGAGGCACGTAGTAGCCGAGAGACTGCACCGGTTGCAGCCAACAGACGCTCCCCTGCCCTGGAAGGATCAGGAAGAGGAAAGAACACTGGAAAATGGATATTTGGAAAGACAAAATCAGAGATCACCTTCGGAATGGAAGGAAGGTCTCACCCTCATATTCACCTTCTAAGGAGAAAACAAAATTGGGAAGTTTAACAGTTAACGCCTGGAGCTCATTCACGAGGAAAATCATCTTAAGGGTGAGCAAACTAAGAACTCAAATGCAGGGGCTCAAACTGAGCACCCATAAGAAACACTAAATTCAATTCCTACGCCGGAACCACAAACTAATGTGGTGTAGACAGACGGCTTAATCCGTGCAGAAATTGCATAATAGTGGGGATTCAAAAGACAGAGGGACCAGGTAACACTTCATAGTGCCGATATGCAGGACCATCCGGACCAAAGAGCAAACAATTCAAGACAGAGGATATGGGACGGGATAACGGTTCCAGACCGCTCTCCTGGCACCAAGTCGAAAAATGTATGCCATCTACAGCCATAACTAGACTTTGTGTCGGGTCTCTCAGCTTAGAGGAGCAAATCCAGGATGTCGACCGACAAAGTCACACTCCTTGTATCTCAGCCTTTTATCAGCAGAGCATGAAGGTTCATGCTGCTGAGGTTTGGGTAGAGGACCCGTCTCGCTGAATGGCAGAGCAGATCCACTCATCAGAAGCCGAGGAGATGGACATGTCAAGTAACTCTGCATAGCATGCTCTTCGAGCACAATCTGGCGCAATTAAGATCAACATGGATCTTAATTGCACACATGCACAGTCTCTAACGAACCTAGCAAAATGACAGTGATTGACGGGAACATATAGTGAAGTTCGAATGTCCAGTTGACCGTCAATGCATTTCCAATATTTCCCTGCTAAGGAATTTTCCTTAGCAGAACAACTTGCATTTCCTTTTCAGGCTGGAAAGAGATCCCCTTGAGGAGCTCTGATCGGCAAGATGAGCAACAGTCAGGCACATTCTCCAGTGCCCAGAAACACAGTCTCTTGCTTTTCTGCATAGCAGCAAGGACCCCAGCCCCCCTCGCTTGTTGAAGTAGTGCATGGCCAATGTGTTGTCCATCAGGACCACCACAGGCTTACCTTATACTGAGGGAAGGAAGGCAACCAGGGCCAGCCCGATTACCCCTAATTCCAGCAGTTTGATATGTTTGAGACTCTGAGGGAGGCCACAGACCACTCCCCATCAGATCAGACAGTTGAGCACCCCAATCCTTCAAGGACACATCAATGACCACCGTTACCTGAGGCCAGGTTGCCTTTTAACAGATTTCCAAACAGGGAACACCACGCAAGGTCTCGAGAAACTCAACATAATACTTTCAGAAGACCCGACATGTTTCCCTGAAATTGAGACCATTGACAACAGAGGAGCCACTGAAGTGATCGCATGCGTAGTTCGGGCTCTGGGACCTTCAGAATTCAGGAGGCCATGAGACCCAGCAAGCGCAGGAAAGCCAAGGCAGTAACTCATCCCTGTGATTGGAGGATTTGCACCATGCAAGAGATGTTCACCACTCAATCCAGCAATGCAAATGCTCCAACCTGGCGAGTGTCCAAGACCACCCCGATAAACCAGAGACTTTTTTTTTTAGAAGTTCAGGGAAAAGCCAAGCTGTACAACATGCTGCATGTGCGAAACCGATGTACCGATGACTGGTCTGGGAAGCGGGCTCAGACAAAGCCAGTCGACCAGCCAGCAGCATTGTGAAAACCCTGGCTGCCAAAGAAAGACCAAATGGCAGGACTAGGAACTGGTAATGATGTTGGCCCACAAAAAATCTCAGGTACATGTTTCACATGAGTTAGCACAAGTAAGTAGGCATTCTGAGGGTGCAGGGACACCAACCACTCCTGCAGATTGAGGGCTGTGACGAATCCCAAGTTCGTCACTTCTCCATAGGGGGGAGCCCATTCCCATGAGGCCAGGGAGGTTGCTACCCGATAGTCCCCCTGGGGGTGGTACTCAGAGGAGGGAGGCTCTCATGGCTGGAGACCCCTGTCCCCATCTGGGGCAAGGGAGAACATCTCAGAAAAGGAACAAGTTACTTACCTGTAACTGTTCTCCAGCATGGGGCTGGCATGGATTCACATGCTCATGAATATTCCCCATCGTCAGGCTGGGAATCCTCGGCAAAGACAAATCTGTTTCAGTTTAGTTTCTGAACTGTCTTTCTCCTAACAACCAATCACTGGTCTCTGGGTCATACTGCCCCCAGCCAATGACTGCCCTCTACCTAAGCCCCTCCTCTGGTAGCCATCTTCAGATTTGGTAGCATGTAAAGTGGCAGTAGGACCAAGAGAAAAGCCACAGAGGGGGAGGCGGGAGGGTTCACATGTAAATCCATGCCAGACCCATGCTGGAGAACAACAGTTACAGTTAAGTAACTTGTTCCTTCTCCAGCATGGGGTCTGGCATGGATTGTTAGGCAGAATCCTGCCCAGTGCCCTTAGGGACCACCACACAAGATTAAGACTACAGGCGGTAGTACAATTTCACCTTTGGTACATGCCTGTACTACACAGTGTTAGTAGTAGCGGAGCAGCCAGACCTATCTCGAGCAAATGAGCAGTAGTAGAGATTACACAAAGGACTACAATTACTGTGACTCAAGCAAACACTGACTCAAGGTTTTTGGTTAAAAAGTAAAAGTACATTTATTCTAAGACCATCTGTTCGCAAAGCACTTCACTTCTATTAAATTAAAACCACACTTCAAATACACTACACACAACCAATTCCCCTTGTGCCGAACAATTTGAGGTAAGTACATTTGGATTTGACAGACCAGTGTTGTGAAACAAAGACTTTACCGGGGTTATTACGCAATCACTTTTTGACAGTAATGACAGTTCGGTCTTATGAAAGAGAAGCGTACCCGCGGGAAGAAATGTTACTGTAGTCAAACACTTAGCACATGAATTAACCCAAGAGAGTTGGGGATAAAAATCATAAGCAAAACACTTGTGTCAAGGCAGATATAATCAAGAGACACTCTGTAAAACGTAGATAAAAGTCAATAGGCCTGCGCCAGTGTCAATGGGACAGGGGTCCTGTTGTCGAGGATCTCAAGGTTAGAACAGTTCACGATTCAAGATTGCCAGGAGTACTTCGATATTGTCAAAAGAGAAGCAAAAGTTATAAGAGGGAAGGACGAGAAGGACAAGCCTTTGGTGAGGAGAAAAAAGGGTTCACCCTAGTTCCTTCCTCGAAGTCAAACACAGTACCTTATTCGTATGAAGAAAAGCTGGTGCCACGGCAGTTGTTCCTGGTAGTTCCTGCAGACTCACGGTTCCTGAAGCTTCAGTCGTGGGGACAAGAAGGACGACGTCTAGAGCGATCTGTACTACCCAGTGATGAGGCCAGCAGCAGCAAAGCAACAGTAAAGGGGCGCTCCTTTCAAACAGGAGAGGCTCTTCAGATGGCTATCCGGACCAATACAGCTATGTGCAGCGATTTCGACCAAGAAGAGGATCCTCTGCCTGTGGAAGATGAGCTGGTTGATCCCACCAGGCTCAAGGGAAGAAGACTACGAATTGGATCTTCTCTTGTCGTTGACGGGTAGATAGCTCAGGACTGCAGCATGGCTTCACCGGGACACGGGAGTTGCAGCAGCCGTCTTCTTCTCCTCTTCTCTTCAGTTCTTTGCAGTTCTAGTGGCGATTCTTGACTTCCAGCCCAAGAGTCCTGCCTTTTATGCCAAAATCCCCCATTCACACAGCCTTGCTGTCAATCACTCAGGAGGGGGTGTTGTCCGGCCCGAACAACCACCTCAGCCAATCGACACAAAGTGCAACTCGGGTCACCAAGGAAACCCTGTGCGGGGGGGTGACTAAACCCCTCCCTCACATTCAGCCCACCTAGACACCCAGACGCCAAAGGAGGGATTCTGGACAAAAGCCTGCCAAAGGTCGGCGAACAAAGGCAACAAACCTGGTTTGCAGCGCTAAGTAAAACACAAGAAGGACTTTAACAAAATGAAATGGCGATAAAACCCAACCGGAGACAAAATAAAAAGTATTTGATCAAGCGGGTTTAAGTTCGAGGCGAATACAATAGCCTAAAACAGTACCACGTTTATAAAGTATAATCGCGGTAGAAAAGTTAGGGTAGATACCACTGCCACCAGCCAAGTCTTAGTACAAAGAGAGCAAAATAAAGCTCAGAGAGGCACAGAAAAAAGGGATAGGAACTAACCCTTTTCAATACTCCATGTAAGATGGGGTGTACTGGGTCCGTAGTTTAAATGACTATGTAAAGTTAATGTCAACTTTACCTGTTTCTGGGGGACAGTAGTCAGCCCCAGAAAAATGGAGTCGGGGGGAAGTCTCAAAGACAACCCCGGTGTCCCTGCACTGAAGGTGCTGTGTAACACACAAAAAGTGGGGCTCATGGCGTGGTGTAGCTCCAGAGCCCAAGATCACACAAACAGTAGAAATACACATGGCAAAACACATGTAAGAGTGGGAAAAAAGGCTCACACTCTTACCTGGTGGAAAAAATATACCCCAGAAATCCAGAAAAGCTGCTAAGGGACTCACTAGGTGAGGGGAAATTAGCCATAATTGAGAATTCTCCCTAACATGGATTCATTCACATGCTCATGAATAAAGCATACATGGCAGTACACACATGCACAACCACGGTAGGTGGCAAGGCTCAACATTAAGCATTTCAATGCTCCCTCCCTGGAATCCCGGTCGACGCAGTAGAAACTCGTGAAGGTGTGCGTCGACCTCCACATAGCAGCCCTGCAGATGTCCAGCAGGGGCACACCAGACTGGAACACCGTAGTTGCAGCGATCGATCTGGTCGAATGGGCTCTCGGACGGCCGGGCAACGGTCGGTTTGCCAACCAGTGACAATGGGTGATGCAGCCGGAGAGCCACCTGGAAACGAAAGCCTTGGCAAAGGGCCTTCCCTTGGTTCACAGGGCCAAAGTTCACAAACAGCTGTGATGTCTTCCGAAAAGTCTGTGTGCAGTCCACGTATAACTTCAGTGCTCTAGCCAAATCCAGCGAGTGCAAAGTCCTCTCAACCAGCGACGGGAAGAAAACCGGTAACACCAAGAGTGCGCTGAGATGAAAGTCCGACGGCACCTTAAACATGAAGGAGGGGTGCGTCCGCAGCACGACCCTCATCTCGTGGAATGTTAAGTATGGAGGCTTACAGGAGAGGGCCTGACTCTCTCCCACTCGACGTGCGGGGGTGATGGCCACAAGAAACGCTGTCTTCCACGACAGGAATTTCAGCGGTGCCAAATGAATAGGCTCGAACGGAGAACCCACGAGCCTAGTCAGCACCACATTGAGCTCCGACGCCAGGGCCGGAGCCTTCGCCGGTGGGAACGAGCAGAAAAGTCCTTTCATGAACTCCTTGACCAGGCAGTGCGACCACAGAGACGACTTCCCCGGAGTTCTGGTGTAGCGGGAGCTCGCTGCCAGATGAATCTTGATGGAAGCGTGCGCCAGCCCCGCCTTGGCCAGAGACAGCAAGTACGGCAGCACCTGAGGAGCCATTATCCATAGAGGGTTTATCTTCTGTCCACAGCACCAGACGGAAAAACCTCTTCCATTTATGCCCGTAGCATTTCAGCATAGATGATGCCCTGGCCTTAGCGAACACTTCCCTACAGTCCGCCGGGATATCTTATGCTCCAAACTCTAGCGCTGCAGGAGCCAGGCCTGCAGGTTCAGAGCCCCTGGGTTGCGGTGCAGAATCGTGCCCCCTTCTCTGGCGAGAAGAACTGCATCCGTCGGAAGCTACACTGGAGGCGAGATTGAAATGTACAGAAGGTCCGGGTACCAGATCTGCCTCGGCCATGCTGGTGCGACGCGGAGCATCCG
The DNA here is from genome assembly GCF_040938575.1 of Ambystoma mexicanum. Lineage (NCBI taxonomy): Eukaryota > Metazoa > Chordata > Amphibia > Caudata > Ambystomatidae > Ambystoma > Ambystoma mexicanum. The sequence goes on from NC_090933.1 coordinate 1,118,061,237, forward strand.
GCACCGGAACCGTCTGAGTTGACTGAGGAGGCGTAGAATCAATGGCAATGGTGGGAACGCATAGAGGAACAGGCCGTCCTAGAGGAAGGAGAATGCATCTCCCATGTTTCCCGACTGGGGAAACCTGCTGGCGATCCTCCGGTACTTGGTGTTCGTGGCCGTCGCAAATAGGTGGATATGGGGAGTGCCCCACTGTCGAAACAGTTGGTCCACCTGATCCTGCCGAAGCTCCCACTCGTGGCAAGAGCGCAGCTCCCTGCTGAGTGAATCGGCGACAGTGTTCTTCACTCCTGCCAGATGAAAGGGTACCAGGAACATCCTGAGCGACGGCCCAGTGCCATAGATCCTTTCCTTCGCTGAGCTGGAGCGTTGGCTCGTGGTTGACTGCATCGGCGATGCTGCGCCCAGCCTGGCTGCCACAGAGCCCGTACCAACGGCCTTCCCGGTGCCCGCGGACTCGCAGTGCTTTGCTTTATGTTGGGCCCCCGTCGCGTGAGCGCCCTCAAAGGTTTTAGAAGACCGCTCAGATTTCCTCTTGGGAGAAGCCTGCTGCTGGGGCTCACCCGCCACCGGGTCTTCGTATGCAGCCACTCGGCGAGCCGCTTGCGACGGTCCTTCATGGTGTGTGGCACCATGTCCTTGCAGAACGCACAGGCCTCCTCCACGTGTTATCGATCTGAATGTAGGCAATAAAGGCACAGAGAGTGCCCCATCGTCAAGGAAGATGTTCTGTAGTCCGCATCCTGGGCAGATCCTGAACAGAAGCATCAAGTCTCCTTTATCCTCAGCCATGTCCACGCTGTGTAGGCCTCAAGAATCTTCTGGAATACTCCAAGAAGGGAACACGACGAAAACTCGACCTTGAGGGGTGTAGAAGGTTCCGAAAACGGGTCCCTGTTGTCGGATGATGGATCGATGTAGCTTGAGGCTCGATTGACTGAAAAATAGAGCAACACTCTTAGAAGAAGAAAAAAAAAAAAAAAATTTGCAAACCGCAGTAAAAGCTCGAGAGCTCTAGCACGAGGACTCCCAACAAATGAACGTGCGGTAAAAATCTGAAGATGGCTGGCAGAGGGCAGTCATTGGCTGGGGGCTGATTTTTTTCTTTATTTAGGATTCCCAGCCTGACGGGGAATATTCATGAGTATGTGAATCCATGCCAGACCTCATGCTGGAGAACACAGTATAACATCCCTCACGCAACACCCTGCACAATTCCATACTCCCTAGACCATAGCACTTTGCCCAGTATTCCCATGTACCTTTGTCAGTCAGTGACTTTAAGAAATACTGAGACGAATAAGACTAGGGAGTGTACCCGACAAGTACTGGGACTAGGAGGAGGTGCAGAGCCATGAAGAACTCTCCATGTAATCTGGATTAGAATTCTAGCCGTCCGCGGCAGTGTAAAATGGAAAGCAACGATGGATTTGCAATGTTGCTCTGCCATCCCAGGAGGAACCGATGGCTACGAAGCTGCTCGGCACGGGAAGTTCAAGTAGATGCAGACAGGCATACCAAAAAGGAGCAGGCAGCATCCCCACTGGGGACGACGCCGGAGGACCCGTGGCGAAGCAGTAACCTGACCTTGCAGGGGAGGTGGATCAAGCGGTCTGCAGAAGGACAGAAGCTGCAGAGCCATCGCAGTGCAGGAGAAGTCTGCGGAAGCCACGGGAGACCCCAGCAGACCGCGAGGCAGACCGGAGCATGCCGAAGAAGTTCCAGAAGGTACAGGAGTAACGGGCTGGCCAGTGGGGGAAGAACGTGGACTGGGTTCCCGCGGAATTATTTATACAAAGAACAAATCCAGATCTCACGGGATGGGACGCAACTACTGAGATGGAGAGTAGTGGGGAAAGCCATAAGAAGAAGCGATTCCCCAATAGGGTTACAGATCAGGCCTCCACCCCCAAGAGCACACATGAAGAAAAGAATACTTGTCATCTTCCTCAAGGCAGTACTTGGCAGGAGAGTAAACCAAGTCTGAGAGACCAAAGAAACATAGAAATAGGGGTCTGTGACCCGCACCCAAAACAGAAGGAAATTACAAGTCATCTTCCACATGGCAGTACTTGGCAGGATAGTGAACTAAGTGTGCCATAGGGGGTGGAGCCTGGGTCGATGACTCAACCAGTGCATGAACTGCATTGCTGAGAAGCCTAAAAGCATAGGAGAAAGCCAGTGGAAGGAACAAGTTACTTACATGTAACTATTTGTAACGCTCACCTGGTATCCATGGGGACGTCACTCAGCCTGTTCTGACCTCGTACGGCCTCAAACCCTTCCCTGGAGTCAACTCGACTGGAGACTGGGCCTGAAACACAGGATTGGTAGAGTTTAACACCCTATTGTCTCTGTGTGCTTGAACCACTTCTTCCCTGGGGTCCAACCCTTCCCTTAGATCCACAGCTCACCTTGTTTTCTTGGAAAGTGTGCTCTCCGTCCTGCTTTCAGCAGAGGGGCGTGTTGATTGATGCAGGCTTGTTGCTGCCTAGTTACCTCACTGGCAAGAGTCCGACAGGGAAGTATAATGAGTCTTTTGAACAGTTCTCTAACTTCGTTCCTTTCCTTCCTTAGATGATGGCCGGCGTACGGGGATGGCGACGTGCTGGTGAGATGAGTAGCGCTGAAGGTGAGTGAAAGCGCGATGCAACTCTTTAGTATTTGTATTCTTTTTCTGTGTCTTTTATCATTAGGACGACCGTCAGGGGGTTTGCTCATAGCCCTCAAGAACCAAATTTTCAAAAATGTAGTAAATATTTGGAAAAATCCCCTAGGTATTCACGCATGTAGAGAAAAAATATGTCTACAAGAGAAACCCTCAATTTGGGTCTTGATAAACATATGCTGGAACCCTGCCTGCTCAAAGTTGGACACTTTCTTAGAAGATCTGGGCCTATTACTGGAAGCAGTGAAAGTGAACTCAGCCTCTAGCAACATCATTTTGGCAGGATATTTTAATACGAACTGCCTATATCCACAAAAAGGAGAGGCATATCACTTGAATGCCGGGAAGATAAGTAGGGGAAGAATGTGGCAGGATCTCATGGAACGATGGGACCTCAGAATGGTCAATAGCAAACAAGATGGCGATCAAGGAACATACACAACATGGCATAGAGGGAAATCATCCTATGCCTTAGACTTTATTTTTCTATCTAAGAATCTGCATGCATCACCATCCCTTCTTGTTCTAAAACAGGAAGGAGGCAGTGATCACAGCAGACTTGAGCTTTCGTTCCAAAACATTCTCGGAACAAAAACGGAAAGAGAAATTCAGAATTTAGAGGGGAAAAAAGGGAAAATCAGAGTAGTGAAATATAAAGATGGGGGATTTAAACTCAGTAAGCGGCTAAAAGAGGTTCCTGAGTATATCTGGAAACTGGAATGCGACCCGCAGGTTTACCAAATTTCTCTGGGCAACATTAGCACCGGGAGAGTTAGCGGGGCGAGATAAACAAAAACATCTCCATGCCTTTGATGAACCAACGCAAAGGAGAAAAAGAGAACATAGGAAAGCCATGCGAGAAATTAAGAAAATAGGGTATCCGGCAGAACAACAGAAAATAGAAAACAAACTATAAATCTTGGTCAATCTCACAAAGGGAAATCCGGATGCAAACGGATGGGGAACACGTACTTAACATACTAAGAAGATAACAAAAGCTTCTGGGAAACAATGAACCATTTTGAGGGGGAAGCAGGAAATTCTCTGTGCAACCTAGTGTCTGAAGAGGGTGGGTTGAATATCTAACAGAGACCTACAAGAGCCACAGTACCTGTCACTTTACGACCAAACCAGATACACCCTGGCAACTCAATTTTAATGAGGAGGACATTTATGAAATCATAATCAACTCTTCGACATCTAAAGTTTCAGGATTGAACGGCCTGACCTATCAGACACTCAAAAGTGAACCGGTACTATGGTTGAAACTACCATCTGGTCTCTTTGAGGAAATCCTTAAGAAACGGACATTTTCAACTTCTTGGAAAATGGTTTTGGTAATACCCTTCTTTAAAAATGGGGATCGTCGGACAGCAGCAAATTATAGACCAATAGCGCTGCTTGACATTAAACAAAATATTTATGAAACTCCTATTAAAATCATGTTTCAAACTGGGAAGAAGATTTTGACATCCTATCACGCTTTCAAACCGGATTCCGGAAGGGACACTCAACATCTGTAAATGGTCTGATCCTAAATCTCTTGAAAGAACAAACAGGGGAAAAAAACCACCCTCAATGTATGGAGCTTGGATCGACCTATCAAAAGCTTTCGATCAAGTAGAAAGAGCACTACTCTGGCAAAAATTGCAAAGGTGGGGAATGCCAGAGACATTGTCCATCCTGGTGGAAATGCACAGAGAAATGAGCCTAAGAGTTTGGCTTGATGCAATGGGCCACCTCACAAAACTAAAAGAGGTTAACAGAGGGGTCAGACAAGGGTGCCATGGAGCGCCTCTTTTTTTCAATCTGGTTTTTGCAGACATGGGACCTTTCTTAGAACCGGCTGCAATGGCCAGTCCAACCCTAAATGGGAGAAAGATCTGTTGGCTGGCCTACGCAGACGACATGGTACTTCTCGACAGAACACTGATTGGTCTGCAATGTCTGCTAACGAAACTGAACGAGTATGTCGGGATAAACAAACTAACAATCAACCCTGCTAAGTCAAACATCCTAATTTTCAAACATCCTCTGTCAAAAATTAAATACAAAAAAACTGGAACCTGGGGGGTGAAGGTATAAGAGTTGTAGAAACCATAAAATATGTGGGTTATAATGTACACACCCATCCAACACAATATAAGGCAGAAGCTGAGGTTATGGCCAAGGTAACAAGCCACGTCACAAATGATTAAATTGAACTTCAAATGCTGTAAATCTTCCATCCTTCCGCTAGTGAAGTACTATCTAGCAAAAGTGGTCCCAGTGATACTATATGGCCTGGAAGCCAAACCGGGGCTTTGGTCAGCAAACTGGGAAAGCTTCGAGGGTCGACTATGGAAAAGGGTCTTGGGACTTCCAAGTTGCACATATATAAGAAGTATGAGATTCGAGCTGGGCCTAAAGTCGTTGAAGTGTATGGCAGAATGAAAACTTATTTCCCTGTTTCGAGAAATAATTACAGGTAAAGAGAACTCACTACGGAGACCTTAGGTCTCAGAGGCTGCAGGGTAAATCTTCCCTTCTGAGGTCACTTGGTGAAAGGGTAACGAAGGCACTCATAAGAACAGATCTTGATGAGGAAACTCTGGTCCTAAACCCACTCAAAATAAAAAAAAACTAGAACTCTTAGACTGGATCGAAACAATAGAGAAAGTAAGATCAGATCCAACCCAAAGTGCATTCTTGAGGGGGGAAAAGGAACTTGGGTGTCTTTCACGCTACCTAATGAAATTCCCAAATAGAAAGCTGTGTTCAAACTTCCTCAGAATGAGACTTAATCTTGTCCATTGCAGGGTGGTTTTGGAAAAACGTAACCAAGGGGATAAGGCAAAAAAAACTGTGTTCGATTTGCACAAACCCTGCCAAACAAACATTAAGGCATTTATTAATGGACTGTGAAGGTTCACGGATACATCGGTCAAGACTTTTCATGAACTTTGTGCGCAGAAGAGGATATTATATCGGACTTCTTGTGGGACAGACTCATATCTGGCACCAAAGCCGCGCTGACGTCAGCAACCGTCCAGGTGTTAACCAACTGCAAAATAATCATTTAAGATGCATAGATAAGGAAAATAGTCCATCAAAAACATTGCTCACACAGATGGCACATGGAAAAGATCATAATCAAATGGAACAAATGGCCAGAAAAATTGGCAGGGTTGGCAAAAAAGGGAATACAACGGTTTTTTTTTTTTTAAGATAAAAAATGTGTATATTTGTAAAGAAATGTATATAACATGTTTGTTTTATCTGGTTCTTTTTGTAAAGGCTAATCGAGCCAAAACAAATAAAATAAATACATTTAAAAAAAAGATCTTCCTGGGGATCTGGTGTAGCAGGAGATAGCCACCAGATGCACCTTGATGGAGGCGTACACCAGACCAGCCTTTGCCAAGTATAGCAAGTATGGAATGATCTGTGGAGCCGTGACCCTCTGGAGGGGTAATTGTCTGAGACCGGCACCACGTAGCAAAATGTTTCCACTTATGACCATAGCACTTCAAGGTCGACGACGCCCTAGCCTTGCGGGGACCTCCCTGCAGTCCGCTGGCAACTCATAGCCTCAAAACTCTGCAGGAGCCAAGCCTCAGCAATCCTGGGTCGTGATGAAGTATTGTGCCTCCTTCTCTGGCGAGAAGATCCAGAACCACCAGCAACTTGACTGGAGGCGACCCGGACAGGCTGAGAAAGTCTGGATACTAAATCTGCCTCGGCCATGCCGGGAAGATGAGTGTCATCTTGCATTGACACTGAGTGTGTTGACGACTCATAACAAGAGAGGGAACATGGGAAACACGTACAGAAACAGTCCTTCCCACAGGAAGGAGAACATGTCCCCCAGGCTCCTCGGCTGGTGGAATCTGCTGGCAAACCTCTGGCATTTGGGGTTCGCCGCCGTCGCAAACAGATTGATCTGAGGTCTGCCCCACTTGAAGAACAGAACAGGAGGTCCACCTGATCCTGCCCAAGTTCACACTCATGGCAGGACCGTAGTTCCCTGCTGAGAGAGTCTGCAATGGTGTTCTTGACTTCTGCTAGGTGAAGAGGGACGAGGAACATCTCCTGTACGACGGCCCAGTGTCAAGTCCTGTGCTTCCTTTGTGAGCGCAGGGGATCGAGTGCCTCTTTGCTTCCTGAGATAGAAAACGGTGGTGGTGTTGTCCATGAAGTTCATCACCACCTTGCCTTTCAGAGACGTTAGGAACGGCTTGAGGGCCCAGAACACTGCCTGTAGCTCTAGGATATTGATATGTAAATCTTTGTCCTCCAGCAGCCACAGGCCTCTGGCGTGCAGGCACCTGGTGTGCGCACCCCAACCTTCCAGGGAGGCGTCCGTGGTGACGGTCTCCTGGTATGTTTTTTTTTTAATCCCGTGCCCTGGATGATGTTGAGCGGATGCCCCATCACACGTCGGAACCATTCGTAGAGGGATCTTGTATGTGAAGCTTCCGGACTCCTGTATCCAACGGGCATCCAGGAATTCCTGTAGGGGTCACATCTGCAACCTGCAGAGCCGGACAAGGTAGATGCATGACGAGATCATGCCCAGCAAAAACTTGAAGGCCCGCACCGTGGCTGTCTTCGTCGACGATAGCCGTTGCACCTTTCCTTGAATCGCTGATAGACTCTCCTCTGAAGGGGATGCCAGGCAAGACACCATATTGAGTATGCCCAGGAACAACGCATTCTGCGATGGCATTAAGCAGGACTTCGGATAGTAGATGAAGAACCCCAGATCCGGCAATAGTCGTGTATGCCCTGTAAACCTAGCTGTGCCGCCACTGGTGACAGACATTTCGCGAACACTCTTGGGGCCGACTTCAAGCCGAATGGTAGAGCCTTGAATTGGTACTGCTGCCACTGTACCATCAAACGTAGAAATTCCTGATGTTTCTTGTGAATGGGTATGTGGAAATCGATGTCCTCCAGGTCCACGACATCAAGAAGTCTCCTTTTCTAGATTGACCAAGCAGGTTCTGCAACGTTACCATTCTGAATTTTTGGGACTTCAGGTATTTGTTCAGACGTCGTAGGTCCAGGGTGGGCCCGCAAACCCCCCCCCCCCCCGTCTTCTTTCTGACTAGAAAATTTTCTGTAATAGACTCCGAAGCCATTGGGAAACTAGCTCTATCGCCCCTTTTCGTAGCATAGCTCGTACCTCTTCCAGAAGTTGAGGGATGTGCTGCTACCGACTGGGAACCAGAGTGATCCGTGGACAACGGCGTTGGAACACCAAAGTGTGACCTTGGCCGAGAAAGTCCAGCACCCATCTGTCGGTGGTGGTATTTCTCCATGCGCTGTTGAAGTGCGTCAGGCGGCCTCCCACTGGGGTGCACGAGTGGGGGTCCAACATCCTGGCCGGTTGAGGCTTGGATGGGCAATGGCAACACTGTCTTCTGCTACCGTAGGCCTGGGGGCGGCTTCTGTAGGCTTCTTGCATTGAACATCGGAAGGCTGTCTGTACAATGTGGAGAACCCTTTTGAAGACCTGCTCGATTTTCCCCTGGAGGAGTGAAAAGACAACGAGCGATGATGCTGGAGCGTGCCGTGGGAACAGGCCGTCTCCATATCAGTCTTGATGGCCTGGAGGGACACATCGACGGCATTGCCAAACAGACTCTTCCCCTCCAAGAACATGTCTAGTACCTTTGCTTGGACCGCCTGACGGAAATTAGTGGCTTTCATCCAGCTCTGTGGATGAAGGCAGACACCGTTCCCCATTTGTCAGAACCCAATGTCGGCGACGTCCACTGCCACTGTGATGGTCTGATCTGACGCCACATCCCCTTTCTGGAAGAGAGCGAGGGCTAGCATCTTCTTATCTTCTGGGAGAAACTCCAAGATCGGTCCCAGCTTGTACCACAATTCCCTGTCGTACCTGGCCATGATTGCCAGGACGTTGGCTGCCTTGGTTGTGGACGCTGCAGTGTAAACTACCTTCTTCCCCATGGCGTCCATCCTTTTCGTCCTCACTGTCCGGAGGGACCGAAGACGACAAGGACAGGTTAGCTGACCGTTTCCTCGCGGCCGCTGACACCACGGAGTCGCAAACTCAGGCATTTGGGTGCAGGGTCCGGCACCCTATATTTCTTCTCCAGCCTATCCCGCTTGGCTGGAGCTGTGCAGGGTTCTTCCTTCCCAAATATCGTCCAGACAAGGCACTGCCATGATAGTCTTCCTCTTGGCCTCACGCCTTTGATACAAGAAGCCCTCTTTCTTGGTTTCCTCGGGCACCATCTGGAATAGCTCAGAGGCCCTGACGATCATGGAGTGGAACAAACCCGCCTCATCTGGTGGGCACACCCCATGCAGGGCTTCCAAATGTAGAGAAACACTGTCTTCTCCAACAATGTCTCCACCATCATCCGTCGTCGTGACCATATCCGTTCAAGTAACCGTTTCTGGGTCTGCTGGGGGAGTTGGGGCCCCACGTGGTGGAGGAGGTTTATATGGGGCCGTCAGATGACTGTTACTCCATTTCGTAGGAGGCTGGTCGGGGACCTGGGGATCTCATCCGGATCTCTGACACCAAGGTGCGTAGAGTCGATAGAAGATCCAAGGAAATGTCCCTCGCCTGAGAAGGAAGAACTGGAAAATTAGGCCCTGCGTCGTCGTCCTCTTCCTCATGGACCGTATGCAGGGACTCCTGATCTTCGTAGTCCGTGGACGAGACCTTCATGGTTTGGGTGACAAGGGGGTAGGAGGATGTTTAGGGGCCTCCTTGCCCCCCCCGCCCTTTTTCCCTCCCTGAGGGCTTTGAACCGGGACCTGGTGTCGCACCTAGGCGGCAGGGACACTTTCTGTGCTGTGGGAGCTACCCTCGTAGGATCAGTGCCCGTATTTGCCGTGGTAGTAGTAGCCATAGACGGAGTCGCCGACAAGGTCTTTGTGCCCGTTGAGCCTGCTTGGGCTGCACAGCCTTCTATGCCTGCGGCTTCTCGGATTTCTCCCATAGCTTGGCCGGGGTAGATGACTTCCTCTTTGAAGAGGAGCTTGATGGTAGACTGGCAATGGAGGCGGAAGATGGTGCTGATCACGCCCTATCAACTTGGGGACCTGCTTCAGCGGCAAACCCGGTGGACTCAGACTTGCGGTTATTTCCTTATCTTGGGCCCTCACGGATGAGGCACCCTCAAAGGACTTAGAAAACTGCTCCACAGTGAGGCATGACCCTGCTCGGAGCACCGGTCAGAGGCCTTGTTCATTAAGCTATGCCGGCAGCCTAATATGCCTGTCCTTTGTTGTTTTCTTAGAGAAAATGAGGTATATCGCACACTCTACTTCCTTATGGTCCGGGTACAGGCAGAGGCATTGTAGGTGCTCGTCTTCCACAAACACATTCCGTAGCCCGCATTTGGTGGAGGGACCTTCCCTCATCCCCCTCCGTCATGGTCGGAGGGCGCAAAGTAGGCCCAAGAAGGCCTTACAGAATCTTCACAGACAACTGGTCCCCACTGTCGGCCGATGAAGAAATGAGCACACAGGCTCTTGGAAACAAAAATTCTTTTCCATCAATAAACACGAAAAAACGTACAAATAGCTCGGCGGAGCAACTCGAGTGGTGAAGCATGCAGTAAAAATCGCGGCTTAGGGAGAGGACTGTCATGGAACGGGGCAGTATGACCCAGAGGACAGTGATCGGTTTAGAGTAGAATTATAGTTTTCAGTGAAAGTGAAACAGTTTTCTTTTACCAAAGATTCCCAGCCGGACGACGGGGAATAGTCATGAGCATGTGAATCCATGCCAGAACTCATGCTAGAGAACTGTATCCTTGTGTCTAACTCTTCGCACCAGGCCAATTTCACACTGTTGGGGACAATTCTAATTCTATGGCTAATCTCCCTTACCTTAAGAGTCCCCCAGCAGCTTTGCTGGATTTGAAGGGTTTGTTTTTTTCTCCTGCTAAGAGTGTGACTCTTTTTCCCACTCTTAGGCATATTTGCAATGTGTGTCCTAGGCTATTTTTTGTGTTTAATGTCTATGGGGTTTATCTCACCCTCATAAGAACCATCTTTCTACACGTTTGTTACACAGCACCCTCAGTGCAGTAACACAGGGGTTTCGCAGCGACCCCCTGGGACTGACTACAGTCTCCCGGGGCATGTAAAGTCCCCATTGAGTTTACTAGTCAATTTGTATGAACTAAACCAGTACACCCCATCTTACTATGCAGTTACTGGGAAGGGTTAATAGTTTTTTCCTGGTGTTCATTTTCGAGAGGGTACCGTACAGTCCCTCTCTTAAAAGTTTCTGGCTGGTGGCAGTGGTTACAACAGAAAATATTCGACCGCAAATATTTCCCTATGGGATTTTCCCATTGTTTGAGGCTACCACTTTTTCTGACAGCCTCTAACATACCGCTGGTTTATTTTATTATTAACTTTACTCCGGTAGGTTTATATGCCAGAACTTTAATATAAATTCTTTCTCGTGTCTTTCTCTAAACTCCTAACCCAGGTCGGGGATCCTTTGTCCGTCCCTTTGGCGGGCTTCTGCCAAGAAGCCCTCCTTTTGGTGCCACTGAGTCTGGGGTGGCACCATTGTGTGGGAGGGGGAGTAACACCCCTGGACAGGTTTACCGCAGCAACCCATGTCGCACTCTAACCTGATAGGCTGGAGGGTCTCCCTCCAAGATGACCACTCCACTGTGCGAGTGACAGCTAAGCTGTATGAATGAGGATCTTTTTGCATAAAAGCAGGGTCCTGAGGACTGGAAGAGCAAGACGTCGCCACTGGTCCTGAGGACTGGAAGAGCAAGACGTCGCCACTGGAACTGAGGAACCGAAGACAAGAGAAGCCAAAGACATCTGCAACGACTGAACCACCGGTGAAGCCCTGCTGCAGCGTCTCACCACTTTTCTCCACACAACGAGAGGAGAGCTTCATCTGAAAGAGCCTTCTTCCCTTGAGCCGGTGGGGCCAACCAGTTTGCCAATCGCCTTCTTGGACCTGCCTTGGTCGAATCGCCAGTGGCCAGCACTTGGAGGCTGGTTAGCCAGGCAGCCATCCACCCGGACCGCGATTTAATGGAGCGTACCTTTTATTTGTTGGGCAGCACCGCGGCTGGTTTCATCCCTGGGTAGTGCAGTCACTCGAAACTTCCTCCACGACGAGAGTCCCTCTTCCTCTGCTGGATCACCCGAACTGCAGGAACTACCAGGAACAACCGCCACCACAGGAGCCTCTCCTTCATTTTAAGGTACTTTGTTCCACCAGGCCTCCCTTTTTGTGTGGTAGCGCTAAAGGGGTTTTAAATCCTTTACGTACCTGTTGGGTTGGTCGCCCCTTGCGTCTAACATTGTCTTTCGCCTTCTGCACCCACGTTTTCAAATCGTTAACCAAAGACTTGACAGCAGGTACAAGAACATTTTGCTCCTGGGCCCTCGCCCTGTACCATTGACTCTGGCACAGGCCTATTGACGCTGGCTAAATTTGTTAGAACTGCCTTCTCTAGATTGCTTCTCAGCTAGAATTGTGTTGGTGCACCTACTTTTAACCACCTTTTCCTTCCCACTTTTAAAACTTGTGAAGTGCCATTTTGCTCAGATCTCATTTGAGTATTCTCTATGCTAAAGTACTGTCTTGCCTAAACTTGTTCACAAACTTATTGGGAAGTGTTGCTAAGGTGCCTAAGAAGATAATCCTGTTTAACTTGTCCTTTCCCTCCCTTGTGAGAAATTGCTAGATTGCCATTTGTGTTTGATTTTCACTGTGCTGTTTTGCTCCGTTTTCACTCTTGCTCAAACTTGTCTACAATTTAACTAGGGAGTTGTGCCTACTTTTCTTGACTGATTTTAACTTGCTTTATTAACTGTGATTAATGTGTTGAACTAGAAGTGTCTAAAATAAATATATATTCTTTTTAATACAAAGCTTTGGTCAGTGTTTCCTTGTACCATATCACTGTAGTCCTATTGTGTAAACCCTGAATACTGCTCATCTCTCCCTCTTGAGATAAGGCTGACTGCTTAGCCACAGCTACCAACTAAATCTTTGTGGTACAGACTGATACCAAAGGGGATTTATTGCTCATACCTGTAGTCTTAATCTTCTGCAGTGGCCCCTAAGGGAACTGCCCAACACACTCAAAGCAGTGTAGGAGGGAGGAAAGTCTGGAGGGCTTGAATGAAAGGAAAACAATAACTTAGAAGAACCAACTATAAGACCCAGGCATCAGACGTGGTGCGGGACCATTCTGAACCGAACTGGGAAATTCTCCCTTTGTAGCAAGTGTGACCGAGGGGACTGTGGAGGCAACAATTCCGCTTCAAGGCTCCTCTGTCTCTACCCATAGTAAAGCAGCAAGTCTGTTGTCTATTTGGCAGAGTCTGACCTCTCCCACAAGGGGCATTCTGTCAAAACTCTGGGAGTCTACCTGGATTCCAGCCTATCCACGGACAGACAAGTCAATGCAATAGTATCCGCAGCTGCATATCATGCCAAACCTATCAACGCAGTCAGACCCTTTCTCTCCAAAGAGAACTGCACCAACATAGCCAGAGCCGTCACCGGCTCTAGGCTAGACTACTGTAACATACTCTTTCTAGGAACCTCCAATAAAAACTTAGAGAGATTACAAGTAATACAGAACAATGCTCTCCGGGCATCCCAAGGCATTGCTAAAAGAGAACATCTCTGGGGCCAGAAAACCAGCCCACTGGCTCCCAATAAAGGAAAGGATCGTATTCAAAGCCCTAACACTGACCCACAAGTGCATTCACCTCACTGCTCCTGCATACCTCTCACAAAGGATCCACCCCGTCTCCACTACCAGGCCAACTAGATCACTGTACACCAACATGCTCTCTGTGCCACTAGTAAAAAGAGTAAAGGCGGGCGGATCCAGCTTCCCTTATCTCGCGCCCACTCACTGGAATGCCCTACCACCCACTATCTGAGGTGAGGCCTCCCTCACCACCTTCTGCAAAACGCTGAAAACTACCCTCTTCACATAAGGCCAGACACATCAGCATGAATACTTTTCATGTATGTTGTATTATAGGACCAAATGCAATATCTGTAACAACAGTATGATGTCTTTTTGTATTCATAATGTGTCAACAATTGCTACCGTGCCTGTACCATGTAACTGAGTTATTGCAAGTAACAGCGCCACAATGCCCCTGGGCTGCTTGCACGCTATATAAATATAAATAAATAAATTGGTGACAGAAGGTCAAAATCTGCAACCTCAGCTGGATAACAGAGGGATGATGAACAGCCAAACCCAAAGCTATTTCTGCCACTTGGAACCTCTGTAAAAAGTCTTTGGATTTAGCCCAGATAAAGGGAACGTCTGTCAAAGGAAATATCCAGAAGTTTCACCTGTGCAAACCCGGATGTCCTCATCCATGAATGCTGCCAGACTACTGTTCCAGTAACCATAGTGCAACAAACAGTCACAATTTCAAAATCTTCTGGGAAGCTTCCCTTTCATCAGGTATAATGGCCTTGAAGCCTCCCTCAACTCATCGCCAGGAAGGAATTCAGCTGCTCCACTCACTGCTGACCAGAAGCCAAAAGAAAATGTAGCCGTGGCACGCGGTGGTTGTGGGGGCTGTGTGAGCGCAAGGCTGCCTGAGGCAAAAACATTGTACCCGCTATGTGTCTTATCTCTTGCTTTCCCTGTCTAGAGGCAGAGAAGGGAATCTGGAAGTCCAAAAGTTGACGGTAGCTACCTTGCCCATCAAACTCTTAAAGGCATGGGTGGACAGGAAGTCTGGGTCAGAAGAAGCCAGGCCATGTTTCCTTGCTGATTCCAGTTCTACTGCTGAGATTGAGGTTGTTTTCTCCCAGGCTTCCAGCACCCGATGCCTCAACTGCTACACTGAAGTGCAGAACAGTCTCCTTTGTAATGCCCTTAATCCAGGATACAAGTTAGTTGAAATTGAATCTTAGGTCTGGCTGATGCTGATAACCCTAGGGTGTCAACCACTTTGGCCATTATGCACTGGAGGCATGCGGTTTATCCAGAGTCAGTATGGGTGGGATACCTCGCTCCAGAGAAGTGACAAAGCCACTGTCTCTTGTACTTCTGAAACAAACTCAAGCAAACCTTCACCATCTTGTTGAACTACTCTGGAAATTCCCTTTCCTCTCTAGGACAAAGTGGCTCCATCCCGAAGGGAATAATGTCACTTTCATCGTCAAAGATTTGGCCCATCTTCAACATAAATGGCCCCAAAGAAAACAGGGCATATTGAAGAGGAGGTCCAGCCCATGAATTTGGATAGAATCCAGTACATCATTGAGAGGACACAATAGCAGGATGCTTTATATGTGGTGATTGCCTCAAGGGAAGTTAAAGCCTTTGATTTAGTCTAATGAGCTGGGAGTGGATACATGCAACATTGGGCAGATTTGGGATTGGGGAAGGTTTTATTATGTCGGTGTGATTGATATACTCAAAACCGGTAGCCAGGGTCCGAATGGGTAAATATGTCTCTGCGGCTTGGGATATTCGTAGAGGCACCAGGCAATGCTGCCCATTATCACCAATGTTATAGTTATATATTACACGGCCCGCGGTAGCGGGCGTTAAGTTATGGTTAAGTTGCTAAACCCATAGGAAGACCACTTTTTCGGTGGCTTATAACTTCGCTCCCCTGGAGGAATCCTCAACAAACTTTGCAAAAAAAGAAAAAAATGGCCGGCTCTGAATTCTTTCGCCAAGTTGGGTGAGGTTTCGTGCAGTGGGGGGGCAAAGTTATAGGGGGTCTCAATTTTCTTTGTTTTCCATAGACTGAATGGGGAAAAACTTTGCACACAGCTACAGCCCGAATGGCTGGACGGATTTTCACCAAATTCACGGCAGGAGGGGGGGCTTGGGTCAGAAAGCGTGCTTTTGTGTGTTTGGTGGTAATCCGACCAGTAATTTATTAGCAAAATACTGAAACATATGTCGCTAAAAATTTGTGATAACTGACCCATTTCCCTGTTCGCTCCCTGGACCAACGTGTCATTGGCCTGCGGGATGCTTTGCTGTCGGCGAACAGTTGACGCGGGCGGTGGTTGGCTGGAGGGAAGCGTGCAGTGTGTCAAAGCTTTTGGGAAACGCTGCCATGGTGTATCAGACGATAGTGTTGCGACGTATGTGGCAAGGCTCTAAGCTGTTGTGTGCATGGCTGGGCCTCTTGTACGTAGCAGTGCGCGTAGTAAAATTAGTCATATCTGGCTATTTCCCTTTTCGCAGCGCAGCAAAAACTTTGAACTGCAGTGTGCGGTGACTGGATGTGTGAAAAGTGTTCCGTGACGGCAGTATGTTGTATCGGAGGACAATGCAGCGGCAAAAGGATCTGAAAAACGTAGTGTACGGCATCTGGTGGTGGGAAGAAGGGATGGAAAGGGTGCAGGAGTGAGAAGAGCTTCACACGATATATATCACTATACAAGAGGACAGAGGTCTGCCAGTCCTATCCTGCGTTATGGCATGCGAGCTACAACAGCGATGTCTTTCTGTCATGAGTGGTGGCAGGCACATTTGCAGAAGGGGAGTGCGTTCCATGACACATGAGGATTTAAACATAGCGTGTACTATGGTGTGCTGTGTGACATAAGTCCATAGCCCATTGGATGCATGGCTGCAGCCCTAGCACAGATAATTATGTGCACAGGTTGAAAAGGTATGTCCACTGGTTGAAAGTAGGTGCCACATTGTTGCTTATTGTGTACGATGTGGACACAATGGTGGTTGCATGAGTGTGGTGCTTGGTAGAACAACCTACAGTTGTCGGTGTATGGGTGAAGACGGTGCAGTGACCAGTTGTGCAGTGTGTCCAATGGATGTATTAACGGAATAGTGTACATATGGAAGAGGTCCCGGTGCAAATGTTTCTTCTATGTGCTTGCGTAGTGCCCATTGCGTAGATTAGTAAGTGTTGCAGTACAGTACTCACCATTGGTGCTTATAATGCTTTGTGATTGGAATTGGGTAGCGGTGAAAAGCACAGCGAGATGTTTCTGCATTACGGTAAGTGGAACATGTGTTCTTGTGTCCCTGCTTCATGGTGTGGCGGTTGGCTGACGTGCTGGTGCGTATGTTGCTTTTGTGATTCATAACATATGCATACCTAGTCGCCTGCATGCTCTGTTATTTTGTGTTGAGTGTGGACTAGGCCTAGACTGTTGGGTGCATGGCCGAAGGCCGTAGGCCATGTATCCAACAGCCTAGGCCTTCATCATAGGTTCCACAATATAATGCAGTGGTTATTGTGCATGCATTTGAGTTGGTAAGTAGCACACAATGGTTGCGGAGGACTTTGTGCACTTGATGGAACAGCAGAAGTGAGCTCCTATGCGTTCATTACCATATGGTGCACATAATTGCCCCTGTTGCACAATAGGGAGCCACATGTCCCTATGTGCGTTTGCTATGGTTTGGACCTTATAAGACCCTTGCTTGAGGAAGTGTTTTACTACATTGCGCCATGAAAGGAAGTTATCAGCATTAGAAAGTTTCATTATGGACAATGTACACAGCTACTCGCATACCGTTCTGCACAGGCAACGCAATGTAATTGAGCCATGTGTATAAAGATGTGGCCAGGGTGAAAGTTGACAGGCGCATTTGCAGATGGTGCCTGCATTACATATGACATGAGAAGTAAAACATAGGTTGTAGTAGGGTGTGGAGTGTGTGCTGAGGCTAAGCAGTCAGTGATGGTAGAGCAATGGCAGAAGTGGAGAACACATGAAACTTGCAACGTACACTGTAGTACGGTGTGTTGCGTGTGCTAAAATGTTGCTTTTATGGTTGTGGATTATGTTGCAATTCTTACACTGTGTAGTATATGTCTGAACCTGATGGCCAGCTTCTCCAGTGTGTTCTGTGGGAGAAGTGGTGAAGTAGAGGATGCTTAGAAGTGGCTAGGGGTGACCTGCATGTACCTGGCCACAACTCTTATGTTGTGCTGGGTGTGGCCAACGGCTACACTGTTGGGTGTATGGCAAAAGCCCGTAGCCTGTAGGCCAGTCACCGAAGAGGCTAGGCCTGCTCCATAGCATGCCACCATAACGCAGACATGCGCTATGCAGTTCTCCTATGGTGGTGATGTTGAAAGAATGGTTGTGCAGGACCTTATAGACGTGGTTGAACAGTACAAGTGACACGATATGTGTCTGTTATCATATGGTACCCATTATGCCACTACCTTGGACATTAGGGAGCCACATGGCGCTATTTGTGGTTGCCATGAGTTGCCCTTTACCCCACCTATCATATGTTACATTTGTGGATTGTGGTATGTGGGAAATGTTCCCTTTCATGAAGCTGTTATGTTGTGCTGGGTGTAGGTAAGGCCTACAGTATTGGGTACATGGCCAAGGGCCGTAGGCCATTGGTTATGCACCCAAGAGCCTATCCCTTGACGACAGCCAGCACACCATACTTCGGCCATGTAGAGTTGCCTAGGTTTTTCTCAGCGGATGGTGACCTTTGAATAATGGGTGCAGAGAGCATTTTACACTTGGTGGAACAACCAAAGTAAGATGCTATTCGTTTGCGCGCACATGTTGTAGGTAATTGCACGTGTTGCACATTAGGGTGTAATTTGCCCACAGCCAGAGGTCGGGAGGTGTTTTATAAACAGAAGCATGTGTGCCTTTATGTGCAGTGCTGGGATGCTCAGCACAGACTATGACAGCATTAAGGAGCAAGATTTGCAGTGGGTCCAAGGAAATGGAATTTGTTTGAACTCCATTGGCAATGCTGTTTTGTTTGCCACTCTGCACACAGCATTGAATACAATCCTGTAGAAGTCTAAGAGAAGAGTTGACGTTCAGCCAGTACAAATGTGAGGAGAAGGGAACAAACACAGCGAAAGACAAAAAAACAAAATGTGTAAGCAAGCATGTACATAAGAAAAAAAGGACAAAAAAACCCAACACAAACCTTTTCTTTTCTGGGACAGAAATACAGACCTAACTCCTTATCCTGTTTTACACACTAGAAAGCCAGTGTTGGGGTTCGCCTGGCAGGGGGAGGTGACATGGGTCCAACATCACAGAGTCGTCAGGCAAGTAGTGCAGATTAAGTTTACGTCATGCAGTAAGCCGGGGAGATGAGAGGAAACAGCAGACAAAATAGAAAGACTTTGAGGTGCTTCCGGAACCGGCGAGGATTCCCCTCAAGTGTCAGGGACCCTGTTGCAGAGGGAGGACCCAGGCGAAAGAGCACATCTAGCAAAAACTGTTTTTTTGCAGAAGCGCGTGACCCTGAGGGAGTTGGAGACGGATGAGGGAAGAGCTCACGCACGCAGATATATAGGGAGTTAGATTTGAAGGTATTGTGGTCCCAGGGGCCAGAAGGCCTTCTGCATAATGCAGAGTCTTCTCACTTTATTCCTTGCAGCCACTGGGAGCTATTGGCGACATTTCAGTGCAGGAGAGATACCATCCCATGTCGCGTACTCCTCTTGTGGATGCGTTGCAGATGGCGGAGAGTAGAAGGGGTCAGATTTAAAAAGCCTGCTGTAATAGTGCAGCCTACACAGAAGTACAGCTGTGCAGATAATGATCTTTTGGAAAGTTGCTTTCCCTTGGTACTATACATTCAATGCTGCTATTGATGCATTTTGTTAACGATTTATGTAGAAGGTGGGTTCGTGGGGAAAACCTCTTGTAGTATTGTCGGAAGGAAAGCAGGGACTTCCTGTGTCGATATTACAATGTATATGGGGCAATGAGAACGTTGCAAGCACATATCACTAACGTGCCACTTCATGGTAGGGGATGGGAAAAACCCAGTATACTTTTAAAGAACGTAAGGGCCGCTCAGTGGCAGATACCATGCGCAGAGGCACTTATAACACAGTAATACGCATAGTGCAGAAAAAGTTTCAGTACCTTACATTTGTGGTAGTGGATGAATGTGGATGCACACATTTTGCAATCTATTACTGAAATTTGTAGTGGACGTGCTGGCAAGTGACAGTACACTAGCAGGCTGATTTTCTAACGGTACCTATGAAGTGTTGTGCAGCACAGACAGTGTTAGATGGTAACGTCTTGAATGGCATTGGTGGAATCGTGTGTGCCCATTTACCCATACCCAATGTGGTGGTGCTGGACAAAAGGTAGTGGAAAGGGAGGAAGGACTGTTCCTGCTTTATTGGGTTGCGGCCCTCACGGTGCTTTGGGCACCGCACGTGCCACAATCTGTGCTTTTTACAGTGCAGTCCAATGCACATGGGACTTTCTGGATTATCCACTTGGGTACAGTTGGTGGGGTTCACAGGAAGGGGCGTTCAAACTGCTGTTCATTATACTATCCGTATTGAGGCTGGCTGACATGGCGAAACCCATAGTATTTCCTTTAGGTGATGCCTTTTTACTCAATCTGTACAAGTATGCCCCGGAAAGAAACTTTGATGGCAATTTCGGGTCGGAAGAAGCGGTCACATTGTGGAACGGTGTCTACGAGTGCAGTTTCGCCGCAATGGATGCACTTTGCAAAGAACTGCCCACTTTCGGTAGAGGCGATGTTATCGTCATCCACTACGGCGGTATGCATATGGGTTACATGTCTCGTTTAGGCTTGTTCCGTCGACTAAAGAGGTTGCTAAAGCTAGTGAAGAGGCTTTTTCCCACTGCCAAGGTGCTGTTCTCATCGATAACATCACGAAGAGTGTGGGCACTGCTTACGGATGTTGTTCCGAGCCAGACGGAGGACGGTGTCTCATCAACAGAAGCAGGAATACTTTTTGTCCGCTGCTGGGATGTTCTTCTGCAACAATGACATAATTAGTTGTGGAAATGCAGAATTATTCCAACCAGATGGCATTTCTTTGCCTCCCAATGGTAATGCTGTTTTGTTTGCCCGTCTACAAGATGTGGTGAAGAGTTTACTGTAACAATGTCGGCACAAGAAAACACAAAATCAAATAAAACATGAAAGAAAAGGTGTTCCTCTAGAAGCATCTACAAACCCCCCCGCTCCCCAAAAAAAAGCTCTTTTAAGAGAAGCCCCTTATAACAAACTTTCCTTACCCTGGTTGCACGTTGTGCCCCCACGCTCGCACACAGCACGAAAGCCACATCCAGGGATTTTTAGGTTTTAGGATGGCAGCGATGGAAATGGGACTGTGGGGCCACAGGTGGAAGCGTGTGGAACTTTTTAACAGTACGCAATGACAGCGTGCCGCAAAGCAGAAACTGGAAAGGGAAGGAGGAATGTTTCTGCTTCATTGGAACACGGCCCTTGCCGTCCTTGGGGAAACGCACGTGCGCTTACTCCCCTTTGCCGTGAGCTACCCATGCGATTGGAACAATGAGTATCGCAGCTGCGGTTGCGTGTGGCACAGCAAGATCCGTTCATAATTTTGTCCATTACTGTGCATACTCAGCCGGACAAACATGGTTGCTATTAGTTGCAGACGCACTGTAGCACATCAGATTTGGTGCAGCATTACTTACAGGGCAAACCTATGTGGCCTGCTACGTGTTCAGCAAAGCTGCAAACTGATTGCTCAGCACCTTTGGGGTGTGCCCTTTTGTAGGGTTGCTGTGGACAACTTTCTCCCGGAAAGCAGGCCTACATTGTTCCAAACCATACATACATGTGCAACGGCACATTGTGCTGTGTCTAAGCGTGTACTTACCGAAATAAAACTATAGTTTTCTCAACCCTGCACTTTCCCGCTGTTCGAGGGTCTGGCTCCTGTCCCCGAAATAAGGGCTCATGCCCACAGTGGTTGCGATTGCATGGTGTCGTCACCACTGTTCTCCTTTGGGGCGGCTGTCCGCTGCATGCGTTTTGGGCGGAATACAATGTGCGCACGTGCATGTGTGTCCTATGCACACCATTGCCTTTTCTCTACTGACTAAAACTTCGCCAAACGTGCGCCAACAATTTAGGGAGATGCTGGTTATTTATAAGGTACAGCAGGTGGGATGTTTATCTGCATAGCTACCTGTAGGATGTGGGTGGACGCCCAACCTAATTAACGTGCCTTTGCATATTCTGCACAGTGGCGATGTCCGCAGGACACAGAGGAACAGACACAAGTGCGTGTACTTGCACTACGCATAAACATCCGGGCGTACACACATTGATTGGTGGTGGACAACATACGGACGTGCGCAGCATGCTGGCAGCGTACAGATATCTCCATTGTCATTGCGGATAGGCCGGACAGCTGCAGTGTACTTAGGACACCTACCTTTTTCTTACTTGCGGTCATTGCAACAAGGACTGTGTGCCGCTGAGTCAGAACCCCATTTCAGGTACAAAAAAAAATGATCACTCAAACAGTCAGCAACATTCTCATTATTGTCGTTTCCTTGTACACATGCATACAACCCATTTGGAAAGAAAGGTGTAGCAGAAGTACTTATGGTATGGGGATTTGCACAATTTGGTTGTGAGAGGAGGAAGAGATTGATGTATTACCGTAACGTGTCCCATGAAATTGTTTTTGAGGGAATGGGGGCTCCGACATGGGGAAGGAGTACACATGCAGGTATGCCAGTGCTGTGTTATTTTGTCTAAATGATATCCTTGTACGCAACCTTCAAAGCGGCACAATTGTTCACCAATTTCTCGACTTTGACTTCCACGCTGTCCATTTCCCTATGCACAGAGTTTCTTTCCTTTCCTATGCCCGTATGCTGTTGTGGAAGAGTTGCTGCTTGTACTGCCTTGCTTTCCTTGCCAATATGTTGTCTTACCAAAAAGAAAATGTGTTTGATGTACATGCAGCAATATATACTACATATTTTTTACGGTTCACAGCACTGTGCGGACCAATGGGGTTACTATAGAAAGTACTTGCGTCATGAGGAACATTTTCTTCCTGCCACTGTAATGTGCTTGCCATTGCTGCATTACACCAAGACACGTTATGCTTCCATACTATTGCATACTGCAGCAACAGTGCAATTATTTTACAAAGGTTAGGGTCCTTACTACATTGTACTGACGTTCAGGTCTTTGCATTTTCCAGTACTTACTCTGGCAGTTCGTTCTTTAAAGTAGTAGTGCAGTAACATTGGTGAAGGCAGACGTCCCTTCTGTTGTTGATGCATTCCGTTATGGTGTACTCCGCATGCCTTTATCCCGTTTGCTTCATAAGTGCACAATTTGCACATCTGCTCTATTTTCCCTTCCATTTTTTGCCCATGGTGCCGTTTGTCTATGTTATTTACGTTTGGTGATTGGTACCACTATGTAAGAGAGCACCTGCCTTACTCAGCCAGTTGGATGACACACGATCTATGGAAACAGACGCATCATCCACGACTGCTGTCCGCATTAACATGGTGTCAGCAGTTGCACTATGTTGCAGTTCTTTTTTACACACTAAGGGTATCCTGCTAAAAATCAATGAAATTCACTGACAAAAAATATTAAAAAGGGACGTTATGGTCAAGTTGCACTAGTAAAAACCTATAAAATTCAATGGAAAAACATTGTTACAGGGACGTTATGGTTACAGGTAAAACCGAAAAACCTCAAAAATGCGCTAGTTATGGTAAGCTAAGCAACCATAACTCGCGCCACCACAGTGCACTGCTAAGACTAACACCCATAACCTCAAAGATGACATCACAAATGTCGATGACTGTGGCCTTCGCTCTGACCGCATGGCCATAAAGCCTGCAGGCTGTATATGCCTCCGAAATGGCCTGAACCATCCAACGGGTGATAGAAGCTTTGGAAGCCTGGCTGCCAGGAGACATGCCCCTGAAATTGATGAATGCCTCAGACTTCCTGAAGGATTTCGTCCGAGAGAGATAGAACTTGAGGACTCTCTTGAGGTCCAAGGAATGCACAGCCTCTTGGCATCCGACTGCGGGTTCAGGAAAAAGACTGGCAGACAGATTTGCTGATTCAAATGGAATGGAGAGACCACCTTGGGCAAGAAGTTTGGATGACACAAGATGACCTTTTCATTATGAAACGTGGAGAAGGGTTTGCATGATGACAAAGCAGGCAGCTCACTGACCCTGTGCGCCAAAGTGAGTACCACCAATAACACGTTCTTCAGCATCACGAGCTGGACGTCCATGGAGGTCATCAGCTCGAAGGGCTTGCACTGCAAGGCCACCAGAACCACATTAAGGTCCATTACCAGATGCAGCCTATGCACCGTAGGGAACAGCCTGGACAACCCTTTGAGGTGGGCCTTAACCACCAGGTTGGCTGCTGAAAAAACATGCTCTGGGGAATTCTTGTAAGCCCCAATGGGCACCAGAAAAGTGTGGCAGGTATCGCTCTGTAAGCCAGCATGTCGTCCGGGGAGCAGGTGAGGGGATCCAGCCCCTTTTGAGCCCACTGGCAAAATCTAGTCTACTTACTCTTGTACTGAGATCGCATAAATGGCCTTCTGGCCTCCTGTATGATGCCCCAGTTGTCCTTCGAGAACTGACCTTGGTGCATTCTCAGCTGGTCGGGAACTAGGCCGCTAGGGCCAGCCTGACTGGGTCTGGGTGCTCCACCGCCCTGCCCTGCTGGGGATCAGGAGAGAGACCGTCCCCAGGAAGCACAACTGCAGCAGATCCGAGAACCAAGCCCTTGATGGCCAGTGACGGGCAACCAGGATAAGGCTGCAGCCCACCGACGCCCGGAACTTGTGAATGGTTCATTGGAGCAACGGAGGAGGAGGAAATTCAGAGGAGACGCAAATAAGTCTGGATCCGGAAACCCTTATCTCTGGAACAGGGGCAACAAACAGTTGATGTGTAACACTTACTCATAGGTGTTGAACCCCAAGCGGCTGAGCTGGACTGCTTGCACTTTGCTGTCCCCCGGGAGATTGACCAAGGAAATCCATACCACCCCCCCCATTCCCATATTGCCACTGCCTCCATGCACATGAGGGCGGTAACCAGTACCACCCTGCTTGTTCAAGTAAAACATGGTGGTGGAGTTGTTGGTCCTGACCAGAACCGTCTTGCCCTGGACGAGCGACAGAAAAGCCTTGAAAGCCAGGCCCACCGCCCCGAGTTCGAGCAGATTGATATGTAGGAGGGGTTCCACCATGGACCATGCGCCCTGAATCGAGTAGCCCTCCAGCGTAGCCCCCCCAGCCCAAAAGCGAGGAATACGTTGTCACCACCAGAGTGGGCTCCCGCAGGGTAAAAGGGCTGCCACTGCCACACTGCAGCCCATCAGCCACCAGCGAAGATCCGGAATGCATAGGGAAATCGAAATCCTGTCAGACTGCGACCGTCTCCTGGTCCCAATTGGTCACCAGGTGGAGCTGGAGGCACCTAATCTTGAGGAGGGTGTTCCGAACCGTGAGCATGCAAGACGCCATCAGTCCCAGAAGGTGTTGGAACCACCATGCAGAGGTGGTTAAATTGGTGAGAAAGTGCCCCATCTCCTTGGGGAGGAAGAGTACGGCCACGTCCCAGCGTACTTCAAGGAACACCAGGTCCTGGGCTGGAGTCAGCTGCAACTTCCGCCGGTTGAGGGACAAACCCAGCTGGAGAAAAACATCCATCAGTCGTTGGCAGGAGTGCACCGCTCCATTGGGCGAGCAGGCCCTCACCAGCCAGTCGTCCAAATAATGGTATAAGTGATGGTCCTCCAAGGGGAGGAGACCAGCCACTGTATTCATCAGCTTTGTGAACACACGTGTGGCCGAGATGAGGCAGGAAGGAAGCACCTTGTAGCGGAAGTGGTACGACACAAACGTGAATCGCAGACATTTCCGATGCAGCTGGTAGATGGGGACATGACGGTACGTATCCTTGAGGTCTAGGGAACACATCCAGTCACCTGCACGAAAAAACTCATCAATGTGCGCTGGAGTAATCATCTTGAAGTGTTCGCGCAAAAATCCTGGATAGAAGCTGGAGCCCCTGTCTGCCCAAGGAACGGGCTCCACTGCATGCATCTCCAACAGAGAGAAGATCTCCCATAAGAGGGCCGAGGACCCTATCTGAAGCAGAGGAGGAGAGGAAGGTAGAGGAAAGGGAAGAACACGACTGAAGCCTGTGGAGCCTATAGAAAAGAGCCAAGCACTCTTGAAACAACGCTTCCACCTGTCCTGAAAGAGAGCCAGGCAGCCCCAAACAGGCGAGGTGTGTTCCCTGACCATTACGTTATTGCTTCTTAGCATCTGAGGCGGAAGTAGAGGAGGGGGAATGAAAAAAACCACACAATGTCCGCTGCCGTTTTCTCCTGTGGTCGCTAGGTGACCTGTCATGCCTCTGTGCACCACTGACCCGAAACCCCTTAAAGCTTCTAAAAGCATGGGGTTTGAGGTCGGTCCTGCCCTGTGCCTGAGGGTGTACTTTTGCCTAGGTTTAGTCAGGATGGCCACGGACTTAGCAGTGTTAGGGAAAATTCTCTCTTTAGGCTGAATTTCCTAACCTAGTGAGTCCCCCAGCAGCTTTGCTGGATTTCTGGAGTTTGTTTTTTTCCTCCTGCCAAGAGTGAGACTCTTTTTCTCCCACTCTTGGACATGATTTATGGTATTTCTTTGACTGGTAAGGTGTTTTATGGGCTATGGGGTTCTTTACTCCATAGGGTCTCATGTGTTTTTCCTATGTGTGTTACACAGCACTCTCCGTGCAGTAACACAGGGGTGTCATAGTGACACCCCACCATAGACTCCATACCCTGGGACTGACTACTGTCTCCCAGGGCATGTAAAGTCACCATTGGCTTTACTAGTCCCAAATTATTAACAGAAACCAGTACAAACCATCATATTGTGGACGTACTGGTCGGGACATTTCGATTGCCCCGGGGTCTGTTAGTCGAGGGGGCACGTCTCCGTCCCCCCTGATTGAGTTTTGGCTGGTGGCAGTGGAAACTACTTTTTATATTCGACCGCGAATATTTCCCTATGGGATTTTCCCATTGTTCGAGGCTCCCAACTTTCATTATTTAATTCTCATAGCCTCGAACATACTGCCGGTTTATTTAATTAACATTAATTCTCTGGTTGGTATTTTTTGCCAAGACTCGATTCTAAAATGGCGTTTGTGTTCTCTTCTGTGACTCCAACCCAAGTCGAGCCCTTTGTTCCACTTTTTGGCGGGCTTCTCCACAGAAGCCTCCAAAAGTGGTGCCACTCTGTCTGGGTACCACAGGGGGTATGGGAGGGGGTTTAGGCACTCTGGACTGAGTTACCTTGGTAACTCAAGTCGCACACTTGTGTGATTGGCCCAAGTGGTGAGCCGGCCGGCTCACCACTTAGCATGTTTGAGTGACAGCTAGGCTGAGTGAATGGGGGTTTTCTGCATAAAAGCAGGGCTTTGGGGACTGGAACTTCAGAAGTCGCCACAGGACCTGAGAATCCGACGAGGGATAAGCTGAGCCGACCTACCACGATGACACCACTGGTGGAGCCCTGCAGAACCGACTCACCACTTCCCGACGACAGCGAAGCTCTCCCGGCTGGAGAGGCTTCTTCCCCTGACTGGTGGGCACAACCAGTTTACCTTTCTTTCTTCGCACTTTCTTCGTTTGTGGTCGAACTGCCCGTGCCAAGCACCCCGGCAGCCGGATAGCCACTCACCACTGAACCGCAAATCAACGGACCGCTCCTTGTACCTGAGAAACTCTGCGGCTGGTTTCTTCCCTGGCAGTGCAACGGACTCCAGTCTTCCCCCACAAGGGCATCCTCTCTTCCCCCGGACGAAGCACCGACTTGCATCCGCTGCCAGGAACTGCACCCGCTGGAGCGTTCACCACTTCAAGGTCCGCCAGGCCTCCCTTTCTAAAGATTGCAACAAGGTAATAATAACTCCTTAACCTTCTGGACTGGGCTGGCCGCCTTGATCCTCTAACTGGTCCCTTTCTTTGATCCAACTCCTTTTTTGAACCATTACAAGACTTTTGTGCACTGCAACCGTGTGACTTTGGACACATTTCGTCTCGATCCTCTTAAAGCGGATCCGGCCTACTGACTCTGAATTCACGGTTTTACTTTGCCTTCCCCTCCTGTTCTGTTCTTGTAAAAGTGTTGGGATCTGTTTCAAGTTGTTCTCTGCTTTTCTCTCCCTTTTTAAAAAACGAATTATTAGAGTGCCATCTACGTTAAGCGCTCACCGCTGTCTGAAAATAAGTGGGGCTTTACTTAAGACTTGTCTAATATTCTTTTAAGGGAGTGTATATGTTTTAGTGACAGTGTTTTTGAATTGCTTACTATTAGTGCCTGTGTGTTTTTCTAGATGTGGTTTTAAATAAATAATTATATCTCTTTTACACCAAGCCATGGTCAGTGTTTACTTGTTCTATTGTGTGCTCTTGACCTATTGTGAATACTCTGTATACTGCCTAACTCTTCTTGAGGGAAGTCTGACTGCTCAGCCACAGCTACCAAGTGAATCTGTGTGGTGCAGACTGCTACCAAGTGGGTTTACTGCCAAACACCTGTAGTCCTAAATCTTTTGCAGTGGTCGATATGGGAAACCGAAGACTCCATGATGTCCAGCAGAATTGCAACAGGCCTCCTCCAGGCCAGCCTTGAAGGGGGCTTGCCTCTTCAGAGGGAGGTTGGGCAGGAACTCCCAGATCTCTCGCCACAGCTTCTGTTTCACTGCAGCCAAGAGGGCATCAGCGTTTGAGTTGAGGTAGCAACGCTTGCCAAAAGACTCAAGGGCTTTGTCCTCTTTTGAAAGACAAGTGGATGCTGCCCCTGCAGAGGAGGATAAAGACAAAACTGGCTCCCCCATCCAAAAGCCTGTCCAATTTCCTGTTCATCTGGGTGTTGGCCCTGGGCTTCTCCAAGACCTTTCTTACCACCTGCAGGACATCTTTCTGGATGGTAATGCCTGTACAGATCATTGCACACCGGGTCAGCACCTCCACCAACACGCCTGACTCCTGGAGGGCATGCTCTGTCTGGGAGACCACCCATATCTCTGTAAGGCCATGAAGACTATGGTCATGAAACGCCTTCACTGAGGCTGAAGTCTCTTCGTCCTGGGCTTCACCGTCACCACCCCCGCTTTTTCCAGACAGAGGGGAGCCCGGTTTCTTAGATACAGTAGCTGGAGGGCCCCCCTACCTGATTCAGACCCAAAGATAGCTTTGGATCCATGGGCAACTGCGTGCGAGTAGTTGGTGGTACAGGAGTAGGAGGAGGAGGGCTCTGAAGTACCAGCAGGGCATGGATGGGAGGCGGAAGGGGAGGCAGCACTGGCAGAGCCAGAGGAGGTGGAGGAGAGCCCATGGACGGAGGCCTAGGAGGCACGACCTGTGGGATCACTTCCTTGTCGATACTCTTGAGGAGTCCCGTCATCTGTGGGGAGTGCATGAGGCGTATGAAGCGCTCGAAGAAGCAATCCTTGCATGCTGGGGGATCGCAAGAGGCCTGGCACTCAGCAGCCCCGGGCCTCCTTACCTGACCGAATAGTCTAGGAGCCTGGGGTGTGTAGATTTAACACTGCAAGGGGTAGATGTAGCCCTGCAGAGACCAACTGCCTGTACCATAGTGTGTCAGCCGCCACTTCCAGAAGGAAGGGGACTGGAACCTTCATGCGTGTCCCACTCTGTGTTTTAAGGACCCGGGCAAGGGCCCGGATCCGAATCCAAGATGGCTGCCGGCCTCGCAGAATGTGCTGCATGCTTGTGTGGCACCTTTGGGCCTTGCGCCACACCCTGGGAGGTAGGGCGCGAAGGCCCCACGCCACATGCTGGCTCAAACATGGATGGGCACTCCTTGGTCCTAGAATCTGAATCAGAAGCGTCTACCTCAGATGGATCTCGTAGGCTCATGGCCCTCAGCCCGCTTGCCAGTAGTCCAATCACCCTGCACAACAACCTCAGAGGTGGCTCCGGTAGGCTGGGTGCCCTCAGCTATGGAGCTGGTAGTTGTTCTGGATCTTGCTTCGAACTGACTCTTGGCAGTAGAACACAGGGATCCTTTGCCCACTGGGGCAGCAGAAGAGGACAAACTGAATCGTCCCTCCGTGTCCCACCCGGAAAAGTCCCTGGGCTCCTTAGCTTGTGAACCACAAGCCTTACCAGCCTCGGGTCTGCCAGAACCAGAATCCAAACACTCCTTCCCAGTGTAAACGCCCGGAAGGAGTCTCAATTGATAAACAAAGGGTCTACCTTGTCTTGACGTGGGGTCCTGGCGACAAACTCTTAAGATGACCTGGAGGAGAAGAATGGAAGATCTCCCAGAGGGAAAGATGATTCTTCAAGGCCTGGTGACAAGAGCGCTGCAAGCCGCGCACCCGCCTTAGCAAGGGTCGGGCCCAGGCACTCGAGACAGAGCGTGGGGGTCCGAGGCTGGGAATGAGCAATCGCAGAACGTGCATCTAGTGAAGTATACTGCTGCGGAGATGTGCTGGGAAGGCAAGTCACTGAAGGGAGGTGAAGAAGATTCAAAAACCAAGAACTGGGAGTACGCAGAAAGTTGAAAAAAAAAGTCTCTGCACCTAGCTGCCAGGTCCGATGACATGACAACTGTGCGTAGAAAGGAACTGAGGAGAGGTGCCGGAGGGCGGGGGTCTCAGAGGTCCCCACAAGCTGTTCTAAATTTAAAGGGGAAGTTAAATTTTTCGCTGCCAAAGGTTCTGGTACCGTCCCCATGTTGGGAGACGCCCACAAGGATGGAGAAAAGGGGACGGGATGCGCGAGTACTGAGGCTCCACTGAAGCAATTGTCTCACCCTGGGCCAATTCTAAATGTATGCCGTATGCCCATTTGACGGCACTCCTGGAGTGTTTTGGGGTGGAATTTCTGGAAAATTCTTGGCGTTATCCCTTCGAAGGCAGTTGCTGCACACTTTGTGTGTCCTTACAAGGGAATTGAGTTACACCCAGGCCAGAATTTAAATCTGATGCTCTCCATCAATGTTTCAGGAATCAAGCGCAGTACTGGAATAGGAGAAGGAAGGGACTAGAGGAATTTTTTAGGCCGCAAACAATAGTGTATAATGTCCCCCCACTCTCCATACCCCTCTGAGGCAGCGTTCATCGAATGACTTAACATTTTTTGTTGCTTTCCTAGAGTCGATCAGTCATTCTTGATTGATTGATTTTTTATTTATTACGTGCCTATACACATGTGTTTCAAGGAGCAACAAGGCAAGGGAAGAGAGCAGAGCGAGGACAAGACAAACGATCTTACTAGGCCTCGTGTCACTGAGATCATGCAAGTGCGCAACAAGAAGTGCAGGGGAGAGGGTGCTGGGAGAAGTGCACGCAGAGCAACAGGGAGTGCTGAGAGAGCTGGGACTACAGCGGGCAATCCAAGCCCGGTAGTACAAGGTTAGCCAGGCAGAAGTGCAAATGGGGCCAGGCAGCAAGTGCAGGGGGAATGGTCAGGCAGGAGGGGCAGTGTTCTGTCTGACTCAGAGGACTGCCGGGCAGCCAGTCAGCAGGCGGAGCAGGAGCAAGGGGAGGTTAGCAGGTTAGAGGGAGCGCGAAAGAAGACGAGAAAGGGTAGTTCTTGAGGAGTTTCTGGAATTTAAGGGCAAGGAAGAGAGGCATGGAGGCCATTCCAGAGAGGCAACTCCAGAGGAGAGAGTTCTATCCCAACTCTGTGCTTGGAGAAGCACCTTACCCAGAGAGTTAGAGGCAAACGAGCAAAGGGCTCTAGGAGGAAGGTACTTAGGAATAGAGAGTTGAAGGTAGTATGGGCCACTGCCCCAAAACGCCTTGCAGACGTTACAGAGGGTTTTAAACTTGATTCTTGCAGCCACCGGCAGCCAGTGGAGCGATTTCAGGGCCAGAGAGATGCGGTCCCTGAGATTGAGGCCAAGGTTAAGTCTTGCGGTCCCATTCTAAATGAGTTGCAGATGGCGAAGAGTACAGATAGGCAGCTGTTAATAGTCCTCGAAAGAATGATCTGGCATCGAACAGCTGAAAAGGTTTTCTTCCACTCCTCGAATTTTGTGGCAACTAATGGAGTGGCAAAAAATAATCTCATGACGTCAATGCATGATAATTATGCATTCTTGTACACGAAGGTTGTGGATAGTGGGACAGAACACCTCTGTCGATACCAATTTTCGAAATATTTCGGCAAAAGCTATAAAAACGTACACCAGTTCAAATCTTGCACAATATTACAAGAGTCGGAGAACCGAACAAATGATAAAATACGATAAAGCATTAAAAACCAACAATACTACAATAAAAATACTGTGGAAATACATCTCAACTAAAAATGAAAGGCCCAAGCACTCTTTGCCAGAATAAGGGAAGGAGTATAATATGCTACAGGGCAAAAGGATACTAGGTGGGATTGATAAAGTACATTAATAATATACAAAAAGTCAAATGATCCAGTCCAATCAATGTATTCTCTAAAATACATGCGCGAAAGACAAAAGTCGCCACAACATGGACAAATGCAACAGTATTTGTTCTTTTACACAGATTTACAGCCATATTGATCTTGTGAATTCTAGCTGCGTTTAATAATGGTTTTAAAAATTTTAGTCGCAATCGTTTATATATTGGAGAAAGCAATAGAAAATGGATGCCAATCTCCCGTATCAATGCAGTGCGGAGAAGAAGCCGTTGGTGTGTGGCTCCATTTGTGGGTACGTCGTGTAGCCAACGGTAAAGTGGCAGATCTAAATTTAAAAGAGAGTGAGCTCATCGCTTTGGGATTAACATAATCTAAATGCTTCGTATCCCTGGGTTAATTTACAATACCAGCAGAATATGATAATAAAATCGAAGATACTCTGAGTAATAGGATCCTCTATTGCTCTATTGCAGGTTTCTGTTAGTATAGCTGATTATGGCGTGTTATTAATTGAATGCGGGTTAATCACGTAGTTTTCAAAGCCTGAAAAGCCCACTAGAGATTTTACGTGGCTACACCACGGCAGACTACACCCACTCTCTTCACCCAAAACATGATGGATAGCTTCTTTATACTTAAGCAGAGAGGGTGTGCTCCATATTCAAACCGAATATTAAAAATGTTTGAGTACAATCGCGCAGCCAATATAGCTCAGGTCCAGCTTTTCGTGCAGTGGAATTGTAGGGGTGCTCCTTTAAAATGTTTGAATTTGAAAAAACAAGGTGCATTACTCATCGACACCAGTAGATGGCACTCAAAGCAAAGCAAGTGAAACTAAGCAGATTCCGAAATATACAGATGTACGTTTATTAGAGAGGCATCCTAGATGTGTTGTGACATCTTTATGTGCACCATTTCCACAAGGTTGATAAGAAATTCTCACAGAGAATTCAGATAAGAGATTAATACTTTGCGAGTAGCATATCCACTGCCTCCATCCAACTTAGAGCATACCTTTAATTTATATAAACTATAATGTTTATGTACTTACACCAATTACGGTATTATGTAACACTAACAACCACTTCCTATATTTCCTCTTGGTGTGCCCCTTCTTATTAAGCTAAATACTAGCTTTGGGAGAGTTACTGTCGTTTCATAGTGGAAAAAGAGTCTCTGATGTGGTATAAACAGACAAATAGGTGTCTTTATCCTACTGGGTGTTAATCACTGCCATAGCATTTTGCTCAGAGGTGTAACGTATTATTTGTTAACAATCACTATAGGAACTTAGTGTGCACCTACTATTCTTAGTAATTTTACAGAGGCAATGTAATGAGATATTTTACACTAAGAAACCACATTGAGAGCCCCTTTTGCCCAAAACTTTAGTGAAACGTTTTTTAAATGGTTTGTGATTTTCTTAAAACCTTTACATAATTCATGATGGATTGATTTCACCAATTGATCTAGAGGATTTATTAATATTTCTAAATAATGCCAGCAAGCATTCACGACTTTATCATAAGGAGGATAGCACAGCACAGAGTGAACAGAAGATACCACAGGGGCAACACGCTGGTTTTAGAAGCAAGACCATGCAGAGCAACATAAATTCGAATCCCGGATCCGTGCTTAGAAACCAAAACTCAGGTACGGTATTAGGCGCTTTATAGAAAAAGCAATAAAATAAAATAAATGCATTCGAAAATACTTAGACATGACAGCTGGGAAAGAGGTAGGAGAGGCCTGGAAGGCAAATCACTGGATCCTCTGCAGCTGCCATATGCCGAGCACCAATCCCCAAAACAGAATCTTTAATGGTTCTATGACTGCCAGAGACGAGCAGGATGTGAAGGAGAAAGGAAAGAGTTAATAGGGGGCGAGAAAGTGAAAAAGTGAGGGAACAGTTGGAGGAGGAGCTTCAGAAGGTGGGGCAGGGTGGAGGAGGAAAGTGTCCTCGTAAGGGAGTTGGTGAGAGGAAGGAGGAGGGTAGAATAGAAAGTGGCAGGTTAGAGGAGGAAAGTAAAGGAGAAGGAAAACATCAGAAAGTGGAGCGAGAAGTAGCAAAGGGGGAAAGACATGGTTCAGTCTGTGTCCTGAAAAACAAAAACCTTGCCCATGACCTGTTATGAACCACAGCCTACATCCGGGTGTCTGCCAAGGGTAAGATGGCAGAGAAATAGGCAACACACACTGAGGCCATAATCATAGACTATGGGTTTGAAGGAAACATTTGGAAATTGAAAGCCTGCAGCAGGCTCTTGTGAAACAGCATCTCACTGGGCTGGTGGCCAGAAGGAGGACTACAGATGGAATATTCACACAGGGTGGGGAAGAAAAGCATGCCATCGTAAATCGATCAGAGGAACCTCAATACTGAATCATCCAGGAGAGACCCAGAGTGCCAGGATTCTTAAATAAGTGTACTATGGGCACTTAACAACTCTGTTTATATGCGAAAAAAATGTTCAAAGGCAAGGACCTTAAAAAATCTAATATGATTTGATAAAGACTTTGGGATACGTGAGTGGGTTTATTAGTGAAGTTGAAATCCCAGCAGTGTTCGAGACTATTATGAATCTACCTTCATCAATAAAGTAATTTAAACAGGATGTTAAATCTCATCAATTAAATATGTAAAAAGAGCATGAGCTACAAAAATATATTTAAAAAGATCATAACAAGTTAGTTTTACGCTATAAGGCAGGTTGACTGCAATGTTACATTTGCGACATAGTCTTTAAAAAAATCATTTTGTTCTTGAAATTCATTTAAATTTACTACCCACCTTCGAGCGTGTAGGTGCTTAGGAAGGAGTAAAACGTCATGACGTGCAGACTAGGTAAAAAATCTATCGGATCCCAATCCCATTCTTTCTGTTATGTTCAGCATTAGATGATATAAGAATTGTTGTTGGGGATTTTCCTACAACAAATGAAATCATGGTCAAAAGAATTGAAATAGAATTTTTCTATAATGGAGAAACTAATTAATATATAAACTGCCATGGATTTTTGTAAGGCTTTTAAGATAAAAGAACTTTGTCAAATCCACGATTTGTTGATGTTTTTAATAAGGAATTGTTTCTTTTTGTGGTTAAGTGCATGGTTTTATAAAACTACCTGTGACAACTTGCAAATAAATATGAAATTATAAAATAAAAACACTGCTGTGACTGAGCAACTGTACAAGCCAATGTCAAAGAGTGATACAATGCCCTGTCCTTAAATTAGATTAGAACAATCTTGACTCAGGACAGTAGGTCCCAATTAGATTAGGATACATCAATATTTTGCAAGTTTCCATTTGTTCCCCAAAGGTACTTCCACTGTTGTGTACAACTATGTCCCGGTTACCTTCTATTTGCACATCAAATGTTTCCTGAGACCTTTACCAAAGCCTTGAATCTTCTGTAGATCATTGCCACAGCGTGACTCAAGGATTTTGATGCAAAATGACAGTTCCTTCCTGCGAATGGTAGGAAAAAACTGCATCGTTGAGTTAGAAGGAAAACCAATCATCCCACCACCGAACTGCCTTTAGTGCTCTGGGTCAGGGTGCCCACATGAACTATTTAGCAGCACCCTATTCAAGAAGGGAAAGGTCTGCATTAGGCCTCAAAGAATGACTTTTTGGGCATGAGGTAGTACCTTAATTAAGAGGCATGTCTGAGCTTGTGAGCGTGAACATTTTCTTTGGCACTTTTTGGGCACCACTTGAATAACCAGTGGCAAAGACATTTTCAGAATTCCAGCTTTCATTTTGAATTTTACATCCAGAGTTCAAATTATGACATTTTTGGTTCGATGTAATGTTTATTACGACCAATTCAAAGTCCATTCTAGTAAATTCATCATTACAGCAATATTTCAATATGATTAAAGACCTAGGTCAAGTAATTTTTGCACATAAGGTTCTAGAAACGTCTCAAGCCTTCTACAAATGTTCCTTTTGCAGCTATTAGCTTTATTCCCCCCTCCTTCTTTCCCTTTCCTCTTTTCCTATTCTGACGATCCTCGTGTAATAATTGATGTGTGTATTGCTCATTTTGCATGTTTTACTTGTTTGTATTTAATTTGGATATTATGAATTGTTTAAAAGAAAGAAAATCGTGAAAGATTTTTTCTTTTGTAGTTGGAAATCAAAACACAAATAAATCAAAATAAAGAATAAAAAACAAAATGTTCTTTTCAACCGCCATATTCGTTTCTATAGTCTTAATTTCTAATGAGTTTTTGAGCCACCTGTTTGATCATCTTCTGTCTCCCTTTTGCTGCAAACGGTCATTTCAAACCTTTCTGGTTCTTTCTCAATGGGAGGAGACAACAGGTATGATACTGCTGTTTGTTTTTATTTTCTCACCATTCTAAATTGTTATGAATAGAAAAAAATGTAGAAACATTCTTAGTACTAGCAGGAGTTTTCTGGGTTCGAAATCGTCAGGAGGTTTGAGCTATTTAGCTCCTGGTTGTAGACTGAGAGAGCCTGGTTGGCTTGAAACCAACAACAACCAGGAGCTACTTTTGAATCCTAAGTGCAAGTGGAGTCATGCAGACATAACTATGTCAATACTTCGATAGGGTTCCCATTGAGTGTAAAGGAAAAAAGACACACCTAAGTGGCACTTAAAGCATAATGGATAATAATTAATGGACAAAAAGTTGATTTGCATCTTGTGCACAAGTTAGATTTGCTACACACTATGTACCTAGACCGTAGTTCCCTGGAGGCAGCTCCAGCCTCACTGGTGATGCCTCCTATCCAAGAGCTGCTTTTAGCTCCTGGTCATCGAATCCCAATTGCAAACCCTGCATTTATATTTCAAACCAAATCATGCGTATAATGCCCCCTATTAAATAAACAAGCACATTATCCTGATTGGTGTGGTGGAACAGATAGACGCTGCCTATTAATTGCCAGAAAGGGATAATACAAACTCAGCAAAGGAAAGTTATCACATTTGAAAACTTAAGGTAAAAATACCATCAAAAAGCATACCTTAAGAACTGTTCAATCTTTGGATACTCCCATACAAAAGTCAAAAAGCAAGCAAAAAACAATTCCTCTATCATTGAGAATAGAAGAAAATAAATTAAATCTCACAGAAAGGATTAGGGGGATGGCAAAATCTCATACACCCGATACTGAATAACAATGTTAATTCACAGTACTACTACCCCAATCAGGAAAATAAGCTCTCTATTTAATAGATGTCACTGCAGAACTAGTTATGATTAGGTTTGGAATATGAACCCCTTTCAGGAACTCTGGGTAGTACCAAGAAGGCGCCTATATTTATTATTATAGATTCAGAACAATGAAGAACCGTAAGAAAAACAGAACAAGTAACATACCAGGATCATGCCATTTGCAACTCCTCACCTTAATCAAGCGCCAGAAAAACGACCTGATTAGGTCCCGAGATACACTGGAGAGCCTCAAAAGGTGAAGCCTGTCGTGCTAAAAGTGGGACCCATCGACTTCCAAGCAGCCACTGGTGCGATAAAATACACAATCGCGCTTTTGGCACCACAATGATACAGGAGGCAATAAACCCAAGAAGATGCACCAAGCATAGCCTAGGCCGGAACAAGACTTTGCAACAGAAAGAGGTGGGTTTCCAGCACTGGTCCAATCAACTGAATTGACTGGGATTGTGAAACCGGAGATTGAGGTTGAGGAAAAATTCCAAGTTGGGTAAAAACCGGTAGGTGTGGTGCCACCAACTATGGGTGCCCAGCTTAAATACACCAATCGTTCAGGTAGGGGAAGCTGTGAATCCGCTCCTTCTGAGACATTTAACCACCAAAGCCAGCAGCTTGGTGAATACCTTTGGTGCAGACGAAAGCTGAAAAACAGGATAGGATAGAAGTGGGAGAATGGAAGAACAGGCTCCCGCCCTTCCCCTCTCGCGCTTGGCCTAGAGGTTCACGGCCTAGACACCCGCCACAAGAGGAGTTTGCCTATCTACCAGACGACCAAATACCCTGGTACAGGAACATACGGATGTGCCCATCTACCTGCCCAGCAGCCCGCCCTGTCCATGCCGACACCTGCGGCACGGATCAACTCGACTAAACCTACACGTCGTTAGAGATGCCATGACGACCTAGCCAACCGTCAGCACACCTGTGCAAACATGCACACCGGACACTCCCACACCAATCCACACGAAGAATATATTCAGTGCTATGACGTAGGCGACAGACATACTCACGGACGTGCATCTTTATTATTTTCCACATAGGCTCTCAAAATGCAGAAACGCAAGACGCATCATGAACTTATCTAAAAAGGCTTGCTCACTCTTCTTCTAAGAACCATGTACCATAATGAAGAATATAACGGAGACACGATACTGAGGATAGAGCAATATGATACCGTAACCTAAAGCGCTCTGCATCAAACGGTTCCACCTATGCACCAGGCCCAAGTAGGCCGCAAGCAAAAGCTTCCATGAACATTGAATGAGCAAAAACTGGGTTGCTGACCCTGCAGAATGAGCCCGGCGAAAGCACACCGCCAAGGGCACGATGTTGCAATCTCGCACGCTGCAAGCCAACGCCAAGGTCGCACCTACAAGATAAACCAGGCACACAGTAGGAAAAACAATATTAATTGTGTTGAATTTTGCCTCAAACACGGTCCCACCTCACGTGACAAAGCCAAACCTGACAAGATGCCAAGCCCAGGAGGAAGGAGACGCCTGAATCCCACATTTCAAGACACAGGAAGATACAATTAAAAGACTCATTGGACATCTGCAGCAGTGGGAGTAGTCGACCTCCCAACATATGAATAAATCCTCACATTGTTTACACCTACCCATATTAAAACATTGTTACAAATTACAGGTGCACCGCGAGCTGGGAACAGCGATAGTCCCAGACTGGGAGGCTCGCGAGCGGACCAATCAGAACATGGGGCTCCTATCACTGACGCCATTAACATTGACCAATCCTCAGAGGTCTTCATGTAACAATTTTCATGTATCAAATTGAAGGGACAGCCCAGGTATACCACCTGACTAACCCTCAACCACTAACACCGTTCTCTATATGTATGCTATACTAACCCTACCACTCGAGTAACCAATCCAGAGTGGAGATAGGTTTTTTGCTAAACTTTCCAAGTGACGCAAGTAGCGTGTCATACTAAGGTAAAAAGGGCCTGCGAGCCCCACGATTGTGTGTGTGTCAGGACGGACGCGTACGCTCCTTGACCCATCCCTGCCGTTTTGTCTAATAAACAGCAGAGTCACCTTCCTTCTTGCGTGTGTCTCATACTCTATCTCTTTTGGGATATACAGGAGGAGTTGGGGCCTCCCTGCCCGGAGGTCTGCGGACGGCCCGGCCGACCCCGGCAGAATTTCCCCCCCCCGACAAGTTGGAGGCACTGCTGAGATCTGTTTAAGATCTGCTTTTTTATTTTTACTTTTTCCCAGGTAATCCTGTTGCGAGGAGGCCCGGCGCGGCCCCCTCTGCTGTTGCCCCCTTCTGAGGACTACAGGACCATCGCGGAACTGCGAGAAGACCGGACAGCGCAATCCGGATATTGGCCTTCGGGAGCCGGTTGAGAAGTATCCCGCCCGCGGTTGGCGAGTGTCCAGACGTGGTCCAGACGAGGGGGAGGTGGCGAGCCGCTTGGAGGGGTGCACGCAGTCGAGCGGCCCCGCATCAAGAGAACTTGGTGAGCATGCCCCGCACAACAAGCAATGTGAAATTGTGAGGGAGGGGGGAGGAATTAAATACGTGAGGTGGGAGGTGTTGCACAGGTGCGCGGCGAAGGTTTGACAATTTAGTGTTGGCAATGAAATGAATGGAAGCCGAACGAGTGCGAGAGCAGTCGGCTACGTTGCGCGAGAGAGGGGGGTGGAGCACGAAAACATCACGTGCGGCCGCTCGTAGACACTGATTGGCCTAGGTCGCGACTACGTGTAAGGGTGTGTGTGTGTGTGTGTGGTTTCCTACGATTTGGCATTTATTGATCAATGAGTAGATGAGGATCCCTATTGTTCGAGCAAGAAACTCGATAGGTAGATGACATTTCCCTGTAGGCGGTAGCTAGTTAGTTGCCCAATACGGAAGATAATTGGCTGGTTAAGCCCTCCTGTCGAGGGGCGTATCACACGCGAGGCGACGCAGCGTGCGCTGTCCGATTATATTATTGATTACCGTGTTCCAGGAGTGACAAGAAGACAGCTGTGAGGTTAACGGGGGTAGATTGCAAGTGTATTTTGAACTTAAAGAATATATGAAGAACTTGCCAGTAGCTCAAAGAGATCGGTGACGTCACCAGTAGGGCTTTCATAGGATATTCCGAGCACAAGGCATCTTTCTTTCTGAGAGTGGTGGGGAAGAGAACTGTGGTAAGGGAGTGGAAACGGAGATAAACGGTAATGAGTTGATCGGGGAAAGGCGAAACGGGGGACGTGGCTGCGCACGGAGAACGCCGGCCACGGCAAGTGTAGAAGAAGGAGGAGGAGCAAGTGAAAAATAGGACGACTGTATAAGAACGTCACAAGGGGTACACAGCCGCAGGGGGCTACGTGCGCCTCGGCCGCAGGGTCCGTAAGGGTGTCGTGTAAAGGAAGAAAGACAGAAGAAAATATACAAATGTAAATACTATATTTTTATAATTTTCCTTAGCGGACTATCGCAAGTCCCCAAACTTACGGGGCCAGGTAACGATATAAGGCTGTATATTGTAAACTGCTAGTGAGATAACCGCTACCAAATAGGGGAAGGGTAACAAGTGGAGCGCTACTATGTCACACGGGACAGGATCGGGAGGGTGGGGGAACACCCTCACTACCCACTACAACACATATGTACCACACTGTCACCCCATAGGGAGAAACTGATCAAGTATAGCATGGAATGGACACAGGGGACGGACAACAAAATTATAACACTATGGCCGCCTAATGGTAGCTTCGATCCATATGCCCAACATTCACTATTAAACCATCTGCATAATACATACAAAGGGAAGAAGTTGGCAAACCACGTGGAGGTGTTTAACTTATGGAGGATGTTTCAAGGGTCCCGACCAGGACCAAATGGAATGTTCACTGTGGGGGGAATACCGGAAGAAAAAGAGATTAAGGAGGAAGGAGAGGATGGGAAAAAGGGGAGTGAAGACCCAAAGAACACGGGGAACGGACAAGAGGGAGGAGAAAAGAATAATAAATCGTAAAGGTAGTGAAAACAGAGGGAGAGGGGTTGTACCCTTTAAGAGAATTAGGAGAAATAGAAAGAGGACCGTTAAGGGCAGCTGAGGGGTACTCGAACCCGGCATACAGCCCTCCACCATATGTGGCTCATAGGAAGATGCCAGCAGGGGAGGGGGGGACTGGAGAAGAAGAAACTGTGGAAATAGGACATGATGAGTGGGTAGCTGCACAGATACTATTAAAATTACGAGGTCCATTAACAGGAGAAGAGAAGGAGGTAGTAAGGAAAACAGACGAGGATAATACCAGGGAGAGTGGAATGAGCGGGGAAGAGCAGTTACGACAAAAGGAAGAGATTTTGGAGGAACGACTAGCAGAGTTAAGGGATGAGCAGAATGAACTGATCAAACAGCTCGAGAGGGAGGAAAGAGGGAGAGCGAGGGAAAGGAAAGAAGGTAAGAACGAATTGGAAAAAATAAGGGAACGAACTGAGGAGCAAAGGAGAGAAGCTGAAAGGGTGAAAGCAGCAGCAGAAAGGGTATCAAGAGCAGTGCTGCGAGAGAGGAAAAGGGAAGAAGAAGAGAAAGAAAGAGAAATGGCAATGTGGAAGAAGAGATTACTATCAGAAACTCCTAAGAAATACAAAGAAGGGAGGGTGAGAGAGTATATTAGAAAGGGAGAGGGTGAGATGGGAAAGGAAGAAAGAGAATGAAAGGATATTGGAAAAGGTGAGTAGTGAAGTAATGGAGGAATTAAAAAGGAAAAGGGAGGAAAATGGTAGGGAGATGGAGGAGAGAAATGAAGGAGAAAGAGAAGATAGGAGAAGGGAGAGTGAAGTAAGGGGGATGTATATAGAGACACAGAAGTAGCAACAACATCAGCGCAAAGGGGAGCGGTTGGTAAAGGAGAAAAGGGAGAACCGGACCTGTTAGACTTAAAAACAGTAACAATCAAGGGAAAAAAGACAGAGTGGGGGCTGCCGTTTATGAATGACTTTTGTAGTGAGGAAGAAGAAGGAGTGGAGAAGGAAGGAAGAAACAGTGAAAGGGAAAGCCTAGATAAACTATACATCACCCGGACCAACACAGACTCACCATGGATCCGTAGGAGAAAGGATGAACTGGAGAGAAGTGAGGAGGAAGAGCAAGGAATAGCGGAAAGACAGACACATGAGGCCGCACAGTCCACATCACGCCCTCTCCCACCCCACCCTACATGCTCAACCACCTCACGCTCATTACGTACAATAAAACTTGCGCCCTTCACAGACGAACTGACACCCTATGCAAATCGGCTTAGAGACCTCCCTAGACGCAGGCAGGAAGGACGAATACACACGCCCACATTAAATACAGGAAATGATGGAAGAAGGGGACAGGATGGAGAAGAAAGAGTTACGAGCAGGGGAAATACGGACGAAATTGACGATGTAGAAGAGAGGGAAGAAGAGGAAGGGTGTGAGGACTCGATTTTATGGAACACAAAGGGTAAAACGAGACATAACTTAATGCCACTTCTGGAGAGGGGAGGAGTTAGACCACAGTACGTCGCTTGGAAGCATACAGACAGAGAATATAAAGTGCAGGCTCCCATCACTAAGTGGAGGTGCGGGTAAATGGATATATGAAATGGAAAAACACACCGCAGGACAGAAACTGGCAGTGGGAGATGTAAAGGGCCTCCTAATATCGATATTAGGGGATGCAGCGGATGACATTTGGAAGAGAGCGGGATTCCCTGGGGTAACAATAGCAAACACATCGCATGATGGGGCACCATTCGCAAACTGCAGACATGCACTATGGCAGGCATTGAGGGTACAGTACCAAGACACATCAGACATAGGAGCAATTACCTCACGCAAGATGCGTGAGAACGAAGATCCTGTTGATTATATCCAGGAAATCCAAGAGAAGTGGCGCATGGAAACTAGAGAACAATGGGTCAAAACACCAGTAATATTTTATCATATACTAGTACAAGGGCTCCCAGAAGGAGTTCAGAAACAACTGAAGAAAGTAGTGGGAATGGAAGCAAAAGCATGGCCAGAAATACAACTGACAATAGTGCACCATTGCAGGACATGGCAAGGAAAAATGAAACAAAACGAAGAGGACAGGAAAACGGAAGAGGCTAAACTAGTACAGAAAAAACATACTAAATACACAATGGAAGGGGCACTAATAACTACGCCTACAACAATGACCCA
Organism: Ambystoma mexicanum; assembly: GCF_040938575.1. Lineage (NCBI taxonomy): Eukaryota > Metazoa > Chordata > Amphibia > Caudata > Ambystomatidae > Ambystoma > Ambystoma mexicanum. The sequence goes on from NC_090933.1 coordinate 1,118,104,466, forward strand.
AAGCCCCACACAAGTAGTGGCCGCACAAGATCCCTCCCAAATACCACCCTCACAGACTAGAACACAACAGGTGCCGCCACTCCAACCATACACGACCAACATGGAAGGAGGATACTCAATGCCAGGAGCTGGGTATTATAATTATAACAGGGGAAGAGGAGGAATTATGAGAGGGAGAGGATACGGATATAACACACAACAGCAGGTGGGAGGACTTAGAAATTCCTACCCCACAGGGCAACCAGTATACCAGGACAACACAGGGAGCTTTCCATGGCAGAGTAGGGAACCACCGGTGTGTTGGAGTTGTGGATTATTAGGGCACATGTCACGCACGTGTAGAGTAAGACCAGGAACACCATCATGGAGTGAACAGGGACAACCAACGCCCACACAGGAACAGCAGGGCATACAGCAACAGTAGACGATGCAACAGGGAAATGAACAGCAACAACTAATAACACAACAACAGCCACAGACATATTCACTGCCACAACAACAGGTAGCGATAACACAACAACCCCAAGCACAACAAACACAACTGGGTAGGGTGACGGTGCTGGGACACAACCCTTACACAGGAAATGGTCAATTGTTGTACCCTCAATAGGACAGCCCACAGACGGCCTTGGTGTGTCCCATCCTGTCAGTAACACCTAATAGTGCGGAGGAACCACGCATAGAGGTAACGATAGGTGACAAAAAATTATCATTCCTTGTTGACACCGGGGCGACCCGGTCTTGCATAAGGGAAGGTAAATTTAAGATGTCAGGCGAAGCCATGAACACCCAAGGATTCTATGGGGCTAGAGGGTTGGTTCCTTTTACTGATAACATTCCCTTATCTATAGGAGATTATGACATGTCAGTTCCACTTTTATATTATAGTGCCTCACCAGTAAATATACTGGGGAGAGACATAATGAACAGGTTGAATATGACGATCTCCTTTACTGAGGACGGCATAATTTGCTCTACTCCAGGGATTAACATGCTCACAGCACGACAGATTATGCAAGCATACTGCGGACAGACAGCGATTAGGGCGGAGCCAGTAGATGGCGAACTCTTCCAGTACGGGACAGACATGGCATTTGCATGGATGCCAGGGATAGAGGGAAAGATCTGGAGGAGGCCAGCAGCCTATTTGTTCAGACCAGAAACACCAGTCAATGAACCAGAAGGAAAGGTGGTTCCAGTGGACATTGAGAGCATTATAGCAACAGCTGATTACATTGCTGTACATGCCCAAGACAGAGAAGGAAGAGCATGGAGGGCAGTGATAGCACTAGCAGAAGGATGTAGGCTCACCCAGGTGTCAGATGAGGAGCTGTTCTCAGAAGAAAAGGAGGAAGGTGAAATGGTGTTTATGATGAGTGTGGAAATATGGCTAAGAGTGGCGTACAAACAAGTAGCACAGAAAATTGCAATGGCACTTGAGGCACCCACATCCACCCCAATTCCCTTCTTTAAGGAGGATATGACAAAGGTACCCACATCATTGTGGACTACTAGCCCCTATGACGTGGGGTGCATAAAAAGTATAGGGGGAGTAAGGATAAAATTGAAAAAAGGTGCAATACTCCCCAGAGTGAAACAGTACCCACTATCAAAAGAGGCAGATGAGGGCATATGTGAAACCATAACGGCCCTTATAGATAATGGCATATTGGTCCCCTCAGAATCACCATGTAACACGGCTGTATACCCAGTGCGCAAGGCTAAAGGGGGGTCTTGGCGCTTCATACAGGATCTCAGGCCCTTGAACAACATAGTAGAAGCAGAATACCCCAGAGCCGCAAACCTGGCCACAATATTGTGTGGCATTCCAGCGGAAGCATCACGATTTACGGTGATCGACCTTAAAAATGCTTTTTTCTCAATACCATTGCACCCAGACTCACAAGATCTGACAAGCTTCACTTACAGAAACACAAAGTGGAAACACACCAGATTACCACAAGGGTACTGCGAATCACCCTCAATATTCAACAGAGTAATACAGATGGATTTGGGTAACATTGAAGTGGAAAGCACAGTGTTGCAGTATGTCGACGACATAATAATTTGCAGTACAAACGAAAGAACATGCAGAAAGGACTCATTAAAGATGCTGACAATATTGGCTGAAAAAGGTTACAAGGTAGATATGGAAAAGTTACAGTACTGTCAAGAACAGGTACTTTACATTGGTAGCTCATATCCCAACATGGAAGAAAGATTGCACCACAAAGGGCACAGGCCATTTCAAAAACGCCAATCCCACAAACAGTGAGGGAACTGCAGCAGTTCCTGGGTCTGTGCAACTACTGTAGAGCATGGGTATTTGATTACAGCTCATACATAGGACCCCTGCTTGAGGGGTTAAAGGAAGCTAATAAAGGGGAGAAAAAGTTGGGGTGGACAATGGAAATGAGAGAGGCTTTTGATGAACTGAAAGATGCGATATCAACTGCTCCGGTACTGGCAACCCCAGACTATGAGCGACAATTCTTTATATTTTCACATTGCGACTCAGCAGTAATGAAAGCAGTGTTGGCTCAAAAAACAAGCATGGGCTACAAACCAGTAGCATTTTACAGTGGCCACTTAGATCCTGTGATGTTAGGTCATTTCCCTTGCGAACAAGGTCTCGCCGCAGCTGCTTTTGCAGTAGAAAAAGCATCAGCAATAACCATGGGGTGCCCAACTACACTGTTTGTGGAACATGCACTATTTGCGATATTGAATAAACCTAAGTCCACCCTAACCACGCAAAGGGCATCAGGTTATGAGATCATCTTATCCAGAGCTGAACTATCAATTGTTAGATGTAGCACGGTCAACCCTGCAAGGTTCCTAGCGGAAGTAATTGAGGAGGGAGATTATGCCCACGACTGTACGCAAATAACTGAAATGTACTCATGTACTAGAAAGGTTGAAGAAAACGCACTAGAGGGAGGTGAGCTCCTGTTCATTGATGGGTCATCAACTATCGACCAAAGGGATGGTATAAGGAGGACTGGGGCAGCAGTGGTAAAAATGATGGAGGTACCGGTGTGTGTGGCAATGAAATGTGTACAATTACCACAGCATTACTCCGCTCAAGCAGCAGAATTAATTGCACTGATTTTGGCGTTGAGGGAAAGCTTTGACAAACGAGTGACCATATATTCCGACAGCGCATATGTTATGTCCACTGTCCACTCAGGGCTGTCGAAATGGAGAAGAAGAGGGTTTAGGAGAGCTGATGGCACTCCAGTGCAACATGCCCTCCTATTGGCTGAACTAATTGAAGCAATAAATGACCCCCAAGAATTAGCTTTAGTCAAATGCACCGCACACACCAATGGTGAAGACCACATTTCAAAAGGGAATGCAGCAGCAGACGCACATGCGAAGTATGCTGCATATTTTGGTGAGATATGAACCCCCCAGAGTCAGAGAGAGGGAGAGGGCGGGGAATGGCTAAGGTGATGTTGATAAGAGAAGGGTACACCCATCTCCCAGCCACACAGATTATGGAGCTACAAGCGGCTGCACCAATGGCCGAAAAAGAAATATGGGTAAAAAGAGGATGCACAATGTCACCAACCGACGCACTATGGCGCCAGGGTGACACTGGAAAGATTGTAATACCACTGGCACTATTGAACACCGCCCTGAGCCAACTACATCACCCAGCCCACACAGGCAAGGAAGTAATTGCAGCACGAATTAAGGAAGACTGGTTCTGCCCCGAGTTAAATTCTCATGTGTCAAATTTTATCAGCAATTGTCTCACATGTCAACAGTTTACGGCCGGTCACACTCTGAAGGTGATAAGAGGTACTATACCCCGGCCAGAGGGACCTTTCCGACATCTCCATATTGACTATGTTGATATGATCAACGTATGTCAAGGAAATAGGTATATGATTGTAGTAGTATGCCCATTCTCGAGGTGGATTGAAGCAGGGCCCTGTTCACACCCAGATGCATTTAGAGCAGCTAAATTCCTAGTGAGGGAGGTCAGACAATGGCCCACATTTCGCAAACGAAATGTTCCAGCACATCACATCCTTGCTGAACATCAAGCATAAATTTGCATGTGCATACCACCCACAGGCCAACGGTATATGTGAACGCCTGAATGGCCTATTAAAGGAGGCAATTGCAAAAATACAGCAAACAACAAAGAAGAGTTGGTTGTATTGCCTTCCACTAGCCCTATTTGAGCTAAGGAATAGACCAGGTTCCGACCACCACCTCACCCCTCACGAGGTGGTTACCGGACGTCAAATGCGCCTTCCCCTAACGCCAACATCAAGAGCATTTACTGACCACGAGAGTACTGCAGATGTCCTTGGTGATGAAATGTACCAATATGTGTCTTCTCTGATTACTAGTGTAGTGTTTGTGTCTCAACAGCTCGAGCGCACGCGGGGCGGGTCTAACAGCGATCAACAAGAAGGCGCGGATAAAGAATTGGAAAAGGAAAGACTGTGCAAGGTTGAGAAAGGTGACCACGTACTACTTCGCAATTTCAACAGGAAGTGGAACAGTCCACGCTTCACTGGCCCCCATCTGGTAGAGGAGGTATCAACGAGAGCAGTAAAGCTACAGGACAAACGTGCCTGGAACCACCTACATGACGTAAAGATCTACAAACTCCAGACCCGCCCCAGCGCCACCGACAGGGCCACTGAAAGAACAGCAGCAGCGTCACCAACGGAGGAAGAGACTTCTACCGCAACTAACGGCCTAAGTGTCCCCATACCCTGCCACCCCCAGATTCCCCAGAGACAACTATTAGAAAAGGAAGGGGTGATCCCCATACCGCCCACCCCATGGTTACATGATCAAAGGGTAAAGAGACTTCCGCCAGTTGAGCCCCAAACCCTCTGCCCATTGACCCCCTACCCACTGTAGTAATAACGGAACTGAAGGACATTGTTTTGCACATATACACATGTAAACACCTGAATGTTCTCTTTCTTTTCTCTCGCACATGCAGGTACAGCGTATTATTGTACTGTTAAGAAAGTAGATAACTAACCAATTCACTGCCCAGGAGTAGATGGTACCCTCAGACGATAATTACCTGGAAGAATTGTCACACCAATTTGTATATGAAATAAAAAGGCCAACGTACCTGAAAAGAAGGAGGGTACGTGTCTACTACACAGCATTCCTCTTGGCCATAGAACATTCAATGCCCCACCTCCAACCATACTTGCCTGCCCTAAGAGATAGATCGCTTAGATTGGCGTGGGAACAGCTCTTCGCCTGGGCACTGAATGACTACCTGATAGGGAAAGCTTAAAAAATGACAACTAACATCAATAAAAAGCATATTAAGAATTTTCAGGCGGGCAACTGTAACGTCGCAAGAATAAGCTGCCGGACTGCACCAAGGTAAGAGCAAAATGACGGTGAAATTAGCATTTGTAATAAAATTGATAGGGATTTTAATGATCATCGGGTTCTTGGCTGCCTCTGTATGGCAGTACAGCTATGCTATCAATATTATTGCTGTACCTAAACCTAATACACCCCCACCCCCAGCTGCAACAGGTGTTATGTCAGGTGGTACTAGTAAAATCCCACACAAGGAAAATAGAGTTAAACGCAGCACATACTCAGATAATAAAGGCATTGACAACTATATACAAGATTCAGCACACATCTCAAACAACATATGGTATCAACACATGACCCACATAGGTAAGCAGACAACAGAAGACAGCTGCTACGTTTGCTCATTGATCCCATACGCCATGAGCGCTTCTCGAACATTTGTTGCCACGGAGATAGATGGAAAAATAGCACGATGTATAATATACCTGGCACTGTTCCAGACGAAAGGAAGATTTCAAGGGACAGTGGTGCATCTGGTGTGGAAAACACGAGATACATATCCATATGAAAACAACTTCCTTAAGACTTATTTGAGTTACCACAAGAGCAGTTTACATGCTGAAGGATTCAAATACATAACAAGTGGTCCTGAAAAAGGAGAAACAAAGAAAGTAACACTGCAGTACCTACCAAGTGATTGGTACGCTACTGAAGTCCTTGGTAAAAACGGATGTTGGGAAAGACCACTGATGATAATAACAGGGAAGGTGTACATGGACAACAAATGGGACATAGGAGTGGTTGGCAGCAACATGGTAACAAGAGAAAATATTTCAACTATTGATGGACATAACCATAGATGTTGGATGACTTGGATCAAGTACGTACCCATGCTCACGTGGATGGAAAAGGTTGAAGACCCAATAACAACACTGCCGCTAACTGCGCCTAAGGTATGCTACCAACATAAAGGAGAGGTGGATGTAGGATACAACACCAACTGTGAAAGCGTGATGGAGTTACCTGAGGGGGGAGCAGGAACAGCAGTAGTAATGGACCATTACTCGGCCTGTGGAGACAAGGCGTACCACACACTGCCCCCTTTGTGGAATGGTGTATGCACTATAGTACACGTTAATGTACCATCACTAGTGGTACCCCAGAAGCATGTGAATATGGCGAATTTCCCCAAGATGGATGAAGGGAACAAAAGGAAGAGGAGATCTGCACAGCCTCGGAAAGGGCCAGAGAACCGACGCAACGGCAACAACACTGTCCTCAACAGAAGGAAAAGACAAGGAGAACCTCTGACAGGAAATTACCTGTGGGGAAGGTCGGAAACAGCACTCACCTCAATTCCGCCGGAACACAGACTATTCAGCAGAGCAGCTATGTTCTTCTCCTCAATAATACATCCTGGACTGCAGGCCTACGCAAATGCGAAATGGCTCCAGATAACTAGGTGGGAACTAATGATGACAATTAACTCTACAGTAAATGGATTCAACGCAATAAAAGAGGAATTGCGAGCAGTAAGAATGGTTGCACTACAGAACAGATATGTACTGGACCTCCTCACAGCAATGGAAGGAGGAGTTTGCGCAAAGATAGGACAATCATGCTGCACATTCATTCCTGCTAACGATGCTGACAATGGTACACTCACGGAAGCTGTATCACAATTGGCCCAGAAGCACTCAAAAATGATGGATGAAAGTAAAGGTGTGAAAAAGGATGAGAGCTGGTTTTCAATATTAAGGTCATGGATGCCATCTTGGCTGTCAGATGGACTGAAGATTATAGTTGGATGTACTATTTTGGCTGGAGCTACACTGATCATAATAAGATTTTGGAAGGCCCGGAAGGCACGCACCACAGACGAGATGATCGAAATGGTTGGTATACACCTCTTGATGCCAACAGATGACGGCCAACACACAGGCACAATCATAAAAGAGAAAGAGAAGTTGCGCAACCAGATCATCACCAACCACCTGGACCCACCATCTGTGAAGCTCGAAAACCCAAGAAACCCAAGGAGCTACATAGGGAAGTGGGTATACTGCACTCCTGGAGGAACCTGTGAATATATGTATTGGCCATTTGAAGACCATGTTAACCACTGTGGACATTTGGGAGGAATAACTAAAATATGGAGAGTAAGAGGAGATCAAGAAAAGGATATGTTTGTGGTCGACAAGTCGACCAGAGGGGGGACTGAAGTGGGAGAATGGAAGAACAGGCTCCCGCCCTTCCCCTCTCGCGCTTGGCCTAGAGGATCACGGCCTAGACACCCGCCACGAGAGGAGTTTGCCTATCTATCAGACGACCAAATACCCTGGTACAGGAACATACGGATGTGCCCATCTACCTGCCCAGCAGCCCGCCCTGTCCATGCCGACACCTGCGGCACGGATCAACTCGACTAAACATACACGTCGTTAGAGATGCCATGACGACCTAGCCAACGGTCAGCACACCTGTGCAAACATGCACACCGGACACTCCCACACCAATCCACACGAAGAATATATTCAGTGCTATGACGTAGGCGACAGACATACTCACGGACGTGCATCTTTATTATTTTCCACATAGGCTCTCAAAATGCAGAAACGCAAGACGCATCATGAATTTATCTAAAAAGGCTTGCTCACGCTTCTTCTAAGAACCATGTACCATAATGAAGAATATAACAGAGACACGATACTGAGGATAGAGCAATATGATACCGTAACCTAAAGCGCTCTGCATCAAACGGTTCCACCTATGCACCAGGCCCAAGTAGGCCGCAAGCAAAAGCTTTCATGAACATTGAATGAGCAAAAACTGGGTTGCTGACCCTGCAGAATGAGCCCGGCGAAAGCACACCGCCAAGGGCATGATGTTGCAATCTCGCACGCTGCAAGCCAACGCCAAGGTCGCACCTGCAAGATAAACCAGGCACACAGTAGGAAAAACAATATTAATTGTGTTGAATTTTGCCTCAAACACGGTCCCACCTCACGTGACAAAGCCAAACCTGACAAGATGCCAAGCCCAGGAGGAAGGAGACACCTGAATCCCACATTTCAAGACACAGGCAGATACAATTAAAAGACTCATTGGACATCTGCAGCAGTGGGAGTAGTCGACCTCCCAACATATGAATAAATCCTCACATTGTTCACACCTACCCATATTAAAACATTGTTGCAAATTACAGGTGCACCGCGAGCTGGGAACAGCGATAGTCCCAGACTGGGAGGCTCGCGAGCGGACCAATCAGAACATGGGGCTCCTATCAGTGACGCCATTAACATTGACCAATCCTCAGAGGTCTTCATGTAACAATTTTCATGTATCAAGTTGAAGGGACAGCCCAGGTATACTACCTGACTAACCCTCAACCACTAACACTGTTCTCTATATGTATGCACCGTTCTCTATATGATGCTCTTGCCCCTGTCATGAGGATCTGTTTGAAGTCTAAAGCCAAGTGCAATTCCTGGTATGACTCTGACCTAGCTACACTTAAACGTAAGTGTAGGGCAGCTGAGAGGAAATGGAGGACTTCCTGTTCATCCTCTGACAATCAGGCCTGTCGCCTGCTACAAAGGCAATACCGACTCTCTGTCCTCACCAAGAAGAGAGTCAAAGCTCGTGTCTCTGCGCCATCTAACAACTCGGCCGAATCTTAAAATCTGCAAGGAGCTGGCCAACCCTGCTGCAGTCTCTACCCCTCCTGTTGCCTCCCAGGCTCTTTGCAATGCCCTTGCCTCTCACTTCATTTAAAAAACCCAGGACATCCTGTCCACCCTCCACCCTCTCCACCCACACCCCTATACTCCCCTCTCCATCTGTGCTTGCTGACCCTCCTTTATCCACCTACCCATATTATATATGGGATACATTACTCACCGTAATCGTATTTCTGATGCTTGTATCTGCTTAGATTCACATGCTGTGCATAGGCCGACATCTAGTGGAAGCTGCGGAGTATTACAGTTTGTTTTTCGAAAGTCGAAAATGGGCGTCGACACAGGCGTGCCAGTAATACTATCCCTAGTGTGACGTCCACTGTACCCAAGATCCCTCACGCGTGTAGGATCCTCAGATTGTATTTTTTCTGACATGAGGAAGCATGAGGAGTAGCGTGAGTACAGATAATCCAAGCAGATAGACAGAAAAGGTAAGACTACAAGCAATTATGCGCATTCTCTTGGAGGGGAGGAAGGGTGGGTCGCATGTGAATCTAAGCAGATACAAGCATCAGAAATACGATTACGGTGAGTAATGTATCCCTTCTGAGGCTTGTGGAATCTGCTTAGATCACATGCTGTGCATAGATTAGCGAGCAGTACCAGAAGAAGGAGGTGGGATGTGAGAAGGGTCATGAGCAAACAGGTGTCTTAGAACCGCTTGTCCCACTTGTGTATCTGTCTTGGAATGAGTGTCAATGCAGTAATGCTGAGTAAAAGTGTGAATAGAGCTCCAAGTAGCCGCTTTGCAAATGGTGTCGAGGGGAACATTTGCAATGAAAGCCAGAGTGGCACCAATGCCTCTAGTAGAGTGGGCCCTTGGCGTAAAAGGCAGAGTCTTGTCAGAAAGAGAGTAACACAGCTGTATACAGTTGATAATCCACTTCGAGATAGCGCCCTTAGAGACGCGATCCCCCTCTCTGCCTGTAGCTACGGAGACAAACAGTTGATCTGTTTTCCTTAGCGGTCTGGTTTTATTTACATAGTATAGGACCGCCCTACGCACATCTAGGGTGTGTAGTTTCACCTCAGCCGAGCTTTGCGGGTTCTGGAAGAAAGCCGGAAGCTCGATGGACTGGTTTACATGGAACTTGGATATGAATTTAGGTGAGAACCTAGGGTGTGTGCGTAAAACCAGTTTGTCCTTGTGGATAGTAAAGAAAGGATCCTGCACTGACAGAGCCTGAATTTCACTGACCCTTCTTATGGAGGTAATGGCTACTAAGAAGGCCGTTTTATAAGTCAGGTGTTTGAGACTACTTTTATGCATGGGTTCGAATGGGGGTCCCATGAGCTTAGCTAGCACCACGTTGAGGTCCCATCCTGGCGGTGGGTTCGAAATAGGAGGGTGAAGTCTCTTTACTCCTTCCATGAAGGCTTTAACCACTGGTACTTTCCACCACGAGACCTTGTTATGGGATGTGGTGTAAGCCGAGAGGGCTGCCAGGTGTACTTTCAGCGAGTTAAAAACCAACCCTGCATCCAGCAGGTGGAGCATGTATGTTACAACGTTGGAAGGAGTGCAATCAACCGGGTTGATTTGTTTATTCTGGCACCAGATAACGAATCTTTTCCACTTATCAAAGTAACAGTGCCTTGTATTTGGTTTCCTGGACTCCTTTAGAATGTCCATACACCTCTGTGGTAATTTGAGATGTCCAAACTCTATGACTTCAGGAGCCATGCTGCTAGGTTCATAGAGTTGGGTTCCTGATGCACTGTTTGACCCTGTTGCTGGGACAGTAGGTTGTACCAGGCTGGGAGTCTGATGGGTTCGCACACCGCCATCCTGCGTAGGTGTGGAAACCATGGTTGTCTCGCCCACATGGGAGCAACTAGGATGAGCGTCATAGATTCCTTGTTCATCTTGTACACCACCTTCCTGATGAGAGGAGTTGGTGGAAAAGCGTACGCAAACATCCCTGACCAGTTCATCCACAGGGCATTCCCTTGGGAGTCCGGCTGGGGGAACCTGGATGCAAATCCTGGGCATTGTTTGTTTTCGCTTGTGGCGAATAGGTCTATAGTGGGGAAACCCCACTGAGAGAAGAGATCTTCTACTACGTCTCTGTGAAGGACCCATTCGTGTTCTTCTGGGAGGGAGTTTCTGCTTAGAGCATCCGCTAGGGAATTGAGCTCCCCTGGAACATGTTGCGATGACAGGAAGATGTTCCGTCTGAGTGCCCATATCCATATTTTCTGGGCAAGCTTGGACAGATTTGGCGAACGAGTCCCCCCTTGCTTGTTCAGATAGAACATGGCTGTCGTGCTGTCCGTCCTGATCTGCACCGACAAGTTCAGTAGATGGGGCTCGAACGCCCTTAGCGCTCGGAATACTGCCAGAAGCTCTAGCAGATTGATGTGGTTCTTGGCTACTGAGTGAGACCAGAGACCCTGAGCTGTGTGGTGGAGATGGTGAGCTCCCCACCCAGTCAGGCATGCATCTGTAGTCACCACGGCTTGTACTTCGGGATCGTAAAAGGGTTTCCCCTTTGCGAGATTCTCTCTTGTCCACCAGTGTAGGCTCTGTACGAGTGTTGGCGAAACGACCACTAGATCGTCCCAATGACCACTTGCCTGAGACCACTGTTTCGCCAACCATTCCTGCATGGGACGCATGCGCAGACGCGCGTGGGGGACCAGGTAAATGCATGACGCCATCATGCCCAGTAACCGCATAGCTTTGCGTACTGTTATCTGTTGACCTGACTGATAATGCGGAATTTGCAGAAGTATATTCCGAATTCTCTCTTCCGAAGGGAAGGTCAATCCTTTCTGAGTATCTAGGATAGCTCCTAGAAACTGTTTTGAGGTGCTTGGCACCAGACTTGACTTTTTCTCGTTGATGGAGAAGCCTAATTCGTGGAGGAGGTCGATAGTCCTCTGAATGTTTGACCTGCAAATTCCTGGGGTTTCCCCCGTTATGAGCCAGTCGTCCAGATAAGGGTACACCGGGATTGCTTCCCTGCGTAGGTGTGCAGCCGCCACCGCCAGTACCTTGGTGAATACCCTTGGTGCTGAAGCTATCCCGAAGGGCAGTACCTTGAATTGGTAGTGGCGACTGTCCACCTTGAAGCGCAAGTACTTTTTGTGCGCTGGGAGCATGGAAATATGAAAATAAGCATCTTTCATATCCAAGGTTGCCATGTAATCCCCCTTTTTTAGGAGGGGGATTACCTCTTGTAGCGTGGTCATCCGGAATTTTTGGGGCTTGACATATTTGTTGGCAGGCCGTAAGTCCAATACTGGGCGCATTGTCAAATCTTTCTTGGCACAAGGAAGTAAGTTGAATAGATACCCTTGTTTACCTGGTGTCCTGGGACGAGTTCTATCGCGTCCTTTTCTAGCAGAATGGCGATCTCCTCGAGAAGGATCCTTTGATGCTCTAGGGAGTGCACTCTTTGTCGTGGAGGATGATTCCGGGGACGCTGCAGTAGTTCTATACAATATCCTGCGGATACTGTTGACAGCACCCATCTGTCTGAGGTGATCCCTTCCCAAGCCTGGGTGAAGGTGGAAATGCGTCCCCCTACTGGGGTTGCGTGGCAAGGGACCCTGAACTGAGCGTCACTGTTTTGGTGGAGGCGTGCCACCGCCCTTGTTGGGGCTGCCTCTGCCTCTTCCACGACCTCTCTTGTTACCCCTGCCGTAACTCTGGGTAGACTGCTGGTTGTTATTCCATTGTGTACCTTGTCCCTGGGCATAGTTGCCTCTTTGTGAATTTTGGCCGCGTGGGCGACGAAAATTATTGTTCCCCCTCTGGTTAGGGGGTTTGTTGGTAAGCTGGCCAAGGGATTTGAGAGTCTCATATTCATCTTTGGCATTTTTAAGTGCGTCTTCGACCGCTTTCCCAAACAATAGGTCGGGTTCCACTGGCTTGTCTATTAAAGAAGCCTGGGTTTCTGTCTTGAATCCCGACTGCCGTAACCACGCATGCCTCTTGATAACAGTACCTTCTGCTATCAATCTCCCTGCGTTGTCAGCGGCGTCGAAAGTTGCTTTTAAAATGCAACCAGACACGGCTCTCCCCTCTGCCGAGATCCGAGCCAGCTGGCCCTTTAACGGTTCTGGAGCAGAGGCAATGAGCGCCGCGACTTCTTCCCATTGATGGCAATTGTAACTAGCCAACAGGGTGGTGGAATTCGCAATCCTTGCTTGGTAGGCGGACGTTGAGGCTACCTTTCTGCCAAACCCGTAAAGTTTTTTGCTCTCCTTGTCGGGAGGAGCTTCTGATGAAGATAAGGGCGTGCCAGCCCTCTTTCTAGTGTTGGTCACCACTAGGGAATCTGGTTTAAGATGTCCCTTTATATACAGAGGGTCAGACTGGGCTGCCCGGAAAATCTTTTCAATTCTGGGGTTGACAGCTCTGGTGAGGTTAGGATTCACCAGGGAAGGATCTATTCTTCGTTGGATGGATTTGAGGATAGGGATGGTCTGAGCGACCGGTCTTCTCTCTCCTACAAACTCCTCCGCGAAGTCCCTTTCCTCCTGTACACCGTGGGTGTCGATGTGGAAGTGTTCCGCTGCTCGAGCGAGAACCTCGTTAAGGAGGGGCTGGTTATCAACTGGAGAGTCAGTAACTGGGGCTTCGCTTTGTACTGGGGAATCTACTCTGTAAATTTCCTGCTCATCTTCTCCCTCCTCCAGGTCCTCATCCTCTGCATAGTAATCTGTCCCGGTTTGTTCTTCCATAATTGCAAACTCCTGGTCCTCTTCAGGGAAAACTTGTCCCTGATAACTGGGGAGTGGAGTAGAATATGGAGTGGAGTAAGGCTGAACCTCGAAGGGTTCAGGTCTTTCGACCCGGGGCTTTTTACTTAGCGGGATAGGATCGGAGGAGCCTGAGGGTGTGGCCCCTTGAGGGTTATATGAAAGAAAGTGTTCTGGGTTCTTATCATAAAAATCAGCCAAGGAAGACATCCTAGACATAACCCTGTCTATGTCTTCACTGGACCATTCCCTGGAACAGGGTATTAATTTAGCAGGTGATTTATTTTCAAGGGTAGACTTGTGTTTGCTTGTCTGCTTAGGCTTTACAGGGGTGGAAGGCTGTGCTTTCCGCTGTTTCCCCCCTTCTCCGTGCGTGGAAAAATGTTTTCCCTGTCCCTTGGGGGCCCCAGCGACTTTCGACGCCTGGCGTCGAGGGTCTGGAAAGGTATCTGTGTGCTTCGGGCGTGGGGCCTCACTGGTGTTAACCGCGGTCTCGGTATCTTGGAGCGCGGCCTGGGGGTGGAAGTCGTCTTCGTCTCCCGACGATCGAACTTCCGTTAGTGTGTGTAGCGAGGCACTCTTGGCAAGAGTGGATGATTGCCTTGCGTCGTGAGGCGATCTCGATCGAGAGCGCCCAGAGGACACCGAGTCGGACCGTTCTTTTTGTGCCTCTTTCCGGGAAGTCGACGTCGTCGAGGTCCGGTTGGTCTTAGTGTGTTTAGTGTGTGTTAGGTGTGTAGCGCTTGCGTCGCCGGGGGTCTTCCCCATAGCCGCCTTGCCGGACGACCTTCCGAGGTCGGGGACCTGCGCTCGTCGGCTGTCTTTCGACGCCGTAATGCCCTCGCCGTCCGAAAGTACGGCGTCGCTGCCATCGCTGAAGGCGCCCTCCGCTGCCATGGCCTCCTGCCTGGCGTGGTGGGCCCAACGCTTTGTCGAACGGTCCTTAAGTGTCTTAGGTTTAAACCTACTACACGCTCTGCAGTTCGCTTCGGGGTGATCCCTCGGCAAGCAGAGATTGCACGTGGCGTGCCTGTCGACCCAAGGGTATTTGCGATTGCACTTGGGGCAGAATTGAAAAGGGGTACCCTCCATACGCACCTTAAGGCAGCGGGCTGCTAAGTGTAGGAATATATATAAATGTAACTATATATCAAGAGTGAAGAGTATGTACCACCCCCCACTCTCCCTACTTGTAAGGGCCGAGGCCAGCGGCCTACTAGGCCCGGGCCGAGGCCAGCGGCCTACCGAGGCCCAGATCCGTCGTGCAGCAGTCGACGGTCGATGACTTCTCCAGCCGTCGTCGAGGTTGAGGGTCGACGTTGGGGTGGGGAAGGGAATGAATAAGAATTAAAATTATAATAACAGCAAAAGTATGGCTAAGGCCAGGGAACTCCGCAAGATGCTTCCGACCAGTATGGCGGAAAAAAACAATCTGAGGATCCTACACGCGTGAGGGATCTTGGGTACAGTGGACGTCACACTAGGGATAGTATTACTGGCACGCCTGTGTCGACGCCCATTTTCGACTTTCGAAAAACAAACTGTAATACTCCGCAGCTTCCACTAGATGTCGGCCTATGCACAGCATGTGATCTAAGCAGATTCCACAAGCCTCAGAAATATATATACACACACCATCTTTCTCGTCCTTTCCTCTTTTCACCCCTGACGAGGTCGCCAGACAAGTCCGATCTATGAAAGCCTCGTCAAAACAGGTTCATCCCTGTTCCTCTAAAACCATCAAGGACCACATTGACACCCTTGCTCTGGCCCTTGCTGATTTTTGCAACCACTCCTTTGCCTCGGGATCCTTCCCCTCCCCTCTGAAGCACTCCTTTGTGTATCCTCTTCTCAAGAAACCCACAGCTGATCCTTCTTGTTCAGCTAACTATCGCCCAATTTCCATTACTCCCTTTCTTGGCAAACTCCTGGAAAAGTTGGCCATCTCTCAGCTTAACCTTCATTCGAATTATGTTGGCTGTCTCCATGACCACCAGTCTGGCTTCAGAGCTGCCAGAAGCACGAAACTGCTCTCCTGAACATCTGTGAAGATCTGCTCTCCAACCTTGATTCTAACATTTCCTCTGTCCTCATCCTCCTCAATCTCTCTTCTGCCTTCGACACAGTCAACCATACCATCCTGCTCAACCGTCTCCGTGAAAACCTCGGTATCACTGATCAGGCTCTGGCCTGGCTGACCTCTTTCCTCTCAGATCGACCCTCCCAGGTCCAACTTGGGTCCTTCCTTTCATCTATCTTCCTCTCTACCTGTGGTGTTCCCCAGGGGTCTAACCTCTCGCCCTGGCTTTTCAACCAATACTTGGCAACTGTCGCCCACTGCATTGCCACTTTCTGCTCAAATTTCCAGTGCTAAGCTGACGACATCTCATTTCCAGGCAGCCCTCTGTCACCTCCTCTCCCTCTCTCATCTCTGATTGCCTAACTGCCATTCAAGATTGGTGTTCCGCCAATGATCTTTGTCTGAATGCCAGCAAGACGGAGATCCTCCTCATCGGCACACCTTCACCATCCTTTCCCCTCACCCTCTGGCTGGCCTCTCTTGGCCCTAGTCCTACTCCCACCTGCGAGGCTAAGAACCTCGGGGTCATCTTTGACTCCACCCTTTCCTTCTCGGCCCACATCTCTGAGGTCTCTAAAAAGTCAAATTTCCGACTGCACCTCCTCAGAGGTACTCTGCCTGTCCTCTCCTTCCCACAGAACCCATGGTATCCCAAGTCCTGGTTCTCGCTAGCTTGGACTATTGTAACAGCCTCTTTCTAAATCTACCTGCCTCTACTCTCCGCCCTCTGCAACTAATCCAGAACAGGACTGCGAGACTTGTCCTTGGCCTCAAGCCCTGGGATCGTATCTCTCCAGCTCTGAAATCTCTACACTGGCTCCCAGTGGATGCAAGGATTAAATTCAAAACCCTCTGCATTGTCCACAAGGCTTTCTGGGGCCTAGGTCCAAAATACCTTCAGCTATCCCTCCAAAAATACCTCCCCTCTCGAGCTCTTCACTCCTCTACCTCCAACTCCCTCAGGGTCAGTCGTTTTTCAAAGAAACTAGCTGGGGGTAGATCTCAGTGTTCGGCTGGGACCTCCCTCTGGAACAGCCTCCCTGCCACTCTAAATCTTGAGGAGAACCATCTCCGGGTCCGGATGCACCTCAAGACCTTCCTCTTTTCTTCTGCCTTCGCTCCCTCTCCCCCTGCTGATCTGTTCTCTCTTGGCACTGTGCACCTGGCAACCCACTGTCATTCAGGCCCAGGTACCTGCTCACCCTGCCACCCTCCTGCACTGCCTCCGGGCCACCCCTTGCACTGGGGTCTGTATCTGTACCCATACAGCCCCCCTCCTTTTTCTTCCGCACTTATCAGACCTACCCTGACTGCTGCCTTAAACCTAGCACTTGCAAATTGCTGGCTGCATTACCACTGTTTGTTGCCTTTATTATTTATTTATTGTTATTTATCTGTTTCTCCTCTGCTTCGCACTTTCCACTTCTCCCTCCTTCCATGCACTTTTCCCCTCCCCCTCTCCCATGCACTTTCGCGTTCTCAATGTCACTGGGCCTAGTAAGATCGATGTTTTGTTCTCCCATGTTCCCCTCCCTTGCCTTGTCACGCTCTGAAACACTTGTGTACGAGCGCGATAGAAATAAAATATCAATCAATTACAGGAGGGTGCTTGATCCCTACCATGGTGGGCAAAAGTGAACAGCCCCCAGATGCGGAGGTGGCAGGTTGTTGTGTGATTTAGCCATGGCTTTGGTGGCCATGGACCATGGCAAGGACTCAGCAACCTTTTTCCCCACAAACAGCTTGTTGCTGTCAAACAGCATGTTTAGCAGTTTAGCTTTTACATGCGAGAGACACCACAAAGCTCTTAAACAAGAGGGCCTGCAGATAACAGACGCAGTGCCCATAGCATTGGCAACACACAGTCCACCATGCCAAGACCAGATTAGGGCATTTGGCATCCTTTCCATCCTCCACCAGAGGCAAATCCATACATCTCGTCTGGCAAATTTTCAGCTACCTTGGTGATCGTGGCCCACACGGCACAGGTGGTCTTCCCATCTCGACAAGAGAGGGTGCCAGAGGCAGAAATATGCACCCCCTCATGCCCCCGAATCAATTTTTTTACCTCACGGTTTGGGGCAAGGAAAGGAAAGCAGCTGACCGACACCTTCCCCCAGTGTGGCAATTACTGACTAGGCTCTCAGGCATAAGGGGAGGCCTCTATGTTTTGGCAAGATCACAGTCCAGCAAGGGAACCAAAGAAGGTTTCTGCCATGCAGCCGTTAAAGGGGCAGTCACAGCAGGTTTGAAGGGAAGCAGAGTCTCTTTAGGAGGGCCCTCTCCCAGAATGTCAGTCAGCAAAAATTGGACTGAAGGTCTAGTGTGTGCAGCTAGCCCAAGAACTCTACGCATTGGCAATGGTCCTCTGAAAGGAAGCATGAGGCTTGCCACAGAGCTGAGTTGGCAAAAGGTCAAGCTCTGGGCAGATGTCCAATTTGCTGCCATCTTTCAAGCCAAATCGGCCAGGTCAGTATCCAAACCATAGAACTCCTTGGGAAAGTCTTGCCCTTCACCGGAGCCCAGGGACTAAAACCAAAAACTTTGATTCCAGGGATTCAAAACTACTTTTTGTCAAAGATCGGACCCATCTTCGAGAAGAACTCAAACCAAGAAGCCTGGGTGCATTCAAATGAATTGCCAACAAAGAAAGCACCAAGGTTTCCAGGCCCGAACACAGCTGAGCAGATGTGAGTGAAGCAGTCACCGGAGGAGAGCCAATAACTGAGACAGCAGGAATGAAGATGTGTGCCAGGGAGGTTCCTCTGCCAGGTTCAACAAGTGCATTGGGACCTGGCGCAGCCGTCGGCACTGGGGTCTTGGCAAAAATATCTGGCATCTTGAACCTGAATTCCTCTCATTGTCTCAGTGAGGAAGATCTCTATCTGCGAAGCTGCGGCTTCTTGTCCTTCATTTGTGGGGCCTCTTCCTTTTGACGATCAGCGAAGAATTGGGACCTCTTTGAGCAAGGATCAGACGTATAACTAAGAACACCTCCTTTTCCCTCCCTTGTGAAGGTAAGTTAAGAGTTTGGCAGTATGCTTCCGGAGGGCATTAGTATGTATGGGTTGGCAGGATCCTCCTTCCTTGGGGTTGTGACCCTTACCCAAGACTATAAAGACATACATACATTTTGGGGATCGGGCACCAACATTTGCCTCCCACAATCCAAGCAGGGCTTGAAGCTCAAAGCTTTCGGGTTATGAAGCATGATGCTGTGAAATTTAGCAAAGCTAGTGGATTTCCAAGCTGAGTGCATGGAAAAAGAACAGAGGTGATGGTGCATCTGGCTCCATATTTACAGGCACCGATGCTGGGTCCAACATCAGTGGCTTACAACAGTGGTGGGCGGAGCCACACTGCACCCCCAGGTAGCTAAACATGTGTTAGCTGGCACTGGAGAAGGTGGGAGGATGGAATCCATTTGAAATAATTTTGAATACTAGGATTCACTCTGAAATAAGTGTGTTTAGCAAAGTTATACAAGTGGTAACCAATAGGTAATACTATTTACTCTCTGGAATAGTGGTATACCCATTCTGCAACTTTTGCTGAGTAGCCATTCCAGTCAAAAATATAGTGAATCAAATAATCTTTGAATATAGAATAATAGTGTAGTCTATTGTGATGCATCTTGTGAAATAATCACTATTTCTCTGGTTGTGGCCTCCTTCCTTGTGGCCAGGGGACGGCAGCCATTACCTGATCCGGACCCTGGGGGTGGTAATATGAGGGAGGATCATATGGTGAGTAGACTACTGCCAGGGCGAGGTGGTGGCTCCATTGGAAGGGATGCAGTATCCATCCCACCCCCTTTCTTCTGTTCTTCTGGATAAAACCCTATGACACCCTAACCTCTGATGGCACCCTGACATTCTAGTCAAAATCCCCTTCCTACCTCAAACATACACCACACACGTATAACATCTCCAGTTTCTGGTGTTTTTTAAAACACAACTCCTAAACAACCGTATATTAGAAATCCTGTACAACTCCCATACAGCCTCAAGTACTAACACGAGGAAGAGAGGGAGGAGTTGATGCAGATTGAGAGAAATACAAAGTTGAATGTGCAGACTAGTTGTTTGGTTAAATCACAAGCGAAGTGATGCTGCTGTGACTTACTTAAAGGACAGTGAAATTGAAGAGAAGTCCTGGTGAAAGAAGTACACCAGGCAATTGACATTTGGCAGGGGTGAGATACCTGGCTGGGAAGTATACCAGGGGATCTGCAGAACCCCAGAGAATGATTCCTGGCAGGGGCGTATACCAGGCAATCCACCAATAGCATAGAAAGTTTTAAGACATTGGGGCAAGATACCTGGCAGGGGAGTATACCAGGGGATCCAAGAAGGCCATAAAGAAAGTCCTGGCAACCAAATATTCCAGGCAGTTTGGAACTGAATGCAACCTTTACAATTGTGGGAAGCTACCTGGCAGGAGAGTACACTAGAGGATCTGAGGGGCCCACCACTGTATTCCTGGCAAGGGAGTATATGAGGTCTATTCAAGTAAATAGGAAATGTACCCAGGTTGCAAAATACCTGCCACCAAACCAGGGAATCTAGAAAGCACAAGAAGGATGTCTTGGTGAGAAACAGCAGCGAGCGTGTGAAGTTGAATAAAGACTTTTTGGGACAAGATACCTGGAAAGAGAGTACATCAGGACATCTGAAGAGCTCAAAAGAGGATCCCTGATGAAGAAGCACATCAACTAATCAGCCAAAGTACAGAAGAAGTTAAATAAACTCCTGTGTGGAATTTCCCATCTAAATAAGAACTCTTGTAACTCCCGTATAAAGAAACCAAGGAAAAGCTGAATGTTATAAAACACTTTCAATAAGACATTTCTGAACCTAGTTTAAAGAGCCAAAGAAGCAGTTGTTTGAAAGAGACACTTGTCATTCTGCCTAAACATCCAGGGGAAGTAAATGACCCTCTGAATTCAAGGGTTTCACCTTGGAAAATACTTGTGTTGGAGTTACTCGTTTACTTTTTGATTATGAACACTTTTTGCCAACTCTAAGTCAGAGACAGTTAGGATGTTGTTGACAAAGGGGCAGTTTTATAAGATTAATGACTTCACACAGACAAATCTTTAGTTTTAGTTTCCTAGGCAGGGAAACTCTCTTTGGGATGGGGATAGAGAGGAGTTCATTGAAACCATTCTTTTGCTTAATTAACATGTCTGAAACTGATAAAATTATAGCTTTGTGTCCACCTCATTTAGGCCCGCTCACAGTACCCACATCCCACCATCATCTGTGTAGTCTTTTGGACTTTTGGGGTGAAGTTGTGCAAACTCCATTAAGATATAATTCTGGGTGTAGCTTAGAGACAGAGGAGGAGGAAGAGACTGCGCCGATCGCGTTTTTGGAACAGTGGGGAGAACCGCACTGAAACAAACTAATCGGTTAGTAGTCTGGCCGAAATATTGAGTTTTGCTACCCCACAGGTAACTGGCACCCTGCGTCTTCTCAATAAAAAGGGAGTCCGGCTAGGAGAACTGTATGGAAAGAGTGCCAGTGCGTATAAGTGGCCTATGAATGACAGAACCTTGCTTCCTACTAGAGCAAAGGTGTGATTGATAATGGGGTATTAGTTGTTCCTGATTCTGATTATGTTAGATTGGCTTTGGCTGTGTTGATAAAGAGAACTGGGTTGATAGTGTGAGATTTCAGCAGCGCCTTTGAAGAGAGCAAGAGTGGCTATGGCAGATCTGAGTTTTTGAATTACAGTTGCCTTTGTGTCAAAAAGACCTGCAGTCAAAAAGCATATCAATTTGTTGTTTTGCATGTCAGGATAAAAACACAGAAGTCTATCCATGAGTGTCTCTGGATGACAAACCAATGACCACTGACCCCACTCCTAGCTCTCCCCAATTCTCGCTCCATTTTAAATTCTTGCGAGCAGTACTCCCCTCCCTCTCCGCCACGAGACTCAATGCTGTGGATCTTGCCAGTGCTGGCATCTTTGAACATTGCTCACAACACTGGGATTCTATGGGTGCTTTCGCAGCTGCAGAGCGCCCCATTCTACAGTACCCAGATTAACACTGTATCGCAGTACCACTCTTCCAGCAGCAGGAGCGTGATCCCTTTAGTGACCTCAGAAAACAAACATGCTTTTTCATCTGTTTTTATACCAGCCCCGTCATCCATCATATACAGTTCCCTTGCTGAGACGCTCTTCCCTTTCAGGGTACTGGACTTGGCGTGTTGGCAGGGGACAGAGACCCAAACTCTCTCCTGGGGGAAGCTACCTTTGTTTAAGAATACTGCGATATAAAGCAGACGCCTGACTATTTTACTTACTGACATTAACCTTGTCTCTTGTTTGCCAATTATCCTGTGAAGGGCCTGTCCTCTACCTTTCTTTGTTTTGTCCCCATGGCCACCCCTTCATAGTTAGCACATGAAGGGTATTGGATACCTTCTCATGATGCGCATTAGGATCCTGGAGCTAGCAAGGGTGTTGTGACACCTGACCAAACAGTTATTGTTAACAAATTGCTTATTTAATTCACTTTTAGCCTTACGGCTTTGTATATACAACAGACATTTTGCATACAAGAAATACAATCCAATAGCTTAATAGTACAAATATAAGTTTGCAATCACTATCATTGTTTACAATAAATATCACAAATTTACTAAACAATTATGCTAAAGAGTTTAAAATATCTACAATTTTCAAATAAAGTTTAACCATAAAATAGAAATTAATGTCATAAATTTCATCCATAGAACAGAAACATTACATGGATCAAACAAATTGTTGTATGACTTTAGAAACTTATTACGCAACGCAGAAAGACTTTCACAATGTACCAGGAGATGGTGAAGGAATTCAAGGACCTGGCAAACACACAGTCGACATATTCTCACACCTCGGCATATGCCCATTCTTGCTCCATTAATCTCCATAGACTCACAGTGGTTAAACTTCATCGTGAGAGAATATCTGAATATCTGTGGGCTGGGATATGCCATGTTGTACATAGTTTTAGATATTTGTGACAATGTATATTGACAAAATGGGCCACCATGGGTTTTCGTAGCCAGATCGACAACATGACATTCCTGACTGTATATTGCCAATTTCTTTTTCAGTCAGCCTTTAAACTGCGTGTGAAAGTCCAGGGGCGTGCACAAACTCAGCTGCCCACTGATGAGTGGTTTTAATAGCACCAAACATGCCCATAGTAATGCAGCCATCGATTTTTAGGAAGGCCTGCATGTATGTTACTATGATAGTGTAATTGTCTAACGCCATAAGATTTTCATAGCACATTACAAACCTACTTATGCATTCAGATACTATACATTTTAAGTCAAATTCAAGGTACATATATTCCACTGTAATATTGCAGAGCAACCTCATTAATTTATGAATTAGCATAGCTTAAAACTTTTTCATTAACGCCTGGTATTTTATCCCCATATCTCTATGCCATAGAATAACATTGATCGTATTTTTGCAGTGTATAACATCAATACTGCATGCGCTGAGAAACCAACGTTTCTTCCAACGAACATGCTAATTGCGTTAGCTGATATGAAGCACTTGGCTTTAATTGACATCCAGTCCTTGTACCATTTGAGCCCGTCATCTACTAACACACCCAGATATTTGTATTGGTGGACTTGTTCGAGCTTGTTATTATTCATTGTCCAATTGTTTTGGGGGATTTGTTAGCAGGAAAGACCATTGTCTTACTTTTTTCAATGTTAATTTGCAGGCCATTTTTATTATAATAATCTACCAACGCATCCAGCATCTTCTGTAGTCCTGTGGGAGTATGGTCAATCAACAACAGGTCCTCTGCATAGGCTAACCATCCCACAGATGAAGAATCTACCTTCACGGGGCATGTTGGTAAGTTCATAAAACATTGCTTCATAATGGCTAAAAGTAAGTTAAACAAGGTTGCCGAAACAATACAGCCCTGCTCAACTCCTCGGCAGGTTGGGATAGGGGCAGACGATTTCCCTTGAATATCTAATCGAATGCGGACAGTTGTTTCGGAGTATAATAACATGAGCATTTTTAGGAGGCACGCTGGTATATTCCACGAGCATAGCCTATGCCACAGCCTATTCCTGAGCACAGAATCAAAGGCTGCAGAGAAGCCAAATTCACAAAAGACGTTTATCTCCCTCCTCTTCCAAGCATACTCTATGGCCAACGTGAGCATTACCAGAATATGTGGTGTGTTTCAACTAGGCCTAAAACTGGTCTGGTAAGGAGGTAAGATGTTAATTGTTATCCATTTGTTTAGCTCAGCTAGTAACACCCATGCGAAGATCTTCAACAGGATATCTAGCATGGCTAGCATCCGGTAATTCATGGGATTGTCCCAAGCTCCCTTTTTATATACTTTTAATATATGACTCATCTGCCATGTATTGGGAATTATGCCAGTGGAACCAATCTCATCAAAGAGCATATGAAGGGCAGTGGCCCAGAGCTCTGATGACAGTTTTAGCAGGTTGTTACATACACCATCTGGGCCAGCTGCACGATAATTATTTAAATGCTCAATGATCAGTATAATGTGCAAATCGGATGCTTTGCATACCCAAGTGTCAGTTGGGATAGGTAACGCCACATCATTAACATCTTTACAGCCCAGGGTGGATTTGATGTGGTTACTCCATAGCTCTTCAGATATGCAATTAATGGACAATTCCCTTTTTTTAGTACCATGAATAACTTCACATATTTCGGTCGAATTTTTAGACAAGCGCAAGATTCGCTATATGTTGCCATCTTATTACTTCAAAAATCATTTTGTGATGTTTCAGCGATCTACGATATCTATGCTACCTATCCCTAATAGATTTAATATGGGCAGTAACAAAGCCAGCAGTTTGAGGCCCATCTGAAAGAGATATTACAGCAGCTATTTGACTGCACATGGTCGTTTTAGCTGCATTCATAGTTTTGTCCTTAATTCGTCTGTTGGACATGTCCTTATTTGATCTTTCAAAGGCCGATTTATAAACACAAGTCTCACGCACTTGTTTACCAATTGTGGCCATCATATCAACAAATCGTGGGATCATACTATAATCAGTATTATTCCCAGTCATGCCTAGTGCTATAAACGCAAGTACAATTTTTACTACAACCCCATTCGCAGCTTCATTCTTACGATGCCAATGGATGCGATTATGACCCTCATTGACATCAATTTGCCCATTACAATCCTAGATATTAGGATGGCTCTTGGCCACAGGCAGACCCAGAAGGGTACAGAGAGGGAAATGATCACTCTCATACCTTGACACCATTTCCATGTCCTGTACATATCTAAGGCCTTCTGCATTGGTAAATATGGAACAAGTTACTTACCTGTAACTGTTGTTCTCCAGCATGGGCTGGCATGGATTCACATGCTCATAAATATTCCCCGTCGTCAGGCTGGGAATGCTCAGTAAAGAAAAAATCAGTATCAGTTTCGTTTCAGATCTGTCTTTCTTAGTAGTAACCAATCACTGTTCTCTGGGTCATACGGCCCCCAGCCAATGACTGCCTTCTCCGTAAGCCCCGCCCCTGGCAGCTACCTTTAGATTTGGTAGCACCTAAAGTGGCAGTATGACCAAGTGAAGGGCTGCAGAGGGGTAGGAGGGAGGGTTCACATGTGAATCCATGCCAGACCCATGCTGGAGAACAACAGTTACAGGAAAGTAACTTGTTCCTTCTCCAGCATACATGCTCATGAATGCAAGTATACATAGCATAGAATACATAGCAGTACACACATGCACAACCACGGGAGGTGGCAAGGCACAACATTAAGCATCTCAACAACTTAACATTAAGCATCTCTTACCTCCTCACCAGGCTCACCTTCAAGCAAACAGGTTGCGCAGCACTGCCTGGCCGACTCTGGACTCCTCCTTGGAATCCCGGTCAACGCAGTAGAATCTCGTGAAGGTGTGCGTCGCCTCCATGTAGCTGCCCTGCAGATGTCCAGCAGGGGCACACCAGACAGGAACGCCGTAATAGCAGCGATCGGTCTGGTCGAATGGGCTCTCGGACGGCCAGGCAACGGGCGGTTTGCCAACCGGTGACCGTGCATGATGCAGCTGGAGAGCCATCTGGAAATGGAAGCCTTGGAGAGGGCCTTCCCTTGGTTCACAGTGCCAAAGTTCACAAACAGCTGTGATGTCTTCCCAAAACTCTTTGTGCGGTCCATGTAGAACTTCAGCGCTCTAGCTACATCCAGCGAGTGTAAAGTCCTCTCAGCCGGCGACAAAGGCGACGGAAAGAAAACAGGTAACACCAAGGGCTCGTTGAGGTGGAAGTCCAACGGCACCGTGGGCATGAAGGAGGGGTGTGTCCTCAGCACTACCCTCTTCTCGTGAAAATCAGGTATGGAGGTTTACAGGAGAGGGCCTGGATCTCTCCCACTCATCGTGCGGAGGTGATGGCCACAAGGAACGCTGTTTTCCACGACAGGAACTTCAACGGTGCTGAATGCAGAGGCTCGAATGGCGGCCCCATGAGCCTGGTCAGCACCACGTTGAGCTCCCACGCCGGGACTGGAGCCTTCACCGGCGGGAACGACCGGAACAGTCCCTCCATAAACTCCTTCAGCAGGCGATGAGACCACAGGGATGACCGCCCCGTAGTTCTGGTGTAACGGGAAATCGCTGAAAGATGTATCTTGATGGAGGCGTGAGCTAGCCCCGCCTTGGCCAGCGACAGGAGGTACGGCAGCACTTGAGGGGCCGTAATTCGCAGAGGGTTAATCTTCTGTGCACGGCACCAGACAGAGAACCTCTTCCACTTGTGTCCATAGCACTTAAGATTTGAGGA
This sequence comes from Ambystoma mexicanum, assembly GCF_040938575.1. NCBI lineage: Eukaryota > Metazoa > Chordata > Amphibia > Caudata > Ambystomatidae > Ambystoma > Ambystoma mexicanum. The sequence goes on from NC_090933.1 coordinate 1,118,131,142, forward strand.
CGCCCTGGCCTTTGCAAGCACCTCCTTGCAGTCCCCCGGGATATCGTACCCTCCAAACTCTAGTGCTGCAGGAGCCAGGCCTGCAAGTTCACCGACTCTGGGTCATGATGGAGGAAGGCGCCTCCTTCTCTGGAGAGAAGATCCGCGTCTGTCAGCAGTCTGACTGGGGGGGGGGGGTGACAACTCCAGAAGGTCCAGGAACCAGATCTGTCTCGGCCAAGGATCATCCTGCACCGGAACCTCTTGAGTTGGATGATGAGTCGGAGCAGCAATGGCAACGGAGGGAACGCATACAGAAACGGCCCGTCCCAGGGGAACGAGAAAGCATCGCCCATGCTCCTCGGCTGGGGAAACCTGGTGGCGAACCTCTGGCACTTGGAATTCGTCGCCGTTGCAAACAGGTCGATCTGGGGTTTGCCCATCACTGGAAAAGTCGATCCATGTGATCCTGACGCAGCTCCCACTCGTGGCACGAGCGCAGCGCCCTGCTGAGTGAGTCAGCGATGACGTTCTTTATTCCTGCTAGATGGAAGGGCACCAGAAACATCCCCTGGGCGACAGCCCAGTGCCTCAGATCCTTGGCCTCCTTGGAGAGGGCTGGGGATCTGGTGTCTCCCTGCTTCCGGATGTAGAACATTGTGGTGGTGTTGTCGGTGAAGATCCTCACCACCTTGCCCTTGAGGGACGGAAGAAACGACCTGAGGGCCCAGAACACTGCTCGGAGCCCCAGGATGTTGATGTGGAGTGACCTCTCATCTGGGAGCCAAAGGCCTCTTGCGTGCAGATTTCCGATATGCGCTCCCCATCCCTCCAGGGAGGCATCCGTCGTCCCCGTCTCCTGATGTACCGGGGTCTGAAAGTCCTTGCCCGCCGCGAGATGCGCATGGGTGCCCCACCATCGGATCGCTTGGCAGAAAACCTTGTTTGCCTGTTTCAGAAGCTGCTCGTCGCTTGTATCCAACGGGTGTCGAACTCTTGTAGAGGACGCATCTGTAGCCTGTTGCGCACCAGGTAGATGCATGAGGACATCATTCCGAGCAGGGACTTGATGGATCTCACTTTGGCCACGTCCGTGGCCAGCAGGCGTTGCACCTTGCCCAAGATGGCTGTCCTTTCCTCTGACAGTGAGGCCAACCGCGCCAGTGTATTGGGCTTGGCTCCCAGAAAACAGTGCGACGGGACCAGGTGGGATTTCGTGTTGTTGATGGAGAATCCCAGGTCCATGAGAAGTTGGATGGTCTCCGCTGTGTGTTCAACGGCGAGTTCTCTTGTCCTTGCCCGGATGAGCCAATCAACCAGGTTGGGGTACCTGGGATCCCCCGCAGGCACAGCCGTGCCGCCACTGGTGCGAGGCACTTGGTAAACACCCAGGGTGCCGACTTCAGCCCGAATGGCAGGGCCTTGAATTGGTAGTGCCGCCCCTGGACTACGAATCTGAGAAACCTTCGGTGTCCTTTTAGAATGGGGATGTGGATATAAGCATCCTCCAAGTCCAGGGACGATAGGAAGTTGCCCTCCTCCAGCTGACACAGGACGTGCTGGAGGGTGAACATCCTGAACTTTTGCACCTTGATGTACTTGTTTAACCGCCGGAGGTCCAGGATGGAGTGCCAACCACCTGTCTTCTTTCTGACGAGGAAGTACCTTGAGTATACTCCGGAGCCCCGGAGCCTCTTGGGGACGAGCTCGATGGCACCTTTCTTGAGCATCGCCCTTACTTCCAACAGCAGTTGAGGGTGTGCCCGTGGGCCAGGGCATCCAGCACCCAATGGTCGGTGGAGATGGACTCCCACACGCTGATGAACTTTGCCAGCCGGCCTCCCACTGGGGTGCTCAGATGGGGGCGGGACGCTACGGCCGGTTCAGTCCTGCTTGGAGGCGGCCTTGCCACCTTGGCGACGATGAGATCCTCCTCACTTGCCGCCTCCTCTGAAGGCCTCCTGCGACGAGGGCCGCCTGGCGGTACGTCGAGGAGCCGCCGCCGGATCCCTTGGAGGCACCCCGTCTGCCTCCGGTGTTCCGAAAGGGCGGCCGTCATTGCTGCAATACTCCCAAGGCCTGAGCCGTCTCTGTGTCGGTCTTGATGGCCTGAAGCGACTCATCCACTGTTTTTCCAAACAGATTGTTCCCGTCGAAGGGCATGTCCAAAACTCTAGTTTGTACGTCCTGGCGGAAATCAGTTGCCTTGAGCCATCCCCGCCGTCAAAGGCAAACACTGTTGCCCAACTGACGGAATCCAGTGTCCGCGATATCCGTGGCCACCGTTATGGCGTAGTCCGACGCCACCTCACCTTCCTGCAGGGTCGTCTGGCAGGAAGTCCAGCAGGGGAGCGATCTTGTACCACAGCTCCCTGTTGTAGCGGGCCACAATCGCTAGTGCGTTTGATGCCTTAATTGTCGTCGCCGTGGACGAGACGACTCGTCGTCCCATGACGTCCAGCTTCTTTCCCTCGCTGTCAGGTGGGGAGGTCGAAGTTGAGGATGATGCCCCCGCCGCTTTCTTCTTGGCCGCCGCCGAGACGACAGATTCCGGGGTCGGCTGTGCCCTAAGGCACAAGGGGGCAGAATCAGGGACCCGACACTTCGTCTCGTATCGATCCCTCTTGGCAGGCGTCGTGGACGGGTTCTTCAGGAGAGAAAGTCCCTCATCCCAGATGTCATCAATCAATTGTACTGCGAGGACTGTCTTCCTTTTGGCCTCGCGCCGCTGATAGAGGAAACCTTCCTTCTTCTGTTCCTCAGGGCAGAGTCGAAAAAATCTCGGATACCCTGGCAATCATGGCGTGGAAGGAGCCAATTTCGTCGGGCGGGGAGGCCCGAGGGAGTGGTGATGGAAGGCCCGTCCCGTCGTCACCACCCTCGTCATCCGTCCCCGTCGTGGCCATCTCCGTTCCTGTGTCGTCCCCCGGGACAGGGGAAGTAGAAGAAGGCTGAGCGGGCCGCAAGGGCTGGAAAGGCGGGGGGAGGATGAACTCTCCTCTGCTTGTTCGGGGTGCTCCCAGACGGGCCCGGCTCTGTTGGGTCATCCGTTGGGGTGAGGGGCAATCTCATCCTTATCTCCGTGCATAAGGTTTGGATTGCCATCAAAATGGCCACCAAGTTGTCCTGAGGCTCGGGTCCCGGCTGCGACGGGTGCGGTTTTTGCTCCTCCTCCACGGGAGTCTCAACGGCGCCACCGTCACTCTCTTCGTCCGCCTCCTCGGGGTTCCCCCCATGGGACCGGACCTCCTCGAACCTCTTGTTGAGGTCCTGCACGACTTCAACCAGCTCCTCCTCAGAGGCTGTATCCGTGTCCATGACGGCCACCGCCCCCCCTCTTTTCCACCAGGGTCTTCACGGGGTCTTATCGATGGGCTGAAAAGAGGATTCCCTCCGTGGCGGCAGGGAAACTCTGGGCCCCAAGGTTGCCTCTGCTGGGTTAGCCTCCACAAATTCGCCTGGGCCGCTGCGACTCCCTCGATAGATGCCTTCACTGGGTGGATCAAGACCTTCACCACCTTGGGCGCGCTTGAGGCCTTCACCGTGGGGGAGGGGGTCATTGCGTCACTCTCCTTCAGCTGATCCCTTCAAGATCGACCGGGGCCTATCCAGAAGCTTAGCTGGGTTCTCAGATTTTCTTGGCTCATGGTTTATGGCGTTGGTGAGAGTGCGCCTTGCCTGGCAGCCGAGGAGCCCGACCCTTCGGCGCTCCTGGTGCCCACGGACTCGCATTGCTTTGCCTTCTGTTGGGCCCCCGTCACCGGGGCACCCTCGCAGGACTTAGAAGACCGCTTGGACTGAGCCCTTCTCCAGCCAGCTGTCGAGGCGGGTCCGATGTTCCCGCATAGTCCGTTCCGACAGGTTCTTGCAAAACGCACAGTCCTTTTCCATGTGCGTCTTGTCTTCGTGAAGGCAGTAGAGACATCTCGAATGCTCATCCTCCTTGAAAACATTATGTAATCCGCATCAAGGGCAGTTCCTGAACAGCTTGGATCCGGGTGTCGAGCTTCCCTTGTCCTGGGCCATGTCCATGAGGTAGGCCTCAGAAACTTCTGGAATCCTCCAAGAAGCGTAACTCGACGAAAACTTCACCCATGAGTGGCGTAGAAAATTCTGAAATGGGTCCCTGTTGATCCGAAGTAGAAACGGTGGAGCTTGAGGCTTGATTGATCGAAAAAAATGTTAAAACTCTTTGAAAAACACAAAACGCAGTAAAAGCTCAAGAGCAATAGCACGAGGACTCCCAACACTTTAACGTGCAGTACAAATCTGAGGATGGCTGGCAGGGGCAGGGCTTAGGGAGAGGGCAGTCATTGGCTGGGGGCAGTATGACCCAGAGACCAGTGATTGGTTGCTACTAAGAAAGACAGATCAAAAACGAAACTGATACTGATTTTTTCTTTACCGAGGATTTCCAGCCTGACGGCGGGGAATATTTATGAGCATGTGAATCCATGCCAGACCCCATGCTGGAGAAATAGTCAATTGTAGAAGCTGATCTCCCATCCACACGCGTAAACACCATTTTTGCATCACTGGGGGGAACTTCTTGGCCGGTAAGGATTTCCCCATGTATGGCATCAATGCACCATAGGAAGTTACCCCGATTTTTGCATTAAAGTCCTCTACAATCCAAACCGGGAGTCTATGAATATAGATACGTGGGATTTTGCTGACTATTTTTATGTTTCTATGCGTTTCCACCATGTTAGGAGGATCATAGATGCTCAACAATAATATTGTTCCGTTCACCTGGTTCCCACAGGGGCGTCGATCGGACCCGGACAGCTGCGGTCTCCACCAACGTGATGCGTAGTGAAGAGATGACAGTCTGGACTGGCCCGCCTAATCTTGTCTGCTGGACTCGTAGAAGTATTCTCCTGCAAGTGGAGAAAGGGAATTAGCCACCCGTGGCCTTTAGTGATGCCCCCCCCCCAAACTGTTCTCGTTCTCCCCACTAATCACCTCCGATATCCCACCTTGGTAACCTCACCTTATATTTTTAAATGACATGGCATGCAGGGGCGCGTAGATACCAGTTACTTCACTGGTTTGAAGGTACTGGAGGAGTTCCGGAAGAATATTGACTCCAGTTTCTATAAAGTTCAAAGAGTTCAATATGTACGATGTTCACTCTTGTTCCATTCCCTCGTTAGGTTGCAGCTGGGTCCAAAAGAATATTGCCTGGAGGCAGCTGCTGGCGTTCAGGTAAGAGTCTGTATTACCAAACACTGTCCGGTAAAAGTTGCATGAGTTTAACTTGCTGTTTTCTCTCCCTTTATAGGTGCAGCATAGAAAGATGCGGTGAATTAAAGGATAATACCTCCGGTGGTAAAGCAGGTATGCCTACGGTGGCAAAGAGATTGTCTTTATCGGTTTTCTCGGCTCACCTTGTTATTCCTTTTGTTTTCCCCCCAGGTGCTGGGTTTCGACGAAGAAAATGATGGAGGCAGCGCCGAGTTGAAAGATGCAGTGGACTGGTGAGTATAACGCGGCGCTGCTGCTGGCGAAGCGACGCGTGTTGAAATAATGTCCTTTCCAGGCTCGGAGATGTACTTGGTCCGGAATCAGGTAAAGAATCAAATAATGTCCGTGATCTAACCTCTTCTCCTTTCTTTTCCATTTGTCTAGGAGCTCCGGATTCGAGGCGGGCGTGGCAGAAAACTGGATGCTGACTTGCAGACACAGTGAGCGTTACGGTTGCTGGATGAAGAATAACACGAAGCATGAGCTGCTCTTCAGGCGTGGTTTAAATAGCCTGCAAAGTAGTCCCAGGTAAGAAGATCCCCAGAACCACACCGGAGTAAAAAAATAGTCCCTGTAATAAAATAGTCCCATCCAGGCCTCACGTTGGCTTGGACGCATTTGCAGCATGGTCTGCATAAGTTAAGTAAAGTATATGAGCCTGGCGACTATGGCGCCAGGACCGATTTCTATGATGAGCCTGGCGCCTAGGGCGCCAGGACTGAATCCAAACAGCCCCCAGCCAGGGCTGTTGGGGTTTCAATGAGTATCTGGATCCATCCATAGCAACAAGACCCTCACCAAATACATATGAATACCCCCTAGTGTTCCATGTGCACATTAAGTCAACAGCATCGACACTCCAACAAAAAATGTTGTTTAAAGGCTACTGGGAGCCACTGCCATTATCCATCACCGGTCACAACATTTGCATTACCCAGTGTCCCACTAAACACACTCACAGTGGGCACCAAATTCATAGACACTTTCTTCCCAATTGCACTCTTACGATGCTCCTTAGGAATCACACTCTTTCCTTGATTTGGCACTGTGTCTATTTGTACAACTGCGGCACTCATGTTATTTGTATTTCTGAACAACACTTTCTTACAGGATCATAGCTTAGTGACCGGTATGAATACAACCTTACATGAGTAACCTAATCTAAATAGATCCACTTCATAACGCAGTCTATAATCTAGGGTTGATACAGAATTAAACCACATATTTTTAACGAACATAGCAACCAATTCAGCTGGGTCTACAATTCTAATGTCCTCGGAGTTGATTACTCTTATGGAACGATCGTATGCAAAATACACAGGACTGCAGACCTAGTCAGAGTTGGCTGGTTAGGATCATGAGAAACCTGTTGCAACTGCAACGCTTTAACCTGTTCACTATTTTCAGGGTTCTCATTCACCTCTGCTATGGGGATTGTGTTCTGAGTGTTAGTGGTCCATAGCCCGGCAGCGTGCTTTGAATCTTAGGATTTATATTAGGCAGAGCCGGGCACTCAGGCAAAGGGCAAGGAGCAGGCGCACCCTCAACAGTTGATGGAGTCAATTAGATGTTGATTCTCACTCTGCACCACATTGGCACCGATGCTCTGCTGGGATACCCTCTCCCTATAAGAGGAAGATACAGGCAGTTCAGAGGATAGACCAATTGAAGTGGGCTCCGTTATCCCTCCTATTCTCTCAAGCGTGTCGACCACTTTTTTCACAATATTTGCATGTTTACGCAGTTTTATCTGGTTGTTATACATAAGCCTGCCGGATGGTTTTGGTGTTGTTTTTCACTGTTGCTCTCTTCACATTTAAAAAAAAAATAGTTTTCCCTTAATCTTGCCCAGGGTAGGTTCCCTCAGCCGCGAGACAGTTATTAATTGTATCCGATGTTACTGGTTTTATAGGGGTCATGCTAGTGGTTTCATCGCAAACCAATTTACGGCCACGATTAATACTGTTATGTAATAATAGAGATTAAATATCTGTTAGCAGTAAGAAGATTCAGATCATCTGAGACCAGCTCTAAAATAAGGCGTCTGCAAGTGACTTGTCAAATCCTGAAACGCCTCCTACCACATGCTAAAAGGTGTGATTATACAGAGCCATGGGCATATTACATGGGCAGCGGGCAAGCCAAGGGTACCTAATGCAAGTGACATACATTACTAACCGTAATTGTATTTCTGATGATTGTATCTGCTTAGAGTCACATGCTGTGCATATAGTCTGACATCTAGTGGTAATCGCATAGTATTGCATCTTTTTTTCAAAGATTGAAAGGGACGTTGACATGGGCGTGACTGTACCCAATCCCTAACATGATGTGTAGTGTACCAAAAATCCCTCGTGCATCGAGGTCCCACCAGTAGGTTTTTTCAGCCGTGAGGGAGCCTCATAGTCTGCGTGAGAGAGTACAGAAAGAGAGAAGGTGTAAGAAGTCTATGTTTCTTTACTCCAAAAGGGGAGGAAGAGTGGACGCATGTGAATCTATCATCATCAGAAATACGATTACAGTGAGTAATGTATGTCTTCTGATGCTTTTGGATCTGCTGTGCATAGACTAGCGAGCAGTACCCAGAGATGGTGGTGGTATGTGTGAAGGAACAGTAGCAAAGATCTATTAGCACTGTTTGTCCCACCTGAGAATCAAACCTAGAGTGTATATCTAGGCAGTAGTGTGGTGTAAAGGTATGTACAAAACTACAGGTTTCTGTTTTGCAAATGCAATCTAGAGGAACATTTGCAATAAATGCTATGGTAGCCCCTGTGCCCACAGTCGAGTGAGTTCTAGGTGTGAAGGGTAGATCTCGCTTAGCAAGAGTAACACAGTGTGATGCAGTTTACAATCTACTTGGAAATAACTGACTTACAGACAGGGTCCCCTTCTCTACCAGCTGCCTCTGATGCAAAGAACTGGTTTGTCTTTCTTAACGGCTTTGTCTTTTCCAGATAGTAAATTACCACTCTCATCACATCTAGTGTGTGGATGCTTCTTTCCGCCACGTTAGTGGGATTCTGGAAAATGGTGGGTAGTTCTATGGTCTGGTTTACATGGACTTTGAGATAAATTCGGGGCACAAAGTGTGGGTGTGTATGCAAAACCACCATGTCTTTGTGACTCGTGATGAAGGGGTGCTGAACTGAAAAGGCCTGCAGTTCACCTATTCTCCTTATAGAGGTAATCGCCACTAGGAAGGCAGTCTTGTAGGGGAGTGCCTTAAAGCTAGCCTTGTGCAATGGTTCAAAAGGAAGTCCCATTGGTCTGATAAGAACATACAGGTCCCAACCGAGAGCTGGGTTGGAGAAAGGGGGATGATGTCTCTTTTTACCCACTCCATAAACGCTTTAATCACAGGAATCTTCCACCACAAAACCCTGTTCTGGGACATGGTGTACGCTGTGAGAGAAGCTAAGTGGACCTTTAGGGAATTGAAAGCCAGTCCTGGTGAGTTAGGTACATGACAATATCTTTAGGTGAGCAATCAACAGGATTGATGCCTTTGGTATTACACCAGGTAATAGAGCGCTTCCACTTACTGGATTATCAATGTCTGGTGGTAGGTTTCCGAGCCTCTCTGAGGGAGTTGAAGGTGCCTGACCTCTCGGACTTCAAGAGCCAAGCTGCTAAGTGGAGTGTATTGGGGCATGGATGTAGTGTCTCTCCCTGATCTTGAAACAGTGTGTTGTACAGGCATGGCAGCTTCCTGGGAGGGGATACTGATTTTGCCATGATATGGGAGAACCAAGGCTGGCAGGCCCACAGAAGGGCCACCAGGATCATCGTGACTGGTTCCTGGTGCATCTTGTGCACTTTTCTGTTGAGAAGGGGAACCGGGGAAAAAGCGTAGGTAAATCTCCCAGACCATGTTATCCAGAGACCGTTCCCCTTGGAGCGGTTCTGTGAGTATATGGAGGCATAGTCTGGTCTTTGGGCGTTTTCCAGAGTGCCGAATAAGTCTATCCCTGGGAAGCCCCATTCTGCAAAGACATTGAGTAAAATGTCTTCTTGTAGCCGCCACTCGTGCTCTACGGGTAAGGAGGAAGTCTCTGCAGAGTACGTCTGCCAGAAGATTGAGTTCCCATGGAACATGTTGTGAGAGGAGGAACATGTGTTTGGGTGCACACTTCCAGATGTTCTGGGACAGTCTGGATAGCCCTAGAGAGCGAGTGCCCCCTTTTTTGTTCAAGTAGTACATGGCTGTCATACTGTCCACGAGGACTAGAACCATCTTCCCCTGGAGGAGTGTCTGAAAAGCCTTCAGGGCCTTGAACACTGCTAGCAGTCCAACAGGTTGAAGTGATTAGACGCTACTGCTGGAGACCAAAGCTGTGCGCTGTCTGTTGAAGGAGGTGAGCCCCCCACTCCGACAGATGAGTCGGTTGTGAGAGTGGCTTGTACTGCGGGGTGGTGAAGGTTTTCCCTTGCAGAACGTTTTCCCTTGACCACCACTACAGAGACTGAACAAGGGCTGCCGAGACAACCACTTGATCGCCCCACTGGCCCGACACCATAGGCTCGAGAGCCACTCTTGCATGGGGCGCAGACACGCGTTAGGAACTAGGAAGAAGCAGGAAGCCATCACCCTCATCAGTCGCATGGCTTTGCGTACAGTCACCTGGTGACTGGCTACATAGCGAGGGATCTGGAACATCATGTCTTGGACCCTCTAGTTGGAGGGGAAGACAAGCCCATCTTCTGTCTGAATTAGAGCCCCCAGAAACTGTTTGACCTGGTTAGGGGTTAGACTGGATTTCTTTTTGTTAATAGAGAATCCTAGGTTGAAGAGGAGATCTACCATCTTCTGATTTGTCTGGCATGTTACGTACGAATCCCCTGTTATGTGAAGACTCTTGCGGCTGAGCCAATTCCAGCAGGTAGAACCTTGAACTGATAGTGGGTGTCCTCCATCATGAATCTGAGGTACTTTGGGTGCTGGCATCTTTGAAATATTAAAGTATGCATCTTTCATGTCTAATGTGGCCATGTTAGCCCCCTGCTGCAGCAGTGCGATTACCTCCTGCAATGTTGTCATCCTGAACTTTTGAGGTTTGACATACTGGTTTGCAGGGGGCGCAGGTCCAAAACAGGGTGCATGGTGAGATCCTTTTTGGGTACAAGGAAGTACACTGAATAAATACCCTTGTTTACCTGGAGAAGGGGGACGACTTTGATGGCACCATTTTCCAGCAGTACCTAAACTTTTTCCAGCAGGATCTGCAGATGTTTGGGCGACAGGCGTCTGCTTCTTGGGGGGTGGTAGCAAGGTGGTTGGAGAAACTCGATAAAATATCTGTGGGCAATGGTCTTCAGTACCCACTGATCTGAAGTGATCCCCTCCCAGGTGGGGGTGAATGAAGACAGGTGACCCTCGACCGGGGAAGCGTGGGAGGGGACCCGTACTAGCCAGTCACTTGGAGGTGGAGGCCAGGGAGCCTCTGGGAGTAGAGTTTCTGCCTCTACCGTTGCCCCTACGAGAGCCTGTTTGCTGGTACTGGAAGTCGCCAGAAGAGCCTTGACTGGAGGACCAGGGTGTACCCCCCCCTCGAGGACAAGGAACACACTGAATAAATACCCTTGTTTACCTGGAGAAGGGGGACGACTTTGATGGCACCATTTTCCAGCAGTACCTAAACTTTTTCCAGCAGGATCTGCAGATGTTTGGGCGACAGGCGTCTGCTTCTTGGGGGGTGGTAGCAAGGTGGTTGGAGAAACTCGATAAAATATCTGTGGGCAATGGTCTTCAGTACCCACTGATCTGAAGTGATCCCCTCCCAGGTGGGGGTGAATGAAGACAGGTGACCCTCGACCGGGGAAGCGTGGGAGGGGACCCGTACTAGCCAGTCACTTGGAGGTGGAGGCCAGGGAGCCTCTGGGAGTAGAGTTTCTGCCTCTACCGTTGCCCCTACGAGAGCCTGTTTGCTGGTACTGGAAGTCGCCAGAAGAGCCTTGACTGGAGGACCAGGGTGTACCCCCCCCTCGATCCGTATTGACCTTGGGACGAGTGGGAGAAGGATTGGCCAGGAAAGGACCGGCAGGCGTTCGGCCTGCCGCGCTGGTGAAAAAAGTTTTAGCCGTAATCTGGCTAAGTGACTTTAAGGTATCGGGCTCCTTTTCTGCTGTTTACAGGGAATCTTCAACCGCCTTTCAAAATAGGTTGGATTACTCCACAGGCTTGTGTCTCAAGTTTGAACCCAGAGTATTTTAACCAGATATGCCTCTTGAGTAGGGTTCCCTAAGCAAGGGTGTGTACAGCGGTTTCAGTAGAGTCCAGAGTGTTCAAGATATTCTGGGTCACTTGTCTTCCTTCTGCCACGACCGCCAGCAGGCATGATCGGGTAGGCTCTGGAACTTCCTGAAGACCGACCTGTACTAGGCCACAGTAAACATCACTGCAGCTCGCAAGGAGTGTGGTGTTGTTGGAAATCCTCGTGGAGTAGGCCGCAGAGGCGGTGACCCGCTTACCAAAGGTGTAATGTTTTTTGCAGTCCTTATCTCAAGGGGATTCTACTGAGGACAGTGGTACCCCTGCCCTTTTGCGAGTGGTAGTTATAACCAAGGAGTCCGGTGTGGCGTGACCCCTGATGTAGATGGGGGTCAGAGGGGGCTAGGCAAAATACATATTTCCACCCAGGGATTGACTGCCCGTGTAAGAGAAGGGGACAGTGAAGAAGGGGCCAGGTGTCTTTTAATAGAATTTAATAAGAGGATGGCTTGGCTAACCAGAGTATTTTCCTTGAGGAGGTCCTCCACGAAGTCGGGAGCGGCTATGTGCGGAGCAATTTTGAAATGGTCGGCTGCTCTCTTTAAGAGGGAGTTGAACAGCATTTGGTCGTCAACTGCTGACGAATCTCACTGCGGAGGAGTAGAAGGAGGGTCCACACAGATGACGTCTGGGTCAGTGGTATGTGGCGGTGTGTGCCACGAGCCCTGGTCCTCCGCCAGATGCTTGTTCAAATCTTGGTAGACTGGGTTTTGATCATAAAGGTTAAACCCTTCCTAAGAAATCTCCTAGTTCCGGTCATCAGGGTCATCCCCAAAGATGATATTGTGGTGTCCTTGTGGTTCCTCCAAAGAGGAAAGCTGGGCCCCAGGGGAGGGAAGTTTCTGAAATTTAGAGGGAATGGGGCAAGATTCCACTTCCCTAGGTCTCTTCGAAGGTTCTGGTATTGCTGGTCTGAAAAGTCAAACACTGTTCAAACCTCTCCCCTAGTCCATTCTGAGGAAGCTGAAGGGTCAGGAGATGGGAAGGGGCCTTTGAAAGAGGCTGGGGGGAACGGGGAGCATTTTTTTCCAGCGGCCGCGAATGGGCAATTACCGGGTCTGGCAAGGCCGCAATCACCTAGTAAATGCCCATTTGCGGGTGCCGAAAAAAAATGATAATGGCGGCACCCTTGCCCGTAAAACCGGCACGGCTACCGCCAGTATCATATTGAGGCCCATTGACCATCTAAAAGAAGACCGCCATTCGGTCCTCGGGCAGGAAATCATGGCTACGGGCAAGACCACCTCTATAAATCAGATGGACCTGGACAGCAAAACCCGAAACCTTTTGAAGTTGAGAAAAGCCCAAGCTGTGCAAGCCCAAGCTGTGGGGGGGCCTCGGCATATTCCTTTCAGGGAGAGGGGTTGCCCTTGTAGTCCCTTGCCACCGTACAGGGTATCCTAAAGTTTCTTGCAAAGCTTCGGAAGCTGTATTGATGGCGTAAAGTGTTTCGGCACGCCCGAAGGCGGTGCCACAGTCAGCAACACCACAGAGTCCTTCGGCGTTCTAACGCCTTTGGACAGCAGTGGACTTTTTAAGAGAACCGCCCTTTTCTCCAGGAGTTTTATGGCCCTTCGCATGCCTTTTTCATCCTGAGGGTTTGGATTCAGGCTGAGCCCCTGCATCCTCTTTTCCACTGTCCTCTCCACGGCCCGAGTCAAGGCATCCTGTCTCGGGGGCAGGGAAACGCTGGCCGCAGCCAGGGCTACTTTGACCGGGTCAGCCTCTTTGGTCTTCGAGAGATCGGCCGCTACCATCTCAATCAGTGACAACTATTTTTCCTGTGAAGATGAAGAACCCGCCCTCCCACAGAGAGCAAATCCACTCTTCTCGGGAATGGCCAGCAACTCCAGGTACCACATTCTCCAAGTGCAATCTGGAGCAATCAGGATCAACATGGTACTAAACAGGTGCAGTCTCTTGGAAACTAGTGGATTGACAGGGATCGGCAGGAACGCATAAAGGAGGTCCAACGTCCTCTCAACTGTCGATGTGTCACCCAAAACTCCCTGTCGAGACAATGCCCTGGAGCAGAAAAACGGGCACTTCCAGTTGACACTGGAAAGAAAGATTTACTTGAGGAGTCAGAGAAACAGAGATCTCCTCCAGAATTTCTGACAGAGCGCCTACTCGTGGGAGGCCGAATTCTGCTTGCTCAAGGCGAACGCTGTGACATTCTCTCTCCCAGCAAGATGGGAAGCTGTCAGACACACCATCCTCCAGAGCCACAATCGCATTGCTTCTCTGCGTTGCAGCAAGGACCCAACACCACGCTGTTTTTGAGATCGTGTATGGCCACTGTGTTGTCAGTCATGATCAGCACAGTCTTACGTCTCACAGAGGGGTGCAAAGCGACTAGGGCAACTTGACCACTCTCCAACAAACTGGTGTATTCCCAAGACTACGAGGGAGACCACAGTCCGCTCTCTGTGATGCCCGAAAGGTTAGCACCCAAGCCCGTCAGAGATGCATCGGTGCCCAAGTGACCAAGGTTTACAAAATAACAAACCTCTCAGCAAGTTGTCTCCCCTGGCCCACCACACAAGATCCCGAGCCACCGGGTCCGACACCTGCAAGAGGTCCGACATGTGGCCCTGAAGCTGCGACCATTGACAATGGATAAGGCACGGAAGCAATCTCATTCACAGCCTCATCTCCGGAACCACAAGGATGCAGGAGGCCATGAGGCCCAATAGGCGCAGAAAGGCTGAGGCAGGGACTCATCCCTGAGATTGAAGACATTGGGCCTCATTATAAGTTTGTTGGTCAGGTAACAATGGTACCGGTAAGCTACCAGTACTGTTACCGGACCGGCAAACTACGAGTTCTGCTCGTGGATGCCTTCCCGCCCATCAGGTCTGACCTGGCGGGCGTACCGGCACCCGCAAGCAGAGCATGTTGGATGCACCAGCACAATTTACAAATGGTGCCGGTGCATCCGACCAAACCAAACCTCCACGAAAAACGAAAATCACAGAACGCATTGGGACATTCCCTTGCTTAAATTGCATTAACTGTAATTATATCATGAAAGGCGATACAACCACCCATACTCTGGAGAAAAAAAATCAAACTTAAGAGCTATGCCACATGCGACACACAGCATTATTTATGGGATCAAATGCCCATGGGGCCTATTCTATGTAGGTCAAACAAAACGCACAGCTAAGGTACGGTGGAACGAACATCGATCTTGCATAAGAAATCATACTGTCAACTCAGCAGTAGCCAGACATTGGCAGGAAAAACAACATAATTTGGCGCAGATAAAGTTTGTGATTCTAGAAGTGGTCCAGAGGCTAGATAAACATGAGAATCTACAGAAAAGATTGGACCAACGGGAAAATTTTGGTTCGACCGACTGAACTCTGACACCTAAAGGTATTAATGAAGAAATTAACTACATGTGTTTCCTGTAACTACAAGATGACATAATATGCTTTACAGAAAGTGTAGATAACTTCTTTATCTGAGTATTGATGCATTGACTCTGCATTAACTCCATCTCAACCATTAGCAGATTTTTCATTTCAATCCCTTTTTTTAATTCACATCGTTATTCTGATTCCATTATGCACTTGACATTTCGTTTATATTGTTCGCATTTCTTTCATTCCACTTTTTCAGTTATCCCAGTAGGTACCTTACACAACGATCACATGTATTTCAAGATGGACAATTAAGTTTACAGATTGTATGGACCATTGGATAATAATTGGTGTTGTGTCTACAAAGTCAGGCGATCCGAGTATTGCACTCGGCACCGGCCCCACTCCCTCCTGGAGTGAGCAGTAGTTGTGTGCGACTTTCATGCGAGTATCTACAAACTACAATGAGCAATAACCATGATAGGATCATACAGTACTGCGTTGGTACTTTTTTCTAAGAATAAGCGTCTATTTGCACCTTGTTCTCTTGAGAGCGGTGCGCGAGACACAGGAATCCCCATTATTACTGTGGCTGCCATGGAGACAGCCCCACCCATCCGTGTTTACACGGATGGGTGGGGCCTGAGGCGAACGTGCAGCGGCCTCCCGCGGCAGCGTGTCACCTCCCTCCCATCTCCATGGCAGCATATAAATGCTCCCGGAGTCATTCGCACTCGCGTTTTCGCGTGTGGTCTGACTCCGGGACTTCAGCACTGAGGAGTGAGGTAAGCGCACTAGCTTATCGTATAATTGTAAATTATTACAGACCCTACCGTTTTCTCACACGCTCCTATTTTGTTGGCAGGAGCAGCGATCATACGTGTGTTCTACACATTTGTAGAAGACTTATATGACACGAAAGGTACACGTCTTTTTACTCATACGATTTAGACTGCATACCATGCACATTTATCTTAAAACAGCCTTGCTGACATAAAGATTTCTTTTTTCTTTAAATCAACGCATTGGGACACATTTATGGACACTAATACTATTGGTATGTAATCTATATTTTTTCTGTTTATGAATTGAACTAACTGAAATCCTATTAATTTGTAATTAAGTTTGGCAAAACAAAATTTACACATAATGTACAGCCCTGAAGATGGTTTTTAACCGAAATGCATTGGCACATGCACATGAAAAGCTAACCATTATGTTTGCCTGGCCTCATGAAATATGAAATAGAAATATTTTATGAAATGCATATAGACGAATGTGAATAAACAATTCCTTTGTTAAAATTCCAACGACTTTTTTGCAAGTTAATGATTTTGGAACCATACAAGTATCAGTTTACCTACTTGTGCAGCCCACACAGGGGCCAACTGAGAGCACCAGTTTTAATAGGGTGGATTCACCTTATTTTCATTTTTCTGGTGCATCCGACCTCCCCATTCCCACTGAGCCCTATGGGGCTCAAATGGGAACGGGGAGCATTTTTTTCCAGCGGCCGCGAATGGGCAATTACCGGGTCTGGCAAGGCCGCAATCACCTAGTAAATGCCCATTTGCGGGTGCCGAAAAAAAATGATAATGGCGGCACCCTTGCCCGTAAAACCGGCACGGCTACCGCCAGTATCATATTGAGGCCCATTGACCATCTAAAAGAAGACCGCCATTCGGTCCTCGGGCAGGAAATCATGGCTACGGGCAAGACCACCTCTATAAATCAGATGGACCTGGACAGCAAAACCTGAAACCTTTTGAAGTTGAGAAAAGCCCAAGCTGTGCAAAAGACTCCATTTGCAGAGAAGATGCTCGGACACTAGATCTGGGGAACGAGCTCAGATGAGCCAGTCATCACGGCAGGGAAAGAAATGAATGCCATCCATCCTGAGGCGAACCGCCACCACTGCTAGTGGCTTGGTTAAAAACCATGGGACCCGAAGAAAGACTGAATGGAAAGACTTAGAACTGTTAATGGAGTTGGCCCAACACAAACCCCTGGTACTTGCTGGGCTTAGGGTGGATAAGCACATGGAAATCGGAATGCTGAAGGTCCAATGTTACCAACCAGTCCCGCAGATCGAGGGTTTGCAGAGTAACCATCTTGAATTTGACATTGCAAAGTAATAAATTCAGCAGCTGCAGATCTACTATGGACCGTCAGCACCAGAATATAGGTGGAGTACTGTCTTGTTCTGCGTAAAGCACCATTGCTATTGCACTCTTCGAAACAAGCAGGAGGACCTCCTCCAGGGGGATGGGATCCAGAGACAGGGTGGTAGCCTGACGGCAGCCATCCACATGGGGCTGTAGGAATGCGAGGCAATAACCCTGACAAATGACCTGCAAGGGCAAAGCATCGGACGTGGTCCTTGACCATTCCGAGCTGAACAAGGAAATCCTCTACCCCACTGGTGCTGAGTGACAGTCCATCACTGAGGTATTGTGCTCTGGGCTCGGAGGGGGCAGCGGTCGCAGCAACACCTCCTCTCTGGGAACTACTACCCATTTCCCTCTGGAAGTGCCTGCCCTGCAGTCTTCTTGGGGCAGACTGACCACAACCTCGTGGAACTCTGGGAGAGAGAAAAAACGCTACCCCTAGCCAATTGTGTGGAGAACTGTTGCACAGCCAGTCACAAAGATGTAGTTATAACCTTCGATGACTGGAATTTTTGGAGGCCGTCACGAGCCTTGGCTCAAAAAAGATTTAGCCCATCAAATGGCAGGTCTATAAGTTTAGCCTGGACATCAGCCACAAATCCAGACATCCTCATCCATGAATGACGTCTGACCACTGTGCCTGAGGCCATGGACCTGCCACACAATACACAGCGTCCAGTCCCGACTGCAACACCTGCCTGGAAGCCTCTTTGCCATCAGTGACCAAACAAAGAAGCCTTCCCGCATATCCCCTTCAGGGATGTGTTCGGCCGCATTGGCCACAGCAGACCAAAGGATGAAAAAGTACTTGGCTCAAGAGCAAGAGTCATTTACCGCATGCAGGGCGATGCTGCCCGACATATATCTTCTTCCCCCAAGCATGAAGTCTCTTACTCTCCCCATAAGGTTAGAGAGAAGGGAAGGTGGAAGTCTTCAAATTAGCCATTGCCGACTGAACTACCAAGCTCTCAGTGTACGGAAGCCAGGCGTCGATAGACATGCCAGATCTGAGGTTGCGGGACAGGGCTTCTATGCCAGCTCTCTGTCCACTGGCCCGGCAGAAGCATACTTTTCCCAGACCAGAGGCCTCCACCAACAAATTGAAGGGCAGGAGCATCTCCTCCTTTGGGGCATTGTCCAGAATGTCCCATAACTAGTTGTGAATGTTTTACCTGGACGGGGTAGACAGAGCCAAAGTATCAGCTACCTTAGCCATCATGCACTGAAAAGCAGCTTGAGGCTTACAGGCGTAGGTGCTGGAAGGGTAATGAGGCCACAGATATCCTGTATGCCCTCCGCAAACCCCACCTTCCTCTTAAAACTCCTCTGGGAAATCTCTTTCCTGCCTGTAAGCCAGTGGTTCAAACACAAACGGCACATGGTCATCCTCCTCGTCAGAGATGTTCTACATCCTGGACATGAAGGGTTTCAGGGGAAGAGGAGCATTCTCACGAGTAGCCTCTGTAGTCACAGTGTCAACGACAGAGGACGAAGTTGGACACAGTGCTAACAGTCTGGGACTTGTAGGCACGGGCCTGACAGCGGCAAGAGACTTCAGTGGGTAATTGGTCGAGGCTCAAGCCCGTAGGTATGTGAGCGTGGTTCCCAACGGGCACCCTGCCTGTCATGAACGATGCAGTGGGGTCTGTCATCATCGTGGCCGAAGGAGCCGGGCCAGGACCGCCGGTTTCTTGGTGAAGATAGAAACCATCTTCTGGCAAAAAGCCTCCCATTCCTACTGGGTGGAAGATTGAATAGGAAAAGGTACCACAGACTCCTTCTCCAGGGAACACTTAGAGCAGTGGCTTTGTTTCAAGGAAGATGAAGAGTGTCGATGGGAGGACTCACTCGGCAAATGGGACCTTACAATGCTTCTCCTTTTCCTTCTATGGAGGCAAGCCAGTGCTCCAGTTAAGATTTTGAGACGGGAGTATTTTACTCCCTATTTTTAAATTTTGATAGTAAATGTGATTTTAAGAGAGTAAGAATTACTTTTCTCCTTTGCAAGAGAGAACAATGTATGTGACATCCAACAGACGTGTGCAGAAATTGTATGGAAATCATTACCATGCAGCAGCTTTCTGCATTGTGACAGAATACACCTTTAATTATTTCTCCAAGATCTGGACATTTTAGCTCTCCTGTACATATTTAAATGTTGAAAACACAAAAACCTTGTCAATTACATAGTAAAACAAACATGAAATGTATTGTGTATTTTGAAGTTCGATAACAGAATTGTCTTTTGATGTTTAATGAAAGTCTTGTGGTATGTCCATGTGATGATACAATAGTGCATGCTAAATTCTATACGTAATTCCATAGTCAAATAGTTATTTATCTAGCGCTTTTGGCAAAGTGCTGTACATAGAACATATCTATCACAATTATCACCAAGTCGAAGTTGGTACTCCTTTATTGACCTCAAAAGGATGAAAGGCTGAGTTTGTCTTGCCGGGATTCAAACATGCAACCTACAGGTCACGCACAGCGTGTAGCAACGAGCGTCCAACTGGCTGAGCTATCTTATTGGCTAACATCCTTCAGAGGTCAGTAAACTAAGTATCGACTGAGGTATAATAATCACAGTGCCTAGGTGTTGGACGAACCATATATGAAGCGCTACATAAAGTTAAAAACTTATTTGAATTATCACAGGGACATGTTTTGCCGAGTTTCTATTTCAATTACAAATGTAACTCATTTGTTTGCTTTTGAACAGCGCTTGCACTTCCTGGAGAGTCATGTTTTGGATTGCAGTCTTCAAGATTTGAGAGGCTATAACACCTGTGATTGGTGCAATGACAATCACTCTTCCTTGAGCAAAGACTGCTGCCACGGACAGTTTATAGTAATGTACTTCATTGACAGCAAGATTGAATGGATGTAAACTAGACTGTGCATACTCATCATTTTACACACTGTTTTTATAATTAGAGTGTAAATTAAATTAGAAGTGTAAAAATGATCCTCCTCCGCATGATTATGGACACAGCACAGGAACTCTGAAAAATGCAATTGTGCAATGCTGGTTTGCTTTCACTGGAAAAAATAAACATAATTTGTTACAAAAGATTAATTCTCAATTGCAACTTAGTTTTCCATCTTATTGTTATACAATCCTAAAATGCTAGAAAAATAAATATGCACAGTGCTTCTGTTTGCTCCATGAGCATCTACACACAACACACCAGAAGCTGAACGGAAAGAAACCATTCCTTTTATCACAATGTGCAGTTCCTTTTTTTGAAAGGGTTCAGAGAAATATATTCTGGTTCAGAGGCTTTTCTCCATGGCTTGCAATTACACCCATGTAGTTAAAAATCAAAAGAAGCGTTTTGGTTTCTGTGAAAGTAACCCGACCTTTGCACTGCCTTCTGATATAAACTTGTGCGCAAGTGTATGCAAAAATAATAAAGCTGTCGTATTTGCAAGATTTACATGCATAAAAAGGCCTGCTACAACCCTTAACTGGATGCCTGGGGCAACTTCTCCTGGGCCCGACGCTCTGCGCCATGTCACCTCGACTGAGGCCGCAGAGCCTCACCCTTTGCCTTATGGACGAAAGTGAAGAGTTTCGCTGACTGTTCCCGGAGAGCCTTCGGGTACATGGACTGGCACAAACCGGAATCCTCAGTCTCTTACTCCTCGCCCAAGCAAAACATTAAATTGCAATGCGGATCTGTCACCGGGGTCGGTGATATCTTCGTCCGAAAGTGTAGTTTCTGAAATCTCCCCCTCCCCCGACTCCTCACCTTCTTCTTCTTCCTTCCAAGAACCCTTCTTTTCTTTTCTTCGGGCTGACACCTTTTTTTTTATGAAGATAGGGACGACCCCGGAAGGAAGCCACTGTGCCCCCCCAAGAGGGGAGACCAGGGGGCCCCACCCCCGGGATCGACCAAGAGGGGAAAAAGCCCTTAGGCACAAAAAACCCCTGTATTATAGTTGGGTGTCTTGTAGGCGTGGAACCAGGAATACTTGAAAGGTAAGAGCTGGTGGAAAGTGTCTGGAGGCAACACGAGAAGTGAATACTCCAGAACTCAGGCAGTCCAGTAAGCGGTCCGAGGATCTGGTACACAGGCTAGGATTGGAAGAGACTAAAACAGCAAGCAAAGGCAGTCCAGGGGAACAGGCCGGAGTCTGGTACACGGGAGGTCACAGCAAGCAATACTGAAGGTAGGCGAGGAAGAGCGGAAGGAGCTGAACAGACAAGAGGAGAAAAAGACAGTAGGTGAAGATGGGAAGGAGGGAGGGTAAGCAAGTTGGAAGGAGGGCAAGGGAGACGGGTGAAAGAAAGTAAAACCAAGGGAGAAAGAGAAAGGCAGAAGGACTAGCGGAAGGAGGAACGAGGAACAGAAGGGGCCGGACAGGGTACGAGGACCCGACCAGCAGACAAACGAGAGACTCGGAAGAAAGTCACAGGCAGCAAGCAACACAGCCAACGGACGAAACCGGAAGCGTTGCGACGCATCCGTGAACCAGAAGTGGCTGGTTAAAAACACCAGGCCGCGGAGCGCCCAACCAATAAGAATCAGAGGAAAGGAAACCAGAAAACAGGGGGCGTGGCCGAAGCGAACAGAGCTAAGTTCCGCATCGCCAGCGGCTCCA
Organism: Ambystoma mexicanum; assembly: GCF_040938575.1. NCBI lineage: Eukaryota > Metazoa > Chordata > Amphibia > Caudata > Ambystomatidae > Ambystoma > Ambystoma mexicanum. The sequence goes on from NC_090933.1 coordinate 1,118,152,783, forward strand.
TAGACGCCAGGAGCTCGGCGGTATGACATGATCCAAGACCGACATCTGCTGGCCACAATCCGTGGACAGCTTGAAACCTGAGGCCTTGGACCGAGTAGACATGGCATAGCTTGAGAAAAAACATGAAGAGCTTGTTCCAAATAACAAAGCATGGAGAAAAAAGCTACTGAGATCAAGGGGTGCAGCACTTCAATATACATAGACACGGTGCAGGGCACGTAGATGGCTCGGATGGTGCCGACGTGGAGCTGCGCTGCTCCCCGTGGTGGCAGAAAGGATTCAGAAGAGCAGCTCAGCCAGGATAGGATTACCATAGATGAGGAATCTGTGGGAGGAAGGATTGCATTAAAATGTCCAGTTCAGGGGAGGTGTCCAGACCACTGGCCTCCTAGAGACCCAAGGCCAGCCCCTGGATGTCTTCACCTTCCTCAAAGGCCTCCTCTGGGAAGCCACTCTCTTACCTGGAGACCAAAGGTTCCAACCGAAAGGGCACCTGGTCCCCTTTTCGTCATTGATGTCATACATCTTAGACATGATGGGCTTCAAACAAACAGTATCTTCTTCCAGAGGGGTCCAGACACACGCAGGGCCGATAATTGTCGTGGACAAAGTCGGAACCAGTGCAGAGATCTCCATGCCTTCGTTCCTCTTTGGGTCCAGGCTGAGCCACCAAGCGTGAGAGGGTAATCCCAACTAGCACCCTGCCGGTCCCAGAGAAGGAGGTGGGACCAGTCACCAGAGCCAAGCGCCAGAGGCAAGGGCTCAGAGGCTGAAACGGCCGGCACCTTGGCGAAGATGTCTAGCATCTTCAGGCGAAATTGTTCCCAAGGAGGGAGCCGGAAAGGGTACCTGAGCTGAATTTTCTGAGGAGTCCCTGTAGTGGAGGCTCTTCTTTTTAGAAGAGTACCAAGAATGCCAGTGCCGAGAGAGTCCAATTGGGGAGCAGGGTCTCCAGTGGGGATTCTTTATTTCCCTGCATAGGGGTGACCTCCCTTTGGAACGCCACACTGCACGACCTCAAAAATGACCGCATGACTACACCCTTTTCCTTGTGAACGTAGGTGAAGAACTTTGCCACACTTTCCCGTAGGGCCTTCGGGTGCCTGGACTGGGACAACTCGCAGTCAGTCCTGGGTGTTGTGCTCCTCGCCCAAGAAATAGAGGCCGATCTGGTGCGCATCAGATACAGAAATCAGCAGGCCGCAATCTGCGCACAGTTTGAAACATGAGGGCTTTGCAGGATTAGGCATGGTGCCATAGAAATTCAAAAAAGCTTTACAAGCGTGTTCCTGAAGTGAAGAGTATGAAAAAAAGGAACTGAGGCCACAGTGGGGGCGCAACGCCTCAATATTTACTGGCCACAGCATATCTGGCACTGGGCGTGTGGGCCAAATCTGATGCAGAGCCAGGCCGCGCACCCTGCTGAGCTGTGGATTGGATATCATAGATGAGGAAACCGTGGGAGGAAGGAATCCATTAGAAATGCTGACTAGACAAGTAAAACCTCTCGTCAAATATCTCCACACATTTTCAATAAAACAGATATATACATTCACCCGTCGGAGAATAATGAAAACATACGCCGACTACCTGTATGCATAAAATTCTGTGAAGGCACTAAGAAAAACCACAGAACAGCTCCCCTAACACTTAAGAGTCCAACCATCAGATGCTTTGGGGCCTGGTGTCTTAAAGTTGTCAGTTTCAAAGATACACATCACAGGTAGGTTGATTAAAAGATGTGGACGACGCTAGGGATTACGCCTAGAAACACTTGTGTACAGGTGCGTTATAAATGACTTAACAGATCAGTCGTTATGGTCAAAAAGTAAGTAAATTCAGTTGAGAAGGCTCACTCAATCCTAATCATAGGGTTCGCTTAGCAAAGGATCCTTAACAAGGCCTCCACCAACCAAAGTCATGGACAGGACCTTACGCCCATGTAATCCTATGGAGAACGGGGGCGGGAGAAGAACAGGGATTTTAACTTATACCAAACTAATTTCTTGAGACTGTTGAGAGACAGATGAATACGTCATGCATAACTATAGCCCCTCCCCCAGCCCAATACCACCCAGGAGAGAAAAGGCTTCATTAAGGGAACCATATCGCCCACATCCTGAACCAGTGCAAAAGGAGATGAACACACTAAGCTAAAGATGGCGAGAATACACAGGTTGACAATGAAATCACACATGCATCCATTAGATATGAAGTACACGTGCACTCAACATGAACAAAAAACACACTAGGTCAAATATACATTGATTCATGCAGAATTGTAACATTTGCAACCATAAAGACATGAAGAACATAACATAAGCGATGTACAGGTAGACTGCAACACGAACAGCCCGCGTGTATAGCTCACTAACAGAAATGTGATAGTAATGGGACGTCATCTTTTTCAAAATGGAAGTCGCAGCAAGGCTTGTAAATAGAAAAAAGCCTTAAGACTTTAGAGAGCACAGAATGCTGAAGTTACAGAAATAACAGATCCGTGCACAGCTCAGACAGTAATCCGAAGCCTAAGCCAAGGCCATGAACAATTTAGGGAGGATCTGCACATTGCAGAGAAAATACCAGATAAGATTCCCAGGACTCAAGAAGTATACTGCCAAATTAATTATAGTCTGGAAGTGCACAACCATCCATTTTCAAATCAAGGGCAGGTTAATTGTAATTCAGAAAACCCAATGACCAATACGCTCAAGTGGTGAAAGAAACCGCAACAATTATACAAATATTAGCTAAAAAAGTCAAATGCAGGGTGAAATTATTTCAAACATGGTCCTCGCACACGTGACCCATAATTCAAGAACACTGTTTATTCATTATTGCAGACACAGATAAGACACTGGTTTTACTCCTCACACAAATTCCAAGAGACAAGGCGCCTTACAGGGTTAACTACAAAGTGATCACTTTGTCTTATGGCCTAGGAGATGAGGGATAGTATTTTTCTTGAATCGAAGCAAGCAGCCTGTGGACCTCTCTTCCCCCTACTCCCAATTTGGCTCATGTTTTGATGACCTGTCAGTTGCTCTTGGTTGGTCAGCAAGATGGCAATCAAAGAAAACCCCCAATACCAGGCTGTGCATTATGTATTATGCCAACCAATTAATAGTTTTCAGAGTGATGTAGTTTTGTTGTCATCAATTTAGAGGTGGCCTTAGGAGGAGCCATCAGTTAAGTATTATCTAATTGAAGTCTAACACCTATAGAAGTACATACATATTTACTAATATTATCCAATCCCCTGACACCATAGAGGTTTTGTATTATATATTATGTTGTCATTGTCTTGGGAGGATAGCTCAGGGGCAACGTGCTCGCCTTGGAAGCAAGACGACACAGACCAACACAGGCTTAATCCCCGGGTTCATGGTTAGAAACTCTGGGAATTAAGCGCATTATAAATAACCTATCAAATCAATGATGACATGTTCTTGGCTTAAAATAGGATGTTTGGTATGAAGAGCTTCAAGAGCCACAGGATTTGATGCTTGTATGCTGTCCCTGCTTTATGTTGTATTGTTAATAAAGCGAGTTTTGCCTTCACATTGACTATTTCCATTATTGAGTGCAGGATTTCCAGGCCTCTCATTTCTGCTTAAACTGGGGTTTTCTAGACCATCTTAACATATGGTAGCAGAGCAGATGGTTGGCCAGAGCACTCTGTCGAAGTTTCCCTGCGGTGACCGTGGTGATCTGTGGGGACCGGTATCACGCGTGACGAGAGAAGGGTCGATAGGAGCCCCCTTGGAGAAATTCATGGCCGAACCCTGTGTGACACCCTGTAGGGCGGCTAATTGGGGGAGACTAGATACAGAAGGCCTCGACTGATCCACAAATGCAAGAATAGCATCAGCCTGGCAAAACAGAAATGGAGGAGGGAATTGTTTGTATATTTGGGAAATTGTTGTAAAATAAAGGATTGATGATGACGATGGATAGCCTGTGACAAGGTCACAGAAGACTACGCAATACACCTCATTACAAGGTATTAATGATGATAAGATATCCCGGCACAAGGTCATGGAAGATTGCATAGTACACGTCATTTCGAGGTAATATTAATGAGAGAAGATTACCTCACCAGGAGTTGGAAAGATGGCCATATTTTATTTGTAATGCATTCATTTGTGCAGTGATGGCTGGCGCCAGCCAGAAGTTGTAAGGTAGTTTAATCTTTGTGAAGAGGGCATTTTTGTGTATGGTGGTATATATTAGGGAGGACGTGAAGTTGTGGTTTGAACCAAAGGGTGCAGTCTGGGGAGTGGGCAGCCTTGTGCTGTTGCTCAGGTATTTTGTTGTAACATGAAAGGCGTGGTGTTGGGGAGGGACGAAGAAGCATGCTTTTATCAAAAAGACCCTGCCAGGCCCAGCCATATTCACATTGTGGTCATCAGAAAAGAGCATTATTCCTGAATGCAGGCTGTGCCAGGCAAACCAGAGAAAATGAACAAAAGCTTTCCTTCAGCTACACGGGAACCACTTAAATTGTGCTACAAAATGTCAAAAATCACTGCTTGAAAAGAAAAGAACAAGTTACTTACCAACTGGTAACATTCTTTCGACTGGATGTTCCTCCAACGCATTCCACATCTTTGACATGTAATGTCCACAGCTGTGCACTTCGGAAACTTTTTCGGCAGAGGGCGTCCTGCGTCAATGGCTTCGGGTCCATGTCCCTCGAGGGCCTCTGTCGAGGACGACGTCACAGGATGTTAGCAATAGGACGCACGGCGCCCATAGCCTCAGTTCCGTTTTTTCCACGAACATGTTAACTTCGTGAGATTCGGCACGCCTCGTGTGTTTTCTTCATTGAAGATGTCTTTCTCATCGACCCCTCCGACTCTGCGGTCCGGCTTCAAGACCTCCCGGGACTGTAAGTCTAAGATGTTGCTCCCCGACCGCATTTGTTTGTGGTGCCTGGGCGAGTCGCACGACAACGACGACTGCTCGAAAGGCCAGTCGCTGACTGCCAAGGCCTTGCAACAGGGGAAGCTCCAGGTAGGTAGGGGCTCTAAGCCTGTTAAGTCCCGGACTTCCAAATCCAAGGGGGTTTCCACCGATGACTCAAGGGGCGAGTCCGCGTCACAAGGATTCCCAGGGATCTCGGTCCTGGAGTGGTTCCCGCCACTCGTCTTCCTCGTCCCGGCATTCCAGGAAGCTCCGTCACCGGTCGCCTTCCCTGTTGTCCTCGGAGGATGGTGCCTCGAGGAATGTTTTGTGCCCTACAAAGTCCTCGACTCCGGAGGAATGGGTGGTGTTTCGAAAATCCATGATGACGATTTTTCGATCGCAGGACACAGGTCCAGTCGCGCTTTCTGACAAAGCCGGTCAGGATCAGTCTCATTCCGTGGCTCGCACGCCTTCGGGCTAGGGTCCGCAACGCAACACTCATCGGGAGCTTTCTGTGCACATGTCAATTCCAGGAGACCTTTGCCTTGTACAGACTGTTGTGTACAAGAAACTAACTATGGTTGCAAAACAATGTGGGAATCTAGATAGAAAAACCGGATTTGCAAGAAAAATGCAACTTTCAGTCACCACATGTGAAATGTACTTTTGCAAAATAAAGGAAAATATCGGTTTTAAAAGGGCATGTTGGATAAGGCCCTGCCCTTATATAGCAATGTGAAGGGGATTGTGATGTGAAAATACATGTATGAGACGGTTCTATTCAGCAGGTTTTCTTCCAATTCAGAGCAAAAAAAATACAATTGAATCAAACTGCAATGGTTGCCTAGGGGGAAGCCAGCCCAAAAATAGGTTTCTGCAGTGGTTACATGGGGGGGGGGGAACCAGCCAAACAGGTCTGCTGGGAGGATGCTAGCAACATAAGGATCCCCACAGTAAACTCCTTCAACACACAGGTGATAATTGCTAGGTTGGACAGACTGTTGTATGTGCTCCAGCCTTGTACAATAGAATTCTAGGACACTAAAGTGCGAAGTGAAAATTCATACCACCTCATGATTTCCACCAGAAGCTTCAAATGAAATCTCTGTGACAACCTTGGGTTAGGGAGTAGCCTTGGAAAGGCATGCCCATACATGGAGAACAATATTGGCATTTGTTTCCAAAGACTATTTATAAAAATGTTAAAGACTTATCTCTGCAGCAGGACTTTGCAAAAATGTGAAAATGTCACTGTTTAAATGTGATTTTGTGGTTTATAATTTAAGACATTGTAGCATTCACTGACCCATTGGGAACAGAAATGGCAGAGAATTATAAGGAAGGTATCCATGATGCCATTGTGAATTTTAACACTGATATGCCTAATAATAATCTATACACATGTGTAAAGTTATAGAATTTTAAGTATTATAATTCTCCCTGAAAAGCGTGAAAAACTGGTAGAAGGGCGAAACAAGGTCCCACAATCGTGAGGATTGGACTGCTATGCTCTACATACAATATGTAATCTGCCCAAGTGATTTGTTAAAATGTTAAAATGCCACAAATGTATAAATGTGTAAATTAGGTTATCACTGGTTTTGGGCAAAAAGGACTGTGGGATGGCTTTTTACCTCATAAAATGCAACCTCATAAACTGGGACTCCTCCACGAGGAGGCAACCAACATTGATTGTCCTATCCACCTCTTGGAAGGTAGGCCTAGCTCAGTTCTGCCCACCAATAATTCTGTGATGTCAACATGCTCTATATAAAGAGTAGCTGACAGAACTACAGGGACACACTCTCCCTGAAGTTCCTGGGCTATGTTCCTGATCTGGTCCATTCATCTTGCTGATTCCAACTACAAGGCCAAAGCATTGATGACCCTGCTCCAGAGCCCACTGCAAAACCCAAGCATAGCTGATTCCTATCCCAGCAAGGCCAGTGATCCAGAATCAACCCACTAATCTCCCATTAAAAAGGGGAAAGCTGTGGTAACTTTTACATCCTGAAATCAGACCGGCTTGCTGCCCACTAACTGCTTGCCCACTGACTGCATCCAGCAGTACCTGAGCCATCCAGTGACCCGAATTGCCCAGCTGTTCGCTACCCGGTGACAAGACCTTGCCCAGCCGTCTTTTGCCAGGCGTGCCACCGTGTGGTGACCAGACCCTGTTGACTGGCCAAAAATCCCAAAACCAAAAAGTGGACTGTGAGTATAATCCCAACCCAACAGAAACACATAGCCTTTATTGTCTTGCCTTTGTCCTTATCCCACTCTCCGAGTAGTCATATTTATACCCTGGTAATTTGTTGAAACGGTCAGAATTATCCTCGTATCCTGTTCTTAATGTGCAAGTGCTAGCACCATCTCTTTTCACTTTTGTCTGGTGTAAATTATAAGCCCTTCGTTATATTTGGAGTAATCAAACTAATTTCCATATATTTTATCATTGGGGTTGAGCACTGGGAGGGACAAGGTTGACCTTGCGAATCAACCTCGGAGCTTACTGAGTTCCTCTTTAACAATATAGCCTAGATAATTTAGTGCAACATTTCCCTTTCTTTCAAAAACGATTTTCTCATTGCTCTATTTTCCTAAAAACGAACCTCACTCTACCTTCCCAATCCCTCTCAATTCACCAGCTAGAGACCTATTTTCACCTCTATATTGTCCCTGTGATATATATCTATTCCCCAGCCCAAAACAGAGTATTTCACCTGTTTTCATTAAAAACCGTTTGGGTACTTTAAAGCGAGAATTGCGAAAATTGCTAGTTTACCAATGTGTCATTTGGCTGCAGCATGCTCTAAACATTCCACTCATTTTTGAATTGTATGCCTTTTGCTGATCATTGCCTTGTGAGTGCCAGTGATATAACATACCTGCTATTGTGATAAAACATATGTATATTATATTTTAAACACACATAAAATGAGAGTGTTATTTTAGGCCTTTGCTAAGGGTTCTTGTTCTGTGAGGGAAGGTCGGATTGTGATTCTGTTTTCTCCCTCTTATTCCCGACTACCTGCTGGTTCTTTCTAGCCACTAAGAATTTGATTATTCGAATATATGGGTATATGTTCTGGGAGAAGGTTAATTAAGTGCATTGCTTACATTTCTATTGTAATGATCACCCCATTGGTGATTGCTGCCCCATATTAAAATTGTCTGATTTCATTTGATTTTAAAAATAAATAAATATTGCATTTTCCCCAACCGGCTTGGTTCATGGTCCATTGTGACACAGGGTATTTGAAAAAGGGGGTGTGACACGAGTTGTGTACCATCTCAAATTGAATTTGCATAAAATAAAGATAAAGGCATGTCAATTGAGCGCTACATCCTAGGCTGAGATCAAGGTGTGTGTTGCCTGATTGAAATCCTTAACACACTGGAAGAGGCATGGCTTCTTACGTACAGATGGCACACCAGTGCAAAATGTGCCGCTAGTGGCCAGGCTCAAACACACTCCAACTTCCATCGAGCATCACGTGTTGAAGTGAACAGATTTTATTTCTTGCGGCAACACGGCCACCGATTTGGAAGCAAAAAGAGCAGCACACCTTTCGGACATATCTGAATTTGACACTGCACCGAATAAGTACATACGTGCACGTAACATGGTAATGAAGGAATGTTTTAATACACTACCCATAGCCCAAATAACTGAATTGCAGGCAAGCGCGCCACCAGAAGAACACACATTTTGAAAACAGAGTGCTTATTGTCTCCCGCAGGTGCAATGTGTGGTGGCAGGATAGTGCAGAGAAACCAGGTATGCCACTAAGGCTGCTCCAAATAGCATTAGATCAATTACATCACCCAACGCACGCATCATGAGAGTGTGTTGCAGTGATGATGTCTGAAGACTGGTTAGTTCCGAACCTGGCAGAGCATGTTAAGTTTGTTGTGAATTGTTCAACATGCCAGCAGTTTACTGCTGGGCACACTTTACACTTTACAGTGAGAGGAGCAATACCCGATCCTACTCGACCATTTTCAGCATTTGCATTTAGACTATGCAGATATGCTCCAAATGTTTAATGGCTACAGATGTAGGCAAGTAGTCGTATGTCCCTTATCCCAATGGATTGAAGCTGGTCAACACATACATCTTGATGCTTCCTATGCAGAGAAGTTCCTCATACTTGAGTTATTTCCAAGATGGGGAGTGTGTGAAGTGCTCAGATCTGATAATGTGTAAATGAAGTATTTGAGCACATTACTCTTGTTGGGTATTAAGCACACGTTTTCCTCTGCTTACCACTGTGAGAAACCTGAAGGAATTCTCAGTCCTACTCCTCTTGGATCCTCTACGCAGATGGCCAGTGAAAGGCCATTGTTTTTGGATCCTGACCCTGTTGGGAAAAGCAAGGGAGGATCACCTTGGTGGTGGTGGTTCCTTGGGGATTGAGAGTGGGGCGCCTTTAGGTGAGACATGGTATCTCCCTTATCCGAGAGGGGTAGAGCAAGAGATCAAGAGAGAGAGAGAGGGAGGGAGGGAGGGAGGGAGGGAGGGAGAGATCATCTGAAAAACCTGGGAATCTGGAGGCAGCCGTGGTGGGACCCGAGAAGAAGACAGGGCGACAGCCGACATCCCCAAGCCATGGGAAACCAATGCGTGCAGAGGGAAGCTTTCCATGTGAAGTGGGAGCAAAAGGAGCTATGGTGAGGCAAGAGCACAGAGGACACCGTGTTCGGCCTCGCAGAGCCATTGAAACTGCCTGGGCCTGTCAAGCCCCTGTCCACATGCGAGAAGGGCTTGCGGAACTCTAAGCGGGAACCCAAAAGAAGGAGAAAGACAGAAAGGCCCGCCTGAGGCAGACGCCAACAACCAGTGAGTGCTGAGGAAGTTACCCAGAGACCAGGCACTCCGGGGGGGCTGCAAAAGTAATCGACAGCATCTGGGAAATGAATGCTTCAGTTGCAGATAACTGAATGAAAGCGGCAAACCTGCTAATATTGAATAATGAACTGAATGAAAACAGTAAATCTGACAACTTTGAATAACGTACTGAATGGCAACAGTGAACCTGATGATATTGAATCACGCATTGAGATACATTGGGAACATTGTTGCAAATTGAAACACAAGGGCCAGGCACTGCGAAGCCTATGTCTGAGCAGAAGAACGAAGGGTAACTGGCTGTGTGACCTGCGCGAGGTGGACTGTGTGGACTGACAACTGCACCAAGACCAGAGAACCCCTATGTGTTAACAAGAAAATCTTTTTGTCTCAAAAGAAAACTACTATTGGTGCATAAAGCTTGGGGAAGGGAACCCTGTGCTGTGAAGGATTGCTTGAACAAGACGGACCTTCAAGATACATTTTTTTGTGATCTTGCATTGAACTTGGGGAACGGAACCCTGAGACTTGCTGTCACAAAACTGTATTGAACTTGGGGAACGGAATCCTTACAGTTAAAAAGGTGTGCAACTGTATTACCTTAAATCCAGAAGAAGGTAACTTGAACATTGTGGTGAACTTGTTGGTACTTGGGAAGAACGAGCTGAAGAATAAGTCCGAGCTGGAAATAGCTCAGAACTTTTATTTTGGAACACTGTTTAGTTTATGGTTGACATCCCTACACATTGTTTTGGTGTTAGCTGTGAGGGCAAGCATAGGTTTTGGACACAGACAGACTTATGTTGAACTTCCTGACACAGACAATCAAGTTTATTTAGGTAGGGAAATCCCATCTCTGCATAGAGCAAGTTAGGCCTTACACAATCCTGACATTTAAGTTTATAAAAGTATTGTTGTTACATTGAATCTGTTGTCTGTGTCTCCTTCCATGATGCCAACCTCACAGCAACAACAAGCGAACAGCATTTGCGAAGGCCTCAAGGAGCGCACTGCCAAATTAAAAATAACCCTGAAAAAAGGATGGCTCTACTGACTACATTTAGCCCTATTTGCATTACGTAATCAGCCCCATCACCTGACTCGACATGAGCTAGTAACGGGATGCAGTACGCATGTACCTTTTGCTCCTCCCACTCCACTCGAACACAGACTGATGAGCATAGTGTTGCAAATTTATTGGGATCTGAAATGCATGACTATGAGTCTGCTATGACGGTCTGCAAATTGTATGTCTCTACAGCTTCCAGCGTGGCAGGTAAGTTCGAAAAATATTGATGAAGACAACAAACAAATTGATCTTACAAAAGTTCTAAAAACCTTTAGCTTTGTACCCAGCGGACACGTCCTCTGCAGGAACCTTACACGCCGCTGGCATAAAACGTAGTATGAGGGCCTTTTCAGTGTAGAAGAAGTGACACAAACGGCTGTGAAAGTTCAAGGAAGACGGACGTAGCTGCTCCTTGGTGACATCAAACCCTACAAAGGAGCACCCCCCCGCCACAACACCCTGAATCTGAAGAAAGATGAGACGAGTACAGACAAGATCGATGACCAGAGCAAATCAGCAACCAGAACTATAAATAGACAGTGTTCCTTTTATAAACAGCAACAGAGGAGACTTAGTAGACATTTTTCCAACTATACCTGCAAAAGACAAGAAGTATCACTGTAACAGTACAACACAAAAAAACACAACTCAAATGATTCCTATAACAATTATATTCTTCTTGGTATTTGTCCTATTTGAGGAATACTTATCCTTTTCTAAGAGTTTGGAATATTATTCTTGCTGTGACTTGAAAGCATATTTTACTTAAGAAGTTTTCTTGCAATATTACCATTTTTCCATGAACGGTTACTGCCCTACAGAAACTGAAAAGATGTTTTCCTTGGTGAAATAACAATGAGAGCTTTCAATCACATTATATAGTCGCTCCTATCGCTTAGAGGGCTCAATACCCCTAGTTATTTACAGAGATTTATTACAACATGTTTTACATTTGGCAGCCTTTATTTGACTACTGTCATGGCAATAAGAAGGGGTCCTTCGTGGTGTGGCCGGTCCAGTGTACAAGAATATCACCACCGTCACTATGACAAGTGTAACAGTAACAAATGAATTCCCCTCCATTAGGCACACAAATAAAAAGAATGGAAAGAAGTGTGCCAGACGATTCAAGGCATTTGAGTGCATATATGGCCGAGTCTGTCCACTTAAAAAATAACATGTGGTATCAGCATATTAGCAGAGTAGGGAGACAGAGGTCGGATGAGAGCTGCTTTGTGTGTTCCCTTATCCCATATGCCACGACAGCCTCTAGGGCATACATACCTCAAGAAGTACCAGATGCCAGAGCACACTGCTTGTTAAATCTCACCTGTGCTTAACCAGAGGGCGATTTGAAGGGCAATCAAGCCGCATAAAATACATGAATTCAGCTGACTTCGCATATGCAGATAATTATGTAAAAGGAGAAATACATGATGGATGATGTGGCACTACGTTTGATAGGGGAATCACTGCCTTTAGGAAGTAGGCTATAGTATACTGTGTCAGGTCCAAAAGCAGAAGAGGTTTAAATAGCACCCCATCACAGACAAAATTGCAAGGATGCCCAGGAGAGACAGATACCTCATTGTTTTAACAGACCCCAATTACTAATAACTGCAAGAGTAAGATCCCCAGAGGGATGGATCGACGGGGTAGTACGATGTAGAGCAGTACCAGCTGCATCCATACTAACAATAAGGAATTCAGATAAAATATGCAGTGAAGAGGGAAAACAAACTGCCAAACTGCTAACCTAAGTAGAGGATGAAGTGGGCCCTTTACCTATAAAGAATGCTCTGTTGTGTGTTAAGAATATGGGACCATTAAAAGTTGGCAAAAATAAGGGGTGCAAACTTATTCTTGATGTCCCGGGTATGAAAATAGGAGCTGCTGTATTAGTGGATCAAGGGCATACATGAAACTCCCTCCAAATTGGGGAGGAATATGCGCCATGGTAGTAGGCACACCAGCTCTGGTAATACCTCCGAGTGAAATACAGATTGGCAATTTTCACCCGGATGAAAATCAATCATGGGTGTTAGCCCACAGAGGCATATGTAGATCATTTTGGATCATTATGTTCAATAAAACAAAGCACAAAAGACCTGGAAGAAGCGGCTACGAGCTGCACTGAGATTGAGATAAACAAAGTCCCTGGCTCCTCTGCCCAAACCGTGCTTCTCTTTTCTACCACTAAATTTGAAACAGCCATTGTTTCACAGCAAATTGGCAAGGCCCCTGAACCAGACTCCATTCTGGCCGATCTTTTCAAGAGCAATTTAGGTATATGGCTCCATTTCCTAACAAAAATGTTCAATGAAATCAATAGTTCTCTTGTCCCCCCATACAGTTGGATTGGAGTGACAATCCCAATTCATAAAAAAGGAGAAATGGATCTTTGGTCCTATTTACAGACCTATATCCCCAACTGACTCACTTGCTAAGATCTATGCATAAGTCCTACTCCATTCTCCTGAAAGCTGGGTGGAAGAACATAATATCTTGTTGAATGCGCCAGCAGGTTTCAGAAAAGGAGTATCGACTATCGATCAGGCCTTTAGGCTGGGCTTTATCTTGCAAAAATGTGTCACACTGCAATCCTAGCCCATCTGCCTGGCGTTTGTCGACCTGCAGACAGCAATGAACACTGTTCCTAGAAACAAACTAAGAAAGGCCTCGATTGACCTCCAGGTCCCTGTGCCACGTATGAAAACTGTTATGGTTCTGTACTCCAGCAATCATGCATGCTCAAGATGGAATGATAGCGGGTGGACTAAGAAAGCCATTTCCTGTAAACACAGGGGTAAGACAGTGCTGCATCCTGGCTCCCCCTCCTATTTCTTCTGTGCATTCATAGTTTGGCTGCTGATATGCTAATGTCATCCTTGGATACCCCATAACTGATTTCCCGCTAAAAGGAGTCTTCTGCTATTTTCAGGTGACACTGTACTTCGCTCCAAAGGCTTACAACAATAGTGGCGACCTTTGGGATGCTGTCCTCGGCCAAAAGTTTGACCATAAATGCATCTAAAACCAAGGTCACAGTGTGCTATCCCCAGTCTGGTCTGTTTCAGACTAAATACAAATTTCACTTGAATGACTCTCCACTATTTCCTGTGGAGAGCTTTCAGCATGTGGGGCTAACATTTGCAGAAAACCTAAAATGTGACATTTTTGTTATAATGAAAATAGTGAAAATAAGTTATCCCCAATGCTGAAAGCTCTGCAGCATGTTTTGGAGGGAGGTCAGTGTCCTCAGCAATGGTGGTATACAGAACCTAGGCAGTCCCAGACATTCTATATGGTGCAGAACTGTGGGCCACATGCCAACTGCTCCCCTACAGAAAATGGAAAACAAATTTCTGAAATGTATACTAGGCCTGCCTGCCAGTGCCCCATCGGTCAGAGTGGCCCTAGAGTTAGGCCGTGTAGAAATTAAATATGAGGTAATGCTGAAACCTCTGGGATCTGGAGTACAGCAGAGCTTGTCTCATAAAGAGGGCCTTGCAGAGTTTCTAGCAATGGAGGGTGTAAAACTCATACCGTGGTTGAAGCATGTTAAGCAGCTCCCTATGAAGTTAGATCTTGATTTCCTGTGGTATGATAATGCGAGTATAAATTGTCACTCGAAAAAAGTCCTAAAGATGATATTCAACGATTGAGTACTAGGGACAAGATTGGACAGCTGCTATATGGGCAGATTATCTGTAAGTAACATGGTGGTCAAATCTGATATGGCTAGGGGGCTTTACCTCGATTATCCAGCAGGAAGGAAGAAGAAATGTTTCTCCACAAAAGTCCGCCTGGGTATCCTTCCGCATGCAAAATTTACCAGGCAATGGGGAAAGGGACTGTCTCCATATTGTTCACTATGTCCTACCTTAGTTAAAGACAAAGAACATTCTATGCTCTTCTGTCCCCTGTACAACAACCAGAGATCCAAATGGTTGAGGCCATTATTAATTTTGCAGGTGATCAATTCTAGGTGAGAGGCTCTCATTGCTATGAAATTATGTGTGTCCCCAATACTTTCAATGAAGTAGCAATGTTCATATATGCTGCCCTCAAAAAAAGGGAAAGCTTTCTCAAAAATTGTGAGAGAATAGCCTGCCGTAATTTACAGCAATTGAAATGCTGACCTGTGACATTCCCAAATCATGAACTGTGGTGATCAAAATTGTAAATGGTATTCAGAGTAATTCATACTCACCTCAGCTATTTTATTGTTTTTTATGTAACATTTTATGAAATGTGATTTTATCATGCTTTTTGTATGTTTGGTTGCTGTGCTTTTATGGTGTACAGGCAAAATAAAGTTAATATTTGATTCGAATACACATGTGAGAAATAAAAGGTCACACACTCAAAATTAGTAAAAGGGATAATTACTAATTGGAAAAAAATCAATACGAGCCTACGAGGACATACCAGATGAGCACAAGTTATTCAGCAAGACAGCAATGGTTTTCACATCCATTCTTGTTCACATGTTGCAGGCAATTGTAATGCAAAATCGCTGCAAATAAGAGGAGAGTTGTTGCAAACAATGCATGCACCTGTGAAAGGCTTTAATGCCAACAAGGAGGCTCTAAGGGCCATCAAGCTTATGACCCTCCAGAACAGGAACGTCCTTGATTTAACTACAGCCCTCACCGGAGGCGTGTGTACAAAAATAGGGACTTCTTGCTGCACATATGTACGTTCCCATGATGAGGCGAATGGGACCCTCACAAAGGCCATAACCACCCTGACAGAACTGCATACAAAAACAGTGAAGGAGGTGAACGAGATTGAAAATGACAACTAGTTTGACTATCTGTTTTATTGGATACCCTCCTGGTTAGCCAATGCATTAAAGACACTAATGACCATAGTAGTATGTATACTACAAGCATTTTGAGTTTTATGAATTGCAATACATGGCTGCAAACGGGCAGTTGAAAGGGAAATGGTAATAAATGTGGATACTCTCATACATGAACACACACAAACCGACAATCTACCTCATGTCCACGTGAAGGAAAGCCGTATTGCTCTTCCAGGATCCAAATTTACTTATCCCCAGGAGCCTTGAAATTACATCAAATGATGGGTATTCTGCAACTTCAATGGGGAGTGTTACTATATGACCTGAAGCGTGATCAAACAATAAGCGTGCAGGCAACCCGAGGGGGGTGACTAAAATATGGCTACCCAAAATACCTTATGCAGGGGAGGATAAAAAGGAGGATGTAGTCTAGGACTCGACCAGAGAGGGGAATGTTGGGAGACAGATGAATAAGTCATGCATACCAATAGCCCCTCCCCCAGCCCAGTACCGCCCAGGAGAGAAGCTCTACTCACTAAGGCAACCATATTGCCCATATGCTGAACGAGTGCAAAAGGAGATGAACATACTGCAAGCTAAAGATGGCGAGAATAAACAAGTTGACAATTAAATCACACGCATGCATCCATTAAACATGAAGCACATTTGCACTCAACACGAAGAAAACACACTGGGTCATTTATACATGAAGAATATTAACACTGGCAACCAAAGACATGACGAATATAACATAAGCAATGTACAAGTAGACTGCAACACGAACAGCACGCGAGTATAGCTCACTAATATAGAAATGCGATAGTAATCAGCAGCCATGTTTTCCAAAATGGAAGCCGCAGCAAGCCGTTTAAATTAATAAAAGCCTTAAGACTTTAGAGAGAGCAGAATGTTGAAATTACAGTAATAACAGATCGGTGCAGAGCTCAATACAGTAATTTGAAGACTAAGCCAAGGTCATGAAGATCTTAGAGAGGATCTACACATTGCAGAGAAGACACCAGACCAGGAGTCCCAGGACGGAAGAAATATACTCCCAAATTAATTGAAGTCTGGAAGAGCACAACCAGCCATTTTAAGTCCAGGGCAGGATAATTGTAAGTCAGAAAACCCAATGAAGTACAAGCTCAAGAGCGCCCTCAGTGGTTAAAGGAAAAGCCACACTTACAGCAATATTTGCTAAAGTAGTCATAAATGCAGGGTGAAATAATTTCAAACACAGGCCTCTCACATGTAACCCATAGTTCAAGAACACAGTCTATTCATTAGTGCAGACACAGATGAGAGACCTGTTTTACTCCTCAAGCATATTCCTAGAGAAAAGGCACCTTACAAGGTTAACTACAAAGCTGATCGCTTTAGCTCATGGCCTAGGCGATGAGGTATGTTATTTTTCTTGAAACGAAACAAGCAGCCCGTGGACCTCTCTTCCCCTACTCCCAATTTCGCTCATGTTTTGATGACCTGTCAGTTTCTCTAGGTTGTTCAGCAAGATGCCAGTCAATGAAAAAATACAATACCAGGCCACCTATTATGTATAATGCCAACCAATTAATAGTTGTAAGAGTGATGAAGTTTTGTTGTTAACAATTTAGAGGCGGTCTTCGGAGGAGCCATTAGTTAAGTATTTTCCAATTGAAGTCTAACACCTATAGAAGTATTACAGTTACTAATATTATCCAATCTCCTTGCCTGCAAATTTTGGATTATGATGTTGTCATGACGTGTTTTTGGTTTAAAATACATTTTGTATGAAGAGCTTCGAGAGTCACAAGATTTGATGCATGTATGCTGTCCGTGCTTTATGATGGATTGTTAATAAAGCAGGGTTTTTCCTTTCATGTTGACTATTTGCTTAATTGAGTGCAGGATTTCCCAGCCTCTCATTTCTGCTTAAACTGGGGTTTTCCAGACCATCTTAACAGGAGACTACTGCTGAGTTTCCAGAAACCCGTAGGGCACGCAGTCTTCTGTGCTTGGAGCCGTCGAGGAAGGCCCAGGGGTCGCGGATGCAGAAGTCACTTTCTGACACAGGATTTCATTTTGCAATTAGCGCTTCAGAATCAGTTCCAGACAACTTTGGAGCAGAACACCCAAATTAAGAAAGACAAAGAACGCTGTGGTGCAGGTGGTCCCAGGACACCACTAGGATGCAAATAAGACTGATTGCAATGGGATTCAGCACAGACACGCAGCGACAGGTGATCTTCCAGGGACGAACAAAGGAGCAGGTTCTGCACGGCTTCCGTTGACACAAGAAGGTTGAAAATACAGAAGCATGCGTCTTGCTGTACAAGTTCCAAGGATGCAGTTGGAATGACGACTGCTGCAGGAAGGTAGTCCAGGAGAGAGCTGCTCAGTTCACTGGATGATCGAAGGACAGTTCCAAAAGGATAAGATCATCGAATAGGGGTCAACACTGGTTGTTCCCACCGGTCCAGGGCTCAAAGAACTGAGAAGGGTCTTCTTGAGATCCGGCAGAGTAGCAGGGCTTCACCAGGACTTCACTGGAGTTGGTGCTGGTCAGCAGCTGGGATCTTCCTTGGGTCGTCAACTGATTGCTATTCTTCATAAAAGACTTTGCTCCAAGCAGAAGAGTTTACTGACCTCCAAAAAGTGAGGTCAGGAGTCCAAAGAAAGCAAAAAGAAAGGGTGGCTCATATAAGTATATGGGAGGAAAGCAGCAAAAATAAATTATTTCCTAACAAACTGCTGAGGCCGAAACCGTCAGAGCCGGGACCTTGGCAAAGATGTCCAGCATCGTAAGACTGAAGGCCCTCCGATCCATAAAGGATTGGGTGGGGAAAGGTACCTGGGGAACTTGATACTCAAGGGAATCTCTTAAGTGGTGGCTTTACTTCTACGATAAAGAAGAATGGTGCTTGGAAGAACTGCCTGGAGACTGGGATCTCTTGCAGGGTTTGCTTTTTTTTGTCCTTGTGGACCGGAGACCGGTGTTTGGTGTGGCGGTCCCAACCGGGCAACCTCGAACGAGTCCACTTACCACCATTCTTGTGGAGAAAGGTGAACAACTTTGTGTCTCATTCCCAAAGCGCCTAAGGGTGAATCGACTGGCATGACACGCAATCCTGCATTTCGTGCCACTCACCGAGGCAGTAAAGAAAATTACGGTTGGTATCTGAAATGGACACCCACAGTCAACACAGGGTTTGAGCCCCAAAGACTTTGTTGGATTTGACATCTTGAAGAACACACAAAAGAGAAAACTTCAAAGAAGCTGTGTTCCTAAAACAAGCAGAGTGCACAAAAAAGAATGTAAATGAGGTGATGCGGAATGGCGCCCCTATATACACTGGCCTTGAAGGTCATGTCAGGCATGGGGCGCATAGACTAGCAGCTGCCCTGGGAGATGGCTATTAAAGACGAGGGATCCGTGGGAGGAAAGAATCCATTAGAAACAATATTTTTGTGAGATAGCTCATTGTGAAAGTGTGGGTGTACATTTATGTTATTTAAGCATGTATTCGGAGTACAGTTTAAATTGTAAAGTGATTTTAAAATGTATTCTTCATTTGCCAATTATGCTGGTATCTTTTGGACTATGGTGTAAAGATACACATATATGCTAATCTTAAATTTTTACTTATTTTTTAAGGTGAGTCAAGTCTCCACGGCTGTGGGTTTATTTTTAGTTTATTGCCTACTAATAGGTTAAACCTTAAAGTTGTCATTCCCAAACTTTGAAGACAAGCTTGTTATGCCATACCTTTTTCCCCACTGAGTTCTGTTTATTTTAAAGAAAGTACTGTATGATTTCTATTTGAGTTATACTGAGAGATGTGTTGGGAAGGCGGATCACATGGGTTTCACACTGCAGTTTTAATTTTGGAATCTCTAACTTTGTTTCATCCCTCCAACTGTACATCTCATGTACAGTGGCTCTATTGCATGTTGGGTGTTGGGATCATTTTATGTGTTCTGCAGACTTTTTCGTTTTGTAGTATGTTCTTGATTTTTCTCCCTCTGATGGAACCACCAATTTCGAGATATGGGGATGTAAACATGACTTGTCTGCATCTAAGGAAAATGCAATGTAAGAAACCTTTTTTCAGTAATCATTTTGGCATGAAATGGTTGATCAAATTTAGCATGCGTGTTAAAATATGGCAAGATTGCATACACAATTTGGTGAACTTGAATGGATGAAAGCTGTGAGAAACCTGAAGCTGTCTCCCTAGCTACTCCCCGGGAATCTGTCATCCATGTGGCCAGGACACAACCATCGCTATTGGATCCAGTTCCTGGAGGTGGACCAGTGAGGTAGGAACACCTGGATGGGGAGTGGGAGACCGACGGGTGAAACTCGGTATATCCCCCTTTTCTCAACACCTTTTCCCCATCCTACCACGTACGACATTCAAAACCAATGCCCACCACCCCATTTTCTGACACATACACTTTTGCACGGCACACAACAGAACGGCCCAACACCAGAGCAGTTTACATGACATGTCCCAATAGAAGGGTCAGGCAATTGACCAGCATCACACACACACACACACCTGATGGACCTTTCCCTTCCCACAGAGATAAAAGGTGGAGCAAGAGAGTACAGTACAAGCAAGGCAGACCCCACGACGAGGCAGCTATCCAGACCAGGCAGTTGAAGAGTAGGAGAGTGGCAGCAAATATCGAGTGGCTGGCAAGGAGAGACACTACCTTGCCCTTTTCGACGCAGACCTGCGAAACCTCTGCAGAGGGAATCGTAAATCCGAGGACAATAGCCCAAGTGTGCTGCAACAGATTTCAACGGTACACAGAGCATGTCAAGGGTGATAAGCGGGAGCGAGGGAGACTCCTGCTTCTGTGGTACCGCCCTGGACTCCAGTTACGAGGAAAGCCAAGTGGTTCCTCACAGCCGGTGAGTCGAGGGGAGAACCGATAAGAGCGGGGGTGTGGTAAATGACTGTTGCAAAGTGGCAACTTGAAACAAGTTCAAAGAACTGTAAAAGTGGTAAAGGGGAGACCAGCCGCATAGGTGGGTGCTAACTAGAGAGACTCTGGTCGATCCCCGTCTGAGTGAAACTACAGATACCAGAAGGCCGTAGGTGAGCCGGCAAGTTAGGTGAAAGTGGTCATACAGGATGTCAAGCAAAATCCACGTACAGTTGAAAGCCTTTGTCCTAAGAACTGTAGAGAAAGCAAGGGAAGTGAATCCTGCAAACATTGAGAACAAAAGTAAATGTGAAGTTGGCAAGAGTGAACCCGGGGAATGCTGACGAAGGAGGGACAAAGTCTAAAGTCCCAGTAAACAGTGTGTTGACAAACATGAACACGACCAAGGGATGTCCACTGGAACGGTTTAAAAAAACATTAAGATTTGTGAATAAAGGTCAAGCCATAGTAAACCCGGAGGAGGGAGGCTAAAAGTAAAAAGGGGTCAGCGCCCGGATGAGGAGGACCCATGGGTATCGAATCATCAGCCGAAGTGAAACGAGGAAACAGACTTTTTTATGTTGAAGGTACTTTTATTTAGTTATTGAATACACCAGGGCTTCGAAGGCAAGAGACTCGAGAGAAACCAGACTTGCCCATCAACGGCCCGGATAGCTGCAAGTGGAACTGTCGTCTCGTACTGCGGAAGCTCGAGAATGTACTGTGCTCCAAGATCCCACTTTACCCCATGCTCAAAATGTGGGGAAAGGAGACCCACGCTGCTGCATCCTCACATTATTTGAGAACACTTCTTTCTTTCCTTGAAAACTATCCCACACCCTTTTTGTATTAGTTGTAAAGTTTAGCAATAGGTTTCTTAGTATACGCCTTTTTTATTTTTGACAACGCCACTAGGACTGCCTTATTTTCCTTTGATGGTCGACGCTTGCTCCCATCTTAGATTTAGGTTTAGATTAGACATTTTTCCAACTTGCATACAGTTTAACAAACACCCTTGAACTGTGTTATACATGTGTCTTGTCTTTACTGTTGCCACCATGTTTTTGTTATAGAGCGAAACACATTTTTTAAATTTTCCCATGTAAAGTGTCATGCAACCATAAATATAGAATCACAAGCATGGCTCCTTAATGTGCAAGCACACACATACATACATACATACATATATACATACATACAAAGGCTTAATGGAATCACTAGGGAGTCCCCTGGTGGCTGCTCAATATTTGTAGCATGTGTCTGCGCCTGGAGTTATTTAATAAAAGAATGATTCTGTGAGCAGAGGGTATACCTCTACAAGTCCATTCAACATCTCATGTTACTGGTGGCCACACGTTAATGTGTAGTTTATCCCTTCCATACACAAGATATTACTATTAAGAATAATAACTTAATATATAGGCATCCGTAAGGTAATTGCACTTTTCAAAACACAAAAACTTGAAAATACTGCAATAATTTTAAGTCTTAAATGAGAATTAAGTTCCAACAGTACAACAGCAAGAAAATCAAGTGAGTGGAGAAAAGTAGACAGCCAACTGGCTCCAAATACACACACAAGGAAGTAATAAAGATATAATCTATAACAATTATCACAAAGTTAGACATATGAGATGAGGATGCAATACATTGATGAAATACACTACTGATTGCAAATAGGTTTTAAATAAATACCTAATGAGCCACAATCACAGCAGACCTCATTTCCAGGCATTCTCTGAATGTCATCAATAATGGCTTTCGTCAGATCCTCCAAACTACTCTCGCCTGTACTTTGATCCCCTTGGAATGCCATGTTTAATGCTTCTTCTTTGCTGTTTGTCAATACGGAGATCCACCTGTAAAGTTATAGTGTTGCAAAAACATTTCTCAGGTGAGACGCTCTTTCTGCACAACACGGACATGCAGGACCAAGAATGGCCATCTTACAATGAGTCCTTGTAAAAATCAAACTAGTTCAGTACATCAATGCCGAGTATTACTTTAAAATATAGAAAAATAATTGCACAATTTGGAGCTATAAAAAGGATATTGGTAGAGAGTGGAACAACAGGGCAGCATGGAGAAACATCTCAAACAAACCCCTACTGTAACAGGCATCCATGAAACTAACTCGCCTCAATGTCTGATATGCCACAATGTCCCCAAGAGGCCCGGATGCTTAGCTAATGCGGACACAATGGTATGATACTGGTGCGCTTTGGTGGTCATCCTAGTACACTCCTACAAACTCACTCAGCATAGCATTTGGGTATGATCATGAAGGAAGTAATTGTTTTTGTAGGAGTGTCTGTATTTTAGGCTCCTTAAGAGAGACACGTGTGTATGTGGCAGGGTGGGGTGTAACGTGGTGTGTGTGTTAAAGATGTGAGAGAGGATTGAGAAAGGCTGCATTGCGGCACTGTAGTAATTCATATCTAAATGGGCAGCATTTTGAATTTCTAGTTTGTTTCAGGTGAGGCTGAAGACGCCAAATTAAACATCAGTTGAAGTCCTAGTGACACCAAGAACTGCCAAAGGTTTTTATGAATGCTCAGACTCTGCCAGGCAGGTTGTCAGAATGCTATGAACAGCATCAGTGCGGTGCAGATAATAAAAGGGACAGAGGAAAAGGGAATAGAGGCATTTTTGCTGTGGGTGTACTTAAGGTACTACAGCTTGCTTTAAGGCCGGACACCGATTATTTATGCTCGATGACGAACAAATGGCTCCTGGTCACCTGACCCTGGAAGGCTACCCTTTCCATTAAACTGCATCCCAAACAAGAGCTCAGATCAGACACTCGCAGACTGGGTAATGATGGGGTCTGCTGGGGAGGGCTGTGTAATCATCTAACCTAATGGTAGAACAGTGTGTCGCCCAAAAAGAAAGACCAGACTCTCCAATTCGAAGCATAGCAGGGGAGGTAGGCTTAGCTTCAGGAGGGAGGAAGGCTAGCAGGTAAGTACAGTTAATCTCAAAACACAGCACAAAAGAATATACTACACCGGTTTACTGAACACACACATTATTCCTCATGGTACACAAAATATTTATGATGGGAAAAATAAGTACTTGGGTTACACTGAACACAGAGCATAGTGTAGGTAGAAAACCGGAAATGGCCAGTTAAGGCCCAAGCCAATTCTTTATCCAAAGATTATAAGCCTCATACCTGGTGGCAGACCATAGATCTAGACTTCCAGAGACGCGTGAAGGAAAATACCCCTAACAGAATCCATGGGTACCACCCAGAAACTGGCACAGGTTTCCTACTACATTTTAAAATCAACTTTTGTATAGAATTGACATGTATTAAAGACTGTTCTAGCACTTCGGTGTATGACACGGGGGAAAACGATGTCCAACAGAACAAGCAGGGCTACCAAAGTCTGGGATACATTTGAGAAGACTGTCCCGAGGCACAGAAAGGCATACAATTTACACAACAAAGAGGTGTGAGGGAAATTACGTATTATCCTGTTTGCTGAGCCACGACCCTCAAAAAATAGGTTATTAACTTTTAGCACAATACACAGGGGCTCATAAACAGCACTATAGTTCAGGGAAGAACACCAAACCTTCACAAAAACTCAGAGGCGCAGACCTCAAGAGACAGATCATTAATAGACTGTAGGGAAATTCAACCTGCTATCAGTCTGAACAATTATTCAAAAAAACGATTTTATTAGCACATAAATGTAAAAACAAATACAGTTGTAAGAGACAAATGCAATCAATTTGTCGGACAATGCATCCTCATATGTAACAGACAAAAGAAGGGACCATAAAAAAATAAACAAACAAGGAAGTAATCAATTTCTTCCTTTTTACACACGGTTCAAAAATGAATGACCACTGTAACTTTGTTGTTGAAAAACCGATTTCAGTTTACAATGCACGTCTACACCTTGCAATCAGGGGAACCTTATGGCTGAAGAACATAAACATTTCCCCTTCTGTAATGGCTTGGCAGGCGAAGAACGATGGTCTGGAGGGTTGCCCTGAGCAATGCCAGTGGTTAAGATTCAGTCTAAACCTTCCAGCCATCACCTCTTTGTTTTTGCTTTGTCACCCTGAGTGGGACAGGGTATGCCCAGACGTGGGTCCCGTGCCTGCTGGGCCTAGAGACCCAAGCTACTCCTCACTGATGAGCCCCAACAACGGCGAAACATGTTTGGGGATGCTTGTGGTCTCGTGCAGAAGGGATGTGACCTAGCAGTTCGGGCTGGACTGCCCCTTTTGGGGTGGGGCCAAGCCTGATTTGCATATGGTCTTTCCCCTTCTGTAATGGCTTGGCAGGCGAAGAACGATGGTCTGGAGGGTTGCCCTGAGCAATGCCAGTGGTTAAGATTCAGTCTAAACCTTCCAGCCATCACCTCTTTGTTTTTGCTTTGTCACCCTGAGTGGGACAGGGTATGCCCAGACGTGGGTCCCGTGCCTGCTGGGCCTAGAGACCCAAGCTACTCCTCACTGATGAGCCCCAACAACGGCGAAACATGTTTGGGGATGCTTGTGGTCTCGTGCAGAAGGGATGTGACCTAGCAGTTCGGGCTGGACTGCCCCTTTTGGGGTGGGGCCAAGCCTGATTTGCATATGGTCTTTCCCCTTCTGTAATGGCTTGGCAGGCGAAGAACGATGGTCTGGAGGGTTGCCCCGAACAATGCCAGTGGTTAAGATTCAGTCTAAACCTTCCAGCCATCACCTCTTTGTTTTTGCTTTGAACATAAACAATACACAACATACACCATGCCACAACTACTCGTGGCTTAGTTAAAAACTTGACTGACGAAATCTGCAGCTTTTGAATATACTGCAAACTACGTCCAAACTAAGCTGTAGATCCAATGTTTTACTGCCTTGACGGAGAAGGTAATGGTTATTCTTGCCTGAAAGAGAGAGCAAGAACATCGGTATAACTACACCATCTGTCCAAAGAATGAATGAATTTTCACAATTGGTCAATAAATCGTGAACAACAGGGGTTTTACAATTTCAAATCACACCTTGAGTCTTTAGTACTGAAACACTGGTTGGCTAAAGACATACAAGCAGCCTCCACTGTCACACCTACTAGATCTGGGTTGTGATCTAAGCAGAGGGATAAGATGGAATTAAAATCTTTCCGTTTATACACACTTCACTTGTCACGATTTCCATTTAGGTCCAATTCCTTGTGACAAACTAGTCTCCACTCTGAGTGCACCTAAAAATCCCACAATACAACATAGTTAAACCTAATGCTATGTTAAAAATAGAGATTCTGCTCTAAACCCAGTGGCCAAGCAAACTTAGCTTTATCTAAGGACACTCACCCAAAGGGAGACGAGGACAACAGAGTGGTTGTCGTCGCTTTCACAAAATGCAAGGAGCCCGGCACGCTGCTTAGTCACGGTGAAGTTTTTCTTCGCGGTCAGCAAATACTGCAAACGGCTGTCCCAAGTTTGCTACAACAATTGCAAGAAGGGAGAAAAGAAAACTGTTGTTAGGCCCGAATATTGAAGGGCAACTCTCCAAGGTCTGCTATTAGAATCGGTAATCTGTTCTATAATCACCTAAAATGCCCACCAGCTGGAGTAAATACACGGGATGATGACTTCTGTATTCTTAACGGCAACCGTTCATGCTCTGTAACCTCGAGCTGTCTGTCAATCAACCACCAGCAAGGAAGCTAACAGACAGGATCAAAATGCAATCAAGTTCTTTAAATAAGTCTGAACCGGTGTATGCAATTAAACCGCATAAAACTCCTAAAAGATTTTAAATTGCTGATGACCAGTTAATCTGGATCAAACTCGCGTGTATGCGGACAACAGTAAATCAATGTCTAAACCTTGGTTTACTACACTCGACAGCAGCACGTGATAGTGCTCATTACCTTAAAGGTTGCCGTTGGTGCTGTGTCTCGCTGTCATGATTCCTGCCCCTCATGTCCCCAGCCCCCCCAAGATGTCAGGCTGGAGCCAGGCCACGGTCACCTACATGGCCCTCAAGGGCCTCTCCATCCCTCCAAAGACCCACTTGGAGTCAGACTTGGCGCTTGTGGAACCAGACTCACTCACTCCCATAGGATAACATTGGGGATTGGACTTGTAGTGCATTGATGGGGACAAGATGGATGCCCCCACATATTTTGGTTCCCAGAACTGCATGTGCTGTTTAGTCTTTTGGGTGTGGTTCAGCCCAGAGACACCTGGGATGCCCAGAGACTATTTAAGCCACGCCCAAGCTGAGAAACATGCTTTGCGTTTTCTGCACCTGCAGCGTGACACTCACCGATCGGTCTCCAGTAGGCCTGCATCTTTCTTCTGCGCTCAGCTCCTGGAAGAACACCGTTAGGAACAGCCTTACCTTGTGGCGCTTCTGCCCATCCTTCATCGCTCCTTCTGTTCTGCGGGCATCTTCGGCGGTGTCATTCCCTTCCCGGCACGCCACCTCCTAAGGAAAAGGGAAAAGAACTGAAAAAAAGCATTAGTAAGCATTCAGCAAATCTTCGCTTATTTTTAAAGACTGTACGAGCTTCAAACGCTTACCTGAATCCCAGCCGCTCTGGGGTAACTCAGTCTCTGGAACTTCTCATCCATCTGCAAGAGGGAAAAGACACTCCAGGTTAGCGTGGAAACATCTAGAGGCGCCGCATACCGTGCTTACTCACCGCATTTCTTCTTCATAACCGACATCCACGCTCAAAACGTTGCGGCACCTAAAAGACACAGAAAAAGAACTCAGTTCAATACAAATACGAAAGGGTCGCATTGCGCATCGCACTCTCACTCACCTTCAGCGATACTCTTCTCAGCAGCACGTCGCCATCCCCGGACGCCGGCCATCATCTAAGGAAGGAAAGGAACGAAGTTAGAGAACTGTTCAAAAGACTCATTATACTTACCTGTCGGACTCTTGCCAGTGAAGTAACTAGGCAGCAACGAGCCCGCATCAATCAACGCGCCCCTGCGCTGAAAGCAGGATGGAGAGCACACTTTCCAAGAAAACAAGGTGAGCTGTGGATCAAAGGGAAGGGTTGGACCCCGGGGAAGAAGAGGTTCAAACACACAGAGACAATAGGGAGTTAAACTCTACCAATCCTGTGTTTCAGGCCCAGTCTCCAGTCGAGTAGACTCCAGGGAAGGGTTTGAGGTCATAAGAGGTCAGAACAGGCTGAGTGACGTCC
This sequence comes from Ambystoma mexicanum, assembly GCF_040938575.1. Taxonomy (NCBI): domain Eukaryota; kingdom Metazoa; phylum Chordata; class Amphibia; order Caudata; family Ambystomatidae; genus Ambystoma; species Ambystoma mexicanum. The sequence continues at coordinate 1,118,180,507 of NC_090933.1, forward strand.
CCGTGGATACCAGGTGACCGTTACACTCGCCTTAGCCTCATTGTCAACCGTACACAGTCAAGAAAGCATGCTTGTGTGAAGCATAAATCACCTCAAGGATTTGAAACTCTACTTTAAGTGTTTGAGATCTGTAGCAGACCGTTGTCTAATCAATGATGAACTGCACCCAAAGTCAGCACAAGAAAGATTGTGTGTCTGTGTCATTCAAACGCGGCGAATGCCTATCACAAAAGATGAGCAGAAAGGGCATTATTTTATTGTAACCCCTAAAGGTCACATAGAACCCTCAACCAGGCATTCACAAACTGCTTACCATAGCAGCGTTTTCGTGAGTTCCAAACTTAATGTCCCACAGTCAAAGCTGTATGAATCAGCAAGGAAAACAGCGAGCAGCCTCTTCCTTCCTGTGGTCAACAGAGTGGCTAACGGGGGAAATGGAAACAATCAGCTTTTAAAGTGCCATGCCACATTAACAGCAGCTCAAAACACGCCCCCATGTAAGGGGGAGTTGTCCCATTAGGCTCAAGCTGTAACCCATCACAATTAAATGCACCCCGCGATTCCAACAGCGCCCATCCACATGCCGGAACAGACCGAGAACCACAGCCATCGTGCCAACATCAAATAGGGCATCCATCACTCTAATTCTCCACTTGTGTCGCATACATTTTTCCTCACACTCTATGAGGGTACAAACCAGGGGCGGCGGCTAATAAAAAACCATAAATGTACAATCAAAGCATGTTGTGATGCTGTTTTTCAAACACTGATGACACGAGCAAATCTTGCCTGTATACTGCAAAGATGTTGTTAGTTGCTAACAAAGACTAATGCACATGTGAAGTTCCAAGATCCCCGCCGACGGTGGAGGTCGCGTCTAGATCGCGCTCCCGCCGGGCCCAAGACAAAAAAGCACTCCAAATGAGCAGTTGTGAAGGTACAGACACGGGACCTACCGCCGCAGCACCCCAGTACCTGAAGCTCGGTAGAGAGCGGAAATAGACCAGCATTACCCACTCCGGGGAGTCAGCCCGCCGAGAGAAGCGTCCGCCCCTCCCCCTCCGAGGGAGGACAGTGCGGCTCAGAAGGGGAGACGCCGCAGAGTGCCGCCGGCAGCGTTGAGCACCAAGGGACCCTGGAGAGGCCTCCGTTTCCCGCTGTCGGAGTGGGGAAAATAAAGCGGCTCCGGGGTGCAGGGGAGCATGCGAGCACCACACGAGCCACCGGAGGTGCTGCGCAGGAAGAAGCGAGGTAGCCAGAGCACCGGCCGGGCGGGGACACGCTGCACCGACAACCCGGCGGGCCTGGGAGCCCCCCCCCCCCCACGCTGGCAACCTACCAGGAGGGCCGGCAGCAGCAGGACGAGCGGGGCCCCGGCGAGTTGGGGGTGACACACGAGAGGAGAAGGAGGTTCCGCCCGCTCACCCGCAGACAGGATTTGCCAGGCATTGGCGGCGGAGAACAACAGATGTAGAGGTGAGCGCGCCGGCGGAACGACCCTCCACAGTCTCCCTGGAATACTGGGCCTGAGACTGGAGAATACCCCCAAGCAAGCCCCTAGATCAGCGGAGCGCCTCCCCCCTCCCCTCATCTCCACGTAGCAATACGGAAAGAAAATAAGGCAGAGGGGGAGGCCGCGGCTCCACGGGAGTGAACATAACTGCGGGCAACTCCCACAAAAAGGGAGGACTCAAGAGAGACCACTCTACCCAACCTATAGGAGCCAGATCTAACCATACTGAAGGGGCGCAGGAATAACATAATAAGTGGAAACGGTACCGAGAGACACTAGGGGAACCACAAACTGTCACACCACTACCCCCCGGTGAAGTGCGTGGGAGTGGCACCTGACCCTCATAAGCAAGAGAAATGTCACAGGGGAAAGGGAGCACCTCACAGCCCACGCCTCAATCCCACAAACAGGACACGAGTCTGCTCCAGATGTGGTCCTCAGATACAGGGGCAAACTCAAAAGACAGGGCAGGTGAAGAGCCCACAACGGACACAAACCCCCCAAACCACAGCGCTCTACCATCCTCAAAGGACGATATGTGGTCCTGATTCACAGAGCTACAGGACAGGTTCATGTCCACCGTCCAGGACCAATTTGCCTCAATGAGGAATGAGATGAAGCAGGTGGTGCAAGAGTTGAAAACAGATGTGGCCAAATTGGAGGAAAGGGACAGGAAGCAAATTTGAGTGGGCACCACGGGGATTTCACGTCTTTCTGGTGTTAACAGGAGTCTCTACTGAGATTAATCTTTATTAGAAGGTTGAATCCTGTATACAGGAGCTGGCTGAATAAGACCTGGAGACATCCGACCGAGATTCCAGATTTTCAAGAATTTAGAGTTAAAAGCGGATTCGTTCCACCAATTACAGTACCATCCATAGAAATATTTCAGAGATTAGTTACCCGGGACCTCGAACGTATAAGCTACAGAAATCCTCGATATAGGAATTTGAAACCACACGAGATGAGATTGATTAGAGATCTATTTAGTGACAAGAGCATTACCTTTCGCCCTGCAGATAAGGGAGGAGCCCTGGTTATTCAGAATTTTTGTGACTACGACGCTGAATGTAAAAGACAGCTTCAAGACCAGACCACATACGCGAGTTTGGATCATGACCCCACCCTCTCGATCAAGCAGAATCTGAAGAGCCTCCTAACGAAGGCATTTGAATTGGATTGGATTAACGAGCATACACAGAAATTTCTCTTGAATGAACACCCAAGGATCCCCAACTTTTATACATTACCGAAGATCCATAAAGACGCCATGAAACCACCTGGTAGACCAATTGTTGCAGGGATAGAGAGCATTAACCAACCCTTAGGAGTTTATATAGATTTTTTCCTACAGCCCTTGATACAAAAAACTAGCACTTATACAAGGGATACCACCCACTTCCTGCAGAAACTGAACTTATTGACACCTGCGCCTGAAGATCTGATGTTCACTATAGACGTGAAAAGTGTATACACCTCCATACCCCATGATCTGGGGATGGAAGCAGTAGAATGGTTGCTACTGAAAGCACCTGAGATACGTGCCCAAAAAGAATTTATACTGGCATTATTACAATTTATTGCTGAGAACTCCTATTTTCAGTATGGAAATCAATTTTTTCTACAGGTAGCAGGGACCTCGATGGGAGCTACTATGGCACCCTCATATGCCAACAGCTTCATGCACAAATTTGAAACTGACCATGTATTAAACAAACAAGAATGGAAGAATGACATTCGTCTATGGACGAGATACATAGATGATATCTTTGGGATTTGGAAAGGTACAAAAGAGTCTTTTGAAACTTTCTTCATGTATCTGAACAATATCGACCAGAGGATACAGTTCACCAGAGAGTTCTCATACGAAATCATAACATTCCTTGATGTACAAGTTCACAAGAAATCTGCATGCTACAGCACTTCACTATTTCGGAAAACGACAGATCGAAACAATCTCCTGCATCGCCTCAGCTTCCACCAGCCGAGTTTATTGAAGAACCTGCCATATAGCCAACTACTGAGAGTCAAGAAAATAGTCAGTGATCCTGAAGATTACAGGACACAACAGATGGAAATGAAAGAGAAATTTCTGGCTCGAGGATACAAGCAGGATGAACTTGATCAGGCATCAGACAGAGTTGATGCTTTACCTCGGGAGACTCTTTTATTAGAACAGAATTCTAAAAGAAAAAGAGAATTGAAGTCACCGGTATTCGTATCTAAGTTCTCTACACAAAGCATAAAGATTAAGAAAACTATTATGAAACATTGGGAGATTTTCAAAAATGATACCCGAGTTCAAGATATCTTTAGTGAAAAACCAATTTTTGCATACCAACGAAGTAGGAATTTAAGAGATGAACTGGTACAAACAAAACCAACAGCGAGAAAACCAATGACACAGCGAACTGGGACTTTTCCATGTTTACAGTGTGTTAACTGTGATTTTGTTATAAAAGGAAACTCCATTAACCATCCAAGGACGGGGCAGAAGATTTTGCTCAAGACTTTTGCCACATGTGACAGTAGCAATATCATTTATGGTATTAAATGCCCTTGTGGGAAATTCTATGTAGGACAGTCGACACGAACAGCCAAGTTGAGATGGGGAGAGCATCGGTCATGCATACGTAATGCAAACATTAATTCAGCCGTGGCTCGGCATTGGATCTCCAGTGGACATAATGTGTCACAAATAAGATTTGTGATTTTGGAAGCACTTACCAAAAATAGCCCTCACGAAGATTTAGGCCAACGCTTGAATCGCAGAGAGACATATTGGATCGACAAACTGGGAAGTCTGGCACCCAATGGGTTAAACGAGGAGATCAACTACCACTGTTTTCTCTAATTGCGTTCACTTTAATTGTGTTTTACCTGATTGTTTGTGATATCTAACATCGTTTGGTTTAAATTGACACCAATACTTGAATGTATTTGAAAAAGTAATGATTTACATGAATTAAATGTTCTCCATGCTGCGCATCCTGGAGCTCTTCCAGGACCCAAGGTGCCGTCTGTCTAGACGACACCACTAGCGGCATGTAGACACTTGTTTCCATATATAGTACAGTCCTTGAGTTGACCCCTAGGTTCCATCCATCCTAGTTAGGAACGCCCATTATTATAGTTTTCAGTAATCTTTCTTAGTATTTTCTCTATGTCTATGGACTACAATCCACGTATTACGCTTTTAAGGTGTTGACTTTTTTCGCCTCTACCCCAGGAGGGCCACTAAGTAAGCAATTTTGATTATAGGCTATTCATCGAACAGTTTCCTGACATTGGTCATGGAGCCGTGATCACATGCCGGGTTGCTCGGCAACGTGTCTAAACAAGGAAGGCACTCAGCCCTCAATCACGTGTCCTACAAAATTCAGGTTGCTCGGCAACACGCCGAAGCAACGAAGACAGTCTGCTTTCAGTAGGCACAGGGAGAACTCCTCCGCTTCGTTCTCCACATAGGGTAAGCTACCACCCGAGTTTACTATTAGTGATTAGGCACACCTAGAATGAGTCTTTTATAGAGTTTTTCTCTTACCGTTTACAGCACCTGCTTTCCGCACTCGGTGGAAGCAGCTTGCACTCCGGAAAATAGTTTCCGCCATTACTCACCGAAATCAGGTAAAGACCCGATTACCTCCATTTTTAGTTACAAGATGTCTTGATCTACCTGCATATTGATTTGTTTTTCTTATTTATTTTTTTTGGATCTACCTTCTGTTCCGGCTCATTACGTGGCCCGGTATGTGTTGTTTTACTTTTTCAATTATTTGGATGATGACTGTTAACGTTGATATATTTGTGTTGTTGAAAATATGGAAATTTGTTTAATTGTGTAATAACTACGAAATGGTTGATATAATTGCATGTGAAAATCACCTTTTAGACTTGCCCTGATGAAGGATGTTATATTCCGAAATGCATTGGCACAATAGAAGTCTACGGATAGAATGATTAATGGCAATTTCTTCCTCATGAAGAATATTCTGGTGGCTAATTGCCACCTCTTTGTATAAAATAAATACTTTTCACTTGATGGAAAACCACCATTTGACTTTCATATTTCATTAAGAATTTGAACTAAAGGATTCACATTGAGCAGAACTACAATTACTATAGAACCCAATTTGGGACTCCAGAGAGCGGCTGTATGGTTGGGTCTTCACCTAATCTTTGCTCCAAATTGGAGGAAAGGACAGACATTGTGGAGAGGGTAGTACAAAATATAGAAGAAGAGGAAGCGAAACAAAGCAGTGAAACACAAGAACATCTGGTTAGACTCACCCCTAATCTAGAAATACAGTGTAAGGAACTGGAGAACCGTTCCCACAGATCCAACATCCGCATCAAGTTTGTGCCTGAAACAGTGTCGGATAAAGATCTCAAGGTTTCGATACAAGAGGTATTCAGAGACCTAGTCGAGGCACAAGATTCATCGGACATAGGGATTGACAGAATCCACAGGGTTCGGCCGAAAAGAACGGGTGCCCCAGGGGAAGAGACCAAGGGACGTTTTAGCGGCACTTACATCCTATCCACAAAAGGAACTGATACTTAGGAAAGCAAGGCTGCTAGATCACATAAGGATGAACGGAGTGGAAATCCAACTGGCCTCAGCGACACTCTTAAAACACTCTTAAAAAGAAGGGAAATGGGCCCGCTGGTGAAGGAATTGGTGAAGAAAGAAATTAGATATAAATGGACATTGCCCTTTGGTTTACTATTTGAGTTCGAGGGCAAGCAGAGGAGTGTGACCACCTGTGAAGGCGGCCTCCAAATAATGGACATGCAAATGGATGAAACAGATACGAGAGCTGACAGGACGAAAGGGGACCAGCACAAAAGGCCAAGAGGAAGGAAAGAGGTGCGACAAAAGAAGAAATCAACTGGATGGGGGAAAGCGGTGTAATCCCTCAGGGGTCCTTTAAAGAGACGTAGTAAGATATGATGGATCATCCGTGAGAGGGATAATAAGGAGGAGGAAGAATAAGTTGACCTCGGAACACCATGTATTCAGTGGCCCGGTGGGGGACCAGGAACAACACCACAGTGGTCAGAGGATGGCGCGGGGTTTAGGACTCCCCGCACAGTTAATCCAGAGTCATGAGAGGGCAAGGAGTGAGGGGCGGAACGCCCAAGCACCCATAGGGGCCCTTGCCCTCCTCAGGATAGAAGTTTAATTTTGGTTTAGAGTTGTGGGGGAGTTGGACAGCTGGGCTGGCGGGAATATCCGGAAGAGGGAAAAGGTCACACCAGACGGGAACGAAGGCAGAAGCAGTAGACTAGACGGGATGGGGATGCTCAGAATCTATTCACAAAACGTAAGAGGGCTGAACTCACCGGTGAAAAGGAAAAAAATGGAGGTCATGTTGAGAAGGGAAAAGACTGACATTCTCCTCCTCCAGGAGACACATATTAAGACTGCGGACAAAAAGAAAGTACATCTCAGAGGCTATACGATCTGGGCGCAGGCGAACGCTGGGGAAAAAAGAGCAGGTGTGATGATTGCAGCAAAAGTGGGTCTGGTGGCAAACCTCTTAGATACTCGAGTGAACAACGAAGGGAGGTTCGCATTTGTCAATGTATCAATAGATGGTTGCAGGTTCACCCTAGTGGCAATCTATTCCCCGAATACGGGGCAAGATGGATTCCTTAGAGACACCCTGGGGAAACTAGAGGAGGTCGCAAAGGGTGAGATAATACTGGGTGGAGATCTGAACTTGGCTTGGCAACCCGATCTGGATAGGAGTGCGGGGGGAACGCAAGGGTATGGGTCTCCATCCAACCAATTTAAACAAAGGATAGAACAAATGGCACTAAGGGATCCCTGGAGAGTACTGAAGGGACAAGACAGCGGATTCACGTACTACACGCACATGCATAACACAATGTCGAGGATTGACTATTTTTGGGTGTCAGTGGGACAGGTTGGAAGGATCCTGGGTGTCGAAAAGGGATCAATAGCTCTATCAGATCATGCCCCGCTATGGCTCGATATTCAGACCCCCGGAAGGGGGAGAGGCCTCTGGAGAATGCCACCTGACATTTTAACGGACCAAGTACTGGGGGAGGAACTAAGGGACAAAATTAAGAAATTCTTTGAGTTAAATGACAATGGAGAAGTCCCACTGGGGTCAGTATGGGAGGCCTTTAAGGCAGTAACTAGGGGTCATATAATAGCGCTAAAGGCCACCAAAGACAAACAACATCAGGAATGGGAAAGAACGCTCGAGAAGAAATTGACAGAAATTCAAGGGGAGCTCACAATCCATCCCACAAGGAGCCTCAAGAAAGCAATGAAACATGTGCAGGGACAATTAGAGATGCTCCGCAACAAAAAAGCAGAGAAATCACTCCTCTACTTAAAACAACAGTATTACATCAGGGCCAATAAGGCGGGCAAATTCCTAGCAAGACAACTCAGGGAAAAGCAGAAAACAATGACGATACTGAACATCAAAGACGCACAAGGAAAGCCCCACACGAACACAAAGAATATAGGGGATGCGTTCAAAGCTTACTATCAAGAACTGTATGCAACAGAGCACCCTGATGAAGAGACTCAAGACAGGTTTCTATAATCCATCCCCATAGACTATAGCAGAAGAGGACAATCTGGCCCTGGAATCTAAGACTATAGAAGAAGAGGTCACCAAGGCAATAAAGAGCCTCCCGATTTCAAAGGCACCTGGCCCGGACGGCTTCACAGCCCCGTTTTACAAAAAATATGCAGATACATTAGTTCCTGTCCTGACAAGGCTTTTCAATACATTCAAAGACAGTGGTAACGTAACTCCTTCCAGGAATGAAGCAAAAGTCCTCATTTTCCACAAAACGGGTAAAGACCCTACTCTCCCGGGCTCATATCATCCAATAGCTCTAATAAATCTGGATGCAAAAATATACACAAAGGTGCTGGCGGCCAGACTATCGCCCCTCTTCTCGACCCTAATAAACGCAGATCAATCAGCTTCATCCCCGGTAGGCAAACACATGACAATTTAAGAAGAGTAACCCATCTGATAGAAAAAATAGGCATTACCCAAACACCAGCAATATTACTCTCCTTGGACGCCGAAAAGGCATTTGACCGCATTGAGTGGTCTATCCTTTTCAAAACACTGAAGCACATGGGGTTCGGGGAACAGTCTATAAACATGATAAAAGCTAATTACAACTCCCCAGAGATAAGAATAGCCATAAACTGAGAAGTCACAGACAGGGTGCTGATCTAAAGGGGTACGAAGCAGGGCTGCCCCCTCTCACCTCTACTATATGCCATATTTTTGGAACCCATCCTAATCAAGATAAGGGAATCCGAGGTAAGGGGATAGAGATGGCGGGCAGGCAACATAAAGTTATAGCATAGGCGGACAACATGCCGTTTGCCCTAGAGGACCCTGGGAACTCTCTACCAAGAGCCACAGAAACACTTGAGGAATTTGGGGGGATCTCAGGCCTGAAGATCAATAGGAAAAAATCAGAGATTATGCTCCTTGCCGGGAACAAGGAATCACTAGAAACAGTGGCGGGCCAGCTTAGTCTAAAAACAGTAGAGGAGGGCATCAAATATCTAGGGGTGACACTCGCACACAGGGTGGACAAGATTTATAAGAGTAATTATACACCCCTACTGGCTAGAGTCAAGAAGGACCTAGAAAGATGGCGCCCGCTTAGGATCTCCTGGTGGGGAAGAATCCAATCTGTTAATATGAATATACTTCCCAGGGTACTCTACTATTTCCACGCTCTCCTATTGTCAGTCCCCGAACCCTTTTTCAAAGCGCTCTCCAAAACCATATCACAATTTGTGGGGAACAAGAAACGCCAGAGGGTCGCCAGAGCCGTTCTCACGGCACCGACAAAGGGCGGTGGAATGTCCCTTGCCCACTTTAAGAAATACTATCAGGCTGCCCAACTCTGGGTCCTGAAGGAATGGTTGGGGGAGGACCAACAGACGATCTGGGTAACGCAAGATAGGGCGGTCGCTAGGACCCACCTAGAGGACCTACTGTGGAAGAATAAACAACACAGACACCTGAACCTTTGAGTAAGCGAAGTCATGAGATCTACCTTAAACGCCTGGGATGTCCAAACCGGAAAGGGAGTCATGACCACCCCATTGGCTCCCTTCACGCTTATCTGCAGGAATCCAACAGTTCCCACCAGGACAGGAGCCCAGCGGCTTTGAGAGGTGGGAAATAGCAGGATGTAGGAAAATCGGTGAATTGATCCAAGACAAAGAAATACGATCTTTTGCGGACTGTAAAAATATGTGGAAGCTAACAGAAGCAGATAGATATAATATGAACAGTTAAAGCACTGGTTGAGTACACCAGAGGTTTTCCAAGCGGCCACAAGGGACCTCACACCATTTGAGACGTATATAATAACCAACCCAGGTGAAAAAAAGCTGGTGTCTACGCTGTATAACTTCATCTGCACACCAGAAGAGGAAATCAAATGGACTTACATGAGGAGATGGGAAGCCACGCTAGGGGAAGAAATTGCCAGGCAGCAATGGGAGGAACTGTGGGCAGGCATCCCCAAACTCACCAGGGCTGTCCAAACCAGAGAAATGTGGCTGAAAATAATCACCCAATGGCACTATATCCCAGAGAGGCTCGGGTCAATGTACCAGGATACGTCGAACCATTGTTGGAGGGGGTGTCAGGTCGCAGGAATCTGGAGGCACATCTGAGTGAGTGAAGGGCTTCTGGAAAGAAGTGCAAACGGAAATTGCAAAAATATTCTCTGAGGCAGGCCAAATGGGGGTGAGGGTGTGGTTGTGCAGATTCAAAGACCCATATGCCAAGAGACTTCGCAAAGCACAATGGAGGAGCTTTATGGGCCTGGTCTTTGCGGCATGGGCAACAATAGCCCAAAGCTGGAAGAAACGAGACCCACCACTGGCATACACTTGGCTGCAAAAGGTGTGGTCCCAAATGACCATGGAAAAGATCACAAACCATCTTCAGGACCAGAACAACTCCTTCACGAGGGAATGGGGATCAGTGTTGGAATACCTGAACTCAGACTATATGGAACATCAAAATATTGGACATACATAGCACGTAAAAGTTCCCGAATAGGAATTCATAGAGGACCTGAAATCTTCAGGAGGGGGGGGACTGTTGGGGGAGAATACTTGTGGTGATGTTTAATGTTCTGTTGAAAATAATAAAAATAAGTTTGAAAGAAAAAAAAAAAAGACTAATGCACATGAAAGTCTACTGCTGGAAATGCAGCACCTGGCCCAGTCCGACCTAATGTTCAGAAACTGAAAAGTGCTCCTGTTCCATGCAGCCAAAGTAGCAAGCACAGAGAAAACACCTTATTGGGAAATACGGTGGTCAAACTGTCCAATCCAGTTTATCATTAAGCCCATTCATCTTTGTTTTAGCAAGATAAATTAATTTTTGCTCTTTGTTGAGTAGCTGTTGTTTGTCTGTTCGTATCGGTGCTTGGTTTAAGCTTCCAAATGACCGTCCATCGCATGTCATCGAGCAAGTAAATACTCAACCCAATGGTCGACTTACTATGTTAGTTCGATTACGGATATAGCTCCTATGTTCCCCAATACGGATATTTATCTTCCTCTGTTTTGCCAATATATAATTTGTTGCAAGGGCACCAAATACCATAGATGACCATAGTGGAATTTCAGTTGGTCAAACTATTTTGTTGCCAAGGGGTCGCAAGTCCCAAATCAATTTCATTGCTTTTACAGGTCAAACTGCAACTCACGCAACTAGCACATGGGAAAATGACCAGACATAAAAATACCTAACAAATCAGGGAAAGGCTCTAAAAATCCAGAGCTTAGTGGAGAACTGCAGGAAACATAGGGGGTCCCTAGGAAAATGTCACATTCCAGGTACGTGCCTTGCAGTGTCACTTTTAGAAGTTCAAATTTGAGTTGCCCCATATGACAATCTGTAGGTTGACCCGTGGTTATGATGAAAAGTAAAGCATGACCCAGTTCCTTTCCATATGTACCCAAAAGAATGTAGTCGATCCCATGGGATGCCGGTGGAGACACAGAAGAAGTGATCCAGTGAAGAGCTTGATTCCCAACAGCCCCAGGAGAAGGGATGCAGAACAGGATTGAACACCAAATGTTAACCAATGGGGAAATGCGGTTAAAGGGGACCTGCAGAACCAGACGACCATAGACTATTGGGCCCTTGCAGTTAATTATTTTTAATAACTCACCAACCCAAAGCCCAGAGGTACTTACTGTGTTTGTTCCTGAAAACACTTCCATGAAAGCAAAAAGGCTTCTTTTTAAAGCGAGAATAGCCGGATCCATTTACCTATGGACTAGCACCCTGAGCCTTGCTACATTAGGCTACTAATACAGTAGATCTGCTTGCACCCATGAGGAAGCCAAACCTATACATTAGCTCAAGCTCAAAAATGGGGTGCAGAGGCTACCTTATTGCCGGCCCAATACCACATACCTTAAGTAAGATAAAAAATACAGAAGTCCCTCTGGCCACCAAAATTAATTGAAAACCCAAAAAATGAAGGAGGGAAAGGTAAAAAGCAAAAAGAGTAACGGTTTCATTATTGAGGCACTCCATTACTGAGGGGACTAACATATTCAAACGCACCACCTCTAGGTGGCAACTATCGGCTGAGTCACCCTTAGGTGGGAAGCTGACCGGATCGGAGTGTCTCATCCATCTAAGCTAAGGGGCCCTGCATCCTCTCCCTCCAGAAGTGGGGGCCTGGCCTCCAGCTAGCCCCCACCAGCAGCACCTCAGGGGGGAAGGACACCTGTGGGGCCTGGATGGAGCCTCCCCTCAACGCACGCCTATGATACCTTCCTCAGCGTAAAGCACCTGACCCAGCTCCCTCCACCATCTGGAATCTTGTCCCAGTTTTAACGCCCCAGGAGTGGTTGATGGCCCCGAAGCCGTCAGAAACAGCTCCACAACCCTCCCAGCCTCCATACAGAACTTGGACTCCGCTCTGAGACCAGGTAAAGGACAGCTTCCACCACAAGCCCTGCGACTTACAAGACCTCCTCCAGGCTACACCACTATAGCGACGTGAAGACCAAAGTGCGCCACAACGCAAATGGCAGACCCATCTGAGGGATAGGACCAACTTAGAAAACACATGTGGCACTAGAAGGAGGGACACTCACCCTGACCCCACCTGGAGAAAATGGCAAAGCACTGCAAAGCCCAAAAGTCTACGGACATTGCCTCCATGCGGCTCGCGCAGGACAAGGGTAAGAAACAGGACGCCGGAAGCTCCAGCTCACGTTCTCCTGAGAGGCACGAATTCTGGAACTCCATGGCAGAGATCAACAAGGTGGAGAGCCTAGATAATCTGCTGGGGAGGTAGAACACTGAGTCAGTGAGACTGAAGACCTCTCCCTAGACCACGCGGCCCAGCTAGCTGGCATACAAAAGAAACTCGAGACCCTAGAAAGAAAACACAAGATAATGGCAGGTAAGCAGGAGGATCTGCAAACCATGGGCCGCAGGAACAATGTATGCATTGGGGGGTCCCTGCAGCGATCTCAGCCCAAGCTATACAATCCTTCATAAGTGACTTTCAGGCGCTCCTCCCAGACCATGACAAGGCGATGCTGCTACTGGACAGGACCCACAGACTGAGAAGTCACACAGGAAGCACCACAACAGAACCACCAGACATCATCCAGATTCACTTCTACTCAACTAAACAAGAAATCGCGAGGAGAGCCAACCTTTCAAGGGACAGCGCTAAAGGTGTATCAGGATCTGGCACCATCTACAGTCCAGAAGCCTAGGGCCCTCAAATCGCTCAACGCATTCCTCCAAGATCGGAAAGTCAAATATTGCTGGATCTTCCCGGCCGCCTTGCAGTTCACATTCGAAGGCCACTCCCGGGGGATCAATTCTCTTGAGGAGGCGGGAGGCATCATGGGGTGGGGGTTTGGGGGAACTCCGACCCCCGATGAAGACCTGAGGAGCCTGTCCCCCACTGAAGCAGGAGGAGAAGCACAGAAACCTAGGCGAAACGCATCGACACGGCTTACAAAGAAAGGGAAAACCGTATATTCCCTGAAACACCCTGGATAAGCTCTTTCCAACCAATCTGCCTAGTGGGGCCGTGCCACGGCCTACCCCGCAAGAAACTAATCCTGAATCCCAGCCACGAGAGAAGACTCTCATAGGCCCAAGGGCCCGTAGGCCCAGTTTGAACTTTGCTCTGGTATATAGTTTGGTTGATTATTCGACGGTGAGATGCATCACCAGTTCACAAAGGTTAACACCCTGGTTGCAGAGGCCAAGCGCCACAACGGAAGCCCCTAATGACAGATGACATTGAGCAGTCCCTGAACTCCTCCCTCCCCAAAACTGAGGGGCTCCCACAGGATGATCTTCCACCACACCACAAACTCTGATTCATGACCCTAAACGTTAAAGGCCTAAATTCTCCCATTAAACAAAAAGCCATCCTCAGACGCCTGAACGACCTAAAAAGCTCAGTGGTCTTTCTCCAAGAAACCCATCTAACCAAAGCGGATTTCCCATGCCTACAAGACAGATCCTTTCCGAGGCAAATCATGGCATCGAGCGGTGCCAAAAAAGGGGGCACAGCAATCTTGATAGCAAAAGGAATTCCACTCCTGGAACTTGAAACTTTACAGAGCCTGGATGGCCGCTACCTAGCAGTGAAGGGGAACTTGTTTGGCCAATTACACACGTTGACCGCAGTATATGCCCCCACGAAAACCAGGAGAGATTTTTCACAGAGCTTGAGGCAGACCTGTTGCCCTTTCTGGAGGACCAAACAGTGATTGGAGATTTCAACAGCATCCCAGACTCCCCGATGGACAAATCCGGACCTTACACATCGAAAGACTAAAAAAGCTATGAGCCTGCTGCACCTTTTCAATGCCCTTGGAGTGGTAGCCACCTGGAGGGTCCTATCGCCAATGGCTAGAGATTATTGGTTTTCTCCCACGTGCATCGCACCTCTTCCCATATAGATCTCCTGCTAGCCAGGCCACAACTCCCCTCTTTTACAGATGAAGTACGCATAGGCACTAGAGGGCTATCGGATCACGCTCCACTAAGCCTGACAGCCCGCATTCACAATCTGGAGCCTCCACCGAGACCACAATGGTCCCTCTACGACCCGATCTTCCAGGACATGGCCCTGGCCACATCCATTCCACACTACTTCAAGGAAAACCCCGACAGGCCCCACCTCGATAGTCACAAGATGCGAAGCGATTAAGGCGGTTATCAGAGGGGAAATAATAACGTGCACATCTGCATACAAAAAATGTAGAGCCATTTTACGGGAACAATTAGAGAAAGACATAGCAGAAAGGAACCACAAAAAAGGGTGGTCCCCGAAAGCCGCTGAAGCATTGCACATCGCCCGCAACAAGCTGGAGGCCTATTATGCGGAGCAGACCGCTCAATCCCTAACCCAAACGAAACAGAGCTACTATATGCATGACAACAAAGCCAATAAATTCCTAGTCAGGAAACTAGCCAAAATTCATCACCAAAACCAGATAACCGGACTCAAAGACCATAGGGGAAATCTCCCAATACGCTGAAGACACCAAACTCCAGCTGGCGTCCGCATACCTGCTCAACACCATGACCGCTACCCCCCGGGGTCCAAAGCTACAGGAACAATACATAACAGAGGCTGCCCTCCCACACACCATGGAGACGGTTAAAAAAGCCTTGGAGCTCCTCTGCTCAAGGGAGGAAGTAGAACAAGTAATAAAAGCCATAAAATCCAGATGGGTTCCCGGACAAATTTTATAAACTCTTTAGTGCCCCTCCTCCCGTCCCCCTTACGGAGCTCCTGAACTCCTTTAGGGACACAGGATCGGTGACCCCATCGATGCAAGAATCAACCACCATTATGTTGCTTAAACCAGGAAAGGACCTGAGGCACTGCGCCTCACACAGGCCTATCTCGCTCCTTAACATAGACGCTAACATCTACGCTAAAGTGCTAGCAAACAGGCTAGCGAGGACTCTCCCCAAGCTTATTAACGTAGACCAGACAGGCTTCATCACCGGGAGAAGCACCAGAGAAAACATTTGTCGAGCCCTGAACTTAGTGGAAACAACGGCAGCAGACCACCAGGAAATGACCTTACTCACCCTAGACGCCACCAAGGCCTTTGCCCGAGTAGACTGGTCATTCATGGACCTAAGACTACGGGCATTCCAGTTTGGCAGCAATTTCCACACCATGGTACTAGCTAACTACAAAACCCCCAAAACAACCCTGAGAGTAAACCAAAACAGATCGGCCCACATCCCTCTCACGTGCGGAACAAGAATGTCCACTCTCCCCACTAATCTTTGCCCTAATCATGTACCCCTTTGCTCAGAGGATCCGCAACAACAGGGCCATTGAGGGAATAACGATAGAAGGGGAACAATACGAGACGTCGCTGTACGCTGATGATGTGATGCTATCACTGACCAAATGCCAGAGCTCGCTACCAGCCGACATAACAGAGCTGGAGGCCTTCGAACAAGTGACAGGCTTCTCCATTAACTACTCCAAATCGGAGGAGTTGTGCGTGAACCTGTCACAGGAGACCCTACTCCTGCTCAGCCCCATCTGCCCGCTGAACTGGAGCAAGAAGACAACCAAATACTTGGGAGTTCACATTGCAGCCGACCCCAAAAAACCTATACGCAGCAATCTTCCGCCGCTAATTCACGGAGCTCCAGGCAGATCTTAGACGATGGGAAACTCAGGAGATGTCACTCCTGGGGATGGTGGCAGCGTGCAAAATGACCAAGATTCCCATACTTTTGTTCCTCGCTACCAGTAGAGATTTCCCTGCAACCACTCCACCAATTGCAGAAACAAATCCTCAAATTTATATGGAAAGTGGGCAAAGCACGGATCCCGCAGAAAGAGATGACGTGAATGGGGCAGAAGGAGGGTTCCCGACCTCTGCAATTAATACACAGCGGCCCAGTTGGCGAATGCCCGGGCGTGGACTGATCCTACGGACCCCCCGAAATGGGTCAACATTGAACAAGCTAGAAGCCCAATCCCACTCAGTGATATGCCATACACTTCAGCAACTGCACACAGGCAATTGTCAACAATCTTCTTAGCTACCAAGGCGACCCTAAGAATCTGGAAGAAGGCTCTGCAGAAAAAAACGATCTCCATAGCGCTGGCCCCACTCTCCCCGATTTTCCGCAACCCGGACTTTACCCCAGGCCTCCAGACAGAGAACTTCCAATACTGGTCCCAGGGGGTATCTACAAACAATATCCCAATTATTTTAAGATGGATTCACCCTGGACTTCACAGAATGCATAGCCCGCTTTAGCCTAGCAGAATCAGGCAGGTTTACCTACGCACAACTGCGCCACGGGATCACCCGGCCACTAATCAAACAGAGAACCACTAGAACACTTCTCCCCCTGGAACTCTCACTGGCAGAGGGTCCCAGAAGAGGCAAAATCACTAAACTTTACAGGCTCCTACAAGAAGATATGCAAGCTATCAGACCTTTGTGCATGGCCAAATGGGAAGCAGACCTGGGACACAACATTGAGGATCAGACCAGGATCGAAATCTGGACAAGAAACGACTCCGCCTCCAGGTGCATCACCAATAAAGAACAAGCACTCAAACTGCTGTACCGATGGTACTAGGCCCCGGAGCGACTACACCACTTTAAAAGCTTGCTATACCCGAACTGCGGGAGGCAATGCAGAGCCCGAGGAACATTCTTCCAAATGTGGTGGGGATGCCCACTAGCACAAACCTTCTGGGAGAAGGTTCTCCAGACTATTAAAGCCATCACCCACGGCAAACTCCCCCTGTCGCCAGAGGTGGCAATCCTAGGTACCCCGCAATCAGATTGCTACCAGAGATCAGGCCCAACAGTGAAACTGATAACATAGCTCCTACTGGCACTGATGATTTCACTCCAGGGAAGGCCCCCTTCTTTTCCAGTGGTGGGCTAAGATCTGGGACATCCTGGTCACCCAAAATGTCACGACCGCCAAAGAAGGAGCATTACATCGATTCACGGATTGCTGGGACCTAGTTTTAGAATATGAAAAGACCTTCCTGACACAGACCTTGTCACCCTGGGGACTTAATAGAAAGAAGTGCCTACAAAGAGGGGCTGACCCAGGAAATGGGGAACAAGAGAATGGATCGACTTCAAAGGGGAGAAGGAGGCGGGGAATAAACAGGGATAAAGTGATAATATTATTACTGCACAATTGCTATAACTGTACTCCGCTGCAACCAGATTTAAATAAAGTTGTTTAAAAATTAAAAACAGCCCTTGATACGTATCATAATTTTGTCGTAATTCTCTTTTCATTCTTCTATAGACATTCTCAAGGATGGCCGCTTTAGCAGTACTGTCAGAAATAACGGCAGACCTAATAGGATCTATTAAAAAAGATATCACGGAAATTTTGTAAGACTACAAAAGAAAAAAATAATAAAAAAATGCATGACATACTCAAAGAATACCAAGATGAAGTTAAATTACGAAAAATGAGGATTTTTTCGAGATGAGACTATAGAGAAGACTGTGTATATAGTTTTCATAACAAATATTAAAAATGGCGTCCTATTTCAAGAGGCAGCACCCAAGAATAATCACTGGGGAGATCACACATGGAATCAGACCAGGAAGGAATAATTGCAAGCAACGGTAAGAATCCTCCAGCCAAGAAGGGTTTCATGAACCAAATAAGAAGATACAAACGTAGAAATAGAAATACATCAACTAAGCAAGTCTGTTTTCAAAAACAAACAGTTTCATATATTACCAGTGTTAGGAGGCGAGGAAGGCGGGGGCTGAGGGGCAGGAAGTGCAACAGATCCAGATGCACAGTAAGATCCAAACAAAAGGATAACCAGAGCCAGTGTGAAGAAAGTAACCAAGAGGAACAGATACACAATCTTGTAATTAAAGGGATAGTGCACTCAACATTTGTATTGTCTTAAAAGATGGGGAATAATCAAAAGCAATTATTAAACGCCTTTTTATAGAAAGTTCCTATGTAACATTTTGAGCAAATAAGGCTAAAAGTGTTTATACAAGGGCATCCATTTTGTGATTTCAAGCAGCCTCCTCTGCCTAGGTTAAGCTCTACTCTGGCGGCACTAATCAAGCAGCCAGAGTAGAGCTTAACATGGAGAGGAGGCTGCCTTCACTTTCATTTTACGTTTTCTGTGCTTGCCATACCCAGGGAACACAGAAAATGTAAAATGAAAGGTAGAACAATTATAAATACTTCGCCGGCATCCGGCAGAGTATTCATAATTGCTGCAACTTTCTTTTCTAGTTTGCCGAGCACAGGAAACCACGGAAATCATAAATACAAGGTTCCACTTTTATATATTGTCATATATTTTACTGTTATCCTATGTACTGCACAGCCCCTCCCCACTGCACTTTTCCCCTTCCCTCCCTCCCCTGCAATTGTGCAATCTCAATGTCACCTGACCTGGTAAGATCGCCGTCTGTCTTCCCTCTGCCCCCTCCGCTTGCCTTGTCGTGCCTTGAAACACTTGAATATAGGCGCGTTATAAATGCCATGTCATATCATAGCAGACCACGTAATTTTGAGATGATGGAGCTAAAAGCAAAATCTAGATTCATTCCTCAGATGCCGTTGGATAACATGATAGATACTTTCCAGAGACCTGTGATTAATGTTATCAATCAAGCAATAGAAATCCAAAATAAAAGAAATGAAAATGTATTGAGCAAAAAAATACCAGCTTTAAAAAGGTTAGCAAGTGATCCATCTATCGTGATAAAGGATGCGGACAAAGGGGAAAATAATGTAATAATGGACAGACAAGATTACATAACTATGGCAATGCAAGATTTAGAAACCCCTGTTACAGGATTCTGCAGTGAGGCGATCCAAAGAAGGAAGTACTAGAGCACTTGGAAGAATTGATTTTGAAATGGCACAGGCAAGGCATGATAACAGATGGGGAAAAGGCATTATTAACTGTTAAAGAACCAGTCCTACAAACAATGTACTTTCTTCCGAAAATTCACAAACAATATATACAGATTCCAGAAGCCAGACCAATCCTAAGTGGGATCGGTTGGGCAACAGAACCAATCTCAGAATACATAGACAATATGATTCGAGCATTGGTCAGCAAGCTAACTGCATAATTAAAATATACTACACACATACTCGCTATTCTAAAGGAGGTGATGTGGGAATCGGGTTACCTCTTAGTCACACTAGATGTCCAAGCATTGTACACTTCGATACACCATGATCTAGCCATCAAGACGATGGAATACACATTCAGGGAAAGTTCTGCCTCACATTACCAACATCTGGACATGCTTAAATAAATGTTACAAGTGGCCTTACAACATAATAAATTCCTCTTCAATGACAGCTACTATCAACAGACTAAAGGAGTTGCCATGGGTACAAAATATGCACCAGCTCTGACTAATCTATTTATGGGCCTTTTTGAAGAAACGGATCAAGATTATCAAGCCAATGTTTCACTATGGACTAGATGACATTTTCTTAATTTGGAAAGGAAGTCGGGAGAATTTGCAAGAGTTTATAACAAGACTAAACTCAAATCATTTCGGAATATATTTCACTGGCACTTATAATGCAGAGGAGATTAATTTTCTGGATTTTACCATCTACGTATCAGGTGAAAATCTACAAACTCGTACATACAGAAAGGCAACTGAGGTTAATTTGACTTTATATGCCACTAGTTATCAGTTGGTAATTTGAAATATACCAGTTGGGGAATTTATAAGCGCTCGCCACAACTGTGAAGGGTTTAATATTTTTGAAGAATGTAACTTACTAGCAAGTAGATTTCAAAAAGGGGGAACACAAGACAAAGTATCCAGAAAGCACAGAAGAAATCACAAGGAATTCCAAAGATTGAAACGCTCAAACAAAATGTAAAGGCAAAGTGTACAGAGTACAGAGATATTCAAAAGCAATTTCGTGACAAATATTTGTTGGAACCATTACAGGATCAATAAAATTTTTAAGAGACACTGTCACTTAGTATTATTGGTTTGAGACCTCAATAATTAGACGATTCCAAGATGGCCACCTTAGCTTGAGGATGTATTTTGTGCCTCTCTCCTCCTCCATTGCCAACGGGAGCAGCATGTATTATCCGAAAATTCAGTGCAGACCTCAGAACTTGATTCACACAAGCTATACACAGAATCCAGTGAAGACCTCAGAACAACTTGACTCTCCCAAGAGTCCCTTCTAATAAACTATTAAAAGGGGCAATTTTGGTCTTGGATCGAGAAAAGAAAGAAAGTAAACTTGTGGGGGCTGCACAACGCGCTTGCATGGGGCGTGACATTGAATAACTGGCAGTGTTGAATTCACATCCCCCCGAATGGTAAAGGCACCGGAGGGATTAAGAGCATTCTATCTGCAGTGAAACAGGGATGGGGAGCACATGTGTCGAAGGCTCGCAGCAGCATTGGGTTTCTTTGTGGAACGCACCCCCCAGTTATACGTTTCTCTGGAATAGAAGGCTATCAAAATACCACGCAGCCCCATGCTGATCACAGGAAACGAGAACAGGCTGACCCTCGCACATTCAATTGTAGCAGCAGAGACAGTTTACGCAGTTGAACGTAAAGGAAGGGCGAATAGGCCGACAGTTGCATTCGGAGGTGGAAACAAACGCAGGTACAAAGGAGCATGGCATGCTGGTGAGCTGGCTGGCGAGCCCTACAGGAGGTGAATGGTGCTGACAAATCCAGTCAGAGCAGAGTGCTGACACGTGGGAACTCGGCTCCCACAAAAACCAGCAAAAGGGCAGACACACAGCTGGGGAGTTTAACAGGAAAAATAAATAAATAAAAACTACAGCTAACACGGACTGCCGCTCCTGGAGAGCGTACACCCTGGAGGACGGATGGATGAGGAGAGCAACATTAGCAACTCCAGCAACGGAAGAAGGATCTAGCATGGCTCCACATTATGGAATGATTATCTAAGAGTAGAAGCTAAGCCAAAGCCTTACTATAGTAAAGCAAGTAGTATAGCTTGGACCAAGCTGGTGTGTATCTGAGGCTCACAGCCTGGGGTCTGCGACAGGGTTTGAACAAAGGCTTGCTACTTGCTGAGTTATAAACCCCAACTGCTATATCCTCCTTGGGTCATACAGGGGAGCATTGCTCTATGTTTCTGGAGAGTGGGTTGTGTACATTTAGCGATCTACAACAGCACATATCGTTTTGACAACGCTCTTTGGGAGCCGATTTGGATTGAGTGGTGCTAGCCAGGGAGATGAGTTGTCTATAGATATTCCAATGAAGCTGCTACTCCTGAACGTCTGAGGCTGGTTGGGAAGTTTTTGTTGCTGGTTCATTGCATCACCAGACTGGAACTTAGCCATAAAGTGGTTATACACATAAGTGGAAACTATCACTAAAGACTCGCAATGTGGGGCTGTGGTAAAATCTCGCTACACCCCTATGGTTTCATTAAAGTGTCAAGTTTCCTGAACAACGGAAGTGTATTTACCATCAGCCAACAGCACGCAAGAGGAGCATGAATGTGGGTCAATATTCAAGCAGTGAGGCGGAGTAGATTCACTGGAATCTTTTGATTTCCTTCTCTGTTTTTATGGATGCAGAAATAACTCTGCTCTTTGAACGTAAATCCTTTTTTTTTACTCAAGTTGTCTTATGCCGAGGGAAAAGAAAAAGACTCACCGATCACTGCCTTCTAAGTATCTGCAAACCAAACACAATCCTTTGCACAGACTTTGGGGAGCAACGGGCTCAGACACACTGGCCCTCATTACAACACCGGCGGTAAACAATGGCGCTATTAGCACCATGGTTGCTGCCGGTATTGTAACGAGTCCGTCATGGTGCAATGGTGAATTACCACCCCATTCCAAGGTTGGCGGGGCGGTAATTTCCCATTACACCATTGGCCCTTCCCCAGTCCCATTTTTGCCCCATAGGGCTCAATGGGAATGGGGAAGGTGGTAATTACGGTACTGCAAATTGCGGTACCGTAATTACCTTCAAGGTCCCTTTGCGGGTCCCTACTTTAACGGCTGGTCCAGACCAGCCGTTAAGGTCGGGAGACGCAAAGGGACCTCGTAATTAGGCACTAAGGGGTTAATGGCACCGCAGCCTTTTACGGTGCCGTTAACCCCTTAGCGCCAGGGTCGTAATGACCCCCACTGTCTTCAAGTCTAGAGAGACAATTCATCCTGTCCCAAAACACAGACTCCCCGGAAACGAAAATGGCGGCTGCTAAAGAGGACTTTGCTGCTAGTTTTCAAGCATTTCAGCAAAAAATCTCAGCTTCTTTTCAGGCGGAAATAAAGCAGTCACTCTTAGATTTTAGCAAAGACATTGCTAATTTAGGTGAGCGGGTAGAGGCTAATGAGCAAGCAATACAGGGTCTGACTCAGGAAAGTAAACAGACTGACATTGCACTGGAGGACCTAGCTAAAGCGATGCAAATTCTTGAATTGCAGTATGAAGATCTGGAGAATAGGTCTCGTCGTTCAAAGATCAGAGTGAGATACTTGCCAAAAACAGTTTTTGACTCGCAGTTAAGAGAAGTGGTAACACAGATCTTCACGGTTTTGCTTTCAGGCGATGAGAACCCTCTAATCTCTATAGACCGAATACATCGAACCGGATCGAGATTGAGTGATCCCGGGGCCCACCCACGTGAGTTTCTGGCAGCCTGTACTTCATACCAACAAAAGGAGCAGGTATTGAGAATGGCCTGTGAACAAATCAAAATGACTTATAATGAGATGGAAATCCACCTTTTCAAGATCTTTCTCAAATCACTCTCCAGAAAAGGTGAGAGATGCTACCAGTTGTCAAGTATTACGGGACCGGGGGATCAAGTACAGATGGACATTTCCTTTTCGAATCCGCTTTTCAATCGATGGCACGCAATGTTGGATTACATCCCGAGAAGCTGGATTGGCATTGCTGAAAGTTGAAGACGAGGGGGAAGGCACAACGCCTCTCATGTCGATCGTAAAATTTCAGCAGTCCAAACAGTGGGAATGGTCAGTGGTGTCTCGCCGAGGGAAGAAGCAATCGCAACAGCAAAGGGAGGATTGTAAGGCCTGCCTGAGAGTCCCAACTCCTAAAGTGACTGAATAAGGCACAAATACTGATAACTGTGAACAATGAAGGTTGTTCGGACGCTGTCTTTTATATCTCATCTGAGATTGGACAAGGAGGTCTTGTGGTACCTTTTGGAATCTATCTGTTAAGGTAACAGATGGGGCTACTAGGAGACCCTGCATGTTGTCCTGGGGTGTTAGTGGGTTCATAGCTGGGGCCGATTGCCACAGATCTTGTTAGGAACTGTGGCCCACACCAGGAGACTATGGGGGGATTGTTGTTCACAAATTGGGGTTAGGGAGGGTATAACGGGGGAGGTTAAGCTGGATGTGAAAAGGGCAAGGGGAGTTCTTGCATGGTACTTCTGGATACGATACGCAAACTGGCTGGAGCATGTTGACAAGGTGCTATTAATAACCCAGCAGTCCAATGGTACGGTTTAAGTGTTTAACATTGAATATCAGAGGCTTGAATATGCCAGTGAGGCGCAGGAAGCTTGATGCTCTTTTGGGGCATCACCAACCGAATTTCAGATAATCAAACTGTGGCTTCGTCGGTAACCGCTGGCGTTGCATGCAAATGCTAAGACAAACGTGGCAGGGCTTCTTTTAGCATTGAAACCTGGTCCTCATTGTACAGTGTTGAAAATGCACATTCACAAAGAGGGAAGATATATTTTCGCTATTCTGAAGGTGGAACCCAAAAAAGTTTTAGTGGCGCCTATACACTCCTAATACGGGCCAAGAGATGTTTTTAAAATCAGTTATCACCCAAGTAGAATTATTCAGTGAGGGAGATATAATACTAGGTGATCTCACTTTAGCTTCGGACCCTGCACGAGATCGAAGCAAAATTACCTTCGACACAAGCAACACCCTCCAAATGATTAACAAAATGTTACTAATTCGGCCTTGGTAGATGTGTGGCCGGCTCTAATGGGGGATATGAAAGGATATACATATTATTAGCATGCGCATCGCTCGTTCTCTCGTATTGATTATGCCTGGGTTTCTAAACCCCTAATGGGCAGAGTCACTTCTATGGTCTGTCACACTATTGATATATCGGATCATGCTCCACTGACTGTACAGATAGACATAGAAGGGATGATCCAAAGGGTATATACGTGGCGAGGAATTTTTTTATCACAATAGGACTCCTGATGTCTCTTAATATGATATGGGATGCATTTAAGGCATAAATCTGTGGGACTTTAATAGCGGAGGCGGCATATAAACGGCGGCCGTGAATCATGCTGGAGGGGAAACAGAATTACAACATGTAATGAGGGAAATGAAAACACCTACGGACCCGGGAATCTTAAAAGCATACAGAGTAGCAAAGGCTAAACTTAACCTGTTTCTGACCAAAAAGGAGAAGAAAGCTTTGCTGTACATGTGCCAATCTTACTCTGTCAGGGCCAGTAAGGCAGATACACTATTGGCGAGACAATTGCGCCAGAAGTTTGCCTTGCAAAATGTCCAATTGATAAATATATGTCAGATGGGGTTACTGCTACTGAAACCCCTCAAAATTCCTCAAATGAACTCCGTTTTACTTGCATCTATTTCAAACAGAGAACCTAGATGAGCAGTCCCAGCTAATATACTTGCAGAGAGTTAACCTTCCCCAGATCTCAAGGATAGGCCGAGACATTCTGGAAAAAGATATTACTGTGGAAGAAGTAATAAACGCTATTAAATCACACTCAGGACCTGGCTAGTTCTCAGCCTCGTTTTATAAGATGTTCTGGAAGGCAGCTCCAGGGCTAGGGTGCCTCCATAACTTGTTTATCAGCTCAGGTAGTATCTCCCCTTCAATGGAGGAAGCCAAGATCGTACTTATTCCGAAACCGGGTAAAGATCCAGGCAAGTGTGGTTCGTATCGGCCCATTGCCCTTATTAATCTTGATGACAAGATATATTCCAAAATTCTTGCTAGTAGAATGGAAGGTCTACTTCCATCTATTATACCGCCAGATCAGTCCGGTTTTATAAAAAACCGTCAGACACACGATAATGTACAGCATCTGTCATGTGCTGGAAAAAGTGGCTAATAAACAAATACCTGCAATTCTTTTATCATTGGGTGCCGAAAAGGCTTTCGACCGCGTTGAGTGGTCGTTCCTTTTCAGGTTACAGGCAGGACAGGGTTTGCTTCCCAGTTTATGGCAAGGGCCAAAGTAATTTACAATCTTCCGGTGTAACGGTTACTAATTAACTGAACTTTCGTCCCCAACCCCTCTGCAGCGTGGAAAAAAAACAGGGATGCCCCATGTCACCACTGTTGTATGCCATAGGATTGGAGCATTTTTTAGCAAAAATCTGACAAACACTAGAAATTCATGGTATACAATTTGGGGGAATAGAGCATAAAATCATGGCTTACGCTGATAAGTTGTAATTTCGGAACCGGCTAGATCATTGCTCGCAATAGAAAGGGATCTGGAACGATCCAGCTCGGTTCTAGGTTTGAAAATTCATTTGGAAATATTAAATGTGTCTCTTCCCCCTGCCAATGTGTCCTCTTTACATACTGATACAAAATTTGGCTGGGCTGAGGGTCAAATTAAGCTTTTGGGAATAACAAAAACTCTGGTTTTGGAAGGTTTTTATGAAGCAAATGTTCCCCCCCTTACTGGAAGCAATCACAAAACAACTTGGACAATGGGGTCCGATATCAATCTCGTGGCTTGGACGGATGAATGTTATAAAAATGTTGATTCTCCCAAACATTTTATATTTCTTCCAGGTGCTCCCAATTCAAATTCCCTTGGCATTTTTTAAAACACTGCATAGGAGAATTTCTGACTACATTTGGAACAATAAACCCCCTAGAGTAGCATATGAGGTCGTAACTACTGAGAGAGGAGGATTGGATCTCCCAGACTTGTATACATTCTCAGAAGAAGAAGAGAAAGGTTGGTTACAGATGGAACGAGCATTGGGGGGTCCGAATCTAGGGTATGCAAAAAAAAGAAAGACCGCTCTCCCAATAGTCACAGGAGTAAGATTACACATTTAGTTCAGGAGATATGGCATGGGCCGGTAGGACGAAACGGGTTAACAACATTCCCATCATCATTTACTCCAATATTTTTGAATCCCAATTCCCCCCGGGGTGTGATCCTCAGGCCTTTTTTCATTGGAAGCAAGCGGGATTCAGGAAAATTCAGGATCCGTTTGTTGGCAAGGATTTTAAATCATTTGTGCAGTGTAAGTTGGACATTGGCTTAGATGAGGAGCGCATTTCCACTCGACATTGGGACAGGCGGCTATTAGAGAGCTTGCGTTTTTTGAAAAATGGGTTACTACTAAATCAGGTAATAAGGCCCTAATATCAAACATATATAAAATCTTAAACGGTCTGCTTGCTATCCTCCCATGGCACTACAAATCCAGATGGCAGCATACATTGGGGTCATCGATTACAGAAAATGAATGGGAGGTCCTTTGGAAGGATATTCCTAAATACACTCAGTCTATACTTTTACGAGAGTTCTGGTATAAACTACTGGTATAAACTACTTACACAGTGGCATTACACACCCACCTACCTGCATAAGATAAAATCCTCTCCGTCAGACCAATGTTGGCGACAATGCAGGGCGACTGGGTACTGGGGGCATGTTTAGTGGCATTGTCCGGTGCGGACGGGCTATTGGGTAGAGATTGATAAATGTATGCAACAACTGTTTGGTGTCTCAAGGCCTTGTTCAATGAAATCAAATGATTATATATAAAAGATCTTTTATCCCATGATGCGTCTTAACTCAATGCAAAAATATACAGGTGTGGTGCTACAGCTGGCAGCACTATTGGGAATTGCACAGAAGTGGCAGTCCAAGGATATTCCTGACGTTGTGGAATGTCTATCAGATTTGGAACTTGGTGGCAGTGGAATGGACTATACGTGGTTCAAGGCAAACAGGCTAAATTTTCCAATGACTGGGTTGAGTTGCTTGAATTTTTACAGTTGAACTTTAATCTACAGTATTGTCCTCAGCGCCTGCGGGTTCTTGATATTTGCTAATTATGTATGTTATATGTTTCTGTACCATGTAAGGGGTTAAAACAGGGTTATGCCTATAAGGGGGTGGGAGGGATTATGTTTTAATATATTAAAAAGTTAAAATGTGAATACAAAAAAATTTAAAAATATATTAGACAGTTATCTTCAAAAGGGCAGTTACACTGAAGAATAAATTAAGCCTGTCCTATCTACCGAGTATGAACATTGAACCAACGATGACATGGTTACAACCAACGAGGGCAGGTTTTTCTAAATGTGGAATGTGCACCATGTGCACATTTATTGACCCAAAATGAAGGAAAGTTCAGATCAATGAATACAAACTGTACATTGAAATGTGTTTATGCATTGGTTTGTGTATGCAACAAGGTCTATATTGGGAGTACTATTACGAGAATTGGAGACTAGAATTAGAGAACATATATCTATCAAAATTCCTATTGGCTCAGCACTGGCAAATGACACATCAAATGCACAACAAACAAGACATAAGATTTATTGGCTTAAGAAAAATCCTACTAGGAAATCCTACTGTCCCCCAGCTTCAGAGGGTATATGAGGAGGCGTTCCAGGGGGGGGTGCCTCCCGGAATCGGTGAGGGAAGCAGTGATCATGGTGATCTTGAAGGAGGGGAAGGATCCGAGGGATTGCACAGCGTATCGGCCCATCTCGCTTTTAAATTTAGACGGGAAAATCCTGGGGAAGATTTTGGCGGCCAGGCTGGCGGCGGTTGCACCGAATCTGGTACATCCTGATCAATGTGGGTTTATAGGGGGCATGAATACGTCGGGTAATATTTCCTGGCTGCATCACGTGATGGATCGGGTGAAGTGCCAAAAGCGGGACATGGCTATAGCGTTGTTTGACGCCATGAAGGCGTTTGACTCCCTGGAGTGGAAGTGGCTATTCCGGGTGTTACGGGAGTTTGGGTTTGAGGAGAACATTTGTAGATGGCTGTCCTTGCTGTATACTAAACCGCTTGCGAAGGTGAAAACTAATAGCTGGGTTTCAGAGACATGGAAGTTGGAGAGGGGGACTAGGCAGGGGTGCGCGGCTTCCCCAATTTTGTTTGCTCTGGCTTTAGAACAACTGGAGGCGTATCTATGGCAGGAGATGGGTGAGGCTGGAATCGAGGTGGATGAGCAGAGGTATATTGTATCCCTATACGCGGATGACTTGTTATTATACGTAGGGAACCCCAGGTTTTTTCTCCCGGACCTCTTAGAAATCCTGTGTAATTTTAGTGCTATGTCGGGGTTCTGTATAAATCTGGAGAAATTGGTTCTGTTCCCGTTGGGAAGGCTACGGGAATGCCCAGTGGAGGAACTACCAGGGTTGGGGATAAGATGGGAGACGGAATCCTTTCGGTACCTGTTCCATTAAGTAGTGGACACGTTTGTACACAATACTGGGGGGGGGGGCACTATCCAAAATAGGGGACTACATCCAGTTCTGGAAGGTTTCACCACTCTCATTGATGGGTAGGGTGGCATTATGGAAAATGGTAATCCTCCCACGGTTGCTTTATTTCTTTACAAATATACTGTACGTGGCAAAGGTGGTGTTTTTAAAAATGTTGGATGTCAAGATCAGGGAATTGCTGTGGGACTCGGGGAGGAGACGGATGTCCCTGCAAACTCTGCAGAGACCGAGGGAGAGTGGGGGATTGGGTCTTCCGGACTACGAAAAGTACTTTGTGGCGGCACAATTACAATCAGTGCTGGTGTGGGATCATCCGGAGGCGGAGCTCCTGGGAACACTAGTGGGGCCGTTGCAGCGGGGGTGTAGGCCGGTGGAGCTCTTGTGGTACCCACTGGGCAATGTGGGGACGTCAGTGGTCTTTGAAGCAGTAAGGGAGACATGGAGGAAGTACGTGGGCGGTAAGGGGGTTAAGGGCCGCTATGAAACTAATCTCCCATGGGGGGCTGACAAGAAACATCGTCAGGCAATTGGGAGGGTAGGGATACGAAGGTTACGGGAGAAAGGATGCGAAAAGGTGGGGGACTTTTTCGACGGAGGACAGCTCCTTACCTGCAGGGAGTGGTGTCATAAATTTGACTTGCCACAGGGAGTTTTTCTAGCATATGGGGCGGTGGATCGGAGGATGGCGCAGCTATGGGAGGGGATCCCGGAGGAGCCGGAATCATGCCCGGTGAACCGAGTATTACTTGATCGGGCAGGGGGGAGGAGATGTATCTCGCGGGCATATAAGGCTCTTGGAGGGAGGACGGCAGAGAGGGAGCTGAAAGTCAAGGAGAAATGGGAAGCGGATATGGGGCGCTCTATCTAGAGTGAGGAGTGGGAGAGGGTCTGGGATTTGGTCTGGGAATCCTCGAGGAACGCCCGCTTACAGCTGGTTCAATTTAACATTTTGCATAGGGTATATGTTACCCCATTGGCGCTGAAGGCGATGAACGGGGGAGCATCCGGGTGATTGCCCCAGATGTGGGTCAGAGGAGGCGGGGTTTTGGCATATGGTGTGGGAGTGTGGGGCAATAATAGAGTACTGGGACGAGGTGCTTAAGAGAGTAAATGAGTTACTGGGAGCCAACCTGAAGCGGCGTCCAGAGATTTGTTTGTGGGGAACCAACCGGGGGGGAAACTAACAAGTTACGGAACAGAATGGGTCGGTTTCTACTTATATTGGCAAAACGCTGATTGGCGATTGCGTGGAAGTCCCCCCCTGGGTCCGACAATCCAGTTATGGAGGAAGGACGTACGAAGATGGGGCTTAGCAGAGTTGACGGTTCTGCAGAACTTGGAGGTGGGGGAAGATGCGGGTGAGGTAATGGTTCAATGGTCCCAATTGTTGAATGACCTTGCAAAGGATAATGACCTGCGCCCACCGTGAAGTAACGTATGCGGGCGAAAGGCCACGACAAGGGAGGGGGGAGCTCGGAGATGGGGGGAGCAGATGGATGGACTCTAATCTCACCGAACTGTGAACATTTGTGCTGGACTGCTGTGACTAATGGAAGAAGGAGGTCTTTTACAGGATTCGGGGAGGGGGGTAATAGAAGGGGAGGTACTGTTGGTTAAGTTTTGACAATTTGTGGGAGGGACTGGTTTTTGAGGTTGGGGAGGGTGGATGGAGAGTTGAGGAATTGTTATATTAAAATGCCAATAAAGAGTGTTTAAAAAAAAAAAAAGAAAAGGAGATTTGCACACCCTTGTAGAGGTATTCAAAAAATATATCCTTTAATATCATTATTTTACTTTACACATGTAAATTGAAATACTACATTTATAAAGAGATTTGGGCAATCTATTTGTGAGTAGCATTATCAAACTAGTAATTATTACTGAATATTTTAACCAATATATATAAAAATGAAATAGTGTAATTATAAGGAGTTTTGTATAATTTATTGTTAAACATGATTTAACTTACAAAAGGTTTGATTATCATAGTGCCTACTGGGGCTTGGGACCCGACTGCAGGTCGTTTATTTGTTTACAAAGTAACAAGCGGCCTCAAATTAGTCACGTGACTGACTGAATAGAGCCGTGCCAACGTCATAGCATTACACGTGATGAAACGTATGCGTATGGTAATGTCCGCAAATATAAAAGTATATCCAAAAAGGTGACCGAGCCGTGTAAAGCAGACGCGGGTCGCTATTTAGGCTTCCTTTGCAGCAGAAGGGAAGTACTCTTATGAATAAAACATACTGGCTGAACCTATAAATGTTGGAGAAGTTTAACCTAATGTGGATTATTACTAGAACATTTAATTTGGTGATTGTAAAGGATGTAGTCCTAAATAGAAAAGAACACACACAATTCTGACTACAAAGTCCTATAAAATCTAAAGGAATATACTTTTGTAGGGAACAAACCCAGATATTTGGGAGCGCATTTTAACATTAAAACGAGATAGGCTTGGATGCATACCAGATTGCAGATTACTGAATGCAAGAACTATGAAAACCTAATTACTCATGAGGAATACTTATTGAAGTAAGACATTTTTGAGAGTTAGAACACTACGACTACAAAATTAGCATAATAAGAAAAACGCATAACATAGTGAGAAAACATCATTAACCCCTTCAGTGCCAAGGACGAGCTATCTCGACCTTGGAATTCCCTCCAGGTTGCCAAGGACGAGATAGATCGTCCTTTTTTGGCGCTCTGTTTTGAGCGGTCCCTGCAAAGCAGGGATCGCTCAAAACAGTAATCCAACCCCTGGGGTATGTGAGGGGGAGGTCCACCCTCACTGCCAGGGGGCTGGATTACCTTCAGTTTCACGTCGCCGTGCGTAAAGCACGCCGACGTGAAAGTAATTTTCACTGCAGCAGCCATTTCGGGCCGGAGATCGAGGGAGGTGTCGTTGGAAAGGGGAGATCGTCCCCTTTCCAACAACACCCTTTGTGACAGCATTGCTGGACGCGGATCAGGCGCAGAGCGCGCGATACGTGCCCAGCAATGCCACTGGACCACCAGAGATACATTTGTGAGGTGGGGGGCGAGGGGTGCTGCTTACAGTAAGAAGCCCTCTCTCCCCTTTTCCCCCAAAGCATGGGGGCACATATGTGCATCACCCTAGGGGCAGATGGCTGATCATCTGCCCCCAGGGAAGGGGGCAAAATCAAAAAAAACAAAAAGGGAATTATGGGTGAGTGGGGGGGGGCACTAGCCACCAGGGATTTATTTTACAGAAAAGGGGGGAGGCCCTCTCCCCCTCACCCCAAGGGGAAATGGGGGCACCCCTTGTAGCCGTCCCTGGGGGAAGATAACTGCTCCTATGAAGGGGCATCTGACCCCAGGGAGGGCTGCATGAGATGCCCCCCCTCTTATCTGCCCCCAGGAAGGGTTGAATGAGATGCCCCCCTTCCATTTGGTGTGTGGGGGTGGGGGGTCACCCCCAGCCCGCCCTAAAGTGTAGTGTACCATTTTGCACGTTTTTCTTTGTTTACAAAACTTGCCTTGGCGCAGAAGGGCACATTGGTTTGCCAATCTGGCCCCAGGGAGCCCAAACCTTACTGCCCCACCCACCGGGGGGCCTGTTCCACACATTTTTGGTGGCCCTCTCCCCCAGACCCCAAATGATAAGTGATAACAAAGACTCGAAACATATGGAGTAGAGGATGAGACACTACCTAGCTATGCAAGAGACATTGGGTCCCTCTTGTGAAGCTGAGATGAGAAAATTATAATGAAAATTAATATCAAAGAGGATTGTATCCAGTTGTGATAAAATCAATATGGATTATGTACAACTAATGAGTTATGAATGTCTTGGTCTCTTTTACCCTACCAATCCAACCTACCACCTATCCTAATTTTCTGTCTTTTTAATTTAATGGGGTTGTTTGTAAAATGTACAATTAGAAGAACTAGTTACTCTTACCTTGTAACGTTCTTTCGATGGGATGTTCCTCCGACGTATTCCTTATCTTAGATAGAAATCCTTCAGCTTTGCTGGCCTCGGAAAATTTTTTCGCCAGAGGGCGCTGCGCGTCGATGATCGCCGAGTCGATGACCCTCGACGGCCTCCGTGCCGACGTCGACGTCATCCTGCCTATAAAGGCCGCGCGCAGCGTCCGTTGCTCAGTTCCGTTTTGTAGTCCCCAGTAATGTTTTTGGATTAGACTAATCACCTTGAAGGAGCATAGGCTGCAAACCCACAGGAAGTCATACTGCGGGGATGGATGGGAGGGTCGATAAGGAATACGTCGGAGGAACATCCCATCGAAAGAACGTTACAAGGTAAGAGTAACTAGTTCTTCGAAGGGATTGTGTCCTCCGACGTATTCCTTATCTTAGATAGACTCCCATAGCAGTGGTATTGTGACTGGAGGCGGGAGTAATAAAAGTTATGTTACCCTTCCAGAATGGACAGAGTGTAACACAGCCTTGCCGAATCTAGTTTCTTGACTAGAGGAGGAATCCAGGCTATAGAATTTGGTAAATGTATGTGCGGACGACCATGTGGCAGCCGCACATATATCTCGAATTGGCACCCCTCTTTGAAGGGCTGAGGATGTTGCGATACCCCTGGTAGAATGAGCCCTTAGATTTTGAGGAGGCTCCTTTCCTGCCAATTTGTAGCACTCCAGAATGGCTAAAATAATCCATCTGGAGATGGTTTGTTTTGTTATTGGAAGGCCCAACTTATGTCCTGCATAACCTACAAAGAGTTGGTCTGCTTGTCTGATCTTAGCCAATCTGCTGATATAGAAGCTCAAGGCTCGCTTAGGGTCCAGCCTGTGCAGTCTCTCTTCCTCCTTCCCCGGATGAGGAGGAGGGTAGAAAGAAGGTAATATAATCTTCTGAGTGATGTGAAACTCCGAGACTACCTTCGGGAGGAAGTTAGGCTTCACCTGAAGAACAACTTTGTCCTTGTAAAAGATTGTATGTGGAGGTTTACACGATAAGGCTTGCAACTCGCTAACCCTTCTAGCAGATGTCAATGCTATTAGCAAAACAGTTTTGAGGGTGAGAAGCTTCAATGAACAAGAGTGTAGTGGTTCAAAAGGGGCACCCTTTAGGAAGTTTAAAATTAGGTTTAAATCCCATAAGGGAACTTGAAAAGGTTTCGGGGGATAAACATTAGTTAATCCTTTTAGGTATTGTATTACCAATGGAATTTTGAAGTATGAAGGCTCCTCTGCAGTGCGCTTAAAGATTGATAGCGCTGCGAGATAGCCCTTAATTGTGCCAACCTGTAGGCCTGAATTAGCCAGGTAAAGTAAGAATGACAACACCATAGGTGTACCACAAGAAAAGGGTTCAATATTCTTTTCTCTGCACCAGCTGCAAAATTTGTTCCAACGGCAGCGGTATAGAGTTTTAGTTGCCGGCCTTCTGGCCGAAAGCAACACCTCCATAACATCATCCGGAAGGTCCCAATCCTTGTACCTCAACCTTTCAGACACCAAGCGTGAAGGTTGAGGGTCTTGATGGCTGGATGGAGAACCTGACCTTCCTTCTGCGAGAGAAGATCCTCTCTGTATGGCAGTCGAATTGGAGGGCAGATGGACATGTCTAGAAGGTCCGGGTACCACGTTCTCCTGGCCCAATCCGGGGCAATTAGGATCATGGTCTTCCGAAACCTTCTCAACCTCCTGATCATTTGAGGAATGACAGGGACCGGAGGGAACGCGTACAGAAGTGGGAACTCCCAGTCCACTACGAACGCATCTCCTAGAGCTCCTCTCGGGGGAAATTCCCTTGAGCAAAATCTGTCGCACTTCCTGTTGATACTGGTGGCGAACAGATCCACTTGAGGGGTTCCCCAAAGGGCGAAGATCTCTTGAAGGACTTCCTGAGCTATCTCCCACTCGTGAGAGACTGTGCTCTGCCTGCTCAGAGCGTCCGCTGTCAAGTTCTTCTCTCCGGCTAGGTGAATTGCCGATAGAGAGATTCCTTCCTGAATTGCCCAAAACCAGAGCTGCATCGCCTCTCTGCACAGTGGTAGTGAGCCTACGCCTCCTCTTTTGTTGAGGTAGTGCATGGCCACTGTATTGTCCGTCATTATTAGGACGTTTCTTCCCCGTACAGACGGCAGAAAAGCCTTCAGCGCTAGTCTGATGGCTCTCAGCTCCAACAGGTTGATATGTAGTCTGGACTCCGATGGAGACCAACGACCGCTGATGGTCAAGTCGTTGGCGTGAGCTCCCCACCCCGTGAGTGAGGCATCCGTGACTACTGTTATCTCCGGCCATGGTTGCCAAAACATTTCTCCTTTCAGGATGTTCTCCCGACAGGCCCACCACTGAAGGTCTCGGGCTACTTTGACCGGGATCCGAAGGAGATCTGTCATCCTTCCTGAGAACTGTGACCACTGAGTTCTCAGTGCCCACTGGAGGGATCTCATTCTCAGGCGAGCCTCCGGCACGAGGAATATGCAGGATGCCATGAGGCCTAGCAACCTCAGAAAGTCGTAGGCTGGGAGATATTGGGCATTCTGAAATCTGATGACCATCTGCAGAATATCTCGAGCCCTCACCTCTGGTGGCAAGGCTTTTCCCAGGGAAGTGTCCAGGACTGCTCCAATGAATTGGAGTCTCTGTGATGGTATCATCTGTGACTTCTTTAAATTGAGGGAGAAGCCCAGCTTGTGAAGGAAGTGGCAAACATAATCTAGTTGTCTCTGAGCCTGTTCCGAAGATACAGCTCTGATCAACCAATCGTCTAGGTAAGGGTAGACATGAATCCCTTCCCTCCTTAGACTTGCAGCCACAACCGACATTAGCTTGGTAAAGACCCTCGGGGCGGAGGTTAGCCCAAATGGCAGAACTCGAAATTGATAATGAGAGCTGCCAATTGCGAACCTCAGGTATCTCCTGTGCCTGGGATGGATCGGCACATGGAAATAAGCGTCCTGGAGGTCTAGAGATACCAACCAGTCCTGAAGCTGGAGGGCCTGAAGGATCTGAGAGAGAGTCACCATCTTGAACTTGTCCTTTCGGAGGAATTTGTTCAATTCCCGTAAGTCTAAGATGGGTCTCAGTCCTCCGTCCTTCTTCGGTATTATGAAGTAGGGGGAGTACCAACCCTTGTTCCTTTCCGCTACAGGTACCAGTTCTATGGCACCTTTCTCTAGCAGGTCTAAAACCTCCTGCAAGAGGAGCGGATCTGGAAGCTTCAAAGGGTTGTTCCCCGGTGGATGACTCTGAGGGATATGTAGGAAGGGCAGGCAGTAACCTTGGGCTACTGTCTCCAGAGCCCAAGCATCTGACGTAATAGCCTGCCATTCCGTCAGATGGTGAGTTAACCTGCCCCCTACTGGTGTTCTGTGAGGGGAGACCTCAGAGTGGTTTTGAAGCGGCTGATGCAGTTGCCGAAGGTAAAGTGGCTCCTGCTCCTGCGGGTGCGGCTTTCTTTCCCCTACCCCGTCCACCACGGGTAAATCTTCCTTGGCCTCTTTGAGCCGGTCGTCCCCTGCCCCTTCCATATGAGGAATAGTAACGAAAGGACCGTCCTCTCCACGATGATCCCGAAGGACGAAAGGTATTCTGACGGATAGCAGCTCCCAATGACTTGGCTGCTGCCTTGGACGTTTGCAGTTTCTCCAAACTGTCATCCGCCTTCTTTCCAAAGAGGGTAGAACCGTCAAAGGGCATATTCAAAAGCCTGGTCTGCACGTCAGAGGCAAAACCAGACTTCCTCAACCACGCATGCCTGCGGATTGTGGTACTTGCCGCCATGGCCCTGCTGATACTGTCAGCAGAATCTAGGCCAGTTTGTAGGGTCTCGCACATCGCATCTTTACCATCCCTGATGATGTTTAAAAATGCGTCCCTTTCCTCTCCTTCTTGGAGGCAGTCAGCCGCTGATGAAGCGCACTCCCAAAGGGTGTGGCTGAACCTAGCGAGCGTACAGGTCGCGTTAATAGACTTTAACGCCATGCTACAGGCAGAAAAAACCTTCTTAGCCATGGCATCATATTTTTTGTCATCCCTATCCTGCGGAGCAGTGGGGTATGCAGATGTGCTGCCTGATGAGGTTGCAGCCTGTACAACCAAGCTCTCAGGAGTAGGGTGTTTTGACAAATATTCAGGGTCAGAACTAGCCACCCTGTATTTTGTTGACAGTTTTTTATTTACTGCCGGGATAATTTCTGGCGTTTCCCAGTTTGTCAAAATCCTTCTCTGTAGAGCAGAGTGAAATGGAACCACAGGATCCTCCTGTGGGCCCTTGTCCAGTATGTCAGTGAGGTCATCCTGCTGAAAGGCAGGAGAAGGTGCAGACCAACCCATAAATTCTATGATTCTAGACATCAGAGCTCTATATGGAGTCTCCGCATGTTCTCCTGGGTCTGGTTTGATAAATTCTGCTTCAGGAGAAGTGTCCAAGCCACTAGCTTCCTGAAGTGCATCCTGAAGATTTTTTAATCTTCCTTCCTCAGAGGCGAAAGTCTCTGGCTCTGGTGATGTGGTCCTCTGTAAATCAATATCTTGGTCTGAATCCTCCCTTTCCTCAAAAATCGAGGTTAAAGGGGGATACATTGGTTTTTGGAATGGTATAAACCCCATTTCCAATGCAGAAGGAGCCATCATCACAGGCCTTGAAAACGTCGATGTCGTCGACACCGACGTGAAAGTACTCGAAGGCGCCGTGAAAAGCGTCGAGAAATGTGTACTAGGCCTCGAAGAACTTGAAAGGATCGGAGTCTTGCTCGAGAACGACGTCGACGTTCTCGGCGTCGAGTCGGAGGTCTTTTGTCTAACCGTTGGCTGTGGAGTAGCCGTGGTTCTTTCCTTCACCGGCGTCGATATCGGCGTCGACGTCGGCGTCGACTCGATCGACTGATGCGCCGATGAATCCTTCGACAACGGCGTCGATGGCGCCGACCTCTGTTTCGAAGGAGTTTTCGACGATGGCGTCGATGATGCTTTATCTCCCGATGGCTCGAGGCGCTTTCGGGTTGACTTTTCCGCCGGGTACTGCGACTCGCGGCGTTTAGATTTTTTGGGTTTTTTACCCGGGGTATCACCCTCAGCTGTCTTCGAGGGGGACGAGGCCGCTTTCTCGAAGACGCTTAGCATCTTTTTCCTGAATTCCTCCCACTCAGCTTGCGAGCTGCGTTTTGTGGGGCAATGAACTCTCTCAGGAGAACTCGACGAAGATGACGAAGGGGATCTCCTACGTCTCTTCTTCGAGTGTCTCGATGTCGACGAGTGGTGGGAGCCACTTCGTGATCTAGATCGAGAGTGTTTTTTATGGTGAGGAGACGAACGTCTCGACTCTACCGAAGAAGCTTTCGAGGAAGTTAAAGTTGACCTACCTCTCTCGAGCTTCCCCCTACGCTCCTTCAAGGCTTTCGCCGTCATGGAAAGGCATTCCTCACACTCCGAACTCTGGTGCGTGATTCCCAGACACCACAAACAGACCCTGTGAGGGTCCGTCAACGACATTTTCTTCCCGCAGTCTCGGCACTTTTTGAAACCGGACCGAGGGGTCGTCGGGTCGGAGGAGGATGCCATCGATATCGAGGTAAATAGTAGTTATTATATACGTTATCTTGACGAGAACTGAGCAACGGTGTTCCGAGGCACAACGAAGCGCGGAAAAACGGAACTGAGCAACGGACGCTGCGCGCGGCCTTTATAGGCAGGATGACGTCGACGTCGGCACGGAGGCCGTCGAGGGTCATCGACTCGGCGATCATCGACGCGCAGCGCCCTCTGGCGAAAAAATTTTCCGAGGCCAGCAAAGCTGAAGGATTTCTATCTAAGATAAGGAATACGTCGGAGGACACAATCCCTTCGAAATGTGAATTACTGGTTGGAGACGGTGAATAACTAGCCTGATTCTTTTTGAAATTTCTTTCTCTGTGCTCGAGCTCCTCTCGTTTCTCGTATTTCTTATCTCGTGAATGCACCAGAAATACAAGAAGAGCTCGAGCACGGAGAAAGAAATTTCAAAAAGAATAAGATTTCTCAAAGAGAAGGATCTTAATTAACACGTTGAAAAGAAGGAGTGAACACTTAAAATCTAGAGTACAACAGAGAGAAGGAATCTGAACCGTCTGATTGCCCGAAGTGCCATTAGCAGATGGAAATACTTCCCCCAAAGGCATCTAAATTGGACCGGTTTCAGCCAAATTTATAGAAGAGGATTTTTCGAGAGATGGAATTCACCCTACTGGTTTGAATGGGAATAAGAATACTCCCCATATTCTGTCCTGACGAAGGTTTCGAGAATAAAGGGGCTGCGATTGGTGCCGCCCTGAAAGACAACCGAAACACGTGTAGACGTATGTCCGTTTGACCAGGAGCATACAGACTGAACCATCGGATTATTTGGTGGAGGATCTCTTTTTCACTATGGAAATGAGATTTTGAGGCAAATTTTTAATAGGCCAAAGAATATGTGTTATTGATTTGGAGAAATTAAATTGGAGTGAATGGTAGGAGTGATTCAGTTTGAGTTGAATTTGAAGGCATTTGTTTGTTTGAAATGTTTTTAATTAAACAAAGTTTTATATATATTTTGTGATATAAGAATATAATGAAAATAATTTTCTGAAGCCAAGATTTAGCATTTGTTAGTATTTTTAAAAAGATAAATGTGTTGAGTTGGCTATTCCCTGTCCTGCTGGTCCATTTTCTTGATTATAAGCAAAGACTGCAGCTCAGGATGGTCAACAGGATCCAGATCTCCAATAAGTTCTTGGCCTTCCACTACCTCTTCTTCAGAGTCTAGTTCAACCACACAGGGTTGTACCTCCCTTGCAGCCTCAGCTGGCAAAGGTCCAGTAGGTACAGTTGATAGAGCAGACAGAGGCCAAGGGGGGACAAATAGAATGTTCAACAGAGGAGATCTTCTTCCAGGAGAGTCTTCTTCCCTTTGAGCTGGTGGGACCAACCAGTTCGCCTTTTTCGCCTTCCAGGACGTCTCGTGGTCGAATCGCCCGTGCCAAGCACCCCAGCGGCTGGATAGCCACGCTTCACCACTGACCGCGAATAAAAGGGTTGTAACTTTTAATCGGGAACTCCGCGGCTGGTTTTATCCCTGGTAGTGCGACTTCCAGCGTTCTTCCTCGTCGAGATCATCTCTTCCTCTGGTCGATGCCATGACTTGCACCCTCTGCCAGGGACAACTGCCACCGCTGGAGCTTTCTCACCATTTCAGGTACTGTGTCCCGCCTGGTCTCCCTTGCAACGGATTGTCCAAGGTGTCCCGTAAATCCTTGACTTTCCAACTGGATTGATCTCAGACCTGCTAACTTTGCCTTTCTGAACTGATCCAACCTCTTGACATTTTCTGAAAAGACTTTGAGTGCATTTCCACTGTGTGATCTTGGGCACATTCCGCCTCGCTCTCTCCAAGAGTGGGCCTGGCCTATGAACGTTGGCTCTACAGTAGACCCTGCCTTCCTTGACTTGCTGTGGTTTCTTAAAAGTGTTGGTACTGTGTTATTTCCATACTCTGCCTTTTCTCTCCCTTTTTAACAAATTATTGGAGTGCCATCTACAGTTATGCTAATAAGTGGTGTCTTAACTTAGACTTGTCGAATAATTAACTAGGGAGGTGTATATACTTAGTGACTGTTTGAACTTGCTTGATATATTAGTGCCAGTGTATTTTCATAAGTGTGTTTTAAATAAATTATTATATACTTTTAATACCAAAGCTCTGGTCAGTGTTTGCTTGTTCTACTGTATTTCTGGCCCTATTGTGTATACTCTATATACTGTCTAACTCTTCTTGAGAGAAGTCTGACTGCTCAGACACAGCTACCAGGTAAATCTGGGTGGTGCAGGCTGCTACCAATTGGGTTTACTGCTTACTCCTGTGGTCTTAAACATTTTGCAGCGGTCCCTAAGGGAACTGCAAAAGTTTCTGCCTAACAATGATCGTGAGGTAAGCACCTATTGCACTTGCGATGGGTTTCCTTCCAAGGGTATTTTCCGTTTCAAGACGGCCAAAGTTTTAAAAGGAGTCCTCTCCATAGCAGAGGTAAGGGTTGGCAGC
The DNA here is from genome assembly GCF_040938575.1 of Ambystoma mexicanum. Classification (NCBI taxonomy): domain Eukaryota; kingdom Metazoa; phylum Chordata; class Amphibia; order Caudata; family Ambystomatidae; genus Ambystoma; species Ambystoma mexicanum. Next base: position 1,118,221,615 of record NC_090933.1, read on the forward strand.
CAGACCATAAAGAGAAGGGAAAAGGAAATGCATCTCAGAGAATCAAACCCCAGGGCCTCATTGTCCCTACTCTATAGCCCTGGCCTGAGGGCCAAGGCCACGCGGTTGACATCGGCGACCGATGCACCAGTCGCCAAAAGCCATAGACGTCTTCTACGAAGGGGACCACAAAGCAGCTGTCGAAGATGAAAGTAGAAGACTAGACGACCACCGGTCGTGGGACAAAGAAATTATGACGTTTGCAATAGATATCTTTGAGCTCTGCATAAGGGGACCAACTAGTTGGGTGGAAAAAAAATATCTGAGGGACCTCGGTGCAGGAGGGATTTTGGGTACACTACAGGTCACGTTAGGGATAGTGTTACAGGCAAGCCATGTCGACGTCCCCATACGATCCACGAAAGAAAGATGCAATACTATGCGATTACCACTAGATGTCGGACTATATGCACAGCATGTGATTCTAAGCAGATTAACTAAACATCAAAAACTTTTTATATAATTGCAAGTTTAAGTGCTTCTTTGTTGTACCTGTCTAGCTAAGATTCAGTGTACTTACCTAGAGCTCACATCTTCCTCTTAAGATAAGCCTGACTGCTCTGCCACTCTACCAAGGTCCTGCGATAGTGCAGACTGATACAAAGAGTTGGGGATATTTAAACCACTGGGATACCTTATTAAAGTCTTACTGCCAGTGGCACTTTAGGAAAACTCCCCCAACAGTGCTGCCTGCATTCATGCACTGGTGTGTGATCGGCTGACTGAGTCAAGCTCAGCTGAGAGAATGAAGAGATTTTTGTATAACGGACCCTCCACTCACATTGTCAAAAGCTGAAAGTCGAAACTGAAGCAAGAAGTTGAAATCTCAAGAAGCTTGCATCCTGGAATCCATCTGGAGGAAGAGGTTCTGCTGAAGCAACTGTTCAAGAATCCAAAGGCTGCTTTGCCGATTTAAGCACTGAACCAGTAGGGAACCTGGATAGGCAACCACTTCCTGTAGCTATTAGGGGCTAGGAGATCCGGATGCTAAGGCAACCGGTGAGGCGGACAGATGGCCAGATCGAAGAGATTGGGGTACCACGTCCTTCTTGCAAATTTTGGGGTAATCAAGATCATGGTCGCTTAAAATCTCTTCAACCTCCTGAGAACCCAAGGAATGACGGGTATCGGAGGGAAGGCGTAGTGGAGAGGGAAAGTCCTGTTACGCTCACCTGGTATCCACAGGGACGCCACCCAGCCGGGTTACTCGCTGGGATGCTTCTCAGCTTTGCCCTGATGTGGTCTGCAGGGAAGGTTCTGCCTGAAAATACAGGAGGACTGTGTTCAAGACTGACCCACTGGGTTAAGTATCCTCCCTCCACCCCTGTATGATTTCAGTCCCTCTGGCGCCCTCTCCTCACCTTGTGGTAGATTTAGGCGTGCTCTCCGTCCTGCCTTCTTTGCAGAGGTGCGTTGTTTTTCTTGGGCGAGTGCGGTCCAGTTACTTCACTGACGCTGGCCCTTTTGATACTGTTCAGGGAGGTCTTATTGCAGTTCTTTAGTTTTGTTGCTATCCTGCATGCCTTTCTTTGTTTAAAAATGTCTCTTTCTCCCTTAGGTATGCGGAGCTGCAGCGCGGCGAACTGGCTTGGTTGAGCCCCGCTGGTAAATGATGGCGCCTTAAGGGCGCTATGATGCGGCAAGTAAGTGCTATGCGCAGTGCTGCAAAGTCTTGCCTTTGCTAACCTGTGTTTTCCTTCCTTGTAGGTCGCGGTGTTCTTCAGCGGGAGTGGAATGTCCGGAGTGGTGTCAGCCGAGAGGCGACCAGCTGGTAAGCCTTTTGAGCAGTTTGTAATTTGTAAATGTCTCTACTGCTTTCTTTAATGTTGCCTCCATCTTCCTCTTTCAGGTCGTTCTGTCCCGGAGGCGTGCAGATTCGAGGAAGCTGTTCTCAGTAGCTGCGAGTGTTTAAAGATGAAGACTGCAGGTAAGATGCTGCTGCTAATGATGTTCCTTTTGTTTCCTTGCAGGTTCTGCTTCTCCGAGGTAATAGCTGGACACGGCGAGCGTCACATTGCAAGCTGCAAAGTAACGCGAAGCGTGTTGTCTTGCTCGGGTGTAGGTTAAATAGCCCCAACAAAATAGTCCAGGTAAAGTAGTCCCTAGGCTACCACACCAAAAACACTAGACCACATAGCTTGGTTGTTAGGAACCAAGCTATGTGGATGCCTCCATGTTGGCTGACAATACAATAAAGTAGTTCCCAAGCACATTGTGTTTCATGGGGTATAAGCCTGGCGCCATAGGCGCCAGGACTGGCCCCATGAGGGCTTTTAAAGAGGATGCCAGGCTCTAGAGGCCTGAGTCCTGACTCCACCTGGCAAATGGCTTTGCCAGAGGGGGTTTTGGGCGAGATCGTGACAGTCCAGTCCACCAGAAATGCGTCCCCCAGTGCGCCGCTTGCTGGGAATTCCCTTGAGCAAAACTGTTCACACTTTCTGTTGGACTCTATGGCGAATAGATCCACTGCTGGGGTACCCCAGAGAGAGACCACCTCTTCCAGGACTTCCTGGCACACTTCCCACTTGTGTGAGACTGTGCTCTGCCTGCTCAGAGCATCTGCCAAACTGTTCTCTGTCCCTGCCAGATGAACTGCCGAGACCGATATGCGGTTCTCCAGTAACCAGAACCACAGCAGCATTGCCTCTGTGCAGAGGGGACGGGAGTGCGTGCCACCTTGTTTGTTTAAGTAGTGCATGGCCACTGTGTTGTCCGTTAGAATCAGGACATGCTTCCCATTGAGAGACAGAGAGAAGGCCCTCAGGGCTAGCCTGATGGCTCGCAACTCCAGCCTGTTGATGTGCCATCTGGCTTCTGTCGCTGACCGAAGGACGCTCACCTGCAAGTCCTCGCAGTGAGCGCTCCAACCGAGATGCATCCGCGACCGCTTGGGTCTGAGGCAAAGGAGGCCAGAAAGGTTCCCCCACCATAAGATTGCTGCATTTGTCCCACCAGTCGAGGTCCACTTGGTTGGACACGAGAGGATCCGTAGGGCTCCCATGTATGGTGACAAATGGTCCGTTAAGAGCCACTGAAGGGATCTCATGCGCGGCTGGGCCTCTGGCATTAGAAAAATCCAGGAGGCCATAAGACCTATGAGGCGGAGGAAGGAAGACTCTAAACTAAACTGGTAAAGTGGTGTGGTTTCAGAAGGAACAAGTTACTTACCTGTAACTGTTGTTCTCCAGCATGGGTCTGGCATCGATTCACATGCTCATGAATATTCCCCGTGGTCAGGCTGGGGAGCCATCTGGAATCCTCGGTAAAGAAAAAAATCAGTATCAGGTTCGTTTCTGATCTGTCTTTCTTAGTAGTAACCAATCACTGGTCTCTGCGTCATACTGACCACAGCCAATGACTACCCTCTACCTAAGCACCGCCTCTGGCAGCCATCTTCAGATTTGGAAGCACGTGAAGTGGCAGTATAACCAAGTGAAGAGCCGCAGAGGGGTAGGCGGGAGGGTTCGCATGTGAATCCATGCCAGACCCATGCTGGAGAACAACAGTTACAGGTAAGTAACTTGTTCCTTCTCCAGCATGGGGTCTGGCATGGATTCACATGCTCATGAATAAAGAATACATAGCAGTACACACATGTACAACCACGGGAGGTGGCAAAGGCTCAACATTAAGCATTACATCAAACTCAACATTACGCATCTTACCTCCTCACCAGGCTCACCTCAGGCGAACAGGTTGCGCAGCACTGCTTGGCCGACCGTGGACTCCTCCCTGGAATCCCGATCGACGCAGTAGAATTTCGTGAAGGTGTGCGTCGACCTCCACGTAGCAGCCCTACATATGTCCAGCAGGGGCACACCAGAAAGGAATGCCGTGGTAGCTGCGATCGCTCTGGTGGAATGGGCTCTCAGACGGCCAGGCAGCGGTCGGTTTGCCAACCGATGACAGTACATGATACAGCCGGAGAGCCATCTGGAAATGGAAGCCTTCGAGAGAGCCTTCCCCTGATTGACAGGTCCAAAGTTCACAAAGAGTTGTGACGTCTTCCGAAAACACTTTGTGCGGTCCACGTAGAACTTCAGCGCTCTAGCCACATCCAGCGAGTGCAAAGTCCTCTCAGCCGGCGACGAAGGCGACGGGAAGAACACAGGCAACACCAAGGGTTCGTTGAGATGGAAGTCCGACGGTACCTTGGGCATGAAGGAGGGGTGCGTCCTGAGCACTACCCTCGTGTCGTGAAAAGTCAAGTACGGGGCCTTGCAGGAAAGGGCCTGGATCTCCCCCACCCGTCGTGCGGAGGTGATGGCCACAAGAAACGCTGTTTTCCACGACAGAAACTTCAACGGGGCCGAGTGCAGAGGCTCGAACGGAGGTCCCATGAGCTTGGTCAGCACCACGTTGAGCTCCCACGCCGGGGCCAGAGCCTTCACCGGCGGGAACGATCTGAACCGTCCCTTCATGAACTCTTTCACCAGACGATGAGACCACAAGGACGTCCGCCCCGTGGTTCTGGTGTATCGGGAGATCGCAGCAAGATGAATCTTGATGGACGCGTGTGCCAGACCAGCTTTGGCCAGCGTCAGCAGGTACGGCAGTACCTGGGGAGCCGTAATCCGTAGAGGGTTAATCTTCTGTGCGTGGCACCAGACAGAGAACCTCTTCCATTTGTGTCCGTAGCATTTAAGAGTCGAGGACGCCCTGGCCTTTGCAAGAACCTCTCTGCAGTCGGCCGGTATGTCGTATCCTCCAAACTCTAGCGCTGCAGGAGCCAGGCCTGCAAGTTCAGCGATTTCGGGTCGTGGTGGAGGATGGCGCCTCCTTCCCTGGAGAGTAGATCCGCGTCCACCGGCAGCTTGATTGGCGGGGACGCTGACAAGTCCAGAAGGTCCGGGAACCATATCTGCCTCGGCCACGCAGGTGCGACGAGGATCATCCTGCACCGTGACCTCTTGAGCTGGTTGACGAGCCGGATTAGCAGTGGCAAAGGAGGGAACGCGTAGAGGAACAGACCCTCCCAGGGGAACGAGAAAGCATCGCCCATGCTCCTCATCTGGCGAAACCTGCTGGCGAACCTCCGGCACTTGGAGTTCGTCGCCGTCGCGAACAGGTCGATCTGGGGTGTGCCCCACCGTCGGAAGAGGCGATCCACTAGATCCTGCCGTAGTTCCCACTCGTGGCACGAGCGCAGCTCCCTGCTGAGTGAGTCGGCAATGGTGTTTTTTATCCCTGCCAGATGAAACAGCACCAGAAACATCCTTTGGGCGACGGCCCAATGCCACAGGTCCTGCGCCTCCTTGGACAGTGCTGGGGACCTGGTTCCGCCCTGTTTCCTGATGTAAAACATGGTGGTGGTGTTGTCGGTGAAGATCCTCACCACCTTGCCCTTGAGGGACGGAAGGAAGGACCCGAGGGCCCAGAACACTGCACGGAGCTCCAGGACGTTGATATGGAGGGACTTCTCCGGCGGGAGCCAAAGGCCTCTCGCGTGCAGATTTTCGGTGTGCGCTCCCCACCCTTCCAGGGAGGCATCCGTGGTCACTGTCTCCTGGTGGTCTGGGGTCTGGAAGTCCATGCCCGCCGTCAGATGCGCGCGGGTGCCCCACCACCGGACCGCTCGGCGGAAACTCTCGTCGAGTGTGATCCTCTCCTCGAAGCCGCCCGTCGTTTGGATCCAGCGCGCGTCCAGGAACTCCTGCAACGGGCGCATCCGGAGCCTGCACATGGGAATGAGGTAGATGCAAGAAGACATCATTCCGAGGAGGGACTTGATGGACCTCACCTTGGCCGCGTCGGAAACAAACATCCGCTGTACCTTGCCCAGGATGGACCTGGTCCTTTCCTCCGACGGGGAGGCCAGAAGGGACACTGTGTCGAGCTTCGCTCCCAGAAACAGTGCGTTTTGCGCGGGTACCAGGTGGGACTTGGCGTAGTTCACGGAGAACCCCAGGTCCGTGAGAAGTTGGACGGTCCTTGCCGTGTGCTCCACGGCGAGCTCCCTCGTCTTGGCTCGGATGAGCCAGTCGTCCAGGTAGGGGTAGACGTGGATCCCCTCGCGGCGCAGCTGCGCCGCCACCGGTGCAAGGCACTTGGTGAATACCCTGGGTGCCGACCGTAGTCCGAAGGGGAGGGCTTTGAACTGGTAGTGACGCCCTTGGACCAGAAACCTGAGGAATTTTCGGTGCCCCTTTAGGATGGGAATATGGAAGTAGGCATCCTCCAAATCCAACGACGACAGGAAGTCTCCTTCCTCCAGCTGACCCAGGACGTGCTGGAGGGTGACCATCCGGAACTTCTGCGCATTGATGAACTTGTTCAGACGTCGCAGGTCTAGGATGGGGCACCATCCTCCCGTCGTCTTCTTCACGAGGAAGTATCTCGAGTAAACTCCGGAGCCCCGAAGCCTCTTTGGGACGAGTTCGATGGCGCCCTTCCTGAGCATCGCCCTTATCTCCAGGAGAATCTGAGGGACGTGAAGCTCTTTCCTGGCCACGGGGGGGGGACGCGCGGGCACCTTCTTTGAAACTCGAGCGCGTGGCCCCGGGCTAAGGCGTCCAGCACCCAACGGTCGGTGGAGATGAACTCCCACACGCTGACGAAGCTCGCCAGCCGGCCTCCCACCGGGGTGCTTCGGTGGGGGCCCGACCCCACGGCCGGTTCAATCCTGTTTCGACGAGGCTTTGCCACCTTGACCTCCTTGGCGACGACAGCGGGGTCCGCCAGACTTGCCTCGTCCTCTGTAGGCCTCCTGAGACGACGAGCGGGCCGCTTGACGGTAGGTGGAGAAACCGCCGCCGGAACCTTTGGAGGCGCCCTTGCCTCCGCTGCTCCGAAAGGCCGTCCGTCGTTGCTGCAGAACCCCAAGGGCCCGGCTCGTCTCAGTGTCCGCTTTAATGGCCTGAAGGGAATCGTCCACTGTTTTCCCAAACAGGTTGTTCCCATCGAACGGCATGTCCAGGACTCTGGTCTGTACGTCTTGACGGAAGTCCGTAGCCTTGAGCCATCCACGCCACCTAAGGCACACGCCGTTGCCCAACTGGCGAAACCCAGTGTCGGCGATGTCTGTCGCAATAGTGATGGCGTGGTCCGACGCCACCTCACCTTCCTGTAGGATCTCCAGGGCATCCGCCCTCTTGTCGTCCGGTAGGAAGTCCAGCAGGGGAGCCAGTTTGTACCATAGCTCCCTGTCGTAGCGGGCCACGATAGCCAAGGTGTTGGCCGCTTTAATCGTCGTCGCTGCAGACGAGATGACCCTGCGTCCCATAGCGTCCATGACTCCTCTGAATCGAGTGCTGGCTGCTGCAGCCATGACTCCTCTGAATCGAGTGCTGGCCGAGTATGTGTGAATGCTGCAAGTGGAGTGAATAAACCCCTCCGTGTGTATAGATTGACTCTGTACTTTATTGCTTGATGGTATGGATGTTTCCATTTCAACTTGTTCATTACTGAATCGTGAACTGCAGTCTTGATCCCTACATTTGTGGAGGTGTGGCGATACTCTAGCGGACTGTGACGCTTTGTTGAAGTATTGATTTCTCATTTGGAGGGAAACCAGCAAATTTGTCATCCTGTGACGTGCTTTGAAGTTTCACCATTTAAAGGCTTGGAGGTCGTTTTCCTTTTACCCTCTTGGGTGCCTGAATCTACCCTTTCAACACGGTGTGGAAGAGATTAGTGGATGCTTTTAAATTTATTCCCTGAAGAATGTTCGCCTGAACTGGGCAGTTAAGAACAGAAACATGTTTGGGATGCTTGTTGTTTTAGTGACACATTGAGATTTTTTTGTGTGTTATGTGATAACTTCTGTGTCGTATAAATAAGTTATCTGATGTTTTAGATTTGTTTTATATTTGTTTTTTAATGTTTAGTACACTGTGTTAGATGAGGGTAGTGTTTTTTGTTTAAATTCAGTTTGAATTATTTGAATAATAAACTTGTCAGACATTTGTCTAAATTAGTTATAGCAGACGGTCCATTTTTTCAGGACTAGTGATGCTGGAAAACCTTATAGAGTTCCTGTGTGAGGGGGTTGGAGGCAAGTACACAACACGTATCATCTTGCTCTTTATTGTATTACGTACAGATCAGTGCCGCAGAGGTGATCAAAGGGTGACAGTATCCGGTCCATCAGCCGGTGAAAGGTCGCTGGGGCCCCATGAAGTCCGACGGGAAGGGCTTTGAAGTGAAATAGTCCTCTGGGATGGAGAAAGACATCTTCTCCTTATTAGAGGGTTTCAGTGGCACCTGCCAATAGCCCTTCATTAGATCAATCGTGGAGATATAGACAGCCGTTCCCAGTCTGTCGATGAGGTCGTCAATGTAAGACATCGTATAGTTATCAAACTGGGATACACCGTTCAATTTCTAGAAGTCTATACAAAACCTCCACGACTGGTCTGGTTTGGCCACAAGGACTATTGGTGATGACCACAAACTCTGTGATGGTTCAATTATAACTGCGGCTAACATTTTCTCCACCTCATGGAGGACCTCCTCCTTCCTTGCCTCTGGAATTCAGTAAGGCCTCATGTTAATCACCTTACCTGGGGTGTGCAAATGTAATGTTAATCCCTTTCACTCACCTGGGTTCAATATGGAAGACATCCATAAATTGATCTATTAGATCCTGGATGTACTGCTGTAGTTACTCTGGTAAATCAGAAGGGACTTGATTATTGTCAGATTTCTCCTCAGCTAATAAGGTGGCAATTAGGACAGAAGAGGACCCCACCGGGTCTTTCTTACACTACTTTAAAAGGTTTATATGATATATTTGGGTTTGGAGTCTTCTGTCTGGCTAGGCGACCCTATAATTATAGGGACCTGTCTTCTCTAATATTTCATAAGGTCTGTACCTTCGTGAAAACATTTTGAGCTCTGAGGTGGGTAAGAGGACCAACACTTTTTGTCCAACGGTTAAGGACCGTAACACTGCCTTTTTGTTGTAATGGGTCTTTTGGCTTTCTTGAACCTGTCCTAGATATTTTTTGACTAGGTCCTGCACGATAGCCATGTGCTCTTTAAGCCATTGGGCCGTTTGGGAATACTGCCTCTTCCCACGGAGCATGTCAAAAACATCTTGTGGGTCAGGTATGTAAAGGAGATCAAAAGGTGAGAACCCCAGCGAGGCCTGGGGGGATTTTTCTGATAGCAAAAAGGGCCCAAAGAGATAATTGTGTCCAGTTGCATCCATCTGCATTCATTTGTTTTTTTAGAACATTCTTTCGGGTTTTATTAAAATGTTCTACTATGTAGTCTGTTTGAGGGTGGTAAACAGATCTGCTTCACTTCCACCATCAACTTTGACATAAAGGTACTCCCTTGATCAGTCAATATTTCTCTCGGAAAGCCCACCCATGACAGAAAAGGGTTTATGTGTTGAATCTGTTGTGAGGTATTATTTTTCATTGGGCAGGCCTCCGGATACAGAGTTGCATAATCTAGAATGACTAGAATGTACTTATTCCCTAGTTTGGATGGTTCTAATAGTTCAACTATGTTCATTCCATTTCTAGAGAAGGGTACATCTATTATAGGGAGAGGTTCTAATGGGGCTGATGGAGGGGAGTGCACTGTTTTCTGACATAGGGGGCACCAGGCTACGAAGTTCTTGACGTCAGCGTGAACCTTTGGGCAATAAAACTTGTTGATAACCTTCTCCTGTGTTTTTGTCATTCCCAAGTGCCCCAAAGTTAAACGGGCATGAGCTACATCTAAGACAACTCTCCTATGACTACTAGGAATGACAACCTGGGTGCTGGTTATCCCTTCCTGTGCGAGATCTCCCCGATAGAGAATACCACTTTTCAGAAACAAAATGTCCCATCTTTAGACCTTCTTTCTTCTCCGGGAACTACCATTATGAAAGCTTCTGACAGAATAGGGTCCTTTCGCTGAGCGAAATCTATGTCAGGCATGATCTCTGCCTCTTCACCTGTGGTAGGGTTTGCTGGGGTCACGATAGATAAGGGTTCTTCATCAGCCTCTCCAAAAACCATTAGAACCTCTTTCTGTGCGCTCTTGTTCCTGAACTTCTATGGGTATGGGAAAGAGGGCCCCTTGTAAGATTCCCTAGGTGATTTTCTCCTCAGTTTTCACATGGTATGTTTGTTTACAATTGTTCTGAATTCACATTTTTACGACACCTCAGTAGTCTGGACCTATTACTCCCACCATTACGTTCAAGCCGTATCTCCAAGATAAGATGGATTTAAGATACTAGGTGGATGTAGTAGCGCTTAGGTGGGCACAGGATTAGCCCTGTGTAGATCAACTGGCGTTCTACCTCTATATAGACATCCAGACTACTGTGTAGGTCGAAACCTGTAGACTCACTAGCAGCAACAATGGGACCAGTGGCCTGGCTGCTAAGTTTGCAGTATTTCAAAGTTCCCCAATTTATATCAATTGTCAGATCCCAGACCTGACACCATATGTAAGGGTGTTGAAGAAGGAAGTTGACAATTGTGACATGTTGGTTGCTATACACTTATTTATAGTAAAAGAAACCTTCAATATCCCTATCTCCTAAAAGGTGTTTCCCCTGCCTCAAACTGATACTAAAATATCTGTCAGAATGTCTGTCAAAACCAAACTACACTGTCATGTGTCACAACCTACTTCTATTCATTACACTACTACTAAAGAACAATATAATCCAACAGAAAGTTCCTTCTCTGGGTGAGGACTCCCTTTCCTGGTATTTGGGTGTTGTTCCCAAAATGATTTCTTGAAAAAAGTGTACCATAGGGAATGACTCCCTTCTCCTGGTGTTAGAGTTATTTTCTTTATCGTTCAAACTTTGGGTTTATCTTTGCCATTCTCTTACGGTATCAGCAAAGTCCCAAGTCCTTCTCTGGGTTTCAGTGAACATCTCTACCACTACGATGAGAAAGATTTCCTCTTATGTCTGTTCTACTGGTGTTAGGGTCCCAGACCGTACTCTGGTGGTCAGTGGGTTTATCTCTGCCACAAGGAAGGTTAGTTTGGACGCAGAGCTGACCCCTCTCTGCCCCAACAGTCATATTACTACTTGTGAGCCGAGGGAGTCTCAACTACCCTGCTTGCACACGTGTCCCTTTCGGGTATCCCTTACTACCCGATATCTTCACTAGGGCTTGGTACGTCACCGGGGCTTCCGGGGACTGAGGCTAATTTCTCCATCTCTTCAGGCTGTTGTCCTCTGCTCTTGCTGCACCAAAGCGTCTCGGCAGGCAGCCCTGCTTGGCTCTGCTTCTCCTTGGTCTCGTGCCGAGGTCCGCTCCAGAGAGTACCCAGGTCGACCCTCAGCTGCTTGCTGGCATCCTTCGTTCTTCTCTTCCTTGGTTCTGCTGTCCAGGTTTGAATCTCTGGAGCGGGACAGTCTCCACCTCTGCTTCTTCTCCCAGCTGATTTTTAGTCTATCATCTCTTCCAGTCCCTCCCTGGTGGATTGTCAAAGTCCTTTGTTTAATTTGATACCTTGATCTTTATGTCTCTTCAGGGCCACCTCGTACTAGCACAGCCAGTAATCATGTCTTCTGTGCTCTTCGCCGCAGTATTTTCTCTTGGCTGTATCCCAAGTAATACATTGGTCCACTCTCAAAGAAGTGGCTGTGAATGGGGACAGGGATTCGGGAAGGTTTGGGTGGGACATTGTTCAACCGGCAATACCCTAGGCGATCGTCTTTGTCCCCATAAGTGAAATCCCTCCCGCATTAAACCACCCCAGGGGGACTATTGGGTAGCAGCCGCACCTCCCTAGCCCCATGGGAATGGGATCTCCCCCCCCCCTTGGGGAGAAGGGACGATAATTGGCAAATCGTGACAGTTCATATTAATCACTGTAGTTGGAAGCCCCATGCTGAAGAACAATAGTCACAGGTAAGTAACTTGAACCTTCTCCAGTATGAGGTCTGGCATGGATTCACATGCTCATTAATAATGAATAAATAGCAGTACAAGATTACACAACCACGGGAGGAGGCAAGGCTCAACAGAAGCAATTACACTTACCCCTGGAACAGACTAGCCTACAGCAAACAGGTTATGTAGCACTGCTTCGCTGACTCGGGAGTCCTCTCTGGAATCCCTGTCGACGTAGTAGAATTTCATGAAGGTGTGCATGGACCTCCACATAGCAACCCTGCAGATGTTGAGCAGGGGCACACCAGATAGGAGCGCTGTCGTCACAGCGCTTGCTCTGGTGGAGTGGGCTCTCATCCGATGACAGTGCGTGATGCAAATACAGAGCCATCTTGAAATGGAAGCCTTGGACAGGCCCCATAGTTCACAGGACCAAAGTTCAAGAACAGCTGTATAGTCTACCGAGAACTCTTGTGCGTGTCACGTAGAACTTCAGTGAACAAGCAACATCCAGCGAGTACAAGGGACTTTCCTCCAGCGACAAAGGTTTTGGGAAAAAAGCAGGTAACACCAAAGGCTTGTTGCAGTAGAATTCTGACGGAACCTTCGGCATGAAGAAGGGGTGCATACGTAGCATCGCCCTCAATTAGTGGAAAGTCAGGTACCGTTTCTTGCAGGAAAGGGCCTGGATCTCACCTACCATTCTGGCAGAGGTGATGGCCACAAGGAAAGCCGTTTCCCACGAGAGAAACTTGAGCGGGGCCTGATGCAGAGGCTCGAAGGGAGCCCACATGAGCCTCATTAGAACCACGTTAAGTTCCCACGCCCGGGCAGGAGCCTTCACCGGCGGGAAAGATCTGAAAAGTCCACTGAGAAACTCCTTGGCGAGTCGGTGGAACCAAAGTGAAGATCTTCCTGGTGAACTGGTGTAGCAGGAGATAGCTGCCAGATGTACCTCGATGGAGGCATGTGCCAGTCCGTCCTTGGCCAAGGATAGAAAGTATGCCATGGTCTGTGGGGCAGTGACACTCAAAGGGCTAATCTTCTGTGACCGGCACCACGTAGAAAAACGCTTCTACTTGTGACCCGAGTACTTCGATGTCGTTGACGCCCTAACTTTGGCGAGGTTCACCCTGCAGCTGCTGGCAACTCATATCTTCCACACTCTATGGCTACAGGAGCCAAGCCCTCCGGTTCAGCAATCCTGGGTCATGCTGCAGGATTGTGCCGCCTCCTCTGGTGAGAAGATCCAGAACCACTGGCAGCTTAACCGGAGGTGACGCTGACCGGATGAGAAGGTCCGGGTACCAAATTTTCCTCGGCCACACAGGGGCGATGAGCATCATCCTGCGTTGACACTGAGTGTGTTGACTCGTAGCAGGAGGGGGAACAGAGGAAACGCATACAGAAACAGCCCTTCCGACAGGAAGAAGACGTCCCCCAGGCTCCTCGGTTGGTGGAATCTGCTGGCAAACTTCAGGCATTTCGAGTTCGCCTGTTAGACGGGAAACCATACTGTGCCTTCCTTATTGTATATATTGGCCCAAGCCCAGTCGCTCTGCAAGGAAATCCGCGCTTCAAGGTTCTGACCTTAGATCGATTAAGCCGCCGTTTTAGGTTCATCCGCCATTTTGATTCTCACTCCAAAGTCACCCTGTGTTCTAAAATGGTGGATAGTGTTGTTCTGCTTGTAACATGGCTGTCTTGACCTCTGTACAGGAGTTAATGCATAAACTGCCCATAGGCCAAATGTTAGGGTCATGTAATGAGACCTTGTCCTTCGTTGACCTGTAGATCGAGGATTACCTGTGCCTACAATACTAATCCATGAGCATATATTAAGCACAAAACTGTTTTAACAATGAATCTGAACACTTGCTTAACTGCATTGTATGAAATATGTACGAAGGCTTAATGTTGAATCCAAAGAGACACTGTTGCTATTGTAACCTATTGGAGTATGTATTAAGGATAATCCATAAATGTATAGATGCATAAATTAGGAACAAACTCGGCATGAACCCCTAGCCCGAGAAATGGTTAACCTGCAAGTGAGCTGGACATTATGTTACAAATTATATAAAAAGCACAAACATTCTGATGTACAGTCCCACTCGCTTCACACACCGAACAGGGCTGGTATTCGCTGTGTTGTACTGAGGGCCTGATAGCCATCTGTTATTTTGTCCTTTGAAAAATGTTCAGTTATAGAATAAAGATCTGTGCATCTTTGTAAGCCTGTGTTGGTGTATTTCCTTTTGGGGTACTCGGCCTTGATACTCTCTTTTTTGCTTTTACAGATGGCGCCCGAATAGGGACCCTCAAGATTGATGCCAGCTCGTTGAAGGTTGATGCGACTATCGGACCGGGATCGGACGGTCTAAAAGGGGACCCCTTACTTGGATGAGAAGCGACACCTCAGCAGAGCTGCATGGCCCGAGTCGGCATCTTGACGAGGGTCCACATATCGAGGCGGGCAGATTTGCTGAAATAGCCAAACACGAGGGTCCTTTGTTAGAAAGTTTGTATCCGATCGGACCTCCTTAGGATTTGATCAGGTGAGTCGTGACCCGATTCTTAAGTATCCTGATAATTTGTTTTGGCGTATTGCACTTGCAAGTACAATTATTGACCAGGTAACACCAGTAATCTGATATGCCTGGGAAATTGTCTGCCTGCTTCCGGGCATTATTCCGCAAGGACAGACAATCTTTGGAATTTGGTCGACCGGCACCAATGGAGGGGTTGCCGGCATGTACTATGTACTGTAAGCACGGCATTGGTAGTATAGTATTTAATGATATTTGGCACAGACAAACTAGACATGCCTCCGAACTTCAGTGGCCAATCAATGGTAGTTTTGAAATCCCTCGTATTGAATACTTAGAATCTATATTATTGAAGGAAAAGGCTAGACCTGCAGCATTTGATGTATTACAGAATTGGAAGAAAGAAGCTTTACAACAGCTCAAAAGTAGAGAAAAACATGCATGCCGTCATTTGACAAACGCTGAAAAAGCGTTGTCATATGACCAAGATAAACAGTCTAAGTCAGCTAGGAATATGGATAGGGCTTTCTCACTTGGTATCCAGAAAATCTATCCTTCTAAAGACTTTCATGTTTCTGATGAACTTATTGATAAATTGTTAAATGAACGAAGGCCTGGTGCCACTGCGCCACCTCCTTAAGTTCCTCTTCCTGCTGGTTTGCCTCTTCCTGCTGTTATTCCTCCTCCTGCTCCTCCTATTGTTCCTCCTGCTGTTCCTCTTCCTCCAGTCGTTGCCCCTCCACCTTTGCCAATAGCACCTCCATACCCAGATGTTCAAAACTTTGCCTACTCTCCCTCTTCCAAGTGATTCTACACCGCTTGTAGTAGATCGGGGGGCGGGATCGAGGGCTGTCACTCGTAATACTGCATCTCCAGAGAAAAAACCTGAGTTAACTGTGTGGGCTAAGCATTGCATGGAGAGGGGTGATCAAGCTAATGATTTTGCTACACTTTCTAATATAGACAATTTTCCTGAGAAAAACATTTTTATTGAGGGATTAGGGATTCATTTGTGTGTAATGTGGGACAGGTTAACTGATACAGATCTCCCACAAGGATTGAGGGATCTGAATATTTTAGCGTCCTCTAGGGATACTGCGGAGAAAGTGCAAGAGCATGTTGAGAGGGTTCTTGAGTATAGAAGGGAGCCGGGAAGGTTACGGAATGAAGATGAAGATGGTGATAGTTGGGGTGTTATGTTCGTACAGAAACGGTTCCTTCCTTGTCGTAAATCGATAACTGAGGAAACACAAATTTGGATGAAAGATGCGATTAGATGGATCTCAGACATGGCGATAACTCCTGTCGAAGTATGACACGTATAGTCAGTATACGCCAGAAATGCAGAGGAAAGTGATACAGGTAATGGTAGAGTACCTACAGGATGAGTGTGTAAAAAGAAAGATTAGTTGTCGCGCAGATTTATTGAGTATTTACAAGAGAGCTTTTTCATTTGACACTTCTTCAGCGGCTTTAGCGCTAAATTTACCTCTGTTGCTTAGTAAGCGTTCGGAGTTGCCTACTTCTCAGTTGCCTATGAGAGAGGTTCCTCCGACGTTTGTCCCAAAAGCAGAGATTCCTGCTAACGCTGTAGCAGGTACGCCAGCTCAGGCAATCCCTGCACATTATGTGTCACAGTTTGTTCACGTCCCGTTCTCGAGACAGGAAGTGAACACCACCAAACAATCTATTCTCGACATTAGGAAGAATCCGATGGGGTTCTACAAGGAAATGGAGTCTGTTCTGCAATCATCGGTGTTCACTCTAAGTGATATCGATTTGTTATTTCCTGTACACCTACCTGTTGATTTGTGGAAGCAGATTAGAACTGTGGATGATGTACCAGGGTTTGGAGATACATGGACTAACATGATTAGGCTTGATGGAGAAAGCCCAGCTGGCGAAAGACCGCCTCAGGTAATACTAACCTTGCCTGACAGAAGTTACAAAATTGAAAACTATAATTCCTGAAAAGAGAATTATTTGGGACAAGCTTACTGCCTGTGTCCAAGGGAAGTCTCAGGGTGCTCCCGGGTTCTTTAATCGGTTCGAACAGGTATTTTCAGATTTCAGTGGACAAGACTTAGGCACAGAGTCTGGGTTAAGATTATTTGTCGACAAATTTGTGCGTGCATTGCTGCCTGACATCCAGTCGCAAATAATGTTCTCCGAAAGCGCTTGGCAAGCGAGATCTCAGTCGGAAGTACTGCACATGGCTCAGTACTATGAGAAGCGTGTCAATAATGAAAAGGAAAGAGTTGAAAAGAGAAAAGGTGACTTGAAGACAAAGGTATTATTGCAGCAAATTGTTAGTGGGCCTAGAGGGGATGGTATGCAAATTAGAGGTCAGTATGTTCCACAGGGTAATACGCCCTTGGGTCCTGTAAACATTAACCAGTGTGCTTATTGTAGACAAGAGGGTCATTGGCGTGCACAATGCCCGATCCTCCGACAGAGGTCAAATAACACATTTGGGAATATGGGTAGACGATCCAGAGGCCGCCCAGGTGTAGGGGGTCCGGGTAGAGGTTTGTTTTCCTAGGATTCGTAGCAACCTTTTTCGCAGGACAAACAGGCATCGAATGTGGATAGTAGAAA
The DNA here is from genome assembly GCF_040938575.1 of Ambystoma mexicanum. Lineage (NCBI taxonomy): Eukaryota > Metazoa > Chordata > Amphibia > Caudata > Ambystomatidae > Ambystoma > Ambystoma mexicanum. The sequence goes on from NC_090933.1 coordinate 1,118,238,602, forward strand.
CATTTTTGACCATCCTTCTGCTACTTACCTCTCTGAAGAACTTCCTTTTGACGACATTCTGTTTCGCTAGGATTGCCCGAAGCAGGGTATGGAACCAATGCCTATTCCCGTTAATCTACGTTGAAATGTTAGTGGGGAAATAGGAAACATCTATTCTTGATAGATACAGGGGCACAGAAGTGTCCCATTGATCATTCTCGGGTTCCAAACATTCCATTGTCAGGGCAAACCAATGTTTCTGTAGGGTTTTCTGGCACACCAGTTGTCTGTCCGATTTCTTCACCGGTACCTATTTCTTTAGGTCCCTTTAAGGACCATTGTCCATTCCTTTTGACTACCAATTGTGGAGAGAATTTGTTGGGGTTGAATCTGTTAAAGGAATTAAATGCGGTAATTCACTGTTCTTCTGATGGAGTGCGTTTGACGATTTCACCACAGCAACTTTCTGTCTCTCAATTCTTGACCAGACCTTTGCCACCGGAATTTAGTGAGGTTCCGATTTATCTGGGCCATCAATGTGTTGGGTGTCCTGACCCACGTTTGGACTATTATGCTGCAACATTTGGTGCTGTGGGCTTAGGAAACCCAAGAGAGCGGAAAAGCCCACATTTGCGCCAGAATCCTGGACAACCGTGCAGTCTTTGCGCACAACAAAATGGTCGCCTGACCTGCCACCCACCAGAGTGAGCGTGAGGGGCCAGGAGTCCCATGAGTGAAATGTGTGCCAAAGGAAAAACAGCAGTACCGGTGGGTAAAAAAAGAAAAGCGCTTTGAAATCACCTTTGTTTCTCTGAAATGCAAGCTAAAAATGCCTATTTTAAACATTGCAAGATATGCAAAAATCTCAATGAACACCACCAGACATTTGGCAGAATGTAGTCTTGTGTGCATACAAAATCTGGAAAGAGAAAGAGCCCAAAACAAGGTTTATAACAAAACTGGCTGAGCTGTGGATGTCAGCAGCCGAAGTGAAATTGGACTGAAAGACACTAAAATCTAAATGTTTAAAATAAATGAGTGACCTACTGTTGAGTGTCATATAGTTTGCAACTGTTAAATGTCATAGTTTTGAACTTAAAATCAGCGTTCTAGCTGCATGTGTAAAAATTGTAAGTTTGATTTGGATGAAGAAAAACTGGGAACCAAAGTGACATTTAGCTGAAGCCTGGCTTAAGAGCGTGAATTCTGCCCGGCAACTACCCCCGACAGGAGTTGAAACTTGATCAGCAGCTGTGTTCCCAGGCCTGGCTGCATTCTACTGCCCCTCCCAAAAGGAGATGACACCTCTCTGATTGAATTAGGGGAGTGGCACCTGGGGACTACAGGAAACTAAACAAAGCACTGTCCTTGGCTCAGGCAAATGTTATATTGGGGGGGGGGGGGTCGTAAAATCGCTTCCTCTTGGGAGAAGTGGGAGGAGAAGTGCCCCTGTGAGAAAGCTGAGCTTGGGGGAAGTGGATAAACCAGAAATTCCACCATGTGCTTTGGGAAACCACACCCCTTTGGGGCCAGAGCATAATTTTAAAAAGATGGATAATTCATAGTGCGGACTATAATATCTATAATAATATCATCATTCTTGTGATTTTTCTGTGCACATTTTAAGAGGTGTCATGACTCTGTGGTATGTTATGGGGAGTATTAGCGGAAAATAAGGTTGTTACTCCAAATGTATGCATGTTAAAAATCTGACACTATCATCTGAAACCCATATCCCTTGTGCACATTTGTGTAAAATCTGGAAAAGTTTAGAGGTCGTTATCTGGATGAAAAGGGCAGAATTCTGTCAAAAGTGGACACGACATCTTACAAACACAGGGATCGGATGGTTTGGTGCTACAGAAAATATGTTAACTGGACATATAATATTAGAAAAATGATACATAGATAAATGGGTATTTGGATCAGAAATAGATTTGTGTGCAATTTGACAAAGGGAGGATCCTCTGACCATAAACCTACCTCATCACACTGACTCACTGTTCCCTTCTCAAATCAGGTCAAAGAGAAATCCTTGATCTATCAAATCGTGAGTGGGTTGGGCAAAGAAAGTTAGCATCCACACCCATTTTCAAAAGAAAAGAAAAGAGCCACTGGAAGCCAGGCAGGGGCATTCACTTTGACTTTCTTGCGGGACGCTTTGCCAGGAGACTCCAGACTTCAAATCCATCAATCTCCAGAGAGACCAGAGATCCAGAGCTGACCCAGATCGCTGTGCAGTGCTGAGAGCTGACCCAGATCGCTGTGCGCAGAACCAGTACCGGAGTCCAGACAAACCTGACCAGATCGGGGACGGAGGCCCATTCCTTTCAAAATTATAGTGTGAGTATTCAGCCAGAACTGTGCAAAACCCAATCTCTTAGTTTAAAATAATGTAATTCAACTATTTTAACCTATTGAGAACTGCACCATAGGAATCGTGTCATTCTGTCATTCTAAAGCTGCAAAACTGTCATCTGTCATTTTGAACTTTAAAATTTCATTGAGAATCTACCTTCACAAAATCGTCCGTATCTCCGGAACCGTTTGTCCTAGGACCGAAATAACTTCCATTTTAAAGCTGAGATTCTAAGCTTTCCAATGAGCCCTAAACCGACTTGCTATTCCTTATAGTGCCTCCGTAACTGCGCTCGACTAAATTGCCGCGATTTGACATTTTGCTTCATTCCAGCCACGTGTGAAAACATTTATCTTTTGCTTCCATCACAGAATTCTGTTTTCAACTTGATAACCATCCCTGAATCATTGATAGGGCTGGCCTGAACTGATTTAAAGTATCTCTCACTCACCCTGAACCTCCTATAGGGAATTAAAAGCAATTTGAGTATATTTTTCACTTCATTGCCACCACATTTAAAAGGATTTTTCCTGTGTTTAAAATCAGACCTGTTTTCCTCTAAGCTCGCTGGGGGGAACTGGAACTTTGTATTGCATTTGTGTGTATTCCTGAGAATTGTGTGTGTTACTTGCATCTCCTTACATTGCATAGGGGGGGAGTGAATTGTCTGAGAAAAAGTGACCATATTATCTTTTACTGAAATCATATCAAGTTTATTTCTGTACTGCCTTTTATTCATCTGTGCATCTCCTTGAAACCATAAAGCATTCTCTGATACCTTATTCCCCTGTTCCTAGTCATAAGTCACCAGAACTGTGCTATTGTAGGATTACCTATTGCTGATTACTGCTCATATTCACAAGTGTGATATCAATTATTAATTTATTATAAAAGTGCAATATATATATATATATGACAATGCATTACTTACCGTAAAAGCATTTCTGATGATTGTATCTGCTTAGATTCACATGCTGTGCATAGGTCCGACATCCAGTGGTCACTGCGGAGTATTGCATCTTGTTTTTCGTAGTCGAAAAGGGACGTCGACCGGGCGTGTCTGAAATACTATCCCTATAGTGACGTGTGTTGTACCCACAATCCCTCACGTGTCGAGCTCCCTCTGTTTGCATTTTTCTGTCCTAAGGGAGCCTTCTAGACGTGAGTGAGTACAGAAAAGAGAGATATAAAAGGAAGTCTATGTTCCTTCCATCCGAGCGGGGAGGAAGGGTGGGCGCATGTGAATCTAAGCAGATACAATCATCAGAAATGCTTTTACGGTAAGTAATGCATTGTCTTCTGATGCTTGTTAATCTGCTTAGAATCACATGCTGTGCATAGACTAGCGAGCAGTACCCGGAGTTGGCGGTGGGTTATGAGAAGGAACAGTAGAGAAAAGATGTCTTAGTACTGCCTGACCCACCAGGGAGTCAGATCTCGAGTGTGCATCTAGACAGTAGTGTTTTGTAAAGGTGTGCACAGAACTCCAGGTAGCCGCTTTGCAGATGGACTCAAGGGGAACATTTGCAATGAATGCTATGGACGCCCCCGTGCCTCGAGTAGAGTGTGCTCTAGGCTTAAAGGGCAGTTCTCTCTTAGCAAGAGTATAGCAGAGAGTGATGCATTGAACAATCCATCTAGAAATAGTGGACTTTGAAACTGCATCCCCTTCTCTTCCTGCTGCCACCGAGACGAAGAACTGATTAGTCTTCCTCAGTGATCTGGTTCTTTCCATGTAGAACATGACCGCTCTGCGCACATCTAGTGTATGCAGAGTTTTTTCTCCCAAGTTGGAAGGATTTTGAAAGAACGTTGGCAGTTCTATAGACTGGTTTACGTGGAATTTCGATATGAACTTCGGAGCAAACCTTGGGTGCGTGCGTAGAACCACCTTATCTCTGTGAACTGTAACGAAGGGGTCTAGAACAGAAAGAGCCTGTAGTTCACTTACCCTCCTGATGGAGGTGATAGCTATTAAAAAAGCAGTCTTAAGAGTGAGGTCTTTAAGAGATGCTTTGTGCATGGGTTCGAAAGGTGAGCCCATGAGTCTGGTAAGTACCACGTTAAGGTCCCATCCGGGAGCTGGGTCAGCTATCGGGGGGTGTATTCTCTTTATTCCCTCCATGAAGGCCTTTATAACAGGGATCTTCCACCACGACACCTTGAGTTGGAAAGTGGTGTATGCAGAAAGTGCCGCTAGGTGGACTTTAATGGAATTGAACACTAGACCTGAATCCAACAAGTAGGTCAGGTATAGAACAATATGTGTGGGAGAGCAGTCAATTGGGTTGATGCCTTCCCCTCTGCACCAGATGACAAATCTCCTCCACTTGCTAGAGTAGCAGTGGCGAGTGTTAGGTTTTCTGGCTTCCCTGAGAATGTCCATACATCTCTGCGGGAGCAGTAGTTGTCCGAATTCTATGATCTCAGGAGCCAAGCTGCTAAGTTCATGTTCTGGGGGCATGGATGCAGAGTCCTGCCCTTGTCTTGTGACAGCATGTTGTACGGGCAGGGGAGTTTCACTGGGGGAGATAGAGACATCTCCATCAAGTGAGCGAACCATGGCTGTCGGGCCCACATTGGGGCCACCAGTATCATGGTTACTTGTTCCTGGTGCATCTTGTGCACCACCTTGTTGAGAAGGGGAGTCGGGGGAAAAGCGTAAACAAATTTCCCTTTCCATCGACAGACCGTTCCCCTTGGATTGGTTCTGGGGTTACCTGGAGGCGTAACTTAGGCATTGTGAGTTCTCCAGGGTTGCGAATAGGTCTATTTCTGGGAATCCCCATTGTGTGAAGACGTCGAAGACGATGTCTTCGTGTAGTCGCCATTCGTACTCTTCGGGCAGGGGGAAATCTCTGCTGAGTTTGTCTGCCAGCAGATTGAGTTCCCCTGGTACATGTTCTGACAGTAGGAACATGTTTTGTTTGAGAGCCCACCTCCATATATTTTGGGCCAGTTTGGACAGTCCTGGAGAGTGGGTGCACCCCTGCTTGTTGATGTAGTACATGGCTGTGGTGCTGTCTGTAAGGACCAACACCGTTTTGCCCTGTAGGTGTTCCTGGAAGGCTTTTAGCGCCTTGAACACAGCTAGTAGCTCCAGTAGATTTATGTGTTTGGATGCTACGTTCGGAGTCCACACACCGTGAGCAGTCTGATGGGATAGGTGAGCCCCCCATCCTGTTAGGGATGCGTCTGTGGTTAGAGTGGCTTCCGCCGCGGGTGTGGCAAAAGGTTTCCCTTTTTCCAGGTTTTCCTTTGTCCACCATTGTAGCGAGAGAACTAAGGCCTGCGAGACCACCACTGGATCGTCCCATAATCCGCTGGCCTGACACCACTGGCTGTTGAGCCACTCTTGCATAGTAAGCATGCGCAGGCGCGCGTGAGGTACCAAATAAATACACAATGCCATTATGCCTAGCAAGCGCATTGCTTTGCGTACCGTCACCTCTCGACCGGTCACATATTGAGGGATCTGAAACAGCATGTTTTGGACCCTCTCGTTGGAGGGGAAGACGAGGCCGTCCTTTGTTTGAATTAGAGCCCCTAGGAATTGTTTGATTTGGCTGGGGTCTAGGCTGGACTTCTTTTCGTTGATGGAGAAGCCCAACTGGAACAAAAGGTCTACAGTCTTTTGGGTATTAGAGAAGCAAATTTCGTAAGAATCCCCTGTTGTGAGCCAGTCGTCGAGGTAAGGGTAAACTGGGATAGACAACCTGTGCAGGTGGGCCGCTGCCACTGCCAGTACCTTCGTGAATACCCTTGATGCTATGCCGAAGGGTAGCAATCTGAACTGGTAGTGCTTGCCCTCTATCATAAACCTGAGGTATCTTCTGTGCGCTGGCAACATTAAAATATGAAAGTATGCATCTTTCATGTCCAATGTTGTCATGTAATCTCCCTGTGATAGCAGTGGGATCACTTCCTGTAAGGTTACCATACGAAACTTCTGGGGTTTGATAAACTTGTTCGCTGGGCGCAGATCTAATACAGGGCGCATGGTTAGATCCTTTTTGGGTACAAGGAAGTACACTGAATAAATACCTTCCGTTACCTGAGATAGAGGCACGACCTCTATGGCTCCTTTTTCCAGCAGTTGTACTTCTTGGAGAAGGATGGCAAGGTGTTCCGGTGTCATGCGTCGTCCCCTCGGGGGTCTGTATGTTGGGGAACTGTTGAATTCGATGCAGTATCCGTGGGCTACGGTGGAAAGTACCCAGCGGTCTGACGGTATTCCCTCCCATGCTGGAAGAAAGGATGTTATCCGGCCCCCGACCGGTGTTGCATGGGAGGGGACGCGAATCTTCGCGTCACTTGGTGTTGTTGGGGGCTTGGGAGCCTCTGGGGGTGGACCCCCGCCCTCTCCCCTTGCCCCTGTGCTGTCCTCTTTGGCTGTACTGCCCACTATTGGTCTGGTAACTGGTGGCAGGGTACTGTTGCTGCTGATTCTGCTTTTGGCGTTGGCCACGAAAAAAGCGTGTGTTGCCATAGCCACGTCTGGTAGTGGGCTTAGAGATCTGGTCAAGAGTTTTGATAGTATCGAACTCTTTTTTAGCCATTTCCAGAGCCTCATCCACCGCCTTCCTGAAGAGGTTTGCGTCTTCAACAGGTTTATTTATTAAAGACGCCTGTGTCTCCGGTTTGAACCCTGAGTTGCGCAGCCATACATGGCGTTTTAGGAGTATTCCCTGAACCAGGGAACGTCCCGCTGTCTCAGCAGCATCCAGAGAGTTCTTTACAATACTCTGGTTGACCTGGGTTCCTTCACCAATAGTTGAAAGCAGGCGTGTACGTAATGGTTCCGGCGCTTCTTCAGCGTCCTTGCGCAGTTTGGCCCACTGCGCGTCCGCGTAGCTAGCTAGCAAAGAATTCTTGTTCGCAATTCTTGCCGAAAAGGCAGCCGAGGATGTGACTCTTTTAGCAAGGGCATATAACCTGTTGACCTCCTTGTCAGGTGGTGCCTCACTGGTGGACAGCGGCACCCCTGCCCTCTTCCTTGCATTAGTTACTACAAGGGAATCCGGAATGGAATGTCCCCCGATGTACAGCGGGTCTGAGGGTGAAGGAGTGAAAAGTTTTTCAATCCTTGGATTAACTCCTCTGATTAGTGCGGGTGTGGATAGCGAAGGGATGATTCTTCTCTTCACTGAAGCGAGGAGGGGAATGGTCTGGCTGACTAGGGGTTTCTCCTTAATTACTCTTTCCAGAAAGTCTATTTCCGGAGAGATCTCCCCAGTGTCCAGTTCGAAATGTGCTGCTGCTCTGCGCAACAGGGCATTGAATGTGGGCTGATCGTCAATGGGAGACGTGTTTCTAACAGGTCTCTTGGGAGTGGGAGGGTTCTGGGTGTTCATAAACCTCTCCATTCTCTCCATGCAGAGATGGAGCCTTTCCATGGTTTCATGGGGTACCCCTGAGCGGTCTAGCGGGGGAAAAATTAGTGTTTTCTTGCTGAAAATGGCTGGACCTCTCCCACAACGTCGAGGAAAGTGTCACGTCGCCCTCCGAAAAGCCTTCCGGTGTGCTGGGGGTCCCCCCGACTGAAGGGGGTAGTCCCTGTTTTTCTTCGGGCTTTTTCGGCGTGTCTTTCGACCTTGGCGTAGCGCTCGACGTGTCTTTCGGCGTACGCTTCTGGGCGTCGGCTACAACGATCCTCGCCAAGCTCACTGTGACTCGTTTGTCAGCGGAGGGCTGTGGTTTCGACATTACGGGTGTCGAACGTTCTACGGCGGCGTGCGCTCTCTGCTGGTGCGCGCCGGCCGATGGTTTGGTGGCGGCGCCCTTATTTGCCGAAAGCCCAGTCGCTGGTCGCGGCTGCGAGAGGGGCTTCGAACCCGAACGGTCCGAGGAGGCCGCCGGTGTAACCTGCGTCTCCTTGGGCGCTGATGCTTTCTTCATCTTCGACGAAGAAGAGCAATGGGTTGTGTGTTTATGTGTTGTATCGTGTGCGTCAGTGTCGCTGGGGTGTTCATCCCCATAAGCAGGGTGTGAGCCGAGCCCGTCGGGGCGGGGGACAGCCGACGAAGAGCGCGAGCGCTCTTTAGAGGGGTGTACGACTTCCGTAGCGGAGGTCGTGTTATCACGTTCCTCGTCACTGTCGGTGGTAGCAGCGGCGGGTGAAGACCCGGCCTTAGACATAGCGTAGGCCGCCCACCTCTTGACCCTACGGTCTTTTAGAGTCTTTGGCTTTAGGAGCCGACAAGCCGAGCAACCCTCCTCCACGTGATCGAGGGGCAAGCAGCGGTTACACCGTGAATGCTTGTCCTTCCAAGTAAACTTGCCCTTACAAAGTGGGCAAAACCTAAAGGGTGTCCTCTCCATAGCCGAGGCAATAAAGCGTGATAACTACCCCAAGGGAAAGGAAGGGGAAAAGGAAAGGCATTCTCAGAAAAAGAATCAGAGATGTCCCACGACCCCACTCTCCCTACTGTATTTGGCCTGCGAGGCCAGGCCACGTGTTCGGCAACGCCGACGGATCTCCTCCGTTCGTCCCCTCCGTCGCAGATCTTGCTCGGCGGAGACAGCTTCACCACTGCGTCGAGGGAGGGATCGATATATTAAATCTTTAAACAGGAAAAAACGACCAACGGTCGAGGAGATGGAATCTGCAATGTCTCTCGAGGGGCTCCGCGTAAAGGCGACCAGTAGCTGGGCGGAAAAAAACAATCTGAGGGACCTCGACGCGTGAGGGATTGTGGGTACAACACACGTCACTATAGAGATAGTATTTCAGACACGCCCGGTCGACGTCCCTTTTCGACTACGAAAAACAAGATGCAATACTCCGCAGTGACCACTGGATGTCGGACCTATGCACAGCATGTGATTCTAAGCAGATCAACAAGCATCAGAAACATATATATATTGTTTAATTCTCAAATAAACCTTTTAAATTTGCAAAACAAACTTACTTCTTGGCTCAGTGGAGTCAGGGGGATTCTAAGAGAGGTGTGTTATATAAGGGTCGTCATCCAGAGTACACGAACTGGACATAAAAATATATAAATAAGGGCTTCCCAGACCAGGCACTGACTTAGTGGGATTGCTTGATTGGAGTCATTTAACAGAGGATAATGATGTCGGTGTTTTACAAATTGAACCTGTTAAAATTGTCTTGAAACATGGAATAAAGCTGCCACGTATTCCACAGTATAAGATCTCGGTTGATGGTGAGCAAGCTTTGAAATGCATCGTCTCCGATTTTGTGCATCGAGGGGTGATTGAGGAAATTTCAGGTAGTTTGTGCAATAGTCCGATTTTGCCCGTGTAAAAAAAATGCCGATAATTAAATTCCTTTTAGTTTCATAATTGATCTACGTGCCATAAATAAGATCGTTGCACCACAATTTCCAATTGTGCCTGATGTGACGACAATATTAACTATGATTCCGGCTTCAGCTACTTACTTTAGTGTTGTGGACCTGAAGAACGCTTTCTTTAGTATTCCTATACACAACGACAGTAGATACTTTTTCGCGTTCACCTTAGGGGGACGTTCGTTTAGTTTCACCCGTGCACCGCAAGGTTACATGGAAAGTTCAAGCATCTATAGTAGGGCTTTGAAAGAGCTGCTCGATACCTCAGAGTTGCTCTCTACTTGTACACTGCTTCAATATGTCAATGACTTGCTTTTAGCCGCTGACGGAGAGCACTTGTAAGGAGGGCACTGTGTTGTTACTTATTCACTTGGCTAAACATGGACACAAAGCTTCACTTAAAAAACGTCAATATTGTTGTCAGGAGGTCGCCTATTTAGGCTATTTCCTGTCAAAGGTGGGAAGAAGTTTGACACCTGAACGGATAAAGCTAATTTCTGGCATGTCTGTCCCAAATACGCAGAAAGAAGTTAGAGCCTTGATAGGAATGGCTTCTTACTGTAGGCAGTGGATCCCGAACTTCTCCTTTGTGATCAAACCAATGTTGGCTTTGACGAAGAAGAGCATTTCTTCGCCATTGCCGTGGGACTTGGTACACCAGCAATCATTTGATTTGCTCAAGACTGCACTGTGCTCGGCACAGGTTTTGGGCACACCAAACTATGAAAAGGCCTTTGTGTTGTATGTGTATGAATGTGATGGATGTGCTTTGGCCGTATTAATGCAGGAACATGGAGGGAAGAATAGGCCGTGCGGTTACTTTTCTTCCGCCCTTGATCCTGTAGCATGCGCTTTGCCAAGATGTTTGCGAGCTGTCGCTGCTGCGTCTGTAAAACAGAGCTAGGGAATGGTCCTAGGCCATCCTTTAACCCTAATGGTACCTCACTCTGTAGATGTTCTACTGAACAGAACTCAAACGCAACACCTCACCTCCGCACGGTTAACAAGATATGAATTGATCTTGTTTGCGCCACACATACAAATTAAGTTGTGTTCTTAATCCGGCTGAACTATTACCTTTCCCGCAAGGTACTGCTTGCAGTGACGAAGAGTCACATGACTGCCTTTACACTACCGAACAAGAAACAAAGGGTAGAATCGACCTGAAAGATACTCCGTTGAACAATCCACAAGGGGAGCTGTTTTGCGACGGCTCCTGCTTCAAACTCCCAGATGGTACATCTGCAGCTGCTTATGCAATCACTACACTGAGCACGGTCGTGGAGACGAAGAGAATTACGCATAACTCTGCGCAGGCCACAGAGATTATAGCATTGACCAAAGCTTGTGAACTTTCCGAAAGGGCTTACAGTAAACATATATACTGACAGTCAGTATGCCTTTGGGGTGGTTCACAACTTTGGGAGACTTTGGTCAGAAAGAGGGTTCTTGACTTCACATGGTACAAAAATCCAGCATGGCTCCTTCATAGTACGGCTACTCTCAGCGCTTGCACTCCCTACTCAGCTAGCTATCATAAAATATGCAGCGCATCAGAAGATTGTAGATGATGTAGGAAAAGGGAACACTTTTGCTGATCAGATAGCCCAACAGACTGCCACTGATCTCTCTTCAGACATGTATACTTCAAGGGAAGCCACAAATGCCTGTACTATGGATGAGGGTATTGATGCCTTAAGGGATATCCAAGCTGATGCCACGTTAGAAGAGTGCAAGAAATGGGCTGAGGGCTTGGGGAAATGATGAGGATGATGGGTGTTGGGTGGACAGAGTTGAAGGAAAATGGCTACTTCCTGACGCCTACATTATGATGATGGTTGTTATGGATCATGGTCCCACACACATATGCGCTCGTAAAATTACCAAAATTTTGCAAAAAGTATGGGTAAATGACAAAATCTCTAAAGTAGCAGAATGTTTTGCAGGTTTTGGAAGATCTGTTCCCCATTAGAGTTCTACAGCCTCCAATTCTGGTCTGAGGTAGACATTAAAAAAACGTGGAATGTCTCAGTTCCTTTAGATTTGATAATAATGCCTAACAAGTCAGCAGATGTTAACTTCATCGGTTTACAATTGGCATCAACGCTATCAACCCTCCCTTTGGCCGACCCTGCTATTTGGGTAGCTGGTTGAATGAAGGTTTGGTAGCCCATCTTACGGACTATTTCTACCTTCCATGTTTCTTGTAGACATACAATATGGGCATTAGAAATAAATCCATGCCAATCTGAATCTTTATCCTTGCTCCCTGAGACATTTCACGAAAGGATTTGTAATAGGTTCGGCATTAACCGCATAGATGAAGTAGAATATCCACCTTCCTCTGTTTATTTTTAATTTGAAGGGGTTCCCATCAGTCCAGAATGATTTGGTTCTGCGCCAATTTATTTCGACATGGTGTTGAATGTGAACGGTGTGATCTTTGCCCAGCGGTCTTCGTCTTAGTTGTACAGTGGAGCCCATAGGTGGTAGAGTTCTAAAATCAACTGCAAGGAGATCTTCTACATGAGATTGGTGTGCCAAATAGATCTTAATATTCTATTGAGAGTTCAATGGATCAGGTAACCTTTTGGCATGCTTTATGTCTGTATGAATGATACGTAAACAGCAGTTTTTATGACATAGCCAATGGGTACATTTATTCATCAAAGAATCTGTATTCTCCAATGCGTTCCCGTTAAGTTTAGGGACTGCTGTCATGTACAAACCACTGGGCTCTGGCGTAGTACCCATTGAATTGCAACTTCCCTGTTGCCTGCAGTGGCCTTCTGGCGGTTGTTTCAGTACACCTAGAGCATGATTTCCATGTACATGTTGCTTTATGAATTCACTTCAATAACTCTGCATATTGGTTCTTAAACTTGTGATGTTGCCTTGATACATACTATTATAACCTTGGCTACATCGATTAATGGTCTAATATGTGTACTTGGAGCAGTGCCCTAACTTGCATAAAACACTGCCCCTTGATTGATCCTACGTATAGTTACAGGATTTTGCAAGATGGGGAGTGCAACATTCCCCTTATGAAGATCATACCGAAGATTACTATCTGTGCCTACAATGATCTTAACAAGTATATTAAAAATGTCGAAATCGGAATTTTCACTTCGGACATTTCACTTTTTGCACATCAGTTTTTGATACTGCATACAGCACAGTGTGGTCAAATCCACTGGCACTAATAAAAATGAGCATATCGAAATAGTACACGATTTGGATTCTTTAAGAGCAGAAGATGGCACTTCATTTGGGTTATAAGATCTCAGAGCAGATGGGGGGGTGGGAAACAGGGTTAAAGGGGTGGGGATGTTGGGGAATGAGTAAATGTTCACAATAGACCTTGTTATGTTATGAAAAAACGTCCATCACAAACTAAAATAATAAGTAGTATCACACTGTATGTTTGAACTTTTTTGGTAACGATGTAAAATCAATTAAAATTGTTTTAAAAAAAAAAGATCTGAGCAAATATGTTTGAGTTTTTCCTCTAACTCAACTACTGGATAGTTGAGACAGATTACAGTTATTGCAGAGCAGTAAAACGATTGGAACGTTGAATATCTGGATGCATGGTACAATGGGAAACAAATGGCACTTCATAATTATTTCCCTCCAATTAGCCTAATGGGCAAGGAGTCTGTCATACCAGGAGCAAATAGTTCCTGCGTGATGTGTGGGGCTTGTTTGACATGCGGCTTATTCAAATCAGGAGCAGACATAAGCAATCCTCCAGGCGGCAATCTCAGCCGTTTTATCATTAAGGAAGGCAGGATTCAACATTGGTGAAAGATGTTATTTAACACTTGTCTGGGCAAGGTCCATGAGCAGGAGTTCAATCTCCCAAAAGATATTCTTACCTTGTGAGACATCAGGTATCAGAGCTTCCAAAGGTGGTGCAGGTCTCTTTTTTGGGGGAACCCTTAAAAAGATCCATAATGTTGGCCTCCATTTAAAAAAAGGAGGATAAAAGGCAATATATGAAATTGGTATAAAATAAGATCTTAACACTGTATGAGGAATGCCCAATTGGCTCAAGGTACTTGTCCCAAGTCTGTCTCCCCATACCCGCCACCACAAAACAATAGGTAGATTTTGAGGGATTCAGCAACTGCAACAAATATCAAAGGACATGGAGTGGTTGGTGTTTGCAGAAAATCAAAAGGACCGTTACATCAAGAGAGATAAAGGGGGTAGGTCTCCAGAAGCCCTCTGGCAACAATAGCAACTGTTGCACCTACCGGCACTTCTCCCGTGTTACTCTCGCTGGTACTGCCATATTGCACAACAGCTTCACCGCCAGCACGCTGGCTGGTATGATGGAGGGGGCAGGGCCAAACCCATAGGCGAATCAGCACCGGATTCTTCTCACTTCCTAAAAGCTTTTTCTGCCTCCCAGCTGCCAGTGCCCTTATCCGTGAGGGCACCATCATCTGCTGGTATGGAGAGCGCGTCACTAAACATGTAGGCGTTTCAGCGCAAATCCTTCCTCCTTCGTTAAGTCCTTTGCTGTCTCCCAACTGCCACTACCCATATCAAGATTGAGGTGGTGTGGCCCACTACACAGGTGCATCAGTGCCAGGCCCTTCCTCAAGTCCTTTGTTGCCTCCAAAATGCTGACGCCCTTATCTGCACTTAATTAGATCATCCTCATCTAAGCTCGTGTCAGTCTGGCCGTTGTCTCCAGCCCACCTCCAGCTCCTCCTATGACCTAACCCATTCAACCCACTTTAATCAACCTCCTGCGAAGTGTATCTTTAGAACTGACAACTTTGAGTTGGACTGAAGTGTTAGGGGAGCCCTTTTGCGGTCCATTTAGAATTTCATGCATAGGAATATTTACCTATGTTGCACTGGTTATTGAAGTATAGGATTGCTTTCTTCTTCTAAGGGTGAATGTACATATCAGTTATATAGTAACTTTGTGACAATCTTGGACTAGAGGTTGTACTTGCTCACTTTGCATTTTAAAGGCCTAATACATCATTACATATTTATTGTACTTAAACATGTCTAACTTGAATCATTTGGTGGTCTGTGTTGACTCTCTGTAGCCCTAGACTGCTCTCACAGTCCTCATGAGACTAAGCATTGCTGCTCTGCTAACTTACGTTGATTGGTTTGGCTAGTCCTCAGTGTCTCCCTGTTAACCATAGTATGGTGTCCTCCCAAAATTCACCCCACACGGTTGATCTAGGAAATCAACCCTAACATGGGCCATGGCAAATGAAAAGTAGACCACTCCACACTTGCAAAGATTCTTGCCTAGGTGGATGTTGTAACGTCCAAGTAGTCTGTCTGGATCTGTTTGACGACTGTGCTGCTAATTTAGCGGGTGAAAAAACATCACAAAGAGTGTGGGTGGTCTCTGCTGCAGGTGCCGTTTGTCTTGTTGTCATTTTGTCTGACCCGACAGGGTGTGCAAATGGAAAATCAAGTCTGGCGTAAAGCCTCTACGCAGAGGCCTCTGGGGGAACTCGTGGCACAGCTTGTGAAGGTTGCAGACCTCAGAGCACCAGGGGGATTTGTGTCCTCCAGCTTAAACACAGTAGTCTTGATCTGTATAGGCCCTGTAATAAAGCTATGTAGCGCCTCAGCTGGTTGTCTGGTGGAGCAGAGAGTCCCCTCAGAGCAGCCGGAATGGAGGACCTCTGCTGGGATGCCCTGGAGAAAAGGGGACTTATCTTATTCTGCTTGTCCGGTTTTGATTTTTGCAGTACAAATTAATTCAGATGTTCCAGAATAGATCTTGAAAGAAATCTCACAGAATGAACTGGAGTTCCATAGTTGGTCCCATGAACTCTAAGCAGAGGTCCTGGAGATGCGCGGCCGGGAAGGCACCCTCACCGGAAGAACACCTGCTAAAGCCACAGGTGACTGACATGCACTGGAGCAGCTAGGCACCGCAGGGCGGCTATGAAATGAGAAACAATGTGGGGAAATGAATATGTTCAGTAAAAAAATAAAATCTGCTCCAACGTGGGGCAGGGCCATTTCGGTTCACACAAAAAAATGCAACAAAAAAAAAAGGTGGACTGAGGTAAGGCACCAGAGGGTGGAAGTAGTGTAGCGTGGTCACGCCCACAGCCCGTTGTTTCAAAATTAAAGGGGAAACTTGCTATTTTTCTAGCCAAAAAGGTCCCAGTTCTGTCCCTATGCAGGTACGCCCATATAGTATAGAGGAAAGGGGACGGGACGTAGGAGTAAGCAGTAATTTAAAACATCTCACCTACCGGCTATCAGTCACAGGTAGACAGTGTGCTATTAAAAGCGTGGGCATATTCAGGCATTATATTGGGAAAGGGATAATACAAGGGATACACAGATTTTGATTCCTGTCACATTCAGAAATCAAAGTTTTATTTTATTGAGTTTTACTCTGATGACAATGATACAATCAGAAGGGGGGAAACTGTGCACTTATGAAGACAATTCTGAAGAAAACAAGTTTGTCTTTAATCATCAATTAAGAACGTCATAAGCATTCAAGAGACTGAGTTGCAGAATGAGACAGGATAGAAAATGTAGGATAACTCATGCATGCTTACGCAATGTACTCCTGCTCATCCTCTGCCTGAAAGTGGTATGTTCTATTATCTGAAACAAAGAAAATCGATATTAGAGGTTACATTTTATGCATCATATGGAAAATATCAATACCTTCTAGTCACATTCTCGCGTTTCCATAAATGTCTCCAAGTATAGGCTGTACTTCACGTTTGCATAGTGCCCTAAGCTGAATCCGTTCTGGCATGATGTAGTTTATGGTTCATCAGTAATCCTGAATTCTGAAATAATCTTAACATCCAGGCAATTAATTCCTAGGGTTTCAAAAGATTCCTCCTTGAGATTTTAGGTATTGGTTGAGGGATCCAATGAAAAAATATACTCCGGAGAAACCCGTTTTAAAGAAGTTTTCATCATTCAGCCATTTTATAGATATTTGGGATTTTTTTTGCTGATGTTATCCACTATGAATGCCCACACGCCTCTACCAATGCAGCTGGCCAGTTCTTCCCACTTATTATTTATCATAATGAATTCAAGTATTTAGGAATGTAATAATTATTTTATGTTTATATGATTGTATGATCTGATTTGTTTTTTTTTTATTGGCAGTTGCAACACAGCAGAATCAAGCAGAACAAAACCATATTTGAGGCATTTTAACAATGGCTCTTTTTAAAGTTTCTTACCCCAACAATGAAAACACATCCCTCCCTTCCCCATCCACCAAAGTCCCCCCCTCCCTTCATCCCTCACCGCAAACCCCTCCCTCTCCACACCGGATAGCAAAGTTACGTGGTGAAAAAATCCAGAGTACAGCGCGCTGCTACTTGATGTCCATTCCTGGGCAGTGGATGTTAGGTAAGAATAGGTGCAGTCACACTGGTATTAGGTAACCCACCTTTTGGTATAGGTCCATACTACACAAGTTGGTAATGTGACTGCGTAGCGAGGCCTAGCTCAAGAGGGGTAAATGTGAGCTGTAGAGCTGTACAAATGAAATCCGTAAATATAAGCAGCCAAGCAACAAATACACTTAAGGTTTCTGTTATAAATAGATATGTATTTAGTTAACACATTTTTAATAAGCGTTCTTTAAAAAGGCAAATTCATGTAACAATATAAATATACTTTAAATTTACTTTTTACAATCAGAACAAGTTAGTGGATAATCTTTGGATATGCTTCTTACACAATTCCTACACCCTGAGGTGACTATACTTTGCCGATTCTGAGGTTGCAAAAAGGAAAAGTTTAATGAAGGAAAAAGGTTAAACAGGGTCTCCGTTAATGTGAGGACAACTAAATCTTCCAATGAAGTCTAGACAAGCCTTTCCCAGCAGTAACACTTCACAACAAGCTACCCCCTATGAGGGACAAACAATATCAAAGTCAATGGACTAGACGAATCTTCAAGGAGCTAGGCCAGCAATTCAATTGGAACATAGTCTATGGAGCTGAGGCACTTCTTAGATCAGAAAACAGTCTTGCACAAAGTTAGGGTTAGTAGAAAATCACTTGTAGGGTCACAAGCTAGTGAAAAGAGTTGGAATCAACTCTAAAAGTAAGCCACTGCAATTCCCAACTGAGAAAAGCACAGCTTAAAGACAATGAGGTAAGTACCCCAAGTCTAAACAGTACCTCTGGGTTGAAGAAATGTGGTCCAGCTGGATTCTGTCTTGTTACAGCAGTGCAGACCCCGTTTCCTGACCCTCAGTCGTGGGGACAAGAGGGAGGATTTCTGGAGGGCCCATGCAGCAGTACTTGGGAGGTCGTTGGCAGCAACGGGTTCTTTTCGGTTCAGCAGCACTTTGCGGTTTCAGCGCTTAAAAAACAGCACAGTCGCGGATCTCGGATACCGGTTGGGCTTCCTTCACTCCTTGGGGTCCTGCACTCTGGTGAGGGGACTCGAGCTGTGGTCATCCTGCTTCTAGAGGGGCCTTACGAGACTCCTGGTGCTTCTAGCAGAATTTCAGATGTTGCATTCGACTACGGATCACTCGACCCCTGGCACTCGGTTCTTGCAGAAATTAAGTAATACAGCCAGTCGGGAAGAGGGTCCAGTGGAGTTTGTCTCTGGGTTAGTTGATCCCACTAACCCCAGGGGAGAAGTCGTCCATTCCGGAGCTTCTCTGTCGAATTGAAAAAAGGTGTTTCAGCACAGCAGCAGGGCTTCACCGGGCAATTCAAACATCCAGGAGGATGCATCAAGCTTTGTTCACGGTTTGTCGGGTCTTTCTCCCAGTGATTGACTCTGCCTCTAGTCCCAAAACACCTTGACTTCAAAGCAGATTTCTCCCATTAATGCACAGCCTAGGCTGTCAATCACACAGCAGGGTGGCTGTCCTAAAAGGACAGCCAGCCAGCCAATCAGGACTGGTTGCATTCAGGCATTCTGAGAGACAAAAGACAGGGGAGTCTGGGACCCTCCCCCACATCCCGTCCTTCCAGGCGCACTGGAGCCAGGGGTGGACTTCAGGGCTGATGCCCACCAACAGTAAAACCAATGGCTAAAATATGTTTCAACACACAGAGTAAAACCCAAGAAAGACCTCAAACAGAAAACAGTGAAAAAATAGGACCGGGCCATTTTGACGAAATGGTCACCCATGGCTGCTGTACTGCAGCTGAGGGTCCAGCCCGCAGTAGAAAAGCACAATGGTAGGAAAAATTCAACCACTGCCACCAGCCGTTTAAAGTATTGAGGGTAACATAAAAATGTTACATGATAGTGTGGGATAAGGGGCGTAAGCCCCAGCACTCCACATAAGATGGTGTGTGCTGAATCTACAAAGAGAAAAGATAAGTAAAGCCAATTTCACTTCACTATTCTTGGGAACTGCAGTTCACCCAAGAAAAGGCATTTAAACCTTAGGAGAAATTAAAGGATTTCTCTGACACTGCACTGAAGGTGCTGTGTGTCACCATACAAAACATAGATGCCTGTGGAGTTTGTCAGACTCCAAAAACTGTTGAAACACAAAATCTAAACCAGGTAACACATGGGAGTGAGAAGGGTTAACATTAAAAATTCCTAAAGTCCAGCAAAAGAGCTGGGGGTATCCATGGTGGGGGGAATTAAGCACTAAAATTAAAGTTTTCACTAACAGTGGCAGCCCGCGTTCTCCTGTCGGGTCAAGCGTTCAGACCATAAATCTTATTACAACTACTCCCGATTTGTATTGGGCAGAACCATCACACACCTTTCACACATTCACGTGATGGTCTCTGATTGTGTAGCAGCCCTGTCAGCTGCTCCATCTATCTCATATCTCAGGTTTTCAGGGCCAACTTTTCGCACACTGGGAGCAGTGCCCTCTTCCTTCCCCCAGCTAGGCAAGCATGCACAGCCAACAGCAGGACATGGGCCGTATGTTGTAACCTCCTCCATTTCCCTTCAAGAACCTCTGCTACAAACAGCACCCACAGGAGATCCAGGTGACTCTTTTCCATCAAGGGCCTTTATCCATCCAAGAACCTCCTTCCAGATGCCCTGGGCCTCCCTACACCCCCACTACATATGCCACTAGTCAGCTTGCTGGCCACAACCTCTCCAACATCTGGGGTCTATCCCTGGGAACATCTTTGATAACCTTCCCGGGACTCACGCCCCTCTATACAATAGTTTAATGACATGGAGTTTATACTGGCATGCTATTGGCATTCCTACACAACATTCTGCTCTGTTCCCGATCCAGGTCTACTTCCATATCTTTCTCCCATCTCCTCTTGTGCATCTCTATGTACAAGCCCCGTGTGACAATCAGGGTCCGATACAATTTTGAAATAAAGCTCCTCATGGATGTGCCGGTGCTCAGCACCACCTCAGTGGCTGTCCGCTCACTCTGCAGCGCCTCCTTCCACCTCTCCGACATCAAAGCCTCTAGCCCCCCCCATGGCCAAACTCTGTTCCAGGACATTAATTTCCACAAACTACTCTCCCGTTCGTTCTTGTCCAACTCTCGCCAATCCTTCCTCAAACCAATCTTGAAACCTGGTGTGGTCCGGAATGTGGTCCTGTATCAGGGGCACCCATATATAGCTCAGTGGGGACGGCCATGTCGTAATTTCGCCCATTTCCCTTTTGATTCTCCATATTGCCCATATCAGGCCGAGGATGCGATGCTCGTGAACTCTTCCGAGTGTAGCCTTAGGGGGCGCCCAGAGCCATTCTCCTAATGTAACTGCCTCCACAGGTGGTTCTCTATTCGCACCCATTGCCTCCGTTTGTCTGCTCTCAGGTGGGAGACCAGCGCCCTGAACTGTGCAGCCCTGTAGTACATATCTGGCAGCCCTACCCCACCCTGCTCTCTCAGCTGTATTAGTACCCTGTAGGGCACCATCTGTTTTTGTCCCTGCCATATGAATTTGTTTACCTGTTGCTACTGCTCCATAAAATGTGTGTCAGGCATTGTAATAGGCAACGCCTGATATAGGTATAATACTTTGGGGAGCAATGTAATTTTAACAGCGTTTAGCCTACCGAGCCATGACAGGGAGAGTCTCAACCATACCTCAATTTCCCCAAAGAGTCTATGCAACAGCGGGGGGTAATTTATCACATAAAGGTCATCCAGATTCTTGGGTGTTCGTACCCCCAGGTACCTTACGCTCTCTGTTTGTATTGGGATCCCGAGATCACCCATAACCTCTCCCTGTTCCTGTGCATCTTGGCTAATGGGAAATAGGACTGATTTGTCCATATTGAGCCAAAAATCAGACACGTGTCCATAATCATTCATTGTTCGGAGGGCCCGCAGACTGAACCAACTGCCTTAGAAACATGAAGGAGAATGTAATCTGCGTACAGGCTGACCTTATACTCCATGTACCCCACTCTTATGCCTGCTATCTGTTCTTCCCTCATTTTCATACTCAATGGCTCTATTGATAGTGCAGAAAGCGGGGGGGGGAGCAACAGTGGACAGCCCTGCCTTGTGCCTTTTCTAAGACAAATTACCTGGGATGTCAGACACAAATATGTCTTAAATGTGGAGAAATGAATGCGGGACTGGTACATATGTTCTGGGCATGCCTAGAAATAAGGAGATTCTGGGGAGAGCTAGTGCACCTCATGGCGGAGAGAGAGATAAATCTGGATGTGAAATCTATGTAGGCGTGCATGGTAGGGGTGGTTCCCCAGGACGTGCAAATTGAAGCACATAAGTAAACTTAAAGACCTGGCTTACATTCTAGCTAAGTACAGAATAGCTATGAGCTGGAAAGCAAGCAACAGACCGAAAGTAGAAACCTGGTGGCATGATCTTCGGAAATGGGCAGATGCGAAACAGTGGTGTGGAGCGAGGCAGTAGGCAGAGGCGGGGAGGAAGAAGCATAAACGTTGACAGCCTGGAGGCAATTAGTAGCTACTCTGTCTGGGTCTGGCCAGGGAAGCCTGGAGGACGACGGTTCTTCAAAGGGATAGGAGGGAGGGTCGCGCTCAGAGATGCTGGTGGAAGGCAGTGATGTGTGGTAGGCCTGAGACAAGGGAGGGAGGGGGCAGTGGAAATGAAACGAAAACTGCACATGAGAATTGGAATGTATAACTTGTGTACTGTATGGTTTTCACATTGGAATTAATAAAATGTTTTAAAAATAATCATTAAAAAAATGAATGACCTGGGATGTCTTCCCATTAACCACCACACGCAAACCTGGTTCGGCATAGATCGCGCCAATCGCGCGCCACATTCTATCCCCCCAAGTGCACCTTACGGAGTACTGTGAACAAGAACCACCATTCCACTCTATCAAACGCCTTTTCGGCATCAAGACCAAGTAATACGAAGTCCCACGGTTCGGCTGAGAGATGTTCCATAAGGTCCAGGGTCTTGCGTATGGCATCAGTACCCTTTTGCCCGGCAATAAATCCCACCTGATATGGGTGGATCAGTTGTAGCATCATCCCTTCCAAGCAGGTTGCCGATATGCATGTGAATATATTTTCATCCACACTGAGTATGGATACGGGGCGGAATGAGGGGCACCTTGTCGGGTCTTTCCCTTTCCTGGGTATTACCATTAACAAACCCTGCTAAAAGATGCCAGGACGACCCCCGTCTCCAGTATTTTATTGTATATCTTGGTCTTTTGGCTCAATAGGACACCCGAAAATCTCTTAGAAAATCCCCTTGTGTACCCGTCCTCACCTGGGGCCTTCCCATTGGGGAGCCTTTGGATTGCAGCCAGAGCTTCCACCTCCGTTATCAGGCTCTCTAAAAGCAGGACATCTGAACCGGAAATGCCCCCTCCCTGCCCCCATGTCCACACATTCAGGAAATTCCTCTGGCTTCCTCTCTAAGTCTGAGCACTCTGTCAAATAGGCCTTCATAAAACTGTGCACACACTTCTGCTATCTCCGTCGGTGTATTCCTAAGAAAGCCCCCCTTCATCCCTCAACCTCGCAACCCCTCTGTCCGCCCTCTGTGCTCAGAGTCTTGCGACTAGCAGAGCATCAGCCTTATCCCCTTTTTCATAGAACGCTTGTTTAAGATATTTTAATTTTCATAGAGTGTACCCCAGGTCTTAGTGCCTTCAACTCTACCCTCTTCTTCTGTATGGCCTGCAACACTTCCTTTCTCATACCAACCCCCTGCATGCATCTGTAACTCTCTTTCGGCAATTTCCTTTCTAAGCACATCCTCCAATAGCCTCCGTTCCCTCTTTTTCCGCCCCCTCCAGGCTGCGTTTCACGCATCCCAGACCACGTTAATCTCCACCCTCCCACCCCCCCATTGTCATTTATATAAAAATATTCAGTAATGTCCCCCGTGAGCTGTTTAGCAAAGAGTGGGTCCCTCCATAGGGAGTCATTGCAACTCCCTCTACTATCCGCTGTATTAATCCCCTCTATGTCTAATTCCATCACCACCATGTCGTGGTCGGTCCATCCCACCAGACGGATGGTGCAGTGGATAGTTCCAAACCCCCCCCCCCCCCCCCCGTCGCCTGAACCCTGTTTTGGAGCAGGTTGCCAATTCCAGTATAGGTAGCACGGGGGGCAGAGAAAAATGTATACCCCTTCTGTCCCAGGTGTATCCATCCATCACCCCCTATGCTACGATATTGCTGCCTAGGTATCCCTCCCTCCGCGCTCCCTCAGGCGCAACTAGGCACTTCAATGGCTTCCTATCAAGCATTTCGTCCGCCCAGGAGTTAAAATCCCCACCAATAACAAAGGGATCCCTTACGTGGGTCATCATAGGGAATGTTGAATAAATTCAACCTGACCCTGATTTGGGGCATAGAGCTCTGCCAGGACTATCCTCATCCCATCCAGGGAGCCTTGTATTGTGAGCAGATGCCCGTCAAACAGTTTTGTAACCACTCCCCCTGCAGCTGGAATTGTTTATGCAGTATTATTCCCACTCCTTCCTGCTTCGCCAGCCCAAATGCCCAGTGGACTTACTCAATTCCTGCACCTCGCAACGACCCCTCCTCCCCATCATCAACATGGTTTCTTGTAGGAACAACTTTGCAGAACTCATTCGCAACAAGTGACCTCTTTGTGGGCGTGTTCCTCCCTTTTACATTCAGGGTTCGCAGTGCTAGACTCCTACCTCCCCACTAACTAGTAGCCATCATCACATGTACTGGCATGTCCCCATCGTCACATACTCTCTACATGCAAGCCCACATTGCCTCACTTCCAGCAGTCCATGGAGTTGCCAATTTTTAACCTCGCAATTATCACAAGCTACCCGTTGTCACGATTCATGCCCCTGGTCATCATGGCCAAACCAGCCTTTTGGTTGGGGCCAGATTACAGGCTTCCATTGTGGCCTCAAGGGCTACAAAACACCATCAGGGACTCTTTTGGAGCCAGGCTCATACTGTTATGTGAAGGACAACCTTTGGATTGGGACTTCAGTTAACATAGAGGCACTCCCATAGCTCAGTTCCAAAGAACTGAGCTATGCGGTCTAGTGTTTCGGGTGTGGCTGGGCCTGGGACTACTTTACATGGAACTACTTTACTTGGGCTATATAAGCCACACCAAAACAAAAGCACATGCTTCGGGTTATTCTGCAGTTAGCAGCGTAATGCTCACCGTGTCCAGTTCTCATCTCCAGTGTTTCTTGCATCCTGACACGTGCTGAATCCTGTATCTGCAAGAAGAACACCATTATTCAGCACTTATCTGTAAGTAGCAGCTTGGTTTTGGTCTTGAATCTTCATCTTCAAACTACCACCAGCTGCTCACCTGAATACACGCGATCCGGGGATTCTTCATCACGACGCCGCATCCATCTTCGGAATGTTGCAGCAACCTGAAAAAGGCAAAAAGAGACATTATTAGTGAGCGCTCGCTCACGGCCACGTAAGGACAACGAAAACCACTTACCTCTCCTTGATCTCGGAACATCACAGCGGCCCGGAACATCATAACGACCTGCAAAGGAAGAGGCGCAGGCACAGCTCAGCAAAAAGAAAAGGCAAAAAGCACCACACATTCACTTACCTTGCTGGGATTCTCATCCTATACAGCACGGCAACACCAAAACTCTCAATCTCATCTCAGGGAAAGAAACTAAAGACATTAATAACAACAAAGAGGAAAAGGGCAAGATAAAAGACTGTAAAACAGTAGTACCTACTTCATCAAGCAAATCGGAGTCACAGCAGGCCTGGACCCGAACACTGGGCAACGCACCAGTGAAGCAACTAGCTTGCAGAACGCCCACACCTCCAACGCGCCCTTGCACAGAGACACAGGACGGAGAGCACACCATACCGAATATTAAGGTGAGGAGAGGGATTAGACTTAAGGGAGGAATTCCAGGCTGAGGGAGGTGGGAATCAATCCAAGAGAGACATTTAAGCATTATATCTAATTCTCCTGTATTGCAGGCGCTATCCACGTCCAACACACTATCAAGAGAGAGGGTGCAAGAGTGCTACTCTTCCAGCCAGAGCTGAGTGGCGTCCCCGTGGATATCAGGTGAGCATAACACCCGTAGAATACCCCTATGTAAACTGAACATGAACTGTGTTAACTGTAACCTGCAACTTGCAGCAAAGATTGTAGAGACGTCCTCCGTCCTGCTGAGGGCCACCTTGGGGTGAGAGCACAATGCCCCCTTTGCAGATCTCACAGGTACCATGCCATCCCCCCTTTCAGGAGGAGGCATGCGCTCCCGACCTCCCATTCCCTGTGGTGCGGCTCATGGGTCTTAGCGTGGCGACGGACCATTCAGATGCATACTTGTGCCCAGTCTGTCCCCTCTGGCGTCTGAGAAAGCCTGGTGGTGGTGCCTGCTGTCCTCTCTTCTTGGCTGGGCTCTTCTTTTGATCATGCGCCGGCCCACGGTCAGTGTCTGCTCTGCCTCCTCCGCTGAAATAATCTGATATTCTATTTCTTCTACTTTGAACTGCAAGGCGAATGGGTATGCCCATCAGTACCTTGCCCCTTTTTTTAGACAGCCATTTTGTGAGCAGGCAACAGTCTCTCCTCCGGGAAAGCATCAGTTTGGAGAGGTCCTGGTAGATCGTTGTGTGAGCCTTCATATTCCAGATTTTGATACAGTTGTGCTCTGACCAGCACCTCCACTTTGTTCTTAGATCTCGAGACCCTGGCCACGACGGAGCGTGGGGCGCTGCTGTATGGCTTGCCACCCCTTTGCTCTCTCTTCAGTTGCACCTCTTTTCCCCCTTCTGCCGCAAAAAGAAGGTTGACAACAGCCTGCACTTTGTGTTCTACTTGCAGTGGAGTTTTCCCTGCTGTCTTCAGGCACAGCATGCAGATATTGTTCGTCTCCCTCGTCTCCAAGTTGTCCATTTTCAGGGTCACCACCTCCTCACCTAGTTCCAACTCGGTCATCCGAGCATCAAGGTGATTTCGACCTTGCCAGTGTTTAGCTGATTGTTCTCCAGGCTCACCACCTTGCGTTCCACTGTTCCAACCATTCCTGTGAGGTCTGCCAGAGATGCTTGTAAGTACAGTCAGAGTGCCTTAATCTCAGCCAGGATACTCCCATGGTCGTCCTTTGTGAAAAAATGCAACATATCTACTTCCGTAAGCAGCCTCCCCTCAGGCGCCGACCCCTGCACCCAGCCGTGCCTTACCGTCTTCATGTTCCTGGGTACCTGCATTGAGGATCATTGCTGTGGGCCCTGTCCCCTCCATTGGCCACCTCCTGGGGCTTTGCTCTGGGTGAGCCCCCAATCTCTGGTCTCCTGCTTTGTCCACTGTGGGCACCATGCCCCTGCTCCTCTAGCCCGGAGGGAGGTGATCTGTAAGGGGGGACTGATTCTCCCTCAACCGTACAGTCGGCTGTCTCCCACCTGACGCTGAGCCTGCACCAAGACTGCTCACTCCCAGCTATTGCTGCCTCTCTGCCACCTCTGTCTGCAGGAGGGATGTCCTCCTCAATCTGGGGGATCTGCTCTGGTAGCTAGGGATCCTCCCCAGGATTTCTGCCCTTCTATTGACCCTCTGCTGCCCAACCACAGGCCTTGCACAAGTGCCAGTCACCCAGGATCCCCTGTGCTCTCCTGAGTCCTGACGATCAAGTCTGGTGGCTCCCCTGTGAGCAGCAGCGCAAGTGGACCCACTGTCCCTGCAACAGGGGGCGAATTCCAACACGTGGATCCACAGAAACTGACTCCCATAGCCACTTTCTCAACTCTGGATTCGAGGAGTTCCAGGACAATGTGCGCATGGCGCGCCGGGGAAGAACTTCGGTGCAGCCCCCCTGCCGTGCCCCACTCACAGCAGCTGTAGGACCAAGTTGGGTACCAGGCCCCCTAAAACGCCATCACCCTGCAGGGCCAAGGGAGCTCATAATCCTCTTTCGTGACACAGCAGCAACCGGAGCTGCAGTCCTCTATCGGCAGCCTCCTCACATGCGGCATGGCAGCCGTGATCTCCATTGTGCTGCACAGCCTCGGGCACAGTGAAATTCATATGGCAGGGGGTCTCCGAGGCCCTCACCCTGCAATCCCGTACCTTCCTTGGGATGCCACAGGGTTCTGGCAGCATGCCCACGAAGGGGCTGTTGCACTGTGACCCGCCTGCGGTGTCTCACTGCGCACTGAGAGCTGGGCACTCCTGCTGCGCCCTTGTTGCTCAGCTCTCTTCATGCCCGAGCCCTGCCGCCCCGTGGGTCTCTGCTTTCCTGTGTGTCACAACCTTCCAGGCTCTCCAGGGAGTTCCAGACCTTTTCCACAGCACTTATGCCCCTGTTGTAGATGTCGGGATGGCATTAATTAGCTCGTTCCCGACTCTTATGCACTGGAAGAAGCTAGAGCCTCAGCTAAGGTGGCCATACTGCTTCATGCCCCTTAGTGGTCTCATGATCTGCTTTTTATAGATTTGGTCAAGCAACAACAAAAAAACATTTGTATAGCAGAGGTTATGGCAACAATTACCTTAGTACAATAAAGTCGATGCAGTAGTAGTAGTATGCCATTTTTATAGCGCTTTTATCCCATTTGTATGGCTTCAACAAGCTTGTTGTAGGAATGCCCTCGGGGGACCCAAGTCCAATGTATGGGAAAGATTGTCGAAGAAGGTTGTAATGCGCATGTGAATCTGGCAGAAATAATTTATTGGCGGGATGGCCAAGCTCCGGTAAACTACCCATGATGGTCAGACATGTGGAAGGGTGCTGAGAGTTGATCAGATGAGAGTGTAACTGCAAGAGAATCGTTGTGTTCAGCTACACCGAATATTTGGTCGTAGGGCATAGCTGCATTGTGATAGCAGAGGTGTTGTGCTTTGTTTTTAGTCTAGTGTATGAAGGAGAATGCGTTGCGGAATGCGGCCGTACCTGCAGCTTAGTTCCATCAGCATGGAGTACAACAGGTTTTATACAATTGGCTACATTTTAGTGAATGTCTTGGGTCCTGTCCTTTGCCCTATTCGAACGGCTAGGTAGAAATAAAACTTAGTGGTTGTCTTCTACATGCGGCCAGCAGTAATGTAGTTAGTCTAAATTCAATCCATAGGTATGAATCGGCATAAGCATCTAATGTACATAAGAATGACTGAAGAGGCACAAGACAGACATGCAAGATGGGTGTCTTACCAAATAGATCAGAATCTATCAAAATCGGTTTCTGAGAAATAATCTTTCAAAATTGTAAATAGGCACTACAGTATAGAGCAAACAAGCCTTGTTAACAATCAGTGTTGCATAAGAAGCACCATACCCAACCGCAGGAAAAGGTGGCACAATGAACCTGGGTCTATGACTGGGTTTGAATTTTGTGAAGCACGTCATACAATATCATGTTTGTTCGATGGTGCAGAGAACAGCAGCAAAGTCAGGAGAAGAGTAGAGGAAAAGCTTAATCTGCTGCAAATCACTGAATAGCTGCCTGTATATGCATCAACTGTGACTGGAAAGGCCAGGGCTGGTGGGGCCTCCCGTAAAAGTAAGACTGCTTCTGCGGGCCTATATCTGCAAACAAAGTGCTTGTTTTAGAGATGTCCTTGATGATGATCAAATCTTCCTCCCACAGATGCCTAATCTCAGAAAGATGTCTAAAAAGGTACAGAACGAGAAAACATTCCCTGCGCCAGTCAACACTGGAGCACTGCCCAACCAAAACAGGCATCCTGATCTGATAGGGAATCCAGGCACATGTATTTGGTAAACATGTGCCAAGAATGTTAAGGCGGAATTCGATTGTTGGTGGTTCTGACGACTTTTTTTATGGTCACTAAAATGTCAGCTTTTTACTATTGTTTGGATCTCCGACTTCAGTTCCCCTGCCACTGCAACCCTTTTAAGTACATGGTGCTTGGTTGCCCATAGAGCTCCTAAGCTAGGGGTACTTTTTAAGCACATTTTCCGACCAATGCTGCTCCCACCCTACACTGGCTTTGGGGGATAGGCTGGGGAGCTGTAGTTTAGTTTTGGCTTCACCCAGGGTACAAGCAGATTTACTGCATTGGTAGCCCAACATACTTTTATTTGTTGTTTGGCGTACTTCGTTGAGGGAAAAACATGAGTCATGCTTAAAACGGCAGTTGTGCACATGAGATTATTTATATGGGTTAAGCATTTCTTAGAAGTGTACAACATCAAAACGTGAACATTATAAGTGTACTTGGAATTTCAATTGGGATGTAGACGACATAACTAACCAAATCAAGGCCCTTAATCCATCCAGAGCGCCAGGCCCAGATGGGCTATCAAATGCAATCCTCAAAGCGACACCAAAAGAATGGGTAAAATTCTTTGTTCATCTGCTACATCTCATAGAAAAAAGAAAGGAGATCCCTTATACCTTGACAGTTGTTATTCTGATCCCAATCTACAAGACAGGAGACCGAAAGAATCTGGGTAATTACAGACCAATAGCCCTTTTAGATCCGCTGGGAAAACGTTTTGCAAGCCATTTGCAAAAATAACAAACAACTGGGCAGCAAACAATGACAGACAAGCGATAAGACAAACAGGTTTTGTGACCAAGATTGGAACCAACGTAAACCTATTGCTACTGAATATGGTAAAAGCAGAAGCAATCATAAGAAAACAACAAGTCTATGCCCTTTTCATAGACCTGAAAATGGCGTTCGACTCCGTAAACATGCATAAACTCTGGGTGAAATTAACATCATGGGGTTGCCCTTCTTGCTTCGTAAATCCAATAATTCAATTCAATTATACTCAAATACATCTGTCAGAGTTCGCCTAACAAATGATGGTAGGGGCACAGAATCCATTCCAACTTGGAATGGGCTGAAACAAGGATGTCCTCTAGCCGCTTGTTTATATAACCTGTACAAAAAACGACTTTGAGGAACAAATACAAAATCCGAAAGAAAATCCACCAAAGATTAACAGTGAATCAATTCAAACACTAATCTATGCTGACGATATCATCATACTCGATAAAACTACAAGAGGCTTACAAGAAACCCTGGACAGAACACAAGTGTAAATGCGCGAAAACGATCTGCAAATTAACACGTGCAAAACAAAAGGTAATGAAACTTTTTACACAGAACCGGAAAATCCAACAGCCTGTAAAAATTCTGCTAGAAAGCCAAGAAATAACCACAACAAAGACAATAAAATACTTAGATGCTTTGATTAATCCCTCAAAAAACAAAAAAGAATGGTGCAATCACATAGAGAGCAAGGCCAGTTCCCTGGCAAGACAAGGGAGCTTTTTTCACCTGAAATACGGAACATATTCAGCAAAGGCTACCACTCTGTTATACAAGCAAAAGGTAGTTCCGATAATAACCTATGCCAGCGAAACCTTAATAGATCAGAACGTTTTTAATTGGCCTGATCTTGAAGGGCTATACTGGTGGAAGATACTAGCCCTCCCAAATTCATTCCCAATAGCAAGGATCCGATTTGAACTAGGATTACAGTCTATCCAATCTATATTATTTTCATGGAAGCAGATGGATCTGTATAGAAAAGGAATCTCGGACGGCAAGATCCCAGCATTGGAAATACTAAAAGGAAAGAAGCTCTTTCGACATGGACCACAAACATAAAAAGAAAAATGCAACTAGAAGAAATATCGGAGGATATGTTGATCAAGAAACCTCAGCAGGCGAAACGAAAATGAAAAAAACAATGATTGGATAAAAACTGTAGAGATCCAAACAACCTATAAACATTATCTTAAATGTGAGAACGAGGTAAGAGCTCTTAAAGAACTACCCCATTATCTAATTCAATTTCCAGACAGAATGATTTGTGATTTGGTTCTACGATTCCGGTTGAATATATTACCAACCCGAGACTATCTAGCGATGATAGATAAAACAGACATCGTATTACCGGATTGTAGATTTTGTAAAGAAGAGCAAACAATAGAAACCTTATTTCACTTGCTTATGCTGTGTCCTGCGTTAAAAGAAAAAAGAGAACTGTTCAGAGATTTTTTCAAAACCTCGAAAAAAGCGATGACAACCGAAGTAAGATGGGCAAATTTACTAAAAGGAAACGACCAGTGACTTATTACAATAATTAAATTCTGGATTGAGATTACAAAAGAGATTTAATGGACTGAAACAAATGAAATGTATAAATATGTGAAATTGTGAGAGCATCATAAATGAAAAGTTTGTAAAATCAAACAAAACATCTGCAGGTCATGTGCAGTTCTTGACGCACCACAGGAGGAATGCGAGGACACCTGTGTTAGAATTCCAAGTTGTGCCCCTGATGAAGAACGGCCAGCACCCATTTGTCTGTGGTGATGGTCTTCAACTTGTCAACCAAGTTCACTAGTCGGAAGCCCACTAGGGTGCGAAAGTGGGGGCCTGGATCTGTGGCCAGTTCAGGCCTGCTTCGGTGTCTGTGTCCTGGCCTGCGGGTAATGACATTGCTGCCCTCCGCTGCAAAAGGCTTGCGAGTGCCCTCTGCAGGCGACCTGGGTGGTAGAGCGGGAGGGATAGCGATAGGGTGCAGAGTATCCCTTGGAGGATCTGCCCGATTTCCCTCTTGAGGAACGAAAGAAAGATGTTCTTCTCTGCCTCAATGTCCCCAGGGACCGTGCAGTCTCTGTGTCATTCTTAATTGATTGGAGTGTCTCGTTCACCGCCTTTCTGAACAAATTGTTCCCATCGAAAGGCATAGCCACCACTTTAGTCTGCATGTCAACCCTGAAGTCCGTAGCCTTCAGTTAATCTTGGCGTCGGAGGGCTACTCTGTTGCCCATCAGTCAGAATCCCGAGTCTGCAAAATCCAGTGCCACCGTGATTGCATGATCCGAGGCCACCTCGCCCTCTTGGAATAGGGCCTTCTCCTCTGGCAGGAAATCAGACCGAGCTTGTGCCAGAGTCCCCAATCATATCCGGGACAGGCTGGCCAAGGCATTGGCGGCTTTGATGGTGGTAGTCGGGGTGTAAATGATGCGCTTTCCCACAGCATCCAGCTTCTTCCCATCCTGGTCCAGAGGCACCATGGACGAGGATGAGGGTTCGCTGAGCGCTTCCTGGAGGCGGCAGACACCACAGATTCTGGAAAAAGGCTGCAGTATCAGGTTCCTGGGGGCATAGTCCAGCACCCTATATTTCTTCTCCAGCCTCTCTCTTTTGGGAGGGACAGCGATTGGCGTCTTCATGCAGCTCCAACCCTTCCTCCCATACGTTGTCCAGAAATGGAATCAACATGACCGTCTTCCGTGAAGACTCCCGGTGCTGAAAAAGGAATTTTTCTTCTTTTCTTCTGGGACCAAGTTGAACAGGGCAGAGGCCCTCGACAGCAAGCTATGAAAAGAGCCCACCTCGTCAGGGGGCGAAACCTTAGCGGGTTAATTGGTGCCTAGAGGCTCACCATCAGCCGGCACATAATTGTTGTACTCATCCGTATGGATAGAGGCCATGTCTGTATGCAGAAGCCCTTCCCTCACCAGAGTAAACGGTCTCTGGGGCGGTGCTGTCAGCAGCGCTGCTGGCCGGTGTTTCGGCTTTGATGTGCTAGGTTGTCGCCTTGGCTTGGTATCAGGTAATATTTTCGCCAGCAAAAATATCGCCGAACATATGGTCGTCGGGAACGGCCATAGGCGATATTTTTGGTATTGAAAATATTAGGTGCGGGGGTGTCCCCCGCAGGGTCCATGTGTTATTTGCGCCGCAAAAATATGGCGATATTTTTGCATCGCGATATTTTTGCGGCGAAAATATCACATGGAACCCTTGGCTTGGCAAGGCTTGATCTTGTCTGGCTTGTCCTGGGAGGACTCCTCACTGGAGGAGTGGTATGGCTATTGACCGGACCAGGAACCCGGGCAGATGGTAGCCTCTGCTGCATCTCCGACATCAAGGTGTGGAGGGCCATCAAGATATCCAATGACATGTCCCTGGGAGCTGACTGAGGCATGACTGGGATCACAGGTGCCGGTTCCGGGCTAATACATGGATCAGATGCAGATCCAGCTGCTCCCTCTGATGCCTCCTGGGATATGGGGCAGAGGCCTCTCTCATTATTGGAATAGTAACCTTCACAAATGTGATCGTCGGTGGAGCTGGTGTATATTCTTGGGGGATCCCCTCAGAGTCCCTTGCAGACTTGGCTGAGAGACCTCCCCCACCCCACCCTGGTGAGAAAATTCTTAAGGGACACCAGCTCCCTCCATCTCCCAGAATCTTTAGGGCAGGAGGCGATGATGGATGACTAGTCACACAAAGGCGCATCTTACGCCGCTGTCAGCTGGTGTGGAGGTAAAGACTGTTGTGGTGTAGCCGCCGTCCTCACTGTGGACACCACAGTAGTAATCGCCCCACCCGTTGCTGAAGTAACGATGGCACATCGACGGGGCCGTCTAGGGGATGGCAGCCGCCCTGTCGTCGATGGATTGAGCATCAACGGGGTCACCAATTACGAAACAGATAATTTGAATGACGAAGTGGTAGTCGACGAAGAAGAGGCCTTGGCAGAAGAAACCGTCACCGGTGGGGTGTTGGGCCTCTCCTTTACACACTTGTCCTTAGAAGAGGAACGGTGCTTTGAATGAGAGAGGCACTTCCTTGCAGAAGGTAACCAGCCCGACCGCCAGGTTCACCGTGGATGGCGATGGAGACGGGGAACGTGTCCTTCACAGACTGGGTCCTGTGGCCACAGCGACCCTTGCAGGATCCTCAGTGTGAAGTTTAGCCTCCCTTTCAATTCTCTGAGACCAGAGGCCTCCTCAAATGACCTCGACCTCTTTTCAGAGGCAGCACAATCTTGGGTGAGGCATGGCTGTGCCCGAAGGCCGAGTCAGAGGCCTCCCCCGCCTTGAGCCACGGTTAACATGTGGTAAAGGTCCTTCCTGGTCTTAGATGGAAAACCGCAGCAAATCTTGCATCCTTCCTCATCATGGACCGGATGCAGGCAATGTAGGCACTTGAGGTGCGGACCTTCAACGTAGATGTTCCGCAGTCCACACTTGGTGCAGAGCTTGAAGAGGCTCTGCTTCTTCAACATCGTTGAGGTGTGAACTAGGACCAAGCCTAGGCCATTGAAAAAGTTTGAAGAGAAGATCTGCGATGGAAGGTGAGCGACTGTTTAAGATGGAACAATGTCAGTCAAAAAAGACATTTTATTGAGAAAAACTTGAAACATCAAACAAGACTCGAAGGGCGATATGAGGACTCCCAACAGCGGCACGTGCAGTGAAAATCTGAAGATGGCCACCAGAGGTGGAGCTTAGGGAGACGACTGTCATTTGATGGGGGCAGTATGACCCAAAGGGCAGTGATTGGTTATAGAGTAAAATACAGTTTTCGGGCCAAAGTGAAACTGTTTTTGGTACTTAGTGGCATAAGCCACAAATATGCCAATACATTGTTACTGTAATACTGTAAAGAAAGGAGAAAGGGGAGGTTAGGAACTGTGTATGACGTTGTCATTGCAACATTTATGCTCAGCGATGAAATGGCCAAAGTAGCAGCTGGGCCTTCACCCTCTTGCTCACGTCTGCCGGCCTTCTGTTTGGCGCTCTGAAGGTGAAGCAAAATAAATGCACAAAACTAGATGGCTGTTAGATTTTATTTTGTATGCACCAATGATTTGTGTTAGTTGAATTTATGTCTGACTATTTTTGAAGCTGAGCTGAAGCCATTTGCAGCCTGGCGCTGCTGCTGGGATACCAGTGCTGAGTTTCTATTGGCAGGCTGCACAAAACTCATTCAATTCATTGGTTGTTCCTGAGAAAGTCCAGCCTCTAAGGAAAGCTGTGTGGGGCACAAGCAAATGCGCAGGGGCACACAGCAGTGACACCCCCAATGGGCGTGACTGAGTTAGAGGCAATGCTGAGGCTGCAGCAGCATGGTGAGCAACTGGCTACTCTGTGTGTGCAGGGTGTACATGGTGCATGTGCTGGGAGGGCTTGCGCTGGGCAGGAGTCCCAACTTGGCTGCCAGGAGGTTGCCACGGAAGGGATGGAGCAGCAGGACCGCACTCCCGTACAATGCAGAGGAACCCTAAACACCTTGACTGCAGCATGAGAGAGCCTATCAGGGGTATAGGGGGTGCAAATGGAGGGACAACAGTACTGCCAAGAGAGTGTTGGGTACACATGTTTAGCGTAGCTTCGGGGGCCCCCTGGGCACAGGATGCAAGTGGTGTTAATAAATGATCACAACCTGGTTTAGGAAATGTGTGTATTAGTGGAAGGGCTAGGCACAATAAGTAGAAGTGATTTCTGGTTATAAATTGGGAGACTTGAGTTAAAAGCAGATCGATCAGGATGTGACTTGGAGGCCTTCTTGGTGTTTAAGTATAGAAATCCTGGGATGGATATTGAAATGGCATTTAGTGTGGATGGCATGTGGGTGTCAGGAGAGGCTATTAGCAGTACAAGTCCATTGGGATCCAACCCATTAATTTTAGTAATAACAGGTCTTATTTACTGTGCTGATTAAAATCGCGAGAAATCCGACATGAAGATGAAGCGTGTATGGGATCCAGGCAGAGGAGAATTGGGATTACAAGAAGGCATTTGGGGCACAGTTTGGAGAGGCATTTGGGTGCACATGTGGTGAAAGAGAATCGGCGGTGCATTTTTTCACTGGCTAGCAGAAGTGCATTTTAGGAGCTGCCAGCCACTAGAGTTGTATTTCCCATCCAGATTGACATTTGGAATGCAACTAATAGAATGGATATTTGGGGTACATTTGTAAAACAAGAGTGGAGAAAACTTTGGGGCGCATGTCTTCGGCCAGTTATTGTGGGAGTATAGGACAAAGTTGAAACAAAGGTGAATTTTTAAAAAGGTAACCAGGCATTGGAATGCAAGTCGAGGTAAATGGACCATTTATTTTACGTTCATTTCAAAGAAGCAATTTGCAAACTTAGTGGTTTTTTTCGGGTGATTGTTTCAAGTGAACGAAACAAGCGTGTGGGCCGCGATGGCAGTGTTGTGCCTCACTCATTGAAAGTGAGTCTGAGGACAAGGCTCTTCTAAATTGACGTAGGAAAGGGGATGCTTCTGGAATTTTCTCATTTGAATCTTTCTGTTTCAGATTTCAGAGTGATAAGAATTCCCTGATGGGAAAAGAAATGTTGTACTTGCTCAAGACGACGGGGCTGTGGGGTGTTGGGGTGGGTGGTCGTCGGTAAGTAGCCCCGGTGTCTGCTTCTGCGTCAGGCTTCACCGAGGCAGGGGGGGGGGGGGACTGACAAGCGACATCTCCAAAACTGCCCCACTTCTCCACGCGTTCTGCAGACTAGAACGTCTCCTTCGTTCAGAAGCGATATGTCCATATATTATCAAACATTTGACGATCATTATGTTTTTATTGTGTGGTGCTTATCCGATTGCAAACGTGTTTTGTCTCTTTTAGTTGTCACCCCTTTGCATTAATAATGAAGGAGTCACTAATTGCGCACTTGAAGCATAAGGGAGCTTGCTTCGTGTTAATATTGATGAGCAAGGGGGCATTTAATTTGATAGTCACTTAGTGCATACAATAAATGGCTTGCATAGATAAGGGGGATTGGGTTTGTATCGGATTGATAGTGACTGCAAATGTGCATGGAGGAAATGGCTTTGTCTTCATATTGATGGTCGGGTTGTATTGGTTTGAAGGCAACTGTAAATGTGACATGGGAGTATTAGAAAGAACCCTCCAGAGAGTTGCCTCTGTTCTACAGAGACTGCACAGGTGCACTTGGAGCATGATAACTTTTCCCATGTATTATTACAAATGATCTAGAGTGCTGGGTGTATTGTGGAGCAGGCAGTACTCAATATCTTCTTGCACTTTGAGGGTAAGCACTTGCCACTAGCCATAGGAAGCACAATAAAGCGTTATCTCCATTAATAATGGCTCTGGGGAAGGGGGCACTCCACCAGCTCAAACATTTGGAGTATTTATCCGTTAAACTTTTTTTCCAGGTTTTTAACAATATTTGCATATGATTTACCTGAATCAAATTTGATGTACTCTCCCTGAAATTCCAATATGGACCTTACAGATCTGCACCTTTAAGGCAGATGGAAAAGTGGGGTTGCCGCTACTCTATGTAACAGTGATCTAAGTCTGTTCACTTTGTGCTCATCTGCCCTCATTATGCGACTGTAAAAGAAACATTGTGTTTGCCTGTACTTAGTAAACTGGGGCATACACACTGTGCAGGTGGAATATCAGTTTAGCATATGGGTCCAAATATCAAGGTGCAATATACTAGCCCTGCATATGACATTTATAACACGCCTGTACACAGGTGTTTCTAGACGCAACAAAACAAGGAGGGGGAAACAAGGGAGGACAAAATAACTATCTTATTGGGCTTATGCCCTTCAGATCACGCAAGTGCGGGGGAAGAGGGAATGGGAGATGTGCCATGCGGAGTGCAGTTAACTCACAAGTGCAGCCAGCGGGTGGCTCATAAGTGCAGAGAGAAGGGACTGTAGGGTTGCAGATACAGACCCTTAAGTGCTGCGGCGCCCAGGGGCAGTGCGAGGGCAACTGGACATGCAGGAGCATGGGCACGAGTTCAGAGGGTGACCAGGTGCATCAGAAGGAGAGAGGAAGAGAGAAAGCGGAAGCGAAAAGGAAGTTCTTGAGTTGCTTCTGGAACTGGAACTGCTCAAGTTTGAGAGAGGCAGGGAGGCTGTTACAGAGGGAGGCCCCAGCCGAAGAGATAGATCTGCCCCCAACTCTCTGCTGGGAGAAGCGTCTGACCCTCAGAGTTGGAGGTGGATGAGCAGAGCGCTCGACAGGGAAGATGTTTTGGAAGAGAAAGTTGGAGGTAGAGCGGTCCCAGGCCCCATAAATCCTTCTGGACAATGTAGAGGGGCCTAAAGTTGATCCTTGCAGCCACGGGGAGTCAGTGAAGAGATTTCAGAGCTAGAGAGATACAATCCGTGGGCTTGAGGTCAAAGACAAGTCTCACAGTCCAGTTCTGGATACGTTTTAAAGGTGGAAGAGTAGAGGCAGGAAGATTTAGGGAGAGGCTGTTGAAATAGTCCAGCATAGACAGGAACAGAGCTCTGGAGACAGTGAGCTTCTGGGAGAAATGGA
Organism: Ambystoma mexicanum; assembly: GCF_040938575.1. NCBI lineage: Eukaryota > Metazoa > Chordata > Amphibia > Caudata > Ambystomatidae > Ambystoma > Ambystoma mexicanum. The sequence continues at coordinate 1,118,276,712 of NC_090933.1, forward strand.
GAAAAGGAGGACTACCTCTAAGGCGGTGCAGCTGATGTCAGATGTGAGGAGAGACGGAGGCAGTGGAGTCGACGATGACACCAAGGTTCTTAGCATCACAGGAAGGAGCAGGAAGAGGGCCCAGAGTGGGCGGCTACAGAGAGAGGAAAAGAGGGAGCGGGTGTCCCAATGAGGGGGATCTCAGTCTTACTGGCATTAAGGTAGAGATCATTGGTGGCACACCATTCCTGAATTGTGGCCAGGCAGTCTGGTATGAGAGAAGAAGCAGAGGTGGCTGAGGGGAGCCTGAAAGAGAGCTGTGCGTCATCCGCATAACATTGCAAATTGGAGCAAAAAGTAGCGATGCAGTGGGCAAGAGATGCCAGGCAGTGGTTGAAGAGCCAGGGAGATAGGTCAGACCCCTGGGGAACCTCACAAATAGAGAGAGATAGAAGAGAGGAAAGACTCCAGTTGGACCTCAGAGGGTCGGTCAGTGAGAAAGGAGGTCAACCAGGCTTGAGCTTGATCAGTAATACCAAGGTTGTCCCAGAGACGATTGAGCTGGATGGCATGGTTGACTGTGTCAAAAGCAGAGGATAGATCAAGGAGAATGAGGACAGAAAGGAGATTAGTGTCAAGATTGAGCAAATGTTGGGTAGGAACCAGGGTCCTCCTGAAACCCCCCCTCCCCCCAAGCATTTTAGAGTTAGGCAATACATCTTTAAGGCACTATAATGGACTAGGGGGAGGAGGGGCACTGGGAAGGCTCTCATGCAAGCATAATCACATACACAGACATAAGCGAGCACTGAAGAAGGTAGTTATTGTCTACAGAAGGATATATAAGGCACAATTAACTATTAGTTGGATAGATTTGTTATGTCAGATCCCAGGCATTGTAAAAGCTTAGTGCTGTAGAGGAGTCAAACTACATGTCCTCCCCAGAAGAAATGCAGCCTGTGGGATCTAAATAGACCACGGGCGCTTAATTGTGCGGTGTTCTTCACTATGGCCGAAGCACAAACGGACTCACCTGGTGTCCACTGTCCGTCAAGGGTCCATACAGGTTAAGAATAGGACTTGCATGTGTATGTGTGGCAAAAATGCAGAATGGGATCAAATAGGAGTCTAAATTGTGGAGGAAACTACAGATCCGGATAACGTGAGCAGGATGAGTGGAATATGGATAGAATTAATGAAATATGTTTGTACATGGATAACAATGTTTAGTTTTCCTTGGGCTAGGCCTCAAGGTTTGTAAAAGTCTGCCGAGCTGCAGTGTGTCTTTGCATAGTTAGCAAAATGTAGAACAGAATGCCGTGCCAAAACCACTGACAATGAAGAAAGGCGGCTTTGGAGCATCCCTATTATGGAAAAAGGATGAAATGGGCTCAAGTTATGATCCAGCTCCAGTGACATCACCATGGCAAGCTGGTCCTATATAAATCCCTGCTTAAAACCACTTTAGCAGGAAGGAACAGAAAAAGGGACAGGAGAAGAATGTTCAGGCAGGAGAGTCCTTTGCTACCATTCTCATCTGTAAGATTAAACTTGTTATCCTTACAAGATCGCCTTTGGCCTCATTTTCCCTAGCGGGGTGTATTGATTCTGGTGTGAGCGTTATTAGGGACATGCTTACAAGTTGTGGCTATCCCAACATGATCCCAGCTTTCCCCATACCTTGCAGAGTCTCCAGGCCGCTTCTCCAGAAAAGAGCCGCGCCCACCTACAGCGACAGGTCCCCCAAATCAAAAGTTTTTCCTGAGCGGTTTTAGAAGGATCCATTTTAATAGAAATCCACTCTGCTCTCTGAAGCAGGGCGCGGCTCCAGAGCGAAGGATAGGCCGGTGTTGGACCACGTAATGGAGAAACTTGGGTGAACACGGACATGTTAGTAGACTCTTGTAAGAGATAACAAGGGGACAAATGTGTATGACAGTATGTGAGGTATGAATGGATGGAGTACAAGGTCAATGACATAGTGGATAGGACTTTTTGGTGATGTGTTAAGGTATAGATTGGATAGGAGTTGGGTTATGCATTGAAATTGTCACGTATTTCTGTTCTACTTTTTAAAATGGAGAAAGGGGGCCTCAGCATATAAAGACTGAGCTAAGGAATCCTCAGTCATAATAGGTTGAGAAGGTAGTGTTAGGGAGAACTCCCAGGCAAGCAAGGTGGTTTGCTAGGAGTTCACGGACACCAAACTCACGGAAAGCCTAACTCCTTCCCTTTCCCAAAAGGAACGCAAGTCCAGACAGGTAGTAAGTTCAATTGTGGTTTACTACAGCCAACAAAACCATCAGGAATTAGCACATGGACAAAAGTCCAGGCACACTCGGTGAACACTGGCTCGCAGGCCAGTTTTTAGACAAATCCATGTCACAATGATGACATGACCTGGGCCCTTCTCCAGCAAACCTATCATCAACTATGATTGGGTGTTGAGTGGTTGTTCCCTTATAGCAGTCCCTATAGAGGTTAGCTTACTGGTACTCCAATGTCAGGCCTGGATCAGCTCCGAAAAGTGTTACTTCTAAATGTTTCAATATAAGGACCCAATGATTGGTTGGTGGCCCCCATTACCCACCCTTAGGGCCACAAATTGTGATTGGTCGAGCCGTTAGCCCCCAGGCCTGGGACTCGAGTCGGTTCTCAGCTCGGAGTGTACCTGATCAAGGTAGCGGGTGCAACTATGTGTCTGCGTTATACTCTCATGTGAAACAGCAAAACTATGAGAGTGCTCCTTTACCATTCTGTAACTTCAGCTCCGGTTGTAACAACTTGTTGCCAGCCACTGTCTAGCTCGCGAAACCTCTGCTCTTCCCAGCCATTAATTCTTAGCTCGTCCTCAGCCCTGCTGGACCAGGTGTCCAGAGACCGTGTTTGTGAGCTTCTTGAGCTCTGAATTAGTCTGAATTTAGGAGAATTATTCAGGTCTACCATGCTACTTCAGTTCAGAAAAAGAATGTAATTTGCAACAATGCTACCTTGGCAGTGGTCCTGCTCCACACATGGCAGCTCTCTGGTTTGCGCTGTACTCTGCTTAGCCTCAGCTTTCTGAGATCGCTGTGGCCTACTGTGACTTCCTGAGCCATGGTGTGGTTTTTACTGTATGCGTGTTCCCATAGCATCCATAGTTTAGTGTGTTCCGGCTCTGATGGGTTCTGTGAGTGTTCCTGTATTCTATAGGGTTATTTGCATGTGGGCATCTGCAAGCAATTGCACAAAATCTTCTTGCGGTTTCTTTGTTGCTGCGGCAAGCTAATAAAATAATAAATGTGTAGACAGTATGTACATGTTGCTGTCCTCTAATTTATAGAACTGTACGCCTGTATTTTTCGTATGTTTCGGTGCAGAATTGTGTCCCGATGTGCGGATGGCACGTGTACTTCATGTCTAACGCTGCTATGTCGTGTTGTCTCTATCGACTAGATGCATGGTTCTTGCCGCTTTAGTCGAGACCGTCAATGGAGTGGTCTCTGGTTTCCTCCTGCGGGTCTTGGGTTGTAAGGTTTACTAAGAGGGTATCTTTCATTGTATTTGTCCATTGTAGGCGCCGTGGGGGTTGGTGCGAGCTTGTGCGATCGGCGGCCATGTTGTCGTTGGTTCTTCTTTCGGTTCCAGTATTTTGCAGGTCGGGGAGCAGGGGCGGATTTCGACCTTCCCTCTTCAGTAGTGCAACACAGAATTCTTTTACGACGTTAAAAGCAATGGGATCCACTACATGTAAAACAAGCTTAGAAGGTGGTACTACGAGGACATAAGGAAAAAATAAGTAATGGCTCGGTATAAGGAATGGGTGATATACAACATTTTATTTATAGCACGCCCATACACAAGTATTTCAAAGCGCAACGAGGCAGGGGAGGGGAAACCAGGGGGGGACCAGCCAACAATCTTACTAGCGCCAGTGACATTGAGAGTGCGCAAGTGCAGGGAAGAGGAAGGGGAAAAGTGCCAAGGGAAGGGGAGGAGGAGCAAGCGCAGGACATAGGATATTAACAAGAAGTGCGTCCAGCAGGTGGCAGTGCAAGGTTAAGGGCATAACAGTAAGTGATGGATAGTGCAGGAAGGAGGACTTGAGGGTTACAGATACAGACCCAAGTGCAGGGTTGCCAGGAGGAAGTGTAGGTGTGCAACTGGGAGGGCAGGGACCTCGGCCAGTGGTTCATAGGGTGGCCAGGTAACCAGTGCAGTAACAGACAGGAGATCAGCAGGGAAGAGGAAGAGAGAAGGCAGACGCAAAGAGGAAAGTCTTGAGCTGCTTCCGGTAATGTAGATGGTTCTACTTAAGTTTCAGGCTATTCCAGAGGGAGGCCCCGCCGAGTAGAGAGCGGGCGCCTCCCTCTGTGAGCTAAGTATGGAAACTGCTCTCCTGAACATCCGTGAAGACCTGCTCTCTAAACTTGCCCCCAGCTCGTTGCTTGGAAAAACACCTCACTCTCAAGGAGTTGGAGGAGCAAAGGGCTTGAGTAGGAAGATTCCTCAGAAGAGAAAGCTGGAGATATTTTGGTCCCAGGCCCCAGAAGGTCTTGTGGACAGTGCAAAAGGTCTTGCATTTGATCCTAGCAGCCACTGGGAGCCAATGGAGGGGTTTCAGTACTTGGAGAGATACAATACCTCGGATTGAGGCCAAGGGCAAGTCTTGCAGTCCTGTTCTGGATGAGCTGCAGAGGACAGAGAATAGACGCAGGCAGATTTAAAAAGAGGCTGTTACAGTAGTCAAGCCTAGAGAGAAGAGAACCAGAGCTCGAGAGAGTGAGCTTCTGGGGGAAGGAGAGGAAAGGGAGAGTACCTATAAGGAGGTGCAGTTGGTAGTTTGACTTCTTAGAGACATTGGAGATGTGAGGAGAAAAGGAGAGTGTGGAATCGAAGATAACCCTGAGGTTCTTAGCCTCATAGGTGGGAGAAGGAGGAGGGCCAAGGTAGGCCGGCCAGAGAGTGAGGGGAAAGATGGGTGCAGGGGTGCCAGATTGTTGGCGGCACAGCACTCTTGGATTGCAGAGAGACAGTCAGGGGTGACAGAAGGAGAGGAGGATGCAGTGGGGAGCCTAAATGTGAGATGGGTGACATCCACATAGCACTGGAAGTTTGAGCAGAATGCAGTCGGCGAAAGGTGCCAAGTATTGGTTGAACAACCAGGGAGATAGGTTAGACCCCTGGGAAACACCGCAGGTGGGGAGAGAGATAGAGGAAACAAAGGACCCAAGTTGGACCTGGAAGGGTCGATCAGAGAGGAAAGAGGTTAACCAGGCCAGAGCCTGACCAGTGATACCCAGATTATCACAGAGCCGGTTGAGCAGGGTGGCATGGTTAACTGTGTCAAAGGCAGAGGAGAGATCAAGAAGGACAAGGACAGAGGGGAAGATTAGAATCAAGTTTAGAGAGCAGGTCTTCACGGATGTTCAGGAGAGCAGTTTCCATACTTCTGGCTGCTCTGAAACCAGACTGATGGTCATGGAGACAGCCAACAGATTCAGTGTGAAGATTAAGCTGGGAGATGGCAAGCTTTCCCAGAAGTTTGTCCATGAACGGAGTGATAGAGATTGGGTGATAATTAGCCGGAAGGGAGGGAAAGGCTGAGGGCTTGTTGAGAAGAGGGCCCACAAGAGTGTTTGATGGGGGGAGGGGAAGGTACCGGAGGCGAAGGAGTGGTCGCAGAGGTCAGCCAGGGCTGGGGCAGGGGTGTCAATGTGGTCCTTGATGGTTTGGAAGAACAGGGAAGAGTCAAGCAGAGTCTGTGGAGTTAGGAGTGAGCTGCTGACCCCTTGAGTATTTTTTTGCCTTTCATCATTTTGGGCGGTGACTCCTTTAAAAACTGACTCGCACCGCGGAGCGGCCGCGGAGTCAAGCCGAGTCTGTGGAGTCTGTGAAGGAAGAGGAGGAGAGGAGCCTGAATTCTTACCTGAATTCTTACCTGCTTACCTTGATTGGAGTCCGATGACGAGCGAAAGCGCCCACGGGAAGTCTGCGATCGTGAGGACGCTGGCACAGCGGAAGCGCGAGACGTCTTCAGCTAACGGCGGCGAAATGGAAGAAGTTTGGCCCAGACATCAACGGCCACAAGTAAGTCAATACCTGTCATGTACCAGTAGAGGGCAAAGTGAGCCTGGTAGACCACAGGATTTAAGTGACACTGAACTAACAGCAAATCCCTTACCAGCCTGTAACCTTGTAAATACAGCAACTGCGGCTGATGTTAATAACTGTGTACAGTTTATTTGGCCACCTGTACCTCCAAACATGACTGGCCTCCCCGCACATGGTAGAACAGCAGCCTGCTCAGAAAATGAGCATTTAACTGAACACACTGTCGCCCAAAAAGCCTCCACAACTGCGAGTGCTGGCGTGGCGCGTTCACAACACCCATAATGCACTAAAAGAGGTCGGGGAAACAGAAAAAAGGAAAGCGATGGAAGCTGAAAGCCTTGAAAGTCTGAGAAAAATCTGGGAAGCTGATGTATCTGAAACGAAGAGTCCAAGGGCTAAAAGTACACCCATTAGCCACACATCTGAGACACTAACAGTGGGCCAGATTGTGTCCCCCGGAGCGATGCAATTGTGCAGTGTAGATGTGGAAACTGTGGATGCAGAAACAGACGAGTGGCAAAAGGCCGCCTTTGACCTAGTAAGCAGACGGAACCAAATGGAAAACCTACTACTGTATTAGGTGGAGGAGTTTGCCAAAGTAACCTAAAAAAAAAATCACATGTTGTAGGGGAGGAATACGAGGAAGTGTTCGTCTCCCCTAAGGCGTTCATATCTGGCCCTTTAGGTGGGTCCGCTAATTACTTAGGGAGTTGTAACAAATTAGATTAACTCACAGCATCCTCTGAACCCGCCCAACCATTCAAATTGCTACCAACACAAACTCATGGGAACGACAAAGAAAATAGACGCAACTCCTTGGAAGTTGTAAATAAACTATTACACGATTTGACGCAGTTAAATCGAACCAGCACTTTGCAAACTCATTCAAAAGTGCAATTGTAAAAACACAGACACAACATTACGCAATCAGGAAAAATGTGTGAAAACTTGACCCTCCAAGCAAATGAAACTAAAGAACAATGGACAAGAGGTTCTTGGCAGCGAAGAAGAATCAACATCAGTTTGTCGCCAAAACTCAACTGTTCGCAAAGCAGTGTAACAATCTGGGCAGCGCCACCATCTTGAGCATCGCCCCTCGTCCCATCATTGCCAAGGGAAGTTTCGTCCAAAACTTCACGCTACTCTCCAGTTTAACTGTTCTTTCCATGTTATGCTTATGTTCAGCTTCTACCGTATGGTATGTCTACCCCAAGATATCTGAATGTTGTAACCTCCCACGGTATCTGTAGGATCGGCAAATTCTCTAACGGGAGCCCCCTGTATCTATCCAACGGGAACACGCAAGGCTTACTGGGGTTCACAGCTATACCTGAAAATTCTGCAAACCTCTTCATTACATCCAGTATATATTGGAGGTTCTCTTCTGGGTAGCGCAAATACAGTGACATGTCATCTGCATAAAATGAAATGAGATGTGGTGTCTCCCCGACGACAATACCTATTGTGTCATATTACTACCTCAGGCAAATCGCCAGGGGTTCTAGGGCTAAAATATACAGCATAGGGGACCATGGGCATCCCTGTCTGGTGCCTCAGCCGAGTTCCCATCTTTCAGAGACTACCGCTCCGGTGTTCACTCTGGCTAGTGTCACGCTGTACAACAGTTCAACCCATTTAAGATATCCCGGTCCCATACCATAATTGGCTAGGGCTGCCGTTAACCTGGGCCATTTGACCGAGTCAAATGCCTTAATCGTGTCCAATGATACTATCGCCATCTCGCTTTCATCCCCATTAGTATGTTCAACCACTCGGTGGAGTCACCGAAGATTGAGATATTCCTATGCAGGACATATCCTGTCTGATCGGGGTGTATTAACTTATTGATGACCTTCTTCAATCTATTTACGAAGACCGCTATTAGTATCTTACTATCCTGATTTAACATCGACAAAGGCCTATAGGAGCCGCAGTCACTACCCGGCTTGTTGGGCTTGGGCTTAGGGAGTGGTATAATGACCGCTTCACACAAGGATTCCGGTAATTTCCCAGCTTTGTACGCTTCGTTGAGCATCTGCAGCAGCGGGGGGGGGAGTACCTCTGTTTTATATGCCTTGTAAAATTCATTTGGGAGTCCATCAGTTCCCGGGTTTTGCAGGTGGGCAGCTGTCACTACTCCCTCTAGTTCCTCTAGCGTGATCGGGGCATCTAGCTCCTCCCTCTCCTCTGCACTAATCTGGGGTAATCCAATATCTTCCAATGTGTCCCTTATCTCCTCCTTGTTGCTTCTTGTCTCATCCCCATACAGGTGTCTATAATACTCTGCAAATTCCCGATTAACCCCCTCTTGCATGTCCACTATGTTACCATCTTCTCTTACTATCGTTCTGATAGGGGGTCTAGGGGTCTCACTTTTATAGAGCCATGCCAGGACTCTCCCTGGTTTGTCCCCTTCTGCGTGCTGCCTCTCTATATACTTCTTATAATTGAGGTTGCATAATCTTTCCCAGTATACTGCACATTTCTGCTGTAGGCCTACTGCCTTTTCTACTTCTTCCTTGGTGTTACCGCCCCGTTCCAATGAGGGACGTCATTTTACCAAAATGCCAGGCATAGCGGAAGTGACATCACACAACCCTTGACCCCCCCTGATGACATCACAGGAAGTGATGTCATTTGCCCCCACCCCAAAGTGATATTTCGCGGGAAGTGATGGAACACGACCTTTCACCCGTTGACAAAACAGGAAGTGACATCACATAGCATTGTACACTATGAAAAATATGGTTACGATATCACTATAATGTGATGTACATTTCATGCAAGAATGGATCGCCATATGTAACGTTAAGATCAGTGTGTATAGGCCCATATCAAATTACTGTGAAAGCAAGCAGACGTCCATGACCAAATGATAATGTGCTATTATATAGCACTTACGCTTAAGCGCTTTATATAGAAAAAATATACACCCGATATCATCCAACCTGTGTCGGTACTCATTTATCGACCTCAGAAGGATGAAAGACTGAGTTGAGGCGTTGAAGAACAGACTAAATCAGTGACTCACCCCCTGATGTGTCCGTGAAATAAAACTTTAATTAGTCTAGCAATTATTGTATAGAATTCCAGAAAGACACATTATTTGGTTTCCTATTCTGTCTTATTTAGTTTCAGTGCTGAAAGTGTTCAACTTGTGGCACTCCTGTTTTTTTTTTTTTTTTTTTTTTTTAAAGGGCCTGAACATGAAAGCCAGCCACTCCAGGAGCTTGCATTACAAAAAAAGGAAAAAAAAGAGAACTTTTTTTTCTTTTTTACAGAGGTCGCAAGGGAGACCACAGAGGTCGCAGTTGCGACCTCTGGCAACTCCCACATGACGTCCCTGGTTCCAATACCATTTCTAGCTCATTTTCAGTGTCCTGCAGCTCAGCCAGGATCCCGTTCTGCAGCCCCCTGGACTTGTCTATAGCACTACTACCTTGAAGGCTTCCCAGAGTGTGCCCGCTGTCTTGACACTGCCAGTGTTTATCTCGAAGTAACTTATTATTTCAACCCGCATGTCTTCCCTAAATACGTTGTCTTTAAGTGCCTCTGCTCACAAGTGCTATGTGGGTATCCTCCCCCTTGGGGTTCGGTACTGCCACACTACCATCAGTGGCGAGTGGTCTGAGAGGACTATTGCTTTATATTCCGCATACGGTATTTCCATCATCAATTCATGTGTTACACATAGTCTAGTCGGCGTCCAGTCATATTTACGAATGCAATATTTTCGAAAGTCAAAATGTCGAAATAATAATGTTGAAATACCAAAAAAATCGAATATTTTTCGATTTTTTTTCGAATAATTTCACTTCCATGTATGTATGTATATATGTTTTATTAAGCATTTGTGAACATTGATTGTATTAACCATGGTTTATTAAGTATTTTTGAACATTAATAGTATTTACCATGTAATAAGTATTTTTAATATATATGTTAAATAATTATATATTTACTTTATATATGAAATGTTAATAAATAAATAATAAATTACAAACTGGTAATAGTATTTTTAACGTTGAACATTTAGTATACTTTTTGTCGAATAGATGGCGCTATTGTATAAGAAATGAGATTGTTCATTTTGTTGATATATATTATTGATGTCTACGTAAGGCTGCGTAACTATGTTTGCGTAGGCGCCATTTTGAAAGTTCATTCTTGCAGCGTTTTCATCGCGTTCGGGTCTCCGTGTTTTCGTTTGTTTTTTTGTTTTTTTTCATGGACTTTCACTGGATTTCATGGATGCAATGGTTTTGTTTCTGCTGGATTCGATGGACGTATTGGTTTTTCTGATCTATGGATTTTTTTTCGGGTTGGATTGTGGATTTATTTTCCTGGGCTTTCTTGGATTTTCATCTTTTTTTCTTTGCTGGATTTCACTGTTATGGATCGCAAATGTGGATTTCTTTTGGATGTTATTTTTCCATGGATTGCCTTCTGGATTTTGGGTTCCTTGGATTTTGCTGTTGGGTTTTTTTTATGGTTACTGCTTGATTTCTCATGGTGGATCGGTGATTCTTCAAAAACGTGAGCATTGTTAACATTTTAAATTATACGCTATTGAATCTAGGTAGTTCTCTGTCATCTTGGTTAAAATTACGTACGATTTGCTCAAGTCGCTGCTCATAGTCTCTGTATTTTTTCTTTTTTAACTCTGTGTTTGCGAGTGAAATCGTTTGTGATACCCGAAATTCCTGATGCGATTGTTCATTGTGTAATTCTTTCAAAAAATGCCACAAATTGGGGTTATTTGTGTTAAAAGTTTTATTAATATGGCTGTGCCATCCTTCCAGTGAATTGTTTGTTCTAGGTCGCCCTTCCAAGGTGGCTTTGTAGCAATTCCATAAGTTTATACTGTATTTTGGCCTTCTTTTGGTGCCATTCCTAGTTAATTGTCCAATCCATGTATTCTCCATGTAATCTAACATGTCCGAATTTTCTTGCTCATGATTTTTAAAATAGTAATTGTCTATTAAATGTTCGTAGAAATGTATAACCTGATCTTTCACAAATGCTAATCCGAATAGTTTTTTTATGTTATGTTGGAAAGTGCTGTCATCTGTGTATTTTGTACTTAGTCCACGTTTCTGCAGTTTTTTCCATATTGACTGAGTAAAATGAAAAAAGCACCCTTGTATGCTAGAATCCGTGTATATTGTAGAAAATGCCTTCATCTGTGCTAATTCAAAATCCATGATTATGTTTTTGGGTTTCGAATCTGGTACGGTGTCTTTGATTTTGTTCAACACGATTCTGTATGTTTCTTAATTTTTTTTGGGCATTAAAACAAACAAGTGGAATGAGTTTGTGATTTATCGTTCCATGTATCGAATAAAATTGTTGGAAGGGTTGTGGGCATGCTTTGAAGGTTGCGTCACTTTGCCAATGGGCACTTTCACTTAGATGCTTGAAATTGGTTGCAGTTGAAAATATCAATATTTTTCCGTCTCTTAATTCAATGGTAGCATGGTGGAAATGTTCTCCATTAGCTGTCACTCTAAACATTTCTGGTATGGTGATGTCATTGTATGTTGTAGGTGCTGGTGGCAGATTTTCCTTTGGCTGTTTCTTGAGGTTTACTGTTCGTTGCATCTGTTTTTCACTAGGCATCTGCGCTGATATGTGTGAAGGTAACGTGTCACATACCGTTGATATTACCAAACCGCTTGCCTGACCAGGGTTTTCTATTGCCTTTCTTTTTAGCTCGTGGAGAGTTTTTTTTTATTACTATACTTTTCTTGTCCGGTAGAAGGTTGTGTTCTCCCTTTATTTTTGTATTGGAACACTCAACTATAACTCGTGCGGCACATTTTGTTCGTCCATATTCAATGCACTTCCAGTACGTGCGTTCATTTTTTTCCAATTCCTTATTATAAATGTATCCTTTCAAAACCAGCTGTTTTCCTCCTTTTTTGCGAGGTTATGTATTCAACTGTTTGTCATTTTCAATCTAAAATAACGGAAAACATTTTTTACTATGTTTGTCATACAGAAGAATGCTGCAGAAGAGGCTCAAATCTGGAAGAACAGAGGCCAAATGCAGATCTGGGGAACAGTAGTTTCCACAGGTGGATGGGAAGAAGGAGTAGTAATCTGCCGAGCTTGGATGGTCCTTGGAGCGTGCCAAGAAGCAATAGAGAATTCACAGAGGTTATGCAAACCTCTATGGCCGAAATTGGAAAAGGTGCTGACATGGGTCGAAGACAGAGGACTCCTGCAAATAGTACCACTAGAAAGCCCAAAACTGTGCTTCAGAAGCAACGGCACAAGAAAGATGGGGGAGAATCAAAACTGCGGACGAATTTATGAGGCCCCAGGAATGACACAAAGAGCCGCAGTTATTATGGACCATTACTGGCCGTGTGGATCCAAGGCATACATAAGACTACCGAAGAACTGGGGAGGCATATGCACACTGGTGAACATCCACGTTCCTGCACTAGTGATCCCAAAAAATGACCTGAATTTGGACAGTTTCCCGAAGGCAGATGCTCATCTAAGAAAAAGGAGATCTGTGGAACTGGTATCCAGGATGAAGAGAGAAAATTACTTTTCTGCCAAATCAGAAGAGGCATTCCATGCAATCTCATATGAGCACAGGCTGTTTAGCCTCACCTCGACAGTATTCACCACACTGCTCATGCAACACATCCAAATAGGAGTAATTGCCAAGTGGTTGCAGATAACCAGATGGGAGTTACTGCAGACCATTAACACCACTATAAAGGGATTTAACGCGATCAAAGAGGAACAGAGCAATCAGACTGATGACCCTCCAGAACAGATATGTACTTTAAATGATCACAGGAATGGATGGAGGTGTTTGTGCTAAAATCGGAGAGTCGTGTCGCACGATGAAGAAAATGGAACCCTAACAGAAGCCATAAGTATGTTGATGAACCTAAAGAACCAGATGATCGATTAAAGTGATGAAGTGGATGATGACAGCTGGTTTGGAGCCCTGTTCTCATGGGTCCCACAATGGATGGCGGATATATTCAAGTTTCCGGGAGCCTTACTAGCAATGATACGGCTAGGATTCTGTGTTATCAAGATAATCATCACACAGTGCCAGAAAACTGCGAAGAAAGCCATTGGGATGAAAATCATGGTCGATGTCGCACCAGGATGGAAGCCCAGAGATATGACGGATGAAGAAATAAGAGACTTTGTGAAAGCCAGTTAATTTGCACCAGAAGGAACAAAATTTACGTATCCCAGGAAACGAAGAAAGTATGAAGGGAAATGGATCTACTGCAGCCCAAATGGACAATGCCAGCTGATGACATGGAATAAAGATGAACATGTAAAAACAGCAGAAAGTTTGAAGGGTGTGATAAAAATATGGACCCCCAAAGACGCACACGTTCACACCATCATGTACAAACCCTGAAGACGATGAAGACACTGAAGAATCTAAGGAAATAAATACAAAAGAAGAAGCAGAAATGGTCGATGAACCGACCACAGGGGGGAGTGTAGAGGATGTCCCAGGCATAGCCTGCACCCCTGCCCCCCATTTCGAGGTACCAGGAGCATACACGCCAAGGTATGTGACGTATGAGGAGCAAATGAACCAACAGAGAGCCTCGCTGGAACTCTGCACAGTGTACATCAGAAGAGCCGTACCTGTTGAAGCGCCCATAAACAGACAGCCATGGGCTGCACGATACCCTTTTAGACAACCATACCAGCAGCTGAGACGAAATGAAGAGTACCTACAGACGGTCCACGAAGAGACCCAAAGAGCCTTAATGGATGGCCAGTGGAAATGACACAAGGGCCTGGACAGACTCACGGATGAACGAAAAAAGCTATCAAGGATAGCACGCCAGTGCGAGCAGCTGTGAAAAATAGATGTAATGGACAGAGGAAAAGAGACAATTTTGAACCATAAGGAAACGTTGCTACAAGGCAAGATGGAAGTAGCTCACTAGTTAACGCATGTAAATAGGCTTGGAACGAAAGAAGCTAAGAAAACGATACTGCTTGCAATGCTTAGTAGAAGAATAGAGCGGCAAGCGCCAATCATAACTACCTCAATAAGGCACACTATACAAGTGTGACTCCATTTTGTTAAGCAGAAATATGCCCAGGCGGCCTGAGGCCTACCAGGCCAGGTTTCATATTCCAGCTAAAGCCAGAAAGAAGAGCGGAATCGAAACTCAACAAAGAGCAGCTCATGCCTGGGAATTCAAGGTCAACCCAAGGAAAGGGGGAGCGCGGCAATGCTGGAGAAACGAAACTTCAGAGCATACCAGCCTGCCCCGTGAAGGTTAAGATAAGGGGGTCCCAGGCAGGTGGCGAGGCTGAAGAAGAATCAAATACACGAAAAACTGGAAACTGAAGCAGATTCACGGTGAACAGACATGTGACCAGTCAGGCGCAAAGAGTTACCAACATCTGATGTCACCCAGATCCAGGGGTGCCATAACTTCTCCAGATAAGAGGCAACAGTTTCGAGGCCATGCCCAGCCAACTAATTGACACATAGCTCAAAAGCACTGATTGATGGCAGGGAGGCAGGGTGAATCTTGGGACACTAGTCACCTGGTGTCACGCTTTCTCCCGCACACCCTCTCCCTGCTCCCTCCGCACGCCCGGTCTCTGCCAAAAACCATCAGGGGATCCCGTTTATGCACTCTGGCAGTCGGAGACTGCATCATTTTACCCGCCATACCAAGACACTGTTTGGACCAGGGGTTTACCGGCCATCCCAGCGCTGGAAATTACAATGGAGACTCCCACTGGCAGCCAGTAACAATCCACATCGTTTGCGACGATCCTCGCGTCACGTGAGAGGGCCAACACGATCACGCATCACGTGAGGGGGCTAGCACCGCCAGGAGTCATGTGGCGACAACGCTTCCGCATCACGTGACACGCATCACGTGATTTCTCTCAAGGATTCAAAAGCGGCCAGGAACACGGAAGCGTTGCTTCACAGCTGAACTCTTTCAGTACTGTACGGCTCTTGTTCCTTGTTTTGAACCTTACTCCTACGATTTTGCACGACCTCGGATTTTGTCTACTGGATTGCTTTTGTCTAACCCTTGGCATTTTGAACTTTGGCTTGAACTCTGTCACGACCCCGGATTTGTCTACTGGATTGATTTTGTCTACACCCCTGGCACCTTTGAACCTTGGCTTTGCGTTTTCTACGACCTCGGACTTGGATTTGGATTGCCTCACGGATTTCGTTGTGTTTTGGTACTTTGGCCACTGGCCTCTGCAAGGCGTTCGCCTGGCTGCATAACCTGGATTGCCTCAAACCTCGGTGTGCGCCCATCCACAGAGTCTCGCACACCAAGCCCAACCCTCTGCTATTGGAAGTTCAAGCCCCCGTCCAGGGCCCCACTATCCATCAGAGTGACACTTCCTATACTCTAGGTAAGCGGTGCTCTTTTCCTTGCTTGGTATTCATTGTACAACACGCACATTGTTTTGTTAATCACTTATTGCCTTGAAGTGCTCCAGGGGTCCTTCTGGCTGTTCCCGGTTCCAGACCTGACGGCTCACAAAACAACCTGTGGCCTCAAAGACTGCACAGGCACTGAATTCTCGTTGTCTGTGTGGTACTTGGGGACGGAGGCATTACTAATCTACACGACCATCAAGATCAAGTCCATAACACCTGGTTGTCAGTCTGCATGCTGCTAATTAAAATGGAGATTTATGTCTAGGGGTGTAACCCACCCAATCATAATGGACCATGTAATCTAAGGTCCTATAGACACTATAACCAATAGGATGTCGTACTTGTAGTGATGTCCATCACGCATGATGTAGAGGGATGGGCATAGACGCCCACCAAAGAGTTATCCAATCCACATGCTCTGTTACCGTTTACAGATATTGCACCTATACTTAAGTTACCTTTCCTAACCAATTAATTTGCATGACAAATTTGTATAGTTAGACGTCAGTGATGACGAGTTTTGTGTATAAGTGTTGCTGTTCGACTGAAGTTCGAGGAAGTCTGAGCGAGACAGGCGATCGCAACAATGCTGATTTCCAATTGTTTCCCTGTTTGATGTACTTGTCATTAAACAGACTTCCCTTTGCCAAACTACGGAGTCCTCATTATTGAGTCGAGTTGGAGTAAGTGAATCCTGCACCCCCATTCCTCACATGGCGCAGCTATCTTGTCTTACAGGTACTATATGGTGAGCACTGACATATGGGCCCGTCAGTGGAAACAACGCCCTCCTGTACAAGAGAACAGAAACCATGTGGGGGGTCCTTAGGCCTGGAGAGGGATCGACAGAGTATGTTGGTTATGGTCTGTCTGGAGGAACCACTGGTATAGCTATCAGCGACAGGGATGCCTGGTTGGAGACCTGGATGTCACTTTTGAGCTTCCTCCTGACAGACTTAGTGAGAGGGATAGGATAGTTGATAGAAAAGCAGTTAGAAACGATAGGTGAGACAGAAAGCACCATCTGAGGTGCATAGAGGAAAGAGGGGGTGGGGAGAGGTGAGCCAGGCAGGGGAGGTGGGAGGGGCAGACAGGAGAGAGGCACAGGGGGGACATAAAAGAGCGGGGCACAACAAAGAACAAGAACGGATCTACAAATCAGATGCAGTACAGAACCATCAGAAAGAAAAGAGCACACCATGGAACCTAGAAGCAGAGAATGCAGATGTAGTACAGCACCACGGCAAAGCACAAATTACAACAGGGAACTTGGAAGTAAAGAAAGCAGATGCAACACAGGACCAAAAGCAAAACACAGGTCAGCAGGGAACCTAGAAGTGAAGAATGCAGGCAATTGCTCACCTGTAATTTACATTTTGTATGTTTGTTTATATCTGTAATTGTAATTTAAACTGCTTTTTAAACTGTAATTTGTAATGCTATGTCTGTCTTATTTTTTTGCTGTAAAATATGCGCCTGGATGCCCGCGGGCCTGGTGCGCTCTATAAATAAATAAAATACAAATACAATTGCAATGTGATGCCACAAACCATGGATAGCAAAACAATATCAATAACCGTAGAGAGCAAACACCAAGTCAAAACAATCAACAATACAGTGAACAAGGCACTGAATACAACAGGGACCTAGAATAAGAATGCAGGCAATGCAAAGTAATTCCAGAAAAAAAGTGGAGCATGAGACAGTGTCAGAATAGTACACAATAGATCGGAGAGGGAAGGGCTGAGATGCGAGAGGAATTAAGGGAAACACAGGAGGGGTGGAGGGGCGGAACAGGATCTGGGGACCTCCGATGCGAGTGAGCACACACGGCCAAGTTGGTGGCTAAGTATTTGAGCACAGCACAATACAACACACAAATATTCAACCTACTTGATCAGTGGCTGCAAGTCAATAACCATCTAAGTTCTCTGTATGCAAACGGCACACCATTTCTCATTTGCCAAGAGCCAACGATCACTAGCCAGTGGCTAGTGCAATTTTTACGGCCTGGTTTAGCAGATGCATATGTCACATAAGTGTTATGCCATCAGTCCATATTTGTGCATACTTGGGCCCCCAAGGTGTGTGTGTAAAAAACTTTAAAATGCAGTTTAGGTGACGGAACATAACGCAACTAAAACATTGAAATTCGACGCATTGGGAAACTCAGGACCGGTCTGATTCAAGAGTGTTCCCGTTGATGTCCCCCATAATGTCATATCCCCCACATGATGGGCATGGTGAATCCCTTCTTTTATTATATATATATATGTGCTCTTGGGTTTTGCAACGGGAACACGCCGAGTTAAGCCGGTCTTCAGTTTCCCAATGCGCTGAATTTTAAAGGTGTTGTGTTATGTACAGTGACCTTTTTGCTTGAATTTCAAGGGTTTTGTTATACCAACATTTATTTCAGTGCAACTGGCCATGGACTTCGCCCATGGTCGTTGTTGGTCTGCAAAATGTCAGCTAAATCTGCTGCATCATTATAAAGTTATTAGCAATTCATTTGTTTTATTTCTTATCAAAATCTCGACTCGCCATAACTATAGTGTGGCGATATATGTATGTGTCCATGTCACCAAATGTCCCCTTTTCATGTACAAGCGCATTTGCAGATCGTTACCTGGCTCACCTCGGCCAGTATAATGATTGCTATTTTGTAATAAAAAGCACACTATTGGAGGACTGCCTCCCTGCCTGCATTTATGCTCTCTCTTCGTAGATGTGTCTTCACTCTTTACCCCCACCCACTCTCTCCACCCACCTGCTCTACCCCCAACTCTCTCTAACCCACCCCCCGTTCCTACCCAGCGTATCCCCACTCTCTATACCCACTCACACAGCCTATTGTTTTTTTTCTTTAAGTTTTATTTGTTTCAAACTAAAAACATTGTACTAGCAAAAGAAACCTTTAACAGTTTAAAAAACAAGTAAATAGAAATCCATCTATCTTTTTCCGTTACAATCAAGATTAAAAAAAACAAGGAAACCGCAAGAGACATTGGGTCAGATTTCCATCCAACAACAATCAGATGCTCTACCCAGCACCCTCATTTTAGAAGTAAATCTTAAGCCCCTAAATTTCCTTTATCTGCCGGATCTTTAGGCCTATTCAGATTTTAAGCCAATTATTGAGTCGAATTTAAGCACTACCAACGTTTGGCCTATTTTCTGTCTCATTAGCAGACAATCCCAACATATTTCCAAAGATAAACATCCCGTTCCCTCCAAATAGCTTCCCATATGTTGTGACCTTTCCATGGATAGTGCCTCACATGCCATTGCAATATGAAAAGATTCCACCTGGTCCTTCTTACAGAAGCGGCACAGGTTATCATCAACATCTCTCTGGTGCCATCTAAACTGTATTTCACGAGTGAGCCTAATGTTCAGGCGTCATCACATAAGGAGATCCCTGTAAAATGCAGAGGGGAATTTACAGAGGTAAAGGGGCGGATCGTTGAGGCCCTTTTTTTCCACCCACCATTTGAATGTTAGGAGGGCAATAGGTCTGGCTTCACAGGTGTTAATCCAGTCTGCCCTTTCCAAAATCGTCTTTACCTAGAGGGGGGGTTCGCCCTTAGCAAATCAATATCCATTCTATTGCTATGCAGTGTTTCACTTATTCTATCGAACCACTGCTTCAGAGATTTTTCATTAAGCCTACTTACAGTTCTCAAGATGGTGAATGGGGGTGGGGCCTCCAACACAGAACATTTCCGATATAAAGAAATCTCTTTCCATAGGACTATGGCGGCCATTGAGGGTAATCTTAATTCACACCAAATCTTAGCTACTGATAGACTTTGGGAGTCTCAGTACACTGCGCCAAAATTTCCCTCGATCAGGGGCCATGCTTCATCGTTTAAATTGGGCAATGTTTCTGCTCCGTATATAAGGACGTGTATTACCTTTTGCCTATAAAAGCTGATAATTGGTATAATTGAAAAGGCACCATAGCGCCTATGAATGGCGATTCCTTGATTTGTCAAATTGTTTTGCTTTGTTATCAGCCAAACCAGTTAAGCATTTTCATTTATGTTCTTATTTATTTTGACCCCCAAGTAAATGATGGCTTTAACTACTTCCAGCCAAACTTCCTCAAACCTCCATGAGAAGGATGTCCTCGGTTTCCTCCTAGTATTTGACATAAGGAGGACTTGAGATTTTTTAACATTCATTCTCATGCCATTTTTTATTTACATAGACATTGCATGCTGAGATTCTGAGTTGAAGGCCTATGGCCGTTTGATAGTATACAGTCTTTTCATCTACACATTTTCCATTGAGAGCCTTTTCACCGAAAAATGTTCGTTGAAACTTTTTTCCATCGAAAAGGCCCTCGGTGCAAAATAGATGTATGTATGTTTGGGTCGGGGATAGGGATACAATTCGAAAACAGAGGTTTGGGGGGGGGGGGGGTAAATGACTTCATTCTCTGACACTCGCTAATACTACACAGAGGGAGCTGTCCAGCACTGAAATACATTGTAACTGCATGGAGGCGATTTCAGCACTGGACAGCTACATCTTACCTTTGTAGTACAGCGAGTAATTTATAAATGGACACTTATTTTATTGGGGGCTTGGGGCAGACTCCCCCCGCCCCCACTAATTTAATAATTGCTATTTTCCATTGAAAACTTTACCATCAATTCATTTGGATTAAGCACTTTCAATGAATGTTCACTTTTAATTATATTAATAGTGATTCGATGGTAAAGTTATCAATGGAAAAGTTTTGTTGGAAAAAATTTTCGATGGAGGGAAGAAAAATCGATGGAAAGACATGTAACCCCGTTTGATCAAGAAAAACGAGGTCATTTATATAAAGTAGCCATGGGAGTTCACATCCATTCAACTTTGGTGGAAATGCCTGAATGGCCTCCTGTGAAATCACCAGGTCAGACAAATACAGGCTAAATAAAATGGGAGCAAGCGCGCAACCTGGCTATTCCTAGTACATATAAGCCTTTGGCATACTGGTTGGGGCAGGTGAGTGGGACTTATGGAGGAAAGGGGACTATGGACTATCAGTACTCTAGTCACTATGGTGAGTAACTTTAATTACTCATGCATCCGGTCCCCTTTCCTACATCCTTGTGGGTGACTCCACCAAACAAGACCATAGGGTGGAGCTGTGACAACCTGCCTCATATCTAGGACAAAGCATAACGTTTCTTCAGAAACGTCTGACCAGACTCTGCATCGTGCCTGGTGCTGGTATCCAGGGAGTAGTGCCTACAGAAGGCCAACGGAGTGGCCCAAGTAGCCGCCTTGCTGATGACTTCCCAACAAGCAGGTCTCTGAAACGCAACGGCTGTGGTCTTAGCTCTGACCGCATGGCCATAAATCCCTGCCAGAACCCCGCCCATTTATTGTTACACTGGAATCGAAGGCCTCATAGCCTGCTAAACGATGTCCCAGTTGTCATCTGAAAATTGAGCATGCTGAAGCCTCAGCTGGTCAGGAACCATGCCGCCAGCTTAACCGGGTCCAGATTTACCACTGGGCCGTCCTGCTGCTGAGTGATGCATCGGTTGTGAGAGTGGCTGCTACTGCGGGGGTGTTGAAGGTCTTCCCCTTCAAGAGGTTTTCCCTTGACCACCACTGCAGAGAGAGAACGAGGGCTGGTGAGACATCTACCAAATCTTCCCATTGTCCGCTGGCCTGACACCACTGGCTGTTGAGCCACTCTGACTTGACTGGGCTGGATTTCTTCTGGTTGATGGAGAATCCCAGATTGAATAAGAGGTCTATTGTCTTCTGAGGGTTCAATAGGCATGTTTCGTAGGACTCCCCTGTTATGAGCCGGTCGTCGAGGTAAGGGTAAACCGGGATGGATAATCTGTGCAGGTGTGTTGCCGCTACTGCCAGTACCTTTGTAAACACCCTCGGTGCCGAGGCAATGCCGAAGGGGAGCACCTTGAACTGATAGTGCTTGTCCTCCATCATGAACTTTAGTTATTTTCTGTGCGCTAGCAACATTGAAATATGAATGTATGCATCTTTCTTATCCAGTGTTGCCATGTAATCCCGCTGTTTCAACAGCGGGATTGCTTCTTGTAAAGTGACCATACAAAACCTCTGAGGTTTGAGAAACTGGTTCGCTGGCTGCAAGTCTAGCACAGGGCGCATGGTGAGATCCTTTTTGGTTAAAGGAAGTACACTGAATAAATACCCTTGTTTACCTGTAGAATAGGGATGGCTTCTATGGCGTCTGTGAGGATGTCAAAGAGGCAATAGAGATAAAAGACAGCCCCATTCTAACTTTAAGACCCAGCACCCAAAATGTTACATCAGCAGGACAGAACAAAACTACATGTCCCATAAACCACCACGGGAAATGGAGACCAGGTGTGGGAAAAGATAAAATGAACAAAGGGAAGCGGTATAGATACAGCCCGGTCATGCGGTACAGTGACAGATACCCACATAGCAGTACAGGTTGGGAGGGACAAACAGTGCATGGAGCAGGGGGGCGATATGAAGGCAAGCTGGCTGCAGGTGTGGGACAAACAGTGCATGGAGCCGGGTGAAGGAGTGAAGGCAAAGTGGCTGCAGGTGTGGGAAGTGGGCAGGAAAGGCGGGTGGAAGATGAGAGGAGGGGAGGAGCAAAGTATGAGTTAAAAGAAGCCCCGAGAAACTCATCAGCTGACTCTCATTACAGCAGCAACCCTGGCCGGAGAACACAGAGGAGTGGGAGGAATCCCCAGGTGATGTACATTGGGCGTACTAGGAGGCTAAAGGCTCGGCACCGCGGAGATCCTTATCAAAAGGCAGAACCTCCGCCAGGGAGGCTCGAAGAGCGGCAGCGCCGGGGCACTACTGAAGCGGATTCACTGACAAGGAAAGTCTGGCTGTAAACCATTTTCAAAGGACAGTGCTTCCATGGGTTTACCCTCTCAGTTTTCCTTTTTTTCAAAACCCAAGTTGGACAGCTGGCGAAGTAATGGAAAGCTAGTGTCCGGGGAAAGGAATTTATGTGACATGATTAATTTTCTCTGAAAGAGGAGGCAAGCTGAAGAGGACATTCATGAGAACTGAATTGATCCATTTTTTTGTGTGTTCCGAGCAAGCCTGTTGAATCACGTTTTGCTGTTTATAACGAGAGGCTGTGTGAAAATTTAACTCGGCAATAAATCATACCTTGTGAACTCTGCATTCCGACTACAGTCTACTACTTTACAGCGTGCTTTCCTAGAAGTGTCTGCACCTCTTGCAGTAGGATTTACAGGTGGTCTGGGGTCTTGATCTTGACGGTCTGTATTGGAGTGGTCAGGCAAATTCTATACAGTACCCGTGGGCAACCTTCTTTAGTACCCACTGGTCTGTTATCCACTCCCATTCAATAAGGAAAGATGTTATACGCCCCCCGACGGGGTTGCATGGGAGGGGCCCTGGATCTGCAGGTTATTTCTGACCAGAGGCTGGGGCGCCTCTGTGGTTGGATCCTCATCCTCTACCTTTCCCAAGCCGCTGTCCTCTGGGTGCATAAGTGGCAGAGGTGTTCGACCCTTGTTCCGAATTCCAGTCGTTTCCTGCATTATACTGGGTCTGGGTAAATCTAGATTGCCCACGAAAGGACCGGCAGGAGCCATTTCCTCTCCGAGGACAGGGTTTCTGGGTAATCTGTTGAAGGGACTTCAGTGTCTCATGCTCTTTCTTGGCTGTTTCAAGAGCATCGTCCACTGCCTTACCAAACAGGTTGGTTTCCTCAACGGGTTTGTTAATCAGTGATGCTTGGGTCTCTGGCTTGAAACTGGAGTTCCTTAGCCATACATGTCTCTTGCGCAAGGTACCTTGTGCCAGGGTTCTCCCCGCCGTCTCACCAGCGTCCCAAATGTTTTTGAGCACATTCTGGTTCACCTGCTTGCTTTAGGAAATGATGGCGAGCAACTTGGTTCTTGCAGGTTCCGGCACTCCCTGGAGGCCTTCTAGTAGAAGGTCCCACTGGACATCTGCATAGCTGGCCAATAGTGTGGTGTTATTGGCTATACGGGTGGTAAACGCAGCAGCCGTTCTTCTTTTCCCCAGTGCATAAAGTCTCTTGGATTACTTATCAGGTGGTGCCTCTCCTGTAGACAAGGGACCACCAGCCCATTTTCTAGTGGTGGTAACCACTAACGAATCTGGAATGGCATGACCCTTGATCTAGACGGGGTCGGTCAGAGAAGGCCGAAACAGTTTCTCCACCCTAGGGTTTACCGCCCTAGTCTGGGCCGGTGTCAACAAAGAAGGTGGCAACCTCCTCTTGATTGAGTTCAACAAGTAGATGGTCTGGCTGGCCAGAGGTTTTTCTTTGAGTATATCCTCCACGAAATCAGAATCTGGTAAGGCCTCTTGAGTGGCGATCTGTAAATGGTTAGCCGCCTTCTTCACAATGGCGTTGAACCCCATCTGGTCGTCCACTAGGGAGGCTTGCCGAGCCAGAGTGGAGGGCGGGGGGGGGGGATCTAAGCACAGGACATCAGGGTCCTGGGTGGGAGTAGGTGACGTCCAGGGTTGAGCATCAACTTGACAGCTGTCCTCCCAACTGTCCAATAGACCCGTCTGATCATCCACATTGTAGTTTTCCAGAAAAGTGCCATCTTCATCCTGATCTCAAGTGTCCATAACATCCTCATCTGTGAGGACACAAGTAAACTCTTCATGTGGATCCTCCTCCTCCAAGGTCCTTCGAAACTTAAATACAGGGGTAGAAGGAAAGTCTTCTCAAGGTCTCTTGGGAGCAAGGGCCTCTGAATAAGAGACATTTTTCTAATCTGTCCATACATCCCTCAAATTTCTCCCTGGTCCATGAGGATGAACCAGAGGGGTCCAGTGGAGGAAAGAGTTCATCTTCTCTGTGGCGTCGAGATTATTCCCCTAATGCGCCTGACAAAGGCGCAGGACTCTCAACGTAGTGCTTTGCTGCCTACTTCGACCGCTCCTTCAGTCTAACTGTCAAAGTAATCCTAGCGATGCTCTCGGCAATGGTAGGAGAATCCGGATGGTCTACTGGCTGAACCACAGGCTGAGCGGAGGATTGCCGCCGTCACCGGGACAACCGGAGGTTGAGCGGAAGATTTCTATAGTGGGCTTTAAGGTACAGTTGAAATCTCTGCCCTATATCATGACTCCTTTCCTATAAGGTCCTAGCCTCTTGTACAGTGACTTAAAGAAGATTGTAGCATCATGATTGGGTGCATAGGTGTTAACTATATATACTTCTCTATTGTCTAGCATACCATGTACTATGACCATCCTCCCGTCATTGTCAATTTTAGTGTGTAGAACTTTCAGGGGGATGGATGGGGCTATCCAAATAAGGACCCCTCTAGCGTATGTCGAGTAGGTAGAGCCAACAACCACCCGCCCCATTTTCCCGCTAGGTTCTTCTGTTTGTGTTCATTTAAATGAGTCTCTTGCAGTAGTGCAATCCCCACTTTGTGTCTTCTCAAGTAAGTGATCACCCTCCATCTTTTAGCGTAATTATTGAGGCCCGAATATTCCAGAACGATATTTTAATATCCCCAGCCATTGAATAATTGATCTCATGAGCTCTTGAGGTGTAACCACCGTGATTAGGGGGTAATCTTTACTCTAGTGTGGGTTATAGATTCTCATATCAGGCTTCCCTTCCCTCCCATTGCTCCTGCCTCTCCCCCACCCCCAATCCCTGACTTTATAACAAAACGCACAAAAACTGAAACTGTCCAGCAATGCATGGAATTCTTAGACTTCCCCGCTTCCGGTCGAACACCCAGTCGGTAGACAAGGCTCCTGGTGCCCAACGGGAGGGTGCGGCACCCTTAGAAAAAGTGTGTGGGGTAGTAGAAGGACCTTTCCAGATACGTCCACTCCACTAATCTTCTGTGTCCAATCTGTGGTGCTCCTACATCAAGTAGCTACTTTAGGCATCAGAGTCCTTGCATTCCTTCGGTGGCATGTTATGTTCCGCTGTAGGCCATTCCAGCTGCTCCCTTGATAGCCACCGTTTCCCGCATTTAAATTTGTATGGTAGCCACTCGCATTCCACCAAGCACAAGTCCTCCTCTTGCCATTAATGGACTTCAGATGCCGGAATTTTCTCGCTGTCCATCCAGTCTTGTGCTTCTGATGGCGTCTCAAAGAACAGAGCCTTTCCAAGAATCTTTAATTTAGCAAGGTAAATTAACATGCATTTAAAACTGCCTGTTTTGAGTCATACTTCCGTTGAAATAAATTGTTCCCTCCTCTTCTGTACCTGAAAGGTATAGTCAGGGTAAATCACCAGCTTGGCAGAAGCTGGCTCTATGTCACCCCCATTTCTAGAGAAAACCAGGATCTGCTCCCTGTCCTTGTAATTAAGGACCTTAGCGATGATGGGCCTTGGTGGGGCTCCTGTTGGAGGGCTCTATGGTGAACCCCTGTGTTAGGTTAACCGGGACAAATTCTTGCAACAGAAGGTTCTCAATATAGTTGGTGGGGTCCGAACCCTCCAATCCCTCGGGTAGGCCCACTATTCTAATTTTATTGTGGCGCACCCTTCCCTCAGCATCCTCTGCTCTCTCCTCTAGCGGTTTAACTTGTTCCTTCAAAATAGGCACCTCTTTGGATGTTGCCATCCTCTCCGCAGAGTTTTCCTGAACTTGTTTTTACAGTTCACCAGTGCGCTCCGACAGTCCCACACCTCCTGTCTTAGTAGGCTGATGTCAATCCTGACTTCATCTATTTTGGATTCCAGGAAGGCTTGCAATGCTGCAATGGCATTTAGAATTTGCTGGTTCCTGTAATCAATGGTTTCCCCAAGGCCCTTAGACTTATTCCGCTCCTGGTCCCCTGCTTCCGTCTTTCGCAGTGCTTCCTTGCCCTTTTGCAAATGCCTCCATCGTGGTCTGCTTTGCTTTAGTTTGTAGCCTTTCGAAGCCATCTGGACCGCTGCTTCCTGTGGCTTGGCCCGCTTGATAGTATCCGCTCAACGGAGCTCCCTTCCAAAGTTATGGCTTCTTCAGTCCTCTCAGCACCTGGATTCCAAGACAGAATTTCCAGTGGCTGAGGCTGATGTCTAGGTCGCCCATTCCATAGGCCTCTGTTTAAACTGGAGAGATTAGAATACGCACCGTAGGCCGTGCTGAAGGGAGTCAGTCCCCCCTTATGCTTATAAGGGAGTCACCCAGCCACCTTCGCCATGGGCTCCTCTTTGTATTGGCTTGCAAACCTTCCCAGTATCTATGCAGTTGGCTTGGAGCATTGGGCCCCTTTTAAACAATCCAGATGCTGTTCTTTCGCCTATTAGGGGCTATGGGCAAATAAACCATGCATATGCTTGTCTACTTATACTGGGCTTGCTCACCACGTGTCAGGTGGAGTGGCAGCTTCTCCCGAAATAACCCTTTAAAACCAGAAGCGCGCCTTCCATGCAAATTAGGAGCTTCTGAGCGTTGTAGATGGTGAGATCACATGCCAAATGCAGGTCACCCAGGCCTGTGTCCCAAGCAACTTTTTGCTGTTTCGTTCACTGGGTCCCCGGAGCTGCAGTAAGAGGCTCCTCACTGCACCCCAATGTTAATCATATTGCTAGTGATGGGGCCATGTGGGGATGGCATTGCTCGTTAGCCCCTCTTGGGATTCAGTATAAGCAATTTGTGAAAGTCTCATCACGCTCCGGGAGTGCCGGCTCCTCCCCTTCGCCCCTAGCTCCTTAGCACAACTGTCTGGCTGTCTTTCAGGTCATCTGCCGTCGCTGGCACCACTGCTCACAGAGCACAATGGCCTTGCTCTGTATCGGTGCCGGCAAGGACCACACACCGTACCGGAGCTGGCCCGACTCTTTGGGGCGGTACGCCACTCCACCCCAACACAATCTGGTTGCTAGGGCTCATCTGGCTCCAGGCTGCACTCTGCTTCGGGACCCAGCAGCTTGACCACGCTCCTTGCTCACCGGCGACCACGCTCTGCAGAGTCACCCCACATTCCCCCGTCCGGTGATGTATGCCTCTGATCACTGCTTCTGCGTTGGAAAAGCACTCTGCGAACCTCAGCCAGCCTTCTCCAATTACTCCTGCATGCAATTTCTCTGGTAGCTTCGGTGGCACCACTAATGCAGGCTGTGCATTCGGGCAGTCTATGACCCGCGACGGCACTGTCCCAACAGCTATGCGGGCTCAGATGAATTCTCTGTGACGGCCGCCATTTTCTTCCTGCCCAGCACAATGAAAGGTGCTTTTGCTCAGCGTACCTCGCCAATGGGACTCGCTTCGACCAGACGAGTCGCATGCCCCAGATGCTAAAGTAGTTACAGTGACACCCTTAGGTTTCTGGAACACCTGTGTGCCTTTTGAAGCTTATCTTTAGTCGGATCTGCAGGAGCACCTCTACATGGCAGTTAGCCACGCCCCCCTCAACCAGCTAGCCAAGTTATGAAGACAACTGGCTAAAAACCGAGATGGGATCCTTAAAGGCATGCTGGAGAGCTAAAACCAGGCTTCCTAGAGAAAGCTTAAAGATTGCAAAACATGGGCCCTGTCAAAAGTACAACATGAGTAAATATAGTGTCATTTCCCTGACCTGGAAAAAAATTACGTACATTGATTCAGTGGCAGTTTGCTGAGATTTAATTAAATAATCAATAAGTTGGATTTTACATGACAAGAAATTAGCCACTATCACATAGAACTTGAGAAGGTATCATTTCTGTGGCAATTGTCAGTAGAAAGATCAGTTCTTGAATTGTTTAAACAGTTCTTTCAGAAAATGATTGCTTTGATCGAGGTGAGAGCTGCAGTAGAATGAGTTTGCCTACTAACTAGTGCATCATCATCATCATGAGCAATTTGTATGTAACTAGCCTGCTCTATGGAGACAACTTTAGAACCCTGACAGGGCTGCCTCAGTCCATTATCTTTCTGACACAGCTACTCTGAGTACACTGTAAAAGGTAATACAGCTATAACTCCTATTTCTATAGCACTTACTAGAAGTATGAGGAGTCTGGCATGGAGTAGAATTTATTGTAATACCTCCAAGGCAGAGAGCCTTTTTTATCTCTATTTTGTTTGATCAAAATTATTACATTTTTTTTTATTTCACAAGGTTTATAAAGTTTGTCTAAGTTTGTTAGTCATGGTGTCCAAGATTTCAAAACATCTGCTCAAAGTTCGCAAACTTAGATAAAACCTATGTTAGGAAAGGATACTACATAAAACCACTTGTTTTACATAGTATACACTTTTCATTATTTAAGGAAAACACTAATAAATGTAAGCCTATGTTGCCCTTTGTCACCAGACCTAACATGGGCACAACTTGGTGTAGGGAAGGACAAGCATCACATGTTTTAAAAACCATACTAGGTACTAGACACATGAGCTAAACTGGTGAGCCATGGCCATAACTTTCTTTTGGTAAAGTAGATGACAGAAAATAATTTTAAAAAGTTAGACAAGTGAGGATCACCCTCTTCCAAGTGCTCATGGACTACGTTATTGAAAAATGAATGTATTGTTTAAATGTGCATTCATTACAATGTGAATTACAGAACATGTGGCAAAAACCCAGATGTAAGACAAAGGAAATTTAGAAAAGGCAATTATTAATTTCAGTGCTAAACTGAAATTCATCCATGCGATAAATCAGTTCTTTAAAAAAAAAAAGCCTCAAGCATAAGAATTATATATATTTACATATACATTTACAGTAAACGCACACTTTTACACATTTACTTTAGGACAAAAATGAAATAACAACATTATCACCCAGTTTAGAATTCATGTATTTTGCATCAAACTTAATTGATATTAAACTAATAAATACAAAAAAATCACATACGTGATATCAGGTCAAAGCACTTTTTCTCCTCTGCATTCGGTTTCACTTGGCAAGTCAGTAAATTCAATTTTGCAGGTTGCCTGTTAGACTAGAAGTAAAACAAAATCAATGTCAGTGTGAATAAGCTCCCACACAAAGAAAACGATTGTTAATGCTAGATTTGATATCAAGTGGCGTTTCATCATCTATCATTCATGTGAACCATTTTAGCCAATTTGTAAAATTAAGTCTAAGACCAGGCGATGTAAAACGTACCCCTACGCAGAAATTGGTGGCCGCCTTTCAGTCCGGTCACATGAGAACCACTCTGTGTGCCACTTCCTGTCTATTGCATTGTCAGAGGTAACTTGTGAGTCTTTATAGGTGTCCCTTGCAAATTGGATGGCAGACCGTCCACAAATGCATTCATCTTATGTTGGGATGAGTCACCAAGGGCAAGGTTACGTTATGTAGTCTGTGTCTACAGCAACCATAATTACTGAATCCAGCTTGGTATGACCCCTTCCCGAAATTCACACTGTATCGGGTGCTTTATACTTTTTTTACAGCTAAGCAGCAAGGCTGGAATAGATAATGGTGCCTTAAGAATGGCTTCACTTGTCTCCCAAATCATGTTGAAGATATGTATTGTGGTAGTAGTATGGTGTTGTCGCTATTCCCATTGAGCAGGGATAGCTTCTCTTTATCGTCTATCTGCAAGTCATTTAACAGGAAGAATTAAGAGGTATGTGATGGGGCTTCAACCCGTGCCAAACAAGGAGGTGCTGCAGAGGTTGCAACTTTCTAAGTGATAGGAGTGGCCTTAAAGATGTGGTTAAATGACTCCTCTTGGGCGTTTGTGGTTCTGCCAGTACAATGCATCAGCTGGAACCTCTACAACTGAACCATAATGTTTGTTTATTCATTTATAATGCACTCCTCCTCCGAAGGTATCTGGGCGCGACACGATTATGCAGTTTCATTATATACAGTACATGGTAGTTACAGGTAAGCATAATATTTACAGTACACGAAGATTACAAGTAGAGCACAATATAATACAAAATGGCACAGAGATAAGTTGCAGAGCGATAAGTTGCATTCAGATGTCATTTGAGACCAGCCAGGTTTTCGTATTTTTCCTAAAACATGGGATGGTTTGGTCTTTTCGTAGGTGCAAAGGTAGTGCATTCCAGTATAGGGCAGTTTGGACCTGGAAACTGCCCCTCCCACACCCCCACTGCTCTTTTCAGGTTAAATCTGGGCACAGTTATACAAGATTGGGAACCTCTCTTGGGACGAGATGAAGATTTTCTGATAATCTTTTCTTAGAGGTACAGTGTGGCGGCATTGTTCAGGCACTTGTGGGTGATTGAAATTAGTTTGAATAGAATCCTATCATTAATGGAAAGCCATTTGGTTTCTCTTCTGGCTGCAGAGATGTGTTCTCTATTAGGATTGCTTGGTGCGGATCTCAGCGCAATGTTTTGTAAGATTTGTAGTTTGTTAGTGGTCTGTTTGCTAGCTCCTGCATATAGAGCGTTGCAGTAGTCGAGTTTCGACACAATGAAGGCACTGGGTAGGGTGGTACAGCTCTTGGTGGATAGGTAGGGTTTGCGAGCATGAATCGGCTTACATGTGTATGCTGTGGCAGAGGACATGGCATTGACTTAACTGACATGACTGTTTACCCATGTTCAGGGTAGAGCCTAGGTAGAAGCCTAAAGTTTTAGTCTCTTCAGCTCTTTGATGGGAATACCATCAATAAAAAATGCAGTGTACTGCGCGTCGAGTTTATTGAGGTGGGCTGGAGCACCTAGGTTTATGATTTCTGTCTTGTCGTCATTCAGGCATAATCCGTGGGCCGCCAACCATGCCTGAATGACTTGGTAAATTTTGTTCAAGAAGGCTAGATCTAGGTCATAGTTGCCTGAAAGGAGTAGTATCTGGGTATCATCTGCATAGTTGGTGTAGATGATCCCCACATGGTCCAATTTGGCAAACAGAGGTTTTGTGAATATATTGTACATGGTAGGGGACACAAATGAGCCCTGGAAGACACTGCATGTAATCGGGGATGGGTCAGCAGCTGCTGACTGAGAGAAGACCCTCATCATTGACCTGTTAAAGGATTGGATCCATTCTAAAGCTTCTGGGGGGATTCCAACTCCCTTAAGACTGCAAAAAGTTCATTGGTGCTGGAACTGGCTTTGTTGATCCGGTTGTTGCAAGTTTCTCTTTTAGTTTGTAGGATTTCAGCTTTGTATTTGCTTGCTAATTCAGTTAAGTTGAGTTTGTTTTCTTGGGACGGAAGACTTCTCCTTAAAACCTTGTTTTCTTTTTTCTGCGTGCATGATGTTTAACTGGGGGGGTGAACCCAGTGTTAAGATGATCTTTAGGTTTGCTTTTTCGCAATTTGAGTGGCGCAATAGTGTCTAGGGCTAGAGTCACAGTGGAGTTGTACAGTTCAACTAGCTCGGCTGGGTCAGCTAGTCCTGGAGCGAGAGGCAAGAGCTTATCGGTAGTTCTATTTAGTTTGATCCTCGTAGGGAGGGGTGGCGCCATTTGATTAATTTTGTTGTCTATTCATTTGGTCTGAGTGGTGAAGGAGATAAGATAGTGATCAGTGAAAGATAAGGGTAGGATCGATGTTCTGGAGAGACTGCATTGGAGCCAGCAGGTTACAGTCTGGTAAAATGGATGTAGGCAGATCCGTGGCCCCGGTTTCATAAGTGGGAAAAGTCTTTACTTTTTTTCTCTGTGTTCTGAAAAGTTAGAAGCCTCTCTGCTAAATTTCAACCGCCAAGCTTCTTTAGAGCTCCTTTAGGGGCAATAAGTTGATTGATTATATGCAGGCCTGTTGATGAAGGATGATCACGCAGCGACAATACTTTAGTGGACTAGCACCTGAAATGTTGATGGTGATTGCTTCGTATAAGAGTTCTCGTCTGTCGAATATGATTTCACATTGGACAGTGCTTCTATGTTGTTCAGTATTAGCAAAGGACGGGCAAGTGGACGATGCAGCAAACTGTGCAAAAATACTTCCCTGCAGGTAGGCGCTCCTTCATCAACAAAGTCTTTGTGGACGGCTTGGCAGAACCATATTCATGAACATAACATCTGTTGATGGCCGTTCCGGAGATGGCCCCATCGACGAAGAAGACATCGAGCGCAGCGCCCTCTGGTGTGGATTTTTTTTTTCCCGAGGAGCAGCAAAACTGATGATACGAATATCTAAGATGAGGAATACGTGGGAGGAACATCCAATCGCAAGAACGTTAAAGTTGGTAAGTAACTTGTTCTTCGAATGGATTGTATCCTCCCACGTATTCCTCATCTTAGACTCCCAAAGCGGTAAACATTTGGAGGAGGGAGTACTAATTAATTTTACTCGTGGACCGTATGTAGAGAAGCTTTAGCAAAAAGACCCCCTTGGGATGAGGTGGAATCTAAACAATAGTGTTTCTCATAAGAGTGCATAGACGACCAGGTGGCCGCTGCACAAATATCTTGCACCGGGACACCCCTCTGAAGAGCCATGCCCCGAGTAGAATGAGCTCTTAGCCCATCTGGAGGTTCTTTACCTGCCATTCTGTAACACTCTCGAATTGCTAGAATTATCCATATGGATAAGTGTCATGATCACTGGTTCTGCCCCTAGAGTTACCTCTGAATGTTCTTGGACCGTGGCTTACCGTGCTTGGGTGGTGGGTAGGAAAAACCATGCCAAGGCTATGCAGAATTAGTTACTTTCTCATAACCCAACATGGCCGCCTAGTGGTCTTCTGGGAAGTGGCAGTGTAGGTCTAGAGGTTAACACTCATGGCATATATAAGCCCCTCCTCTTTCTTGCTCCGCGCTTCACATCGTCTGCATTCGCAGTGTACGCTTACCGCAGTCCTGGCTTCAGTCAAAAGTTACCTCAGCAACATTTCCCGGTCCCTCTTAGTTTTAGTATCTCTTCATGGTATTAAGCCTCTGTAGTTTCCTCAGTTCCTGCTACAGTTATTCCTGAAACAAATTTCACTCGTTCATTTCCCGACAGCTGTTCTGGTGCCCCATTTCAATACCCGTCAGCCGTCTACACACCGCAAGTATTGACAGCGTTTGTTTTAGCGCGCACACCTGGGTTTTGTGTTTTCTCTTGAGAGAGTGTTGCGCAATTCATTTGATGCTAAGTTTACTCATGAGGGGCACATTTCGTCAGCTGTATAGGTTTCATTGTGTGTGACGTCTAGAAGTGTTTGATTCTTAACAGTCTTTGTGTATGTAAACTAGAGTATCCCAGAGTTATTGCCACAGGGACTGCATTCTATTTTGCACTTTCCTCACAGAACGCTCTGACATTCTTTGTGAAAGGAACTCCATGGTTCGTGTGCATTAGGCAAGGTTTTCTTTCTGGAAAGTTTTAAAGCCCATTCATAGAAAGCGTTTACTCCGCTGATGCTTCCCCCTCAGTTCCATCTCTTAGGACAGGATCCTTCCTGTAGATACATGAGCATTTCCCAATTCCTTGATAGAAGAGTTAGGATCATTATCCTCATTTTCTTTCCTCTGTAAGCACTAGCCTGTAAGGGAAACTCACAGTTGGGAGTTCAACACCTGCTAGGTTCCATTTCCTTTCTTACACTACCAGCATTTTCCTGCACAGTGTCACACATTTAGGAGGGAATATTATCTCACAACAATCTCCACTCTTCAGAACAAGCACCTCTGCGCAGAAGCAGGATGGAGAGCCCACCATCAAATAACTAAAGGTAAAGGCACAGAAGGTGTCTAGGAATAAGAATCCTATCAGTTACCTGTTCTTGGAGAAGCTTTATTAAGGAATCCATTGTGTGTTCCCTAGATGAATGGTGGCAACACTCGGAGAGAGAAAGAGAAAGAGAGAGTAAGAGAGAGCACGAGAGAACGAGAGAGAGAACGAGAAAGAGTCAGAAAGAGAAACAGAAAGAGAAACAGAAAGAGAAAGAGAGAGAGAGAGAGAGAGAAAGAGAGAGAGAGAGAGAGAGAGAGAGAGAGAGAGAAATAGAGAGAGACACAGTTCTTGAGGTAAGCGTTACAATAAGATCTGTTTCGTTATCGCCAGGCCCAATTTGTGGCTGGTGTATCCAATGAAAAGTTGGTCACTTTGCCTACATTTTGCCAGTCTAGAAGAACAAGTTACTCTCTTACCTGGTAATGTTCTTTCGATGGGATGGTCCGACGACGTATTCCATATCTATGACAGTAATCACCACAGCTGTGCTGCTTCGGAAAATCTTTCGGCATCTGCGTCCTGCATCGATGTCGACACGCCACCGTCGAGGACCTCATCCGACGGCCAACGTCACTGGATGTTATAAGTAGGACGCACAACGCCCGTAGCCTCAGTTGTCGTTTTTTTTCCCAGAACGTGTGGCACCAGTCTTCTGCCAGTCTGACCATGACCACACAAAGCATTGCGGAAATGTAAGCTGCAATCGCATAAGAAATTCTGTAGCGGGGAAGGCAGGGAGGGAGCGATATGGAGGACTTGAGAAAGAGTAACCATCCTGAACTTGTCCTTCCTGAGGAGTTTGTTCAGACAGCGCAAGTCCATGATGGGTCTCAATCCCCAGTCTTTCTTTGAAATCAAAAAATAAGGGGAATACCATCCCTTGTTCCTCTCCGCTACAGGCACTAGTTCTATGGTGCCTTTCTCCAGCAGGGATTGAATTTCCTGCACAAGGAGTGGATCCGGACTCTTCAAAGAGGTTCCCTGGTGGATTGTCGTGAGGCCTCTGCCGGAAACGAAGACAGTAGCCGCGGGCTATGATCTCCAGAACCCACACATCTGAAGTAATGGCACGCAATTCGACAAGATGCTGTGCCAGCCTTCCCCCAACTGGCGAACCATGGGACATGGCCTCATGACTGAGCTGAAGCGGCTGCGGCGTTGCCTGAGGGCAAAGAGGCAACAGCCCAAGCGGCTTTGGCACCTCGAGTACCTTGTTATCCACCTCTGGCACTCCTACAGTGACCCCTTTGACTAGCAGCTCCTTTCGCTTTACCAAAGGATGAGTAATAACAAAAGGAACCTCCCCTCCATTGCTATCCCCTAGGACGAAAAGGCAGAGGTTGGCGAACTGCAGCGCCCAACGACTTTTCTGCAGCTTTTGAGGTTTGCAACCTCTCAAGGCTCTCGTCAGCCTTGCTGCCAAAAAGATGGACACCATCAAAGGGCATGTTGAGGAGCCGGGCTTGCACATCAGGAGCAAACCCCAACTTCCGCAACCATGCAAACTTGCGTATTACGGTGCTCGCCGCCATGGACCGGCTGACACAATCTGCCATGTCCAAACCCGACTGAACGGCCTCACACATGGCATCCTTGCCAGCCTGGACCAATGCAAGAAAACCATCCCGTTCGTCCCCTTCGGGAATATGTTCAGCCGCTAAGGAAACAGTTCCACAGAGTGTGTGTGAAACGTGACAAGGCACATGCAGAGTTGCCAGCCTGAAGAGCCATACCCCCTGAAGAAAACACTTTCTTCGCCCAACCATCAAAACGTTTGTCGTCCCTATCAGGAGGGATGGTATGATACGACGCCTGCTTTGCTGGGGCCGTAGCCGACTGCACCACCAAACTCTCCGGAGTGGGGTGCTTGGTCAAGTAGCAAGGGTCGCTACTGGCTGGGCTGTATTTTCGCGGCAAAAACTTGCCCACTGCCGGGAGACTCTCCGGAGCAGTCCAAGCCGCTGCCACCCTCCTCTGTAGAGCCATATGGAATGGCAGTACCGGGTCAGTTGGTGGACCTTGGTCGAGGATATCCGTGAGGTCATCCTGAAGAAAATCCCCTGGGGGAGCAGACCACCCCAAGTACTCTGCGACCCTTGAAATAAGGCGCCGGTACGAGGAGTCGGCATGGGTACCAGGCTCAGGCCTACAAAACTCCACCTCCGGAGAGGTCTCCAGACCACTGGCGCCGTGCAGTGACTGACGCAGGTCCTCAATCTGACTATGTCCCGAGATAATCTCATCTGGCAATGTATCAGGAACCATGCCATCATCAGAGTTCTCATCCACCTCCGAAATGTAATCAAGATGGTGGAAAGGGGGCACAGAATGGGGAACAAAGCCATGCTTGGCCTTGGCCAGAGCCTTTCTAGGGGGTTCCACCGTACCCCGGAGTACCCCCGTCGAAACAGCCTCGAAAGGCGTCGAGTGAATCGGCGTCAACGCCGAACGCGGTGCCGACAGCATCGACACAGGCCTCGATGGTGGAGCCCCGAGCGTGTCCTTCGACAACTGGGCGCCAATGGCGTCGACGACTTCCTCGGAGGCGGAGCCTCGAGAGAGTCCCTCGACCTCGGCGCCACAGGCGTCGACGTCTTCTTCGAAGACATCACAGGTGCACACGGTCTTGAGCGCGTCGAGGACCGGGACCTGGAACGGGCATGACTAGAACGATTCCCCTTGTCCGAGCGGGACCTTTCCCGCGAATCGTGCGGACCACCCAAGCCTGAAGGCTTACGAGCGGTGTCTCTAGTACGGTCACGCCCGACCCCACTCGGAGGCGCGGACGGACCGGTGCCCTGCGATTCAAGAATCCCCAGCATTTTCTTACCGAAGGAAGCCCATTCCTCCGGAGTCGCATGCTTGGTGGGATAAATGACCAATGTCGGCGCTTCCAGGAGTGCCTCGAAGAGGCAGAGGAATGGCAGGACCCACTCCGGGACCGAGACCCCCCCTAGACTTACGACGACGATGCACAGAGTCGACCCTCGAATCGTCCGTCGAAAGCCCAGTGGACCTCGACTTCCGGGGCTTGGACACTTTACCGACCGACAGTTTCTTCTTGCGCTCCCGCAAGGCTTTGGACGTAAGCGACTGGCAGTCGACACAATCATCCGTGTCATGGGCCTCCCCAAGGCACCAGAGGCAGGCTTTGTCGAGTCCGTCATCGACATCTTGGTCCCGCAGTCCCCGCATTTCTTGAAGCCCGGACTCGGGGTGGAAGAAGAGGAGGACATCTCGAAAAACCTCTTACAACCAAACAGGTTCGAAGAACCGAAAGAACAGAAACTCCAAAGAGTCGAGGAGCGCCGAGATCTCTGAAGCGAACACGTTCACGGAAAAACAGAACTGAGGCTACGGGCGTTGTGCGTCCTACTTATAACATCCAGTGACGTCGGCCGAGGTCCTCGAGGGCGGTGTATCGACGTCATCGACGCAGAAAGTTTCCGAAGCAACGCAGCTGTGGTGATTACTGTCATAGATATGGAATACGTCGGAGGACCCAACCCCCTCGAAATGTAGAAACTGAGAGCCCTTTACTGGGTCCATTCTGTGGAGCCTTTCTTCCTCCTTACTTGCATGAGGGGGAGGATAGAAAGATGGCAAAGTGATCTTCTGAGACAATTGAAAGTAAGAGGCTATTTTTGGTAGAATTGAAGGTTTGACTTTAAGTATAACTGTCTTTATGAAAGACGTTGTGAGGAGGCTTACAAAAGAGCCTGTAACTCACTCACCCTGCGCGCTGATGTAATAACCACTAGTAGGATTGTCTTCAAAGTGAGAAGCCTTAGCGGACAAGAATGCAAAGCTCGAAAGAAATGCATGGAAGAAATTAAGTACTACATTTTGATCCCAAACAGGGACTTGAAAAGGGACTGGAGGGTACATGTTAGTGAGACCCTTTAAGAATTGAACAATCAGTGGAATTTTAAAGTAAGATACCTCTTCCGAGGAGCACTTAAAAATCGAAAGCGCAACCTGGAAGCCTCGATTGGCCAAATGTAATAGGAAATAAAGTACCATAGATGTACCACATAGAAAAGGATCCACATTCTTATCTTTGCATCAGTTACTGAACTTGTTCCAATGACACCAGCCCAAATATTTTGTTGCTGGAATTCTGGCCGAAAGCAAAATCTACATTATGTAGTCCGGGAGGTCCCAATCCTTATATCTCAGCCTCTCAGAAACCATGCCTGAAGGCCGAGTGTCTTGACCTCTGGATGGACAACTCGACCTTCCTCTTGAGAGAGAAGATCCTCTCTTAGTGGAAGATGTATTGGAGGGCAGATGGACATGTCCAGAAGGTCCGGGTTACACGTCCTCCTGGCCCAATCCGGGGCAATTAGGATCATGGTTTTTCCGAACTTTCTCAACCTCCTGATTACGCAGCGAATCGCGGGGACTGGAGGAAACGCGTATAGGAGTGGAAATTCCCAGTCCACTACGAACGTATCCCTAGAGTTCCTCTTGGAGGAAATTCCCTTGAGCAGTACAGTTCGAACTTCCTGTTGACACTGGTCGCGAACAAGACCACTTGTGGGGTTCCCCAAAGGGTGAAGATCTCTTGAAGGACTTCCTGAGCTAGTTCCCACTCATGGTATACTTTGCTCTGCCTGCTCAGAGCGTCCGCCGCCATGTTCTGCTCTCCAGCTAGGTGAACTGTCGACAGAGATTCCTTCTTGTATTGACCAGAACCAGAGCTGCATTGCCTCTCTGCACAGTGGTAGTGACACCTTACGCCTCGTCTTATATAGTATATGGCCACTGTGTTGTCTGTCATTATAAGGACATTCTTTACTCGTACAGAGGGAAAAAAGGCCTTCAGCGCTAGTCTGATTGCCCTCAGCTCCAAAAGGTTAATGTGTAGTTTGGCCTCTGATGGGGACCAATGACCACTGATTGTAAGATTGTTGGTATGAGCTCCCCACCCTGTGAGAGAGGTATCCCATCACTACTGTTATCTCCGGCCATGGTTGCCAAAAATATTCTCCCTTGAGAATATGGTCCTTGCAAGCCCACTATAGCAGATCTTGAACTACTCTGGCCAGAACTTGCAAAAGATGTGACATATTCCCCGAAGATTGGGACCATTGAGTCCTGAGGTCCCATTGAAGGGATCTCATTCTCAATCTGGCCTCTGGCACCAGAAAAATCCAGGATGCCATGAGGCCAACTCAGAAAATCAAAGGCCGGCAGATGCTGGGAATTCTGGAACTTTGTTACCATCTGCAGAATGTGATGAGCTCTCACCTCAAGAGGCGAGGCTTTGCCAGAGGAACTATCCAGGACTGCTCTGATGAATTGGAGTCTTTGGAAGGGTATATTTGACTTCTTGTAATTGAGGGAGAAGCCCAGTCTGTGTAAGTAGTGACAGGTCATGCTCAGATGTTCCTGGGCCTGTTCGGGTGAACGTGTCCCGATTAACCAATTGTCCAGGTAGGGGTAGACGTGAATCCCCCCCCTCTCCTGAGACTTACTGCCACTACCGCCATCAGCTTGGTGAAAACCCTCTGGCAGATGTCAACCCAAATGGTAGAACTGGAAACTGATGATGAGCACTGCCAATCGCAAACCTCAGGTACTTTCTGTGCTTCGGATGGATCGGCACATGAAAGTAAGCATCCTGAAGGTCCAATGATACCAACCAGTCTTGGAGCTGGAGAGCCTGAAGGATCTTAGAAAGGGCTATGATCATGAACTTGGCCTTCCTGAGGAACTTGTTCAAGTTTCTTAAGTCCAAGATGGGTCTCAAGCCTCTGTCCTTCTTTGGGATGAGGAAGTATGGGGAATACCAAGCCTTGTTCCTCTCCGCTACAGGTGCATGTTCTATTGCACCTTTCTCTAGTAGGGTTAAAATTTCCTGCAACAGGAGCGGATCTGGAATTTGGACATAGTTGTATTCCGGTGGATGGTCTTGAGGCCTTTTTTGAAAAGGAAGGCAGTAACCTTGAGCCACTGTTTCCACTGCCCAAAATCTGACTTAATGCCCCGCCATTCATTCAGATGCTGAGAGATCCTGCCTCCCACCGGGGTCTTGTGGGTCAAGGCCTCAGAGTGGCTTTGCGGCGGCTGCAGCAGCGGCTGAGGTGACAGATGCTGCCGCTGGGGCTGATCTAGCACCCCGTCCACCCCGAGGAAATGTTCTTAATCCTCTTTCACTGACCTGTCCTCTTCCTCTTCCAAATGAGGAATGAAAACGGAAAGGAAGACCCCTACAGGAAGATGAGCCTGAGTAGGAGTGTTGCTGAGGATGTCGTATGGAGGCGCCAAGTGACATAGCCGCCGCCTTAGACATCTCCAGCTTCTCCAAACTTTCATCCGCCTTGCTGCCGAACAACCTCAAGCCATCAAATGGCATGTTAAGTCTGGCCTGCACATCTGGTGCAAAGACCAAATTTCTCAGCCATCCAAACCTGCGTAGCACTGTGCTAGACGCCATGGACCTGCAGATGCTGTCAGCAGTGTTCAGTCCTGATAGAAGGCATTCCCCCATATTCTCCTTTCCATCTTTCACAATCGCGAGGAAGCCGTCTCGCTCCTCGCCCTCAGGAACGTGTTCAGCCGCTGCACTATTACAATCTCACAGGATGTATGTGAATCTTGCAAGGGTGCAGGTCTTCTTTGTTGACTTTAAAGCGATACTGCTCAAAGAAAAAATCTTTCGAGACCAGACGTCCATTCTTTTATCATCCCGATCTGGGGGAATAGAAGGGTATGCAGATTGTCTAGTGGATGTAGCTGCCTGGACTACTAAGCTCTCAGGGGTAGGATGCTTAAATAGTCCGGGTAAGAGGAAGGTGGTCTGTAGTTCCTA
Organism: Ambystoma mexicanum; assembly: GCF_040938575.1. Taxonomy (NCBI): domain Eukaryota; kingdom Metazoa; phylum Chordata; class Amphibia; order Caudata; family Ambystomatidae; genus Ambystoma; species Ambystoma mexicanum. The sequence goes on from NC_090933.1 coordinate 1,118,317,566, forward strand.
GCAACATTTTTGTTCACTGCCGGTCCAGATTATGGGGATTCCCAAGCAGCCATAACCTTCCTCTGAAGTGCTGTGTGAAAGGGAAGAACAGGATCCTTTTGAGGACCTTGACTGAGAATGTCTGTCATGTTGTCCTGTTCATAAGTGGGTGAATTTCTGCTCCACCCCATGAATTCCACCACCCTATTCATAATATTTCTATATGCAGAGTCTGCATGATCAGCAGGGTCAGGTTTATCGAATTCCAATTCAGGCGACGTGGCTATAACACTAGCTGTTTGTAGACAGTCGGAGGTCAGACATTTTGGACTTGGGGGGTCAATTAATTCTTCTGGGACATCCCTTGTACCATATTTTACCCCAAAGGGGGAAATCTCCTCTTCAGAGGATTGTTCCTCATAAATAGAGGCCATAGACTTGAAGTATTTTCTTGGCACAGGGTGAAAAATGATACCCGTGGTTTGTGAAGGCATTGACCTTGTTTTCGCAAAAGGCATCGATATTGGTACCGGAATCAATGTTGCCCTCGACAAAGGCGTCTATGGTGTCGATATAGTCGACGCTGGCTTTGATGAACTCTAAGGAGCCTTCGATGTAAGCGCCATCAAGGGAGGTGTCGGCGCTACCTTCGACACTAGCGTCGACTAAGTCTTCGACAGATGCGTCGAGGATTCCTTGGACATAGACTTTGATGGCGATTTGTCATTCGACGACATTTAGTCTGACGTCGCTTTCGGTTTATGCACTGATAGCTCTGTCTTGCACTTTTTATGAGGTGTCGAAGAGGTTTCTCGCTCAGCGACACCCTCAATGATTTTTCGCCAGAATGAGAGCGTCTAGTCTCCGACCTTCCTCTCATGTTTAGAATGAGCTGGGGAATGGTCTTCACGCAATTTCTTTGAGGGGGTCTGGGCCACGTTCTCGAAGATTTGCATCATCGAGGCTCCAAGAGCCTCACATTTTCTAGGGGAATCATGTTTTGATGGACAGGTGATAAAACCCTGTTATCAGAGGATGACAAAGAGGAAGAGTGAGTTTGGTGACGCCTATTCTTCACCTTCTTCGAGGAAGAAGAAGATTTTCTTGACCAACTTCTCGACCTAGATTTCTTCGATTTATGTTGGGACTTTCCCCTGGACTCTGCAGAATCCTTATTTTTCTTCGAAGAGGCCTTCGAAGATTCCTCCCCCACCACCAATGTATCTCTTCATTCCTTGAGAGCTTTGTTCGTCATAGCCTGACAGGAATCTCACTCGTCAACTCGATGGTCCGGACTGAGGCATCGGAGAAACTCGATGGGGGTCAGTTTTAGACATTTTCTTACTGCATTTCTGGCACTTTTTAAAGACAGTTTTAGGAGTAGAAAGACTGAAGCGCCATTTTCGTACAGGCGAAGCGAAAGCTTTCGGAAAAACGGAACTGAAGCCAACGGGCGTTGCTCGAGCCATTTATACTACGGATGACGTTAGACACTCGATGGCAGCCCTCGAGGGACGTCGACGCCACAACATCGAGCACAGCGCCCTCTGGTGTGGAATTCTTTTTTCCAAAGAAGCAGAAAAGCTGATGATACGAATATCTAAGATGAGGAATACATGGGAGGATACAATCCATTGAAAAGTCACAAATTCAAGTGTTTTTCTTTCGTGTGAGCTTCCTTAAGGTCAGATGAAATATACTTCCTTGAATCTCAACTTCGAAGATTGAAGTCTAGAGCTGTTCCGAGTCTTCAGCTAAGGATAGAACTGCAAGATACATCAACAGCCTCCTGTGTCTGTCAGTCTTTTTAGTGAACCCTTTGTAGATTTTGTAGTCTTTTTTTTACGAGAGGAAGAGTGCATGCGGTAAATACAGTCCTTGTGTGGATCTCTAGGAAAAACACATTTCTTGCCCCACATACTAGAATCCATAAATAACGTTTGTTTTGGGTTTTGAGGTCACCGCTATCCTACCTTCCTCCTCAGACATGTCCATTAAGAGGTGTGGAAGTTGTGCCTGAAATTTGACGACTCATGGAGATTGCTGCTAAGTTCATCTGAATCAAGCAGATGGAAGAGTGCAGGAGACAGAATAGAAGGAAAAAAAAAAAATGTAAAACATTTTTTTAAAATCCGAAATTGCCAAAACATGTCAGCAAAAAAAGCTGAAGAATGAAAAGCTCAAAGAGCCCTGGAAGATTACCAGAGACACAAATTGTTGTGCAGAAACCGAGGATCGCTTCTCTGGTTGGAGCTAAAGCCGTCCCACTTCAATGGCTGAAGCCAAAAACAACCAAAATGAGTTGGATAGGCTATGGTTTAAAAGCCTTTTTGTATTGTTGTGTTTGTGCAATGTTTTGCTATGATGTACTTACTATGTACCAGGGATTCACAGCCAGACAACAGGGAATTATTCAAGCATACATAAAAGGTAGCAGGTGCCCCTCTCTAGACTAAACATGGCATGATAACCTGTTCTGTGGATTTTTCCCCACTTTGAGAGACCACTGCCCTTGCTTTTTGCTCACTGTACTTTTTCACAAAGGAGGAATGGCCATTTGCATATCAATCTTTGTCCCACCCACAAGGGCAGTCCAGCACCAAAATGCCAGGCAAAGTTCCTTTGAACAAAAGTACCAACAGCAACCCCAGACACATGTTTCAGCCTTGTTGGTCCTCATCAGTGAGGTGGAGCCGTGCCTCTGAGCCCACTGAGCAAGGGGTCCACGTCTGCTTTCCCCCCAGGGACCAAGGGTGACCAACCCCAGGTTCCTTGCATAAATAAAAGAATAGATCAGGCTCCCCTCTCTAGAAAGAACATGGCATGATAACCTGTTCTGTGGTTTCTTCCCACTTTGACAGTCCGTAACCATCGCTTTTTGCTCACTAGGCCGAAAACATGTGTCTGGTGTTGCTGCTGGCACTCGCAGGTTTGCCAGGCATTTCGGTGCTGGACTGCCCTTGTGGGCGGGACAAAGACTGATATGCAAATGGATATTTCTCCTTTGTGAAAAGTACAGTGAGCAAAAAACGATGGCTGACGACTCTCAAAGTGGGTAAAAATCACAGAACAGGTTATCATGTCATGTTCTTACTAGAGAGGGTTGCCTGCTACCTTTTTTGAATTATTCAAGCATGTGAATACATGCGAGATCCAGTACTGGAGTAGGGTATTTTCTCACCCTACTATTTCCTAAGTGGGAAATCTGACAGGGCGGTCTGCACTTCCCTCATGATTCGTTTATCACTTGAACCCTTACTAGAACCAATCACATGCTTTGATCAAATTAAGTGTACAATAGGCAACAGTGAAAACAATTTCAGTTTATGTAGATGATATTTTGGCAGCCTTTGCAGATCCTGGTGCATTTTTAAGTGTTTCATGAAGGTCAAATATTTCACTGATGTTTCTGAATATTAGCAAAAGGTTACAACAGAGGTGATAACCTTTTCTAAGAGGAGCCAGAAAAAGGTCAAACATCCTCAACTGAAAATCGCAGTTTTGGTGGCATCATAGTAAAGTATCTTTCCCTTTTTTCTTTTTTCTTGTTGAGTTTTTGGATTTGAGGAATGGCCGTTTCAACGTTAAATGCAGAATTATGCTCATGACAACGTTTGTAGCAACAATTATAACAAAACAAGCATTAGGTAATGACCTTTTATTATTCATCTGGAATAACTATGAAATAAAAGTTTGAAGTTTAGTTTATTTGTAAAGCGCACCAGGCCCGTGGGCAACCGGGCGCATAATCTTAGGTAAAGGTTACAACAAAAGTATACAAGAATACAAAATTTACAAGTTATACGCAAGTACAAATTTACAGGTCATATACAAATACAGCATTTACAAGTTATGATCGAAACAGTGTGGCATATGTACACAAGTCGGATATGTTGCAGGTAGAGAGCTAGGCTAGCGTGAAGAAACCTTATGCTTACTGTGTGAACAGCCAAGCTTTGGCGTTGTTCTTGAACGTTAGGAACGAAGGTTCAATTCTTAAGTGGGTTGGCAGAGTGTTCCACAGTTTGGAGGCTAGGACAGGGAAGCTCACACCACCTGCTTTTTGGAGTTTAAATCTGGGTAGGGATAGGCTGTGAGTTTGGGCTGATCTGGTGGGACGGGAAGAGCAATGAACTGTGAGGCGCGAAGAGAGGTAAGGAGGGGAATTGTTCAGGCATTTGTGAGTCAAAGCTAACGTTTTCAGGGCAATTCTTTGTTTTACCGGGAGCCAGCGTAAGTCAGATCTGATGTTGGAGATATGGGACCGTCTAGGGATATTGAGAGCTGCCCTTATGGCATTATTTTGAATGGTTTGAAGTTTATTGAGGTTAGACTGACTGGTCCCTAGGTAGAGGGCGCTGCAGTAATCTATTTTGGACATGATGAGTGTTCTAGCCAAAGTAGTGCCGTTGGGAGGGTTCAGGAAAGGTCTGCAGGCGGTGATAAGTTTGCATGTATATGCTGAGGCCGACCTAACAGCACTTGTTTGTCTGTTCAGGGAAAGGGTGGAGTCCAGATAAACGCCTAAGGTTTTGGTGTCTTTGGAGACCTTAATGACGTTGCCATCAATGGTGAAGGCCTTATAAGAGTGATCAAGTTTGTTGAGACAATAGGTGGATCCTAGTAGTAAGAGCTCCGTCTTATCGTCATTGAGGCAAAGCTCGTGTTGCGCCATCCAGGCCAGGATGACCAAGTAGACATCATTCAAGGCTTTGGTATCGACTGTGTAATCACCAGTTATGGGAATGAGTATCTGGGTGTCATCCGCGTAATTAGTATAAGATGCACCCAGATAGTCAAGCACATCGAAAAGTGGCTTGGTGAATACATCGTACAATGTAGGCGATGCACCAGAGCTTTGAGGCAACGCCGCAGAGAATGGGAGAGGGGTCTGCCGATGCTGAGGGTGAGAAGACCTGCATAGATCTGTTACTGAGGAACAAGTGGATCCAGGCCTTGGCAGAGTCAGCGAAGTAGGCAGCGGATTTGAGATATTGGCAGAGTATTTGGTGGTTGACCAAATCGAATGCCGCGGAGAGATCGAGGAGAAGGAGTAGCGCTAGCTTCCCATTGTCCTTTAATGTCTCCATCTGAGTTTTCAGATCAATCAGGGCTGATTTGGTGCCGTGTTTAGGACGGAAGCCTGATTGTCTTAGCCCCAGGAGTTTGTTGGACTCAAGGTAGTCTTGGATCTGCAGGTAAGCTGCACGATCAAGAATCTTGAGCAGGAATGGGACCGTAGTAATTGGTCTGAAGTTAGTGGGGATGTTGGGGTCAAGGGACATTTTTTTCTTTGAGTAGTGGGATTACCCAAAAAGTGGGTAAGAAATCTTTTTGAAAATTAGGGCTCGAAAGATGTATTGGGTATGGTAATTTAGTGGGCTTAGAATAAAGATGTGATGATCCATAGCTAAAAGTAGCACCTATCGTCCGGTAAGGTGGGGATATCAAAGTATTAAACTCTGTCAATTATATATTGTGAGGGGTCACAAATGCGAGACGGAGAAACAGGAATAGTTCGATCATAAGTGGCCATTTTATTAAATAAAAAGGGGTGAGACAACGCCCATCTTTCCCTAACCTAACAATGATGTCCCCAACTAACAAACTAAGGCTAAAGAAAGATGACAGTGTCCAAAAGTATCTCTCCCTCGCACTAATACACACAGCAAAATTATACAGGAATTGTTTGTCTGTTTCAAACTCTACCAAATGACATATACATTCAAACACACAAGTCATAAAAAGGAATCCTTCCGACCACGGTTGGATTACGTTCCCCTGGATCGATGCACCAAAGTTCAGTTTCAAGAAAGTTCTCTTCAATGGCAAAGTTCCACTCATTGTATACTAAAAAGTGATTTTCATTAAATAGGTCCTTCACTTGGTAAAGCGTCCTACTTCAAAACAATTGTTAACGCTTCCACAATCTCCTGTATGGCAAACCAAGTCTGTTTCTTCAAACATCAATTTAAAATGGAATGTAAGTTTTCTTTTCTCCGAAGACCAATCACTTGTAATCATATGATACTTCTCCTTTATAAGTAACACTTTAGGCAGGATGGTTATGCAACAGTTCATCAAAACAAAGTGGTGGAATTGAACTTCCTTTCCACCACAACCTTTTACCAAAATCACAGTACTTAAAATTATCTTCTTCCTGGTACACTCGCCTGCTAGGACTAACAACAATTTGTCCCTATCCCGGTTTTCTACCCTGCCAGGATAAAACTCCTACTACTGCTAGAGCGTGTGCTCTGTGGTATGGTTTGTTCCAAACTCTCCAGTCTCGATTCATCAACGGGGAGATTTTAACCAACAACTGCTCTCAGTTTAGTCTTAACTTCTGACGTAATTGGCTTACATCTTCTTCCACAAAGGTATTTCACAAAAGGATAATGATTCTCTTGTTGGTCTATTTGCTGTAGTATATTCAGGTTACAGTTCCCTCTCCCTTTATCCCTTTTACAAGGAGGGCATTGCTCCTGCAATCTTTGATTTCTATAAACACAACCTTTTGGCTATTAGCAATGTGGCTTACAACTTTCTCTTTCTGGATATCTTGTTGTGTGAATGTGATTTCCAAATTGCCTTGGTATCACCATCAGCCTGCTCTAGTTTTGGCAATACAGGTTACGATTCCCTTTATTTGACATCCCTCTTTAGGAAAGTTCTGCTCACGTTGCTTTACTTTTGCTTCTCTTTGGCAACGCAGGTTAGAATATTCCCCTATTTGGAATCCCTTAGCAGAGGAGTGTTGCCCAGTTTGCCTTTCTCTCACTTTTCTCTGGCTTGGTCAATGCGGGTTCCAATATTCCCCTATTTGGAGTCCCTTAGTAGAGGAGTTGTGCCCAGTTTGCCTTAATACAATTGTTCAGTATTCTAATTGATCATTATTTCCTATCAGTCTCCTTCAGAGAGCCCTAGGGTCACATATCTCAGGCCAACTCACCGGTATGTACTGGCATCTCCTTCTGACTCATCGGGATTGCTTCTTCGTTCTTCGAGCACTCATCATTTGGAAGCTCCTGTCAATTTGCCGCCACTGGCAACAACCCTTAATGGAGCCTTCAAAGCTCTGTAAACACTCTGGTGAAAACCCAATACCCGAGTCGTTCACAGGACACAGAGAGCTTCCCTCTCTCTCTCGGGATGGCTGGCTTCACTACCGCTTCCCGCTGCATAAACCAGGAGTTCTGACTTCTGCCATGTTTTCTGCACAGCATTTAGGTGTCAGCACAGCGGCAACTTCATTTCCTACTTCTCCTTGATGCTTCTCCTTGGACTACACCAGAAAGACTTTAAATTTTAAAGGTCCCGCTCAGGTGTGGGTCATTACAACAACTAGACCGCTCACCATAATTTAGCAACTGTGGATTTCTTCTTCATCTCAGTACCAAGAACATTATATGACGAAGTCCAATTTATTTGGGTGATTTATAGGATTTACACCTAAGGGAGGATTTTAAAGGAAGTGATGCTTTTCCCTTGGATCGGAGACCAAAACATAATGCAGAAGAACAAGTTACTTACCAACTGTAACATTCTTTCGATTGGATGTTCCTCCCACGCATTCCTCATCTTAGATATATCTTTACCTTCAGCTTTGCTGCTTTGGAAATGTTTTCTCTCTCCACCAGAGGGTGCTCCACTCGAGGCAACAATGTCCCTCGGCGGCATCCGTCGAGCACCAACGTCATCCGTTGTATAAATGCCTCGAGCGCGCCTGTTGGCCTCAGTTCTGTTTTTTCGTGTATCAGAGTCTATGGATTATAGTTAAAAGCGTGCCTCTCTTGACCCAAGCCTTAAAAGAAGTTAGAGTGTAAATCACAAACTGTACTGTGGGGTAGAATGGGAGGGTCGATGAGGAATACGTGGGAGGAACGACCAATCGAAAGAACGTTACAGTTGTTAAGTAACTTGTTCTTCGAATGGATTGTGTGCTCTCACATATTCCTCATCTTAGATAGACTTCCAAAGCAGTTTTGTATTGGAGGTGGGAGTACAGACATGTTTTAGTCATGTACAGAATGGAGTACAGATTTAGCAAATAGACCTCCTTGAGAGGTAGTTGAGTCCAGAGCATAATGTTTTATGAAAGTATGCATGGATGACCATGTGGCTGCTGCACAAATATCTTGTACAGGAACACCCCTTTGAAGTGCTGTTGAAGTTGCCATGCCCCTAGCTGAATGAGCTCTTAATGCCTCAAGGGGATCTTTTCCAGCTAGCCTATAACACTCAGTTATGGCTAAAATTATCCATCTTGATAATGTTTGTTTGGTTACAGCCAGTCCTAATTTACGGCCAGTGTATCCCACAAACAGTTGGTCACACTGACATATTTTTGACAATCTTGAAATATAAAAGCTATGAGCCCTTCTAGGATCTAGTCTATGTAGTGTTTCATCTTCCTTACTTGGGTGAGGAGGAGGGTAGAAAGTAGGTAGTATTATTTTCTGTGACAGGTGAAAGTCAGACGATTTTTGGCAAGAAAGAAGGTTTGACTCTAAGGACAACTTTATCTTTATAAAAGGTGGTGTGAGGAGGACCACTTGAAAGTGCCTGCAACTCACTTACCCTGCGGGCTGATGTCAAAGCAATTAGAAGTATTGTTTTCAGAGTAAGAAGCATTAATGGGCAGGAATGTAAAAGCTCAAATGGTGCACATGTCAAAAACTTTAGTACCAAGTTCAAATCCCACACAGGAACTTGAAAAGGTATTGGTGGAAAAACATTGAGTTATTAAAGGTATCTTAAAGTAAGATTCTTCTTCTGACGAGCGCTTGAAGACAGATAGCGCTGCTAAGTATCCTTTTATTGCACTAACCTGGAGCCGCAGATTAGCCAAATGTAACAGAAAAGATAATACTGTTGAAATATTACATTGAAAGGGTCCACATTCTTATCCCTGCACCAGTTACCAAACTTGTTCCAACGACAGCGGTACAGAGATTTAGTTGCTGGCCTTTTGGCAGAAAGCAAAATCTCCATAGCATCATCCAGAAGGTCCCAATCCTTGTATCTCAACCTCACAGAAGCTATGCGTGAATGTTAGGGAGAATTCTCATTCAATGGCTAATTTCCCTTATCTAGTGAGTCCCTAAGCAGCTTTGCTGGATTTCTGTAGTTTATTTTTTCACTTGGCATGAGTGTGAGCTTTTCCCCCACACTTACCCATGTTTTGCTATGTGTAGTTCATCTCTTTTTGTGATGGTTGGCTCTGGAGTACACCACTTCAGTAGCCCCCTTCGTTTGTGTGTTACACAGCACCTTCAGTGCAGTGACACAGGGTTGTCTTTTAGACTTCCCACCGACTCCATTTCTGGGGCCAACTACTGTCCCCCAGAAAAGGGTAAAGTTGCCATTAACTTTACTTAGACATTTAACCACAGATCCAGTACACCCCATTTTACATGGCGTACTGGAAGGGGTTAATCCTTAGCCCTTTTTATCTGTACCTCCTAGAGCATTGTTTCGCTCTTTTAATATTTAGACTTGGCTGGTGGCAGTGGTATCTACCCTAACTTTTCTACCGCAATTATACTATATAAACGTGGTATTACTGTAGGCTATTATATTAGCCTCGAACTTAAACCCGCTTGACCAAATACTTTTTCTTTTGGCTCCGGTCAGGTTTATTCGCCATTTCTTTTTGTCAAAGTCCTTCTTGTGTTTTACTTTGCGCAGCAAACCAGGTTTGCCTTCTTTGTTCACTGTCTTTTGGCAGGCTTCTGCCAAGAAGCACTCCTCTAGGCGCCTGGGTGTCTAGGTGGGCTGAATGTGAGGGAGGGGTGTAGTCACCCCCTGCACAGGGTATCCTAGGAAACCCAAGTCGCACTTTGCCATAATTGGCTGAGGTGGTTGTCCGGGCTGGACAACCCCCCTGCTGCGTGATTGACAGCCAGGCTGTGTGAATGGGGGATTTTCGCATAAAAGGCAGGACTCTTGGGTTTGGAAGTCAGAGTCGCCACTGGAACAACAAGGAACCGAAGAGAAGCGGAGAAGAAGTCGGTTGCTGCAACTATCCCGGTGAAGCCCTGCTGCAGTCCTGAGCGATCTACCCTAGACGACCAGAGAAGATCCAGTCCGTTGTCTTCTTCCCTTGAGCCTGGTGGGGATAACCGGCTCATCTTCTACAGCCAGAGGATCCTCTTCCTGGTCGAAATCGCTGCACACTGCTGTAGTGGTCCTGATAGCCACCTGAAGATCCTCTCCTGTTTTTAAGGAGCACACCTTTTATTCACCGTCGCTGCTGCCGGCCTCAGCCCTGTGTGGTGCAGACCCCTCCAGAAGTTGTTCTTGCCGAAGCTCCAGGAACAGTGGGTCTGCAGGAAACTACCAGGAACAACTGCCGTGGCACCAGCTTCTTCATTGAATAAGGTACTGTGTTCTGCTTGAGGAAATCGGGTGAATCCCTTTTTCTCCTCCAACAAGGCTTGTCCTCATCTTCCCTCCTTCTTATAACTTTTGCTTCCTCCATTGACAATACCCAAGTACTCCTGGCTATGCTGAATCGTGAACTGTCCGACTGTGTGATCCCCGACAACAGGAACCCGGTTCCACTTGACACTAGCTCCGGCCCATTTACTCTTGAATTTCTTTCCATAAGTGTTCTCTGATTCGGTCTGCCTTGACAAAAGTATTGCCTATGATTTTTGCCCCCAACTCTCTCTGGTTAACTCAGGTGCTAAGTGTGTTTTTGCCCCAGTAACATTTCTTGCCGCGGATACGCGTTTCTTTAGTCCGGCCGAACAGTCATTATTGTCAAAAAAGTGATCGCATATGTATTTCCGGTAACGTCTTTTGTTTCACAACACCGGTCCGTTAAAACACAGGGTACTTACCTTGAAGTAATACTGTACAAAGTGAATTGGTTGGTTGAAGTATATTTTACGTGTGGTTTTGAATTAATAGAAGTGTTGTGTTTATAACAAACGGTTTAAAAATAAATGTACTTCTATTTTTTTACCTGAAACCTTGAGTCAGTGTTTGCTTGAGTCACAGTAATTGTGGTCCCTTTGTGTAATCTCTGCTACTGCTCATATACTCTTGAGATAAGCCTGGCTGCTCCGCTACTGCTACCACTTTAACATAGTAGTACAGGCTTGTACCAAAGGTAAAACTTGTATTCACATGTAGTCTTAATTGTGTGTAGTGGTCCCTAAGGGCACCGCACAGGATTCTGCCTAACAAAGGTTGAGTATGTTGACCTCTGGATGGAGGACTTCCTGAGCTGGTTCCCACTCATGGGAGACTGTACTCCACCTGTTCAGAGAGTGTGCCGCTGTGTTTTGCTCTCCTGCTAGGTGAATGGCAGACAGAGCGATCCCTTCTTGTATTGCCCAGAACCAGAGCAGCATTGCCTCTCTGCACAGTGGTCGTGACCCTACTCCTCCTCTCTTGTTGAGGTAGCACATGGCCACTGTGTTGTCTGTCATTATCAGGACATTCTTTCCCAGTACAAACGGCAGGAAGGCCTTCAGTGCTAGTCTGATTGCCCTCAGCTCTAATAGGTTGATGTGTAGTCTGGATTCCGATGGAGACCAACGACCGCTGATTATCAACTCGTTGGCGTGAGCTCCCCCACCCCATGAGTGAGGCGTCAGTTACTACTGTTATCTCCGGCCATGGTTGCCAAAAAGATTCTCCCTTGAGGATATGTTCCTTGCAAGCTCACTATTGTAGATCCTGGGCTACCCTGGTTGGAACTTGTAAAAGGTCTGTCATTACCCCTGAAAATTGGGACCATTGAGTCCTGAGGGCCCACTAAAGGGATCTCATTCTCAACCTGTCGTCTGGCACCAGAAAAATGCAGGATGCCATGAGACCGAGCAACCTGAGAAAATCGAAGGCCGGTACATACTGGGCATTCTGGAATTTTGTTACCATCTGCAGAATGTGGTGAGCTCTCTTCGGGAGGCGAGGATTTGCCCGAACAAGTATCCAAGACTGCTCCTATAAACTGGAGCTTCTGTGATGGTATCATGTTTGACTTTAAATTCAGACAAAACCCTAGTTTGTGAAGGAAGCGGCAAGTCTTGGATAGATGATCCTGGGCTTGTTCGTGGAGAACGTGCACTGATCATCCAATTGTCCAAATAGGGGTAGACGTGAATCCCCCCCTCTTCTGAGACTCGCTGCCACTACCGCCATCAACTAGGTGAAAAACCTTTGGGGCAGAGGTCAACCCGAATAGCAGAACTCAAAACTGATAGTGAGAATTGCCAATCGCAAACCTCAGGTACTTTCCGTGCTTGAGATGGATTGGCACATGAAATTAAGCATCCTGAAGGTCTAATGATACCAACCAGTCTTGAAGTTGGAGAGCCTGAAGGATCTGAGAAAGAGTGACCATCTTGAACTTGTCCTTCCTGAGGAACTTGTTCAAGTTTCTCAAGTCCAAGATGGGTCTCAATCCTCCGTCTTTTTTTGGTATGAGGAAATATGGGGAATACCAACCCTTGTTCCTCTCCGCTACAGGTACATGTTCTATTGCACCTTTCTGTAGCAGGGTTAAAACTTCCTGCAACAGGAGCGGGTCTGGATTTTTGGTAGAGTTGTATCCCGGTGGCCGATTCTGAGGTTTCTTTTGAAAAGCAAGGCAGTAACCTTGGGATACTGTTTCCAGAGCCCAAGAATCTACGGTAATGCCCCGCCATTCCTGCAGATGTTGTGTGATTCTGCCTCCCACTGGGGTCTTGTGGATCAAAAGCTCAGAGTGGTGTTGCAGCAGCTGCAGCAGTGGCTGAAGGGACAGATGCCGCTGCTGGGGCAGATCTAGCACCTCTTCCTCGCCCCCGAGGAAATCTCCTTTGTCCTTTTTGACTGGCCTGCCCCCTTCCTCTCCCAAATGAGGAGTAAAAACGAAAGGGATGACCCCTCCAGGAAGATGAGCCTGAGTAGGGGCGTTGTTGAGGTTGTCTTATAGCGGCACTGAGTGATTTTGCTGCTGCCTTGGAGGTCTGCAGCTTTTCTAAACTTTCATCTGCTTTGCTGCCAAACAACCTCGAGCCGTCAAATGGCATATTAAGAGTCTAGATTGAACATCTGGTGCAAAACCTGACTTTCTTAGCCATGCAAGTCTGTGTAGCACTGCGTTAGACGCCAGGGACCTGCTGATACTGTCAGCTGTGTCCAAACCTGCTTGAAGGCATACCCCTGAAGCCTCCTGGCAAGCCTTTACTATGTATAGGAAACTATCACATTCCTCTCCGTCTGGGATGTGTTGAGGTGCCGCTAACATGCAGTCCCACAGGGTATATGTAAATCTCACCAGAGTGCAAGATACATTTGGGGATTTTAGAGCCATGCTCCCTGATGTAAAAACGTTTTTAGACCATGCATCAATCTTTTTGTCATCCCTGTCAGGGGGAATTGTAGGGTATGCAGCATTTTTAGTTGATGTGGCTGCTTGAACTACCAGGCTTTCTGGAGATGGGTGCTTACTTAAGTATTCTGGATCAGAATTACAGGGTCTACATTTTGCAACATATTTTTTATTTACTGCTGGAATGGTTTCAGGTTTTTCCCAAGCAGCATTTACTCTCCTTTGTAAGGCAATATGAAAGGGAAGTATGGGTTCTGGCTGAGGTCCTCCCGATAGGATATCCGTCATGTCATTATCCTGGTATACAGTGAGTTTCTACCCCATCCCATAAATTCTGTAACTCTATTCATTAGTTTTCTATAACCCAAATCAGCATGCTCTGCTGTATTAGGTTTTTCAAACTCGTATTCAGGAGACGTATCTAGTCCACTTGCAGATTGTAAACATTCATAAAGGTCTTGCATTTTAGATTGAGAATCAATTCCTCAGGGACTTCTCTTGTACCATATTTTACCCCTGCCGATGAAATCTCTGGTTCATCATCTTCTTCATCCTCCGCATTTGCTGTCGACATTTCTCCATATATAGATGACATGGTTTGGAAAAAATCATGTCTGCTTTCTGGGTGAAACACCTTTTCAGGTATAGGCTTTAACATTGGTGTTGATTTCACCACTGTAACTGGTATCAACGTCGACAGAAGCGTCGATGGCGTCGATGTGTGGCTATTACCTTCGATGTTGTCGAGGTATTCTTCGATGATTTCGAAGGAGCTATGAATGTCGTCGAAGGAGTCTTCGAGACCATCGACGTCGTCGAAGGAGTCTTCGAAGCAGTCGATAGTGTACTCAATGTAACTTTTTTCGGTTGGGTAGTCGACCCCTTACACTCGATAGCCTTCGATGGAGGCTTTGAAGACGTTTTCGTCGAGGCCTTCGATGACATATCAAAGTCTAAGGTCCTTTTGTTAAGGTCTGCCTCCTGTTTATGCACTGGAAGGCTTTTCTTTTTAGGTGTTTGGGAAGAATCCCTGGAAGACACCCTCGACAATTTCTTGTCGCATTTCCTAGTCTTAGACCTTCCCCTGTCACTTTTTTTGTGCGTAGAGGCATGGTCTTCAGACATTTTTGAGAGGGTCTGGCAGCATTCTCAAAAATGTTAATCATCGATGCTTTAAACGCTTCCCACTTTTTAGGGGAGTCATGTTTTGTTGGACATGTAATAACTTCCTCCGAAGTAGTCGAGGAATAGGGAGACCGGTGTCGTCTTTTCTTCGCTTTTTTAAACGAAGAAGAGGAGAACTTTCTCGATCTACTCCTCGGCCTGGACTTTTTATGGCGTTCTGCCAAAGACCCAGCTGAATCTTTCTTCCCTCTCGAAGAAAACTTCTAGGATTCCTCCCCCACCGCCAGTTCACCTCTTCTTTCTTTTAAGGCCTTATGGGTCATTGACTGACAGGAACCGTAGTCGTCAATTCGATGGTCGGAACCGAGGCACCAGAGGCAATTACAATGAGGGTCGGTCAGCGACATTTTTCTCCCACACCTTTGGCATTTCTTAAAACCGCTACGACTACGGATGACGTCAGTGCTCGACAGATGCCGCGAGGGACATCGACGCCGTCGCCTCGAGTGGAGCGCCCTCTGGTGGAGAGAGAAAAAAATTCCAGTAAGGATACATCTAAGCTGAGGAATACATGGGAGGACACAATCCATTCGAATCATAACTACTGGAAGTAGTAAAATTAACTTTCCGATCCCTTTGCATACCATTTTCATGTTTATAAAAAAAGGTCCTTATACTTCGCACCTTGGGTAATTCTGGAAGCAGTCATCTTATGGTGACAACATGCTATTGAATGCTTAAACTTTTGGGAAATCTCATCCTCAGAAGAGGATCAATACCACCTTTCTCCTAACAGAGTCACCACTTTCCCAGATAACCTTGTCCTCCCAAGTGATCCTCTCACATACTACTACCCCCAGGTTTAGGGACAGGTAGCGGCCCCCGCTCCCCATGTTTGGCAAAGATGGTTTCGGGGGTAGCCGGCGTGTCCCTCACTGCAGGAGGCTTGGAAAGGGCGGGACGGAAAGAAACCAAAAGTAAAGCGAACCCGGCGGCGTCAGATCCAACCTGCGTCGGAGGAATGGATCCAGCGCCGCAGGGTTAGAAGATGAGTGGACAGCGAAAAGGTAAATAGGGGGTATGTGGGGGAGTCTATGGGAGTTTTAGTTTGGGTGAATTGACCACAGTCAACTCGGCTGCAAACAATTGTGCCACGGTCAAACCGTATACATCCTTTAAACCCACCTTAAAATATAGAATTAATCTCACATTGATGTTTGCATGGCTCAAATGTAACTTCTGATAGCTGTTATCAAGAAAAATAGGCTAAGCGCAGAAGCTAAATAGCCTCAAACTCGTACCTCCGATTTACATGGGGGAATCAATTCATAGGCTTCTTGACATTTTCAGAAGTTACACATTCTTTCTAGAGAACCTTTTCTCTATATTCACCACAAATAAGTATTTTTCATAATTCCTATATCCCTTAAAGGACATAGGAATTAATTAACCACATTTCTTTAATCACCATCATCTTAAAAGGTACAGAAAATCCAACATAAACATGGCAGTTCTGCTTGTGACATATATAGAGTGTCTGAAGAATCAGTCTAGAGTAAGGAGATGAGCAATCTGAGGAATTATGGGAGGCATTTTGAAAAAGTGCTCTGGTGCTCCAGGTCTCACACAAACGCACACACTTTTTTTTTTTTAACCGTCATAACATAACCATCACACCTGACAGTTCCAGTTTGCGCTTCTTGGCATACATATGCATATCTTTTATTACCGTCTTCCCTTCCCCCATCCCTTTAACTCGAGCTTCCACCTCAGGTTTACGGATTTCCTTTCTCTTGAGGTTAGTCGCTTTCGCCGTTTTCGGATGTATCCTCTTCATTGGGATTGGCCTGGGAGGATCCCGGCAATGTGGCTATCAATTGTCTCCATGCTATCGGAGGTCCCACTTCATTCTCCTCCACTCTGCTGGCTGCCTCGTACCATGCCGCTGTCTCAGCGTCTGCCCACTTCAGTAAATTGTTCCACCATACCTCTAATCTGGGTATATGGGCTGCTTTCCAGCTCATGGCTATTCTCCTTTTGGCCAGAATATAGGCCAGGTCCTTGATTTTGCACACGTGTTTCAGGTTGCGTGGCCTCGTAAATCCCCCCAATCATACATGCCCACACGGATTCCACCTCTAGCTTTATTCCCTTTTCAGATAGTGGTAGCTTAACTTCTCCCCAGAATTTTCCCACTCTGGGCACGCCCAGAACATATGGATCATCCCGGCCTCCACCTCCCCACATTTTGGGCATTTTTGTTTTGCTGTTCCTCCAAATCTGGCAATCTTTCGGAGGGTCATGTACGCCCTGTGGGTGACGTACAGCTGGATCTGCTGCAGCCTGGCATTTCCAGACACCTTTTTATGATATTTCTGAGCTCTTTCCCACTGCCCGTCTTGCATGGGTTCACCCGCTTCCTCCTCCAGTCCCGCCTCAATTGGAGCAGCTCCTTTCCCACTCTCGACATCACCAATTCGTAAATCCGGGATATTTCATGCCCTCAATTAGAGGAGTTTGTGGAAAGTTTCATCGTTTCTCTGAGCTTCGCTCTTACAAGGACCTTGGCTTTTTCATTTAGTGAGGATGTTTGTTTGTTCTTTGTAGAATTTTTTGGTGATGGCGCTTCTCGTTTTACCTCAAAACCAAAAAACAGCAATTCTTCCGAGGCCGCGAGAATTGCCTGGCGCACCCTGTGGGATTATATGTGCAGCAGTCCTATATCGGTGCTGCACTCGGACACGTATTCCACAATGTTGATGTCATCTGTGGTTATAGGCCGAAGAGCAGGGACACTCTGTAGTAGATTTAGGATGCTCCGACGATTTAGATTCATTAAATCATTGTATGCCAGTACATTTTCAAGTGTCAATTTACCTACGGATTCATTTGTCTCCTTGTTTGTTTGTATGTGCTCCCTTTTGTTTATTTTTGATCTTTGGGCTGCTGTAAATTTGGGATTTGGGTTAGAGCCAATGTGTTGGTGGTTTAGACCAGTCAGCCATTGGTTTTTGAGTTTTTTCGCTGAAGAGACATATCTTTGCTGTCAATTCTTGGTGACTTTGCCAGGTTTTTAGTCTCCTGTTTATTTGTACCATTCATGCTTGGGCCCAAGTTTGTGTCTAAGTTTTCGTCTTGTTTTCTTTTCCGATTTGGTCTTGATTTTGGGTGAGTTTGGGGGCCAATATCTTGCATAACAGACTCACCTCTACTCTCCTCTACTCTCTCCTCGCGTGCAGACTGCAGACTGAACTCTGCGCACGCTTCGTGCGCTTTCGTGGTTTTTAAGGGTGCTTGGGCTTGGTTTTTTTCTTAAAGCCACACCAGCACCAGTTCGAAAAGTGAAGAAAGAAAACACTGTTGCTGCAGCTCCTCTCTCGTCAAGGGTCTCCTGCAGACTGAACTCTGACTGAAAATTACATACAATCATGAAATCTTTCCTAACAGAGCAAAATAGAGCTCAGAGAGGCACAGATAAAAAAGGGGTAGGAATTAACCCTTTCCAGTACTCCATGTAAAATGGGGTGTACTGGTTCTGCAGTTTAAGCGACTATATAAAGTTAATGGCAACTTTACATGTTTCCGGGGGACAGTAGTCAGCCCCAGAAAAATGGAGTCAGGGGGAAGTCTCAAAGACGACCCTGTGTCACTGCACAAAGGGTGCTGTGTAACACACACAAGTGGGGCTCATGGAGTGGTGTAGCTCCAGAGCCCAAGATCACAGAAACAGTAGAAATACACATGGAAAAACACATGTAACAGTGGGAAAAAAGCTCACACTCTTACCTGGTGGAAAAATGAAACCCCAGAAATCCAGCAAAGCTGCCGAGGGACTCACTAGGTGAGGGAAATTAGCCATAAATGAGAATTCTCCCTAACACCACTATGCCGAACACACAGCACAGCTTTTGACCAAAGATAAACAATTCTATTATGTGAAGAACAAAACAAGCCGAACAAGCTGCTGGTGGCTAAACTAGCTAAGGCAAAGCGCAGCAGCACCATTATAGGGCTCCGTGATCCACGTGGAGTAATACAATACGCAGAATCAAAAAAGCAACAGCTAGCGGCGGACCACATGGTTCAGGTCATGACTGCGCCACGGCGAGACCGGACTAAAGAAAGACAATATCTGCAAGAAGCGGCCCTCCCCCGGCTACTCCATTCGACCAGGGAGAACCTAGAAGCACCGATTACAGGTGAGGAGGTTGAGGAAGCTATTAAATCCCTTAAATCCCAGCCCGAGGCCCAGACTGATTCTCCCCCAGGTTCTATAAAATCTTCAAACCCCAACTGGCTCCCCCCCCCCGGTAACGCTTTTCAACTCCTATAAGGAACCAGGCACGGTGACCCCATCAATGAAGGAATCGACCACTGTTCTCCTCCCCAAGCCACGGAAGGACCCAAGAGACCCTGCCTCCTACAGGCCAATAGCCCTGCTGAATATTGGTGCTAACTTGTACTCCAAAATCCTCGCTAACTGCCCGGCACGCATATTACCTGATGTAATCCACCCCGACCAAGCAGGCTTTATTCTGAACAGAGATAATATCCGCAGAACCCTGGATCTGGTGGACCTCGCCTCTAGGGTCTCTAAGGAACTGGTGTTAATGGCCATAGATGCTACCAAAGCATTCGATAGGGTGGATTGGTCACCCTGGAGGCCTTTGTATTTGGCCCGGCGTTCCGGCCGATGGTCCTGGCCAATTATAAATCACCTAAAACCTTCCCGAGGATCAATGGCTCGCTCTCCGCCCCAATTCCCCTGACCAGCGGTACCAGACAGGGCTGCCTGTTGTCCCCACAGCTATTTGCGCTCATCATGGAACCCTTCGCCCAAAAAAAAATCAGACTGAATGATCATATCAAGGATCTCCAGGTCGGCCTATCCCAACATAAAATCACCCTTTACGCAGATGGCGTGCTGCTCACAATCTCGGAGGCCGAGCACTCAAACAGCCCTTCCCCTGGAGCCTGGACCCATCCTTCTGGGGGTCCCGGTGCCCAGGACCTACCTGCGCTCTGGAAGCCGAGCCAAATGACTCCTGGCTGGGAAAATAGTAATAGCCCGTTCCTGGAAGGCCCAGAGGGCCCCTTCATGTCCCAGTGGTGGGGGAAAATATGGGACATCCTGATCGCGGAGAAGGTAACAGGGCAAGGGCCAGAGTCCTCTATCGCTTTCAGAACACTTGGGCCCCAATATCGGTATATGATCTGAAATACCCAGCATTGACCTATAAGCCTACCAACATCTGGTGGACCCTGGGGGACAGGGACGCTTCCAGAGGGGGAGATACGATCGGAGTAGGTGTAGAGCACAAATTAGATTTAAACAAAATCCGCTTTTCCACCGGAAGCCAATGGAGCTGCCTATACAGTGAAGTAATATGGGCACCAACTGGAGGCCGAACTATAGTTCTGCAACCGCTGAAGACGATTAATCACATAGCGAGGTTGAGCTAGATACAATGAATTGCATTAATCTAGACCACTCAAGACGAGTGCGGCTACCACCAGAGCCTGGCATTTTTCAGGCACAAATGAGAGAACTTTTCCAAGTATGCGAAGGTGGAAATGCCAGTTCTTACGTACTGCTGCTAACTGGGCATCCATGGCCCGGGAGGAGGAAATAACCCCCAAGTTCTTCACTGACGCCACAAGGACCGGGAGAGGACCAAGGGACGCAGGCCAGCAGTCATTGGTCCAGAAAAGAGGCAAGGTAGTGCCAACCTCCAGCACCTCAGTCCTACTGCCATTTAGTTTCAGCCAGTTTGACGACATCCATTCCCCTACCTCCTGGAGACGCATCCTAAACCGAATGGCCGTATTGGCCCGATTTAAATCGAGGCAAACCAACATTTGGGTGTCGTCAGCGTAGGAATAGTAGCAGGAGCCATGGGACTGGATAAGGGCCAAAAGATGCCGGATATACAGATTAAACAAAATAGGTAAAAGGCCAGATCCCTGCGGGACACCACAGGATAGTGAGACCGGACTGGAGTGAAATGGAGGAAGCCAGACCGATCAGCAAGAAAGGAGACAAACGTATTTATAAAGCGCCTATACACAGGCAAGTGTTTCAAAGCGCTCAAGGAGGGTGGGACCAGGGGGAAAAACAGTCGCTCAGAGCCTTTGAAATTCTGAGACGATAATAGTCTGCACAGGCATAGTAAATGCATAAAATACATTTAACAGTTGGAGATACAGCAAGTAGGCCTGACTGCGATTCTGCAGTTTTACCAGTGCAATTTAAGGGGTGAAGACCAGGGAGAACAGAAAGACCATCTACAGGCATGGTGCATACTGTAACGCTCACCTGATTCTCGCAGAGGCGCCGGTCTTGACTGGGCAACTACCGTATCTGGAAGCAGAGATCATGACACATACTTATCGTGCAAGTGCAGAGAGAGCCTCTCTCATGGGTCAATGCTCAAGTGCAGTGAGTGTGGTTGGGGTGTAGGGCTATGGGGCAAGTGCGAAAGAAGGCCGGCAGGGGACCTGCGAGACTCTGAGGTACACCAAGCAGCCAGTCGGCAAGCTGTATGGAAGTGAGGGAGAAGGGAAAGGGAAAGAGAAGAGAGCTAGAGTAGCAGGGTAGAGGGAGAGAGAAGGAAGAGAAGCGGAGGAAGGTCTCGAGGAGTTTCTGGAACTTAAGAAGATCAGGCTCAAGATGGAGGCAGGGAGGCTATTCCAGATGGAGGCATCTGCTGAGGATAGGTCTCTCCCTCCAAATCTCTGCTTGGGGAATCGGCTCACTTGCAGAAGGTTGGAAGTAGATTAGCAGAGGGCTCGTGAGGGACAGTATTTAGGTAGGTAGAGTTGCAGGTAGGTAGGTCCCAGGCCCCAGAAAGCCTTGTGAATAATGCACAGGGTCTTGTACTTGATCCTTGCAGCCATGGGGAGCCAGTGAAGGGATTTCAGCGCCAGAGAGATGCCTTCCCTGGGCTTGAGGCCAAGAAGAAGTCTTGCGGTTCTGTTCTGGATGAGTTGCAGAGGGCACAGGGCAGAAGGAGGGAGGATGAGGAAGAGGCTGTTGCAATAGTGCAGCCTAGAGAGAATCGGGGCTCTAGAGACAGTGAGCCGCTGGGGGAAAGTGAGAAAAGATAGGGTACCTCTGAGGAGGCGTAGCTGGTCGTTAGACTTTTTAGAGATGTCCAAAATGTGAGAGGAGAAGGAGAGCGTGGAGTCAAAAATGACCCCAAGGTTTCTTGCCTCGCAGGTCAGTGCGGGTGCAAGGCCAAGGGAGGCCGGCCAGAATGAAAGTGGGTATGCGGGTGCAGGGGTCCCAATGCAAACAATCTCAGTTTTACTGGCGTTAAGGCAGGGGTCATTTGTCGCACACCAGGACTGAATAGCAGATAGGCAGTCAGATATGAGCAAGGAGGAGGCAGAGGTCGGCTGAGGGTAGCCTGAAAGAAAGTTGTGTTTCGTCCGCGTAACACTGGAAGTTAGAGGTGATAGTGGCAATTACAAGTGCCAGGGCCATATAGACGTTTAAGAACCAGGGGGCTAGGTTAGATCCCTGGGGAACGCCACAGGTTGAGAGGGCTAAGGTCGAGAGAAAGACTCAGAGTTCCACCTGGGATGGGCGGTCAGAGAGAAAGGGGGTTAACCACGCCAGAGCCTGATCCGGGATTCCCAGGGTGTCATGGAGACGTTTGATCAGGATGTTGTGATTGACCATGTCAAAGGAAGAGGAGAGGTCAATGAGAATAAGGACAGAGGGAGTGTTAGTATCAAGATTTGAGAGGTCTTCATGGGTGTTCAGAAGAACAGTTTCTGTGCCTCTGGATGCTCTAAAGCCAGACTGATGGTCATGAAAGCAACCAATGGATTCAGTGTGGAGGGTCAGCTGAGAGATGGCCAACGACTCCAGGAGCTTGCCCAGGAAAGGAATAATGGAGATAGGGCAGTAGTTTGCCGGAATGGAAGGGGCGGCAGAGGGTGCACAAGGGAGTGCGTAAGGGCAGTTGGGAAAACTCCAGTGGAAAAGGAGAGATTGAAGAGATCAGCCAGGGCTGAGGCGAGGGAGTCAATATTGCCTTTAAGAGGGGCATGGGTCCACTTGTGTGGATGAGGCCTTCATAGATTGGACTTGTCTAGTGACCTCATCAGGTGTGACGGGTGAGAGAGAGGAGAGGGTAAGTGGATTGGGGGGGGGGGGGGCAAGGGAGGCTCCAGTGTTGGTGTATGCTGTGGTGTGGAAGAGAGGGTGGAAAGAATGTCTTGGGTTTCTGTGGTGAAGTGTGAAGCCAGGGCCGAGCAAAGGTCCCGGGTGGGTGTGACAGAAGAAGAGGCTGCTGCAGGATTGGCCAGTTCCTTGCAGACTTTGAAAAGTTTAGCCGTGTTGCTTGATGCAGTGAATATGAAGGCTAGAATAAAGACTCTTTTCTTGGAGCGGAGGCAGAGTCGATATTGCCTTCGAAGGAGGAGGCAGGCCAGTTTGTCAGATGGTTCGCCTGACGTTTTCCATTTCTGCTCAGCTGCCCTACACTTGCTTTAAAGGGCAACCAGGTCTGAGTCGTACCAAGAGTTGCACTTTTTGGAAGGCTTCAGTCGGACCCTCATGACAGGGGCAAGAGTGTCAAGAGTGATGTTAGCGAGGGCTGTGTGGGGTGGGAGTCAGCCACAAAAATGGGTGGAGGAGAGAAGGTTCAGGCAAAGGCAGCCACTGTCACTTTTTCATGGGTCTGGTGACTTTACTTCGAAGCTGGGTGGCTGTGCCAGGAGTATTGCTGCAAGAGGAGAGGAGAGCTTCAGATGTGTTGAGAGGAGGAAGTGGTCAGTCCAAGAGAGGGAGGTAGTGAGAGTGAAAGAGAGAGGGATGTCAGTAGAGATGAGAGCATCCAAGGTGTGGCCAGCGGTGTGCATGGAGCCAGAGGGTATGATAGAGAGGAAGAAAGCGTTGCAGAGGTTGCAGAAGGGGCATGAGGAGCCAGGAGAGTCCAGGTGGATATTGAGATCACGCATTAGGAGGAGTTTAGAGGAGGAGGATTACTATCCTCAGCCCATTCCGAGAGAAAGAGTGGACTGACCTGTGACAGGTGGCAATAATGAGAGCGGATTTATGGGAGAGAATCAGTCTGCAAACAAGGCACTCAAAGGAGGAGGAGGCCAGAGTAGGGATGATGGACACAGGTATCCATTCTGGGACGATGAGCGCCACTCCCCCACCTGTCTTCTTAGGCCTGTGCAAAGAGGATTTTGTAGCCTTCAGGGAGGAGTGTGTCAAAGCTTATGACTGAGCTATCCTTGAACCATGCCTCTGTGATGGCGAGCATGATCCAGGAGTTGAAGGAGGTTGCAGATGTCGGACAAGTGTTTGACGGCAGAGCGAGTTTTGACAGTGGCAACTGCAAAACTCTCGAGCTCAACGATTTAGCCATCACTGAAACTTGGCTACACAAAGCCTCCGGTCCAGCCATATGCCAGGCCCTGCCCCTGGATACACAATCTTCCGCCAGGACAGACCAACACACAAAGGTGGTGGTGTCGCCCTTCTTAAAGAAACCCTCATGGCCAGACAAATAAAATCTGCCACGTCTGAAAATTTCGACGCCCTCTCTGTAAAAATCTCCTTCTCTCCCGACACTATGACGATTTACTTAGTATGACATGCATTACTTACCGTAATATCATTTCTGATGATTGTATCTGCTTAGATTCACATGCTGTGCATATGGTCAGACATCCAGTGGTAACTGCAGAGTATTGCATCTTGTATTTCGGGGACCGAAAGGGGACGTCGGCATAGGCGTGTCTAACACTATAGCTATCGTGACGTGTGGTGTACCCAAAATCCCTCATGCGCCGAGGTCCCTCCGATTGTATTTTATCTGCCATGAGGGAGCCCAAGGCTATTGTGAGTTAGTACATGAAGAAGAGCGAAGTAATAAGACGTCTAGGTTCCTTCCATCCCAAGCGGGAAGGTAGGGAGGGCGCATGTGAATCCAAGCAGATACAATCATCAGAAATGCTATTACGGTAAGTAATGCATGTCTTCTGATGCTTGTTAATCTGCTTAGAATCACATGCTGTGCATAGACTAGCTAGCAGTACCTGGAGTTGGAGGGTGTTGTGAGAAGGAACAGTAGAGAAAAGATGTCCCACCTGAGAATCAGACAATGAATGCTATGGAAGCCCCAGTGCACAGAGTAGAGTGTGCTCTAGGCTTAAAGGGCAGTTCTCTCTTAGCCAGAGCATAACATAGTGTGATGCATTTGACAATCCACCTTGAGATAGCTGATTTAGAGACAGGATCCCCTTCTCTACCAGCTGCCACTGAAACGAAAAATTGGTTTCTTTTCCTCAGTGGTTTCGTTCTTTCCAGGTAGAACATGACTGCCCTGCGCACATCTAGTGTGTGTAGGCTTCTTTCGGCCATGCTAGTGGGATTCTGGAAAAAGGTAGGGAGTTCAATCGACTAGTTCAGATGGAACTTCGAGATTAATTTAGCCGCAAATCTGGGATGCCTGCGAAGAACTACCTTATCCCTGTGCCTGTAACAAAGGGGTCTAGAACATAAAGGGCCTGCAGTTCACTAACCCTTCTGATAGAAGTGATAGCCAACTAGGAAGGCCATCTTATAAGTAAGGTCTTTTAGACTTGCTTCATGCATTGGCTCAAAGGGGGACCCCATGAGCCTGGTTAAAACCACATTTAGAGCCCATCCAGGAGCTGGGTGAGAAATGGGAGGATACATTCTTTTAACCCCTTCCATAAAGGCCTTAATCACCAGTATCTTCCACCACAACACCTTTTGTTGTGACGTGGTGTAGGCTGAAAGAGCAGCCAGATGAACCTTCAGGTTATTGAAGACAAACCCTGTGTCTAACAAATGGGTTAGGTAAAGTACAATGTGTGTGGGTGAGCAATCAATGGGATTGACGCCCTTGGTATTTCACCAGATAACAAAACGTTTCCATTTGCTGGCATAGCAATAACGGGTGTTCGGTTTCCTAGCTTTCCTGAGTATGTCCATGCACCTCTAAGGGAGCTGTAGGTGTCCAAACTCAATGACCTCAGGAGCCAGGCTGCTAAATTCAAAGTTTGTGGGCATGGGTGTAGGGTCTCCCCTCCCTGTCCTGGACAACATGTTGTACCTGCAGGGTAGTTTTACTGGTGGGGAGAGGGACATTTCCATCAGATGAGCGAACCAGGGTTGGCAGGCCCACATGGGTGCCACCAGTATCATGGTAACTGGTTCCTGGTGCATCTTGTGCACTATCTTGTTGAGAAGGGAAGTGGGGGGGCCAGTGGGGGGAGTGTAGACAAATTTCCCTGACCATGTTATCCATAGACCGTTCCCCTTGGAGCAGTTCTGGGGGTACCTGGATGCGTAGTCTTGGCATTGGGCATTCTCCTGAGTTGCGAACAGATCGATCTCTGGGAAGCCCCATTCTGCAAAGACGTTGGACACTATGTCTTCGTGCAGACGCCATTCGTATTCTATGGGCAGAGGGAAATCTCTGCTGAGCACTTCTGCCAGAAGATCGAGTTCCACTGGAACATGTTGGGACAACAGAAACATCTTGTGTTTGAGAGCCCATATCCAAATGTTTTGGGACAGCTTGGATAGCCCTGGAGAGTGAGTGCCCCCTGTTTGTTCAGGTAATACATGGCTGTAGTGCTGTCTGTTAGAATCGGCACTGCCTTCCCTTGTAGTTGCATCTGAAAAGCCTTTAATGCCTTGAACACCGCTTATAACTCCAGTAAGTTTATATGGTTGGACGCTACTTGTGGGGACCACAATCCATGCGCTGTCTGCTGAAGGTGAGCCCCCCAACCCTGTGAGAGATGCATCTGTCATGAGAGTGGCTTCCACTGCAGGGGTGGTGAGGTTTCCCCTTCAGAAATGTTTCCCTTGACAACCACTGCAGAGAGAGAACGAGGGCTGGCGAGACAACTACCAGATCTTCCCATTGTCCGCTGGCCTGACACCACTGGCTGTTGAGCCACTCTTGCATGGGACTCATGCGCAGCCGCGTGTGGGGAACCAAGTATATGCATGACGCCATCATCCCTAGCAAACGCATGGCTTTGAGCACCGTCACCTCCTGACTGGCTACATATTGAGGGATCTGAAAAAGCATGTTCTGAACCCTCTCGTTGGAGGGGAAAACGAGGCTGTCTTTCGTCCTGATTAGAGCCCCCAGAAATTGTATTACTTGACTGGGGACTAGACTGGATTTTTTCTCATTGATGGAGAATCCCAGACTGAACATAAGGTCTACAGTCTGTTGGGTGTTAAAAAGACATGTGTCGTACGAGTCCTCTGTTATGAGCCAGTCCTCAAGTTAAGGGTTAGCAGGGCCGAATAGTCTGCACAGGTGTGCTGCTGCTACTGCCAGTACCTTGGTAAATTCCCTTGGCGCTGAGGTGATGCCGAAGGGGAGCACTTTGAATTGGTAATGCTTTTCCTCTATCATGAACCTTAGATATTTCCTGTGCGCTGCCAACATTGAAATATGAAAGTATGCATCTTTCATGTCCAATGTTGCCATGTAGTCCCCCTGTTTCAACAGTGGGATCACCTCCTGTACCGTTACCATGCAAAACTTTTGAGGTTTTATTAACTTGTTCGCTGGGTGCAGGTCTAGAACAGGGCGCATGGTGATGTCCTTTTTGGGTACAAGGAAGTACACTGAATAAATACCCTTGTTTACCTGAAAAATAGGGATGGCTTCTATGGCGTCCTTTAAAGTTTCCCGTGCCATAGTTGTTCTGACTTGCACAGGACTGCCCTCGAAAGGACCAACGAGAATTACCTCCTCTCTGGGGGGCAGGTCTTTGAGTAATTTGTTGGAGGGACTCAAGAGTCTCATGCTCTTTTTTGGCTGTTTCTAGGGCCTCATCGGCCGCCTTTCCGAAGAGATTAGTTTCTTCAATGGTTTTATTGATGAGAGTGGCCTGTGTCTCAGGCTTAAACCCTGAGGTACCAAGCAAAGCGTGTCTTTTAAGTAAGGTTCCCTGTGCCAGAGACCTGCCTGCTGTTTCAGTCGTGTCCAGAGTGTTCTTTATCACATTCTGGTTCACTTGACTGCCTTCGGCCACAATAGTGAGAAGCTTGGACCTGATGGGCTCTGGGACCTCCTGGACACCTTCCTGTACTAGGTTCCATTGAGCGTCAGTATAACTCGCCAGCAGCTTAGTGTTATTCGTTATGCGCGTGGTATATGCGGCAGCCGAGGTAACCCGCTTACCTAAGGCATAACACCTCTTGGATTCTCTATCTGGAAGCGCCTCCCCCGTAGCAAGGGGTACTCCGGCCCGTTTCCGGGTGGTAGTCACTACCAGCGAATCGGGGGTGGCATGCCCTTTAATGTAGTGAGGGTCCAAAGGAGCTGGCCGAAATAACTTGTCTACTCTTGTGTTCACTGCCCGGGTTTGAGCTGGTGATACCAGGGAGAGGGGCCAATCTTCTCTTAATAGAATTAAGGAGGGGAATGGCCTGGCTAGAGGGGGGTTTCTCCTTAAGAATATCTTCTACAAAGTCATGCTCAGGCACTGCCTCTTGAGTAGTGATCTGAAAGTGATCTGCTGACTTAACATGGCATTGAAGGCCATTTGGTAGTCTACAGGTGAGGCCTGGCGAGTCGGGGTGGACGGAGGAGAATCCAGGCACAGAACATCAGTGTCCTGATCTTGTTGAGGGTCCATGGGTCTGTCCCCACTTGTGCGTTTCTTCCAATTGTCCGTGGCATCCGCCTGGTCCTCATTGTAGCCCTGCAAGAAGGAAGGTTCTTCATCTTCACTGTAAATGTCCTGATAAGTATCCATTTGAATGTCTTCATGATGGACGGGGACTGAGGGCTGATCCTCTTGTAACTGTGAAGCAGATTTAAGATTAGGCTCGCCACAAGATCTTTTCGGTGAAGGATGTTCAGAAAAATAAATAATTTTCTCAAGACGATCCATGCACCCTTCAAATTTCTCCCTTTTCCACTTAAGAGGAACTGGAAGGGCCAACGCATGGAAAAACATCGTCCGCCCCTTGACGCCGAAATTTGTCACTCAGGGTGTTGGAATGAGGCTCTTGACTGTGCTCGTAGTTATCGCGAGAATTGGGGCACCATGGCGTATCTATAGATTTGTCCGCGGCAAGCCCCATGTTTTTCGACGGAATAGGTATAAGCCCAACCGCTGAAGTAATTCTAGCGATACTGTGCTCGATTTCCACCGACTCGGCGTGAGATTGTGGTTCTGAAGGTCTATCAGTAGATTTACCGCCTACCGTGGCATTAGAGGGCCTAGCGGTAGGTTTTTTCGCCTCGAGGCCTAGTTGTAGTTTTTGGGCCTACTGGGCCTTTCGGGACCATCTGAGCATCGAAATTCCACGCTTCGACGTGTAAACTTGATTTAGGGGTAGCGCCCTTCATTGTTTTGGGATGCCCAGTCATCAAACGCTGCTGCGGTTGCGGGGAAGGCTTTGGATCTGAACGGTCCAGGAATCTGCCGAAATTTTTGCCGGCCGTGCTGGCGCTTTCACCTTTTTTCAACATACCAGTTGAAATAGGTAGAGGGGTTGTGTGTTTAGTGTAATGTCTTTGTACGCCCCTGTCGCCGGGTGTTGTCCCTGAAGCGAGACCAGAGTCAGACCTTGAAGGGTCGGGGATGGGCGTGGCGGACCTAGGAGTGTCCGCCTCGAGGTCCATCACATCCGCAATGGATGTTTGGTCATCAGCGGTGCCCCTGTCACTTTCAGCGGGTGTGGCGGTGGGAGAGGAGGGTTCCACCCACGACATACCGTACATGGCCCATCGATTTACACGGTGCTCCTTAAGGGTTTTAGGCCGAAGGAGTTTACAAGCCGCACACCGCTTCTCGTCCTGATCTAAGGAGAGACAGGAGTTGCATGTTATATCTGACCCTACACTTAGTGTAGAACCTAAAAAGGAGTCCGTTCCATAGCAAAAGGGAAAGATGATCAGACCTAGAGGGTAACAAGGGGGAAATAGGAAAACCATAAAAGAAATATGGCCATCCCACTCTCCCTACTGTAAAGGCCGGCCAGAGGGCCCAGCCACGCGGATGTTTCAGCCGCCGGATCTTAGGAGTCGAAATCCACCGCCGTAGACAAGTCCCCCGTAGTCTTCGTCGAAGTTGTTCTTGCTGTCGAAATGACATAAGGGGAGATAACCGACACGTCGATTTAGGATAAACAATGTCTCTTATCTAAGAGCTCTGCTATAGGGCGACCAGTTATCTATGCAGAAAAAAACAATCTGAGGGATCTAGGCGCGTGAGGGATTTTGGGTACACAACACGTCACGATAAAGATAGTGTTACAGACACGCCTATGCCGACGTCCCCTTTCGGTCCCCAAAAGACAAGATGCAATACTCTGCGGTTACCACTGGATGTCGGACCATACGCACAGCATGTGATTCTAAGAAGATTGAGCAATGACATTCTTATCCCCTAGGATTTCTTCAGCGAAAACCCTGTCTTCCTGAACACCCTGTGTGTCAATACTAAAGTAGGCAGCCGCCTTAGCCAGTACCACATTAAGGAGGGGTTGGTTGTCTACAGGCGAGTCATGCATCAGGGGGGCTTTAGCAACCAAGGAGTCAATGTTGTAAGCTTCAGCTTCATCATCGTCCTCCTGGTCTTCGTCATCCCCATAATAAGGGTCAGCTGCCTGGTCATCAACATATTGAGGCTCTGTTTCGTCGCAATATGAATCAGGGTGGTAAGGTTCCACCACAAAGGGGTCTGTGACCAAGCCCTGGAAAGGGTGGTCTGAGCGGGGTCTTTTAGTAGGGGGTTGAGAGGGCCCAGGTGTTACCTTGGACCCAGAAGGGGCAGAGGTAGGAGGGGTGCTAGAGTAACTACGAAAGTAGTTAGGATCCTTTTCATAAAAGTTAGCCATGAATGTTAACCTTTTCATGACCCTATCAATGTCTGCTGAGCTCCACTCTTTAGAGCTAGGAATAATAACTGGTTCTGTTTCCTCATCAGTGCCCATATCCTCAGCAGTGGGAGGAATGAGTTTTGTTTTTGGGGCAAGTTCTGAAATTTTGGACTTCCCCGTTACTGGGGCCTTATGCTTCTCCCTATGAACATGGGGACCTGAAGATGTCTTTTTCTGTTGTCTATGCCCTCCCCATGGCTAGAGGAGTGTTTCCCAGAGTTTTTAGGGACCTCCGAGGGGTCTGACGCCTCGCGTTTCGAAGGCGGGTTTCGAAGAAGGACATCGAATCTCGGGTGTACTGTCAGACGCACCGCATCTAGCCCCTTGAGGGTGCCGGGTGGTATCGTCAGACGATCGGGCCTCGGGGACTGTTGATCGGGCGACACCTTTCTCAACTGAAGATGGGTGGGCCTTACCATGAGGCGAAGGCGAACAGGAACGCCCACAGGAGAAAGATTCGTTTGACCGCTCTAGTGGTGTCGATCGCACGACACGCGTGTCGAGTCACGGCTGGTGCTGATGCGCTTAGTGGTGGTGGAGTGTTTAGCGCTTTTGCCGCTGGGTGTTGTCCCCACAACGTGGCCGCCGGCCAGTCCTTCGGGGTCAGGGGCCTGCGTGTGGGTGTCCGAAGTCACACCTTTGCCCTCGCCGTCCGATTCGGCAGCGTTGCTGCCATCGCTGAATGTCCCTTCCACCTCCATGGCCTCTAGTTGCCTGGCGTAGTGGGCCCAGCGCTTAGTTGAGCGGTCCTTAATGGTCTTCGGCTTGAAGAGTATGCAAGCTAGACAGGTAGCCTTGGGGTGGTCTCTTGGGAGATACAGGTAAGTTGCTTGTCCACCCAGGGAAACTTCCTATTACATTTAGGGCAGAACTTGAATGGAGTACTCTCCATATGATACAATATGGCAGTGGGGCAAATATGTATATGAAAAAGGGGGAATAGAGAACCTATATGACCACCCCCCACTCTCCCTACTGTATAGGGCCGAGGCCAGAGGCCAGAGGCCTTCCAAGGCCCGGAGTGCGTTGTGACAGTCCTCGACGGTTGATTTCTCTGATCTTCACCAGTGTCTGTCTTCGGGGTTAGTGGAAGAGGGGGCTGAGGGAGAATATTAACGTTAATTAAAGTACAAAACGGTTTAGCGCTGAAGGAACTCTGCAACATGCATCCGACTAGTATGGCGGAAAAAACAATCTGAGGGTCCTACATGCGTGAGGGATCATGGGTACAGGGGACGTCACACTAGGGATAGTATTACTGGCACGCCCTGTTCGATGTCCCTTTTCGAGTTTCGAAAAGCAAACTGTAATACGCTGCAGTTTCCGCTAGATGTCAGCCTATGCACAGCATGTGATCTAAGCAGATTTCACAAACATCAGAAATATATATATTAAAGGGCGGCGGTCGCCACTATATAGTTGGAGTGGGACCATAGGAACCTCGAAAAAATTAAGTGCAATTAACTTTTTTTTTTTAACAACTATTTTATTCGGTTGCAGTCATGGTGAAAGCAGTACAATACCACATATTCGACACAAGTCATTCAATATGCAGTACTAAATATGAATATCCCCTTCCCTTTCCCACCCTTAGAGATTGCTGCCCTTCCTCCCCATTCTCCTCCGGTCTGAGACGAGTTGGCCGGGAAGATCCTGCTACAATTATTGGCCCGAAGAAACAGGTTTGAAAGCTGCGGCTTGTATGTTTGTGCAGGAAAGTCTTGATCATATTCCAGTATTGCGGCCAACACATCTGCAAATTGATGCAATAGGCCCTCTTTGACTGCTGTGACCTTTTCTGCCACCAGGATGTCCCATATGTTGACCCACCAAAGCGATATTAACGAGTCCTCATGAGTTTTTTAAGTTTAGGCGATCGTGATCCTCCCCGCTAGGGTGAGCTGAGTGATAAGTTTGTCTGTAGCCCCAGATTTTGGGTAAACCCCCGGAATCGGAGTAGCCAGGAAGATCACTTCAGACTTCAAGTTGGACGTGGGTGATGTCTTCAATCACGGCTAGTACTTCTTCCAAGGCGGCCTGAGCAGTAGGACAATCCCACCACATGTGTAAGTGCCTTGCACCCCACAATTTCGCCGGCATTGTAGTCCAACAAGTTCTGAATGTGGGAGAGCCACATTGGGGGAATAGTAAGAGCACTTTCTTTATTTGTCACACAGGTTGAGGAGGAGCAGCTTCTCATCCAGATGTCCACCCAAGTATGGTCCCCGATCGGGCCGCCAGGTCTTTTTGTCATTGTATCATATATGCAAGGCGAAGAGTCAGCATGTCCTCCTGCAGCAACTTGTATAGTGTGGATATGTTCCCCCCAGTTAGTCCCTTCCTGGAAAGCGAGTTCAATGGGACTAAGGTCATGTACGCCCCTTTGTCAGACCAGCGGGTGCATATACCAGTGACGGAGTTGGGCGTAAGAGAATCTGTCGCTCTTGGACAGCTGAAATGTCCCCTTACAGTTCTCGAAGGTACGTGGCTGGCTGTTTTCAATTAGCTGTGCCAAGGTTTGAAACCCTCCCCTCATCCAGTTCTTAACGTTTGTGGGGTACATGCATGTAGTGAAGATTGGATTACGGAAGAGCAGGGTGTTCGGACCCAGTTTGATCGGGATGCCCTTGGATTTCATAACACATTCCCAGATTCTTACTGTGGATTTTGTGGAGGAGAGTATGCCAGGTCAGAATTTTTGTGCAGATTGGGGAATATATGGGAGGGAGCAGAGGGGCAGCTGTAGTCTTGACTATTCAATATCCACCCATTTCGGGGGGTCGACGCACAGAGCTATGCCTGAAAGTGTGCCAGTGGTGCCAGATACATAATATTTGCATAGGGTAGGAACCTCCAACCCACCAAAACCAACATTGCCCATCATTACCCTTTTATGGATCCTGGCTTTCTTACCCCTCCACATAAACTGTAGCATTTTCTGTTGTAGGCGAAAGGGGGGTGGGGAGAGCCGCCATGGAAAGAGGAAGGATTGGAGCAGAAGTATAAGGACCGCGGAAGTAGGTTCATTTTACAGGCCGTAAACCACCCCATTAGCGAGATCTCTTGGGTGGCCCACCTCTTTTAGATAAGTCTCCAGTTCTTTAAGAGGGGTGGAAGGTTTTCTGTGTATACCTCTGGGGGAGGGTTGGGATGTGCACCCCCCAAGTAATCTATACATTTGTTGTACCAGTGAATAGGGCAGGAGGGTCGGAGGGCATCTATTTCCCCCCCGACATCAAGCCCAGTCCCAAGGCAGATGATTTATGATAGTTAATAGCGAACCCCGCAAACCGGCCAAACCTTTGTAGCTCCAGAAGGGATTGTTGAAGAGAAGGCTGGATATTTGTTAAGGTGAGCAGCACATCGTTCCCATAGAGAGCTTGTGGAGTGTATGGCCTACCTGGACCCCATCAATGGCAGAGTTGCAACGAATTTGCTGTGGTAAGGGCTCTGTTATTAAGGCAAAGAGTAAGCGGGACAGAGTGCAGCCCTGCTTAGTCCCAAAGGTTAGTGGAATGAGCACTGTTTGACCCTGGTTAACTCAAGAGTCGTTTTTGGTTAGCTATAATTGGCTAGGACCATCCTGCAAAACAGTGGGCCAAACTGAAAGGCCTTGAGGGTTAATCGCAGGAAGGACCAGTCAACTTTGTTGAAAGCCTTGGTTGCGTCCAAAGCCAGTAGCACCAATTTGCGGCTGTCTGAGGTCGCTATCTCAATCAGGTTCAAGGCCTGTTGAATGTTATCCCCGTCGTTCTGCCAGTTATGAAGCCAGTTTGGTCTGAGTCCATTTTTTAGGAAGATCCAAAGACAAGAGGTTGGCCAACACTTTAGAGTAAATATTGGCGTCTAGATTGAGCAATGAGATGGGCCTATTTGAGGCACAATCCCTAGGGTGTTTGCTGGGTTTCAACAGAAGGATAGTTGAGGAGATCTGCATCAATGGGGTTCTGGAGCCAGATTGACGAAGAGTTCAAGAGGGCCGTGAGGGGCGGGGGGGCAGGAGTTGAGGATGAAAGAGCTTATAGAATCTAGTTTAGGACCCATCAGCAGCAGGTGCTCTTGTTTTTGAAAATTTGATGACTGGGTCTATTTCCTCACTAATGATCGGAGAGTATAGGGCTTCGCTGTCTACCTCCATGAAGTGCTAATAACATTTAACTTGTGTGACAGATTTCGACAACATTTTGAACTCAATTAGGGACGCACAGGCCCCCTAGACTGCAATGTTTGGTAAAGAGTCATTAAAAAAAAGTCACAGAAAAACAAAAAAGAAATTGTCACCTACTTTCCATTCATTTTCCAATAGACAAAAAAGACAATTATTTGCCAGAGCACATAGCCCAAAACCACTGGACGGATTTGGACTAGATCCGAAACAAAGTGGGCACGAAGCGTTGCCTTGAGGCCTTTTTGTGGTTTGGGGTTATTCCATGCAGTCGTTTTTTAAAAAAAAGAATGTGGACGCTGTGTGATTTGTTAGTGTGTTATGAGAGATTTAAAACACATAACTGGGAGACTGTGGACTGTCTCGCATCCATGCAGTAAATGGGTCAGCAAATAACAAGGGGGGGGTCCTGGGAGACACTCTGCCAGGCATTAGTCCTGGTTACGAGAGCCTTACCCAGAGTCTTTAGCTCACTATCTTTCAAAGAGGAGATATATCCAAAACTTATCAGTCCTTGTCCTGCCCTGGGGCAGTCCAGCACCGAAATGCTAGGCAATTCTCTTCTGAACAAGAGTACCAACAGCAACCCCAGACACGTGTTTAAGTCTGATTGGACCTCATCAGTAGGGTGGAGCTGTGCCCCTCTAAGAATAGTGAGCAAGGGGTCCACGTCTGGATTCCCCTAGTAACTTAGGGTGAGACCTAAAGTTATTTAAAATATGCAAATAACAAGGGGTAAATGGGTCTGACCATGCATGGCTTCAAAGCGAGGAAGGGCTCTGCACCCTCAGGCCATGATGCCTAATAAATGAGCCAAGTTAAAAGACCACTTCAACATGGCCTGAGGGAGCCTGCCCCTTCCTCCCTTTGAAGCCAAGCATGGTCAGACCCATTTACTGCATGGATGCGAGACAGTCCACAGTCTCACAGTTATGTGTTTTAAATCTCTGATAATACACTAAGAAATCACACAGCGTCCGCATTCTTTTTTTAAACCGAGAGGTCAGTCCTTGCGGCAAATGCAATTCACATATAGTGGCAATGCCCGCCCATCAGGCAATTCTGGGAGGAAATAGCCGAAACCATGTGTGACATACTAAACGTTCAAATCCCGGCTACGCCACTGAAGTATCTGCTGGGGGACATTGGAAAATCCTCAGTGAAGATCAAGAGACTATTCGCAGTGGCTGGAACTGTGGCCAAACGGAACATTCTGAAGAAGTGGAAATCTAAGAACCCTCCGACTCTCCAGGGATGGCTGCGAGACTTGATAAGTGTCCAAGAACACGAAGAAACCTATACCCGGGGCATTCCAACAACCTCCAGGCCGAAAGACATATGGGGCCCTCTCAGAGAATACCTGCAAAAATACCATACACACGGCTGGGGGTGGGGGGCACTGGCCAGATGGCAGACTGAGCAGATTAATAAGTATATGGCATAATTTCTGTTGGGCACTCTTGTCGATGTGTGCATATATGTGATTCCACTTCTTTGTATGTTAAATCCTACCATGTGTTTTATGTTGAATTGCCAGTAATAAATAAAGTTTATTAAAAAAAAAGTAATACACTTCGAGACCATTTTTTGCCATTTGCTGAATTGCATTCTGGTATTTGTAGTCTCCCAGTCAAGATGGGGGGGGGGGGGCACCATTTTGAAAAATGTTGCCGAACATTTCTTCTCTTTTTCTGGTGTTCATTAATTTCTTTTAAAAGTCCAATGTTATTTTGTCTTGTGCACATTCTTCTAAGGGGAATGTCAATTGAACTACATTTGTATATTTCACTTTAAGATATATGTTCACTTACTGTGCGTTTATTCATGGGTGCTGCTTAAATGCGGTTAGTTGCAGTTGTGCGAAGTATCTCAACAGTCACCAAGAGACCAGCCATAAAACAAGACTTGTAGCACGCTGCTGAACTAAAGTGCGGGATTTTTGGCAGATAATTTAATCTCACTGCACATTGCCTGAAAACATTGCGAGTTCTCAAAGCCTGCAATCTTTTATACATAACAATACCACTATCAAAACAGGTCAAAATCAGTTTGTGATTGATTAACGTCTTTGAGCGATGGGTTTCAAGTATTTCAAAATAGAGTGGTCGTGCCCAACGGCCTTGGCTTGTGGCCTGGTAGTGTTTTAAAATGGACAGTGGGCACTGCCCAAGGCCACGGTTAGTGGTCTAGTAGTGTTTTAAAATGGATAGTGGATCGGCCACCAGGGGGCGCACGGATGGGATTACTTTCCGTGTAGGCTCCGCGCAAGGGTCCCGAAAAGTGGATTGAGCCCCCACCATGAGCCCCCCCGGCTACAATTTCGACAGAAAGTAGCGTTGGAAGTGTTCAGGACATACTGGGAGAAAACCCAGACTGATGGAGCTTTTTTCGTGGAGAAACGCCATCTGCAAGATTGGGCCCGCGAAGGCAGAGCAGGCCTGCGAGATCCCGCCGCGCCCTCCAGCGATCGCAGAGCCGTGATACGAGCAGAACCAGGGGGAATTCAGCGACGCACTCGGCTGCCAGGGCCCACCGACAAGTACAAGCACACAGGTAGGCACTCCCCCACCTCCGTGAGCCGGGGGCCCGATCGGGCACCGGGTGCACCCGTGGGAGGACTGCTGTGGAGCAGGCCCAGTTTACGCGGTCTCCGTTGTCGATTCATATACGAGCGCGCGCCCCGGTCACTATAGAAGGAGACGACCGGCTCCATCCGCTCAAGTTGTCCCGCGGCTCTTCACGTGTGGACTCTCCTCCTGCATCACAAACAGGGAAGGCGGCGGGCCCTGTCCCGAGTCGCAACTTGGCTGGGGGGCTGCACGGAGCACCTGGACCCCGGAGAGAATGAGCAAGCCAATGCGCCTCGGGTCCCACTAAGGGCGCTAGAAGATCTTAACCAGGCCACGGCAGTTTGAGGGTTGGGCCCCTGTCTGTCAGGGTGTGTGCCCTCCTCGGAACCCATGCATACTCCTGAACTTACCAGACCCAGGTACCCCGGCACCCCGCCTGGGGTGGGCTGCGCAGGCCTCAAACTGATATCTCTCTTCCTTGGGAGCTGTCCCGGCGCCTCGTGATGTCCTACACCACGGGAAGCTCCCCAGTTGGATAAAGCAGGAACAAGAAGAACCGAAGGGCAATTAATCATATAGGAGAGGCTATCTGTTATTGGAGCTTTTAATAACATCTCCCGTCACGCTTCGCCACGGAGGACAAAGCCCGTAAACACAGGCGTATACCTCTCAATAGACCATTCTGGCAGGGCTATCTGTGTATAGCTGAGACCCACACACCTCACCACTGAGGTCCCGCCACCCATGGACCTTAAGGGCAAATTGGCGAAATATAGGTTTACACCAACCCACGAATCCCCGAGGCCACCCGCTGAGTCCAGGATGTCAACTGCAGGATCTGACGCCGCTGCCACCAAGGCGGATGTTGCTGACCTGCTTACCGAGAAGAGAAGCATGAGAGCAGATATAGGCAGCAAAATTGATAAAATCACACAAAGAATGGACAATATGGACGACAGGCTGGAACAAGTCGAGCACAACCAAACCTCTCAACGCGTTGAGGCACAAATGGACCACCGCATTGCAGACATAGAACACAGGGAAGAGGAAATACGCCTAAAGGTTGATGATCTCGAAAACAGGGAGCGCCGTAACAACATTTGTGTGTTTGGCGTGCCCGAAAAGGAAGGTGAAACCAACCTTGACCTAAAACAGACCCTACACACCATTCTGAAGCTCCTATTTAGGGATGAATTAGTGGATGAACCCAAAATTGACCGTGTCCATAGGGCTGGAGGCAGACCAGGAGGCCCGAGATTAGTACTGGCTCGTTTTCACAATTATGCGGACAGAGCTAGGATCCTAGAAAAGGCCAGACACGCACCACAACTCTCACTGGGCGAAGCAAACATTTCATTCTACCAAGACTTATCATCGCTCACTTTGGCAATGAGGAAGAAATGCTCCCCAATTACAAGGATGCTGAAGGACAAAGGTATCAGGT
The DNA here is from genome assembly GCF_040938575.1 of Ambystoma mexicanum. Taxonomy (NCBI): domain Eukaryota; kingdom Metazoa; phylum Chordata; class Amphibia; order Caudata; family Ambystomatidae; genus Ambystoma; species Ambystoma mexicanum. The sequence continues at coordinate 1,118,356,092 of NC_090933.1, forward strand.
ACCGGTGGGGTTATCCGTTCTCGCTCACCTTTGAGTCGGAGGCCTCGACAATGAAGCTTGTTTCGGATAAGGACAATGAGGACTGTATAGCGGACCTGTTGGGTCCCCAGGAAGAAGGATCCTCCCTTGCTGAATCGAAAGGAGGGGAGGGTGAGTGGCACACTAAGGGCCCGCGGCGCAGGAGGTTTCAGGGATCCAGAAAATTCCGAAGAATGAACAATTCACAAGACATGGAACATTAACCCGGATTCCCGGCTGTCACGTTAAGCCGCACGTGGCAAAGGAACAATGGGGTGAGTGGTATGGATGAGGCTGAGAGCTCGGGCGCCGCCCGCGAGAAAGTGGAGGGTTTTCGGTATGACAGATGGGGGAGCTCACGCTCAGCATGCGCCAACGGTGCACCCGACCCCAGGGTCAGACTTTAGACCTAATTGTTTAATTTCTGTTACACAATCGACAATCTGGGGCCTGCATGTTTAGGGTGCCTTGGTGGAAATGTGGGGTAAAAAGGACACTGGAACGATGCCTAAGAAGGGGGTCAGAATTATACTTGTAAGTTGCTTTTGCGGGGTTAAGAATACACAGTTGAGGGCTCACTGTTAAATATGTTTACATTAGGACATGACCGCTTGTTTCGCGGTTTCCATTGGTGGTCCGAGACCGACTGGATGATGTCAACCTGGACGGGTCAGACGCTGAAGGTTGGGGGGGAGGGAGGAAAGGGTGGGCTGGGAAGAAGACATAGGATCCATAAGACGACGGACCTGGGGGGCAGAAGAACACAAAATGGGACCATGAAGGGTCAAAGCGCGAATTGGAAGGGTCATCCCTTCGCCTTTTCAGGACTCGCGGAGACCAGACTCACGAGAAATGAACCATACATTGCATTATCGAACACGACACGGACCATGAGGCAGTCGACATGGTCGCTTAAGCACTCACGCGACGCTCAAGATGCCACCTATATTCTCGAACGACACACTACGCATATGGACACTTAATGTGAAGGGATTAAACTCCCCCACGAAACGATCCATGGTGGCCAGAGAATTCAAGAGGTCAAACGTGGATATTCTTTTTCTGAAGGAGACACGATACCAAAGGGGGGAGGAGAGGGTGATTCCATCACATGAGGTAGGCCCTTCCTACTGGAGCTCTGGTATCTCAAAAAAGGCGGGAGTGGGGATTCTAATTCGCAGAGGCCTCCGGATGTCGACTCTTGAGACTTGGTCAGACAAGGAAGGAAGGGCTCTCGTGGTTGTGGGGAACATTCGAGGCACAATTGTCACCCTTGCCACGCTCTATGCACCTAAACCAAGGGCAGAATAGGTTCCTTCACAAAATCACTGAGAAGGTGTTTAGCATGGCCAAGGGACACATAGCTCTGGGTAGAGATTTTAATACATGGATGGACAGCTCTGTGGATAGACAGACTGGATCCGATGCACACGACCCACCCACCTCCCGAGGTGAAGCTGAAATCAAATTAAACCTGGACCTATATGGCCTCACTGACAGTTGGCGCCATTTGCACCCAGCGGATAGGGGCTTCACTTTTCACTCGATGGCTTCCTGGGTATACTTCGCGCTGCGAATATACACCCCACGGCATGGTCGGATCACGACATGGTTACGGTGGATATATGCTGGAACGACCTGGCCCCCGGAATACTAAATGGAGATGTAATGACTCCTTATGGGCTGACTCGGTTTTCAAAGAAACCCCTGAAACTTAGATCGAACAATTCTTTGCCACTAATGACACGGGAGAGATTGGGAAGACGTCCGTATGGGAAGCAGCCAGGGCCACTTGGAGGGGGGTGGTCATTAGGGAAGGGGCCCAAAAGAAAAGAGAATGTGCCCTGATAGAGAAGAATATTAGGGAGAAGCTCTCTACAGACCAAAAGTTGGCACAGTCCTCCCTATGTGAGAGACCCAAGTATGTTGCCGAAGCTTAACAGCTCAGAGAGGAGATGAAAATACTTATCGTGGGCAAAACAGCTCAAACCCTACAATATCTCAAACAAAAATATTATGAAAAAGGCGACAAGGCAGACGCCCTCCTGGCGGCTCGTCTCCGTACGCAGAAGGCAGAGAGATGGGTCGATCTCATCGAGAGGACTGACACAGACACAGATAGTTATATCCCCCGAAGGAATACAAGAAGCATTTGCCTTCTTTTATGAAGACTTATATACATGTGACCCCCCCTCCTCCCGAGAGTATTGACACATACCTCAAAGAAGTGCAGATCCCCACGCTCACATCCATGGAGGCCGAATCCTTAGACACTCCAGTCACAGAAGAGGAAGTCACAGAAGCCATAAAATGCCTGAAGTCAGGAAAGGCCCCTGGGGATGATGGTTTCACGCCTGGTTTTTATAAGACATTCTCCGCATTCATCGCCCCCTTCCTTGCATCCTTGTTTAATCACATCTTTGACACAGGCCAAGCCCCCCCGTCCTTCTCTCAGGCCCTGCTCGCTGTCATTCCAAAGGAAGGTAGAGACCCCAAACATTGTAGCTCCCATCGCCCTGTCTCTCTTCTCAACATTGATGCTAAAGGTATATGCTAGAGTCATTGCAACCCGGCTTGAATTCCACTTACCTCGGCTAATACATTCCGATCAAGTTGGCTTCGTTATTGGGAGACAGGGTGCGGATACCATGAGGAAAACACTTCATTTAATTCATGAAGCACAGGGAATGGGAGGGGATCCGTCTTTTCTGTCATTGGATGCCGAGAAGGCTTTTGATAGGGTGTCATGGGACTTCTTAGAAAGGGTTTTGGTCTGGAACGGGCTCGGGCCGAAGCTCCGCCGCGCCATCAAAGCACTGTACACATCCCCCACAGCGTCAGTGGCAGTGAACGGAGGCTACTCACGCTGGTTTCCCTTGGAAAGGGGAACAAGGCAAGGCTGCCCACTGTCGGAAATACTATTTGTACTGTCCCTTGAGCCGCTGGCTCAGAGGTTAAGGAGTGCTGGTAAAGTCAAGGGAATCATAGTGGGTGATCGCAAGTATAAACTAGGCCTATACGCTGACGACATCTTACTACATCTAACTGATCCCCCTAAATTCTGTCCCAGCTGCGATCGATATAATCGAAGAATATGGCAAACTGGCCGGCCTGAAAAATCAACACTGGAAAGTCTATCCTCCTCCCAATTGATAAAAGTATAGACTCTGAGACGGAACGCTTTGCCACTCTAGGAGTAAAGGTCAGCCTCTCCACACTCCGAAACCTAGGCATCAATGTTACTCGCAACTTGGATTCCCTATACGAGGCTAACTTCCCCCCTCTATCACTTGTCCTTCAAAACCATATGCAAAGGTGGTCCAGACTCACCATCTCCTGGCTGGGCCGTTTAAATGCAATAAAAATGGTGATTCTCCCCAAGATACTCTACTTATTCCAAATGCCCCCATCAAAATGCCCCAAGAATACTTTATCGATACTAGAAAGTCCCTTTTAACCTTCCTGTGGCAAAATCAAAAGCCAAGAGTCCCCAGATCTTTGCTCTAGCTTTGAAAAGACAATGCAGGGGTAGGCCTCCCGGACATAAACATATTATAGGGCAGCCCAGCTGCGCGTCCTTGTTCCGCATGTCAGGCAGCAGTCAGAACCACAATGGATAGCCTTGGACAATTATCATCTCCGCCCTTTCATTCTGGGCGAATGGCTATGGGTTCCAGGTCCCCAGCTACGTAATAGTGTCAAAAATCACCCCATTATTGGAACAATATGGGCAATATGGAAGCCAGGCAAGAGAATGGTGGGAGTTACGACATGGCCCTCCCCGTTGGGACACCTCTGCTCGCCAGGGATACGGGATGCAATCCCGGACCCACGGAGCTTTGAGGCCTGGTATGACGCGGGATTGGTAAGGGCTGTGTTAGGCAGAAACCTGTGCAGTTCTCTTAGGGACCACTGCAAAAAGTTTAGGACTACAGGAGTTAGCAGCAAACCCAATTGGTAGCAGTCTGCACCACCCAGATTTACCTGGAAGCTGTGGCTGAGCAGTCAGACTTCTCTCAAGAAGAGTTAGGCAGTATACAGAGCATACACAATAGGGCAGGTAAACACAGTAGAACAAGCAAACACTGACCAGAGCTTTGGTGTAAAAGATATATAATTATTTATTTAAAAACACATCCAAGAAAACACACTGGCACTAATCTCAAGCAAGTTCAAAAACACAGTCACTAAAGTATATACACTCCCTTAAAAGAATATTAGACAAGTCTTAAGTAAAGCCCCACTTATTTTCAGACAGCGGTGTGCGCTTAACGCAGATGGCACTCTAATAATTCGGTTTAAAAGGGAGAGAAAGGCAGAGCATAAATTGAAACAGATCCCAACACTTTCAAAGGAACACAGCAAGAGAGGAAGGCAGAATCAAACCGTGAAGTTAGAGTTCAGAAAGCCGGATCCACTTTAAGAGGATCAGAATGAAATGTGTCCAAGGTCACATGGTTGAAAAGTGCACAAAAGTCTCAAAAAGGTTCAGAAAGAAGTTGGACCAAAGGAAAGGGACCAGTTAGATGGTCAAGAGGCCAGCCCAGTCTAGAAGGTTAAGGATTTACTGTCACATTGTAGCAATCTATAGAAAGGGAGGTCAGGCGGACACAGTACCTCCAGCGGGGGCAGTTGTTCCTGGCAGCGGTCGCGAGTCAGTGCTTCGTCCGGCAGAAGAGAAGATCTCGTCGGGGAGGAAAGCAGGAGGTCGTCGTGCTGCCAGGGAAGAAACCAGTCGCGGAGTTTCTCGATTCAAAGGAGTGGTCCTTTCTTTCGCGGTTCAGTGGTAAGTGGCTATCCGGTTGCCAGGGTGCTTGGCATGGGCAATTCGACCACTAGACGTCCTGGTAGGTGAAAAGGAAAGTGAACTGGTTGTCCCCACCAGCTCAAGGGGAAGAGACTCTCCGGCAAGAAGATCTCCTCTGTCATCGGGAAGTGGTGAGACGGTTCAGCAGGGCTCCACCAGTGGTGTCGTTGCAGGTCGGCTCAGCTTCTCCCTCTTCGGATTCTCAGGTCCTGTGGCGACTTCTGAAGTTCCAGTCCCAAAAGCCCTGCTTTTATGCCAAGAAACCCCCATTCATTCAACCTAGCTGTCAATCAAACATGCTAAGTGGTGAGCCGGCCGGCTCACCACTTGGGCCAATCACACGAGAGTGTGACTTGAGTTACCAAGGTAACTCAGTCCAGGGTGCCTAAACCCCCTCCCACACCCCCTGTGGTACCCAGACAGGGTGGCACCACTTTTGGAGGCTTCTGTGGAGAAGCCCGCCATAAAGTGGAACAAAGGGCTCGACTTGGGTTGGAGTCACAGAAGAGAACACAAATGCCATTTTAGAATCGAGTTCTGGCAAAAAATACCGACCAGTGAATTAATATTGAATAAATAACCCGGCGGTATGTTCGAGGCTATAGGAATTAAATAATTAAAGTTGGTAGCCTCGAACAATGGGAAAATCCCATAGAGCTATATTCGCAGTCGAATATCAAAAGTAGTATCCACTGCCACCAGCCAAACCTCGACCAGGTGGGACGGAGACGTGCCCCCTCGAATAACAGACCCCGGGGCAATCGAATTGCCCCGACCAGTACGTCCACAATATGATGGTTTGTACTGGTTTCTGTTCATAATTTGGGACTAGTTAACCAATGGTGACTTTACATTCCCTGGGAGACAGTAGTCACTCCCAGGCTACGGAGTCTGTGGTGGGGTGTCACTATGACATCCCTGTGTCACTGCACGGAGGGTGCTGTGTAACACACATAGTAAAAACACATGAGACCCTATGGGGTAAAAGACCCCATAGCCCATAAAACACATTAACAGTCAAATGAACCCCTCAAATCATGTCCAAGAGTGTGAGGAAAAGAGTCTCACTCATGGCAGGAGAAAAAAAAGAAACTCCAGAAATCCAGCAAAGCTGCTGGGGGACTCACTAGGTTAGGAAATTCAGCCTAAACAGAGAATTCTCCCTAACAGGCTCTTCAACTCTGGAGGAATGGCACCTTCATTACTATTCAGGGTCACTACTCACCCCGTTCGAGAGAATTCTCGACACCTGTACGACCTCTAGAGGTCTAATAAGTGCAATGTACTCGGCGTTGATTGAGGTCGATATTACACCATCCCTCACACTCAAGAACAGATGGGAATCGGATATGGGCAGGCAGATCTCACAAAACTTAAGGCTACAGATTTGTAGACGAACGGCGAAATCATCTATATCCTGCCAATACAAATTGCATGCAGTACGATCCGATCTGGCTGGCTAAAATGTATCAAGGGGTAAGCCCACACTGCTGGAGGAGTTGTGGGACGCGAGCAGACTATTGGCATATGTGGTGGGGATGTGAGGTGGTCCAAGCTTACTGGACAGAGGTTCTCAGCTGGATCAAGGAATTAGATGAGGATGTATGGGAGAAACAACCATTGCTGATTCTGTTTGGCCTGGTTGAAACGGACGACACGACCTTGAAAGCACCCAAAATGATACAAGGCCTTCAGTGGGCCGCAAGAGCCTGTCTCACCATGGCTTGGAAGAGACCCAAGTTCCCTAGCAAAACTGAGTGGTTGGGTGTTGCACTGAACATATACAGGATGGACAATCTGACTGCTGCCCTACATGGGGAATCGCACCACAGTTGAGAATGCATGGTCTGAATTTCGTGCTAAATATGTCACAAACAGAATGTGTGCAAAGCGTTACTACACTCAGAGACAATCTATGCGACGGTTCACGTTGTCTGCTATGTTGATTTCACATGTCATTTTGTGCTCATGTGTCCTATGTTAAGTATATGAAAATGGTTCTAATGTAACATCTGGTTTCCTCTAGCCCGTCTGACGGCGATATGGGAATAGGGGGGAGGGTGGTGGGGTGTAGGCAATTGGTTTGGACGTTGCTACTGGAAATGTATGTGTTCTGCAAAGACTTTATATGTTCTATACACGGTTACTCTTTTTGTAATAATTTTTATCTGTCTTGTTGGTGGAAAATGCTTGTAAATGATTGCCAAACTTCTATCTTTTGAAAACTAATAAAAGTGAAATTTGACAACAAAAAAATGGATAGTGGGCTGGCCATGGCCAAAGGCCACGACTACTGGTCTGGTAGTGTTCTAAAATATACAGTGGGCACTGGCCATGTGCGGAAACATCTATGGAATAACAAAGCCATTGAAATTCAAGGAAAAAGCTTTAGTTGCAGGGCCGTTAAGGTGACCTTAACGTTGCACCCCGTTGTGCAGCCCCCTGTTGCGCTGGAGAAATGACAAAGGGAAGCACCTTGAACTGGTAGTGGGTATTTCCTAGCTGGAAGCGTAGGGACTTTCGGTGAGCACTCGCATCATTGATATGACATGCATTACTCACCATAATAGCATTTCTGATGATTGTATCTCCCTAGATTCACATGCTGTGCATATAGTGCGACATCTAGTGGTAATCGCAGAGAATTGCATCTGGTCTTTCGAGGATCGAAAAGGGACATCGACATGGGCGTGCCTGTAACACTATCCATGACGTGTAGTGTACCCAAATTCCCTCACGCATCGAGGTCCGTCCGATTGTATTTTTTCTGCCGTGAGGGAGCCTTATGACTATCGTGAGTACAGAAAGAGAGAAGTAGTAGAAAGATGTCTATGTTCCTTCCATCCGAGCGGGTAGGAAGGGTGGGCACAATGTGAATCTAAGCAGATCCAATCATCAAAAGAACAAGTTACCCTCTTACCTGGTAACGTTCTTTCGATGGGATGGTCCGACAACGTATTCCATATCTATGACAGTAATCACCACAGCTGTGCTGCTTCGGAAAATCTTCGGCGTCTGCGTCGATGACGTCGATACACCTCCTCCGACGGCCGACGTCACTGTATGTTATATGTAGGACGCACGACACCGTAGCCTCAGTTGTAGTTTTTTCCCAGAACGTGTGCCATCAGTCTTCTGCCAGTTTGACACACAAAGCCTTGCGGAAACGTAAGCTGAAATCGCATAAGAAATTCTGTAGCGGGAAAGGTAGGGAGGGAGCGATATGGAATACGTCGTCGGACCATCCCATTGAAAGAACGTTACCAGGTAAGAGCGTAATTTGTTCTTTGAGGGGATTGGGTCCTCCGACGCATTCCATATCTATGACAGGCTCCCAAAGCAATACCAATGCAAGGAGGTGGGAAAAGAATTTAGAAAACAGAAATTTAGCATGCCCAATCAAATTGCAGAGTAAAGGACCGCCTTGCCAAAGGCCAGATCCTGCCCCCGGATGGAATCGAGGGAATAGTGACATACAAAAGTATTCACCAGAGCCCAGGTGCCTGCCTCACAGATGTTGCGAATAGGAACACCCCTCTGCAGGGCAGTAGAGGCAGCCATACCCCTGGTGGAATGGGCCCGTAAGCCGACCGGTGGGTCCTTACCCGCCAAGCGGTAACACTCAGAGATAGCCAAAATAATCCAGCGAGACAAAGTGTTTCGTCACAGCCTGTCCCAAACGCTTTCCAGCGTAACCAATAAAGAGCTGATCGTCCACTCAGACCTGGGACATGCGTGAAATAAAGCTTAACGCTCTCCTAGGATCAAGCCTATGGAGCCTCTCCCTCTTCCGTACCAGGATGTGGAGGAGGATAAAATGCCGGAAGAACAACCTTCTGGCCTAAATGAAATACTGACACCACCTTCGGAAGAAAAGAAGGACGAACTCTAAGGACAACTCTGTCCTTATGAAACACAGTGAAGGGTGGCTTAACTGAAAGTGCCTGTAAGTCACTCACTCTGCGAGCGGAAGTGACCGCAACTAAAAATACAGTTTTCAGAGTTAACAATCTCAAAGGGCATGAATGCAAAGGCTCAAACGGAGCACCCATCAGAAACTTGAGAACAAGGTTCAAATCCCAACCGGGCACCTGGAAAGGTGACGGAGGGAACACATTAGTGAGCCCTTTCAGAAGGAACACTCTTCAGACGAGCGCTTAAATATGGACAGCGCCGCCAGGCAACCTTTAATGGTAACCACTTGAAGGCCCCTGTGGGCCAAAGAAAGCTAAAGACAGAACCATGGAAATTTCTCATGCAAAAGGATCCACATTCTTAACCCTGCACCTGTCGCAGAACTTACTCCAACGGCAACGGTACAGGGACTTTGTTGCGGGCCTTCTGGCCGAAAGCATCACACCCATCACATCTTCAGGGAGGTCGCAATCCTTATACCTCAACCTTTCAGAAACCAAGCGTGAAGGTTGAGGGACCTGACCTCTGGATGGAGAACCTGACCCCCCTCCCTTGAGAGCAGATCGTCTCGGTAGGGGAAGACGACGTGGAGGGCAGATGGACAAGTCAAGAAGGTCCGGGTACCACGTCCTCCAGGCCCGCGCCAGAGCAATGAGGATCATCCGGGAACCGAACCTCCGTTATCTCCGCAGTACTTGCGGGATGACGGGGACTGGAGGAAATGCGTACAGCAGTGGGAATGACCACTCCACCACAAACGCGTCTCCTAAGGCTCCGTTAGGAGGAAATTCCCGCGAGTAGAATCTCTCGCACTTCCGGTTGACACTGGAGGCGAAGAGATCCACTTGAGGGGTCCCCCAAAGGGCGAAGATCTCCAGGATAATCTCCTGAGCCAACTCCCACTTGTGAGAGATCGCGCTCTACCTGCTCAGAGCGTCCGCCGTCTCCTTTTCATCTCCTGCCAGATGAACTGCCGAGATCGAAACGTCCTGCTGGATTGCCAAGAACCAGAGCTGCATCGCCTCCCTGCACAGAGGAAGTGACCCTGGCCCCCCCTTTTTGTTGAGGTAGTGCATGGCCACTGTGTTGTCCGTCAGGATCAGGACATTCTTTCCTCGCACAGTCATCAGGAAAGCTTTCAGGGCTAGCCTGACGGCCCTCAGCTCCAACAGCTTGATATGGAGTCTGGACTCCGACGGAGACCAACGACAGCTGACTGTCAACTCGTTGGCATGAGTTCCCCATCCCGTGAGGGATATGTCCGTCACGATTGTCACCTCCGGCCAGGGCAGCCAAAATGGAGCCGCCCCCCCTCATCAGATTGCCTTCGTCGGCCCACCACAGAAGGTCCTGGGTGACCGAAGACGGCACCTGAACAGGTTCCGACATGCTTCCGGAGGACTGAGACCACTGGAGCTTGAGTGCCCACTGCAAAGATCTCATCCGCAACCTGGCCTCTGGCACCAGAAGAATGCAGGATGCCATGAGGCATAGCAGTCTCAAGAACTCGAACGCTGGGAGAGTCTGGGCAAGGTGAAACTTGTGCACCATCTGCTGAATGTGATGAGCCCTCACCTGGAGAGGAAAACACTGCCCCAGGGACGTGTGGATCACTTCTCTGATGTACGGGAGCCTCTGAGTTGGTGTCAAATGGGACTTCTTTAAGTTGAGGGAGAAGCCCAGCTTGGTCGGAAGAGCGTGCCCTGATCAACCAGTCGTCCAGGTAGGGGCGGACATGAATACCCCTTTCCTGAGGTGCACTGTCACCACTACCATGAGCTTGGTGAAGACCCTCGGGGCGGAGGTCAATCCGAACGGCAGGACCCGAAACTGAAAGTGCGAGTCGCCAACCGCAAACCTCAGGTACTTCTTGTGCTTCGGATGGATCGGGACATGAAAATAAGCGTCCTTGAGGTCCAGAGACACCAACCAGTCCTGAAGTTGAAGGGTCTGGAGGACTTGAGAAAGAGTAACCATCTTGAACTTGTCCTTCCTGAGGAGTTTGTTCAAACAGCGCAAGTCCATGATGGGTCTCAATCCCCCGTCTTTCTTGGAAATCAAAAATGGGAATACCATCCCTTGTTCCTCTCCGCTACAGGCACCAGTTCTATGGCACCTTTCTCCAGCAGGGATTGAATTTCCTGCGCAAGGAGCGGATCCGGACTCTTCAAAGAGATTCCCCGGTGGATTGTCTTGAGGCCTCTGCCGGAAAGGAAGACAGTAGCTGTGGGTTATGATCTCCAGAACCCACACATCTGAAGTAATGGCGTGCCACTCTGCAAGACGCTGCGCCAGCCTTCCCCCAACCAGCGAACCATGGGACATGGCCTCATGACTGAGCTGAAGCGGCTGCGGCATTGCCTGAGGGCAAAGAGGCAACAGCCCGAGCGGCCTTGGCACCTCGAGTACCTTGCTTTCCACCTCTGGCACTCCTACGGTGGCCCATTTGACTGGCAGCTCCTCTCGCTTTTCCAAAGGATGATTAATAACGAAAGGAACCTCCCCTCCATTGCTGTCCCCTAGGATGAAAAGGCGGAGGTTGCCGAACAGACGCGCCCAACGACTTCGCTGCAGCTTTTGAGGTCTGCAACCTCTCAAGGCTCTCGTCAGCCTTGCTGCCAAAAAGATGTTCCCCATCAAAGGGCATATTGAGGAGCCGGGCCTGCACATCAGGAGCAAACCCCGACTTCCGCAACCACGCAAACCTGCGTATCACGGTGCTCGCCGCCATGGACCGGCTGATGCAATCTGCCATGTCCAAACCTGACTGAACGGCCTCACACATAGCATCCTTGCCATCCTGAACCATGGTAAGGAAACCATCCCGTTCATCCCCTTCAGGAAGATGTTCAGCCCCCAAGGAAACAGTTCCACAGAGTGTGCGTGAAACGAGACAAGGCACAAATGGAGTTGACCGCCTGAAGCGCCATACCCCCTGCAGAAAACACTTTCTTCGCCCAGCCGTCAAAATGCTTGTCGTCGCTATCAGGAGGGACGGTAGGGTGCGACGCCTGCTTTGACGGGCCCGTAGCCGCCTGCACCACCAAACTCTCCGGAGTAGGGTGCTTGGACAAGCAGCAGGGGTCACTACTGGCTGGGTGGTATTTTCGTGGCAAAGACTTGCTCACTGCCGGGAGATTCTCTGGAGCAGTCCAAGCCGCCGCCACCCTCCTCTGTAGAGCCATATGAAACGGCAGTACCGGGTCAGTTGGTGGACGAATGTCGAGGATATCCATAGGGTCATCCTGAACAAACTCGCCTGTGGAGCAGACCATCCTAAGTACTCGGAGACTCGTGACATAAGGCGCCGGTACGAAGAATTGGCATAGGTGCCAGGCTCGGGCCTACAAAATTCCACCTCTGGAGAGGTGTCCAGCCCACTAGCATCATGCAGGGAATGCCTCAGGTCCTCAAACTGGCTATGGCCCGAGAGAATCTCGTCAGGCACTGTGTTAGGCACCATGCCATCATCAGAGCCCTCATCCACCACTGAAATGAACTCCAGATGGCGGTAAGAAGGCACAGAACTGGAACCAAAGCCATGTTTGACCTTGGCCAGAGCCTTTCTAGGTGGTCCCCCCGAGCCACGGGGTATCCCCGTCGAGACAGCCCCAAAAGGCGTCGAGAGAATCAGCGTCGACGACAGATGCGGCGCCGACAGCATCGACGGCGTCGACACAGGCCTCGAAGGCGGAGCCCCGAGCGTGTCCCTCGACATCCTGGGCGCCAAAGGCGTCGACGACCTCCTCGGAGGCGGAACCTCGAGAGAGGCCATCGACGACCTCGGCGCCACAGGCGTCAATGTCTTCATCGAAGACTTCACAGGTTCACGCGGTCTCGAGCGCGTCGAGGACCGGGACCTGGACCGGGCATGCCGAGAACGATTCCCCTTGTCCGAACGGGACCTTTCCCGCGAATCGTGATGACCACCCGAGCCCAAAGGCGTGCGAGCGGCGTCTCTTGGCTGATCACGACTGACCCCACTCGGAGGCGCGAACGAACCAGTGCCCTGCGATTCGAGAATCGCCAACATCTTCTTCCCGAAGGAAGCCCATTCCTCCGGAGTCACCTGCTTGGTGGGGTAAGCGACCCGCCAACGGGCGGAGTCCTCGGATGAGGACGGGGAAGGCGACCGATGACGGCGCTTCCGGGAGTGCCTCGAAGAGGCAGAGGAGTGGCGAGACAGACTCCGGGACCGAGACCCACTGGACTTCCGACGTAGAGAGTCGCCCCTCGAGTCGTCTGTCGAAAGCCCCGCAGACCTCGACTTCCGGGGCTTGGACACCTTACCTACCAATAACTTCTTCTTGCGCTCCTGCAAGGCTTTCGACGTGAGCGACTGGCAGTCGACAGTCATCCGTGTCATGGGCCTCCCCGAGGCACCGGAGGCAGGCGTCATGCGAGTCTGTGACTGACATCTTGGACCCACAGTCCCGGCCCTTATTAAAGCCCGGACGCGGTGTGGAAGACGAGGTAGACATCTTCACGAAGAAATAGTACACAAACAGGTTCGAAGAACCGAGAAAGCATCAGAAACTCCAAAGAGTCGAGGCGCGTTGAGATACCCGAAGCGAACACGTTCGTGGAAAAAACGGAACTGAGGTTACGGGTGTCGTGCGTCCTACTTATAACATCCAGTGACGTTGGCCGTCGGAGGTCGTCCTCGAGGGCGGCGTATCGACGTCATCGACGCAGGAGTCGAAGATTTTCCAAAGCAGCACAGCTGTGGTGATTACTGTCAGATATGGAATACATCGGAGGACCAAATCCCCTCGAAATGATATTACGATGAGTAATGCATGTCTTCTGATGCTTGTGAATCTACTTAGAATCACATGCTCTGCATAGACTAGCGAGCAGTACCCGGACTTGGAGGAGGGAGGCGAGAAGGAACATTAGTGAAGAGATGTCTTAATACCGCTTGTCCCACCTGAGAAGCAGACCTAGAGTGAGTATCTAGGCAGTAGTGTTTTGTAAAGGTATTTACAGAACTCCAGGTTGCCGCCTTGCAAATGGACTTGAAAGGGAGATTTGCAATTAATGCTATGGAAGACCCAGTGCTCCGAGTAGTGCTCTCTAGACTTGAAGAGCAGATCTCTCTTGGCAAGAGTTTAACAAGAGTGTGATGCAATTGACGATCCACTTAGAGGTGGCCGATTTAGAGACCGGGTACCCTTCTCTACCAGCCACCACTGAGATGAAAAACTGGTTGGTCTTTCTTAGTGGTCTAGTCTTTTCCAGATAATTTATGACTGCCCTGCGCACATCCAGTGTGTGTAGGCTTCTTTCTGCCACGTTAGTGGGGTTCTGGAAAAAAGTGGGTAGTTCTATTGATTGGTTCACATGGAACTTTGAAATGAATTTGGGTGCAAACTGTGGGTGAGTGCGCAGAACCACCATGTCTTTCTGGATAGTGACAACTGGGTCTATAACTGAAAGGGCCTGTAGTTCACCAACTCTCCTTATATAAGTGACTGCCACCAGGAAGGCGGTGAAGTGAGTGCTTGAAGGCTAGCCTTATGCATTGTTTTAAAGGGAGATCCCATAAGTCTGGTTAGTACCACATTTAGGTCCCAACCGAGAGCTGGATTTGAAATGGAGGTCTGGGGGGACAGGGGGGAGCAAAAGCTTTGATTTCGTATAGGCTGAAAGTGCAGCTAAGTGGACCTTCAGAGAATTAAAAACCAGACCTGATTCAAGAAGGTGAGTCAGGTATAGTACAATACGAGTAGGAGAGCAATATATGGGATTGATGCCCTTGGAATTGCACCACATGATAAAGCGTTTCCACTTATTGGAGTAGCAACGTCTGGTGTTAGGCTTTCTTGCTTCTTTAAGAATATCCATGCATCTCTGCGGAAGGTGGAGATGCCTGAACTCTAGGATCTCAGGAGCCAGGCCGCTAAATTGAGAGTTTGCGGGCATGGATGAAGGGTGTCCCCCTTGTGCTGAGATAGCATGTTGTATGGACAAGGTAGTTTCATCGAAGGGGAGATTGACATCTGCATTCGAAGAGAGAACAAGGGCTGGCAGGCCCATCAATATCATAGTAACTGGTTCCTGGTGCATCTTGTGCACTATCATGTTGAGTAGAGTAGGGCAGTCAGGTGGTGGGGAAGGGGGAGGAGTTTGTGAAGCGTAAACAAATTTCCCTGACCATGTTATCCAGAGACCGTTCCCCTAGGAGTGGTTCTGAGGGTACCTGGAGGTGTAATCGGGGCATTATGAGTTTTCCAGATTTGCGAACAAGTTGATCTCTGGGAAGCCCCATTCTGGGAAAAAACGTGGGAGACCATGTCTTTGTGTATTTGCCATTCGTACTCTGTGGGTAGAGGGAAGTCTCTGCTGAGCATGTCTGCCATAAGATTGAGGTCCCCTGTGACGTGTTGAGACAGGAGGAACATCTTGTGTTTGAGCCCAGTTCCCAATGTTCTGGTACAGTTTGGATAGATCTGGAGAGTGTGTGGCCCCCTGTTTGTTCAGGTAATACATGGCTGTGGTGCTGTCCGTGAGGACCAGCACTGTCTTTCCCTACAACTCTGTCTGAAAAGCATTCAGTGCTTTGAACACCGCTAACAGCTCAAACAGGTTTATGTGGTTGGATGCTACTGCTAGGGACCAAACGCTGTGCGCTGTCTGCTGAAGCAGGTGAGACCCCACATGAGAGATGCTTCCATAGTGAGAGTGGCATCTGCTGCGAGGGTGGTTCAGGTTTTCCCCATCAGAGAGGCAGTCAGTAGAGGTGGGGATGAAGTAGCGGAAAAATTGATGGCCTGGAGGCATCTAGTGGCTACACTGTCTGGGTCCAACCAGGCCTGCATTGATGAAAACGATTCCTCTGGAAGTGCAGAGGAGAGGGTACCCCAAGACGGAACAATGGCAGAGGGAGAAGTAGAGTAGGCTCGAGGTAGGGGGGAGGGCAACAGGGAGACGGCGGACAAATCATGCTGCATATGATGCTTCAACTCAGAATGCTGTTCCCGGTTTGGTTTGTTTTTTGTGGACTGTTTTGTTTGTTAAAATCAATAAACATGTTTTTTTAAAAATAAAAATAAAGGTTTTCCCCATCAAGAGGTTTTCCTTCGACCACCACTGCAGAGAGCGGAGGGCTGCCGAGACAACCACTAGATCGTCCCATTGTCCACTGTTCTGACACCACTGGCTGCTGAGCCACTCTTGCATGGGGCGCATGTGCAAACATGCGTGAGGGACCAAATAAATGCAGAATGCCATCATTCCTAACAGTCACATGGCTTTGTATACCGTCACCTCTCGACTGGGTACATATTGAGGGATTTGAAACAGCATGTTTTGAACCCTCTCATTGGAGGGGAAGACCAGGCCGTCTTCTGTCTGAATTAGGGACCCTAAAAATGGATAGACTTGGCTGGAGTCTAGGCTGGATTTCTTCTCTTTTATGGAGAATCCCAGACTGAAGAGTAGATCTATCGTCCTTTGAGTGTTTGACAGGCATATTTCGTAAGAATCCCCCGTCATGAGCCAGTCGTCGACATAAGGACTAAATGGGATGGTTTGCCTGCCAGGTGAGCTGCTGCTACTGCCAGTACCTTTGTAAATACCCTTGGGGCTGAGGCAATGCCGAAGGGAAGGACCTTGAACTGATAGAGAAAAAAACACTATCATGAACCTTAGGTATTTTCTGTGTGCCGGCAACATCAAAATATTTTTAGTATGCATCTTTTATGTCCAGTGTTGCCATGTAATCCCTGTGTTAGTAGAGGGATTACCTCTTGCAGCGTTACCATTCAAAACTTGTTGTTTGACAAACTTGTTCGCTGGGCGCAAGTCTAGCACAGGGCGCAATGTAAGGAAGTACACTGAATAAATATCCTTGTTTACCTGTAGAACGGGGACGACTTCATTTGTGCCCTTTTCCTGCAGGATCTCAACCTCTTGCAGCAGGATTTTCAGGTGTTCCGGTGTCAGACGCTTGGATTTTGGTGGTCTGAATCGAGGTGGCCGGCTGAGCTCGATGCAATAACTATGGGCGACGGTCTAAAGCAGCCACTGGTCTGTGGTAATCCCCTCCCATGCGTGTAAGAATGAGGTTATACATCCCCCGACCAGGGAGGCATGGGAGGGGATCTGGATCTGTGCGTCATTTCTGATGGAGGCCGGGGAGCCTCTAGGGGTGGCACTGCGACCCCTTTCTTTGCCACAGCGCTGTCCTCGGACACTGGTTTGAGGCAGCTGACCCCCGTCCTGAGCATCCTGTGTTACCGGTTCTGTATTGGTTATGTGGGGAACGTGGGTAGGATGGTCCGTGAAAGGACTGGCGAGAACCTCCACCTTGCTGTTGAAAGGGACTTGAATTATCTGGTTTAAAGATTTCAAAGTCTCATGTTCTTTTATTAGCAGTTTCTAGCACCTCATCTACAGCTTTACCAAACAGGTTAGCTTCTTCCACCGGTTTGTTGATTAGAGACGCTCGTGTTTCTGGCTTGAACCCTGAGTTCTTTAACTATGCGTGCCTCTTTAAAAGGGTACCTTGGGCCATCGTCCTCCCTGCTGTCTCTGCAGTGTTCTTAACAATATTATGATTTACATGCCTCCCCTCTGACACAACGGCGAGCAAACGAGACCATACTGGATTGGGGACCTCCTGTAGGCCCTCCTGGAGCAGGTTAAACTAAACATCACAACAGTTGGTCAACAGAGTGGTATTGTTGGCAATCCTGGTGGAGTAGGCTGCCGCAGTAGTGACACGCTTTCCCAGAGCATACAGTTTTTTGCAGTCCATGTGCGGCGGTGCCTCACCCGTGGACAAGGGTACCCCCGCTCTTTTTCTAGTTTTAGTAACAACAAGGGAATCTGGGGTGGCATGTCCCCGAATGTAGAGAGGGTCTTTAGGAGAGCCGCGAAAAACTTCTCCACCCGTGGGTTCACAGCCCTTGTTTGTGATGGTGTCAGTAAAGAAGAGGCAATATGCATTTTAATGGAGTTTAGTAAAGGTATAGCCTGACTAGCAGGTGGCTTCTCCTTCAGAATATCCTCCACAAAGTCAGAGACTTGCACTGCTACTTGCGTGGCAATTTGGAAATGTTCGGCCGCTTATTTCAGAATGGCATTAAATGCCATGTGGTCATATATAGGAGATGCTTGTCTAAGAGGCGGAGATGCAGGAGGATCCATACACATTGGGTCTGGGATCTTGGTAGGTGACAGCCATGGTGGGTTATCCACTGGTGGCTCATCCCCCCCAATCTGGGCACTGGTCAGTGGGGTCCACAAAGGGATAATCTTCCTGCAAAAAGGGGTCCTCCTGAGGAACCTCTGCCTCATCCGTCAAATCAAATATCCTCATGAAGAGGACAGGAAGTCCTCTGAAATTTTGACACAGTGGGGTAAAGGTCTTCCTCACTAGGCCTTTTAGGCTGCCTTTCTCAGCGTGTGGACGTGTCTTTCGACCTGTCTTCAGGCTTATTGGCCGTCGAACAATCTTTGCGAGACTCTCGATGGTCAGCGTCTCTCGGAGGGGTTTCAGCTGTTCTAGTGGCTTAGCCATAGCTTTCAACGTTGCCAGAACTTTCTTGCGTTGGCGCGCTCTTAAGTAGCGTCTCAACGGCCTTCTGAATTTTGCTGCCGACGCCCTTGTCAGTGGAATGCCCAGACGCATGCCTCTTATGCGGTTGCGGGAAGGGCTGCCGACCCCGTGGGTCGGGACGTTCTGTCGAAGAAATCGACCTACCCGCTGGTGTCTTGGACCATCCCGACATATCCGTCGAGGTGGTATGAGGGGTTGTGTGTTTAACCTTGTGTAAAGTGGGTGCGTCCCTGTCGCTGGAATGTGTACTCCCCATAGCAGAGCCGTCAGTCTGCCAGCCGGGGATGGACAGCTGAGAGTATGGTTGCTCCGATGGCAAATCCATGGCATCCGTATTGGAGCCACGGCTGTCGCTCAACTCCTCGTCACTCTCGGCGCCTGTGGCGGCGTGGGAGCTCCCTCCGCCTGTATCATGGCCTAGGCCGCCCACCGGTTAACTTGCCGCACTTTAATCGTCTTAGGACGCAAGAGCTGACAAGACCATCAAGACGCCCTGTGATGATCACAAGCGAGCCACTTAATGCACCTCTGGTGCGTGTCCTTCCAAGGGTACTTACCTTTACAAGAAGGGAAACATTTAAAAGGTGTCCTGTCCATAGCGACGGAAAAAACCAGAGGGGCAAAGAGAGGGTAGAAGGAAATACATTCTTGTAAAGAAATAGAGACCCTCGGGCCCCACTCTCCGTACTGTATAGGCCTGCTAGAGGGCACCAGCCGTCGAAGTCTCGGGTTGTCTTCTGCGGTCTTCGGCAGCGGCAGGTTAGCAGTCGTATATATATATATATATATATATATATATATAGGATACATTACTCACCGTAATCGTATTTCTGATGCTTGTATCTGCTTAGATTCACATGCTGTGCATAGGCCGACATCTAGTGGAAGCTGCGGAGTATTACAGTTTGTTTTTCGAAAGTCGAAAATGGGCGTCGACACAGGCGTGCCAGTAATACTATCCCTAGTGTGACGTCCACTGTACCCAAGATCCCTCACGCGTCTAGGATCCTCAGATTGTATTTTTTCTGACATGAGGAAGCATGAGGAGTAGCGTGAGTACAGATAATCCAAGCAGATAGACAGAAAGGTAAGACTACAAGTAATCATGCGCCTTCTCTCGGAGGGGAGGAAGGGTGGGTCGCATGTGAATCTAAGCAGATACAAGCATCAGAAATACGATTACGGTGAGTAATGTATCCCTTCTGAGGCTTGTGGAATCTGCTTAGATCACATGCTGTGCATAGATTAGCGAGCAGTACCAGAAGAAGGAGGTGGGATGTAAGAAGGGTCATGAGCAAACAGGTGTCTTAGAACCGCTTGTCCCACTTGTGTATCTGTCTTGGAATGAGTGTCAATGCAGTAATGCTGAGTAAAAGTGTGAATAGAGCTCCAAGTAGCTGCTTTGCAAATGGTGTCGAGGGGAACATTTGCAATGAAAGCCAGAGTGGCACCAATGCCTCTAGTAGAGTGGGCCCTTGGCGTAAAAGGCAGAGTCTTTTCAGAAAGAGAGTAACACAGCTGTATACAGTTGATAATCCACTTCGAGATAGCGCCCTTAGAGACGCGATCCCCCTCTCTGCCTGTAGCTACGGAGACAAACAGTTGATCTGTTTTCCTTAGCGGTCTGGTTTTATTTACATAGTATAGGACCGCCCTACGCACATCTAGGGTGTGTAGTTTCACCTCAGCCGAGCCTTGCGGGTTTTGGAAGAAAGCCGGAAGCTCGATGGACTGGTTTACATGGAACTTGGATATGAATTTAGGTGAGAACCTAGGGTGTGTGCGTAAAACCAGTTTGTCCTTGTGGATAGTAAAGAAAGGATCCTGCACTGACAGAGCCTGAATTTCACTGACTCTTCTTATGGAGGTAATGGCTACTAAGAAGGCCGTTTTATAAGTCAGGTGTTTGAGACTACTTTTATGCATGGGTTCGAATGGGGGTCCCATGAGCTTAGCTAGCACCACGTTGAGGTCCCATCCTGGCGGTGGGTTCGAAATAGGAGGGTGAAGTCTCTTTACTCCTTCCATGAAGGCTTTAACCACCGGTACTTTCCACCACGAGACCCTGTTATGGGATGTGGTGTAAGCCGAGAGGGCTGCCAGGTGTACTTTCAGCGAGTTAAAAACCAACCCTGCATCCAGCAGGTGGAGCATGTATGTCACAACGTTGGAAGGAGTGCAATCAACCGGGTTGATTTGTTTATTCTGGCACCAGATAACGAATCTTTTCCACTTATCAAAGTAACAGTGCCTTGTATTTGGTTTCCTGGACTCCTTTAGAATGTCCATACACCTCTGTGGTAATTTGAGATGTCCAAACTCTATGACTTCAGGAGCCATGCTGCTAGGTTCATAGAGTTGGGTTCCTGATGCACTGTTTGACCCTGTTGCTGGGACAGTAGGTTGTCCCAGGCTGGGAGTCTGATGGGCTCGCACACCGCCATCCTGCGTAGGTGTGGAAACCATGGTTGTCTCGCCCACATGGGAGCAACTAGGATGAGCGTCATCGATTCCTTGTTCATCTTGTACACCACCTTCCTGATGAGAGGAGTTGGTGGAAAAGCGTACGCAAACATCCCTGACCAGTTCATCCACAGGGCATTCCCTTGGGAGTCCGGCTGGGGGAACCTGGATGCAAATCCTGGGCATTGTCTGTTTTCGCTTGTGGCGAATAGGTCTATAGTGGGGAAACCCCACTGAGAGAAGAGATCTTCTACTACGTCTTTGTGAAGGACCCATTCGTGTTCTTCTGGGAGGGAGTCTCTGCTTAGAGCATCCGCTAGGGAATTGAGCTCCCCTGGAACATGTTGCGATGACAGGAAGATGTTTCGTCTGAGTGCCCATATCCATATTTTCTGGGCAAGCTTGGACAGATTTGGCGAACGAGTCCCCCCTTGCTTGTTCAGATAGAACATGGCTGTCGTGCTGTCCGTCCTGATCTGCACCGACAAGTTCAGTAGATGGGGCTCGAACGCCTTTAGCGCTCGGAATACTGCCAGAAGCTCTAGCAGATTGATGTGGTTCTTGGCTACTGAGTGAGACCAGAGACCCTGAGCTGTGTGGTGGAGATGGTGAGCTCCCCACCCAGTCAGGCATGCATCTGTAGTCACCACGGCTTGTACTTCGGGATCGTAAAAGGGTTTCCCCTTTGCGAGATTCTCTCTTGTCCACCAGTGTAGGCTCTGTACGAGTGTTGGCGAAACGACCACTAGATCGTCCCACTGACCACTTGCCTGAGACCACTGTTTCGCCAACCATTCTTGCATGGGACGCATGCGCAGACGCGCGTGGGGGACCAGGTAAATGCATGACGCCATCATGCCCAGTAACCGCATAGCTTTGCGTACTGTTATCTGTTGACCTGACTGATAATGCGGAATTTGCAGAAGTATATTCCGAATTCTCTCTTCCGAAGGGAAGGTCAATCCTTTTTGAGTATCTAGGATAGCTCCTAGAAACTGTTTTGAGGTGCTTGGCACCAGACTTGACTTTTTCTCGTTGATAGAGAAGCCTAATTCGTGGAGGAGGTCGATAGTCCTCTGAATGTTTGACCTGCAAATTCCTGGGGTTTCCCCCGTTATGAGCCAGTCGTCCAGATAAGGGTACACCGGGATTGCCTCCCTGCGTAGGTGTGCAGCTGCCACCGCCAGTACCTTGGTGAATACCCTTGGTGCTGAAGCTATCCCGAAGGGCAGTACCTTGAATTGGTAGTGGCGACTGTCCACCTTGAAGCGCAAGTACTTTCTGTGCGCTGGGAGCATGGAAATATGAAAATAAGCATCTTTCATATCCAAGGTTGCCATGTAATCCCCCTTTTTTAGGAGGGGGATTACCTCTTGTAGCGTGGTCATACGGAATTTTTGGGGCTTGACATACTTGTTGGCAGGCCGTAAGTCCAATACTGGGCGCATTGTCAAATCTTTCTTTGGCACAAGGAAGTAAGTTGAATAGATACCCTTGTTTACCTGGTGTCCTGGGACGAGTTCTATCGCGTCCTTTTCTAGCAGAATGGCGATCTCCTCGAGAAGGATCCTTTGATGCTCTAGGGAGTGCACTCTTTGTCGTGGAGGATGGTTCCGGGGACGCTGCAGTAGTTCTATACAATATCCTGCGGATACTGTTGACAGCACCCATCTGTCTGAGGTGATCCCTTCCCAAGCCTGGGTGAAGGTGGAAATGCGTCCCCCTACTGGGGTTGCGTGACAAGGGACCCTGAACTGAGCGTCACTGTTTTGGTGGAGGCGTGCCACCTCCCTTGTTGGGGCTGCCTCTGCCTCTTCCACAACCTCTCTTGTTACCCCTGCCGTAACTCTGGGTAGACTGCTGGTTGTTATTCCATTGTGTACCCTGTCCCTGGGCATAGTTGCCTCTTTGTGAATTCTGGCCGCGTGGGCGACGAAAATTACTGTTCCCCCTCTGGTTAGGGGGTTTGTTGGTAAGCTGGCCAAGGGATTTGAGAGTCTCATATTCATCTTTGGCATTTTTAAGTGCGTCTTCGACCGCTTTCCCAAACAATAGGTCGGGTTCCACTGGCTTGTCTATTAAAGAAGCCTGGGTTTCTGTCTTGAATCCCGACTGCCGTAACCACGCATGTCTCTTGATAACAGTACCTTCTGCTATCAATCTCCCTGCGTTGTCAGCGGCGTCGAAAGTTGCTTTTAAAATGCAACCAGACACGGCTCTCCCCTCTGCCGAGATCCGAGCCAGCTGGCTCTTTAACGGTTCTGGAGCAGAGGCAATGAGCGCCGCGACTTCTTCCCATTGATGGCAGTTGTAACTAGCCAACAGGGTGGTGGAATTCGCAATCCTTGCTTGGTAGGCGGACGTTGAGGCTACCTTCCTGCCAAACCCGTAAAGTTTTTTGCTCTCCTTGTCGGGAGGAGCTTCTGATGAAGATAAGGGCGTGCCAGCCCTTTTTCTAGTGTTGGTAACCACTAGGGAATCTGGTTTAAGATGTCCCCTTATATACAGAGGGTCAGACTGGGCTGCCCGGAAAATCTTTTCAATTCTGGGGTTGACAGCTCTGGTGAGGTTAGGATTCACCAGGGAAGGCTCTATTCTTCGTTGGATGGATTTGAGGATAGGGATGGTCTGAGCGACCGGTCTCCTCTCTCCTACAAACTCCTCCGCGAAGTCCCTTTCCTCCTGTACACCGTGGGTGTCGATGTGGAAATGTTCCGCTGCTCGAGCGAGAATCTCGTTAAGGAGGGGCTGGTTATCAACTGGAGAGTCGGTAACTGGGGCTTCGCTTTGTGCTGGGGAATCTATTCTGTAAATTTCCTGCTCATCTTCTCCCTCCTCCAGGTCCTCAACATCTGCATAGTAATCTGTCCCGGTTTGTTCTTCCATAATTTCAAACTCCTGGTCCTCTTCAGGGAAAACTTGTCCCTGGTAACTGGGGAGTGGAGTAGAATATGGAGTGGAGTAAGGTTGAACCTCGAAGGGTTCAGGTCTTTCGAACCGGGGCTTTTTACTTAGCGGGATAGGATCGGAGGAGCCTGAGGGTGTGGCCCCTTGAGGGTTATATGAAAGAAAATGTTCTGGGTTCTTATCATAAAAATCAGCCAAGGAAGACATCCTAGACATAACCCTGTCTATGTCTACACTGGACCATTCCCTGGAATAGGGTATTACCTTAGTAGGTGTTGATTTATGGGACTTTTCAAGGGTAGACTTGTGTTTGCTTGTCTGCCTAGGGTGAGAGGATGGCTTTACAGGAGTGGAAGGCTGTGCTTTCCGCTGTTTCCCCCCCTCCCCGTGCGTGGAAAAATGTTTTCCCTGTCCCTTGGAGGCCCCAGAGACTTTCGACGCCTGGCGCCGAGGGTCCTGGGGGTGGAAGTCGTCTTCGTCTCCCGACGATCGAACTTCCGTTAATGTGTGTAGCGAGGCACTCTTGGCAAGAGTGGATGATTGCCTTGCGTCGTGAGGTGATCTCGATCGAGAGCGCCCAGAGGACACCGAGTCGGACCGTTCTTTTTGTGCCTCTTTCCGGGAAGTCGACGTCGTCGAGGTCCGGTTGGTCTTAGTGTGTTTAGTGTGTGTTAGGTGTGTAGCGCTTGCGTCGCCGGGGGTCTTCCCCATAGCCGCCCTGCCGGACGACCTTCCGAGGTCGGGGACCTGCGCTCGCCGGCTGTCTTTCGACGCCATAATGCCCTCGCCGTCCGAAAGTACGGCGTCGCTGCCATCGCTGAAGGCGCCCTCCGCTGCCATGGCCTCCTGTCTGGCGTGGTGGGCCCAACGCTTTGTCGAACGGTCCTTAAGTGTCTTAGGTTTAAACCTACTACACGCTCTGCAGTTCGCTTCGGGGTGATCCCTCGGCAAGCAGAGATTGCACGTGGCGTGCCTGTCGACCCAAGGGTATTTGCGATTGCACTTGGGGCAGAATTGAAAAGGGGTACCCTCCATACGCACCTTAAGGCAGCGGGCTGCTAAGTGTAGGAATATATAAAATGTAACTATATATCAAGAGTGAAGAGTATGTACCACCCCCCACTCTCCCTACTTGTAAGGGCCGAGGCCAGCGGCCTACTAGGCCCGGGCCGAGGCCAGCGGCCTTCCGAGGCCCAGATCCGTCGTGCAGCAGTCGACGGTCGATGACTTCTCCAGCCGTCGTCGAGGTCGAGGGTCGACGTAGGGGTGGGGAAGGGAATGAATAAGAATTATAATTATAATAACAGCAAAAGTATGGCTAAGGCCAGGGAACTCCGCAAGATGCTTCCGACCAGTATGGCGGAAAAAAACAATCTGAGGATCCTAGATGCGTGAGGGATCTTGGGTACAGTGGACGTCACACTAGGGATAGTATTACTGGCACGCCTGTGTCGACGCCCATTTTCGACTTTCGAAAAACAAACTGTAATACTCCGCAGCTTCCACTAGATGTCGGCCTATGCACAGCATGTGATCTAAGCAGATTCCACAAGCCTCAGAAATATATATATGACAATGCATTACTTACCGTAAAAGCATTTCTGATGATTGTATCTGCTTAGATTCACATGCTGTGCATAGGTCCGACATCCAGTGGTCACTGCGGAGTATTGCATCTTGTTTTTCGTAGTCGAAAAGGGACGTCGACTGGGCGTGTCTGAAATACTATCCCTATAGTGACGTGTGTTGTACCCACAATCCCTCACGCGTCGAGGTCCCTCTGTTTGTATTTTTCTGCCCTGAGGGAGCCTTCTAGACGTGAGTGAGTACAGAAAAGAGAGATATAAAAGGAAGTCTATGTTACTTCCATCCGAGCGGGGAGGAAGGGTGGGCGCATGTGAATCTAAGCAGATACAATCATCAGAAATGCTTTTACGGTAAGTAATGCATTGTCTTCTGATGCTTGTTAATCTGCTTAGAATCACATGCTGTGCATAGACTAGCGAGCAGTACCCGGAGTTGGCGGTGGGTTATGAGAAGGAACAGTAGAGAAAAGATGTCTTAGTACTGCCTGACCCACCAGGGAGTCAGATCTCGAGTGTGCATCTAGACAGTAATGTTTTGTAAAGGTGTGCACAGAACTCCAGGTAGCCGCTTTGCAGATGGACTCAAGGGGAACATTTGCAATGAATGTGCCTCGAGTAGAGTGTGCTCTAGGCTTAAAGGGCAGTTCTCTCTTAGCAAGAGTATAGCAGAGAGTGATGCATTGAACAATCCATCTAGAAATAGTGGACTTTGAAACTGCATCCCCTTCTCTTCCTGCTGCCACCGAGACAAAGAACTGATTAGTCTTCCTCAGTGGTCTGGTTCTTTCCATGTAGAACATGACCGCTCTGCACACATCTAGTGTATGCAGCGTTTTTTCTCCCAAGTTGGAAGGATTTTGAAAGAACGTTGGCAGTTCTATAGACTGGTTTACGTGGAATTTCGATATGAACTTCGAACTGTAACAAAGAACTGTAACAAAGGGGTCTAGAACAGAAAGAGCCTGTGGTTCACTTACCCTCCTGATGGAGGTGATAGCTATTAAAAAAGCAGTCTTAAGAGTGAGGTCTTTAAGAGATGCTTTGTGCATGGGTTCGAAAGGTGAGCCCATGAGTCTGGTAAGTACCACGTTAAGGTCCCATCGGGAGCTGGGTCAGCTATCAGGGGGTGTATTCTCTTTATGCCCTCCATGAAGGCCTTTATAACAGGGATCTTCCACCACGACACCTTGAGTTGGGAAGTGGTGTATGCAGAAAGTGCCGCTAGGTGGACTTTAATGGAATTGAACACTAGACCTGAATCCAACAAGTGGGTCAGGTATAGAACAATATGTGTGAGAGAGCAGTCAATTGGGTTGATGCCTTCCCCTCTGCACCAGATGACAAATCTCCTCCACTTGCTAGAGTAGCAGTGGCGAGTGTTAGGTTTTCTGGCTTCCCTGAAAATGTCCATACATCTCTGCGGGAGCAGTAGATGTCCGAATTCTATGATCTCAGGAGCCAAGCTGCTAAGTTCATGTTCTGGGGGCATGGATGCAGAGTCCTGCCCTTGTCTTGTGACAGCATGTCGTACGGGCAGGGGAGTTTCACTGGGGGAGATAGAGACATCTCCATCAAGTGAGCGAACCATGGCTGTCGGGCCCACATTGGGGCCACCAGTATCATGGTTACTTGTTCCTGGTGCATCTTGTGCACCACCTTGTTGAGAAGGGGAGTCGGGGGAAGAGCGTAAACAAATTTCCCTGACCATTGCATCGACAGACCGTTCCCCTTGGATTGGTTCTGGGGGTACCTGGAGGCGTAACCTAGGCATTGTGAGTTCTCCAGGGTTGCGAATAGGTCTAATTCTGGGAATCCCCATTGTGTGAAGACGTCGAAGACGATGTCTTCGTGTAGTGGCCATTCGTACTCTTCGGGCAGGGGGAAATCTCTGCTGAGTTTGTCTGCCAGCAGATTGAGTTCCCCTGGTACATGTTCTGACAGTAGGAACATGTTTTGTTTGAGAGCCCACTTCCATATATTTTGGGCCAGTTTGGACAGTCCTGGAGAGTGGGTGCCCCCCTGCTTGTTGATGTAGTACATGGCTGTGGTGCTGTCTGTAAGGACCAACACCGTTTTGCCCTGTAGGTGTTCCTGGAAGGCTTTTAGCGCCTTGAACACAGCTAGTAGCTCCAGTAGATTTATGTGTTTGGATGCTACGTTCGGAGTCCACACTCCGTGAGCAGTCTGATGGGATAGGTGAGCCCCCCATCCTGTTAGGGATGCGTCTGTGGTTAGAGTGGCTTCCGCCGCGGGTGTGGCAAAAGGTTTCCCTTTTTCCAGGTTTTCCTTTGTCCACCATCGTAGCGAGAGAACTAAGGCCTGCGAGACCACCACTGGATCGTCCCATAATCCGCTGGCCTGACACCACTGGCTGCTGAGCCACTCTTGCATAGGGCGCATGCGCAGGCGCGCGTGAGGTACCAAATAAATACACGACGCCATCATGCCTAGCAAGCGCCTTGCTTTGCGTACCGTCACCTCTCGACCGGTCACATATTGAGGGATCTGAAACAGCATGTTTTGGACCCTCTCGTTGGAGGGGAAGACGAGGCCGTCCTTTGTTTGAATTAGAGCCCTTAGGAATTGTTTGATTTGGCTGGGGTCTAGGCTGGACCTCTTTTCGTTGATGGAGAAGCCCAACTGGAACAAAAGGTCTACAGTCTTTTGGGTATTGGAGAAGCATGTTTCGTAAGAATCCCCTGTTATGAGCCAGTCGTCGAGGTAAGGGTAAACTGGGATGGACAACCTGCGCAGGTGGGCCGCTGCCACTGCCAGTATCTTTGTGAATACCCTTGGTGCTGATGCTATGCCGAAGGGTAGCACTCTGAACTGGTAGTGTTTGCCCTCTATCATAAACCTGAGGTATCTTCTGTACGCTGGCAACATTAAAATATGAAAGTATGCATCTTTCATGTCCAATGTTGTCATGTAATCTCCCTGTGATAGCAGTGGGATCACTTCCTGTAAGGTTACCATACAAAACTTCTGGGGTTTGATAAACTTGTTCGCTGGACGCAGATCTAATACAGGGCGCATGGTTAGATCCTTTTTGGGTACAAGGAAGTACACTGAATAAATACCTTCCGTTACCTGAGATAGGGGCACGACCTCTATGGCTCCTTTTTCCAGCAGTTGTACTTCTTGGAGAAGGATGGCAAGGTGTTCCGGTGTCATGCGTCGTCCCCTCGGGGGTCTGTATGTTGGGGAACTGTTGAATTCGATGCAGTATCCGTGGGCTACGGTGGAAAGTACCCAGCGGTCTGACGTTATTCCCTCCCATGCTGGAAGAAAGGATGTTATCCGGCCCCCGACTGGTGTTGCATGGGAGGGGACGCGAATCTTCGCGTCACTTGGTGTTGTTGGGGGCTTGGGAGCCTCTGGGGGTGGTCCCCCGCCCTCTCCCCTTGCCCCTGCGCTGTCCTCTTTGGCTGTACTGCTCACTATTGGTCTGGTAACTGGTGGCAGGGTACTGTTACTGCTGATTCTGCTTTTGGCGTTGGCCACGAAAAAAGCGTGTGTTGCCATAGCCGCGTCTGGTAGTGGGCTTAGAGATCTGGTCAAGAGTTTTGATAGTATCGAACTCTTTTTTAGCCATTTCCAGAGCCTCATCCACCACCTTCCCGAAGAGGTTTGCGTCTTCAACAGGTTTATTTATTAAAGACGCCTGTGTCTCCGGTTTGAACCCTGAGTTGCGCAGCCATACATGGCGTTTTAGGAGTATTCCCTGAACCAGGGAACGTCCCGCTGTCTCAGCAGCATCCAGAGAGTTCTTTACAATTTTCGTTCGTTACAAGAACAAGAGTTCTGGTTGACCTGGGTTCCTTTGCCAATAGTTGAAAGCAGGCGTGTACGTAATGGTTCCGGTGCTTCTTCGGCGTCCTTCCGCAGTTTGGTCCACTGCGCGTCCGCGTAGATAGCTAGCAAAGAATTGTTGTTCGCAATTCTTGCCGAAAAGGCAGCCGAGGATGTGACTCTTTTAGCAAGGGCATATAACCTCTTGCCCTCCTTGTCAGGTGGTGTCTCACTGGTGGACAGCGGCACCCCTGCCCTCTTCCTTGCATTAGTTACTACAAGGGAATCCGGAATGGAATGTCCCCTTATGTACAGCGGGTCTGAGGGTGAAGGAGTGAAAAGGTTTTCAATCCTTGGATTAACTCCTCTGATTAGTGCGGGTGTGGATAGCAAAGGGATGATTCTTCTCTTCACTGAAGCGAGGAGGGGAATGGTCTGGCTGACTGGGGGTTTCTCCTTAATTACTCTTTCCACAAAGTCTATTTCCGGAGAGATCTCCCCAGTGTCCAGTTCGAAATGTGCTGCTGCTCTGCGCAACAGGGCATTGAATGTGGGCTGATCGCCAATGGGAGACGTGTTTCTAACAGGTGAATTGTCTGGAGGATTTAGGTTCAGGACATCAGTGTCCGAATATCCTGATGGGGATTGCCAGGGATGAGAAGATCCTTCTTCTGGATTTTCTCCGAAGCCTTCTCCTACCATGTCTGGGCTGTCTTCCAGACCTTCCTCTTGGTTCTGTCCTTCTTCATTGTCCACAAAATCATCCTCCTCTTCTAAGTATTGTTCCTCACCAGTGAGGTCATACACATTATGGAAGTCTAAGGCTGTGTCCTGCCTCGGGTATTTGGCCCTGGGGTCCTCCTGAGGTCCTTCTCTTGTTCTATTGGGAGTGGGAGGGTTCTGGGTGTTCATAAACCTCTCCATTCTCTCCATGCAGAGATGGCGCCTTTCCATGGTTTCATGGGGTACCCCTGAGCGGTCTAGCGGGGGAAAATTAGTATTTTCTTGCTGAAAAAGGCTCGACCTCTCCCACAACGTCGAGGAAAGTGTCCCGTCGCCCCCGACTGAAGGGGGTAGTCCCTGTTTTTCTTCGGGCTTTTTCGGCGTGTCTTTTCGACCTTTGCGTAGCGCTCGACGTGTCTTTCGGCGTACGCTTCTGGGCGTCGGCTACAACGATCCTCGCCAAGCTCTCTGTGACTCGTTGTCAGCGGAGGGCTGTGGTTTCGACGTTACGGGTGTCGAACGTTCTACGGCGGCGTGCGCTCTCTGCTGGTGCGCGCCGGCCGATGGTTTGGGGGCGGCGCCCTTATTTGCCGAAAGCCCAGTCGCTGGTCGCGGCTGCGGTTGCGAGAGGGGCTTCGAACCCAAACGGTCCGAGGAGGCCGCCGGTGTAACCTGCGTCTCCTTGGGCGCTGATGCTTTCTTCGTCTTTGACGAAGAAGAGCTATGGGTTGTGTGTTTATGTGTTGTATCATGTGCGTCAGTGTCGCCGGGGTGTTCATCCCCATAAGCAGGGCGTGAGCCGGGCCTGTCGGGGCCGGGGACAGACGACGAAGAGCGTGAGCGCTCTTTAGAGGGGTGTACGACTTCCGTAGCAGAGGTCGTGTTATCACGTTCCTCGTCACTGTCGGTGGTAGCAGCGGCGGGTGAAGACCCGGCCTTCGACATAGCGTAGGCCGCCCACCTCTTGACCCTAGGGTCTTTTAGAGTCTTTGGCTTTAGAAGCCGACAAGCCGAGCAACCCTCCTCTACGTGATCGAGGGGCAAGCAGCGGTTACACCGTGAATGCTTGTCCTTCCAAGTAAACTTGCCCTTACAAAGTGGGCAAAACCTAAAGGGTGTCCTCTCCATAGCTGAGGCAATAAAGCGTGATAACTACCCCAAGGGAAAGGAAGGGGAAAAGGAAAGGCATTCTCAGAAAAAGAATCAGAGATGTCCCACGACCCCACTCTCCCTACTGTATTTCGCCTGCGAGGCCAGGCCACGTGTTCGGCAACGCCGACGGATCTCCTCCGCTCGTCCCCTCCGTCGAAGATCTTGCTCGGCGGAGACAGCTTCACCACTGCGTCGAGGGAGGGATCGATATATTAAATCTTTAAACAGGAAAAAACGACCAAAGGTCGAGGAGATGGAATCTGCAGTGTCTCTCGAGGAGCTCCGCGTAAAGGCGACCAGTACCTGGGCGTAAAAAAACAATCTGAGGGACCTCGATGCGTGAGGGATTGTGGGTACAACACACGTCACTATAGGGATAGTATTTCAGACACGCCCGGTCGACGTCCCTTTTCGACTACGAAAAACAAGATGCAATACTCCGCAGTGACCACTGAATGTCGGACCTATGCACAGCATGTGATTCTAAGCAGATTAACAAGCATCATATATATATATATATATATATATATATATATATATATATATATATATATATATACACACACACATATATATATATATACACACACATTACTTCGTATTTCTAATGCTTGTATCTGCTTAGATTCACATGCTGTGCATAGGCCGACATCTAGTGGAAGCTGCCGAGTATTAGTTTGTTTTTAGAAACTCGAAAATGGGCGTCGACACAAGGCGTGCCAGTAATACTATCCCTAGTGTGACGTCCACTGCACCCAAGATCCCTCACGCGTCTAGGATCCTCAGATAGTATTTTTTCTGACATGAGGTAGCATGAGGAGTAGCGTGAGTACAGATAATCCAAGCAGATAGAAAGGTAAGACTACAAGCAACCATGCGCCTTCTCTCAGAGGGGAGGAAGGGTGGGTCGCATGTGAATCTAAGCAGATCCAAGCATCAGAAATACGATTACGGTGAGTAATGTATCCCTTCTGAGGCTTGTGGAATCTGCTTAGATCACATGCTGTGCATAGATTAGCGAGCAGTACCTGAAGGAGGTGGGATGTGAGAAGGGTCATGAGCAAATAAGTGTCTTAGAACCGCTTGTCCCACTTGTGTATCTGCCTTGGAATGGGTGTCAATGCAGTAATGGTGAGTAAAAGTGTGAATAGAGCTCCAAGTAGCTGCTTTGCAAATGGCGTCAAGGGGTACATTTGCAATGAAAGCCAGAGTGGCCCCATGCCTCTAGTAGAGTGGGCTCTTGGCGTGAAAGGCAGAGTTCTTTCAGAGAGTGAGTAACACAGCTGGATACAGTTAATAATCCACTTCGAGATGGCACCTTTAGAGACGCGATCCCCCTCTCTGCCTGTAGCTACGGAGACATACAGTTGATCTGTTTTTCTTAGCGGTCTGGTTTTATTTACATAGTAGAGGACCGTTCTACGCACATCTAGGGTGTGTAGTTTCACCTCAGCCGAGTTTGGAGGGTCCTGGAAGAAAGCCGGAAGCTCGATGGACTGGTTTACGTGGAATTTAGATATAAACTTAGGTGAGAACCTAGGGTGTGTGCGTAAAACCAGTTTGTCTTTAGGGATAGTAAAGAAGGGATCCTGCACTGACAGAGCCTGAATTTCACTGACCCTTCTTATAGAAGTAATAGCTACTAAGAAGGCCGTTTAACCAGTTTGTCTTTAGGGATAGTAAAGAAGGGATCCTGCACTGACAGAGCCTGAATTTCACTGACCCTTCTTATAGAAGTAATAGCTACTAAGAAGGCCGTTTTATAAGTCAGGTGTTTGAGACTGCTTTTATGCATGGGCTCGAAAGGGGGTCCCATGAGCTTAGAAAGCACCACATTAAGGTCCCACCCTGGTGGGGGGTTTGAAATATGAGGGTGAAGTCTCTTTACTCCTTCCATGAAGGCTTTAACTACTGGTACTTTCCACCACGAGACCTTGTTATGGGAAGTGGTGTATGCCGACAGGGCTGCCAGGTGTACTTTCAGTGAGTTAAAAACCAATCCTGCGTCTAGCAGGTGGAGCATGTATGTAACAATAGTGGAAGGAGTGCAATCAACTGGGTTGATTTGTCTACTCTGGCACCAGATAACAAATCTCTTCCACTTGTCAAAGTAACAGTGCCTTGTGTTTGGTTTCCTAGATTCCTTTAGGATGTCCATACACCTCTGTGGTAAATTGAGATGTCCAAACTCTATGACCTCAGGAGCCATGCTGCCAGGTTCATTGAGTTGGGTTGCTGATGCACTGTTTGACCTTGGCACTGGGACAGTAGGTTGTACCAGGCTGGAAGTTTGATGGGCTCGCACACCGCCATCCTGCGTAGGTGTAGGAACCACGGTTGTCTTGCCCACATGGGAGCAACTAGGACGAGCGTCATTGACTCTGTTCATCTTGTTCACCACCTTCCTGATGAGAGGAGTTGGTGGAAAAGCGTACGCAAACATCCCTGACCAGTTCATCCACACGGCGTTCCCTTGGGAGTCTGGTTGGGGAACCTGGATGCAAATCCTGGGCATTGTTTGTTTTCGCTTGTGGCAAATAAGTCTATAGTGAGGAAACCCCACTGAGAGAAGATATTTTCTACGACCTCTCTGTGTAGAACCCATTCGTGTTCCTCTGGGAGGGAGTCTCTGCTCAGAGCATCCGCTAGGGAATTGAGCTCCCCTGGAACATGTTGTGATGACAGGAAGATGTTCCGTCTAAGTGCCCATATCCAGATTTTCTAGGCAAGCTTGGACAGATTTGGCGAACAAGTCCCTCCTTGCTTGTTCAGGTAGAACATGGCTGTGGTGCTGTCCGTCCGGATCTGCACTGACAGGTTTAGTAGGTGGGGCTCGAATGCTTGAAGCATTCTGAATACTGCCAGAAGCTCTAGCAGGTTGATGTGGTTCTTGGCCACTGAGGGAGACCAGAGACCCTGAGCTGTGTGGTGGAGATGGTGAGCTCCCCACCCCGTCAGACATGCATCGGTAGTGACTACTGCCTGTACTTCGGGATCGTAAAAGTGTTTTCCCTGTGCAAGATTCTCTCTTGTCCACCAGTGAAGGCTTTGTACTAGTGTTGGCGAAACGACCATTAGATCGTCCCACTGACCACTTGCCTGAGACCACTGTTTCGCCAACCATTCCTGCATGGGACGCATACGCAGGCACGCGTGGGGGACCAGGTAAATACATGACGCCATCAAGCCCAGTAAACGCATTACTTTGCGTACCATTATTTGGTGACCGGAATGATATTGCAGAATTTGCAGTAGTATATTCCGAATTCTTTCCTCTGAAGGAAATGTCAACCCCTCTTGAGTATCTAGGATAGCTCCTAGGAAGTGTTTGGAGCTGCTTGGCACCAGGCTTGACTTTTTCTCGTTGATTGAGAAGCCTAATTCGTGGAGGAGGTCGATAGTCCTTTGAATGTTTGTCTTGCAAATTACTTGGGTTTCCCCAGTTATGAGCCAGTTGTCCAGATAAGGGTACACTAGAATTGCCTCCCTGCGTAGGTGTGCAGCCGCCACCGCCAGTACCTTGGTGAATACCCTTGGTGCCGAAGCTATCCCGAAGGGCAGTACCTTGAATTGGTAGTGCTGACTGTCCACCTTGAAGCGCAAGTACCTTCTGTGCGCTGGGAACATGGAAATATGAAAATAGGCATCTTTCATATCCAAGGTTGCCATGTAATCCCCCTTTTTTAGGAGGGGGATTACCTCTTGTAGCGTAGTCATACGAAACTTTTGGGGCTTGACATACTTGTTGGCAGGCCGTAAATCCAATACTGGGCGCATTGTCAAATCTTTCTTTGGCACAAGGAAGTAAGTTGAATAAATACCCTTGTTTACCTGGTGTCCCAGGACGAGTTCTATCGCGTCCTTTTCTAGCAGAATGGCGATCTCCTCGAGGAGAATCTTCTGATGTTCTAAAGAGTGTACTCTCTGTCGTGGAGGATGGTTCCGGGGACACTGCAGTAGTTCTATACAGTACCCTGTGGATACTGTTGACAGCACCCATCTGTCTGATGTGATCCCTTCCCAAGCCTGGGTGAAGTTGGAAATGCGTCCCCCTACTGGGGTTGCGTGAGAAGGGACCCTGAACTGAGCGTTACTGCTTTGGTGGAGGCATGCCGCCTTCTTTGCTGGGGCTGCCTCTGCCTTTACCACGACCTCTCCTATTACCCCTGCCGTAACCCTGGGTAGACTGTTGGCTGTTGTTCCACTGTGTACCCTGCCCCTGGGAATAGTTCGATCCTCTCTGGGAATTGTGGCCGCGTGGGCGATGAAAATTACTATTCCCTCTCTGGTTAGGGGGTTTATTGGTTAACTGGCCAAGGGACATGAGTGTCTTCTATTCGCCCTTGGCATTCTTCAGTGCGTCCTCGACCGCCTTACCAAACAGATCGACTTCCACCGGTTTGTCCAACAATGATGCCTGGGTTTCTGCCTTAAAACCAGACTGCCGTAACCACGCATGTCTCTTGATAACAGTGCCTTCTGCTATCAATCTGCCTGCGTTGTCCGCGGCGTCAAAGGTTGCTTTCAAAATGCAAACAGACACGGCTCTACCCTCAGCGGAAATCCGAGCTAACTGGCCCTTTGAAGGTTCCAGAGCAGAGGCTGAGTGCCGCGACTTCTTCCCAATGATGGCAGTTGTAGCTGGCCAACAGGGTGGTGGAGTTTGCAATCCTTGCCTGATAGGCGGACGTTGAGGCTACTTTCCTGCCGAAACCATATAGTTTTTTGCTCTCCTTGTCTGGAGGAGCTTCGGACGATGACAAGGGTGTTCCAGCCCTCTTACGAGTGTTAGTGACAACTAGGGAGTCTGGCTTCAGATGTCCTCTTATATAGAGAGGGTCAGACTGGGCTGCCCTGAAAAGTTTTTCAACCCTGGGATTGATTGCTCTTGGTGAGGTTCGGGTTCACCAGGGACGGGTCTATTCTTCGCTGAATGGACTTAAGGATAGGGATGGTCTGGGCAACAGGCCTCCTTTCTCCCACTAACTCATCGGCGAAGTCCCTCTCCTCCTGGACACCGTGGGTGTCAATATGGAAATGTTCTGCTGCACGTGCGAGAACCTTGTTTTTTTTTAAAAAAAATATATTTTTATTTTATAACATAAATAAAACACCTCAAACAACAAAAACCAAACAAACAAAAAATAAGGCACTGCAATCCCCATCCCTCCCCCCCTATGAGCCTGTAGAGTGTCCACCATCAGTGTCCGTTCCATGCGGTGGGGCCTCATCGCTCTCAAGTCCAGCCGAGGCCGACCCCATACCAAACAGCTCAGCTAACAATAACTTCCATGCCATGAGAGAGCCTGTTTCTTCCTCCTCCCCTGCCATACTGCCATCCTGCCACGCTGCCGTTTCGGCATCAGCCCATTTTTGGAGATCTCGCCACCAGACCTCCACTTGCGGCTTATGACATGACTTCCACCCCATGGCTATCCTGCGTTTAGCAAGCACATAGGCCAGATCTTTAAGTTTCTCA
Source organism: Ambystoma mexicanum (assembly GCF_040938575.1). Lineage (NCBI taxonomy): Eukaryota > Metazoa > Chordata > Amphibia > Caudata > Ambystomatidae > Ambystoma > Ambystoma mexicanum. The sequence continues at coordinate 1,118,392,499 of NC_090933.1, forward strand.
ACATGTCGAAGCTTACGCGCCCTGGGATACCCTCCCAGCAGACAGGCCCAAGCCGAATCCACCCTAAGTGTGATACCCCTCCCTGCCAGCTTCCGCACCACTTCACCCCAGTAGGCTGCAATCACTGGGCATGCCCAGAACATGTGTATCATGTCCGCATTCTCTTCGTTACACTTGGGGCACGCCTGGCGCCCGTTATCCAGAAATCTGGAAATTCTAAGGGGGGTCATATATGTCCTATGCGTAATATAGAGCTGTATCTGCTTAAACCTGGAGTTCCTCGATAACTTTTTGTGGTACCCCATGGCGCGCTCCCACATCCCATCCGCCATCGAGGCCCCCATCTCTGCTTCCCATTCCAGCCTCAGGTGCCCCAAGTCCTTCCCAACCTTCGTCATCAACATCTCGTACAACCTGGAGACCTCGTGCCCACCCTCCGATGCGTCATACATTATTTCCAGCGTGGCATCCGGTTCATCGGCCAGCAGTTTCGGGCCACGTGCTCCGGACCTCCCGGACCACCCTATGATATGTCACATATTGACCTCTGTGTAGCCCCGACCCTGCCTCCAGTTCATCGAACTCCATCAGGGTCCCATCTTGCCAGATGTCGCCCATAGTGACCAACCCCACTGACTCCCAGTATGTCCGGAGAATAGCTCTCAGCTGCCCGTCCTCCTTCGCCAGGGCGACCAGAGGGAACTGCGGCATACACGGCAAGGGGTCACCCATCATCCGACAGGCCCGCCGCCATATGTTCCCGCCCAAAGCTAGCATCCCAGGGCGCCCCTTCATCCATGAACCGGTCACCCAGATCACCTCCCGCAGATAGAAGGGGGAACAGTCTTTCGCCAGCAGCCTGTGTTCGGAGGTCCATTCGTCCGAGAGCCACCCGGCCACATACTGCAATTGCGCTGCTATATAATAGGCCTCAAAGTTCGGCAGCTTCACGCCACCTTTCTCATAAGAGTTCTGCAATTTCCATAATGCGACCCTGTTGCGCGTGCCGTGCCATAGGAAATTCCTACATACACTATGTAACCTAGCAAAAAACTTCCTAGGTATCATATACGGGATGTTATTAAAGTAATGCAGAAGCCTGGGCAGCACCACCATTTTGAGCATAGCTCCCCTGCCCATCATAGCTAAAGGCAATCTTTCCCAGAACCTCATGCACCTCTCAATCTTTCCCACAGCTAGTTCGGTATTAAGCCTGTGTGCTTCCTCGGTCGAGTGATGCACGTCAATGCCCAGGTACCGGAAGGAGCTCGTCGCCCACGGGATCCGCAGCACTGGCAACCTCTCCACCGGTTTCCCCACATAACTGCCTAAGGGAATAGTGCGGATTTCTGAGGGTTGACCGCTATGCCGGACAACCAGGCGTACCTCTCCAGTACCTCCCAGATATACTGCAAATTCTCTTTCGGATGTTTCAAGTATAACAGCATATCGTCTGCATACAGGGATATAAAATGGCACTCCCCTCCCACCTCGATGCCCACCGGGTCATACTGCTGCCGGAGGTAAATTGCTAAGGGTTCGAGGGCCAGTATATACAACATTGGAGACCAAGGACACCCCTGCCTAGTGCCTCTGCCCAACTGCCATCTATCTGACACCACTGCGCCCGTACTGACCCTAGCCAGAGGCGCACTATATAATAGCTCGGCCCACCTCATGTAGCCTGGTCCCAGTCCGAACCGCCCCAAAGCCGCCATCAGCCACGGCCATCGAACAGAGTCGAACGCTTTAATCGCGTCCAACGCCACTATCACCATTTCGCTGTCCTCATTGCACCCCCATTCAACCACCCTGTGAAGGCGTCTATGATTATGAGTAATATTCCGATTCGGGACATAGCCCGTCTGGTCAGGATGGATCAGCTTGCCTATCACCCCCCGCATTCTGGCCGCCAGGACAGTTGTTAGGATCTTGCTGTCCTGGTTCAGCATCGACAGGGGCCGGTAGGAGCCACAATCCTGTCCAGGTTTATTGGGTTTGGGGAGCGGTACTATAATCGCCTCCCTGAGCGATTCCGGCAGTCGCCCCACCTCGAACGCTTCATTAAGCATCTCCAGCATGGGCGGGAGCACCTCCTCACCGTACGCTTTATAAAATTCACTGGGGAACCCATCTGCTCCTGGGGCCTTGCAAGTGGGTAGCTGCCGCACAATCTCCTGCAGCTTCTACAGAGTGATCGGAGCATCCATCTCCTCTCGCTCTTCATCACTTATCCTGGGCAGGCCTATGTCCTCGAGTACTACCTCTATCTCCTCCCTGCTCCCCCCTTCACGATCCTCATATAATGCTTGATAATATTCCGCGAATGCCCCATTCACCCCTTCCTGGGTGTCCATCTCCACGCCCTTTTCAGTGATAACAGATCGGATCGGGGCTCTAGGGGTCTCGCTCTTATACAGCCAAGCAAGAAGCCTGCCCGTCTTATCCCCCCCGCATGCAACCTCTCAATGTACTTCCTGTAATTCAGATTACAGAGCCTGTCCCAGTGTTCTACACACCTCTGCTGCAGATTAGTGACCGCCTCCGTATCAATCCCGCCCTCCTCCAGCTCTTTCTCCAACTCAATCTCGGCCTTACGCAGATCAGCCAGGACTCCACCTGTTAATCCTTTGGACTTCGCAATGGCAACCCCCCTCATTACAACCTTAAAGGCCTCCCACAAAGTTCCAGCCGACTTGACACTACCTGTATTCGCCTCAAAATAAGCAACTATCTCCTCCCTCATGTCCTCCCTGAAGACTGGATCCTTGAGCGCTTCCGCCCTAAGGCGCCATGTTGGAATTCGCGCACGTGGGGGACGAAGCTGCCATCGCATGACCAGGGGCGAGTGGTCCGAAAGGACTCTCGCCCTATATTCTATCTGGTCACACTCCGCGACAACGTCCGGAGTGGCGAAAAAGTAATCCAGCCTTGTGTGCAGCTGGTGCGGGGCCGAATAATGCGAATATTGCCTCACGCCAGGGTGTCTCGTCCTCCACACGTCCGCCAGACCAAGGTCTACCAGCAGCGTCTGCAGTACCCTAGCCGCCGGGCTGGGCCTGACCATCCTGTCATCCGACCTGTCCTCCCTGGGGTTTAGTACACAATTAAAGTCCCCACCCCAAATCACCGGACCCCCCATCCCTTCACCGGGTCTAGTGCACAGCATCCTAAAGTATGTCGCCGTGTTCTGGTTGGGAGCATAAGTATTTATAATACACACTACTTTATTTTCCACAAGCCCCCTTACCATGACCAGCCTCCCATCAGACTCCACAACCTCCCCAAGTAGCTTAAAAGGGACATGTGGTGCGACCCAAACCAGAACACCTCTAGCATAGGCAGAGTATGCAGATCTAACTACTGTCCCTTTCCACTTCCTCCCCACCAGTTCCAGTTTATCCCGTGTCAGATGCGTCTCCTGTAACAAGGCGACATCTATCTTTTGCCTTTTAAGGTACAACATGACCTTGTTACGCTTAAGGTAGCTGTTAAGCCCTCTAACGTTCCACGTTAGTATCCTAAGGTCCCCCATGATTTATAAATAGCTCACCCTCCTTCCCAAGTCTGCTCGCCTCCCCCCCGCCTCAAGGACCCCCATTTCCAGTTTCTCTCCCAGGCTCATATTACAACTTACCCACCCCACCCCCCTAACCCAACCAACTGCCCAGCTCCATCCCTGGATCTCAGGCATCCCCGTGTTCGGTTCTCTCTGGAAACCCAAGTAGAGAACCCGACAGGGTGTCACCCCACACACAGTGACTAACCTAAACTCAAACTGGGGTACAAAGAACAGCCCCTGGAGGCTCCTCACCCTAGCATCCGTCTCCGCGCGCACTGACCCTGTTCCAAACTCTCGACGCATACTCTTCCATAACAAGGTCCCAAAGACTATATTCCAGTCCCAATGTTCATAGCCCGACCGGGCCCGCAGCGTCACTTAACTCTTCCCGTTTCGTCCGCCGTTCGCTCCTCCGGCTCCTGAGGACAGTTTTGTGCATCGAGCCACTCCATGGCCTCCTCCGGAGTGTCAAAGAGCAGCATCTTGGTCTGGAAGAAAACCTTCAGTCTGGCCGGGTAGAGCAACATATACTTGTATCCAGCTGCTCTCAATCGCCTCTTAACCGCCCCATAGTTCATGCGACTGCGCTGCACTTGCAAGGTGTAATCGGGGTAAGCAGTAATGGTCGCCTCTCCTCGCTGTATGGTGCCCCCCTTGCGAAAGTGTTCGAGGATCCTCTCCCGATCCCGATAATTGAGGATCTTCGCGATCACTGGCCTGGGCGGATTCCCTGGCGGTGGTCTCCTAATCAAGGCCCTGTGCGCCCTCTCTACCGCAAACCCCTGCGACAGGGCTCCCCCAGTGATCTCCTGCAGCAGCAAATTCTCTATAAACTCCGTGGGATTCTGGCCTTCAGCCCCCTCCGGCAAGCCCACGATGCGAACGTTGTTTCTCCGGGCACGTCCTTCCGCCTCTTCAGCCCTGCTTTCCAAGTTGCCCACCCGCTGCACCAGGGCATGGATATCACGCTTATGTGCTGTACAGTCCGCCACAGTTGGGCCCATTTCCTTTTCCAAAGTTTCCGTGCGCTCAGCCAGGGCTCGCACATCATGTCTCAGGAGGTTCACGTCCTCCTGCACCGCCCCAACCTGTAGTTCCATTGCAGTTTTCAATTCGGCCACAGCAAGTTGGAGCTTGGTCTCCCACGTCGCCTTCAGGTCCGCGATCGCAGCGAGGACCTCCTGGTTCGCACCACCGGCGGCCATCTCCTTGGTCTGAGCCTTCTCCTTGCTCCTGGCTCCTTCCGGGCCGGGCGGCGTCTTGGCGCAGTCGTCGATCGTGGGCTGTTTATTCTTCGCTCTCAGAAGCTTGTTCGACATATCTCCCGTCAGGAGCGTCCTTATGGCCGCGCTCAGGTCCAAGGCAGGGAGGCACTATGCCCATGCACCACAACTCAGATTGAGAGTCCCAGCTCGCCCAACAATCTCAGCCACCGCTGTTGTCCTGCGCTCCCCCAGATGGGCCGGGTCGCGTCGCCTCCTTCGTAGCGCCCAGAGTATGCTGTGGGAGCCGTCACTGAGGTCCTGATCCACCGCTCCTTTGTCCCCTCGTCAAGCGGCGGCGGCCATTTTGTCGCTCGTCGAGGTCTCGCCACCGGCGCTTCACACGGCTCCTAAGTACAGGTACGCGATGCGAACCCGTGTAAAAATGTATCCTCACGTGCAGCCGACCTTCATGTACGCAGTCATCCCAATCTTGGCCAGATCGTAACGGTCCTTGCGCGGTATCAGTCGGATAATGTACGGATCAGCGGGAGCCCCCGTACAGGCACGTCTTTTCACATGGCTTCCAAGCCACGCCCCCCGCGAGAACCTCATTTACGAGGGGTTGGTTATCGACAGGGGAGTCGGTAACCGGGGCTTCGTTTTCTACCGGGGAATCTACTCTGTAGGTTTCAGGGTCTTGCTCTTCCTCTTCTTGGTCCTCATCATCCCCATAGTAGCCCGTCCCGGTTTGCTCTTCTACCATGCCAAATTCTTGGTCCTCACCAAAGGAAGCCTCTCCTTGATACAGTGAGTATGGTCTTGAGTATGGTTGTACCTCGAAGGGGTCTGTAGACCTCATTGGTGTCTCAAACAGGGGCTTCTTACTCGGGGGGATAGGATCGTTAGAGCTTGAGGGTATCGCCCCTTGTGGCTCATACGAAAGGAAATGGTCTGGATTTGTATCGTAAAAGTCAGCCAAAGAAGACATCCTTGACATGACCCTATCTATGTCTTCACTCGACCACTTTTTGGAACTGGGAATGACTCTCTCAGCAAGTCTCGGAGATTTATCTTGAGTAGATTTGCTGGTTTTAGACATATCAGCAGACCTGGTCTTGTCTGTCTGTTTAGGGGGAGTGGCGTGTTTTACAGGTGTGGAAGAGTGCAAAGGCTGCTTCTTCTGCTGTTTTCCCCCCTCCCCGTGAGTGGAAAAGTGTTTTCCCTGTCCTTTTGTGGCTCCGGAGGTTTTTGACGCTTGGCGTCGAGGATCGGGGGTAGAGTCCCTGTCCTTCGAGCGTGGGGCCGCGCTGATCTTGTCTGCAGGCTCCGACTCCTGGAGCGCGGCCTGGGGGTGGAAGTCGTCTTCGTCCTCCGACGATCGAACTTCTGTTAGCCTAGGGAGCGAGGCACTCTTGGCAAGAGTGGATGATTGCCTGGAGTCATGCGGCGATCTCGATCGAGAACGCCCAGAGGACACCGAATCGGACCGTTCTGTTTGTGCCTCTTTCCAAGAACTCGACGTCGTCGAGTCTCGGTTGGACTTCGTGTGTTTAGTGTGTGTGGTGTGTGAAGCGCTTGTGTCGCCGGGGGCCTTCCCCATAGCCGCCCTGCCGAACGACCTTCCGAGGTCGGGGACCTGCGCTCGGCTGTCTTTCGACGCCGTAATGCCCTTGCCGTCCGAAAGTACGGCGTCGCTGCCGTCGCTGAAGGCGCCCTCCGCTGCCATGGCCGCCTGCCTGGCGTGGTGGGGTGGGCCCACAGCTTCGTCGAACGGTCCTTAAGTGTCTTAGGTTTAAACCCACTACACGCTCTGCAGTTCGCTTCGGGGTGGTCCCTCGGCAATCAGAGATTGCACGTGGCGTGCCTGTCGACCCAAGGGTATTTGCGATTGCACTTGGGGCAGAATTGAAAAGGGGTACCCTCCATACGCACCTTGAGGCAGCGGGCTGTTAAGTGTAGGAAATGTATAAGGTGTACCTATATACCAAGAGTGTAGAGTATGTCCAACCCCCCACTCTCCCTACTTGCAGGGCCGAGGCCAGAGGCCTTTCAAGGCCCGGGCCGAGGCCAGAGGCCTTCCGAAGCCCAAATCCGTCGTGCAGCAGCCGACGGTCGATTTCTTCTCCAGCCGGTGTCGAGTGTCGAAGTTCGACGTTGGGATGGGGAAGGATGTAAATAATTTTATATTTTAGCAAAAGTATGGCTAAGGCCAGGGGACTCCGCAAAATGCTTCCAACCAGTATGGCGGAAAAAAACAATCTGAGGGTCCTACGCGCGTGAGGGATCATGGGTACAGTGGACGTCACACTAGAGATAGTATTACTGGCACGCCCTGTGTCGACGCCCATTTTCGAGTTTCGAAAAACAAACTGTAATACTCCGCAGCTTCCACTAGATGTCGGCCTATGCACAGCATGTGATCTAAGCAGATTCCACAAGCCTCAAGAGATATATATGTATATAGATATATATATCCATGCAGGGTTAAACCTTGAAAAAGGAGGGTAGCAGACCATCCGTTCTGTTGAACAAAAACTTTCCTTTATTTTACAAAAATACCATTCACAGTTACAAAGATTGTTTAAAATCAAGGGTTAGCAACCCCAGCCCGGCATCAAAACAATGGAGGCCAACAACGGGACAACACATTTCGCTACTTCCTGTAGCTTGATCACATGGTTCCCCCCTGGCCACGGCATACATTCACACTCTTTGATTCTGGTGGTTCATAGTCATAGAAAGAGGACTGCTCTGTTCTCTAAGGCTGCTGGAAAAACTGTCTATGCCAATCGATCTTGCATTTCTCACATATTCCCATTATTGTGCATAGTGCAGATCACTGTATACATTCAAATAAAATGTATGAAATCCTATTTACTGTAAATTTACAGCTCATAATGCCTGGTTGTAATCATTCTATGAAAAGAACAGTATTAATTATACCTGCCCTCATTCAGATTGCATAATGCAATCTTCTTGACATGTCTCCTGGGCTTAGTTCCCAGATTATCCGTGCTTTACTGGTACGATCAATGATTGTGAACAGTATACTGTGAAAAACGGGAATGTCTAATGTTCTTTCAGAGAAGGGGGTACTACACCAATGTGCAAAACGTAAATGACTTATCTATGCCTCCCCTCTTCTCTTACATGGTGTATGGTCCCCTCGTTTATAATAAAACATCAATCAGGGAAGAACTATTTTGCCAAGTTCCTTACAATACATCGTCTCAGGAAAGCAACCCTGCAGTCCTTATGATAACTCAATAGTCACCAGAATCTCTAATGTTTGCCATAGACCAAAAACATTAAAAGCCTTCCGACAAACTGGACCATTTGTACGGAGGTATTAAAAAATGAGTATTGCAATTCATATTCAGTAGTGATAAGAGACAGTTGTTTCACAGTTTAAACTTGTGGGTATAGTACACAAATATCCATCTCCCACAGTTGACTTATTGTCATCGAAACCACAGTGAGAGACATCCATTTCCATTCACCTACATTAGTCACAAGGTCAGGCAATTAGCTTAAATCCCTCCAATTGTCCAGGTTGGAACTTAATGACATAACGGATTGGGGGCATACTAAGTGGAGTATATGAGTCTCATCCATGAGTGGCTGATGGATCTATCTTTCTTTCTATTGGCACACATGAGGATCATTCTCCCAAAAAGGTGTATAGTTCTTCATCTATGTTGTGCCCCAGCGGGGTCTTACTCTCGAAGTCTATAATACACCGGGTCTCATGTTGTCTTAGCAGTTTTTCTCCATTACCTCCTCTGGGACCAATATTGATTTGTTTCAGCCCAAAGAATGAGAAAAAACAAAAAAAACAAAAAAAAAAAGCATAGCTTCCCTCCGTGTGTTTCCCAGAAATGTTTGGCTATATGATAAGTAAAGTCTCTGTTCTTAATGGCCCTAGTGTGTTGAAAGATCCTCAGTTTTAATCTGCATTTGGTGCTACCTACATACCATTTATTGCAGGTACACTTCAGAACATAAACAATGTATTCTGATTTTTTACTTAATGAGTTGGTTTGTTTTCAAAATGGGATGCACGCATGTGGTGCACTCGTCCGCATATTTGCAGATTTTACACTTCGAGCATTTAAAGAAACCTTCTTTTCTTTGTGTTAGCCAGGTAGATTGATTCTTCTTGGGTTCGGGAGCCATGTAGCTTCTCACCAATGAGTCTTTTATGGATTTGCACTTCCGAAAAGAGAAATTAGGATATGGTCCAAGTGTACCTTGTAGATCTTTATCTGTGGTCAGTACATGCCAATACTTTTTCACAATCTGTTTGATCGTCTTGGCAGTCTGACCAGAAGTTAAAACCAGCCGTAGTTTATCTCGCCCTGTCAGTGTCTCACATTCAGCATTGGGTTCCAGTAGTAATGACATCCTCTCTCGTTGTCGTGCTCTCAGATACGCACGTTCAATTATTTTTTGGGGATATTTCTGTTTGTTGAATCCCCAAGCGGTGACTTTGCTTACTTTGTCATAAGTCTCAATTTCTGTACAATTTCTTCTTAAGCGAACAAACTCTCCATAGGGAATGCTCCAAATCAAGTTCTTACAGTTGGCACTGTTGGCATGCAAAGGCATATTGACACCTGTAGGTTTTCTGAACAATTTGCTCTTAATTTTTCCATCTTCCATGAACACAGTAAGATCAAGGAAAACCACTCTTTCTTGGCTATGTGTCTCGGTGAATTGAAGATTGAACTCATTTTTATTTAACTGTTTGACATACCCCTTCCATTCTGCTGATGTACCCTTCCAAACAATGAAAAGGTCATCAATGTGCCTGTACCACATGATCACGTGTGTATTTTTCATATTTGTCTTTAAATGCCTCATACTTTTGCCCAATAACCCATGGTTAAGTTTGCGTACGACGGGGCAAACATCGTGCCCATCGCTGTGCCCTGTTTCTGCCGGTAATATTTTTGATCAAACAGGAAAATATTGTTCTTAAGGCAGAGATTGATCATTGCCAATATCATCTCAGAATGTCTGCTGTAGTTCAGCGATCTTGTATTCAGATAATGGCCACATGCTCTTAGACCTTGATCGTTTCTGATTGAAGTATATAACGATACCACGTCCATACTGGCCAGGATGTAATCTGATTCACATGGTAATTCATTAATTTTTAATAGAAAGTCCTTTGTGTCCCTTAGATACGAAGGTAGAGATAGTACAAAAGGGAATAGTGTCTCATCGATGTACTTGGACATATTTTCCAATAGTGATCCTGTGAGAGTGACAATTGGTTGTCCCGGGGGTTTTTTCTTACATTTGTGGACTTTAGGAAGAAAGTAAATAGTAGGGATGGTACTATATTGTTTGTAAAGAAACCTCACTTCTTGATCCTCTAGCATACCTTTCTCTATCCATACTTCAATAAATTTTTTTACTTTCAGTTCTAGGTCCACAATAGGATTTCCCGGAAGTTTCTCATAGCAGGAGTGATCATTCGACTGTCTATTGGCTTCTTTGATGTATTGCTCTCTGTCCATCAAAACAATGTTCCGGCACTTGTCCGATGCCTTAATAATACAATCAGACAAGAGGCTTAATTCCTTGAGACTTGTGTTAAATGAATGGGTCATATTGGGCTTAAAAGTCTTAGCCTCTCTCCTTCTGATCTTTTTGAGATCCTTTATGACCAGATCTTGGAACGTTTCAATATTGCTGCCTGTCATGATGGGAGGAATGAACTTGGATTTGGTTCTTAATTTACTTCTTTTGTGCCACTCTGTGTTAATCTCAAGATCTTCTGGATTAATAACCACAGAGTCGGAGGTACTACTACCCTCGTCCTGTAGGAACATGAGAGTTGATAATGTTGGTAAATCCGCCTTTGTTATTACGGTCTTGCCCTCCTGTGGGGCACTCATTCTTTCCTTAGGTGAATTCACTGCAAAGTATTTGATTAATTTGATCTTCCGAATAAAATTATCTAAATCTATTCTCGTTTGAGGATAGTCGTAATGTGGTGAAGGACAGAAGTTTAAGCCCAAGGACAGTAGTAGTTTTTGGTTATCCGTGAGGGTATGTTTAGATAGGTTGCCTATAGCCATCTCTGTGTTAGTTCGTATGGTGTCATTACCTACTTGCCAGAGCGAAGTTGTCTCCCCGACATATTTTTTACTGTATTGGTTGTTCCTCTGACCCCTCCTCGCTTTTGTTTTCCTCCTTTTCCTTGGCCACGTGTTTTTCCACCCCTTGCCTGCTTGCCTGTTCTTCCATCTTGGCAAAGTAGGCGCATTTCCTCTAAAAAATGTAGACGTATGGTGGGTTCTTCTCCTTCACTCTCTGTGACGTCTGATTCTGATATGGAGGACTCTTCAATGGTTAATGCATTGGCACCCGTTGTATTATCTGTGCTGATATTTGCCAGAGTGTTGCTTCTTGTTTTCATCCTCATTTGATCAAAACGTCTCGCAAACGTATATACTCTGCCTTTCTCATAGTCCTCCTTATCACGCAGGAATTTACGTTATATATGGGATACATTACTCACCGTAATCGTATTTCTGATGCTTGTATCTGCTTAGATTCACATGCTGTGCATAGGCCGACATCTAGTGGAAGCTGCGGAGTATTACAGTTTGTTTTTCGAAAGTCGAAAATGGGCGTCGACACAGGCGTGCCAGTAATACTATCCCTAGTGTGACGTCCACTGTACCCAAGATCCCTCACGCGTGTAGGATCCTCAGATTGTATTTTTTCTGACATGAGGAAGCATGAGGAGTAGCGTGAGTACAGATAATCCAAGCAGATAGACAGAAAAGGTAAGACTACAAGCAATCATGCGCCTTCTCTCGGAGGGGAGGAAGGGTGGGTCGCATGTGAATCTAAGCAGATACAAGCATCAGAAATACGATTACGGTGAGTAATGTATCCCTTCTGAGGCTTGTGGAATCTGCTTAGATCACATGCTGTGCATAGATTAGCGAGCAGTACCAGAAGAAGGAGGTGGGATGTGAGAAGGGTCATGAGCAAACAGGTGTCTTAGAACCGCTTGTCCCACTTGTGTATCTGTCTTGGAATGAGTGTCAATGCAGTAATGCTGAGTAAAAGTGTGAATAGAGCTCCAAGTAGCCGCTTTGCAAATGGTGTCGAGGGGAACATTTGCAATGAAAGCCAGAGTGGCACCAATGCCTCTAGTAGAGTGGGCCCTTGGCGTAAAAGGCAGAGTCTTGTCAGAAAGAGAGTAACACAGCTGTATACAGTTGATAATCCACTTCGAGATAGCGCCCTTAGAGACGCGATCCCCCTCTCTGCCTGTAGCTACGGAGACAAACAGTTGATCTGTTTTCCTTAGCGGTCTGGTTTTATTTACATAGTATAGGACCGCCCTACGCACATCTAGGGTGTGTAGTTTCACCTCAGCCGAGCTTTGCGGGTTCTGGAAGAAAGCCGGAAGCTCGATGGACTGGTTTACATGGAACTTGGATATGAATTTAGGTGAGAACCTAGGGTGTGTGCGTAAAACCAGTTTGTCCTTGTGGATAGTAAAGAAAGGATCCTGCACTGACAGAGCCTGAATTTCACTGACCCTTCTTATGGAGGTAATGGCTACTAAGAAGGCCGTTTTATAAGTCAGGTGTTTGAGACTACTTTTATGCATGGGTTCGAATGGGGGTCCCATGAGCTTAGCTAGCACCACGTTGAGGTCCCATCCTGGCGGTGGGTTCGAAATAGGAGGGTGAAGTCTCTTTACTCCTTCCATGAAGGCTTTAACCACTGGTACTTTCCACCACGAGACCTTGTTATGGGATGTGGTGTAAGCCGAGAGGGCTGCCAGGTGTACTTTCAGCGAGTTAAAAACCAACCCTGCATCCAGCAGGTGGAGCATGTATGTCACAACGTTGGAAGGAGTGCAATCAACCGGGTTGATTTGTTTATTCTGGCACCAGATAACGAATCTTTTCCACTTATCAAAGTAACAGTGCCTTGTATTTGGTTTCCTGGACTCCTTTAGAATGTCCATACACCTCTGTGGTAATTTGAGATGTCCAAACTCTATGACTTCAGGAGCCATGCTGCTAGGTTCATAGAGTTGGGTTCCTGATGCACTGTTTGACCCTGTTGCTGGGACAGTAGGTTGTACCAGGCTGGGAGTCTGATGGGTTCGCACACCGCCATCCTGCGTAGGTGTGGAAACCATGGTTGTCTCGCCCACATGGGAGCAACTAGGATGAGCGTCATAGATTCCTTGTTCATCTTGTACACCACCTTCCTGATGAGAGGAGTTGGTGGAAAAGCGTACGCAAACATCCCTGACCAGTTCATCCACAGGGCATTCCCTTGGGAGTCCGGCTGGGGGAACCTGGATGCAAATCCTGGGCATTGTTTGTTTTCGCTTGTGGCGAATAGGTCTATAGTGGGGAAACCCCACTGAGAGAAGAGATCTTCTACTACGTCTCTGTGAAGGACCCATTCGTGTTCTTCTGGGAGGGAGTTTCTGCTTAGAGCATCCGCTAGGGAATTGAGCTCCCCTGGAACATGTTGCGATGACAGGAAGATGTTCCGTCTGAGTGCCCATATCCATATTTTCTGGGCAAGCTTGGACAGATTTGGCGAACGAGTCCCCCCTTGCTTGTTCAGATAGAACATGGCTGTCGTGCTGTCCGTCCTGATCTGCACCGACAAGTTCAGTAGATGGGGCTCGAACGCCCTTAGCGCTCGGAATACTGCCAGAAGCTCTAGCAGATTGATGTGGTTCTTGGCTACTGAGTGAGACCAGAGACCCTGAGCTGTGTGGTGGAGATGGTGAGCTCCCCACCCAGTCAGGCATGCATCTGTAGTCACCACGGCTTGTACTTCGGGATCGTAAAAGGGTTTCCCCTTTGCGAGATTCTCTCTTGTCCACCAGTGTAGGCTCTGTACGAGTGTTGGCGAAACGACCACTAGATCGTCCCAATGACCACTTGCCTGAGACCACTGTTTCGCCAACCATTCCTGCATGGGACGCATGCGCAGACGCGCGTGGGGGACCAGGTAAATGCATGACGCCATCATGCCCAGTAACCGCATAGCTTTGCGTACTGTTATCTGTTGACCTGACTGATAATGCGGAATTTGCAGAAGTATATTCCGAATTCTCTCTTCCGAAGGGAAGGTCAATCCTTTCTGAGTATCTAGGATAGCTCCTAGAAACTGTTTTGAGGTGCTTGGCACCAGACTTGACTTTTTCTCGTTGATGGAGAAGCCTAATTCGTGGAGGAGGTCGATAGTCCTCTGAATGTTTGACCTGCAAATTCCTGGGGTTTCCCCCGTTATGAGCCAGTCGTCCAGATAAGGGTACACCGGGATTGCTTCCCTGCGTAGGTGTGCAGCCGCCACCGCCAGTACCTTGGTGAATACCCTTGGTGCTGAAGCTATCCCGAAGGGCAGTACCTTGAATTGGTAGTGGCGACTGTCCACCTTGAAGCGCAAGTACTTTTTGTGCGCTGGGAGCATGGAAATATGAAAATAAGCATCTTTCATATCCAAGGTTGCCATGTAATCCCCCTTTTTTAGGAGGGGGATTACCTCTTGTAGCGTGGTCATACGGAATTTTTGGGGCTTGACATATTTGTTGGCAGGCCGTAAGTCCAATACTGGGCGCATTGTCAAATCTTTCTTTGGCACAAGGAAGTAAGTTGAATAGATACCCTTGTTTACCTGGTGTCCTGGGACGAGTTCTATCGCGTCCTTTTCTAGCAGAATGGCGATCTCCTCGAGAAGGATCCTTTGATGCTCTAGGGAGTGCACTCTTTGTCGTGGAGGATGATTCCGGGGACGCTGCAGTAGTTCTATACAATATCCTGCGGATACTGTTGACAGCACCCATCTGTCTGAGGTGATCCCTTCCCAAGCCTGGGTGAAGGTGGAAATGCGTCCCCCTACTGGGGTTGCGTGGCAAGGGACCCTGAACTGAGCGTCACTGTTTTGGTGGAGGCGTGCCACCGCCCTTGTTGGGGCTGCCTCTGCCTCTTCCACTACCTCTCTTGTTACCCCTGCCGTAACTCTGGGTAGACTGCTGGTTGTTATTCCATTGTGTACCTTGTCCCTGGGCATAGTTGCCTCTTTGTGAATTTTGGCCGCGTGGGCGACGAAAATTATTGTTCCCCCTCTGGTTAGGGGGTTTGTTGGTAAGCTGGCCAAGGGATTTGAGAGTCTCATATTCATCTTTGGCATTTTTAAGTGCGTCTTCGACCGCTTTCCCAAACAATAGGTCGGGTTCCACTGGCTTGTCTATTAAAGAAGCCTGGGTTTCTGTCTTGAATCCCGACTGCCGTAACCACGCATGTCTCTTGATAACAGTACCTTCTGCTATCAATCTCCCTGCGTTGTCAGCGGCGTCGAAAGTTGCTTTTAAAATGCAACCAGACACGGCTCTCCCCTCTGCCGAGATCCGAGCCAGCTGGCCCTTTAACGGTTCTGGAGCAGAGGCAATGAGCGCCGCGACTTCTTCCCATTGATGGCAATTGTAACTAGCCAACAGGGTGGTGGAATTCGCAATCCTTGCTTGGTAGGCGGACGTTGAGGCTACCTTTCTGCCAAACCCGTAAAGTTTTTTGCTCTCCTTGTCGGGAGGAGCTTCTGATGAAGATAAGGGCGTGCCAGCCCTCTTTCTAGTGTTGGTCACCACTAGGGAATCTGGTTTAAGATGTCCCTTTATATACAGAGGGTCAGACTGGGCTGCCCGGAAAATCTTTTCAATTCTGGGGTTGACAGCTCTGGTGAGGTTAGGATTCACCAGGGAAGGATCTATTCTTCGTTGGATGGATTTGAGGATAGGGATGGTCTGAGCGACCGGTCTTCTCTCTCCTACAAACTCCTCCGCGAAGTCCCTTTCCTCCTGTACACCGTGGGTGTCGATGTGGAAGTGTTCCGCTGCTCGAGCGAGAACCTCGTTAAGGAGGGGCTGGTTATCAACTGGAGAGTCAGTAACTGGGGCTTCGCTTTGTACTGGGGAATCTACTCTGTAAATTTCCTGCTCATCTTCTCCCTCCTCCAGGTCCTCATCCTCTGCATAGTAATCTGTCCCGGTTTGTTCTTCCATAATTGCAAACTCCTGGTCCTCTTCAGGGAAAACTTGTCCCTGATAACTGGGGAGTGGAGTAGAATATGGAGTGGAGTAAGGCTGAACCTTGAAGGGTTCAGGTCTTTCGACCCGGGGCTTTTTACTTAGCGGGATAGGATCGGAGGAGCCTGAGGGTGTGGCCCCTTGAGGGTTATATGAAAGAAAGTGTTCTGGGTTCTTATCATAAAAATCAGCCAAGGAAGACATCCTAGACATAACCCTGTCTATGTCTTCACTGGACCATTCCCTGGAACAGGGTATTACTTTAGCAGGTGATTTATTTTCAAGGGTAGACTTGTGTTTGCTTGTCTGCTTAGGCTTTACAGGGGTGGAAGGCTGTGCTTTCCGCTGTTTCCCCCCTTCTCCGTGCGTGGAAAAATGTTTTCCCTGTCCCTTGGGGGCCCCAGAGACTTTCGACGCCTGGCGTCGAGGGTCTGGAAAGGTATCTGTGTGCTTCGGGCGTGGGGCCTCACTGATGTTAACCGCGGTCTCGGTATCTTGGAGCGCGGCCTGGGGGTGGAAGTCGTCTTCGTCTCCCGACGATCGAACTTCCGTTAGTGTGTGTAGCGAGGCACTCTTGGCAAGAGTGGATGATTGCCTTGCGTCGTGAGGCGATCTCGATCGAGAGCGCCCAGAGGACACCGAGTCGGACCGTTCTTTTTGTGCCTCTTTCCGGGAAGTCGACGTCGTCGAGGTCCGGTTGGTCTTAGTGTGTTTAGTGTGTGTTAGGTGTGTAGCGCTTGCGTCGCCGGGGGTCTTCCCCATAGCCGCCTTGCCGGACGACCTTCCGAGGTCGGGGACCTGCGCTCGTCGGCTGTCTTTCGACGCCGTAATGCCCTCGCCGTCCGAAAGTACGGCGTCGCTGCCATCGCTGAAGGCGCCCTCCGCTGCCATGGCCTCCTGCCTGGCGTGGTGGGCCCAACGCTTTGTCGAACGGTCCTTAAGTGTCTTAGGTTTAAACCTACTACACGCTCTGCAGTTCGCTTCGGGGTGATCCCTCGGCAAGCAGAGATTGCACGTGGCGTGCCTGTCGACCCAAGGGTATTTGCGATTGCACTTGGGGCAGAATTGAAAAGGGGTACCCTCCATACGCACCTTAAGGCAGCGGGCTGCTAAGTGTAGGAATATATATAAATGTAACTATATATCAAGAGTGAAGAGTATGTACCACCCCCCACTCTCCCTACTTGTAAGGGCCGAGGCCAGCGGCCTACTAGGCCCGGGCCGAGGCCAGCGGCCTACCGAGGCCCAGATCCGTCGTGCAGCAGTCGACGGTCGATGACTTCTCCAGCCGTCGTCGAGGTTGAGGGTCGACGTTGGGGTGGGGAAGGGAATGAATAAGAATTAAAATTATAATAACAGCAAAAGTATGGCTAAGGCCAGGGAACTCCGCAAGATGCTTCCGACCAGTATGGCGGAAAAAAACAATCTGAGGATCCTACACGCGTGAGGGATCTTGGGTACAGTGGACGTCACACTAGGGATAGTATTACTGGCACGCCTGTGTCGACGCCCATTTTCGACTTTCGAAAAACAAACTGTAATACTCCGCAGCTTCCACTAGATGTCGGCCTATGCACAGCATGTGATCTAAGCAGATTCCACAAGCCTCAGAAATATATATACATATATACATATACACACACACACACACAATACTATATACTGTCATGATCTCTGCTTCCAAAAGATCAGGACTTGCCCGACTCCCTTGGAAGCAGACCCATAACCCCGGTTCCGAGTGCCAGCCAGTCCCAATTGGGACCTTTTGGACCATGTCCTGGCGCCAGTGGCACCAGGCTCATAAAGATGCCCAGTCCCAGCGCTGGAAGCGCCGGGCTCATAATGCTTGGGTGGACTTACCTGCAGCAGACCATGCTGCTTACCTACCTGCCAGTTGAACCCCTGATCCTCTTCTGTTTGGGACTACTCTTCCTGTTGGGTGGGGCAGGAGCCACTCCCTAGGTTCAGAACACTGGAACTCTTCTGGAAAGCAGGAACTCTTTTCTTACCTAGGCGTGGCTGTGGAAGGAGACACCTAAGCACTACAGGAGGCTATTTAAACCACACCCGATGGATGAATCTTGCTTTGCGTTATTCTGCATTCTCTGCAGCAGAACGCTCATCGTGTCTTCTGCTTCTGATCCTGGGCCTAAGGGAACAAAGGCTTACCATCCTGGAATCCAGTCTTCAGCAGCACCTGTAAAGACAAAGAAAGAACAGGTTAGCACTACGGTCTTCAGTGGCAGCGCATCTCTTACCTGGTCCATCGGCTGTCACCAACGCCTCGCGCTGCATTCCGGCATCTGAAAGACAAAGGCTTACCTACTCTTCGCATGCTCCGAAGGCCTTCGGCGCTGCATCCCGCATCTGAAAGGCAAAAGAAGGTGCGTTTAAAGACATTGGGCAACTTTATTACTCACGTGCCATTACTCCTTCCCACGCCGAATCCAGTGGGTATTCCAGCACCCTTCAGCTTCTCTAAAGCTCCGAACTTGTACCTGCAAGATAAAAGGGACAGTTAGTGCGCATCGTGAAGCAGGCTACAAGCGCTTACTTACGTGCTTCGAGGCGCTTCTATTCCTCACGCGGGTTCGATCCTCAACTCTCATCAGCCCGCCATCCGCCATCGCCGGAACCCTGCAAAACAAGAGATATCATTACAAAAGACTTTTGACATTTGAAGTGCCCAGAACTTAACGTTCGTGCAGTTAACGACGGACAGCAGTCCTCTGAGGTCAAGAGGCCTACACCCTTATCCAGTGAAGAAACTGGTTACGGCACCCTGCCCCGAGGCAGATGGAGAGCTCGGCGTTCACTTACCTAAGTTGAGGGCGTTAACCTTTGGGTTTCTACAGGAGAAGAGAAAGGGAAGAGGAGAGAGGCACCCAATAACCCCAGTTCATTAATCCCATATTTTCTATCTGCAGACATCTTACTCTTCGAGTCAGACATACAGTGCACAGAGGTCCAGCCCAAAGAGCCAACCGTGTGTTACACATCACCTTTGAAGATACGGCATTCACCCAGTCAAGACCGGCGCCTCTGCGGGAATCAGGTGAGCGTTACATATACATACAACCAGAGGTCATGGACAAAGGTTTTAAGTTGTAATTTGTAAGAGCTCTGCATAAGGCGACCAGCTAGCTGGGTAGAAAAAAACAATCTGAGGGACCTCGACACGCGAGGGATTTTGGGTACACTACACGTCACGTTAGGGATAGTGTTACAGGCAAGACCATGTTGACGTCCCCTTTCGAGCCTCGAAAGACAAGATGCAGTACTCTGCGATTACCACTAGATGTCGGACTATATGCACAGCATGTGATTCTAAGCAGATTCACAAGCATCAGAAGAACAAGTTACTCTTACCTGGTAATGTTCTTTCGATGGGATGGTCAGACGACGTATTCCATATCTATGACAGTAATCACCACAGCTGTGCTGCTACGGATACATTTTTGGCGTCTGCGTCCTGCGTCAATGCGCCGTCCTCAAGGACCTCCTCCGACGGCCGATGTCACCCGATGTGATAAGTAGGACGCACGACGCCCATAGCCTCAGTTATAGTTTTTTCCCAGAACGTGTGCCATCAGTCTTCTGCCAGTTTGACACACAAAGCCTTGCGGAAACGTAAGCTGCAATCGCATAAGAAATTCTGTAGTGGGGAAGGTAGGGAGGGAGCGATATGGAATACATCGTTGGACCAGCCCATCGAAAGAATGTTACCTGGTAAGAGAGTAACTTGTTTTTCGAGGGGATTGGTTCCTCCGACGTATTCCATATCTATGACAGACTCCCAAAGCAGTACCAATGCAAGGAGGTGGGAAAAGAATTTAGAAAACAAATTTAGCATGCCCAATCAAATTGCGGAGTAAAGGACCGCCTTGCCAAAGGCCAGATCCTGCCCCCGGATGGAATCGAGGGAATAGCGACATACAAAAGTATGTACCGAAGCCCAGGTGGCTGCATCACAGATGTTGCGAATAGGAACACCCCCCTGCAGGGCAGTAGAGGCAGCCATACCCCTGGTAGAATGGGCCCCTAAGCCGACCGGGGGGTCCTTACTCGCCAAGCGGTAACACTCAGAGATAGCCAAAATAATCCAGCGAGACAAAGTGTTTCATCACAGCCTGTCCCAAACGCTTTCGAGCGTAACCAATAACGAGCTGATCGTCTACTCTGACCGGGGACATGCGTGAAATATAAAAGCTTAACGCTCTCCTAGGATCAAGCCTATAGAGCCTCTCCTCTTCCTTACCAGGATGTGGAGGAGGATAAAATGCCGAAAGAACAACCTTCTGGCCTAAATGAAATACCGACACCACCTTCGGAAGAAAAGGAGGACGAACTCTAAGGACAACTCTGTCCTTATGAAACACAGTGAAGGGTGGCTTAACTGAAAGTGCCTGTAAGTCACTCTGTGAGAGGAAGTGACCGCAGCTAAAAATAGTTTTCAGAGTTAACAGTCTCAAAGGGCATGAATGCAAAGGCTCAAACGGAGCACCCATCAGAAACTTGAGAACAAGGTTCAAATCCCAACCGGGCACCTGGAAAGGTGACAGAGGGAACACATTAGTGAGCCCTTTCAGAAACTGAGAAATTAAAGGAATTTTAAAATAGGATCACTCTTCAGACGAGCGCTTAAATATGGACAGCGCCGCCAGATAACCTTTAATGGTACCCACTTGAAGGCCCCTGTGGGCCAAAGAAAGCAAAAAAGACAGAACCATGGGAATTTCACATGCAAAAGGATCCACATTCTTAAACCTGAACCAGTCGCAGAATTTACTCCAACGGCAACGGTACAGGGACTTCGTTGCGGGCCTTCTGGCCGGAAGCAACACCTCCATCACGTCTCCAGGGAGGTCCCAATCCTTATGTCTCAACCTTTCAGGAACCAAGCGTGAAGGTTGAGGGACCTGACCTCTGGATGGAGAACCTGACCCCCCTCCCGTGAGAGCAGATCATCTGGGTAAGGAGGACGACGTGGAGGACAGATGGACAAGTCGAGAGGGTCCGGGTACCACGTCCTCCGGGCCCATGCCGGAGCAATGAGGATCATCCGGGAACTGAACCTCCGTAACCTCTGCAGTACTTGCGAAATGACAGGGACTGGAGGAAACGCGTACAGCAGTGGGACTGACCACTCCACCACGAATGCGTCTCCTAAGGCTCTGTTTGGAGGAACCTCTCGCACTTCCGGTTGACACTGGAGGCGAAGAGATCCACTTGAGGGGTCCCCCAAAGGGCAAAGATCTCCAGGAGAATCTCCTGAGCCAAATCGCACTTGTGAGAGATCACGCTCTGCCTGCTCAGAGCGTCCGCCGTCTCGCTTTCGTCTCTGTCCAGATGAACCGCCGAGATCAAAACTTCCTGCTGGATTGCCCAGAACCAGAGCTGCATCGCCTCCCTGCACAGAGGAAGTGACCCTGCCCCCCCCTTTTTGTTGAGGTAGTGCATGGCCACTGTGTTGTCCGTCAGGATCAGAACATTCTTTCCTTGCACAGTCAGCAGAAAAGCCTTCAGGGCTAGCCTGACGGCCCTCAGCTCCAACAGATTGATATGGAGTCTGGACTCTGACAGAGACCAACGACCGCTGACTGTCAACTCGTTGGCATGAGCTCCCCATCCCGTGAGGGATGCGTCCATCACGATAGTCACCTCCGGCCAGGGCAGCCAAAAAGGAGCCCCCCTCATCGGATTGCCTTCGTCGGCCCACCACAGAAGGTCCTGGGCGACCGAATACGGCACCTGAACAGGGTCCGACATCCTGCCGGAGGACTGAGACCACTGGAGCTTGAGTGCCCATTGCAAAGATCTCATCCACAACCTGGCCTCTGGCACCAGAAGAAAGCAGGATGCCATGAGGCCGAGCAGTCTCAAGAACTCGAACGCTGGGAGAGTCTGGGCAAGTTGAAACTTGTGCACCATCTGCTGAATGTGCTGAGCCCTCACCTGGGGAGGAAAACACTGCCCCAGGGACGTGTCGAGCACTGCTCCGATGTACTGGAGCCTCTGAGTGGGTGTCAAATGGGACTTCTTTAAGTTGAGGGAGAAGCCCAGCTTGTGGAGGGAGTGGCAGGTGACTGACAGATGATCCTGGACTTGCTCGGGAGAGCACATCCTGATCAACCGATCGTCCAGGTAGGGGTAGACGTGAATCCCCCCTTTCCTGAGGTGCGCTGCCACCACTACCATGAGCTTGGTGAAGACCCTCGGGGCGGAGGTCAATCCGAACGGCAGGACCCGAAACTGAAAGTGCAAGTCGCCAACCGCAAACCTCAGGTACTTCTTGCGATTTGGATGGATCGGCACATGAAAATGAGCGTCCTTGAGGTCGAGAGACACCAACCAGTCCTGAAGTTGAAGGGCCTGGAGGACTTGAGAGAGAGTAACCATTTTGAACTTGTCCTTCCTGAGGAGTTTGTTCAAACCACGCAAGTCCATGATGGGTCTCAATCCCCAGTCTTTCTTGGAAATCAAAAAATAAGGGGAATACCATCCCATGTTCCTCTCCATTACAGGCACCAGTTCTATGGCGCCTTTCTCCAGCAGGGATTGAATTTCCTGCGCAAGGAGCGGATCCAAACTCTTCAAAGAGAGAATCCCTGGTGGATTGTCTTGAGGCCGGAAAGGAAGACAGTAACCGTGGGTTATGATCTCCAGAACCCACACATCTGAAGTAATGGCGCGCCACTCTGCAAGATGCTGCGCCAGCCTTCCCCCAACCGGCGAACCATGGGACATGGCCACATGACTGAGCTGAAGCGGCAGCGGCGTTGCCTGAGGGCAAAGAGGCAATAGCCCGAGCGGCCTTGGCACCTCGAGTACCTTGTTTTCCACCTCTGACACTCCTACGGTGGCCCATTTGACTGGCAACTCCCCTCGCTTTACCAAAGGATGAGTAATAAAGACAGGAACCTCCCCTCCATTGCTGTCCCCTAGGACGAAAAGGCGGAGATTGTCGAACTGCAACACCCAACGACTTCGCTGCAGCTTTGGAGGTCTGCAACCTCTCAAGGCTCTCGTCAGCCTTGCTGCCAAAAAGATGTTCCCCGTCAAAGGGCATGTTGACGAGCCGGGCCTGCACATCAGGAGCAAACCCCGACTTCTGCAACCACGCAAACCTGCGTATCACGGTGCTCGCCGCCATGGACAGGCTGATGCAATCTGCCATGTCCAAACCCGACTTAACGGCCTCGCACATAGCATCCTTGCCATCCTGAACCATGGCAAGGAAACCATCCCGTTCATCCCCTTCGGGAATATGTTCAGCCGCTAAGGAAACAGTTCCACAGAGTGTGCGTGAAACGAGACAAGGCACAAATGGAGTTGTGCGCCTGAAGCTCCATACCCCCTGCAGAAAACACTTTCTTCGCCCAGCCGTCAAAACGCGTGTCCCTATCAGGAGGAATGGTAGGGTACGACGCCTGGTTTTCCGGGGCCGTAGCCGCCTGCACCACCAAACTCTCCGGAGTAGGGTGCTTGGACAAGTAGCAGGGGTCACTACTGACTGGGTGGTATTTTCGCGGCAAAGACTTGCTCACTGCCGGGAGACTCTCCGGAGCAGTCCAAGCCGCTGCCACCCTTCTTTGCAGAGCCATAAGGAATGGCAGTACCGGGTCAGTTGGTGGACCAATGTCGAGGATATCCGTAAGGTCATCCTGAACAAACTCCCCTGGGGGAGCAGACCATCCTAAGTACTCAGTGACCCGTGACATAAGTCGCTGGTACGAAGAATCGGCATGAGTGCCAAGCTCAGGCCTACAAAACTCCACCTCCGGAGAGGTGTCCAGCCCACTAGCATCATGCAGGGACTGCCTCAGGTCCTCAAACTGGCTATGGCCCGAGAGAATCTCGTCAGGCACCGTGTCAGGCACCATGCCATCATCAGAGCCCTCATCCACCTCTGAAATGAATTCCTGATGGCGGTAAGAAGGCACAGAACTGGAACCAAAGCCATGCTTGACCTTGGCCAGAGCCTTCCTAGGTGGTTCCCCCGAGCCACGGGGTACCCCCGTCGTCACAGCCCCGAAAGGCGTCGAGTGAATTGGCACCGACGTCGAGAGAATTGGTGTCGACGACAGACGCGGCGCCGACTGCACCGATGGCGTTGACACAGGCCTCGAAGGGTGTCCCTCGTCATCCTGGGCGCCAACAGCGTCGACTACTTCCTCGGAGGCGGAGCCTTGAGAGAGTCCGTCAACGACCTCGGCGCCACAGGCGTCGATGTCTTACTCGAAGACTTCACAGGTTCACGCGGTCTCGGGCTTGTCGAGGACCTGGACCGGGCATGGCGAGAACGATTCCCCTTGTCCGAGCGGGCCCTTTCCCGTGAATCGTGACGACCACCCGAGCCCGAAGGCGTGCGAGCGGCGTGTCCCAGCTGATCACGACCGACCCCACTCGGAGGCGCGGACGGACCAGTGCCCTGCGATTCAAGAATCGCCAACATTTTCTTCCCGAAGGAAGCCCATTCCTCCGGTGTCGCATGCTTGGTGGGGTAAGCGACCCGCCGACAGGCGCAGTCCTCGAATGAGGACGGGTAAGGCGACCGATGACGGCGCTTCCGGGAGTGCCTCAAAGAAGCAGAGGAGTAGCGAGACCGATTCCGGGACTGAGACCCACTGGACTTCCGATGACAACGCCGAGAGTCACCCCTCGAGTTGAAAGCCTCGCAGACCTCGACTTCCGGGGCTTGGACACCTTACCTACCGATAACTTCTTCTTGCACTCCCGCAAGGCTTTCGACGTGAGCGACTGGCAGTCGACAGTCATCCGTGTCATGGGCCTCCCGGAGGCACCAGAGGCAGGAGTCGTGCGAGTCCGTGACCGACATCTTGGACCCACAGTCCCTGCACTTCTTAAAGCCCGGACGCGGTGTGGAAGACGAGGTAGACATCTTCACGAAGAAATCGTACACAAACAGGTTCGAAGAACCGAGATGAACAACAGAAACTCCATAGAGTCGAGGCGTACCGAGATTCACAAAGCGAACACGTTTGTGGAAAAAACTGAACTGAGGCTACGGGCGTCGTACGTCCTACTTATCACATCGGGTGACGTCTGCCGTCAGAGGAGGTCCTCGAGGACGGCACATTGACGTCATCAACGCGGGACGCAGAAAATTTTCCGAAGCAGCACAGCCGTGGTGATTACTGTCAGATATGGAATACGTCGGAGGACCCAATCCCCTCAAAATTAAATTATCCACATTTCATGTCCAATGCTGCCATGTAATGCCCCCGTTTCAAAAGTGGAATTACTTTTTGCAGTGTTGTCATTCAAAACCTTGTGGTTTCACATATGTGTTGGCTGGACGCAGGTCTAACACATGGCAGAGAGTTAAATCTTTCTTTGGCACTAGGAAGTACACTTAGTAGATACTCTGGTTTACCTGGTGAGCTAGAACCAGCTCTATTGCGCCTTTTTGCAGAAGAGACTCCATTTCTTCTTGAAGTATCTTTTGATGCTGTGGAGACATCTTCCTGTGTCTTGGTGGATGATTGGGGGGGTTTTCTAGAAACTCAATTGTGTAACCCCTGTAGATAAAACCCACTGATAGGATGCAATTCCCTCCCATGTGTGGGTGAATTGACACATGCGACCGACTGGAGAGGCATGGTAGGGAACCTGGACTGGAACGTTATTGCTTAGTGGCAGAGGCACCCTAGCAGTGTTGGCTCTACCTCTAGCACTTTTATAGCCCCTTTGAAAGTTTGACTGGTAAGGGGTGGATTGGTATTGAGTGTTACCCCAAGAAGAGGACTGTCCCCGATTGTAGCCCGTGAATGTGGGAACAAACCGCCCCCCATTGTATATAGGGTTTGTTGGTTATTTGACCTAAAGATTTTAGGGTTTTGTGTTCTGCCTATGCACTTTTGAGTGCATCACCGACGATATACTGAAAAGAATATCTAATATCTAAAAGGTATATTTAATAAGGTAGCTTGTGTCTCCAATTTGAACCCCAACGTAGCCAAGAGTGGAGTTTTAGAAGTGTACCTTCTGCAATGAAGCAGCCAGCATTGTCTGCTGCATCCAAGTTGTTTTTGAGAATGCATTTGGCAACTTGTTTACCCTCAGATATCGACTTTAAAATCTGGGATTTTATAGGTTAGAGAACTGAATCGAGTTGTTGTTGGACCGTGTCCCATAGGTGCCAGTTATAACTTGCTAATAAAATGGTATTGTCCGCAATGCGCGTTTGGTACTCTGCTGATGTAGCCAACTTCCTGCCTAATGTGTATAGTTTTTTACTTTCTTTTTCGGGGGTGCCTCTGCAGGTGCCAGCAGGGTACCTGCCCTCTTTCTTGTGGAGGTTACCACCAAAGATTCAGGTTTAAGTTGTTCCTACTGTAGAGTCGATCTGTAGGAGCAGGTTTAAAAAGGTTCTTGATTGTAGGATTAACTGCTCTGGTTAATGATGGAGTTAACAAAAATGGTTGACTACGCCTTTTTACTGATTGAAGTAAGGTTATAAATTGTGTGATTGACTTTCTATCCCCTAAAATGTCATCCACAAACTCTGTGTCCTGCATAGCCTCCTGGGTGGCAATTTAATAAATGTTGTGCTGCTTTAATAAGAAGCTCATATTGTAGCTGAATGTCCATAAGCGAATCAGTGGTGGGTTGGTCCTGGTCTTCTGGGTCATAGTCATCATAATATTGGTCATGTGTGAATTGGTCATCCTGTGAATATTAGTCACCTGGTTGTTGAGGATCAATGATTCATAAATCATCTGATGTGTCTTGACCATGAATAGGGTCAGTAGAATGGGGTCAGTAGAATTGGAAGATGGGTTTCGGTTTGTAATGTGTACAACCTCAGTTTTCGCAGGAGGTGCTCCTAATAAATTGGTCAGGGTGTCTGTCCATAAAGTCCACAAAGCATGAAATAGGTTTCATGGTTCTTTCAAATTGTTCACTAGTCCACTGACTGGAGCTGGGTACATTTTGAAACTGAAAAAGATTTGTTGGATCTTGGCCTTGATGTAAAGCCTCTGTCAAAGTTGAGGTTGAAGGAGTGCAAGGTGTGTCCTTCGAAGCGACATCGAGTGTCGAAAGATCTACTGATTTTGTTGGGACCATCTCTTAAAGTGTTTTTGGAACAGGTTTTAAAAGTAGTTGTATTTTTGCCGTTCCGTAACCATAAGTTGAGTGTTTAGATGTCGGCGCTTGTTTTACGAGTCACGAAATTATAGATTTTTTAGGAGCGGTGTCGGTTGTTGGTTTACTCAGCGTCTTTTTAGAAATGTCATGCAGTGATCGTGACTGCGAGGTCCCAGAGGACAAATGCTGCTTTGAGGGGGAAAGGGTTTTCCCGCTTTCTTTCGGCATTGCATGACCGTGTCAGTCTAAAGGTTTTGTAGACTAACGTCTAGGGGTTGTGTGTGCCTTTGTTGCAGAGTGTGGTCTCCATCACAGGACAGCTGTCTAGCTTATCGGAGGTGGGGACTAGCACATGGGATCCCCATCGTCTCAGGCGTCACTATGTGCGCCATAGCTGTCTTGATTGTTATGAGACTCTTCAGCGCCCGCTACATTGATGAACGCTTCAGCCTGCATGGCTGGGTAGCACAACATTAAGTATGTCAGTTCTTCAACGTTTTGGGTTTAAAGAGTTTACACGATTTGCAGTGTTTCTCCAAGTGATCTCTAGGGAGTCAATGATTGCACACAGTTTGCGTGTCATTCAAGGGGTATTTACAGTTGCAGGACCCGGCTCACTATGCAGGGCACACCCTGGATGTTCTGATCTCAGACCTCCACCTCTCTAACCCTGTTGCCACTCCTCTCTTGGAGTGAACACTTCCTCCACTCCCCCCACCTCCCTCTCTCCAACCCTCATCCGACCCATGAAGCGTGTATCAGTGGAGGCTTACGCTGATAAGTTCTCTCCTACTCCTACACCTTTGGTTGACTCACACTTGGACAGAGCCCTCTCTAACCTTCATCTCTCTATCTCTAAACACTCTTGACGCCCTTCCCCCGTCATGAGGATCCGCTTTAAGCCCACTCCCAAGTGCAACTCTTAGTACGATTCTGACCTCGCCACCCTTAAACGCAAGTGTGGTGCGGCTGAGAGGAAGTGGAGCGCATCAGGCGGTCCCCTCTGCCAAACTGGCCTGCCGACTGCTCCAAAAGGCAGTACAGACTTTGTCCTCTCTAGGAAGAGAGCCTACAGCCAAGCCTGCGTCTCTGCGGCAACAAAACCCAAACCTTTCAAAATCTGCAAGGAGCTGGACAATCCTGCTGCAGTCACTACCTCTCCTGTTCCCTCCCAGGCCCTTTGCATGGCCCCGACTTCTCATTTCACCACTAAAACCCAGGACACCCTGTCCACTCTCTTCCTCTACCTCCTCTTCCTCCTCCTCTGCCAGCCCTGGCCCGTCTTCGGCCGCTTCCCCTTCTCCTATCTACTCCTTTCCCGTGTTCACCCCTGACAATGTTTCTAGACAAGTTCGATATATGAAAGTCTAGTCAAAGCAGGTTCTCGCCTGCTCATCCAGAACCATCAAGAACCACACTGACACCCTGGCTTCAGCCTTGGCCGATTTCTGCAATCACTCTTGCCACTGGAGCCTTCCTCTCCCACTTAAACACTCCTGTGTGCACCCCCTTCTTAAGAAACCTGCTGCCGATCCTTCCTCTCAGGCTATCACCCGCTCTCCATCACTCCTTTCCTGAGCAAACTTCTGGAAAAGCTGGCCATCTCCCAGCAAAATCTGCATACGGAATCTGTTGGTTGTCTCCACGACCACCAGTCTGGCTTCATAGCTGCCAGAAGCACGGAAACTGCTCTCCTGAACACCGGTGAAGACTTGCTCTCTAATCTTGACTCTAATCTTCCTTCGGTCCTCCTCAATCTATCCTCTGCTTTTGACACAGTCAACCATGCCATCCTGCTCAATCGCCTCCATGACAACCTGGGTATCACTGGTCAGTCCCTGTCCTGGTTGACCTCTTCTCACTGACCAACCCTCCCAGGTCCAACTGGGGCCTTTCCTCTCTTCTACCTCTCCACTTGTGGTGTTCCCCAGGGGTCTAACCTTTCTCCCTGGGTATTCAAGCACTACTTGGCACCTCTGGCCTACCGCATCGCTACATTCTGTTCTAACTTTCGGTGTTATCCGATGACACCTAACTCTCCTTCAGGCTCTCCTCAGCCACCTCTGCTCCTTCTCTCATACCAGACAGTATGGCCGCAATTCAGGAATGGTGTGCTTCCAATGATCTCTGCCTTAATGGCAGTTAAAACCGTGATCCTCCTCATCAGGACACCTGCTCCCTCTTTTCCTCTCCGAATACCCACACTGGGTCCTCTTCCTGCTCCTTCCTGTGAGGCTAAGAAGCTTAGCGTCATCTTCGACTCCACCCTCTCCTTTCCTCACATCTCGTACGTCTCTAAGAAGTCACACTTTCAGCTGCGCCTCCTCAAAGGTATTCTGCCTTTTCTCACTTTCCCCCTGAATCTCTCCGTCTCTAGAGCCCTGGCCCTCTCCAGGCATGAACTAGTGTAACAGCCCCTTTCTACATCTACACGTCACTACTCTTCGACCTTTTCAACTCACCCAGAACAGGACAGGACTGCGGAACTTGGCCTCAAGCCCAGAGATCGTATCACTGCAGCTATAAAATCTCTACACTGGCTCCCTGTGGCTGCAAGGATCACATTCAAGAGCCTTTGCATCGTCCACAAGGCTTTCCGGGGCCTGGAACCACACTACCTCCAACTTTCTCTTCCTAAACATCTTCCTCCTCAAGCTCTCCGCCACCTCCAATTCTCTGAGGGTCAGATCTCTTTCCTCAGCTGGGGCCTCCATCTGGAACAGCCCCCCTGGCTCTCTCAAACTGGACCAGAACCACCTCCCGTTCCGGAAGAAACTCAAGACCTTCTTTTTCACTTCTGCTATCTCCCATCCCCTGCTCCGCACACTGGTCACCTGGCCACCCATGAACTTGGGCCCAGGCTTATGCATGTCCAGTTGCCCTTGCACTGCCTCCGGGATTCCTCAGCACTTAAGGGTCTGTATCTGTAACCCTACAGTCCCTTCTCTTTGCACTTTAGAGCCACCATCTGGCAGCACTCATTGAGTCACCATCACTTTTCACACCCCATCCCCCTTGGTACTTCTCCCCTCCCCAGCCCTCCCCTCTTCCCCGCACTTGCGCGATCTGAATGACACAAGGCCAAGGAAGATTGTTGTTTGTCCTCCTGTTTCCCCCCTCGTGTCGCGCCTTGGAACACTTGTGTACAAGAGCATTATGAATGACTTATCATATCAGATCATATAAGGATGGGCAAAATTTAAATGGTGTGTTTTCCATTTTTAAAGTCAAAGGCTACCCGACGATAAGTGGAAAGTGGAGAAAGGGCGATTCTCTGCCTGCAAGAGTAAATGACCACCCCCACTCTCCCTAATGCAAACGGCACGTGCCTGTGTAGTCCGAAGTCAACAGTCATCAAGAGCCAATGATCTCCCTTCGAAGGTTGCAACCGGAGCCGTCTGCTGAAAGCCACTGAAGATTGGTCGTCGAAACGATGAGCGAGCGAAGGCTGAAACATATTATTTTATTATTTCTTATAATAAATGGCATTAGCCAGCAAACTCCGAAATAGCGACAGACTACGATGGTGCAAAAAACTATGAGGGACCTCGACGTGTCAAGGACCATGGGTACAGTACACGTCACACAAGGTATAATATTACAAACACACCCAGTCAACGTCGCTTTTTGAATTTAGAAAATAAGTCATGAAATACTCTGCAACGACCACTACGTGATAGCCTTTGCATAGCATGTGATTCTAAGCAGATCCACAAGCCTCCGAAATATGCCTACATGCAACAAACATTACTCATCCAGTAATTATCTTTCTGTTGCTGTATCTGCTTAGAGTTACATGCTTTGTATAGACCACCATCTAGCAGGTGGCTCCGATTATGGAATCTTGAATAGGGCATTGATAGGGGTGGTCCCCTAACAGTAACCCTATCCTATGTGCACATGTATCCATGATCTTTCACTTGTCGACATCCTTGCATTGTTTTTTTGTGACAGGATGAGTCTATGTACTGTGCAAATTATGCTGCGTTTACTGTCCTGTTGCATCTTAGTGGGGTGGAAGATTGGGTGCATGCAACTCTAAGCAGATACAAGCCACAGAAAGACAATTACTGAGTAAGTAATGTTCGTCTTTTCAAGCTTGTGAACCTGTTTAGATTCCCATGCCGTGTAACATGGTAAGCCGAGGGCACAGTTGCAAAAAAATGTTTTAGGACAGCTTGACCCACCTGTGAATCACCTCTTTCCTTCGTATTCACTCAATAGTATTGTATGAATGCGTGGACTAAATCCATGTTGCTGGTTTACAAATTGCTATAATGGTACATTTTTAATGAGTGTTAAAGTTCCTCTCGTACGACATGTGGATTGTGACCTAGGGATGAATTGGAGTGTTTTTTGAGCCAAAAGGTTAACAGAGCTATATACACTTAACGATTCATCTTGCAATGGTGGCTTTGATAATTAAAGGTACTCACTGTAGTGACTAGAGAACCCACAGTACTTAGTCCCCTTTCCTCCATCCTTGTGGGCGTCCCCCAACATGTGCACTTCACCGGAACCTTTGGCAACAAACAATTGAGATTCCCCTTTAAATTTAGTACAGCATGCAGGGGCACAGCACCGGGCGTAGGAATGCCCCATGAGGCCCCGCCCCCCGGCACCTCACCTCAGTCCCCTTTTTAACACATTGGATGCTTTAATATCTGGCTAAACTGAATACTTTATCCCCTGGCATACAAGCGGGGAAGGTGGGTGGGACGTATGGAGGAAAGGTGTCTAAGCACTATGAGTACTCTAGTGACTACAGTGAGTAACTTTAAATACTCATATGTTCCGTCCCCTTTCCCTTGTGGGTAATTCCACCAAACAAGACCACAGGGTGGCGTTGTGACAACCTGCCTCATATCTAGGATGAAGCAAAAAGGTTCTTCAGAACTGCCTGACCGAACTCAGCATCTCGCCTGGAGGTGGTATCCAGTGAATAGTGCTTACAGAACGCTGACAAAGTGGCCCAAGTAGCCGCCCTACCATTCCAAGAAGCAAGCCGCTGAAACGCGACGGCCGTGCCTTAGCTCTGACAGCATGGGCATGAATCCCCTCTGGAACCAGTTTTCCCATTGCTGAACATGCTTCCTAGGTGCTGGGAGACGTGCCCCCAAACGTGATGAACAATGCTTCAGACTTCCTAAAGGATTTTGTCAGAGAGGTAGAACTTGAGGACCCTCTTGAGGTTCAAGGAATGCAAAGCCCTATCAGCATCCAACTGCGGGGTCAGGAAGAACACCGGACGGCAGATCTCCTGATCTAAATGGAATGTAGTGACAACCTTGGGCAAAAAGTTTGGATGAGTGCGCAAGATGACTGTCGTTATGAAACGTGGTGAAAGGCTTGCATAATGACAAAGCCTGCAAGTGAGCGTCACCAACAATACTGTCTTCAGTGTCACCAGGCTGATGTCCACCAAGGCCATTGTTTCAAAGGGCTTGTGCCGCAAGGCTGCCAGAACCACATTAAGATGCCAGAAAGGATGATGACTGTGTACCGGAGGAAAGAGTCTGGACAACCCATTGAGGTGAGCCTTAACCGCTGGGTTGGCTGCTGGAAAAAACGTGCTCTGGGGAATTCTTGTAGGCCCCAATGGCCGCAATATGGGATGCGGCAGGTATTGACCAGAAATCTGGAAAGTGAGACGTTTCGGAAAAAGCCAGCACGTCGTCCAGGGAGCAGGTAAGGGGTCTAGCCTGCTGTCGCAAGCCCAGAAGCAAAACCTTGTCCACTTAATGTACTGAGCCCGCGTAGACGTCCTCTCGAATGATGTACCAGTTGTCCTCGGAGAACTGAGCATGGTGGAGTCTCAGCTGGTCAGGAATCAGGTCGGTAGGGCCATCCTGGCTGGGTCCGGGAGCTCCACTGCCCCGCCTACTACAAAATAGACAGCCATTTTCAGGCAGTTTTAGCCGCTCACTAGTCTCGCGCAAGCGCGCTTTTCTTTGTTTTCATGTTGTTCTGACGCTGGGTCCTCCGTGTTGTCAGACACATGACGCGCACCAATTACCTGCAACTCGTTGCAAACGCATGCGTAGCGATCGCTCTGCTACCACGCATTCTCATTCATACGTCAGCAGTACTTTCAGTACATAAGAGCAGAATCATGAACGAACAACATCCTCTTTGTTCGGGATGAGGTTCGCCATGATTCGCTCGCTGAAGGATTCACACTATATCTAGTAAGTGATCTATGGGTCCACTGACACTCTCGAGACCTAGAACTTTTTTATTATTTACCTCCTCCTACTTTTTCCTTTACTTCTATTCAGATCTATGTACTAGCGCGAACTGCTTGTCCCTTTCGACTCAGTCCAAGTACCGCTAGCCGGAATCCTTTTGGGAAACTAATGTAAGTGTTGATGAAACTCCATTACCGTTAATTTGACCTATACTTTCATTTTAAGTATACTTTTGACTTTTCACATTTCTTACTTAGTGTGAATACACACGCTACCTCTCTAAAGCACCCGCTATCCATGGACATCGTATATGTTTTTGCAACTATGCCTACTCCATAGTTGGTAAGTGGCACACTACCTATATGCATGGATTATGCCATAATTGTATATAATTTTTTTAATTTTTTAATTTTTTGTTTTTTTGAAAATAGAGTAGCTTGTCATTTTCCCACAAATTATACATCCTTTTCGTGTTGGTTAGAGATACTACTTATCTGACTGGACTTATACTAAACCGAGCTACTAGGTACTATCCCAGACATCTCTTGACAATGTTTCAAACTACATCTATGATTTAATGTTTTGAAAGTTTGGATGAATAATTGAATTATAAGCAAAATACTAAATTGTACCCTTCTGTACTTTTTTCTAGAAATTGAATTATGAATTGTGAAATATGTTTTTGCCCTTGAAGAAGAGTTTATACTCGAAACGCGTCGGGCCCAGAGATATTGTACAATAACTATCATGTTTGTTGTCTATATACATTTTGTGAGCTTGTTATTCATTGTGACTGCTCCACCTATTTAATTGTCTATTGAACTGTGTGTTATGAAATTTAGTAAAACAAAAAAACACGAAAGTTATTGATCTGCTTTGCAGATATCAGACAGTGCGCAGGGGACGGGAGTTCCTAAATTCTTTAGGAACAACCACTTTTTGTCCTCCATTTTCCCCACCTAGTTGCCAAGGTTGAGTCTTTTCTCCCCCGCACCTCAAATTCTCTCTAATTCTATAAAGGTTACTCCAAAATACCTCAATACTCTTTTGTTAAATCATAGGTGTGCTCCGTGTTTTTGCTCATAAGTCAAGATTGTTAGGCCAGGGAAAGACTTGGGGAGGCCAACTATCCCCCCCCTTTGATAAGCTATTCACAGAGATGGCAGCCTGGGGCAAGACACAGCTGTCGTGGATGGGAAGATTGAACGCCATAAAAATGAATCTCCTTTAATTAAGGGAGGCCAAATCAAGGATCCTGTGCTTCCCTTGGCAGGGCCAGAAACCCAGGGTTGGGTATGAGATGCTAACAAAGCCGAAGTATTGAGGGGGGCGTGGGACTCCCAGATCTCACAGTGTACTATAGGGCGGCACAACTAAGGGCAGAGGTCCCACACCTGAGGGAGGACCCAGAAAAACAATGGGTATATCTCGAGAACCAACACGTGCTTCCGGTAACGGTGGGGGAATGGCTCTGGGTCCCGAGGGGGAGGATCCCAAGGAGAATTCATGAACACCCACTTCGGGGGGTCCACTGAGAGGTGCTCAAAATGGGTGGAAAAAGGGGAAGGGTCACATCATCGCGGTCACCGTTGAGCCATATGTGGGCACCCCCGGTTCAGGATGTTATACCAGAGGTCTCACGATACCAGACGTGGTTCAAGGGCATGCTCTCCAGAGTGTGGCAGCTGTGGAAGAACGGGAAATTTGTAAGTATTCAGGAACTGGAGGCAGCCCTAAACATAGCTAAACTTTCAGTTCCTCTACCTCAGGTTAAAAGGGATTTTCAAAGTGGAAAAATTGAGGGATTTCCTTCAGAGGGCCCTCACGCCAGTGGAAAGAGTCCTGGATGGACATACAGAGATGAAGGGCCTTATATTGCGCCTTTACAGGGCCTTGCTAAAGTCTAAGGGGGAGGCCGTGCTAGAGTTGCGCCATAGATGGGAAAGGGACCTGGGCGCGGAGCTCGGCTTTGCCAACAGATGCGTTGGAGAGCTTTGAAAACGTCGATCTCAGGCCAGTACAAGCTGCATGGTGTGAAATTATTACATAGATGGCAGTATTGTATTTATTTATATAGCGCCCTGAGGCAACTGGGCACATTTCTTAGTACATTTTTACAGTTACAGGCATGGTAATTCACATAATCAACAAAACATAAGATCACATAATTTACAATCAAGGAAAGGGTCAATTTAAATCACACAGAGCATAGAGTATAACAGTATATACAGTTAGGGGGGGAGCACATTCACAGAAGGACAGCTGTGAGAGGATCAGCATAGATGTGGATTAGTTTTCATTTGGAGAGCCAGAATTTCGCCTCAATATGGAATTTGTGGATGGATGGTTCTAGCCTGATGTTGGGCGGTAGCGCAAACCAGGTTTTGGCAGCAAGGACTGGGAAGCTTTTACCCCCTGCTTTTTGCAGTTTGTAACTTGGAATGATGAGTTAGGAGTAGGAGGATCTGGTTTGTCTAGGTGATATGCAGAGTTTGAATTTGTTGCAGAGGTATTTAGGTGCCTGAATATGTATGCATTTGTGTATGAGGGAGAGAGTCTTGAATTTGATTCTTTGGTTAATGGAGAGCCAGTGAACGCTGCGTCCCAGCTCCGAGATGTGCAGTTTTCTAGGGAAGTTGGTGGCTGCTCTTAATGCATTGATTTGATAGATCTGTAGTTTGTTTAGGTTTTGCTGACTCGTGCCTAGCTAAAGTGTATTGCAATAGTGTAGCTTTTTTTAGTACAAGCGCTCTGGCCAGGGTGAAG
Source organism: Ambystoma mexicanum (assembly GCF_040938575.1). Classification (NCBI taxonomy): domain Eukaryota; kingdom Metazoa; phylum Chordata; class Amphibia; order Caudata; family Ambystomatidae; genus Ambystoma; species Ambystoma mexicanum. Next base: position 1,118,428,421 of record NC_090933.1, read on the forward strand.
CAGTTTTCATTTGTCAGGAAAGGTCTGCAAGCATTGATGAGCTTGCATGTATAAGCAGTGGTCGAAGCTGTAGCATGTATTTGTTTATCTAGCGAGATGGTGGGGTCCATGTACATGCATAGTGTTTTGACGTCTTTAGAGACTTTGATGGTGTTGCAGTCAATGTTGAAAGTGTTGAATTTGTTGTCCAATTTATTAAGTCTGGCTTGGGTTCCCACTAGGAGAAGCTCAAGTCTTGTTGTCGGTGAGGCACAGCCTGTGTTGTGCCATTCACGCTTGGATGATAAGGTAGATGTTGAGTCGTTGTGAGTCTGTATCGTGGTTGCCTGTGAGGTGTATGAGAATTTGTGTGTCGTCTGCGTAGTTGGTTTATGAGATGCCCAGACGGTCATGTTTGTCAAAGAGGGGTTTTGTGAATATATTGTATAGTGTGGGGGAAATACAAGAACCTTGGGGGACCCCACATGTGACCGTCGCTGGTGGTGCATTGTAGAAGGTGCAAATATTCTGGTTGTTCTGTTGTTCAGAAATGACTGGATCCAGGAGGTGGCGTCATTGGAAAAGTGGGCTGCTGAGGTGAGGTGGTTACAGAGGGTTTTGTGGTCGACCAAGTATAACCCTAAGCGGCTATCCAAGATGTTCCGTGGATGTTCCCTGGTTTTGGCATGGTTGTGGTGATACTGCAGACTACTGGCATATGTGGTGGGGTTGCCCTAGGGTGCAGGTGTACTGGTCCGAGTTACTCTAGTGGATTAAAGATGCAGGAGGAGGAGACCTTGTGCTGGATCCTATGCTGATATTGTTTGGCTTGGAGAAAAGGGGAGATCGGTGGCACGCTCTTCTGTCAATGGTGCATTTCCTTCTGGCAGCCAGGGCGAACCGGGACAGACATTGGAAGAGAGCGGCCCTCCCCAAGCTGAAAGAATGTGTCAGCAGAGCAAAGGAAGTGTATATAATAGAAATGATTACGGCAGCTATTCACAGAGAGTTAGAAATGGAATGGCAACAATTTTGTACCACATTTGTGTGAAGTTTGATAAAACAGAGGACATGGGAGAGGGAGCCTGGCCTGGCCCGGCTATAGTTTGAAAGATGGGCAGATATCTTGGTAGACAAGGAGTTGAATTTTGCACACCTGAAACCACTCAAATGTTATTAAACTTGAAAGTGAATCCCAGAATGGAATGTATGGAGAGAAGATCTCAAGGGGGGTGGAAGGGTCAAAAAGGCAAGGGTTAACTTACAGTATCAGAGTTGTTGGAGAGCGGCGCTCCCCTGAAAGTATTTGTGTTAGTGTATATCAGACTATATTTTCAAAAAACAATAAAATTCCATTAAGAGAAATAAAAAGAACATCCATGATTCTATTTTGCACATCAGAAGATATTTAATGGCATGTATCCATGCCGTCTGTCTCATCTCGACCCCCAGGCGCAGCCACCTGCTGGCTGTATTGATGTGGGAGACCGAAGACTCGAAGAGGTCTTGCGTAACTGCCCAGCGTCCGCCAGACAGGCCTTAAGAGAGGCCTGCCTCTCCAGAGGGAGGTCAGGCATGAACTCCCTGAGCTCTCGCTACAGTTTCTGGTTTGCCACGGCTAGGAGGGCGGGCATTAGCCTGCCGCAAATGCAGCCGAGAGTTGTGGTAGCAATGTTTGCCAAAAGACTCCAGGGCTTTTTCCTCTTTGGACAGACAACTGGAGGTGGCCCCTGGAGAGAACGAAGATAATGATTTAGAATACAAGGAGGCCCGTGCTACCACTGAAGAGTGTCGCTGTGGTAAGAGGCCAGGAAGACTAGCTCCCCCATCCAAAAGCCTGAACCGGCTTTCCAATTTCTTGATCTGCGCGTTGGCCCTGGGCTTCTCCCAGACCTTTCTCGCCAGCTGCAGGACATCCTTTTGGAGCGAATTGCCAGAGCAGCTCATGGAACGCCTGGCCAAAACCTCTGCTAGCACTCCCGACTCCTAGGGGGCTTCCTGTGGCTGAGGGACCCCCAAGAACTCCGCAAGACCCTGAAGACAGTCATGTCTTTACAAATGCGGACGGCTCTTTGTCCTGGGTGTCATCGCCCCATAGCCCCCTTTTTTGCAGACAGCCACCCCCCCTGATCCGGACCCGAAGATAGCTCCAGATCCATTGGCTGCTGCGGGGCGAGGTGCTGGTGGTACTGGAGGATGTCTCTGAAGCTCCGGCAGGGCCTGGACTGGAGGAGAAACAGGCAACGGCACCAGAGGAACCAGAGTAGGGCCCAGAGGCGGCGGCCTAGGGGGCACGACCCGTGGGATCATTTCCTTGAATATACCCTTGAGGAGCCCTGTCATTTGCGTGGAGCGCATGAGGATGAGGTGGTCTTCACTAGCCGCCTGATCGCGAGGGGCATGGCCCTCAGCGGCTCTGTGCCTCCTCTCCTGATCGAAGTGCCTAGGCACCTGTGGCATGTAGCCATAAGGCAGTGTGGGGTAGACGTAACCCTACAGAGACCAACCGCCTGTACCGTAAAGCCCACCACCGCTTCCAGGGAAAGGGATTGGAACCTTCTTGCGGTTCTATGTTATTTTGCCGCAGGATTTTTCGTCGCAGGACTTTTCATGGCAAAAAAAACTGCATTTTTTTGGGGGGGGGTTACCCCCCAAACCACCAGCTTTTAAAAAAAATGATTCCCTTTCATCCACATTTATTTAATTTTTAAACCCCCTCCACCCCAATAAAAAATGTTTTTTTTGGATAAAAAAACGGCGATGAAAAGTCCCGCAACGAAAAATTCTGCAGCAAAAGAACTGTATACCCTTCTTGCATGGCCCAAATCCGAATTCAAGGTAACGGCCGGCCTAGCAGGCTCAGCCACATGCTTGTCCGCCATCTGGGGGCCTTATGCCACACCATGTGCTGGATGGCGCAAAGGCACCGTGCTACGTACTGGATCTGACATTGGAGGACACTCCTTGGCCCTCTAACCTGAATGAGCAGGGTCAACCTCAGCGATGGCTCTGGAAGGCTCAGAGCCCTTGGCCTGCTTGCTGGTGGCCGAATTGCCCTGTTCTATGACCTTGGAGGAGACTCTGGTAGGCCTGGTGCCCTCAGCTACAAGCGCTGGTAGTTGTGTTGGGTTGTGCTACGGACTGACTCTTGAAGATGGAACACGATGATCCCTTGCCCAGTGGGGCCGAAGAAGACAAACTAAATCTCCCTTCCACGAACCACCTACAAGAGCCCCTGAGCCACACAGCTTGGGATCCAGTAGTCTTAACGGCCTCGGGTCTGCCAGAACCAGAATCGAAGATCTCCTTTCCAGTGGAAGCCCGTGGGAAGGATTCTATGTGCTGAGGAGCCGTACTAAACAAAGGGCCTACCTTGTCTTGACGTTGGGTCCTGGATACAAACTCTTTAAAATGACCTGGAGGAGACGCACCCTCCAGGGTGAAAGACTATTCTTCAAGGCCCAGTGAAAGAGAGCATTGCACGCCACGCTCGTGTCCCAGCGGTGGTCGGGCCAAGGCACTCAAGACAGAATGCAATGGGGTCCAAGGCAGGGTACCAACGATCGCAGGATGGGCATCTTGTGAAACCACCTGCAGCCGACATGCGCCGGGGAAGGAGAGGCCCTAACGGGAGGGGAAGATTAAAAAAAACTAAAAACAGGGAGCGCAGGGAAGTTAAAAAGTCTCTGTGCCTAGCTGCCAGGTCCGACAACATCCGTGTGGAAAAAGGGACTGAGGTGAGGCACCGCAGGGCGAAGCATCGGTGAGCATTGCCAGGCCCAGGGCAACGCCCCACACGCTGCACTAAATTTAAAGGGGAACTTCAATTTTTCACTGCCAAAGATTCCGGTACCGTTCCTGTGGTCACGATGTTGAGGGACGCCCACAAGGATGGAGGAAAGGGGAAGGGAGTAATGAGTAAAGACACTAGTTGACAGAGACATAATGTAGGGGCAATAACAGTTTCAATAAAGTAAACATGGTGAAATAGCATGGTTTTCTAAAAGTACAAATCAACATCTAATAGAAAACTTGAATTACACCAACAAGTATGAAATGTTCCAAGTAATCTTTCAGCATTGTTCAATAACGGAAGCAAAAAAAGAGCGGCATACTTAAAAAAAATGTACAGCAAAGCTGCCTTTGTAATCCCTAAAACCAAAAATGTATAGCAAAAGTATACTACAAGCAACACACCAGTGGTTTTAAATGTGTGGTAACTCATTGTGAAATATTTGAAACTTACAGTTGCATGGGAAATGGTGAGGATTCCGTTTTTGACTGTACATTTTCTTCTTTGCCATACTTTCCTCAGCCTAATAATGAAATACAAAAAGCATTAAAAATGCTAAATTTCACTGTGGGCTCTAACATTTTCTAGGAAACTAAAATAACCCTTTCCTATGTGCTATTTCACGGAATCATCCTTGAAAGATACCTCACATTAGTAGAAGCGTGGAACCATTTATAGAAGACAAAACATTCAAATGGAGGATTGCACCAATAAAATGTCAATGCCTCCAAAAGTCAGGGTCGAAATTAAGAATGGATAAGCAGGACCTAAAAGAAGCTCGTGGGTATCCAGCATTAACTAGTGATCAGGAGCTACCACTGGGGAACAAGGAGCTAGTACATAGAATTCCAGAAATGTTACTTCCACATAGGAATCAAACATCATTGTGTCCATAATTCAGGCCTCATGCTTTAAATGGTGCATAGATGTGTTCTAATGTTTAATTATAGATTGCCCACAGATTTAAATTCACATAGGTGTGTTTGTTTGGCAACCGTAGGTCTGAAGAGTCCAACATTTCTGTTGGTAGCTGTTGGTGTCAAGGTAAGATTGGTGTTCGGATACAACCAATAGTTCCAAGCTCCCCTCCTTTTGGAAACCTGAAAAGTGCAGGTCCTTTAAATAATGGCCAAGGTGCTTGCCACAAATTAATTCTAAGCTTTTACACACATGACTAGACAACTAACATGGAGTCAGGGGTAGGGTTCACAGTGGGAATGTTGGCTCGTGTCTAGTACTATGCATAGTGAGAAAATAGCTTTTCTTTACTTCCATGGATTTATAAGAACAAAACCTAAAGATTATGGGCTCATAATGAGTTCCCTGGTCTGGAAAAAAATGCAGTTAAAAATGCCGGTAATTTCAGCACCAGCATTTTTTCCAGACCGGGAGAACACACGTTTGCCAGTGGGGGTAGTGAACTACCGGCAGGACTGGCCTGCCAGAGTTCAGGCCACTACTGTCAAGTAATTTTCAGAATCACAGGCACTACCAGTGCCGGTAATTCCGGCAATCCCAGCTCATTGAGTTCCGTTGTCTCTGCCACCTGTAATATTCCAGTAATACTAAGCTGTGAAAACTATAAGGCAGTTTTACCGGTATCCCGCCGGTAATTCCGGCGGGATACCGACAGAACTATAACCTGGCCCTATCATTTATTTTGTTACCATACGATAGCAACATTGTTACCATATGAATGCAACATGAGTGCAGCTGTAATTAAAAAAGGCCAGAGAACTACTATCTACTAAGAACATAGTACCATCCAAGAGATGCACAAAAACGAAGCATGCAGCCAAGAACTAGCTCGGAATCTAAGAGAAAGACGAGTGTATTTTATGCTCTCTAACAAAAGAGAGCATGACTTTCTGAGAGATACTCATTCTAGAAGCAGACACAGAAATACACCTCTAAGGCATTCCTGGCTTTTTTCTGGGAAGATTTGTTAAACCACTCTGGATCTACTTCACGAAGAGAAGCAATACCTCCTGATACAAACATGTCATACAGATACAGAAATGATTGCACATAAAGAGCGGAGTAGGTAAGGCAGCAGATTTTAAAGAATGGTTTCAGTTAGCCAATAAACTAATCTCCCTTTTACAAATATTTATGGCAATCTTACCCAGATGTCTGAATAATCTTCCATGCTCCAACCCGAACTGTTTTCGGAAAACCGTTCTTTCATACTTTTCATGGGCACTGAGGGGGTGTACGCAATGGTTGGAGGAAACTGATTCCTCCTGCAGATTTGTGTGGTGTGATGCACCAGCCTTCAACCATACTGAAGGCTTCCCTGTGCTGTCTACACACCATATTTTGGGCAAAGAACCCCCTTGTCTTCTCCCCCATGTGTGCTCTGAACGGCTCATCCAGTAATGCCTCCGCTCTCAGCCTCCACGTCCGGAGAGGCTTATCCGCAAACCTTTGCCACGTCACGACCAGCGGTGCGTGGTCCAAAAGGACCCTTGCTTTGTACCCTGCTGCAACATATTTGCCTGTTTCATTGACTGTAAACCTATAATCTATGCGTGTGCACTCCATGTAGGCTCAAATAATAGGGTAGCCCCCCCCTTCCTCATGCAGCTCCCTCAACGTGACAATGCTTTTGCGGGTGGTGCCTGTTTCTTGTGCCTATCGTTATATCTGTTCAAGGTAGGGTCCAGTGTCCAACTGAAGTCCACTCACCCCCATAGCCACATGGTGCCTCTATACGGAGCCAATTCGTGGCACAGTGCCTTGAAGAATGCAGTAGCCTCGTGATTTGGGGCATATACATTAATATTAGATCTCACTGTGCTCTAGAAACCCATGCAAAACCACCTTCCTCCCCTCATTATCACACTTACTTTCCAGTACCGTGGGAGCCACCCATATAAGAGTGCCCCGGGCATACGCTGAGTAAGCCGAAGCATACATCTGCCCTCCCCACCTCTTGGTTATTGTTGCTTGTCTAGCTGCAGTGAGATGTGTCACCTGCAAGGGTGCTTTGTGCAACCCTTTCCCCTTCAAATATGTATGCACTCTGTTCCTCGTCACAAAACTGTTAAGACCCCTGACATTCCAGGTGATTATTTTAACCGTGCTCATTCCAGGCATCAGTACCCCCTACCCTCCCCTCGGGCATTCCACTCGCCTTAACCCATTTCCAATTTTTCCCTCCCCCGACTCTAGGACCATGTGGAAATGCAGTGATTACAGCACAAACCTTCAACCCCTTCTGCAGTGTCAGTCTGTCACTGTCTCAGCCTTCCCACTTAACATCTTCACTTCTCCTCCCGCCATTTTCAGAACTCATGCTTCCCTAATGCTTGCCTCTTCGAGGCCACTCACTCTATAATCTTTGCATAAGTCTCTGCGCTGCATCTCCCTGGAAGAGGCGCTACCCCCAGCTTGTCCATCCAAGCGTACGCCCCTTCTCTGTTGAAGAAAAATGAGAGGCGCCATTGTGTATGACCTTGAGCTTTGCCGGGTAAATCAACATGTATTTGAAGCCGGCCCTCTGCAGTCTTTCCTTGGGGGTGCCAAACGTTGCCCTCTGCCTCTGCACTTTCAGTGTGTAGTCGGTGTATACAGCTTTCTTGGCAGACCCCCTTTCAATGACCCCCTCCTCGTCTGGAAAATGCATGGATTGGCTTTGTCTCTAATTCAGGATTTTCACTATCACAGGCCTTAGTGGTGCCCCTGGCAGTGGTTTTCTGGCGAGGGACCTATGGGTCTGTTCTATAGTGAAGCCCTGTGACAGGTTGCCTGGCCCTACCTTCTGTAACATCATATTTTCCATGAATGTCATGGGATCTCAGGCCACCTCTCCTTCCGGCAGGCCCCAAATCCTTATATTGTTCTGGTGCGCCCTTCCTTCTCCGTCCTCTACCCTGCCTTCCAGCGCTGCCACTTTTTAATCCATTCATTATTCATTCATTTATACATGCATTAATTTTGAATTCATCTATAATAGGCTATGTTTGAGCGCTACAGTTTTGGTCTAAGCCATAATCGCTCAATATATGCCAAGAGCCATGTGATTATGTACACCTGTCATTTATAGCACAATATAGTGTGCTTTTGGGTGCTAGAGATCTGCCTTGTGTCTCTGTCCACATGAATTAGGCTTGCAGCTGTGTGCGGAGAGAACTGCTGCGCACACAGTGAGAGAATGTTTTGATAACTGCCCTTTAGCAGACAGTTACTCCTTGGCACAGAGAAGCGACCTTGGTTGGCTGACTGCAGAGAATGTTTTCGTTCTACAGTAGAGGCTTGCTTAGTTTTGCAAACCGAGACTGCTGTCTCAATGCGAAAAGACACAATATGCTTGCTTTAGACTATAGAAAAATATGTCATGTCAATGTGTTCCAAGTACACGATTATGTATGCACGTAGGTAGACATGCTGTTTTCCATGAAATGTTTACTGCGCCTATATGTAAAGTGCGTCATAGCCACAATGCTAATGTAGAACTGTGGGGGGTTCTGTTGAGTAGATTCAGACGGCAATAGATGAAGAGGGGAGTAGGAGTGTGTTGGGGATCTGCTATGAAAGCTAGCTAGAGGGAAGGAAGCAGTCTCATGAGAAGGAGACAGACTGAGCACAGTCCTAGAGAACTGGTTGTGAGGGAGAGAGCATTGCTAGGAGAAGCCGTGAAAGTTGGGATTACTAAATGCTCTCATGCTTAGAGAGTGCTAATTTGCTTGCTTATGTAGTGATTAGTGACATTATGCCATGCAGAATTCAGTGGCATTAATAAAGATTTTGTGAACCAATTTCCTGTGTCTTTGTGATTCTGCCATTCTGTTTTGTTTATATTTTACACAGTGGAACATTTCCATTTTCACAGAATGGCGCCCAACGTGCGGCCTTCACAAGACGATCGAAGCCGTGGTTTGGATAGAGGATCTCTGACTGCCAAGTGGGACTTACCAGCATCTGTGTCGCTTCCGATCCACAGGACTGAGACGTCTACGGCGAGGGTTTGAACCGGGTTGGTGTGCAGCTGTGATGCTGTTTGCATCTTTGTTTGGATGGAGTGATTGCCAGACGCAGTAATCAGGGAATTCGTCTTTGATGGGAGGTCGCGACTCTCTTCTGGAATCTTTGGAATTTGATTTAGTGCGCATGCTCCACAGGACCTAGTTGTCTGACTTTGTTTGAAATCCAGATTTATTTGTTGAAATCCAACTTTGTTTGGAATGGTTTTGAAATGTGCGCACATATTTGCCAGGCTAGAATGTCTTGTTTGTTCGGAAACTCGCACAAGTTGTGAGGCTTTGTTGTTTAAGAATTAACCCAATGGGTTAGTAAAAAATGATGAAATAGTGACTCCGTACCTTAGTGGCCTTAGAGCAATAAGGGATAGAGTGAAGAATATGTTAGAGAATTGGGAAGTAGTCAGAATCAGTGCACCAGTCAGTTCATGAGATAGGTGTGGCCCACGAGGAGAAACAGTTACCTAGGGCAGACACAAATGTGAAAGATGCTATGTCACAGACATGTTCCATTGACAGTTCAGTGGTTCAAGATATTGCCATGTCAGTAGGGCAACATAATGTTATATGTATGCCAGAAATATGTCCTATGATAGAATTAGTACCTGATATTGTTGGTGCCTTTGCAGAGAAATGCCACTTGCAGACATGCTATTATGGAGAGAATGTATTGGGAGAGAATGTGTACACAATGAATCAGTGCAGTTCGGATGATGTATACTTGACAGAATTCCAGCAGATAAATGCTTCTAAACAGTATTTAGCATTGCATTCTGATTTGATGGGGAGAGATGAAACAGTGAAAATATTTGACATAAATTGTAATAGCACCAGTTTGCCAGCTTATAAAAAGGGTGACAATATTTAGCCCGACAGTTTTGAAATTTATTTAGAAGACAAATTGAGCAGCATGAATTCTGCAGAGGGAATTGTTGTGAAGGATGCATTGAGCTTTGCTGGAATGCCAAGAGGATACACTGATAGTACTAGCATTTACAGTAGAGTGCAGGTTGATAAATTAGAGTTGCCACAATATTGCACAATGTTACTAGCAGAAGCAGTATGCCAGAAGGGCAGTGTTAGCTTACTGAATGATATTGCAGATGCATGAGAGAAGGTTTCTTTGAATGAGTACCAGTCTTGTCAACATGATGAAATCCATGTAGGTTTCTTCTTATTGAAGGAGGGTATGAGAATGGCACCATTGCCATGGAATGCTTACTGTGAGAATGAGGATGCTTTTGCCACTTTGCAGCATCACACAAAGCTGTATGCAATCTTGGAGTTTTCAAATTATGTGAAGAGGTTTGTGGTGTTTGTTTATGTGAAAGATAGAAATGCTTTAGGAGTGCTAGCGCAAGAAGAACATGAGGGGAGAGATAGCCCATGGGGATATTTTTCCTTTGCATTAGGTCATGTTGATTTTGTGCTCAGAGAAAGTGAAGGCAAAATGCTTCAGAGAGTTGACATCAGCTTGAATTATGACAGACCTTTGTCAGTACCTGAACCAGTACACACTGAATGGGAATGGCCAGACACTGAGATTTTAGCATTGCTGTCTCTTAGAGAGACTAGAACAGATTACATCTTGTATGCATTGTGAAGAGCAGTGTAATGATAAATGAAAAGCTTTGCCTTGTTTGAGAAGAGTTTACCGATATATGCCAAAACATTGATACTGCACTTTTTTCTTGATTTCTTGAGTTACATCTGATGTGGGGAGACTGATCCAATTGACCCGTTGACCCAGACTGAACGGGGTACAGACTGACCTGACACTGAACATACGTGCCACGCGATGTTGCCGAAAAGCAGTGAAATTCAGCTCAGTTTCCCTTCTTATGAATTGGAACGATCATCGCTGATCTCCAAGAACTAGGTATCACACCTAACTTCAACATTTTAGTGAAAAGCTTGAAGACAAAAAGGCACCCATTCTTCCAAGGCTTCCTTGATCGTGAAATTGGAGATGCCGTCAGGGCCAGGAGCTCTGGTATTATTGTGCTCCTTTATAAGCATCTCCACTTCAAGCCTATCAAGCGGGAGAAGCCACCACATTCAGCATAACCGGGTGTTGGATTGTCAGTCCCTGTCTTTGTGCGAAGAGCTGTTGGTAGAAGGACATACAGGAGTCTTTGGAAATGACAACTGAGCGTAGACCCCCCAGCTCTGTTAAGAAGTTGCCAGATACCTCTCGCGTCCTTTTTTGCAAGTGCATCCAGCATAGATTTGGCTTCTTTTTGGGTACACTCAGCCTTGTACATGCCCAACCAGTTCTTATATTTCTGAAACACATTGTGTATAGGCGCTATATAAATAAACTAAAAAATCATTTTCATTTTTTCCACTGGTGCGTTAGTTGATCTTTGTTTCAACTACTCATCTGTCTAAGGTCTTTCTGGAGGAGCTTCTTTTCCTGGGTGATTTCTGAGTCAAAGATGTTTATGGAGCCTGGTTCGGCCCAAGATTTTTTGAGGGCAAGACCTGAACTCCAAAAGTAGAGGTACATAGTTTATTCCACTTTCAGTCGCCAACTACCTCGAAAAAAAGGATCTGAAAGGGACTGAATGTCGTGCCGCCTTATTTTCAGGTGATTAAGGCCCAAAGTTAATTCAATCGCGGTTGACCATACTTGTAGCTTAGGACTAGAGTTAGTGAACCAAGTAAACTTTAATAAGGCGTGGTCACTTGCACATTTGTAAAGGACCTCAAAAGAAGACGTGTCTTGGATTAACAAGATTGATACAAAGACGTAATCAAAGATGCTGGAAGTAGAACCTTTTTTCCATGTGGGTATCAGTGGACAATCACCAGGGGTTTGGCAGTTTAAGATATGGTGATCTCTTGCGTGCAACAGGTCCATTCATTCGGATGCTCTTTCACATTCTGATCTGGGAGCCGTCAACTCTTTACTGATGCAAGGGCAGTTTAAATCGCCTCCCACTATTATTCAGTGAGGATTGAGATGTAGTAACCATTTGTCAATAGCCAACATAGCAGCGTTCATAAAGCCTTCAGTGGTAATGGCCAATGAGTTCCAGGATACATTAAGCAGGGAACAGCGCTAGGGCTCTTCGCCATCTAAGGCCTTGAAGGTGATGCCAATGACCTGAAGGAATGGATCAGGATTGGCCAAGGCCTTTGCATTCATAACCCTTAGACCAGAAGCTGGGCGTCCTTTTAAGCCTCTACAGGCCAGGTTAAGGAGCAAGGTATATCTGTCTAAGGCTCGACAGCATTAGAGCCAGGTTTCCTGAAGGCATATCATCTCCAAAAAAGTCCAGGTAGGTGAGTAGATGAGTAGCCTCTGGTATTCCAGAAAGCTATTCGCCAGCTGGAGGCTCGTTGTTAAGTGGCACTGAGGGTCAAAAGTAATGCGCTTCCCTGGGCCCTAGGAGGCGTGATTTCTGTTTGGAGTTCATTTGGCCCAACGTGATCACTCGTCCCGAGGCCCTGTCATTGGTAACAGTGATGGTTAAAAGGGAAGCCAAATCTGGCAATATCTGAGAAGACAAAAGTACTCTAGGATCACTCATAAGAGTCCTGTCCACCAGCATCCTGTGAGCGCGCCTGGCTAGAAAAAGATATTGACTCTGGTCTACAGTTTAATGATAAACGGGCCGGAAGGGCGCGTTGTAGATTAGAAGGGGAGGACCTCAGCTTGGAAGTTAAGTCCATACATTCGAAACCCATAGGGAGAATAAATTGATCCATCTCCATTAATGATGATTTCACAGAAGTTGACCTTAGGGTGAGAAATCACCTTATCAGTGGCATGTTCTTTAGGAAAATCTACAATCGTAAAAATCGTAGCAAGGGAATGGTAAAAAAAAAAACCTGACGACGTTAGAGCAGTTCAAAATCAATCTCTTACTGACTGAAAGGAGACGCTCAAGACTGACCAAATAAGTAGATTTCTTGGGGTCGACAGGGTTTTTTTGGAAAAACCAGCCTCTCTTTAGCTTTAAGTATTATATTCTGCCTTTTCTCAGCTAATGCCGGAAATGATGAGGAAACCTTTACGGGCTGAGGCCACGAAGCCGCTTTGAGGCAAAACTGAAGGATCCTCATATCTAAGGTGGTCGGCTGGGGTGCCGGGCCCGTCTGTAGCACTTGCCAAGGGGACAGTATTAGGCAGAATCCTGTGCAGTGCCCTTAGGGACCACTACACACAATTAAGACTACCAGTTTTACCTTTGGTACAAGCCTGTACTACTATGTTAAAGTGGTAGCAGTAGCGGAGCAGCCAGGCCTATCAAGAGTATATGAGCAGTAGCAGAGATTACACAAAGGGACCACAATTACTGCGACTCAAGCAAACACTGACTCAAGGTTTCAGGTAAAAAATAGAAGTACATTTATTTCTAAACCATTTGTTATTAACATGACACTTCTATTAATTCAAAAACCACACGTAAAATATACAACTAACCAATTCACTTTGTACAGTATTACTCAAGCTAAGTACGCTGTGTTTGAATGGACCAGTGTTACGAAACAGAACACGTTACCGGGAATACAATTGCGATCACTTTTTGACAGTTTGGTATACTAGATAAATGCGTATCCGCGGCAAGAAATGCTGCCGGATCAAAAACACACTTAGGACCCGAGATACCCAGAGCGAGTTGGGGGCAAAAATCACAGGCAATATGTAGGTTAGGCAGACAGAATCGATGAAAACAGACAGGAATTCAAGAGTCAAAGGGCCGGAGCCAAAGTCAAGTGACACCGGGTGCCTGTTGTCGAGGATCACACCGTCGGGCAGTTCGAGATTCAACTTTGCAAAGAGTACTTTGATATTGTCAATGTTCGGAAGCAAAAGTTATAAGGAGGGAAAAGTAAGGACAAGCCTTAAAGTAGAGAAATAATGATTTCACCCAAAATTCCTCAAACAGGACACAGTACCTTTCTCAAAGAACGAAGCTGGTGCCACGGCAGTTATTCCTGTTGGTTTCCCGCAGACCCACGCTTTCCTGCAGCTGCAGCACAAAGAAGGACGATGAGGGGGTCCGCACCACACAGGGATGAGGCCGGCAGCAGCGACAATGAATAAAAGGTGCACTCCTAAAAACAGGAGAGGCTCTTCAGGTGGCTATCCGGACCACTACAGCAGTGTGCAGCGATTTCGACCACGTAGGCGATCTCTGGCTGAAGATGAGCAGGTTATCCCCACCAGGCTCAAGGGAAGAAGACTGCGGACTGGATCTCCTCTTAGTCGTTGAAGGGTAGATAGCTCAGGACTGCAGCGTGGCTTCACCGGTACGGGGTAGTTGCAGCAGTCGACCTTTCCTCCACTTCTCGTCGGTTCCTTGTAGTTCCAGTGGCGACTCTCTGACTTCCAGCCCAAGAGACCTGCCTTTTATGCGAAAATCCCCCATTCCCACAGCCTGGCTGTCAATCTCCCAGCAGGGGGGTTGTCCAGCCCGGACAACCACCTTGCCCAATCATGACAAAGTGCGACTTGGGTTTCCAAGGATACCTTGTGCAGGGGGTGACTACACCCCTCCCTAACATTCAGCCCATCTAGACACCCAGGCGCCTTGAGGAGGGCTTCTAGGTAGAAGCCCGCCAAAAGAAAGTGAACAAAGAGGGCAAAACTGGTTTGCCGCGCAAAGTAAAACACAAGAAAGAGTTTAACAAAAAGAAATGGCGAATAAACCGCACCAGAGCCAAACGAAAAAGGATTTGGTTAAGCGGGTTTAAGTTTGAGGCTAACACAATAGCCTACAATATTACCACGGTTATATAATATAACCGCAGTAGAAATTTAGGGTAGATACCACTGCCACCAGCCATGTCTAAATGTTAAAAGAGAGAAAGAATGCTCTAGGAGGTACAGATAAAAAGAGTTCAGAGGTAACCCTTCCAACACTCATGTAAGATGGGGTGTACTGGATCTGTGGTTAAATTTGACTAAGTAAAGTTAATGGTAACTTAACCCTTTTCTGGGGGACAGGAGTCGCCTCAGAAATGGAGTCGGTGGGAGTCTGAACGACAACCCTGTGCCACTGCACAGAAGGTGCTTTGTGACACACAAAGGGGGCTACTGAAGTGGTGTACCCCAGAGCCCACAATCACAAAAACATGTAAATACACATAGCAAAATACAAGAAAGAGTGGGGGAAAAGCTCACACTCTTACCAAGTGGAAAGAAATAACTCCAGAGACCCAGCAAAGCTGCTGAGGGACTTACTAGGTAAGAGAAATTAGCCACCGAATGAGAATTCTCCCTAACAGACAGGACTGGTCCTCATCAACCGTGTAGGTAGAGAAGTCTAAACGGGCATCCTCGTCAGCATCAGGTTGTTCTTCACAGTCATCCTTTGCCACATCCAAGTCATATAGCTCCATCCTTGATGGTTGTAGACGCACCATCCTCGTTATAATCACTGATCGTGGGCTTGCAAAATTCCTAATGAAGGTCTGAGCTTGATTCACGTTTTTATTTTTCGGCATAGGTTGGTTCTTTGTTTTTTTCACTTGAGGGAGCTTTTTGATGTTAAGAGATACAGCTTCCTCTTTTTCCTTCTCAGATCAGAAAAAAAAGGTTGGAGGGTGGCACGAGAATTGGCCAATGGTTGAGGATTTGGCAGAGGGATGACCTCATTAGAAATTATAAGTTACTCACCGTTACTAACTCTTAGTCCATAGTCCCCTTTACTCCATACTGTATGGACGTCCCTCCTAACGATGGGAGACGAAACCTTTTTCACCAAAAAAAAATATCTTTTCCCCCTTTAAATTTAGAGGAGCGTGGCGGTGTGGGCCTGGGCGCATGCGCTCCCCTGACTCTGCCAACCGGCGCCACTCCTCAGTCTCCATATATGCGTCGACAATATTAACATTGCCTGACACTAGTTTTATTAGGGGGGAGGATGGTGGGAAGTATGGAGTAAAGGGGACTATGGACTAAGAGTATGTTAGTCACTATGGTAACTATAATTACTCTTATGTCCCGTCCCCTTTCCTCCATACTGTATAGGCGATTACAACTGAATGTAGCCCCAGGGTGGAGAGGTGACCCTCCTGAAGAAAACAAGTTCCTTAATACTGCCTGCCCGAATGCCGCGTCCGACCTGGAGCTGGCATCCAAACAGTAGTGCTTACAAAAAGTCGAGTGAGTGGCCCACGTGGCCGCCCTGCTGATGACCTGTCACGGGATGGGTCTCTGGAATGCGACCACTTGTGGCTCTGATGGTGTGAGCATGCAGGTTTTTCTGGAAGAGGCTAGTGCTGCCCCTCGTAGGCCTCCTTAATGGCTGCTACCATCCATCTTGCTGCGAGGCCTTGGAAGCCTGATATCCGGGCCTTGACCCACTAAAGGTGATAAGTAGAGCCTCAGATTTGCGGAAGCTCTTGGTCCTGTCCAGATAAAACTTTGGCGCTCTCCTAACATCTAAACAGTGCAGAACCCTCTGAGCATCGTCCTTGGGGTCTGCAAAGAAAGTCGCGAGTACTAGCTCCTCATTTAGGTGGAACGCCGATAATACCTTAGGAAGGAACACGGGATGCATTCTGGGACAACCTTTTCTCTGTGAAAGGTAGTGTATGGTTCAGAAGCCACTGGAGCTTGAATCTCGCTGACAACGTGCAGACATAAGACCCACCAACCAAAAGGGCTGTCTTCATGGTGACCAGCCTGATGTCCACGCACGGCACAGGCTCAAAAGGTTTAAGCATCAAGGCGCCCTACTCTATATTGAGGTCCCACATGGGGTGTGGCTTCTTGATGGGTGGGCAGAGCCAGTGAGTCCCGTCAAATGTCTTAACCACTGGATTGGCGAATGAGAAAACCTCCTTTGAATTCCGGTAGGATCTGATGGCCGCCAGATAGGTGCAGCATGTCTCTATCTGCACCACAGAGCGTGCTAGGTGTGCAAAGAAGGATAGCACATAGTCCAGTAGCAAGTGAGAGGATCTAACTCACTGGACTCAGCCCAGTGGCAAAATCCTAGACCACTTGCGTTTGTACTGGCTCCTAGTGGCATCGCTCCTAGCACCCTGAAAATTGTCTATATTAGCCTGCGAGAGGCGCATATGCTTCAGTGTGACCTGTTCAGGAACCACGCTGCGAGGGCTAACTTCTGCAGGGCGGGGTGTATGACCGTGCCCCCCTGCTGTGACAGTAGATGAGCTGGGCCAGTGGAAGGCGCACCGGAGGTTGGTCCGACAGGCTGAGTAGTTTCGAGAACCATGGACTCGCCAGCCACAACGGAACTATCAGAATGATTCGGAGGGACATGACTCTTACCTTACAGATCATCCTGTGTTCCAGTGGAGTGGGAAGGAAGGCATAGGCGTTCAAGCTGTTCCACTGAATCTAATGGATCGCCCAGTGAGCCTAGACACTGTCCCTGCCAGGATGCAAACTGAGGGCACTTCCTGTTGAACTAGGTGGCAAAGAGGTCCACCTGAGGAGGACGCCATCTGTTGAAAATCTGCTGACGGACCAGTTTGTTCAACTGCCATTCGTAATTGTATGCCCCCAGTCTGCTGAGCCTGTCCGCCTCCAGGTTCGACTCCCCCGGGAGGTGAAACACCATCAGGTGAATGTTGTTTGTCAGGGCCCATTCCCAGATGCTGACCGGATGATGTCGCCTAGCAACGAGCTGTAGCAACGAGACGTGAGGAGAGCGAGCAAATGTGTGCTTGGATACAGACCCGAAGAACACTGGAAGGGAAGGTAAGGAACAAGTTACTTACCTGTAACTGTTGTTCTCCAGCATGGGTCTGGCATGGATTCACATGCTCATGAATATTCCCCGTCGTCAGGCTGGGAATCCTCGGTAAAGAAAAAAATCAGTATCAGTTTAGTTTCTGATCTGTCTTTCTTAGTAATAACTCTGGGTCATACTGCCCCCAGCCAATGACTGCCCTCTCCGTAAACCCCGCCTTTGGCAGCCATCCTCAGATTTGGTAGCACGCCAAGTGGCAGTATGACCAAGTGAAGAGCCGCAGAGGGGTAGGTGGGAGGGTTAGCATGTGAATCCATGCCAGACCCATGCTGGAGAACAACAGTTACAGGTAAGTAACTTGTTCCTTCTCCAGCATGGGGTCTGGCATGGATTAACATGCTCATGAATAAAAGAATACATAGCAGTATACACATGCACAACCACGGGAGGTGGCCAAGGCTCAACATTAAGCATTACATACAAACTCAAGATCAAGCAATTCTTACCTCCACACCAGGCTCACCTTAGGCGAACAGGTTGCGCAGCACTGCTTGGCCGACCCTGGACTCCTCCCTGGAGTCCCGATCGACGCAGTAGAATCTTGTGAAGGTGTGCGTCGACCTCCACGTAGCAGCCCTGCAAATGTCCAGCAGGAGCACACCAGACAGGAACGCCGTGGTAGCAGCGATCGTTCTGGTCGAATGGGCTCTCGGACAGCCGGGCAGCGGTCGGTTTGCCAACCGGTGACAGTGCATGATGCAGCCGGAGAGCCATCTGGAAATGGAAGTCTTCGAGAGAGCCTTCCCTTGATTCACAGACCCAAAGTTCACAAACAGTTGTGACGTCTTCCAAAAACTCTTTGTGCGGTCCACGTAGAACTTCAGCGCGCTAGCTACATCCAGCGAGTGCAAAGTCCTCTCGGCCGGCGTCGAAGGCGACGGGAAGAAAACTGGTAACACCAAGGGCTCTTTGAGGTGGAAGTCCGACGGTACCTTGGGCATGAAGGAGGGGTGCGTCCTCAGCACCACCCTTGTGTCATGAAAAGTCAAGTATGGAGGCTTGCAAGATAGGGCCTCTCTCCCACTCGCCGTGCGGAGGTGATGGCCACGAGGAATGCTGTCTTCCATGACAGGAACTTCAAAGGCGCCGAATGCATAGGCTCGAATGGGGCCCCCCCATGAGCCTGGTCAGTACCACATTAAGCTCCCACCCCGGGGCAGGAGCCTTCACCGACGGGAATGATCGGAATAGTCCCTTCATAAATTCCTTCACCAGGCGATGAGACCACAAGGACGCCCGTCCCGTAGTCCTGGTATATCGGGATATGGCAGCCAGATGTATTTTGATGGAGGCGTGAGCCAGTCCAGCTTTGGCCAGCGACAATTGAGGGGCTGTAATCCGCAGAGGGTTAATCTTCTGTGCGCGGCACCAGACATAGAACTTCTTCCATTTATGACCGTAACACTTGAGAGTTGAGGACGCCCTGGCCTTTGCAAGAACCTCTCTGCAATCAGCCGGTATATCGTACCCTCCAAACTCTAGTGCTGCAGGAGCCAGGCCTGCAAGTTCAGCGTCTGTGGGTCGTGATTGAGAATGGCGCCTCCTTCTCTGGAGAGAAGATCCGTGTCCGCCGGCAGCTTGACTGGTGGGGACGTTGACAAGTCGAGAAGGTCTGGGAACCAGATCTGCCTCGGCCATGCCGGTGCTATGAGGATCATCCTGCTCCTGGACTTCTTGAGCTGGTTGATGAGGCGGAGCAGCAGCGGCAACGGAGGGAACGCGTATAGAAACAGGCCGTCCCAGGGGAACGAGAAAGCATCGCCCATGCTCCTCGGTTGTGGGAACCTGCTGGCGAACCTCTGGCACTTGGAGTTTGTTGCCGTCATGAACAGGTCGATCTGGGGTTTGCCCCATCATTGGAAGAGTCGATCCACTTGATCCTGGCGCAGTTCCCACTCGTGGCACGAGCGCAGCTCCCTACTGAGTGAGTCGGCGATGGTGTTTTTTATTCCTGCCAAGTGGAAGGGAACCAGAAACATCCCCTGTGCGATGGCCCAGTGCCACAGATCCTGGGCCTCCTTGGATAGGGCTGGGGATCTGGTGCCCCCTTGCTTCCGTATGTAGAACATCGTGGTGGTGTTGTCGGTGAAGATCCTCAACATCTTGTCCTTGAGGGACGGAAGGAACGACCCGAGAGCCCAGAACAGCTCGGAGCTCCAGAATGTTGATGTGGAGAGACCTCTCCTCCGGGAGCCAAAGGCCTCTTGCGTGGAGATCTCCGGTGTGGGCCCCCCAACCCTCCAGAGAGGCGTCCGTTGTCACCGTCTCCTGAAACACCGGGGTTTGAAAGTCCGTGCCTGTAGTGAAGCGAGCACGGGTGCCCCACCATAGGCTCGCCCGACGGAACTCCTCGTCGAGAAGGATCCTGTCCTCGAAACAGCCCGTCACCTGAAACCAGCGGGCGTCGAGGAACTCCTGTAGCGGACGCATCCGAAGTCTGCAAAGGGGTACAACATAGATGCATGAGGACAGCATCCCGAGAAGGGACTTGATGGACCTCACCCTGGCCACGTCCGTGGCTAACAGGCGCCGCACCTTGCCCAGGATGGTCTTGGTCCTCTCCTCTGAAGGGGAGGCCAATTGCCCCACTGTATCGAGCTTCACTCCCAGAAACAGTGCTACTTGCGATGGAACCAGGTGAGATTTGGGGTAGTTGATGGGGAACCCCAGCTCCTTGAGCAACCGGACGGTCCTCGCCGTGTGTTCGATGCCGAGTTCCCTTGTCCTTGCCTGGATTAGCCAGTCATCCAGGTAGGGGTAGACGTGGATCCCCTGCAGGCGCAGCTGCGCCGCCACTGGTGCCAGGCACTTGGTGAAAACCCTGGGTGCCGACTTTAATCCGAACGGTATTGGCGTCCCTTGTTTAACCGACGCAGGTACAGGATGGGGCACCAACCGCCTGTCTTCTTTCTGACGATGAAGTACCTTGAGTACACTCCGGAACCCCGGAGCCTTCTGGGGACGAGCTTGATGGCACCTTTCCTGAGCATCGCTCTTACGTCCAACAGCAGTTGAGGGACGTGATTCTCCTTCCTGACCACAGGAGGAATGTGAGGGCACTTCTTTTGGAAACGAAGTGCCCGTTAGCCAGGGTGTCCAACACCCAACGGTCGGTGGAGATGGACTCCCACACGCTGACGAACTTCGTCAGCTGGCCTCCCACTGGGGTGCTTCGGTGGGGGCCCGACAACACGGCCGAGTCAGTCTTGCTTGGAGGCGGCCTTGCTGCCTTGGCGACGACGGCGGGATCCCCTTGCTTGCCGCGACCTCTGTAGGCCTCCTGGGAAGAGGAGGAGCCACCGCTGGATCCTTTGGCGGCACCCTGTCTGCCTCTGGAGCTCCGAAAGGGCCGTCGCTGTTGAAGCACCCCTAGGGCCCGGGCCGTCTCCGATTCGGTCTTGATGGCCTGTAGAGACTCATCCACTGCCTTACCAAAAAGGTTGTTGCCATCGAACGGCATGTCCAACACTCTGGTCTGGACGTCCTGGCGAAAGTCTGTCACCTTGAGCCATCCTCGTCGTCAGAGGCAAACTGTTGCCCAGTTGGCAAAATCCTGTATCGGCAATGTCAGTTGCCACCGTTATGGCGTGATCCAACGCCACCTCGCCTTCCTGCAGAATTTCTAGGGCCTCCGCCCTCTTGTCAGGTAGGAAGTCTAGCAGAGGAGCTATCTTGAACCAAAGCTCACTGTCGTAGCGGGCCACGATCGCTAAGGCATTGACCGCCTTAATCGTCGTCGCCGCCGCCAAGATGATTCGTCGTCCCATAGAGTCCAACTTCTTGCCCTCGCTGTCCGGCGGGGAAGTGGAAGTTGAAGCCACCGCACCCGCTGCCTTCTTCTTAGCCGATGCCGAGACGACACGACAGAGTCCGGTGTGGGCTGGGCCCTAAGGCACAAGGGGGTGGAATCGGGGACTCGGTACTTTTTCTCATACCTGTCCCTCTTGGCGGGTGTCGTGGAAAGGGTTCTTTATGACAGCAAGCCCCTCGTCCCAGATGTCGTCGAGCAAAGGCACCGCGAGGACCGTCTTCCATGTTCTTCAGGGCACAGCTGGAACAGCTCGGATGCCCTGGTTATCATGGCGTGGAAAGATTTCGTCGGCTGCCCGCCGGGGGAGGGGAGGGGGGTTGGCTGATGACAGGATGTCCGCCGTGTCATCGTCCGACACCGTCGCCATATCCTCTATAGGGTCTGGCTAGGGGTATGAGGGATCCACAGGTCTCGCCGGCACGAAGGGCGGAGCGGGGTGGACTCTCCTCCGCTTGTTCGGAGGGCTTCCCGATGGGCCTGGTTCTGGATCCTCCATCGGGGTCCGTGGTAATCTCGTCCTTATCTTGGTACATAAGGATTGGATTGCCAACAAAATGGCTGCCGAGCTATCCTGGGGCTCGGTTAATGGCTGCGACGGACGTGATGGCCGCTCCACTGGGCCCTCTTCGTCGCCATTGTCGCTATCTTCGATCACGTCAGCAGGGACCGCCCCCTGGGATCGAACCTTCTCAAACCTCTCGTTGAGGCCTATGAACCGCTCGTTGAGGCCTATGGACCTCTCGTTGAGGCCCTTCTCGGTTTCCACCAGCTCCTCCTCAGAGGTTGATTCCGAGTCTGTAATGGCCACTGCCCCCCCCTCTTTTACCGCCAGGGACTTCACGGGGGCCTCAACGCTGGGCTGGAAAGAGGATTCCCTCCGCGGTGGCAGGGATACTCTGGGCCCAGAGGCTATTTCCACTGACGTAGTCTCAACCGGCTTCGCCAGGGTCGCAGCGACCAATTCGATAGAGGCCTTTGCCGGCTGGATCAAAGCGCTCACCACCTTAGGTGCGTCCTGGGCCTTCGCCTTGGGGGGAGGGTCAGCGCCTCGCTCCCCCTTCGAGATCAACCGGGTCCGCTCCAGCGCCTTACCCGGGTTCTCGGACCTCCTCTTCCCCGAACCAGATCGCTGGCTCGTGGTCCAACGTGCCGGGGAAGTAGCGCCCTGCCTGGCAGCCGAAGAGCCCGACCTTTCGGCGCTCACGGTGCCCGACCTTTCGGCGCTCACGGTGCCCGCAGACTCCCTTTGCTTGGCCTTCTGTTGGGCCCCCGTCGCCGGGGCGCCCTCACAGGACTTAGAAGCCTGCTCAGACTTTTTCTTCGCCTTCTCACCTGCTGTGCCCTTCTCCAGCCAGGCGGCGAGGCGGGAACGACAATCTTGTTTGGTCCATTCCGAAAGGTTCTTGCAGAACGCACAGTCCTTTTCCACGTGCGTCTTGTCCTCATGAAGGCAGTACAGACATCGCGAGTGCTCGTCCTCCTTGAAAACGTTTTGCAATCTGCATCCAGGGCAGCACCTGAACAGCTTGGATCCGGGCGTCGAGCTTCCCTTGTCCTGGGCCATGTCCGTTGAGGTAGGCTGCAGATCTTCCGGAATCCTCCAAGAAGTGTAAACTCGACGAAAACCTCACGCTTGAGGGGCGTAGAAGAATTCCGAAACAGGTCCCCATTGTCGGAAGTAGAAACGGTGGAGCTTGAGGCTCGATTAAACCGAAAAAATGAGAAAATCTCCGAAAAAGCGTGAAAACGAAGCAAAAAAATCGAGAGCTAAAGCACGAGGACTCCCAACACTTGAGCGTGCGGTAAAAATCTGAGGATGGCTGCCAGAGGCGGGGCTTAAGGAGAGGGCTGTTGTTGGCTGGGGGCAGTATGACCCAGAGATCAGTGATTGGTTACTACTAAGAAAGACAGATCAGAAACAAAACTGATACTGATTTTTTCTTTACCGAGGATTCCCAGCCTGACGGGGAATATTCACGAGCATGTGAATCCATGACAGACCCCATGCTGGAGAAGTCCTGCATAAACCAAAAGTCTGAATTAATACATCCATCGGAAGAATTTGTAGACCTGCATTATGTCCACACATACGATCAAACAATTAACACTTGGACACTTTCCTCGTAGGGTGAATTACACCCATTTTGAACACTTTCAGCAGGTCTGAGCTTCACAACGCATCTAGATCCTTGACAACCATATCAGAAGTGGGCGAGCACGACATCACCACTTGAAGTATAGGTACCAATAATTGCACAATTTAGAAAATAGAGGGAACGGAGAGTATGAACTGCCGCACGGCACAACGACAACTTGGAAACTAGATTCATTACAACTAACGAAATCCTGTGTACACAGACACGGTGTGCCGAACCTCTCTAAACAAAGGCATATTTGCTGCTGATTTCTTGTCAAGAAGATGACACCCATTGCTTTTATTCTATTAATGAAACTAGAAACTAGGTGAGTCGATGTCACCTACATTAAAATCAATGAGACATGCTGCAAAGTTTAACATATTTCGGCCTCGACGTGGGACCCAGCGCTGATTTCTAGCGACTGGTCCCACAGGAGACCGACCCAGCTGTCCTACCTCTACACTTAAGGCTTTAAAATTTCACCCACAGAACTGGCGAATGAATTTTTCAATACATGTGAAGTACATCACAACCCGTGGTAACACATTCTAAAGTCAGTGACAGAGGATAATGGATTGTTTATTGACTTATACCGCGCATCCAACCCGGTGGTATCTGGGCGCATTACACGTGAGTTACAAGTTTTGTAGGTTACATGCAAGTTAGAAGTTACACAGGAATACACAAGGGAATAGTACATTACATGCATTAATTATATACAACAGGATGCAATGATACAATAAGTAGTCATATACATGAGAATATCACAGGGAGCGAACTGTATGATGCATAAAGCGGGTACAATAACCAGTTAAAATATCAGAGGATAATGTCTTCAGATGCTGATGCATACGTAGATGTCCTAAAGGATATCATAGGTCCTTAGTCGATAGCCAGATTTTGGTATTTTTCCTAAAGCTAAGGTAATGCTGGTGTGCTCCCTAGCTGGGCTGTCAAGACAGCAAAGCTGCTACTGCCTGCTTTTTTCAGTTTAAATCTGGGCACTGAAAGACAGAACGAGTTGGCGGTCTTCGTGGGACGAGTTGAGGATTTTTTGACAATTCTGTCCCTTAAATATTGAGGGGCAGAGTTATTTAGGCATTTGTGTGTGAGAGACTGTTTTGAACTGAATTCTCGCCTTGATGGAGAGCCAGTTCTTTCGCCTAGTCTCTGAAATGTGTCGTCTCCTAGGAATACTTAAGGCTGTTCTAAGTGCATTATTTTGAAGTATTTGGAGTTTATTGACAATATATTTGCTTGCATCTAAGTAAAGGGCATTGCAATAATCACGTTTTGACAGAATTAAAGCTCTCGCTAATGTGATGTAGCTCTCTATGGAAAGGAAAGGTTTAAAGGCCTGGATCATTTTACAACTATAGGCTGTTTCGGAGGCAGTGGAATTAACTTGCTACCTAGATTAAGAGCCGAGTCTATGTAGAAACGTAGAGTCTTTACCTCCTTTGCCACTTTAATGTCAATAGCATTGATGTTGAAAGAGATGTATTTATTGCTGAGTTTGTTAGGGTCGGCCGGAGCTCCTAGGATGAGGAGCTCTGTCTTGTCATCATTCCGGGACAGGCCGTGGGCGGCCATCCACGCCTGAATGATTAGACAGATTTTATTCACTATGGCCAGGTCCGTGTCATAAGCTCCACTGAATGGTATGAGGATCAGGGTGTCATCTGCATAATTTGTGTAGGTGACACCCAGATGGTCAAGGTCATCTAACAGTGGCTTAGACATTGTACATCGTAGGTGATACGCAGGAGCCTTGAGGTACTCCGCATGTTATTGGCGAAGGGTCTGCTGAGGCCGAAGGAGAGAAAACTCTCCCCGGTCTGTTACTCAGAAATGATTGAATCCATGCTGTGGCTTCCTGAGAGCAATGGGCCACAGTGGGCAGGTGTTTACAAAGCACATTGTGATCCACCAAATTGAACGCAGCAGATAAGTCTAATAAGAGAAAGAGAGCCAATTTCTTATCTTTAAGCTCGTTGATTTGGTTGTTAAGATCTATCAGAGCCGTTTCGGTGCCATGTTGTGGTTGAAAAACAGATTGCCGAAGCCCTAAGCGGTTGTTGGTCTCCAAATACACTTGGATCTGGAGGTAAGCTGCTTTGTCTAATATCTTGAGTAAAAATCGTACTGTTGTAATCAGCCTGTAGTTTGTTGGGATTGTCGGGTCTAAGGAGGATTTTTTTAAAAAAGTGGTAAGACCCATGCATCCTCAGGGTTAGTTGGGACGCTGCCTGTTAGGAATGTGGCATTGATTAGTTTGGTGATGAATGGAGCCAGGTCTCTGGCCGCTTCTTTGATTATTTTAGCTGGGCAGATATCTCCATGGCATCTAGATGGTTTGAGTGAAGCAATTATATTTTTCACCTCACGGATAGAGACTTGGGAAACTTTGAAGCGCTCAGGGGGTTTAGGTGTAGTATCTTGGGCTTTGAGATCGGTGCCTATTTTAGGAAGGTTCTGCCTTTTATCAGATATTTTGTTTTGGAGAAGGACAATTTTGTTGGACAGTGCATTTTGGATATTGGTGCACCAAGCTTTGTCCTTGGTACACGTGTCCACCGGGGGCATAGGAGCTCCCATTTCTCTTAGGAAAACAAAGAGTTCCTTGGTACTAGAACTAGCTTTATTGATCCTGTCATTGTAAGTCTCAAGTTTGGTTAGTACTGCTTCATATTTTGCTGACATTTTCAACAGGTTGCTTTTGTTCTCCTTGGTAGGGAGATTTTTCCACATGGCTTCCACTTTCCTTTTTTCTGTTCGCAGGGCTTTTAATTGGGGTGTAAAGCTTGTGTGATAGTAGCATTGTATAGATCTACTAGCATGGCTGGGTCAGAGGTATCTAGCATGGAATTTAATATAGGGAGCACATGTGGCAGTAGCCTGCCTGCTGAGATGTTCCATGTATTCCTAGTGAGGAGTGGCAAGGCTAGTAAGTTAGTCCTGATGGGAGGTATGCTTGCTAGTATAGCCTTTATTGTGGGTAGCCTGATTAGCTCTTTGTGTTAGGCCTAGTTCAGTGAGGGTGTTTGACAATGCCAATGCGTGTTGGTCATTGACGTCATGGAGACCAAGGTTGAAGTCTCCTAGTACTAGTATTTGCGAGGTAGGTTTAGAGTTGGCAAAAAGTATTGTTGTAATGTCTTCCTCAAAGGATCCGATGGGACAAGGAGGTCCATAAATTAGATGAGCCGTAAGAGTACGTGAATTAGTGAGAGGTAGTTTAACAGTTCACAAGACAGGACATGCAGTGATGAAGATACTCTTAGACCTAGCCTAGTCTTCGCAATGAAGGCAATGCCCCCCTACCTCTAGAGGTTTCCCAATTTGCTCTCAGGATGGTGTAGTTGTCCGGTATAGCAAGTAGAAGAGAAGGACTTGCTGCAGCGTGTAGCCACGTCTCAGTTATTGCAAGGAAGTCTAATTGTTGGGTGATGATCAGATCCGCTATGTCTATAGCATGCGCTACCATAGATCTCGCATTGACTGGTGCTCCAAACGGTGTTAGAGGTTTGGGGCTAGCGATTCTTTGACAAATTCTGTTATTGTTCGAGTATTTAACTTTGCATGTAGGGTTTTGGAAGAAGTAGAAGGACAGAGTTCGGTTTGGTCGCTGGTCGGTAGTGAATAGGTTCTGTTGAGTCTAGTGCCATGTCTGCCATTTTTAACTGCGGTGGAGCATGGTTTGATGGTTACTGGTTTGGTGATAAAGCGTTTAATCCATTGGATTGGAGTTAGGGTATTGTCAGATCCTGTAGGGGTGACGTAATCTGTATTGGGGTATGGAGTTGCCAAAAATAGGTCTGATTTTTAATGCATGGGGCTGTGCTTAAGGGGTGGCAAGAATTTAGTAGGTATATTCCAGGATAGTGGATGGATAGGAGTATTGATAGTTGTAGACTGAATCTTTATTTACAGAGTCTAAGGCTATAGCATAGTGCCTGGCATTCAATAATGCAAGCAGCAGTTTAGCAAAGAGGTAGGTGATGGCATGCATGGTATGGGAGAAGGGCCAGATGGCTATGGGCGAATGGTATCAGGGTGAGTGGGTGCTGACCAAGGAAGACTAGGGTCATCTGTAAAATTAGGTCTCAGGCGATCACATTTGCTAAGAGTAGGTACACAGTAGTGGCTCGGGAATCAAACATAGCCTAGGGCCAGATGCTGTATTTTATCAACGCAGTAAGTCACAGGCTAGGAGGTGCAAGTAGGCAATTGTGGCGGTGCGCCTTCTAAGGCTTCAATTATGCACCTTCTGAAACTTTAATTATACAGTACTAAGCAACTTGGCCATCCGATACTGTGGGCACAAAGCAATTTAGGCATCAGATAACAGTGGGCACAGGCTAGGCGTTCCTACTAAGCAATTCTGGCTGTACGCCTTCTAAGGCTTCAATTAGGTCGAACAGTTTGATCAGCCAGGTGTAACTGACATCGAGATTAGACTCAATGAGGGCAAGAGCATGTTTTGGGGACTGTTCAGGATTTCAACCTGGAGACTTCCCTCATCAGTTTGCCACACAGAAAAGTCTTCAGTATTCATGATTTCAGGTAATTTCCTTGGCACGAGAAATGGCCCTTTTACCACACTCACCAGGAACAATCTGGTTGTTCACATATATTTTTAAAAGGCGCATGCCGCGATTATCAGGAAAATGTGTCATCTGCCTTGCAAATGAAAGGAATATATCTGTTTTATTTGTTTTCTTTGTTTGGCAGAAATAATAAAAAATAGATTTCTTTTCAATCTTTAATAAAAACAGTGTGTTGTCCCCAAGAAATAGTACTGTTTAGTTTGTGTGTTGTTGTTTCCTGAGAGACACAAGGCTAAACAGGACTGCTGTCAGATATTTCTAGGCAGAGTTGTAGTTTTTTCAAGAATGCTGCCCCATGTGTTCCACAGTTTGCTTTCCCTTTTCCTGTGTAGCCTGTGGTTCACTCTGACTCCTTCCTAGGTTTGTTTGGAAGGACCTCTATACGTTTTTTCAGCATATCATTGGTAAATTTTTACTGAAAAGACCGGAAAAAGCCTACCGGTTTCAGTGGACAAAAGAAACTAAGCCACTTTCTTCAGTGTTTCACTGCAGCACATTACTGTGTGTTGCTTATGTTTTGGCAAGGTAGCCCTGTAGAGGGGAGATAAAAAGGGGGCGGGGGGAGATGCATAACATAATTAGCTCTCTATATCTCAAGGATTACTAGTAAATAATGGCAATCCCAACGGGAGAAGTGGTGAATTGCTTACCCCGCTTGTTTGATGAGATATTCAGACAATAGTTCTTGAAGCGGAGTGGTTTGAGTTTCTTCTTTGGATGCCTTCATTGGTGGCATTCCATGATACCTACAATGATTATGAATGCATTACTAGAGTATCCTACTAATTATTGCTTATACATTTTATCCAGTGTTTCTTCATTACAGATTTACTCGAGGCACACTCAGGATTAGGGGTCTCTCAATACTCGGCTGTAGATACATTTGTGTGAAAAGTGTAACACGCGAGACAGCTTTCTCTCTTAGCCTGCATGGTTGTGTCTGGATGCCAGCTATGACGCCCAGTAGCATCAAGGGTCCTTATGCACTAAAGGTCAGTGCGCAATCGCTTACCTTGTGTCTCGCTGATCGTCTCACTGGATCTCTGGTCCGGAGCGTACCGCAATATATTTCGCGTCCGCTGCGTCTAGTAGGATGAAGTTTGCTCAACATGGGCTAGTGCGCATGCGCAATAGCGGGACGTGTGCTACGTGTGCCCATGGGCAGGAGCAAAAAGCTCGCTCAACAAGCGCATATACAATGGTGAAACACTCGTTTTATGAGGGTGCGCGCCTGGTATTTGGACAGGATGTATGCTGTACCATATCAGAGATTCTTGTACCACCTAGCAGATACTGCAAACAATATTTGGAAAACATATTGAAAAACGTGTGTGTTGTTGACAGTCCGTGAATATGCATGAATCAGTTCTTACCTTTAGGCTATTAATTATCACTTAGGTTAGGTTTTCAGAACAATTGAATTCTGGTATCCTGGCAGGACTGCATCAGCATTCATCACAGTTTTTATAATTTTTACAGTCCTGCTAAAGTGTTTGATGCAATAATATCCAGGTGTGTGAATAATATGTCATTAACCAGAGGTACTGTTCCTTCATTGCTCAATGGCTATACTTCCCACATTCTTTCCTTGTGAGGATTGCTTACTGTGGTTAGTTGCAGTGGTCAAGTGTCTGCATTTATATCAGCTGCTGGAGGGCGGTACCTGCACCTAACCCCTCCACATAAGACTGATGGCTGATGCTGTTGGTGTTATCTATGTTCCTTGGCCATCCCTTTGGGTGATGGATCTTAGAGGGTGGCTAGTGTTTGCCAACTAGTTGGTTCATTTAGGCCAGTGATGTCCAACTTCAGTCTGAAGATCCACAGCCGTTCTCTTCTGAAAAGGAGGTTGTGCATGTTTCCCCCTCTTTTGGGTATAGCCATTTGTTCAATGATAGTCCAGGTTAGGTTGTTTGGTCCATGTTTTTTGGCTATACAGTGTTCAACCATAGGGGCGGTCAGATTTTTTGTTTGAATGCATGACCTATGTTCCGCCATCCTTGTTTTAATGGATTGTATGGTCATGCCCACATATTGTTTCTGCCAAGGGCACATAATCTGGTAGATCACGTTGTTACTGTTACAATTTGTGAATGTTCTTTGTGTCCATGGGTAGTGCCACCTGATGTCAATAGTTACTGATCTTCTGGAGGTTGCACATCCACTACATCCACCACATGGTGTGTGTTCCGTCGGTGGTGTCTGGTTCCAGAGGGTGTTGGGCCTCTGTTCTGCTTCTTTGTACGTCTGGATCAAAGAGTCACGCAAATTGCATCTTCTTTTCATGGCAAACCTTTGTGTTGCCAAGGTGGCATTCCTCACATTCAAAATAGGCCAGAGTTTTAGGACCTCTCTTTTGATTTGGTTGGCCAGTGGCGAGTAGCTGAATACTGCTGTTATTTTTCCCTCTGTTTTGTCAAGTTTAGCATGGTTTTCGAACGTGATTTCTCATGGGATATTCCTTGCTCTCTTACGTGATCGTCTGACTAGACGTTTGGGATTCCCACGTGTCTAGAGCTCAATGATGTTTGTTTTGCTTGTTGCTCATAGTCTACTACATTCGAGCAGTTTCTTCTGTAGCGAAGAAACTGGCCAAAAGGCAGGTTATTCCATAGGCTCGCTGGATGATAACTGTCGAAGGTCAGGAGTGAGTTCCTGTCTGTAGGCTTATTGAATACAGTTGTTGTGATCAATTCATTTTTTATTTTGAGATTGAGGACCAGAAAATGGATCGATACCCGGCTGTGTGTTTCTATAAAGTTGAGGTAGGTTTTTTGCTCATTTAACCATATCATGAAGGGTGCCAGGTCTTCTTCATTGCCCTTGAATATCATCAGTATATCGTCTATGTATCTTGACCATAGTTCGATTTTTTCCGTCCATGGGTTGTTTTCACAGTAGATTTTCTTTCTCTCAAATCCAGCGACAAAGATTGACCAGGCATGGCGCAAAAGTTGCGCCCATCGCTGTGCCAGAGGTTTGTTCGTAGAAGGTATCTTCATACAAAAAATTATCTTTTGCATTATCAATGTGATAGCCATTTTGATGGGCGGTTCTGTCTGTCTTAGTACTTGTTCCACTACTTTCAATGTTGCTAGCTGTGGTACCCTTGTATATAAGGACTCAATGTCCAGGGTTACTAAAAGATCATGTCCCGAGTTGAAGGAGCGGTTTTTCACTAGGTTGAGGACCCCAGTAGTGTCTTTTAGATACGATTTCATTTTTGCCACTTCTGGTTTTAGAAAGAAGTCAACGAACTGTGACAGGGGTTCCAAAATGGACCCTATTCCTGAGACAATTGGTCTTCCATGGGGTGGTGGTTTGCCATTGTGCACCTTTGGTAAAGATAAGAATGCTGTTTTTTGGAGTTTTGGAGTTGAGAAAGTCGTATTCCTTTGCGCTAATAAGTTCTTCGGCAATGGATTCCTCCAATATTGGTTGGATCATTCTGCGTATTTCCTCAGTTGGATTACTTCCCAGTTGTCTAACTTTTGTGGTAGTTTAGTAGATCCATAACCATCTTCTTGTAATCTGCGGAGTCCATGATTACCGTCGCACTACCTTTGTCTACAGGTTTTATTGTAATCAGAGCATTCTCAGTGAGTGATTTGAGTGCTATTTTATCACGTTTTGAAAAGTTCTTGTATCTCTACGGGGTGTGTTTTTCTAGTTCTTCCAGATGTTTGATCAGGGCTTTCTCAAATGTTATTGACTCAGGGGTTATACCGTTTGGAGGTGGATCATATGTCCATGTGTTTAAGATTCGCTGCACATTTTTCCTCAACAGTGTTAATGTTCCAAAAAATAGTTTTAAGCGTATCTTTCTGACCAGCTGTGCTATCTCTATCCTTGTTTGGAATGCGTCAGGCGCAAATGGCCATCCCTTTTGTATAAACACTTGTGTATAGGCGCGTTACAAATGCCATCATTTTCCAGAAGATTGGTTTCATCGTGGGTCAGGATATGTTTGGATAAATTCATCACCCGTGTGTTCTTTGAGATCAGTGTCTCGTTTCCATCTCCGATCTCTCCACTCAGTTGTATCTGTCATCCCTTATCTATTCATAATGGTGGTGCTGTCCGTACCTGTCCTCGGCCTTTGCTCCGTGACACTCGAGGAGACTGGTTCTGCCAGTTGGCTTGCGCCTGCCATTGTCCTCTGCCTTTGTTTTTGGTCTTTCTGAGCCTCTTTGAAAAAAAGGTTGGTTGGCAAAGGTTACATTTTTGTTAAATGTGTTATTTAATGAGCCATTTGAGCTGGCTGTGCTTGAGCCGCTTCCATTGGAGCTCCCAATCGAAAAAGTCCAGTTATTCGGTCTTGGGCGTGTATTCTGAATTCTATTCTTGTTAAATTGGTTGAATTGTTGGCCAGGTATCTGTGTTCTTGCTCTGCTCGGGATAGTAGCTATCTGTTATAGAAGGATAGATTTTTTCTTGGGTAAATGTTGACAAGTCCTTCTTTAGTTTCATTATTTTTCTGTTCAAGTTGAATTCTCCAAATTCCTTCATTGATGTTTCTAAATCTTCTAGACTCTTGTATTTTGCCAGAACGTTATATGATTTCAGAGATTCTCGTTTCTCTTCAATCTCTCTCATTTTTTCGGAGATGATTTTTGCTGTACTGATTATTAGGACCAACCAGTCTCTTGTGCACTCGTTGGAGATATAACTCCAGTCTTTTCTGAATTGTATTTGCTCCAAGAATATACGTGGCTCGATTCTGATAAGGCCTATTGGTACAGCATGGGCCCGGAGATACTCAGTCATTATGGCTCCATGAAGTTCGGTTCGGATGCATCTCAAATAAAGGCAGGCACTTGACCACTGCAACTAACCACAGTAAGCAATCCTCACAAGGAAAGAATGTGGGAAGTATAGCCATTGAGCAATGAAGGAACAGTACCTCTGGTTAATGACATATTATTCACACACCTGGATATTATTGCATCAAACACTTTAGCAGGACTGTAAAAATTATAAAAACTGTGATGAATGCTGATGCAGTCCTGCCAGGATACCAGAATTCAATTGTTCTGAAAACCTAACCTAAGTGATAATTAATAGCCTAAAGGTAAGAACTGATTCATGCATATTCACGGACTGTCAACAACACACATGTTTTTCAATATGTTTTCCAAATATTGTTTGCAATATCTGCCAGGTGGCACAAAAATCTCTGATATGGTACAGCATACATCATGTCCAAATACCAGGCGTGCGCACTCACAAAACAAGTGTTTCACCATCGCACATGCGCTCGTTGAGCAAGCTTTTTGCTCCTGCCCATGGGCACACAGAGCACACGTCCGCTATTGCGCATGCGCACCAGCCCATGTCGACCCAACTGGACGGCATCATACTGGACGGAGCGGATGCAAAATGTACTGCGGTACGCTCTGGACCAGAGATCGAGTGAGACGATCAGCGAGACACAAGGTAAGAGATAGCGCACTGTCCTCTAGTGCATAACAACCCTCGATGCTACTGGGCATCATAGCTGGCATCCAGACAACCATGCAGGCTAAAAGGGAAAGCTGTCTCACGCGTTGCACCCTTCACAACAATTTATCTACACCCGAATATTGAGAGACACCTTGCCTTGAGTGTGCCTCGAGTAAATCTGTAATGAAGAAATACTAGATAAAATGTATAAGCAATAATTAGTAGGATACTCTAGTAATGCATTCATAATCATTGTAGGTATCATGGAATGCCACCAATGAAAGCATCCAAAAAAGATAATCACTAAAACCACACCGCTTCAAGAACTATTGTCTGAATATCTCATCAAACAAGCGGGGTAAGCAATTCGCCACTTCGCCCGTTGGGCTTGCCATTATTTACTGGTAATCCTTGAGATATAGAGAGCTAATTGTGATATGCATCTCTCACCCCGCCCCCTTTTTATCTCCCCTCTACAGGTGGGGTACCTTGCCAAAACATAAGCAACACACAGTAATGTGCTGCAATGAAGCCCTGAATAAAGTGGCGTATTTTCTTTTTGCCACTACAACCGGTAGGCTTTTTCCGGTCTTTTCAGTAAAAATGTACCAATGACATGCTGAACAACCATATAGAGGTCCTTCCAGACAAACCTAGGAAGGAGTCAGAGTGAACAACAGGCTACCCAGGAAAAGGGAAAGCAAACTGTGGAACACATGGGGTAGCATTCTTGAAAAAACTACAACTCTGCCTAGAAATATTTGGCAGCAGTCCTGTTTAGGCGTGTGTCTGTCAGGAAACCACAACACAAACTAAACACTACTATTTCTTGGGGTCAACACCCCGTTTTTATTAAAGATTGAAAAGAATTCAAAGAAATCTATGTTTTATTATTTCTGCCAAACAAAGAAAATGAATAAAACATATAATCCTTTCATTTGCAAGGCAGATGACACATGCCCAGATAATCGCGGCATGCGCCTTTTAAAAATATATGTGAACAATCAGATTGTTCCTGGTGAGTGTGGTAAAAGGGCCATTTCTCATGCCAAGGAAATTACCTGAAATCATGCATACCGAAGACTTTTCTGTGTGAGAAACCCAATGAGTGCAAACATGCGTAGGAGAACAGCGATAGCAGCTAGTCCTAATTTGTTCTAAGCCACGTAGCTAATATAGCACACTTCACCAATATTCGCGCTTTGTGCGGCACGCGTATTACAGTACAGTTCGTATGATATCTGACCCGGAAGGTTAAGGCTGTAGACACAAGTTAGCATTAGATGCCCATAGCTCATGAACGGTACAATTGCAGCACTATAAGAGAGGTACAAGTCATGCGCAGTAGGTGTAGACGCGGGTGGCCCTCAGTACAATGGGACGCAAGGCTATAAGATTTAACGTTGCAGGATGTAGAGCATGAGAAACAAGACACAAACTTGGTACGTTGCAGGTACAAAGGACTAGGAGTCAAACACTCATGAACTGTGAACAGCAAAGCGCAATTGGCAAAACGTTACATGTGTACGAGTTGGAATGCTAGTTACACAGTGTAATCCTGTTCGGTAAGATAACAATTGCAGGAAGTTATTCGTCAAGGCTAGTATAAGCTAGGGATCGGTGCTCACAAACTAGCAATCGTAATATATAAACACATGAGGCATAGTACAAGTTATATTATATATGGCGTAATTGGCACCTTATTGCATGTGATGAGGCTAACCTCATAAATTGATAGATTCAACGCAGTTAACAGTTGTAATGCTGGGCGTGTAAGAACATGATGCAAACTTGCAACAAGTCAGATAACAAGGTGCAATGTCTAGGGCGGCGTTAGCGGTCGGTAGGTCATGCGCAGATGAAGATAGGAGGAGGGAGTTTTTCTTACCCTGCCGTGGGATATGGTGACTGGTTGCAAGTTGTGTGTACAACCTGTGGGGTCCCTCAGACCCGTTGCGGCCCAGACAGGATTTGGCCTTAGGCTATGGGCCTATGGTGAGTGCTGGCTTTCGCCTTGCTGCGCCTCAACGGATCTATGAGGGCGTCGGGAATGTTGCTAGGCAACCAAATGTATGCAAAAAGCTATCAGAGTTGCGGAAGTCATTTTAGGAATCCTGAGGCAAGGTGTTGCTGGGTAGACACAAGTGGGGATGTCGAAGATGATCCGAGGTCTAGCTGCTCTTGCAGCTAGAGCGTGCGATTCGACGGGGAGCAGGATCAGCTGGATGATGGTGGGGCTCCTGCCCTTGTGGAGAGGGGGGGTTCATTGAACTTGAAAAAAACAAGTAATTTGTAATTGAAGTGCTTCCTTGAACAAGGATACCCAATTAGCTTTACTTTTACCTTTAGAATCTAAGAATTGTAACATCCATCCCTATTGAGATATCTGGCTTTTTAAGACTCCAAGAACTGAATTGCTTTGATATCAATACATATGTTCTCTTTAGATGGTCTTTAAACAAAAATACAAATAATGGCCAATTTCAACTATTACCCAAGTGGTATATATGCTTCTAAAGAACAACAGTGCAAAACAACATGCGTTTGATCTGTTACTTTCTACAAATGAGATGTAAAGTACTTGTCAGCTATTGGATTGTTTATACACAAATCAGTAAAAAAGAGAAAATCCTATTTGGAACTTGACCAACTTAATCTTTTGAGTAATATTGTTTGATAATTATATTGTTTAATGTGTGCCCTAAGGTGGCCCTTTGATGGCTTCGAAGGACCTCTGCCCTATTGCATGCTGGTGGAGTGGTCTGTCTGAATGATGATCATTAGGGAGAATTGTCTTATAAGGCTAATTTCCCAAACCTAGTGAGTCCCCCCCCAGCAGCTTTGCTGGATTTTTGGGGCTTGTTTTTTTCTCCTGCTAAGAGTGAGACTCTTTTCCTCCCACTCGTAGGCATGATTTGAGTGTCTTCGACTCTGTGTGCTTATGGGCTATGGGGTTATCTTTCTACTCCATAGGGGATCATCTATTTTTTATGTGTGTGTTACACAGCACCCTCAGTGCAGTAACACATGGGTGTCATAGTGACCCCCAAACATAGACTCCATACCCTGGGACTGACTACTGTCTCCCAGGGCATGTAAAGTCACCATTGACTTTACTAGTCCTAAATTGTGAACAGAACCAGTACAAACCATCATATTGTGGAAGCACTGGAAGGGGTTTATTATATTGCCCCTGGGTCTTTTTTCAAGGGGGCACTGTCCAGTCCCCCCTTGCCGAGTTTCTGGCTGGTGGCAGTAATATTCCACCCAAATATTCTCTATGGGATTTTCCCATTGATTTTAAACGCACCACTTTTTGGTGCAATGTTAAAGATACCGCCGGTTTATTATTTAATATTAAATCCCCGGTTGGGTCTTTTTGCTAGAACTCTTTTCTAAAATGGCGTGTGTCCCCGTCTCTGTAACTCTGACCAAGGTCGAGCCCTTTGTTCCACTATTTTGGCGGGCTTCTCCACAGAAGCCCTCCAAATGGTGCCACTCTGTCTGGGTTCCACAGGAGGGGTGGAGGGGGGAATTGGCACCCTGGACTGCGTTGCCTCGGCAACCCAAGTAGCACTCTACTCTGATAGGCCCAGTGGTGAGCCGCCCGGCTCACCACTTAGCATGTGTGATTGACAGCTAGGCTGTTGAATGGGGGGTTTTCTGCATAAAAGCAGGGCCTTTGGGACTGGAACTTCACAAGTCGCCACAGGACCTAAGAATCCGAAGAGGGAAGAAGCTGAGCCATCTGCAACGACGACACCTCCGGTGAAGCTCTGCTGCAACTACCTCACCACTTTCCCGATGACAAGAGAAGATCTCCTGCTGGACGAGTCTTCTTCCTCTGAGCTGGTGGGACCAACCAGTTTGCCCTTTTTGCCTTCCAAAGAAGTCTCTTGGTCGAATCGCCCGTGCCAAGCACCCTGGCGGCCGGATAGCCAAGCTTCACCACTTTGACCGCAAATAAAAGGTATGCTCCTTTTATTGACGAACTCCGCGGCTGGTTTCATCCCTCTGCAGTGCAACGACTCCATGTTTCCTCCTCGACGAGATCCTCTCTTCCCCTGGTCAAAACAACCAACTGCAACCACTGCCAGAAACAACTGCCACCGCTGGAGCTTTCTCTCTGTTTAAGGTACTGTGCCCTGTCTGGCCTCCCTTTCTTCGGTTTGCCCAAGGTGACCCTTAAATCCTTGGCTTGCCAACTGGGTTGGCCCCAGACCTCCTAACTTTACCTTCTTGAATCGCCCCAACCTCTTTTGAACATTCTGCAAAGACTTTTAGTGCATTTCTAAACCATGTGATCCTGAGCACATTTCGCTTTGCTCCCTTTTAAGTGGGCCTGGCCTATGAACTTTGGTTCTACAGTCTATACTGCCTTTATTCCCTTGCTGAGAACTCCTAAAAGTGTTGGGACCTGTTTTATTTCTATGCTCTGCCTTTTTCTCTCCCTTTAACTGAACTATTGGAGTGCCATCAGGTTATGCGCTCACCTCCGTTTAACAAATCGTGGTATTTTAATTCTGACTTGTCTAATAGTTATTAAGGGAGGTGTGTATACTTTACCTGACTGTGTTTTAACTTGCTTTTGACTTAGAGTGCTAGTATATTGCCTAAAGTGTTTTAAATAAATAATTATATACTTGTTATATAAAGCTCTGGTCAGTGTTTGTTTGCTCTATTTTGTTTTTGGCCCCATTGTGTATACTCTGTATACTGCCCTACTCTTCTTGAGAGAAGTCTGACTGCTCAGCCACAGCTGCCAGGTAAATCTGGGTGGTGCAGACTGCTACCAATTGGGTTTATTGCTTACTCCTGTAGTCTTAATCTTTTTGCAGTGTTCCCCAAGGGAACTGCACAGGATTCTGCCTAACAATGATCACCTTGCCGCTGATGAGCGGTAGGAAGGCCTCGAGAGCCAGACAAATGGCCTTCAGCTCTAGCCAATTGATATGCTATTCCTGTTCCTGCCGAGGCCAAACTCCGTGGACACTGGTTGTCCAGGGAAGCTCCCCAGCCCTCTACGGACGAATCCGTGGTGATGGTAACCTGCGGTGCTGATTGACAGAAGGGCCTGCCTATCCTCAGATTGCAGTCTGTGCTCTACTAGAGTAGGTCCTGGTGTAGGAGGGGAAGAATGCTGACAAGTTCCGCCTGTGAACCCCACTCCTGATTCCTGATTCCATACTACAAAGTGAAGCTGTAATTCCCTCGTCTCGATTTTTGTGTTAGGTACTGCCAGAAAACAAGCCACCATGATACAGGAGGAGGTGCGGTACCACCATGCTTAAGTCACCCATCTGCTGAGACCCGTGGCCCTCTGGATGGCTGGGATCTTGTCCTCAGAGGGGAAAACTCTCTCTGAGCTCGTATCCTAAATGAGGCCGAGGAACGTTAGACTCTGTCAGCTCCAGTTGAGACTTCTTGAGATTGATGGAGAATCCCACGTCATGTAACATGTTCATGAGGGCGGAGAAAGTATGGTGGACCGCCTCGGGATAACTCGTCCTGGCGAGCCCGTCGTCTAGGTATGGCTAGACATGGTGTTGTTTGGGCCCTGAGAAGGGCTACTACTGCATTCCTAAGCAAAGATGGTAAAGACCCTCAGGGCTGAATTGAGACAAAAGGGTAACACATTGTATTGGAAATGGAAGCCCATGATACTGAACCAAAGGAAGGACCGATGGGGCTGCCAAATCGGGACGTGTAAATAAGCGTCCATCAGATCCAGGGAGCACATCTAGTCTCCCCTGCACAGTGTCTCCGCAATAAGCGCTGGGGTAACCATGTTGAACTTTTGAAGTGGAAGGGAAAGGTTCAGAGTGGAAACGTCCAACACAACTCTTAAGCATGCCTGGTTCTTCCCTTGTATGGCGAAAATCATGGAATAGAAGCACATGCCCCGCCTTCGACCGCCTGGCTCTCTATGAGAGGCAGAATTTCTGCCAACAGTGTTGCTGTCCCAATCTGTGGGAGTGGAGGGAGGAGAGTGAGGTACCGGTAGGTGGTATCCTGTGGACACTACTGATAGGATCCAGGGGTCCGCCAACCTTGCGCGGCAATTGTGTGCGTGGAAGGCAAGCCTGCCACCCACTGGAGACATGTGGACCTGGAGGGGAGTATCATGCCTTCTCTCCCTCTGAGGCTGAGGTGGGGGACTGAAAGAAGCCCTTATTACCTTCCTTGTGCTGTTTGCAGCGGTGTTAGATCGGAGATCGGTCAGCCTGCCTGGACCGTCATTCTTGGGAGCCTCGGAACCCGCCAAAGGCCCGACCCTTGTCGGAACGCTGGTGCACCTGACTGTAGGTCTTGGGCGTGGACTTTGTGAGGATGCAGTCTGGGAACTGTTCTTATCCAATTCCTCATCGGTGGTGGAATGGAAGAGGTCGCTACCCACGAATGGAAGGTCCAATATGCGTTCCTGGACATCTGGGTTGAACTTTGTGGCCTGGACTGGAGCCAGGCCGTCGTCCTCAGGTCCGTGGCATTGCTGATGGCCAGCCTGATGTGTCAACATGCGCCACTGTGGACTACATGATATCTTGATCCACCATCTTTGCTTCGGCCATCCCCGCCTTAAAACGTGCCCGACTGTGCACCAGAAGCTCTGTAAGGAAGTCGGCTATTTCCCGCCAAAGCCTCTGGTTAACGGCTGCAAGAATGGCATCCACATTAGACTGACCAAGGTGCAGAGAGGCTTGGGAGTAGACCTTCTTCCCATATGCCTCCAAGATATTCTCCTCCTTGCCTAGCAGAGCCGAGGATGAGGTGGCTGATGACGACAGGCTTCGAGTATATGGAGTGTGGTAGAGGGGGTGCCGACAACAAGAGTGTATCCACCTCCAACTGCCTGTACTTGGCGTCGAGGCAACTGTTGGCGGGCTGCACTTAGTGGGGTTTCACCCATCCCTTCTTGGCCAGGGCGACAACATCCTTCTGAACCGGAATCCCCGTTCTACCCGTGTAGAGTGAGGACTTCGGTCAGGACCCCCGCCTCGGGTTGTTCTTCCTCGGGTTGTGGAAGCCCCAAGTATTCCGCCAAACCTGCAAGTCGATCATGGAAGGCCTTGGCTGATGATGTGTCGGGGTCCTCCTCCTCATCGGTGTCCACTAGGGTGTCCGACTGGTCTGGAGCCGGTGGAGGAGTGCTGGGAGCCGTGGGCTGAGGTGTGGGGACCGGAGATGGAGGCTGCTGTGGAGGCTGTTCTGGAATGGCCTGAGCTGTGAGAGGCAGGGGAGCTGAAATCGAAGGACCCCGGAGTGGGCAGCTGGGGCTGTGCGGGGGCCTGAGGCACCAGATCCATAGGACGAATGACTATGGGTGCTGGTGGCAGGACTGGAGGTAGCATGTCCCAGATAACATCCCGAAGGATACAGCTCATCTGAGGGGACCTCATCAACGTGAGGAACTTCTCAAAAAACCTGTCCTCACAGGCTGGTGGGGTGGCAGGTGGCATTGACAGAGTATCGGCTGACTGCTGAGGCCTGTGCATACTCTGCTTTTCTGGTTGCAGGTAGTATCTGCCCTGCGATGAAGATGGATAAGCTATAGGCCACGTACCTGGTTGACACCAGTCCCACCTGGACACTCCATCTCCAACCTGCTCCCCAAAAGGGGTCGTTGTCTGACGAGCGGCCATCTTGTCCAGCTGCATGCCATGTGCCTGCGTCATGGTTCCCGACTTGCTGGCACCAGCCTCCTCCTGGACACTTCGGGGGTGGTGCTTGAGGCCTACCCTGCACCTCAGGACCAGACCTGGCAAGCTTAGAGCTCTCGGCTGAATCACTGGTAGTGCTGCGCACAGGCACTCCCTCAGACATTTGTCTGGTACTAGGGTGTACCACCTCGGTTGGACACCCAGTAAAAGATCCTTGCGGTCCCTCAGTGCTGCCTCCGGATGCATCTAGTGACCCATCCCTCGGCCTGGCGGCCGATAGCTGGGAAGGAATCCCCCTTGCGGGGTGCGATGGAAAAGACGTTCTGCCTTAGACCATGATCTGTGCTAACAAAGTTCTTCAAGTCCTATGGAGGCGACTTCTCAAAGAGCTCCCTCCACCTTGCTAATCTGTTCTTCAGAGCTTGAGGTGTGAATTCACCTCTCATGCGGTAAACCCCTTCCAGCCATGGTCGGGGCGAAGGCAGCGGAGGCACAGAGCGTGGGAATCGGACGTAGGGAAGAGCCCTTTGCAGGCTGTACACCTGCTGTAGCCCAAGGACATCATGCACCGGGGCAGAGCGTGGCACCAGAGGACCCAGTACCCGGTTAAAGAATAGAAGAAAAGACTAAAAAGACAGAATCTGGGGAAGAGCGTGCGGAATTACATGGGCGACGACAAACCCAGGAGCGCTGGTGAAAGTGGTCTGCTCCCGTCGACGTGGAAAAGAAGACTGAGGAGTGACACCGGTGGGCGGAGTCAGGGAAGTGCATGCTCCCAGGGCTGCACCCCCACGCGCCTCTACATTTAAAAAGGGAAGAACATTTTTTCTAGTGAAAAAGGTTCAGTCTCCCGTCCCTGGGAGGGACGCCCATACAGTATGGAGGAAAGGAGACGAGACGTAAGAGTAAGTAGTGAGCTTGTGGCCCCAAGGGCCGACGTCGGCACAATCTGGTTTACAACTGTAGACGGTAGCAGGGGGACAGGGGCACCATTAAGGGTGAGGGAGGGCAACATGCTCCATGGTTCTTTCCTTTGCCATAAAGTCCATATATAACCCCCCTAAAATGTGGAGAAGACAACTCCTCACCTTCACTCATTCACATAGGGAGAGATGACGGGATGGTGTCAGACAAAGCCTTGTTCCCGTTTTGGATCAGTGGTTTTAGATGCAAAAGGTCCAAAACAGAATTTAATAAACATTTCTTGTCTGCCCTTTCTAGGTGAAGGGCGTCTTCAAGCTTTCTTCAAATTAGGTTACCACATTCCATCTCTTGATATACTCTTGACTGCAAGGAGGTAATGAAGGATTGGATGTAGACAATTTCACAATTGATCATAGCAAGGAGAGTAGCTTGATCTTTGATGTTCTCATGTATTGCTTCATAGAGCTTCAAGAAAAGTGCTAATGAGATCGTAAGGGCTGACATTACATGGGGATATGAATGGTGCGGCATTCAGGTCCGGTATCTTGTCAGCTAACTGCTTTGGAGAGAACACTGGAATGTCAATCAAGGAAGCCGCCCGAGAGCATGACAGATCTTTAAAATTGATAGCTGGGTCGCCGGGCTCAGACGAAAAATAAATTATGCAGCGCTGGAGTCTTTGTGAAGGCTTAGGGACTTTAGTCGAATGATGAGAAATTTGGTCCAGATGCTGCGCCCCGATCTTGGTGATGAAGGTGTTTGTTTCGTCAAGAAGGGGAGGGCCATTCACACCCACCATTGTTTGGTTGTTCACCCATAAATTTGGTGCAAGCCATGGGTGCAACAAACTCTGAATCCGAAGTCTGTTTCAAGGCCATGGAAGCAGCCGTTTAGGCTCCTCCAACTGTAAAGCTGCTGCTGGATTTCGTTAAGCTGGCTAACGGAGTAGAGTTCAGGCTGTCCTCTGTAGTCAACAGGAGAGCTCCCTCCAGAGTCCCTCCTGTATCAGGCTTTTCAGAAAACATATTGCAGGAGCCTGCAGAAGTAGAATTAGAAAACTCTGGATCTTGGAAAACTGGGCCAGCCAGCTCGACTCCTGCCAATAACATCTCAGTTTGCAGGATCTCCACATCAGTGAGATCAAGCAGGCAGAGCTTGCCAGAGGATGCGGGCAAGAGATTGATGTCCCTCAGCAAAAGACCAGAGTCTGGATTAGGGATGTGTAACTCCGAGGACAGCTAATCTTGGGGAGTTTTTTCCTTTTGAGAGCCGCTGCCAGTCCCATGCATTCAACCCCCCTGTTAGAATCATGCAGCCAAGATGTAGCTAATCTGGTCGCTAGGGCAATGTCATGCTTCATCGTATCCTTAGGGTACGAAACAGAGGAGGTGTGGGGATTGATGGGCTTAGGCGAAGACGTGATTAGCAAGCTCACCTGGGATTTCAGTTGTTGGCGTGTCCTCGGTAATCCCCCTCGCTGTTTCCATGAAAGAATAAAGAAAAAGGAGTGCCTGATGGCTCTGTCCAACTCCACACAACCACGCCGGCCACACTGACAATACTCACACGCACTCCCCGTGTGGAAGGAGTTTTTATAATGATAAGTTATTTATATAGCGCTTTTATCCAAAGCGCTTATAAAGTCGCCTCGATCCGCAGGGAATTAAAGTAGTAGACTATGCTCCAGTATGCAGCGCAGCAGAGTTAGCGGGATCAAAAGAAAGGACCAACACTGATAACAGTCACACACCCCATTTAGGCCATTAGACAACGAAGAGTGGCTACTTCCCCATCATTGCATCACAGTGATTTACCCCTTCCTGCCAAGCCAGGTTCATCATGACAAAGCCAACTAATCTAAATAAGGGCTCAAATATTGGCATTTTCAGGCAGTGGAACAAATTGAAAAAGAGCAAAACTAAAACTGCTTTGCCTATGTTAGTCTATGTTAGCCACCAAAGCAGACCCTCAGCACTTTATTTGGAAATGAAGGAAGAAATAGCATGTTAGAAATGTTGCATGATATCACAACTCTGCGTGTGGAGGAATCAAAAAAGCACCTTGAAGTAGAGACAACAATCTGAACAATCTTATGGAACTAGTGACCGGGTGCATCGTATAGAGGTCCTAGAAGCACAATGTGATTTACTAGAGGCCAATAAGGAGGACGTGGATAATTGCTACAAACGGAATAATATTTGTATACCATCGAAAGTCATAGATAATGACCTTGCCGATTTCGTTAAAGACCTTTTTTTCTCCATCCCCAAGCTCCAGTTGACAGAACACATCGGACCCGCCCATTCACTCAGTTTCAAAAGAGGTATACTACTGATGTGCTCACCAGGGTCCATTTCTACTCGGTTCACAATCAAATAATGATAGAATCAAGGAAACTCCCTTAGATTTGCCTCAGGGATGTGAAGATACCTCTTTGCCAGGACATAATTTCTTCGACACTGGCTAGAAGGAAATCCCTCAGACCAATCCCTCAGAGTGGCTGCACGAGAGGCGGATTCCATAAAGATGTGGTTTCACAACAATACACCTCTTACTATCACAGGGTGGAGCTGGGCGCTAAAATCTCTGAAGGAAGCTGAGCAACTCCTGGCACTTGATGATCGGGAGGAGTCTTCGCACAAAGGTTTGGATAAACAACCCCACAAATAATGCCTCCCGAGTTGGGCCTTGGTCAAAGGTAGAAAGAAATCACAAATCACGAAATCTCAACTGGAATACGAAAAATCCTACATGAGACATACGACTGGAAAATCCTCTTACAGTTCTGAGACAGATGGCCAATGGGTCTACATGTGTTTGACAAGGAGTCACTTAGCTTTAAGAATTCTTG
Source organism: Ambystoma mexicanum (assembly GCF_040938575.1). Lineage (NCBI taxonomy): Eukaryota > Metazoa > Chordata > Amphibia > Caudata > Ambystomatidae > Ambystoma > Ambystoma mexicanum. The sequence goes on from NC_090933.1 coordinate 1,118,473,347, forward strand.
CTTAGAGGAGCATATGAAGACAGTAATAGGGCTATTACATTATTAGATCCAGCACCACCCCTATATTGTTTGATTGTATAATCAGTATGCACAGTTCAGGGATGGGCAATGGGTATCTGGTAAGTTCACAAGAGTAAATAGTGGTATGACGGATGTATTGCGAGTAAGGTAGACTTTGGTACTGGTGACATACGCCTGAGTGACGCCAATGTAGAATTTGAGTTCATAAAGCAACATGTCAAGCTCCCACTGAGAATTCGATGACTGATGCGCTCTGCATGATCACATGGAATATCCAGGGTCTAAACTCCTCATGAAGAGAAAGTCTATCATGTGCAATTTATCAGTTTATGGGGCATTTCTCCAGGAAACTCACCTGGTAGGGACCAACAAATACAGGTTTTCCCACAGACAATTGCCACACTGTTTATATGCCTCCGGTGGGGAAAAGAAAAAGGGCGTTGCTATCTGAATTTCAAAAGATAACCCTTTTGTAAAGACCAAGGTCCTACGCGATTCTCAAAGGAGATATTTAGGGATCAAGGGTTATTTGATGGGTCACATGTTCATGCTATACTCCCTTTGCACCCCTAACAAACAATGACCAGTTCCTAGCAGACTTCCTACCTCAGGGCCTGGCTTTCCCAGAAGGGAGGGTGATGATAGGGGGAGACTTCAACCTTGCACCCAATTCTGAGATGTGTAAAATGCTTCCACCCACACTACTGGATTATAAGTATGTACTTTCATTTGTTACAGTACTTAGGGAAATGCATCTCAGATGTCTGGTGGTTTCGAAATGAAACCAATAAAGACTTTACACACTTTGAGGAGTTATTTATTTATTTAGATACGATATGGCATTTATAACACGCCGATACAAAAGTGTTGTGTGCGCTTTGGTTCATTTCTAACCCTTTACTATGCTGCCTGTTGCGCCGAGGAGTGCCTGCCTGATTGCTCCATGGAACTAGAAGAAGCATTGCACTGTTCCGAGGGGGAGGACCCAACAGAGCAAGATAAAAGGAGAAGGACAGAGAAATTAAGCAAGAAGAAGAAGAATTCATAGTGGAAGCCAAAAGTAAGCAAACGAAGACTAGAAAGTTAAAACCTGGAACGCTGCAGCTGAATCAGTTGTTAGGGAGAATTCTCATTCGATGGCTAATTTCCCTTATCTACAGAGTCCCCCAGCAGCTTTGCTGGATTTGAAGGGTTTGTTTATTTTCTTCTGCTAAGAGTGAGACTCTTTTTCCCACTCTTAGGCATTATTGCTATGTGTGTTCTAGGCTATTTTTGTGTTTAATGTCTATGGGATTTTCTCAACCCCACAGGAACCGTCTTTATTCACATGTGTTACACAGCACCCTCCGTGCGACCCCCAAACATAGACTCCATACCCTGGGACTGACTACTGTCTCCCAGGGCATGTAAAATCCCCATTGACTTTACTAGTCAATTTTTGTGAACTAAACCAGTACAACCCATCTTACTATGGAGGTACTGGGAAAGGTTAACAGTTTTTCCCTTATGTTCATTTTCGAAAGGGCACTGTACAGTCCCTCTCTCAAAAGTTTCTGGCTGGTGGCAGTGGTTACTACCGTAAATATTCAACCGCGAATATTTTCCTATGGGATTTTCCCATTGTTCGAGGCTACCACATTTTCTGACAGCCTCTAACATACCGCCAGTGTATTTTAATATTAACTTTACTCCGGTAGGTTTTATTTACCAGAACTTTAATATAACTTCTTTCTCATATCTTTCTCTAAACTCCTAACCCAGGTCGGGGATCCTTTGTTCGTCCTTTTGGCAGCTTCTGCCAAGAAGCACTCCTTTCGGCGCCACTGAGTCTGGGGTGGGTCTGTTGCGTCGGAGGGGGAGTAGGACCCCTGGACAGGGTTGGCTCCGCAACCCATGTCGCACTCTATCCTGATAGGCTGGAGGGTCTCCCGCCAAGATGACCACTCCACTGTGTGAGTGACAGCTAGGATGTATGAATGGGGCTCTTCTTGCATAAAAGAAGGGTCCAGAGGACTGGAAGAGCAAGACGTCGCCACTGGAACTAAGAAGTCGAAGAGGAGAAGCCAAAGACATCTGCAACGACTGAACCACCGGTGAAGCCCTGCTGCAGCGTCTCACCACTTTTCTCCACATGACGAGAGAAGATCTTCATCTGCAAGAGCCTTCTTCCCTTGAGCTGGTGGGGCCAACCAGTTTGCCAATCGCCTTCCCGGACCTGCCTTGGTCGAATCGCCAGTACCCTGTACTCGGAGGCCGGATAGCCAAGCACCAGTCCACCCGGACCGCGATTTAAAGGAGCGCACCTTTTATTCGTCGAGCAGCACCGCGGCTGGTTTCATCCCTGGGTAGTGCAGTAACTCGAACCTTCCTCCACGACAAGAGCCTCTCCTCCTCTGAACTGCAGGAACTACCAGGAGCAACCGCCACCGCAGGAGCCACTTCTTCATTTTAAAGGTACATTGTTCCACCAGGCCGCCCTTTCTTCGCGGTAGTAAATCCTTTACCTACCTGTTGGGTTGGCCGCACCTCTCTCAACATTGTCTTTCATCTTCTGTATCCACTTTTTCAAAATCGTTAACCAAAGACTTGACTGCAGCTACAAGAACAGTTTGCTCCTGGGCCCTTGGCCTGTACCACTGACTCTGGCACAGGCCTACTGACTCTGGCTACATTTGTTAGAACTGCCTTCTTTAGATTGCTTCTCAACTAGAACTGTGTTGGTGCACCTACTTCTTAAAACTACCTTTTTCTTCCCCTTTCTAAACCTTGTGAAATGCCATTTTGCTCAGTTTTCATATAAGTATTGCCTATACTGATGCACTGTCTTGCTTAAACTGGTTCACAAACTTATGGGAAGTGTTGCTAGGGTGTCTAAGAAGCTATTTCTATATAACTTGTGCTTTCCCTCCCTTGTGAGAAATTGCTAGAGTATCCCTTGTGTGTGGTTTTTACTGTGCCGTTTTGCTCAGTTTTCACTCTGGTTCACTTGGCCTACAATTTAACTAGGGAGTGTGTATATTTTTCGTTGACTGATTTTAACTTGCTTGATGACTGTGATAAATGTGTTTTACTAGAAGTGTATAAAATAAATATATATCTTCTTTTTAATACAAAGCTTTGCTCAGTATTTCCTTGTACCATAAGTACTGTAGACCTATTGTGTAAACCCTGAATACTGCTCATCTCCCTCTTGAGATGAGTCCGACTGCTCAGCCACAGCTACCAACTAAATCTTTATGGTACAGACTGGTACCAAAGGGGATTTATTGCTCTCAACTGTAGCCCTAATCTTCTGTAGTGCTCCCTAAGGCAACTGCACAGGATTCTGCCTAACAAGCAGACACGTCTCTTCAGGATGGGGACAAGAAAGCGTCCTGGAAGCCTTAAGGGAGCAGACTCCGTTGCTGGTGGTGTGACCGCAGAAGGTGGACCGCCGGGTCCAGAACGACACAGACCACCAGCCTGCAGCGGAGCCGCGCAAGAAGGGGGAGGAGAGGCCCTCACGATCCAGTGAAGAACTGTACTCATGTCCTGATGTCTCTTGGGTAACCGGAACAGCGGCAGACAAGGTGGGGTCCGGGAAGAACCCCAACTAACACTTCATCGGGAGTACTCTCCCTTATCGCAGTGGCCAATCCAATGCCACTTCTCAAGCAGAGTGCATAGGGAGTTCTTTCCATCGTCACAGTGGTTCATCCAATACCACTGATCAAGCAGAGTGGAACGGTAGCCATCTCCCTCATCGCAGTAATTTACCCAATACCACTTAAAACAGAGGGCATCAGGAGTTACCTCCCTCGTCGCTGTGACCCAACAAACATCATTGGAAAGCCAGAGAGATTTGGAAAACAATTCCCTCATTACGATATAGAAACCAGTAGGCAGACATACAAGAAAGATACAGAGAAACCTGGCAAAGATAGCCATCATCAGAGTGTTAAATGGAAGACGAATAAGACTGAGCTTATCTACTTCATGGAGGGAGTTAACAACACTAACCCAAGAGTTCTGCAAAAGTGTTTAAAGACCACTGTGGAGAACCGTTATAGAAGGACCAGGAGAAGGGAGTCATTCTCCTGGTCCCTTGTGATGGGACATTGAAGGACTTACTTCTACTATAAGATTAAAGCAAGAAACCAGGAGACGGGAGTCATTCTCCTGGTGAAGGAAATGCAAACTTCACTTTAAAGACTTAGGTTTATGGTGTTCGGGGTTAGATTAGTTGGTTTCTGATGGAGGACATTTATTTTTGACTGACATTCTGACAGGTCACTCAAGTTTTCCTAGGTTGAGGTAGGACAAGCCCCTTAGAAGTAGGAAGAGATAGGTTTTCTTGAGTTACATGATAAATGTTTATAGCCCACAAAATTACCCCTCCTTGTCAGTCTCCTTCTACACCCTCACACCACCTTCCAACTGATTAGTTTAATTTTCCCTGCTTTTTTCCCTTCCATCTGCCTGCTCTCCTACCCGGTCTTCGTACCAGCCATAACTACACTTCCTTCTCTTCCTCTCACAACTATGCTAAAACATGCATTACTTACCGTAAAAGCATTTCTGGTGATTGTATCTGCTTAGATTCACATGCTGTGCATATGGTCCGACATCCAGTGGTAACCGCAGAGTATTGCATCTTGTCTTTCGAGAATCGAAAGGGGGCGACGACATGGTCGTACCTGTAACACTATCCCTACGCGATGTGTAGTGTACCCTAGATCCCTCATGCGTCGAGGTTCCTCCGATTGTATTTTTTCAGCTGTGAGGAAGCCTTATGACTATCGTGAGTCCTCGAAAAGAGAAGTAGTAAGACGTCTATGTTCCTTCCATCCGAGCGGGGAGATCATGCATGTCCTCAGGAATGATGACTTGATCCTCATCCTGAGTGTCTGCAGGAATCTCCTCCTCAGTGAGGTCATAGGTGTATATATCATCTTCCTGGGAGGGGTCAAAGAGTTTTGGGAACTTTGCTACAGGGTCCAAAGGACTCTCATCCCGTGGTCTTCTAGGCCCGGGTTGCTCTGAACGGGTAACAAACCTGTCCAGCCTTTCCATACAATTTTCAAACTTTTCTCTAGTCCAAACAGAATACCTAGAATGGTCTAGAGGTGGAAAAAGATCTTCAAAATGTTCTTCTGTCGTAAAACGTCGCAATTTTTGTCTCAATGTTGAAGACAACCCTTCCGCGCCATCTGGAAACTCCTCCTGGGGGACTGACAGAGGTGGGGCGTCCATTTGCCTTTCTTTCGGGTTTAGGAGAGGGTTCCGGGACTCCGCTTAGGCTATCATTGGATTTCAACGGATCCTTGGGCCTTTCCATAGGCCTCGGAGAATCTCTTGACTGCCGTTTATGAGAGTCGCCGGAAATAATTCTCGATATGCTGTCGGCAAAAGGAGGCGTGTAGCCTGTTAGGGAGAATTCTCATAAATGGCTGATCTCCCTTACCTAATGAGTCCCTCAGCAGCTTTGCTGGATTTCTATGATTTATTCTTTTCATCTGGTAAGAGTGTGAGCCTTTTTCCCACTCTTACATGCGTTTTGCTGTGTGCGTTTTGACTTTGTGTGATCTTGAGCACTGGAGCCTCACCTTCTCCATGGCCTCATTTTTCATGTGTGTTACACAGCGCCTTCATTGCAGTGACACAGGGTTGTCTTTGAGACTTCCCACTGACTATTTTCTGGAGCGGACTACTGTCCCCCAGAAAAGGTAAAGTTGCCATTAACTTTATTTTAGTCACTTTAAATCGCAGACCCAGTGCACCCCATCTTACATGGAGTATTGGAAAGGGTTAATTCTTATCCCTTTTTGTCTGTCTCTTGGAGCATTGTTTTGCTCCCTTTACATCAAGACTTGGCTGGTGGCAGTGGTAACTACCTTAACTTTTCTACCACGGTTATCTTATATAAACGTGGTTATGTTTTAGGCTATTATATCAGCCTCGAACATAAACCCGCTTGACCAAATACATTTTATTTTGGCTCCGGCTGGGTTTATTCGCCATTTCTTTTTGTTAAAGTATTTCTTATGTTTTTCTCTGCGCGCCAAACCAGGGATGATTGCTTTGTTCGCTGTCTTTTCGCAGGCTTCTGCACAGAAGCCCTCCTTAAGGCGCCTGAAAGTCTTGGTAGGCAGCGATCTTCGGACCCCTGCCATGGGTTCCCTTGGTAACCCAAGTCGCACTCCTGTTTGATTGGCTAAGGGGACTGTCCTTGCCAGGACACCCACCCTTGCTGTGTGACTGACAGCCAGGCTGTATGAATGGGGGAAAACTGCATAAAAAGCAGGTCTCTGGGACTGGAAAGTCAGTCGCCACTGGAACGAAAGAACCTACGAGGAGCTGATGGAAGAGGACCCCTACATCGACTGAACCGCCTGGTAAAGCCCTGCTGCAGGTCCGAATCTTCAGAATCGGACGACAGAGAAGATCCTCCAGGAAACTTCTTCCCTTGAGCTGGAGGACCAACCAGTTGGCCCAAACTGCAAGCCAGGTCCCCTCCTCTGGTCGAATTCGCTGTACAGAGCTACAGTGGGCCGGATAGCCAGGAAAGTCGGACCCTGCTTGGGTTTTAAGGAGCGCACCTTTTATTCGATGTTTTGCTCTGCTGCTAGTATCTTCCCAGGGTAGTGCAGGACCCTCCAGTCCTCCTACTTCGTGTCAGTCCGACAGTCGCTTCAGGAACCGTGAGCCTGCAGGAACTACCAGGAACGTCCGCCTCAGCTACAGCTTCCTCTCCGTTTCAAGGTACTGTAAAAATCCGGTTGCTTGTTTCGTTCAACCGCAGTGAAAGTGTTTGAAATCTTTCTCCAATCTGAGGGCGTGTCTTTCTCTTCTCTTTGAACTAACGTTTCTATCAACCAACCTCATCCGGAAACCGCGCAACAAACTTTACTGCGAACTACTGTGAACTGTGTGATCTTGAGCAAAAGACTTTTGACCCATTGACTTTGGCCTTAAGCCTTTTCTACCTGATTTTATCACTGTAGTTCCTCTTGTTCAACTGCCCCCCCGAGTACTTAACTGTTGGTTTGATTTAATTTCTAATAACTTTGTCTTTTCCTCCCTTTTAAATTGCTGGAGTGCCATTTTGCTCCCACTTCATTTTTGTGAGCTTAACTTGTCTGAAATTTAAGAGACGTGGTGTGGTGTATTAAGAGTGATTTTTTAACTGATTAGAATAGTGTAATGTTATAGAACTGAAGAGTGAAATAAATGTATATTCTTTTTCTTGAAAACTGCTCACTTACTCTTGAGATAAGTCTGGCTGCCCTGCTACTGCTACCACTTTACCTGTGTAGTACAGGCTTGTACCAAAGGTGAATTTGTACTGTCACTTGTAGTCTTAATTGTGTGTGGTGTTCCCAAAGGGTATGGCACATAATTCTGCTTAACATAGCCTCAGCCTGCGATTGTGAAGGAGTCGTTTTCGGCGGAGCCGGGGCCTTGTCTTCAGCAAACGCCTTCTTCGGCAGAGCCGGTAACCTGTCGTCACCGGACGCCTTCTTGCAATGCGTCTATACGGAACCCGGGATATTAGAGACAGCACCCTTTGTTTTTGATGGCCCGGTTGCTAGGCGCATATGCGGCTGTGGGGATGGCTGCTGATCCAGACGGTCGGCGGGTGCCGTGGGAACTTCCGCTGTACCCGTTGGCGCTGAGGTCTTCTTCGACTTGGTCGAAGGTTGACTTGGGGTTGTGTGCTAAGTGCTATGTAAATCATCGTCTTTGTCACCGGGGTATACATTCCCCATCGCAGTGCCTGAGCAGGGCCAGGGACAGACTATGCGGAGCGGGAGTGCTCCGTTGAAAGGTCAACAACCTCTGGGTCGGAGTTCCGTTTGTCACTATTGCCGTCGTCACATTCGGTGGCTGGGGCAGCGGGAGAAAACTCGGCCTTCGACATCCCGTAGGCCACCCACCGATTGACTTTGCGCTCCTTTAACGTTTTAGGGCAGAGGAGCTTACAAGCCGCACAATCTACTTCGTTGTGGTCGAGGGGAAAGCAACGGTTACACCATTTATGCTTATCTCTTCAAGGAAATTTGCCTTTGCAAATGGGGCAAAACCTAAATGGAGTCCTCTCCATAGCTGAGGATGGGTAGAGTGACGAAGACCAAAAGCAAAAGCGGAAGGAAAGGAATTCTCAGATTGTGCAGAAATGTCCACCCCGACCCCACTCTCCCTACTGTGTAGGTCGGTGGAAGGCCCGGCACGTGGTCGGCAGCACCGACTGGATCACCGTCCATCGAAGTTCTGAAGATCCAGGTTATCGGCAGAGATCTGGAGCAGCCGTCGAATGAGAGACGGGTAGGGTGATCTTAAGTATTTGATATAAACTATTCGACCAAAAGTCGAAGGGACAATAGGCAATGTCTCTGACTAGCTCTGCATAAGGCGTCCAGTATGCTGGGCGGAAAAAAACAATCTGAAGGACCTCGACGCGTGAGGGATCTTGGGTACAACTGCACGTCACGTAGGAATAGTGTTACAGGCACACCCATGTCAACTCCGCGGTTACCCCTGGATGTCGGACCATATGGACAGCATATGATTCTAAGCAGATTAACAAACATCAGAATCTTATTTACCCTCCTACGACTGACCTGTCTCAGACTTGATTTGCAAAGTGGAATCCTCACTCGCTAAACAACAATTCCCACTCAGTTTCGGATGTATTTTCTCACCTCACGGTAGTGGTGTTGGTATTCTTTCCTCTGTGCCCTCAGCTTCTTCATCCCTTTCTACAGATCTCCCCCCATTTCTCATCTTTCGAATTTCACTATTCTTCTTTCTCTTGCCCCTCATCAATGGCTTTCATGGTCATTTATCATCCCCCTGGAGCGGTTTCCAAATTCATTGACGATTAGGACTTCCTTCTCTCCTGGTTTTCCCCTCCGTGATTATTCCCACTGTTGAGCCTATGTGCTTCTCTGTTGCATTCCATACTGTGCCTCCCTCTGCGTCATCCCCGCTATGTCCCAACACGCATAGTTCTGTGCTGTGCTTCCTCTCCTCCCTCTTCTCCCTCTCGCTTTTCCCTCTTTCTACCTACACACTCAATGCTCTCGGTCTCACCCATCTTCTCCAAATTCTTTTCTATCACCTATCCTATCCCTCTAACGAAGTCTGGAAGGAAGAAGTTCAAGGAGGACATCCTGGTCTCCAATCCAAGCCTTCCCATCGCCGACACCTACATCAGTGCTTCCTCTAGACAGACTGTCTACGACATAGTCTTTGTCGTTCCCTCTCCCGACCTGTGGACCCTACATATGGTCGTTGTTCTATTTCCTTTCTCTCTATCTCCCAATAATGGTGGCACAAGGTGGGAGGTCCTCCTGACCACCTTCCCATCATCCAAAACCATCATTAATGTCTATCTAATGGTCCAGAGCACTCAGCCCAACCTCCTCCTCCCGAATAGGCGTCTCCCACGTCTTATCAACTTCCCCCGTTCTTCTGCTACTCTATCTACCACCTCTCTGGCCTCTCAGCCACTGTCCGCTACAGCTCCTCTGATACTCCATTCCACCTCCGCTGCCTCCTCTGTGGCCCTTCCTTCGACCTCCTGCCTGGGCACTTTGCCACCTAGCGCTACCTCTACCATCTCTCGGTCTCCTCTGCCACCTTCCTCTAACGCTCCGGCTCCTCAGCCACTCTCCTCCTCTGCAGCCCTCCTTTTGCTCCTGCCTGGGCCATATGCCCCCTCCTTCTCTATCTGCCCTCTCTTGGGCTGCTCTTCCTCTGGATGTACCCCTCGCCTGTACCCCACCCCAGAAGTCTTTCCAAAGTGGTAACCTGGTCCACGTAGCTAATCAACGCTTGATCTGCTGTCAAACACTCCTCTGACACCTGCCACCTGCTCAATGACCTCGACCTGGATGTTATCGCTCTCACTGAGACTTAGTTCACGGCCAGCTCTGTCATGATTTTTGACACTCTCCTCCCGGAGGGCTACAAGATCCTCTCCGAATTCAGGACCAATCAGCCTGGAGGTGGAGTGGCCCTCATCTTTCCTGAGTGGGTTCCTGACTATCATTCCCACCCAAGCTTACTCCCTCCTTTGAATGCCTTTTCTGCAGGCTCTCCATCTCTCATTGGCTTTCTGACTCTGGCCACCATCTACAGGCCACCTGGCCAGGTCATTCTCTTCCTCTCTGAATGGGCTGGTCTCTCCTCCTCTCTCCTTGCCTCTACTTCTAAGCATCTCTTCCTCAGGGATTTCAATATCCACTTGGACTCCTCTGATCACTCTGGGCTTTTCCGCAACTTTTGCGACTCTCTCTACTCTTCCCTATCGTGTGCTACACGCACAGCTGGCCACACCTAGGACGCTCTCATCTCCTCAGACATCTCTAACCCTCTCACTACTCCATTCTCTTGGACTGACCACTTTCAGCTTTCCTCTCGCATGAAACGGCCGGTCCCCCTGGCAAAACCTACCCCAGCACTGCCATCTTTCTTGGTGGGCCTTCGACCTATGAAACTGTTGTCAGTTGCCACTTTTGCCTCTACTTTCTCTCCTCCTCCTCCTCCTACCCCTGCGGTTGACTAACACTTTGACACAGCCCTCTCCAACTGTCATCTCTCTATTCCAAAAGCTCTCCATATCCTTGCCCCCGTCATGAGGATCCGTTTGAAGGAAGCCTCCAAGTGCAATTCTTGGTATGGCTCCGACCGGTCCGCTCGGAAACTCTAGACAAGTACGGTCTATGAAAATTTCATTCAAGCAGGCGCTCCTCTGCTCCTCCAGAACCATTAAGGACAACATTGTTTCCCTCGCTTCGGCCTTGGCCGATTTGTGCAATTGTTCCTTTACTACTGTATCTTTCCCCTCTCCTCTCAAGCACTCCCTTGTACACCCCCTCCAGAAAAAGTCTTCTACTGATCATCACTCCTTTCCTGGGAATAATCCTTTAGAAACTGGCCATCTCTCAGCCAGACCTCCACACTGAATCTTCTGGTTATCTCCATGACCATCAGTCTAGCATCAGATCGGCCAGAGGCACGGATAATGCTCTCTGTGAAGATCTGCTCTCCAACCTTGACTCCAACTCTCACTCTACATTTGACACGGTCAAGCACGCCACCGTGATCAACCGTCTCAGTTTGAACCTTGGCATCACTGGTCAGGATTTGGTGTGGCTAATCTCGTTCCTCTTGGACCGACCCTCCCAGGTCTAACTTGGGTTGTTACTCTCCACCACCTCTTTTCACATGTAATGATCCCCAGGGCACTATCCTCTCACCCTGGCTCTTCAATGTCTATCTTACCCCCTGACCCCACCTGATCTCTACATTCTCCTCTAACTTTGTGTTCTGCAGATGACACTGCTCTCTTTCAGGCTACCCTCAGCCTCCTCTCCCTCCTCGCTCATTGCCGACTGTCTATCCGCCATTCAGGGATAGTGCACCTCCAACTAAACCTACCTTAATGCCAGTAAGACAGATTCTTCTCATTGGGACCACTGCTCCCGATGTTCCCCTCTCCCTCTGGCCGCTCTTCTTGGGCCCTCTCCACTCAGCCTCCTGTGAGGCATAAAACCCTGATGTCATCTTTGACTCAACTCTCTCCTCCTCTCCACACATCACAGACCTTGCCAAGAAGGCCCACATCCAGCTGCACCTCCTCAGAGGTTTTCTACCTTTTCTCACCTTCCCCCAAAAGCTCACTGTCTCCAGAGCTCTAGTTTCTCCAGGCTGGATTACTGCAACAGCTTCTTTCTCAATCTTCCTAAATCTACTTTTCACCCTCTTCAACTAATCCAGACCAAGACTGCAAGACTTATCCTTGGCCTCAAGCCCAGGGCCTGCATCTCTCTGTTAGGGAGAATTCTCATTCAATGGCTAATTTCCCTCACCTAGTGAGTCCCTCAGCAGCATTGCTGGATTTCTGGAGTTATTTTTTTCACTTGGTAAGAGTGTGAGCTTTTCCCCCACTCTTACCCATGTTTTGCCATGTGTATTTCATCTGCTTTTGTGATTGTGGACTCTGGAGTACACCCCTTCAGTAGCCCCTTTGTGTGTTACGCATCACCTTCAGTGCAGTGACACAGGGTTGTCTTTTAGATCCCCCCCCCCCCCCCCCCCCGACTCCATTTCTGGGGCTGACTACTGTCCCCCAGAAAAAGGTAAAGTTGCCATTAACTTTACATAGTCATTTAACCACAGATCCAGTACACCCCATCTTACATGGAGTACTGGAAAGGGTTAATCCTTAGCCCTTTTTATCTGTACTTCCTAGAGCATTGTTTCGCCCTTTTAACATTTAGACTTGGCTGGTGGCAGTGGCATCTACCCTAACTTTTGTACCGCGATTATACTATATAAACGTGATATTGTTTTAGGCTATTATATTATCCTCAAACTTAAACCCGCTTGACCAAATACTTTTTCTGTTGGCTCTGGTCGGGTTTATTCACCATTTCTTTTTGTTAAAGTCCTTCTTGTGTTTTAATTTGCGTGGCAAACCAGGTTTGCCTACTTTGTTCACTGTCTTTTGGCGGGCTTCTGTCAAGAAGCCTTCCTCTATGCGCCTGGGTATCTAGGTGGGCTGAATGTGAGGGAGGGGTGTAGTCACCCCCTGCACAGGGTATCCTAGGAAACTCAAGTCACACTTTGCCATGATTGGCTGAGGTGGTTGTCCAGGCTGGACAACCCCCCTGATGCGTGATTGACAGCCAGGCTGTGAGAGTGGGGGATTTTCGCATAAAAGGCAGGTCTCTTGGGCTAGAAGTCAGAGTCGCCACTGGAACTACAAGGAACCAAAGAGAAGCGGAGAAGAAGACGGCTGCTGCAACTACCCTGTCCCGGTGAAGCCCTGCTGCAGTCCTGAGCTAACTACCCTTCAACGACCAGAGAAGATCCAGTCCGGAGTCTTCTTCCCTTTAGCCTGGTGGGGCTAACCAGCTCACCTTCTACAGCCAGAGGATCCTCTTCTTGGTCGAGATCTTCTCCTGTTTTTAAGGAGCGCACCTTTTATTCACCGTCGCTGCTTCCGGCTTCATCCCTGTGTGGTGCAAACCCCTCCAGACGTCCTCTTTCGTCCCGAAGCTCCAGGAACCGTGGGTCTGTAGGAAACAACCAGAAACAACTGCCGTGGCACCAGCCTCTTCATTGAATAAGGTACTGTGTTCCACTTGAGGAATTAGGGTGAATTCCTTTTCTTCATCTCCAAGGCTTGCCCTGATCTTCCCTCCTTCTTATAACTTTTGCTTCCTCTGTTGACAATATCTAGGTACTCCTGACTATGTTGAATCGTGAACTGTCCGACTGTGTGATCCTCTACAACAGGAACCCGGCTCCACTTGACACTGGCTCCAGCCTATTGACTCTTGAATTTCTGTCAACGAGTGTTCTCTGATTCGGTCTGCCTTGACAAAAGTATTGCCTACGATTTTTGCCTCCAACTCTCTCTGGTTAACTCAGGTGCTAAGTGTGTTTTTGCCCCGGTAACATTTCTTGCTGTGGATACGCATTTCTTTCATAAGATCGAACTGTTATTACTGTCAAAAAGTGATCACAAGTATATTCCCGGTAACGTCTTTTGTTTCGCAACACCCGTCTGTTAAAACATAGGATACTTACCTTGAGTTAGAGTGTACCACAGTAAATTGGTTGGTTGTAGTGGATTTTTTTACGTGTGATTTTGAATTAATAGAAGTGTCGTGTTTATAACAAACGGTTTAGAAATAAATGTACTTCTATTTTTTACCTGAAACCTTGAGTGAGTGTTTGCTTGAGTCACAGTAATTGTGGTCCCTTTGTGTAATCTCTGCTACTGCTCATACTCTTGAGATAAGCCTGGCTGCTCCGCTACTGCTACCACTTTAACATAGTAGTACAGGTTTGTACCAAAGGTAAAACTTGTATAGCCACCTGTAGTCTTAATTGTGTGTAGTGGTCCCTAAGGGCACTGCACAGGATTCTGCTTAACACTCTCCATCTCTGAAATTTCTCCACTGGCTCCCAGTGGCCGTGAGGATCAAGTTCTGTATAAGCCCAAGGCTTTCTGGGGCCGTGGTCCTCTCTATATCCAACACTCTTCCTAAATACCTTCGTTCCAGAGCCCTCTGCTCAGCTACCTCAAACTCTCTGCGGGTCAGATGTTTCTCCAAACAGAGTTGGTGGGGGCGGGAGGGAGATCTCTCTCCTCTGCCTGGGCCTCCCTCTACAATAGCTTCCCTGTCCCTCTCATACTTGAGCTGGATCATCTGAATTTCCGGAAGCTGCTCAAGATCTTCCTCTTCTTCCTTCTCTCACTCTCCCTTGCTAATATACCTCTCTGCTCCTTCTCATTGGAGTCGTGGCTGCCCCCAGAGTCTCATTGGGCACCACGCACCCCTTAACCAGTCACCCTGCACTGCCTTCGGACCCACCCAGCACATCCGGTCTGGGACTGCACCTGTGCAGTCCTGTGCCATCCTCGCACTTACTCAGAGCCCTGCTGCCCTGACTGCACTTCCCCTCGTATCCCTTCCTTGCACTTTTCCCCTTTCCCTCTCCTCTGCACTTCTCGTTACACTGGCCCGATCTGAATGTCACAAGGCCTAGTAAGATACTTTGTCTCGTCGTCCATCTGTCTTTTCTCCCTTGTCTTGTGGCGCCTAGAAACACTTGACCAAAGGCGCGTTACGAATATAAAATCATATCATATTCTCTCTCCCTCTACTACTCCCCTTTCTCTTGTGGGACTTTAATCTTCATCTCTCCTTTACCCATGCCAGTTTACTGTTACCGTCTATTTTTTATTCTTATTCCCTTCTTCAAATCTCTACTCCACCGTCTCATATTTCTGATTCCTCTGTGGACCTTATTTTCTCCATTATGGCCATTTCTGCCTCCGTTTTTGCTCTTCCACTCTACTGCTCTGATCACTCCCTTTTCCTACCTTCCTCCTTGCCACTCAGTAATCCTTTTGCCATTGGGTCGTTTGTCTTTTTTAGATCCATTCCTTCGCTTCTACTACTGCCCCTGCCACCCTACCTTTTTCCTTCCGTTGATTCTGCCTCCTCTCTTCTTTCTGATAGTCCTACTGACTCCCTTGATCTTCTTAAGCCCTCTGTTGCATTCAATCTGTCTCGTAGGCCTTCTCAGCCTTAGATGTCACCAACTCTCCGGTCCACCTGCCGCTCTCTGCAGCAGGCAGAACGGCACTGGCAGCGACAGACTGATCTATGGTATACTTTTCATTCTACTTATAAATCTGTTTCGTTCCACTAAACCATATTTTCATACCCTTTTTATATCGCTTGACTCTCATCCTTGTCTTTTTCAGTACTTAAATAGCAGAGTCTAAGCTGAGTCTCAGTCAGCAGCTATAATCGTGCTTGTAGTGACGGGACGGAGAATTACAGTCTTTCTTCACTTTGTACCATGAGGCAGATACAAAACCTCTGAACATCCATGGATCGAAGCAGAGTCTAAGCTGAGTCTCAGTCAGTAGTTGGCAGCAGTTAGCAGTGAGGAACGGTCGGCGGTTAGGAGTGGATTTCAAAGGCCTTTTTTGGCCGAGTATGACTATCTCTGATGGAAGCTGGGCATGAAACAACGCTTTGTAGGACCCGTCAGCAAACAAGAATCCAAGGTGAGCTGTCTCCAATCCCCGCTGCTCTTACTGAAGTTTGTGCTTACCCCAATTTCTCTGGTGTGTCTGCCTTTAAGGAGAGACTTGGCTCAACATTAATCTCTAGGACCAACCTTTTATGTTGGGGAAGCTGGGAAAATTATTGTCAGAGGTGGAGGCAGTCTGCCTGGACTTCACTGATGATGAGATGTTGAACGTGCACGGCACTAGCCCGTTGGGCCTAGATATTTCAACCTGTGCCAGTGGCGGGGAGGGTGTGTATTGTGGCGGCCCCAATTTGCCTTTGGAAGACCTTAACCCGCCCCAAAATGCACCACTAGAGGGAAACCAGGCACCCATTATACAGTGTCCCCAAATTAGTATAATGGTTAATCGTGTTATGTTACTGCTTAAGGGAGCCGAGTATGGGGCCCTCGAGGCTCCAATAACTGCAATTACTTTAAGGAGCTAGTTGCCAGAAAAGGTGCTTACTCAGGGAGACCAGGCTTTTCAAACCTCATCTTCCATGCTGGCTCTTCGTTTGTCCCAGGACTTGGCGCTCATTCAGGTGTCTCTGAATAAGAAAACTCATTGGGATAGGGAAAATCAATCAGCTCGGGTGAATGAATTACTGGTTTCTACCATCTGTATGGGGCAGTCAACCAATTCGAGCCCTATACGGCCACTGAAAGCATCTTCTACACATGGAAACAATTCACGACCGGGAGACCGATTATCCCAAAGACACAGGTAAGCAACCGGGCGGCAAGGTTTACCCTGGTTTTTCCTGCCATGAGGCCTGCCTCAATGGAGGGCGCTTGCCCATCCCCTCTGTAATTATGCCGGAGTCTGCATAAGCATCTGAAACATCGACTATTCTCTCCAAATATGCAAAATCATACACCTCCAGTTGGGGTTCATCCAATCCATCAAATTATGTCTGCTTTATCTATTTCGTTGGCCCCATTTATTAAGTTCTACGAAACCATTAGTGAGGACTACTTTGTTAGCTATGGTCCATTCACGACTGATCCATCTCAGGCGCTGTTCGACATGGCCGCGCAAGGACGTATTTCTGTGCAGCCCCGTGGCAGCCACACATCCTGCTAATAATCCTGATGTTGCGCCTGCCATTTTACAACAAATTTGCTGCCTGTGCTTCAGCATCATAGCAGGAGCAGTGACGGTGCTCCGGGGCACTGAGGGACACATTATCAGCCTATGTATCTGCCAAAGTGCGTGGAACAGGATACAGCCAGAGCAGGCCGCCATCTTGCTTAGCACTTCTGAGCCTACGCCGGTCTGGTGGGAGAAATGACAGTACAAAAAGGATCTCCCACCAGCGAAGCAGCAACAGGATACACTGGAAACTGGACTGGCAGAGGAACTACCGCACAGTGCCCTCAGCGTTGTAGATGGAGGACTTCACTCCTGCCGGATAATGGCCCTGATACAGAGCGATTCTCCCCAGAACGCAGCAGATGTGTGATCCAGATCCGGTGAGATCGCGTACGGCACCTGGACCCTGATCTGTGTAGCGCCTGCCACCACTTCACGGCAAGTGGGGAAGAAAGCACGGGAGACCCGGACTGTCACGAACCGGGGTGCGCACAGTGTGAGAACCGCGCTGAAACGCACAGCCTGCACAGCTCTCACAAGACCAAGCCGAACACTTTAAGCGGCTGGGGTGCTGCACTGGGCTCCCTGAATAAAGATCAGCCCCTGGATGACGGCAGACCGGCACCAACGGAAGAATGGCGCAGTCCAGATGTGAATGGAGGTTGCACTGCTGCCCCGGATGCCCCGATGCTTGCCAAGGTAATACTGAGATAAACGGCAGAATGGAAGATACTTGAGTGGGCTGAACTGCTGCTAAACTGTGAGCTACTATACAGGTGACGCAGCAGTATCTCAACTCTTGAACATACGACAGACTGGAGATACGATCTGACCCCACATCATATTCAACATTTGGGGAGGAGGTGCAGCATCTGTCCCAGACGGGCTACCGCTGTTCTCAATGGTACACATCTGGGTCCAATTACCAGCGAGATACCAGCATTGACCGGCTCTAAAAACTCAAAATCTGGGTGCAACTACACAGATGAGATGCTGTTGGATACAGAGGGCATCCCACCCGACAACTAGGCTGCTTCGGGGCCTGCTGTGCAACTCATCGGCACCTAGCCAATACGACTACCTGTGCATAGCGAGTACAAGTATGGACCAAAGGCGGGATACTTGCCTTGGCCTAGGTGTGTCGCCTAGTTGCTGGTAAGTTTGTGCAGTGTCAGACCCATCGTGGCAACCCGTACGTCAGAGGTGAGAAGCATAGGGATGCATGAGCTGCAGTGCATTGGTGAACTGTGAGAGCTGTGCTCACCCTCAAGTGAAACTGTGGGAAGATAAACCCCTAACTGGGCTCCTGCAAGACTTGTATACAATCTGCTTCTTTATTAGTCCAAAGCACATGACGGCACCCAACCTCGCTACCGGGGGGGAACTACACAAACTGCTGCTGGTATACCAATGACAACTAGAAACCTCTGGTGAGGATCCCCCACAGAGTGTGACTGTGAACCCAGTGGGGAAGAATACTAAGAGCCCCAAACACCTGCAGGCCACCGGAACAACCAACTAGACACATTACTCATATATCGTACTGCATAGCTGGTAGCGGTGCCCACTTGGCCCACTCGCACATCATGGTCAAGAACAACCCAGATCAGTCAGAAGGCAGACGGTCCTCGCAGTGTGGTCGAAGGCAGTGTCCTTTGAGCTGGCCCAAATGAGCCAGACGTCCAAGTAAGGCACTTGGTGAAAACCCTTGGCGCCGACTGCAACCCGAAGGGAAGGGCCTTGAATTGGTAATGCCGCCCTTGAACCACAAAGCGCAGAAACTTGCAATGTCCCTTGTGAGTGGGGATGTGGAAGTAAGCATCCTCCAAATCCAGCGACGACAGAAAGTCCCCTTCTTCCAGCTGTCCAAGCACATGCTGAAGAGTCACCATACAGAATTTTTGGTGCTTGATGTAGTTGTTGAGATGACAGAGGTCTAGGATGGGCCTCCAGCCGCCGGTGGCCTTTTCTTTACGAGGAAGAAACGAGTACACACTCTGGAGCCCCGAAGCCTCTTTGGGACAAGCTCTATCGCGCCCTTCTTCAGCATGGGCCGCACCTCCTTCAGTAGCTGAGGGACATGGTTTTCCTGCCGGGCCACTTCAATGCTGCTTTGACATCGAAGCGCCGCCTTGGGGACCCTGGTGACAACAACTTCCTCCTCCAGACTTGGGGCGGCCCCTGTTTTTCTCCAGGGCCGTTAAGACGAGGCACCTCCACTGAAACCTTTGGAGGATTCTTGGGATTTGCTGCCTGAGGTCCCAAAGCACGGCCGTCGCTGCTGAAGCCTGCCCAAGGCACAAGCCATCTGTGTCCGTCTTGATGGCTTCAAGAGACTCATCTACGGCCTTTCCGAAGAAATTGTCCCTGTCGAAGGGCATGTCCAACACCCTCACCTGAACGTACTGATGAAAATTGGTGGCCCTAAACCAGCTCCGCCGACGAAGCCAAACGCTGTTTCCCATTTGGCGGAATCCCGTGTCGGCGATGTCGGTGGCCACCGTAATGGCGTGGTCTGATGCCATCTCGCCTTCCTGCAGAATCTCCACAGCTTCTGATCTCTTGTCGCCGGGAAGGAAGTCCAGGAGGGGAGAGATCTTAACCCACAGCTCCCAGTTGTAATGCGCCACAATGGTGAGAGGGTTGGCAGCGTTGATGGTAGTCGCCACCCATGTGATAACTCGTCACCCCATGGCATCCAACATCTTCCCCTCACTGTCCGGGGGGAGAGAGGCGGTTCAGGGGTGGTTTGGAGACGGGTATATGCCGCATAAGGAGGAGCCCGAAGACTTCATCTTGGTTGCTGCTGAAACCACAGCGTCTGGCGACGGTTGAGTCCGCAACCACTTGCGTGCAGAGTCCGGCACCCTGTACTTCTCATAACGGTCCCTCTTTGCCGGGGCCGTGGAAGGGTTCTTCATGAGGGCCAACCCCTCGTCCCAAATGTCATCCAGGAGTGGGACCGAAAGGACGCTCTTCCTCTTGGCCTCGTGGCGGCGTTATAGGAAACCTTCTTTCTTCTTCTCCTCAGGAACGAGCTGGAATAGCTCTGAAGGTTTGGAGATCATGGCATGAAACTAGCCTATCTTGTCGGGTGGCGAAGATCTGGGAGGTGGAGACAGGAGGTCCCCCAACTTGCAGTCATTGTCTGTTCAAGTGCCCATCGTCACCGTGTCAGGCTCAGTCTCATCCCTCAGGGGAGGAAAGGGACGCGGAGGGTGGCAAGGAGGTGGAGGGTGAACTTTACTCTTCTTGGTCGGTGGTTGCCCCGTCGGTACTGGCACCGCTGGACGGGCCGCCAGTGCAACCGGGATTCTCATCTCGATCTCGGAGACCACAGTATGCAAAACTGAGAGAATGTTTTGCCAAGATATCTCCAGGTGGCCGCTGAGTCGACGGAAGCGGAGACTAAATCAGTGACTGAGGCGCAGGCTGGTCGCCCAGGTCCCCACCGCCCTGCAGTTCCTAGTCGGTCTCCTCGTCATCGCCCTCTTCGGAATCCTTGCTTTACGGCCTGCTCTCGACGCACCTCTCCTCCTGGATAGTCTGTAGGTAGGTAAGCTCCTCCTTTGAGGAGATATCCGTGCCCTGGAGGACTACCAGGCCTCCCCCCGCCATTCTCTGTGACCAGAGGGGACGGTTTAGGGGAAATTACCGGCATTATCTTCTCCAGTGTCTTTTCTATGGGCTGAAAAGAGGACTCCCTCCTGGCAGGCAGGGATACTCTAGCCTTCGGGGCTGCGTCCTGCGGGTCCGCAGCAGCGGCCTTTGCCAGTGACGCCACCACCCCTTCGATGAAAGGCTGGGACTTCGTCGGATGTACCTGGGCCTTCACGGTCTTGCTCAAACCCGTGGCCTTCTCCTTAGGGGAAGGGTAGCGCCCCGCTCCCCCTTGGCCTTCTCCCGCGAGCCGGTCTTGGGCTTCTCCTTGAGTTTGCCCTGATGGTCCGACTTTCTCTTTGACCAAGATCCTGAGCGTTGGTTGGTGATCGAAGCTGCTGGAGGAGATGCTGTACTCGCCCTGGCCGCCGAGGAGCCAGTTGCAACGGCCATCCCGGTGGCAGTGGACTTGCAGTGCTTGGCCTTTTGCTGGGCCCCCGTGGGAGGAGCGTCCTCAAAGGTCTTAGACCGCTCAGCTTTCTTGGGAGCAGGCGAGGCATTCTGCTGGGACACACCCAGAGCAGGGGCTTGGCCTGTAGACACTCCTTGAGCCGCCTATGCCGATCCTTCAGTGTGCGGGGCACCATTTCCTCACAAAACGCATAGTCCTCCACGTGCGTTCGGTCCAGGTACAGGCAGTAGAGGCACTTGGAATGCTTGTCGTCCGAGAAGACATTCCTCAAGCCGGAGTTGGAATAAATCTTGAAAAGGGGAGCTGAATCCAGCTTCTCCTACGACATGTCCAGGCGGCGTAGGCCTTGAAGAAGCTTCTGGAATCCTCCACGAAGAAACTCGACGAAATTCGCTCTCGAGGGGCACTGAAGAATCCGAAAAACGGGTCCCTGTTAAATCGGAAGGTAGATCGAGGAGCGCGAGGCTCGACTGAACAACAAAATAGAGTAAACTCTTTCAAAAAGCGCAAAACGCAGTAAAAGCTCAAGAGCTAAGCACGAGGACTCCCAACACTTGAACGTGCAGTAAAAATCTGAAGATAGATGCCAGATGAGAGGAGGGTCTTAGGTAGAGGGCAGTCATTGGCTGGGGGCAGTAGGACCCAGAGACCAGTGATTGGTTGTTAGGAGAAAGGCAGGTCAGAAATGAAACAAACTGATTTTTTCTTTACCAAGGATTCCCAGCCTGACGACAGGGAATATTCATGAGCATGTGAATCCATGCCAGACCCCATGCTGGAGAACTGTGGCTATTCAATACTGGCTGATACATCAACGTGCTCTCTGACGCACAGCAGTGAACGAGCCACGGAGCAGCCATGGCGTTAACTCGTATTGTGAAGTTCAGTGACCCCCTCCACCCCTTTTGGTGCCATCAGCACCATTTGATGGTTTACTGCCCACGACCTCCAGGTTGATTTTCTGGGAATACTATGTTCTTGGTTAGTACTGACTTTGAGTTCTTTTGACTGCCAGCACGTGTTCGGTCGACAGATTCGGGTTACGGCAGAGTATGGGGCGGTGTGGGGGTGTGTGGGTGTTTGCTTTTGTTTATTGTTTAGGTTTACTATAAGCTTGAGTGAGAACTGCCACGCATTCACTTAACCAAATCATACCATATGTGAAGAAGACGCTGCCTATTTACTGTTTGACACCCATAAACACCCATGGCATGCACCCAGAAGGTGTTAAAGGCCAGTAGTGGCTGTAAATCCCTTAAACTACTCATGCGGAACGTTAATGGTCTAGATCGGGGATTAAACAATGCTTGGTCACCCAATTTCTTAATAGACACTCCCCTGACATCAGCCTCCTTACCAAGACACATTTGGCTGGCACAACATGCACCCTTAACGTGGGACAAATTCTGCAAAACTCTGACAAAGCGGAAGCATTCGCAAATTATTATGCCACGCTCTATCAAGGACCGACTAGCCTGGTTGATCTTTTGATCTTGCACAATATCACGATTACCCGATTGTCTGAAATGCAGCATACACATCAACGATATCACTGAAACAGAGATTGCAGAAGCCATTGCCAAACTGCACTCTGGGAAAACACTGGGTCCCAACGGCCTCCCTGTAGAGACCTGGAAGAAATTGGGTGGGGAGAAAATGGCAACCCCCCTCCATAAGATGATTCTCCACTGTAGAGACCAGGGTACCCTTCCCGCTGGATCTACATAAGGCCAGTATCGTGGTTATCCCTAAACCGGGAAAATCTCCAGAACTATGCAGTTCATACAGAGCAATTTCATTGATCAATGGGCAAGCCAAGATGCTTTCAACGATTCTTGCTACCAGATTACAGACAGTCACTCCATCCTTAATCCAACCTGATCAATGAGGCGTTATTCCAAATAAATCGGCACACATGAATATAAGACACCTCCACCTGCTTTTGGAGCGAGCCCATGATCCTTGATACACGCCTTGCTCTACTAGCCATTGACTTTGAAAAGGCGTTTGACTCTGGTATGGGAGAGCCTTAGGGAAATGATGTGCCAAATGGGGTTTGGTGAGACCTTTCTGGGATGGGTATGACTACTATGTGAAACCCCGCAAGCAGCGGTCAGGGTCAAATGGTTGGCCCTCCAGGTCATTTCCACTGGGCAGGGGAACACGACAGGGGTGTCCCCCCTACCCCTTTTTGTTCGCACTTGCCATAGAGCCTCTAGCCCTGTGGCTTCACCAGATTCATATATGGACGGGTTTCCGATAGCTGGACGGTGGGGAAAGAACAAGTTACTTACCTGTAACTGTTGTTCTCCAGCATGGGTCTGGCTTAGATTCACATGCTCATGAATATTCCCCGTCGTCGTGCTGAGAATCCTCGGTAAAAGAAAAAAATCTGTTTGTTTCATTTCTGAACTGTCTTTCTCCTAATAACCAATCATTGGTCTCTGGGTCATACTGCCCCCAGCCAATGACTGCCCTCTACCCAAGTCCCTCCCCAGGCAGCCATCTTCAGATTTGGTAGCGTGTAAAGTGGAAGTAGGACCAAGAGAAGAGCCGCAGAGGGGTAGGTGGGAGGGTTCGCATGTGAATCCATGCCAGACCCATGCTGGAGAACAACAGGTACAGGTAAGTAACTTGTTCCTTCTCCAGCATGGGGTCTGGCATGAATTCACATGCTCATGAATACAAGAATACATAGCAGTACACACATGCACAACCACAGGAGGTGGCAAGGCCCAACATTAAGCATCTCAACAACTTAACATTTAGCATCTCTTACCTCCTCACCAGGCTCACCTTCAAGCAAACAGGTTGCGCATCACTGCCTGGCCGACTCTGGACTCCTCCCTGGAATCCCAGTCAAGGCAGTAGAATCTCATGAAGGTGTGCGTCGACCTCCATGTAGCTGCCCTGCAGATGTCCAGCAGGGGCACACCAGACAGGAACGCCGTAATAGCAGCGATCGGTCTGGTCAAATGGGCTCTCGGACAGCCAGGCAACGGGCGGTTTGCCAGCCGGTGACAGCTGCAGAGCCATCTGGAAATGGAAGCCTTGGAGAGGGCCTTCCCTTGGTTCACAACGCCAAAGTTCACTAACAGCTGTGATGTCTTCTGAAAACTCTGTGTGGTCTAGTAGAACTTCAGCGCTCTAGCTACATCCAGCGAGTGTAAAGACCTCTCAGCCGGCGACGAAGGCGACGGGAAGAAAACAGGTAACACCAAGGGCTCGTTGAGGTGGAAGTCCGACGGCACCGTGGGCATGAAGGAGGGGTGTGTCCTCAGCACTACCCTCTTCTCGTGAAAGTCAGGTATGGAGGTTTACAGGAGAGGGCCTGGATCTCTCCCACTCATCGTGCGGAGGCGATGGCCACAAGAAACGCTGTCTTCCATGATAGGAACTTCAGCGGCGCTGAATGCAAAGGCTCGAATCGAGGGCCCATGAGCCTGGTCAGCACCACATTGAGGTCCCACGCCGGGGCCAGAGCCTTCACCGGCGGGAACGAGCAGAACAGTCCTTTCATTAACTCCTTCACCAGGCGGTGTGAGCACAGCGACGACCGCCCCGGAGTGCTGGTGTAGCGGGAGATAGCCGCCAGATGAATTTTGATGGATGCATGCGCCAGACCCACCTTGGCCAGCGACAGCAAGTACGGCAGCACTTAAGGGGCCGTAATCCATAGAGGGTTGATCTTCTGTGCACGGCACCAGACAGAGAACACCTCTTCCATTTATGTCCATAGCACTTAAGAGTCGAGGAAGCCCTGGCCTTGGCAAGTACCTCCTTGCAGTCCGCCGGGATATCGTAGCCTCCGAACTCTAGAGCTGCAGGAGCCGGGCCTGCAGTTTCAGCGACCCTGGGTTGTGGTGCAGGATCGCACCTCCTTCCCTGGTGAGAAGATCTGTATCCGTTGGAAGCTTGACTGGAGGGGACGCTGACATGTCCAGAAGGTCCAGGTACCATATCTGCCTCAGCCACGCCGATGCAACGAGGATCATCCTGCACCGGGACAGTTTGAGTTGACTGATGAGTCACAGAAGCAATGGCAACGGTGGGAACGCATAGAGGAACAGGCCATCCCAGGGGAAGGAGAATAAAACGCCCATGCTCCCCGGTTGGGGAAACCTGCTGGGGAACCTCCGGCACTTGGTGTTCGTCACCGTCGCGAACAGATCTATCTGGGGATTGCCCCATCGTCAGAATAGTAGATCCACTTGATCCTGCCGGAGCTCCCACTCGTGGCACAAACGTAACTCCCTGCTGAGTGAGTCGGCGACGGTGTTCTTTACTCCTGCCAGGTGGAACGGTACCAGGAACATCCCCTGAACGACGGCCCAGTACCACAGGTCCTGCGCTTCCTTGGATAGAGCTGGGAATCTGCTGCCCCCCTGCTTCCGGATGTAGAACATTGTGGTTGTGTTGTCGGTGAAGACTCGTACCACTTTGCCCTTGAGGGACGGGAGGAAGGACCCGAGGGCCCAGAACACAGCCCAGAGCTCTAGGACGTTGATGTGTAGAGACCTCTACTCCGGGAGCCAAAGGCCTCTTGCATGGAGATCTACGGTGTGCGCGCCCCATCCCTCCATGGAGGCGTCCGTCGTCACCGTTTCCTGATGCGCTGGGGTCTGGAAGTCCATGCCCACCGCGAGGTGCGCGCGGGTGCTACACCACCGGATCGCCTGCCGGAAGGTCTCATTGAGGGGGATCTTGTCTTCAAAGCTTCCCATCACTTGTACCCAACAGGCGTCAAGGAACTCCTGCAGTGGCCGCATCCATAACTTGCACAGTCGCATGAGGTAGATGCAGGACGACATCATGCCGAGTAGGGACTTGATGGACCTCACCCTGGCAACCTCTGGTCAACAGCCGTTGTACCTTGCCCAGGATGGCCTTTATCCTCTCCTCCGACGGTGACGCCAGCCGTGTCACTGTTGAGCCTGGCTCCCAGGAATAGGGCATCCTGCGATGACGCCAAGCAGGACTTCACAAAGTTCATCGAGAACCCCAGTTCCGGGAGCAGGCTGACGGTCCTCACTGTGTGGTCGACGGCGAGTTCTCTTGACTTCGCTTGGATGAGCCAATCGTCCAGATGGGGGTAGACGTGGATAGCCTGAAGGCGCAGCCGCGCTGCCATCGGCACCAGGTACTTTGTGAAGACCCTTGGCGCCGACTTCAAACCGAAGGGCAGTGCCTTGAACTGGTAGTCCCACCCCTGGTCCACGAAGCGCATGAACCTTTGTTGTCCTTGGAGGATGCCTACTTCCATATCCCCATACACAAAGTCCAGCGACGACAGGAAGTTGCCTTCCTTCAGTTGACTCAGCATGTGCTGAAGGCTGACCATCCAGAACTTCTGGGATTTTATGAATTCGTTGAGGCGGTGGCGGCCTAGAATGGGCCAACAACAGATGTCATACCTTCCCGCATTCCCACAGGTGTCCCGACGAAAACGGTACCTCATGTGTGGGTCGACCTACCGGGGCGGAAAAGGAAAAAGGCTACACCACTTGTAACCCCCAAAGGGTTTGGGGAGACAACCTACAGATTTGGGCCTAGGGTGTCCAAGCCACCAAGGAAAACAGGGAACCCCATGCATTTCTGAAAAGAGGACATCTGTGGGAATCCGCAGAGGTCTGACTTGCGCACATCGGCCCAGAATTTATTACCCAGAAACCCTGGCAAACCCCAAAGTGTGGCGAAAGCCCCCCAATTTCCACACATTTCACACGGCTCACCCACCGAAACACGCCGCCAACATCACATGGCCTACCATCCCACGTTCTCACATGTGTCCCGATGAAAACGCTACCTCACATGTGTGGGTGCACCTACCTGGGCGCCAAGGGGAAATCCTAAAAGACCCCTAACCCCAAGTCTTTTCCGACAGCTAAATTTCACGATTTTTTCAGGCGGCACACCATACAGATATGGGCCTAGGGTGTCTAAGCCACCAAGGAAAATCGGGAATTCCATGCATTTCTGAAAAGAGGACACCCGTGGGAATACATAGAGGTCTGACTTGCACGAAATGGGCCAGAATTTATTACCCAGAACCCCGACAAAGTAAACATTGTGTTTTTTCCCCCACCAAATATCACACTTTGTCGGGGATTGTGGGTAATAAATTCTGGGCTGCGTTGTGCAAGTCAGACCTCTGTGCATTCCCACGGGTGTCCTCTTTTCAGAAATGCATGGTTTTCCTCGGTGGCTTGGACACCCTAGGCCCAAATCTGTAGGGTGTGCGCATGAACAGAATTCCTGAAATGATGTTGTGCCGAAAGACTTGGGGTTAGCAGTGTTTTAGGCTTTCCCCTTGGCGCCCAGGTAGGTGCACCCACACATGTGAGGTACCGTTTTCATCGGGATACCTGTGGGAATGCAGGACAGTAGGCCATGTGTTGTTGGTGGCGTGTTTCGGTGGGTGAGCCGAGTGAAAAGCGCAAAAAATGTGGTTTTTTTGGCCACATTTCAGACTTTTCCAGGGTTTCTGGGTAATACATTCTGGGCCGATATATGCAAGTCAAACCTCTGCGGTTTCCCAGGGGTGTCCTCTTTTCGGAAATGCATGGGGTTCCTTCTTTTCCTTGGTGGCTTGGACACCCGAGGCCCATATCTGTATGGTGTGCCCTTTTGGAAAAACCGTGACATTCAGCTGTCTGAAAAGACTTGTGGTTGGGGTGTTTTCGGCTTTGACCTTGGCACACATGTGTCCCGATGAAAACGGTACCTCACCTGTGGGAATACGGGAAGGTATGACATTTGTTGTGTTTGTGTGGTTTCCATAACATTTCGACCCATTTGCTGGTGCCCTTTGTCACACAACCCTTTCATTTCCCAAATGTGCCCTACATTTAGTCGCTGCTTTAGACACCATACACTTTTGTAACCTGTACAAGTCACCTACCCTAACCACATTGGTTTTCTTGATTTACACATGCTAAGTACGTCTGTTCAGGCCGTAAGCATAAAGCTCATGTGTACCCTGGCTCAGTGTTTGGCCTGTGGTAGTGCTTGTTTTGTGAAACACAACAAAAATGTGTGCTTTCCTAACTGCAAGAGTCGGGGGAATGTACCGGAGCATTGTTTTTCTCAAAATTCATAGAAGCCATTGCCGTTCCAAGCCAACGATGTCCACCACATACCTTATTTTTCGGTCATTTTCCAGCTTTTCCCCCAAACTATGGAATTTTACCCTACCTAGTTGTTTCCCGACCTGCACAAATCACCCCTTCCTAAACTTGGAATTTTGTCTACTTTTCAGAAATGTTAGCCTTTCTGTCCTCCAATTCGGCTTTCCTACCCTTTTCTTCCATTCCGTCCATGTATGTCCAAATGGCAAAAATGGCCAAAATCGCCTACCTCTCACAAAACGGTTGATAACCATATCAAAATAATTTGTTTACGTTTCCACTCTACCTGTTGTTGAAAGCCAGGAAATTGGGGAATTCAGCACAGCAAACCATTTGTTCCTAGCTCTTACAAAGAAAAAACCACAGGCTTCTTTGTCCTTCATTTTATTGGCATTGTTTGAAAAAATAAAAACATTTTCCCCTTTTTAGTTATTTTCTCTCTCCCCCCTACAGCAACTTAGGATTCCTGGGTGGCATTACGACCGCCTAAATGTGGGGAAAAAAAGGGGCCAAATTTGTCGAGATATCTCATGTAACAAAAAAGTTACAAGGCATTGAATGGCGACATACCAAAATCACCAAAGAATGCCTTGGAACTGGGGGGAAACCCCATGGCACTTAAAGGGTTAATGTGACATTTTCAGCACATAGTTATAAGATAAAGAGCATTATCAAATAACAGTTGGATGAAAAAGTTGGATCCTGTATTGGGTTGTTTATTTCATAGTCCTCCAACGTTTGCATATCACAAAAGCTCTGCATTGTGAAACATGTTGGTTCAAGCAGATCACACCCTCTCGCATTAAAAGGTATAACATATCTTGGGACAATAATTTGTAGAAACTGCCAAGATTGTGCTAATATCAAGGGTAATTCGATCAGCCACCCGTACACAGAAAAGCGCATATTTCTGCATCATTCTGCAATGTGTGATTCTATGTATTTAATCATCAATCAATAACTTCACACGGCCGTAGGGCTATGAAAGTACATGAAAGACAAAATAACAAACAAAAAGGTTTACAGATGGGTCACAAAATAAATTATAAGCAATACTACCTCCCCCCCAGGGAGTAAATCACCATTACATTTGGCCCAATATATCAAGTCCCAGACCGGGCAGCAACCAACATCCATCTGCCTCAAGTATTTCTTATGCCCCTGGTCTGTTGCAACTTCTCTGGGGCCGTATCCCAAATGGCAACACATTTGCCCCAGATAGCACTGAATTGTGGGGCCTAGCTGCAGTCCAATAATATGTCTTAAGGTAAGGGTTATTATAGATTAAACAGTTAGTCAGTGGAGCACTTTTCATATTGACGCCTAATATACCGCAGGCTGCACCATGGTCCCAGAAGTCTACCTGGATAAGATCATGATCATTCGCTCCCTGGTAACAAAGTCTGGTGCAGTTTGAAATACTTCCCAGTGATGCAAAAAAAATAAAAAACACCCACGGACAGTGCGTAACCAATGCATGGATGTATTAATCAGCACCTCCCTGGATTCTCGTCGATTACTGAAGGTTTTAGGGACTTGGTGCAAATATATAGTGCCTCTCCTTGGTCCCTGCCCAGGATATATTCTACAGGTTTTAGGGAAGGTCACATCAATGGTATCACTTTTTATAGCAGGGTCGGCCCCAGTCCTTGACCTGTTAGTTGATGATTTGGTTCTAGCGACGTGGGCCATTTCCCTGCAGGGCTGTGCAGACCTTTGCGCCCCTATAATCAATAATAAAGGAACTAGCCCGGGACACTCGTTCTTGTGTGGATCAAAACACTCCTGCTTGGTCATACCTCTAGCAGTCCTAATTGGTTCTCCACTTACAGTGGTTGCCAACAACCCCGCTCCATTCAAGTTCATACCACAATTGACAATAACCAGACTGGTGAGAGCAGGCACCCTTGTTGAAAAACTGGTCCCTGTACCATCCATGCCACCTTTTTTACCCCTCTCTCCTGAGCCTGGATAAGGACCTGTAGTAGCCGCTTTACTTCACAGAGTTTTAACAATACAGTTCTACAGTCACAAGCACAGGCTTTACATAGACCATCGTCCGCTGGGACATTAGCGGGATGAGTGGTTAAATCCGATAACATTGGAGTACATGAGTGGCTGAGGGCCTGTGGCAAAATATTCTCAGGGTGGTTCCTGCTTTGGTCGGAGAATCAGTGGGTTGAAGGTTCGATTCAGACACTATCATTAGCGATCCACAAATTCTGAAATTGTAGGGACACGACACGTATCCAGTTTGAACAAGGTACACTGGATATGCTGCAGATCTGGGTCCAAGTCCAACAAGTTCATATTTGGGTTGGATCTCCTTATGGATGTAATCATAGTAATGTTGTCCTTTGGACTCAATTGGATTTTTGGAGCAATCCTCCACACATTTCTGGCCGACACCTCCTCCCGCCAAAGTTCAGATTTGGAATGGTAGTACATATCTAGTTCACATTTGGGATGGTAGTATATATCTAGTTCAGATGTGGGATTTTAGTACATATCGGGTCCGGGCTTCCTGGTTCTACAACATACTCTGGCTTCACCTTGGGCGCTAGGCTAATTAGGTCTGTGTAAGATTTACCCCCAGGGGTTTTAAAATTCACAGGGTCCATGCCCTGAAACATTTATTTATATGCTTGATCAAAGAATAGGCTTCCCCGGTGATTTTCATAGTGCCTGAGAAGTGTTTCTTTTCAATACAAACATCTAGGACCGCCACCAACCTAAGTTTGAAAGTCAGCATTTTACGTTTATGGACTGCTTGGTCTTCTCCCAAAGTAGTGTTGATACATGATGGATTAGGGACATTTGGATCAGTTGTCATACTACAGTAGTAGGAACTTCTCACTTGTAGATCCATTTCCCCCTGGTGCGGCTTCAATTATTTAACACAAAGCCGGTCCTGACCAATAGAGTGGATGTCTCGGCCTTCCAAACTCCTGGCCCTTTCCACTGCGTGGGGAGGCTGGGACAGTTGTAGGATGGGGGGTGGGGCCCGAACAAACTTCCTTCCCAGAGCGGAGAAGAACGCCAGACTACCACACCCTTTCCCCGTGGGTTTCCATGAAATTAATATATGGATTGAAATGTCCTTGCAGCATTTATTATGTAGGTATGACTAGTAGGAAGATCAGGACCAGGTGGATAGAACACAAGTCCAATATCTGTACAAGAAATGGGAAGTTATACTTTGCCATGCATTTCATGAAAGCTGGTCATATTATAGCACAAGTGAAAGTAGTCGTTTTTAAAGTGGTAAAAATGTGAAAGAGGGGAGGAGATCCCAACACAATCCTGTTGCAGAATGAAATATACCAGATTGAGAGGCTGGATGCTTTGTCTCCTAAAGGGATGAACATGGAGTGGGACCTTACATATTTTCTATGAAGACTGATTTTTTTTCAACTTTTGCATTGGTATCTATATTTCCAATATAGATCACAGCAGCATGTAACTATGTTCTGCATTGTTTGCGATGATGAATGTAGCCATGGAATTTCACATCAACCAAGAAGGCCAATGGTAATTCAAGTTTAAGCTAACAGCGTTAAGTACATGAGACTTGACTGATGATTGCATAGCTTTTTAGATTTACTAATAGGATGTACTAGTAACAATGGTGTTTGGCCAGCTGAAGATGTATCCCCGAGCTGCACCACGAGTGTGTCATCGTAAAATAATGAGGTACACCAAGTCATTTTGGCATTATCCACTGTAGTGAATTTGGATGATTAGCTTTCTAGCTATTGGGAACATTATCGGTTTGAAGTTTGAGCATTAACATTGGTCGGCCAACTGTCACCAATCCCATGATGGTGTTGGTTGGCAAAATAAGGTCTGACGTAGCAGCACCTGCCCCCAGCCCCCCAGAGGGGGCAATCCGCCTGTTGTACACCTGGCAGGTATAGGGGTGGTGGGGTGTGTTAATTTGGGTTGGTATCTCTGATAACATCACTACACGGCACCCCAGCCCAACTCAGAAATGCTGTCTACTAATGTCACATGCTGCTGAATAATGTGGTTGTCCTGTTCGCACTCCAGTGTGATCCCGGGAGGATGTGCTGTCTGGTCGCAAGCTCAGCGGACCCACTATTGCGATCCACGGCCAGCATCACATCTGGCCCCCGGCAGTGCGCCAGGCATCGCAGGAGAAGTTCAAGAGGGGGCGTGGGGGTTGGTGTGAGGGACTGTGGGTGGCGCGCCTAACCGCTCGTTCAGGATCGTGGGATCTCTAGCAGCGGGTCAAGGGGGAGGGTACGGGCTCCCGCTATGCACCGAGCGGACACAGGCATTGTGGGGAGTGGGCGGAGTGCTGGGCTATGCTGCAAGCGAGGACACAGCACTCACCGCCATTCCGACCTTCTCCATAGCCAGGGGTTTTTCAGTTGCTGTAGCCCTGAGGTGCCAGCTTCCCGGTGTCGCGCGATTGGGTCTTGGAGCACGAGCCTGGTCCGCAGGTATCAGTGATTTCGGGTGCCAGCACTCCGTCCAGGGCACACCAGGGACCTCTGCTCTCCAATTCTGCTGTAATGTAGGGAGTTCGTAACGCAGGAAACATGATTTTCTAAGGGGATTTACAAGCCCGCGCCAAAGCACTTGCAGGCTGCGCCATTCCTTTCATTGCGCAACAGCTGTCTCCCCCATCTATCTCGAGCAGTCCAGGCTTAACTCTCTGGAGGGGAAGTAGGGTGGACCTAGGCCTGTTAGAAACTACAAGTACACAGCAGGGAATGTCCACATTGTCAGTTATAAAAATAGTGGTTTCTTCTATAAGCAACTGAGAAACCTAGGTATGTATAATCAGAATAATATAGCATGTGTAATTCCTTTACCAACACCAGCACATAACCTCAAGACACCCAGTATGTTGAGGGAGCCTATACACATTTATGTACAAGTAGGTAGCATGTAGAACATACATTTTAGGGTAATACCCGAATGGAATATTGGAAGGCACTAGGCCTGAGAATATTTCAGGAAAGGTAAGTGCAAAACTTTAAAAAGACACGATTGATTTGCTTGTTACTTTGTTTCAAGTCCCCACAAAGGAGCAAGGGAAAGGTTACAAATAATGTTGTGTTCCACAAGTCATTCTTAAAAGGTGAGTAAGTATCCTGTTACAAGAGCCCAAAAACAGGTTACCAATGAAAGAAGAGGATAGACACAGCAGTTGCACACAAAATGCTCCGACAGGTAATTCACCTTTTTCCTACAAGTACCAGACCCTGCAGTAGCAGTTACAATTAAGTAATGCACTTTACAATTCCCAGTAAGTCACCAGGTATGTCCAATGTCAACCTTAAAGTATAGCACAGTCCTAGGGCACCTAGATGCCTAGGAATAAAAAGCAGCGTAGACTCCAACAAGATTAAATCCAGTGGCTCAGGAGACCCGGAGACACAAAAATAATTTTAAAACAATATTAATACTTAAACACACTCCAGGATGTAGAAAGCGAGTTATTTCAGTATAGGAAGTGACCACTAATACAGTTAACACCAATAAAGTTAAGTAAACCCAACTGTTCCTACAATAGAAGTTTAGGGTTCGAGTGTCCCAATGTTATTCAATAGGCCATAGGTTAAAATAGTGTGTTCACAGTTAGGATTTACAGAGTTTGAGAGTCCAAAGGACCAATCCAGACAAAGGTGGAAAATAGAACGCAGGTCCACTTTCACTGTGCCTATTATCTACATACAGTTAGTTTCTATGGTCTCACAGTGCCAATCTAGTGGATTTTATATTCATTAGATTCCATCTCTACAAAAGTTCTACAATCGTTTAGTTTCATTTTCCCAACGTATCATACATTCTAACTACACCTGACTTTAAAACCATCTATTAACGGGGCGTGAGGGGGACTGCCACCCTTGCCCATTCTCGCATCAACCCCTGAAGTCATCCTTCAATACCTCCCATTTTCTCCTTTTATAACTGTACCCTTTTCTTTTTCACTTGTATATCAAACATGTAATACTCCATTATTCCCTGCAATTTGTTATTTGTACATCGATTCAATGTTTTTTAACCTCGTTAGTTCTGAAATTAGTTATTTGTACACCTTCCATTATTCTCTCTATTTCCGCTATGTAATCACTGGTTACCAATCCAGACTGTAGACCAGGTAATAAAAATGCATTTGTATACACATTCAGATCCAAACAGAGCAGAAAGGGCTCTACCTTTCCTCCAATCGCACACCATGCACCCATAGTTTTTGGGACTGCTTTCCAGTCAATGGAAAGCATCCCACATTCAAACATTTGCAGGCCAACCCCCACCAGATAGCCAGAATGGGTTTTCAGCTCGGAATGCACCAACCCGGTTTAGACAAGAACATACTGGTCATGGGCTCTTGTGCTCTGCCAAGCTAGAGATGCATTTAGGCCATGTCCATATATGGCCACATTCTCTGCCTAGTGCAAGGCTTGTCATATCAAAACAACTTTGATGAACCCGTCCCTTTGCTGTGCAAGACATACAGATATGATGAACGATGACCCCAAGTAAGTCTAGGCCATTGGGGACATTTGCTCTGGTTGTGGAATTGGAGGTTCTCTAGTAGCCGTTGCAGCAGCTTCTTTTAATAAAATAGACAAGTGGGTCCAGCAATTGCAGTGTCTATCATTGATCTATCCGTTCCGAAGATCACTATGCTTCAGATGGAGGGCCTCTGTTTATGATCCCACAATGATGAAGGACCACCAGGATGTCACAGATGAGATGAGTGGACGAAAGAGAACCATAAACGTCTGCAGGCATTAATACCAAGCTCCTGAAAGGCTCTTCTTGGCAGAGAGGCGCAGCAGTGGATCTCCAAAGTCCAGGTCCAGCGAGAAGAGCTCACTGCAAGTTTCACAGCACCAGCCTGCACGGGATTCAAGCACAGGAGGAGTCTCCACTTTGGATGAAGTGTACCAGCTAGATGGCCACAACTCTTCAGAGCTTCAGGAAGATGAATTGGTGATTAAGGACTTGGAACTAGTTAGGCCACGAGTTCAAGAGCGGCAAAAACAGTGGAAGGTCTCTCCTGCCGAAAGATCAGGGGTACACCCTGCAGAAGATTGTATTAAGCAGTCGTCCATTATCCCACTGTGGCCTTTTGCACTGGATTCTTGGCTTCAGATATCAGCTAAAGGAATCCTGTTATACAAAATCCTGCGCTTGTGTACCCAGAACACCTATTGGGGTACCTACAATGTTCAAATTGTGGGTACCTGCCCAATATTGAACAGCCACCTCAGGTACAGTCATGACCTCACACAAAGTTTGGGATTGATACTGGTATTGTGGTTGTCTACAGCCCCTTACCCAGCCACATCAACACACCCACACTCCCTCACACTCCCACACACACCCAGCCACACTCCCAGGCTCTGGCCATAGCCCACGAAGAGTGACCATATATGGCCACTTCCTACCCCTACCACAATCCCTGATCAATGGTACACATTGAACTGAGGCACACAAATAGTGAAAAGCCGAGCCATCTTGGCTTAGGCCTACTCATCGGGCTCCAAGTGGGGCCCCTGGGGAACATTCAAGCCCTCCATCGGTGACTGATTAACACAAATAGGAGACTTTAGAGGCAGTTTCAGGGTTATTTGGGAGAGCTAAGTATGGAAGAATGAGGAATGCATGGGGAGAGAGAATAGCCCCTCACCTGCTGGCCTAGTCACCAGACAACACGATGGCAGCCAATGATAGGAGATCCTGTCATGGACCCAGTGTAAACTGAGTAGATGGAGCAGGGCAGAAGGCCAGCTGAGAGGGCAACAGAGGGTTGGTCTCTTGGATTACTGTGACAAAAAAACACTGAATATAGTGAGAGGAAGTGATACAAGAACCAAACCTGGCTGTATCCTTGTTAAGCTTGACTAGTATTCCATTGACGTGAAGCCACTTTCTTGGTAAAACGCTAATTTACAAATAAACAATTATGTTAAATGGGTGTTGAAAGACAGATGTAGTACACTTTAAAAACCATGCAAGAAAAGATTGAACAATCACTCAAAGCTATCTGTATAACACAATGAAATACAAATTGGTGTTCAAGAGTAGGAAAATACAAGTCAGGGCACTTAAGCAATCAAGATTGCAGCTGAGTGGGGTTTATCTGTTAGATCTTGTTTTACCACTTACATACCCATCACTCTTTTTCAAGAGGAAGCCTCTCTTTTCACTGCCATACTCCTTGTTGCCCTGAAGCTGATGCATACTATATCCACCGTGCTTGCTTTGGGAGTCCTATAAAGGAGAAACCAGAAAAAAGCAAATATTTATTTTGAAGTGTAGCACTTTAACACTTGTTTTGGGGAAACAGTCTTAAAATAAAGTACTGCTTTAACACAAGCATATGGGCTGAAATCAAAAAGCTTTTTTTCAGTAGTATTATGTGTTCTTGGCAAAAAGCAATTTAACAATGAAGAACTTACTGTGAAAAAACACATAAGTGATTCACAAAAAGGAGTTCTATGTTTTCTATGTGCGTATCACTGTTGCGTATCTTCTGCCAAGTCCAGCAAACACAAGTGTTACAAGGGTGAGAATTAGAGAACTGTTAGTGTGGCAAGCGGATGTTTCACTGGGAATAGGTACACATCAGCAAAAGTGTAATCTTTGCAGGTGTTCACACACGTTCAAAGTTGTATTAGAAAGTTTTGTGAACACACTTATTCTTGTATTGTTTCATATCTGTAAGTTACTTTGGAGCGAGTACACCAGGTCAGTTTGACAATTTTGGGTTTAAATGGGCTTCTTTGTGAATTGGATATAACTGGCACATATTCTCCACAGTAGTAAGTTACACCCCTCCTTGTGACTGCGGTTTTCAGGTCTGCATTATACCAAAATGTAGCAGTAACCTATGCGTAGTCAACTTTTGTGAATCTGTGCATTTCTAATTAGGAACAAAAAACATATTCACTGCCACATTTATGGGGGAAATTCTGTGGGGTTTCCTTGAATTTATCACCAATCCTTTAAGTTTACAATTATTTTTCAAAATGTATAATCAGTTTTTTCAACAGTTGAAAAGACATTCAGAGACAAAAGAAAAAAAAACAATACAAAGTAATCAGCATTTTAAATAACAAAGGTCTTTAAATTATAGCAATGACTTACTCTCCTCGACTTCAGTCAGGAAAGGCAAAAGCAAGATGGGAAAGAAGAAGCAGACAATTTAAAACAAGAATTATTTTCTTTAAAGACAATTCTTCCTTTCAACCCCTCACCCGCAAAATCAGTTACTTTTTTAACCATTGTATTTGTGGAAAAACTCCCAAGAAAGGCAAAGACATTTTCAGCTGTGGTCTCTTATGTGGAATGAAAAGATTATACATCGTTGGCACATTTGCAGGTTCAAATGAATAGTAATTACATTGGTTATCTGTTTTTACGTGGTGTTTATAAAACACAGGATAACAAAAAAGTTGTCTCCATGAGGTAGCACTGCAGAACAGAGAACTATTATAAATTGTTTGCGTTAAATGAAATCTTGAACATGTGCAGTGTGCTAGTAGCTATTCAAAAATATTCTTAAGTTTCAAGTAATGAGCAGTCAGGCTTTCCCGGGCAGTAAAATTAAAGGCATGACCAAAGCAAGGGTGTTTAATGAGATCTTTTGGCTGTTACTGAATGGTAAAGCCACCCGTTAACAGTCTGTAAGGGGAAAGGGGTTTTTAGTGACGAGTTGGGTAATTATTGAAGAGATCACCCCCACTGCCACATCCAAGCATATATATCAAAGAAGGAATGCAGGAGGTTGTCTAGTTTCTTCATCCCAACTATTTGATCAGGAAACAGATTCCAGCTGCCCAAAATTAAACACATATTTGATTCAGTCCTTTCATTGTACAGATCCTTCTCTCCCCATTTCCTCTACTGAAACTTCACTCAGCCATTCCAGAAATGCTTCAGCCAACTTTACATCCACAAATAGGAACAATTTCTCCTTGTGAACAGGTCTGACAGGATATGCAACAGATGCAGTGATTCCCCCCCCTTAACAGGTCCCCCTGAACTCCTGCAGCCCACGCCACCTGATCAGCATCACACCCTGCTTATTATGTCAGGAATGTGAAGTATTTAGCAAATATATGCTTTAGATGAAAAACGCATACTACTTGTGGCACAACTAGTACATATACTAAGGATCATTGTCGGCTATAAGGCCATCACAGATGTTGTTTACAATTACTGCCTAAGAAACTGATTACTCTGCTCTATGATAGGTTTGACGCTCTGTGTCAATACCTAATTGTGTTTGCTTGAATGTGAACTATTTTCTGTGGTAGATATCAGACCTAGGAAATCCAATACGCCCTCACTACCATATGGACATTGAGGTTATTCCTCTTCTGCTCAAATGAGGGCTCTAACGACTAGAGCAGATGACAATATTGATCCTAGTTATACTACTGCTCATGACTCACTTTATTTCACAGGAATATAACAGTTTCAACATACAGTCGATTTTAGTGGAACTGATTGGACCATGACCAGACATTAGGATACTGGTGTAAACGAATATTACACATCTTCCCGGGTCTCAGTATTCCACCTGCTTATTTTCAGAACATACTATCCTGAGCAAAGCAAGAAGGCCCAAACTAAGAAGACAATCAACTACTACAGCAAGCCATGGAGACAATATAGCTGGGAGTGTGTGACAGATTCTGGCAAGCAACAGCTGAAAGGCAATGACATCTCCAGGGAGGCATACCACACAAGTCAACAAGAAGCTCTTCCAAAAGATGGTCATTTCCTTCATTTCAACACCATGTCAGTTGCCATGATTCCGCATTCAATGGATTTTGTGAAGACAGCCGTTCAAGACCTTAATCATGGGCAGGTGCAAATCGTTACTTTTGGGGAACCACTCTACTCCTCAGCAAAGCATATCCAGCAGAAATGGCCAACAACTCATGGGGAGGATACATTTATTGTAATGTCTGGTAGGCTCCATATTGTGATGGCAGTTCTCAAGGTACATGGACATCTGTGAGGTTTATTCCCCCACCTCAAACGATGTAGCTGCAAGAAAGGCTGTCCAAGACAATACAAGTGTTGAAAGGGTGTTTTTCGTCTTTGTGGCACACTTTGCACTTACTAAAGTAAGTGAGGGGGGACTATATCCAAGTGTATTTGACTTTAAAAAGAATTAACTGGAGTAGTTCGAGAAATCCCAATGACAGGTAAAGAGCATTTGTGTTTTTGGAGGGTAACAAGGCGGATGTGATGGGTTTTTCCTTTTCAACAACACATTTTGTATTTTTTTAAAACATGTTATTGTGTTATGTTCGAAACTTTGAACAATTATATTAATATCAAATCTACACATAAAACCACATGCTCGTCATAAAATTTCACATAGAACATTACTAAAACACAATACATCCATTACACTTCAAATTAATGAATGGTCACATCCTAAAAAGACGTATAAAACATAAAACTAAAACTACAACTGTACCTTTTCACTATACATTTCATTTGCTAATAGCACCAATTTGATCTAACTTAGTCGTTACCAGCAGCCAGACTTTATAGTGCCGTGTGCAAACTACTGCTTTTAGAATTCATACAAAAGCTGCGAAATGATAATCCTTTAATTGAATCAAAATTGTGCACATATTCTCCCAGGTGTACTATATAAATTGGGCCTTATTTCGAGCATTCTGTCATTATGGGGCTTACAGATTCCTAGACGTCCACATTCTGACATATAAAGCAATTCCTTTTTTCACAGCGGAATTCTAACACAGGACCAAATATGGACATCACATGGAGATGATTAATACGGAGCAGGATAATGAATCTACGCAGGTTCTTTGAAGGACACTGCAAAATATAAGGCTATGGTTTCTTAAAATCATACAGCATTTCTGTGACAAACAAGATTTTAATTTAGCTAAATGAATTAAATTGTTTGCCCAGTCCAAATTCTTGATTCTTTTCTCAAACATCCCTTTTAATTCGCATGATCCTTTTATCCCAATCCGGGGTCCAATCAATCGAGTCATGGCTTGTACAGCTTTTTCATATAAACCGCCACAATTCAATTTCATACTCTGACCCACAGCACGCAGCAGAGGGTATTTTGGATCGAACAACACTTAACAGGCCTCTCTTTACTACAGTTGCCACCAGGGAGGGAAGACCCAATTTGAGTTGCAATATTTCCATGGGGATACACTGCGGGAGTCCCAACATCCTCATCCAGAAGCGGGCACTCTCGACCATATAAAACTGCGGAACAAAACACTGTTTGTAAAGGTGAATAGTGCCCTCTAAACTGTAGCCCCCCAGTCCATCTGGTGAAATTCGCTATTAATGCTGTGAGCTGGCCAGCCTTTTGCCTGCGTATCGAGATATATTCATTAAAACCAGGTGTTGATTTGAATTCAATTCCCAAATATCTAACAATCAGCATATTACACACATACACCTTTAGTGAACTAGTTTCCTGTATTTTCCCATGGGAAAATAGAATAATCAGAGTTTTATTCACGTTTATGGTTAGCTTATTGGCTGTGGCATATACCCACAGCTCATCTGCAGTTCTCACCAGGCCAGAAAAAGTGTGATACAATATCACTTAATCATCGGCGTATACGAGGCATAAGATATGAAGATTATCAATCTTTGGGGGGCATGATTTAGCTGCTTTTAGACATTTTGGCAACAGCCAGGACACGTTGAAGAGTAAAGGGGCCAAGACACAGCCCTGTTTAACCCTGCTAATTCTACAAGGTTCCCCTCTCACCCAACTTGACCTGGGCAGTTTTTCCTCATAAAATAGCCTCAAAAGGTATAGTAGACAAGGTGGGCAACAGTACAACAATAATCTTCAAGTTTCTGCCACAACTCGTCTCTACATACAGAGTCCAACGCAGACCAAAAATTGATGAAGTGCAGAGAGTCCAGGATTATTATGTACTCCTGCTCTTGCAGTCAATAAATGCATTAATTTCAAGTTATGTAGAGTAGTAGATCTCAGCCTGAACCCTGTTTGAAACCTATCTAGAAGACCACACACTTCACACCATTTATGAAGCTTGTATAAAATAAATAATGCAAACAATTTGCCGGTTACATTCCAACGTATACAGAAGTCTATAGTTGTCTGGTACAGTTCCGTCTGCTTTCTTATACACAGGTACTAGGATTGCAGTCTTCCAAGACTGATATTCTACCCTCGATTATTACTTTATTAAACAAAATTTCCAGGACATTGGCCCATATTTCAGGTTTGTCTTAATACGACACTCACTAAGTCGTTTAGGGTCGGGTACCGGGGTGCCTTTAAAAAGGTCCAATTTCATTCATAATATCCACTTTATCAATAACTATACAGTTATTACTGTTTAGAGCCTTCTGGTGAGAACTAATGTTTGTTTTCTCAGAAATAATATCTGACTCAAGATATTCTGTCCACTGCTATTCATTTACCGGGTTTATTTTAGCATTTTTATTTCCCTTTGCCTCCCCCAGAAATGTCCCAATATTTCTTATGTTGTGGGGATTTAAAACCCCTAACATGTTTTGCCAACCAGCACTTCTGTGGGAAAAACGCCACCAACGTATCCAGTTTCTGCATTTGTTCTTAATCGCCTTTATGATTGCAAACACGTTTAGCTGTAAGGATCTCCCTTCGCATACCTCTCTTTTGAGCTCTTACGATTTTATCATAGGGCAAACCTCATCCAGATTCGTAAATTGCATTAAAAGTATAGGTACCAAAACTTCATTAAAAAACAGGTATAGCCCATTTTAAATCTCGTCTATATCCAGCAAGCCAATTTGGGCTAGCAAATTAGTTCCACTCATTCTATTGGTTGCCTTTTCAACATTTTGCGCTGACCAAATGATCTGGTTGCCCGCAAGATTTACCTCAACCAAGCTAATTCTAAGCAGTACACACTAAGTCTTCCTAGGCAAAAGGACATAATGATAGGATGATCAGTAAAAGCAGTCCTTACTACAGACATACTTTTGATATAATCTCCTCACTAAACCCTGTGGGATGTTTTTACCCATGCATCCAAGCCCTACCATAAAACTGTGCATTACTGGCATTGAAAACATCATGATGGCCAGAACTCCCCAGAAAGTGCACAGGGAAACATGAATAATAGGCTGCCACTCATTTTTGCCTATGTTGTGAGCACAGGAGGGTACTGCCTAAAACCACCATTGGGCTACACACACAGTAGCCTGAAACCATTGGGAATGGCAATGCTGATTGCCAAAAGCAACCCAGAGCTGTTTAGAATTCATTTTCTTGATGTCAAAAAATTTGCTAAAATCATGGATCACAAGACCACTCTAAAGATTCAACCTTCTTGTGGGGTGTTGCACATCACCACTCTACTTGTAGGATTCCCATCAAAACAATGTTAAGCAAGGATCATATACTATCAAGTAAAATCCCCTTTTTGAAATGGAATTAATTCAAGACAGATCCCAAAAATGGGTGCAGTACCGGCATTGGAAACAAACCAGCGCTAGCGGTCTAAACTCTGACTCGGGACCTGTATTGCAGAAGCTAAACAGCATCCTGAGCTAGCTGGGACTTCAAAGGTTTGTTCCCAGGAGGCAGTCTGATTCAATTAAAACAGTTCAAAGGGCCTCTGTCCATGGGAAGCATTCACACCAGCCCTTACCAGCAACAGCCCAGGAGATCACATGGTCATGCTAACCAAATGCAGAGTGGCCCCCTGGTCTGCTGATCTCAGTCAACACAGTAGACTCTTTCCATTGAATAGGGTATGCATATTTTATGTGTTTACTGTCAACACACTGCTCTGGGAGAAGCCAGACATGTGATCTCTGATTCCCCCAGTTGCTGGGGGCGGACCCAGACACTTGTGAATTGAAGGCAAATATATGTTTTATAAAAATACTGATAACTAATTGTAACCAGATGACAGAAATGTACAACTTTGAGATTCTTAAAATGACAATTTTACTCACGGTTCAAGGCTCAGCTGGTCGCTCTGCGATTTTCTGAGGCAAAACCCAGCTAATTATTAATGCTACAGACACTGTGTTTATGCTAGAGACACAGTAAATTACTGGAATATGTGTAGAGAGATGGTGTACATCTGTGTAAATTTTGAGGAAAAACCAATATGGCGAAAGTCACTAAAAAGCACAAAATGTTGCCATTTGTGAACCCAGGCTCTGAGGGGGATCAGAGTTGGGCGAGAGTGTATCTTAAATTAATCTGTGAAATGTGTATGTAATTTCAACGACGTGTGTACCTGGGAAACCTGTTAGTTATGAAAAATTCATTTTCTAAGTAAAAGCTAAGGGGCGTTTCTTCAATAGACTAAGACTCTGACTCACTCCGAACACTATCCTTTCTCAAATCAGGTCTCAGAGAATCCTTGACCTATCAAGTCATGAGAGGGTTGGTCATGCAGAATGAGCCGACCCACCCACTTTCAAAAGACATAAAAAGAGCCACTGGAAGCCAGACAGGACATTCATTTTCCAACCTTCAAATGAATTCCTGCGCAGCACGCTGAAGGAGAACTCCAGAACCCAGAACTTCAGCGATCCAGAGATCCAGACTAACTCCAGAACAAAAACTCCAAAGAGCTGAACTCTTCAGCAGGCCTTTTCTTTCTTTTTTTTCTTTTGCAAACTATTCAACCGCCGGGCTGTGCGGTTTGCTGCTAAGAGTCCTGTGTATCCAGAACAGAACCAGTACCCAGAAAGCAGTGCGGTATCCAGAATCTACTTGATCCAGACCAGCAGAACCAGAGACCCAGACCAGACCGCTGTGAACAGAATCGGTGCCTGATTGACCCGCCGAGCAGAGAGAACCGCAGCTAAACTTGTTGACCAGATCCGTGACAAGGCCATTCCATTCAAATATATAAAAATTTATAGTGTGAGTACCCAGCTAGAACTGTGCAGAACCCATCTCTTAGCTTAAAATAATCTGATTCAAAACATTTAACCTGTCCAAAACTGCATCATAGAATCATGTGTCCCTTCTCCGATTTTAAACCTATAAAAGTGTAATTTGCCATTTTGAATCATTATTTCATTTCTGAAAAACTACCTTCATAAAATCGTCCGTATCTCTTGAACTTTCATTTGGAAGATAAGATTCCCAGCTTTCCAACAAGCTCTAAACCGACT
Organism: Ambystoma mexicanum; assembly: GCF_040938575.1. Taxonomy (NCBI): domain Eukaryota; kingdom Metazoa; phylum Chordata; class Amphibia; order Caudata; family Ambystomatidae; genus Ambystoma; species Ambystoma mexicanum. The sequence goes on from NC_090933.1 coordinate 1,118,517,409, forward strand.
TGCTACTCCTTATAGCGCCTCCGTAATTGCGCTCGACGCACTCGGAAAAAGTGCTGCGATTTGACATTTGCTTCATTTCAACCACGTGTAGAAAGATCTGTCCTTTGCTTCCATTCCTGAAATCCGTTTTCAACCTGATAATCCCTCATTGATCATAGTTAGTGTGGACCTGAACTGATTTAAAGTATCTTTCACTCACCCTGAACCTCTAGAGGGAATTAAAATCAATTTTTGCATATTTCACTCCCTTGCACATCACCTGAAAGTCTTTCGCCTGTGTTTCAAAATCATCCCTGGTGCTATAAGCTTGCTAGGGGGGGAACTCAATTTGTATTGTACTGTGATTGTATTCCTGAAGACTGTGAGTGTTACTTCCATCTCCTTACATTGCATAGGGGGGGTGGGGGGAGTAAATAGTCAGAGAAAAAGTGATCATATTATCTTTTGCTGAAATCAAAGTTTATTTCTGTACTTCATTTTATTCATCTTTGCATCTCCTTGAAACCATAAAGCATTCCCAGCTACCTTGTTCATTCCGTACCAACTCCTAAGTAATAAAATAAGTGTGCTAGTATAACATTATCCATTGTTGATCGACATTATACTCATAAGTGTGATATCAAATATTAATTTATTATAAAGTGTGGTATATATCTATTGTTTAATTTTTCAAATAAACCTTTTTAATTTGCAAAACAAACCCACTTCTTGGCTCAGTGGGGTCAGGGGGATTCAAAGAGAGGGGCGTTATACAAGGGTTCATCATCCAGATTATAACTTGTCATAAAAATATATAAATAAGGGCTTCCCGTGAGCAATCCCAGACAAGGCACTGACTCAGTGGGAATGCTTCATTGGAGTCATTAACAACCCCTGCCTAAAGTCTCCTCCTCAGGTGGCCACGGAAACGCAGACGTTTTCTGATCCCGACCTTGGGGGTGGTGTTCTGTGGCAATATCACCTGGGAGGAGAAAGGGCCCAGGGGACAGACGACTTGTGGGGTGAGACGCAGTATTTGTCTTCCTTTAAGGAGGACATATCCTCAATGCCATAATATGCAATGGTTTATTGTCTTAATCTTCTTGTTTCACAAGTTGAACATCTTGATGTAGGTATAACAATCAAACATCCTTAGGCATTGCAAGCAATAAGAATCATTTTAAAAACCTGGAGACCTATAAAGCTAGAAGCTCCCCCGACTTCACAAGGTACAGCGAAAGGAAGTCAGTGAATAACAACAATTCATCCTGTAAAGTACTTTATATTGCTCTATACAATATAGTCTTGGGATTGATCCTTATGATATTCTTTTAAAGAATATTATGGTGAACAGAAATTAGTTTGAGATTGAAACTCAAGTGATAAAAACTGTCATTAGGGACTTCAAGTCCCATGATTCCCAAAGTGCTGGGACGAAGAAGATGGCTAAAGAGGAACAAAACTGCAGGAGTGGTCAGCTTGTTGATAGCAATGACCCACACCTGAGGGAGCCTTAAAAGGCCCCCTAAGTTGCAGGTCTTTAGTGAGAAGGGAGAGCAGTGTGAGCAGCAGGTGCAGAATCTGGATGAGGGAGAACAGCCAGGACCACTGTTGAGCAGAGAACAGTACCCGGTCCTGAGAGGGTCTTTGCCTTCAGTTGTCTTAATTACAGAAATTGCGCAGCAGGAAGCGAAAGCGTGGCAAGCTTTATTACTACTCATGAGGCTCTGTCTGGCAAGCACCAGAGAGCCTTCGGAGCGAAGGAAGCTCATTCTACAAATGGCATGGGCTGCGTCGAGCCAAAAATAGCAGATAGCCGGGTCGTGACGAGCGAGGGAATCTGATGCGCATGCCTTACCCGGGCAGTTCACAAGCCGATAGTGTCCCCAGATCACTCCGATACTGCTTGTGTACTCAAAACACGCATTTTCTGAGTAGAAAACACATGCGTGCGAGTGAATTCGAAAAAACAAAGGTAATTGTGAAATCAGAGAAAACAATATTTTTCAAAGCCAAGTGACTGTATCTTTAAGCAAGAGAGTTTATTGAGAACCCAGCAACAAGATGGGGCAATACTTTTAAAACCTAATGCAGACAGCCATTGCCTGTCATGATGCCTACCCCCGGAGCACCAGGCCAGGCCCAGCACCCCCGGGAGCAGGCATCACGCCCCCGGGTAAAAGCCCAGCGGCCCTTTATAGGGGCTGTTTGGACTCTGTCCTGGCGCCCTTGGCGCCAGGCTCATGTTGGACATCAGTCCTGGCACCATAGGCGCCAGGCTCATAAGGGGAAGTGTTTGGTGCACTTACCTGAAGCAGACCATGCTGCTTGAAGAACCAAGCCAAATGAGGCTTAGGAGGGACTATTTTTCTGAAGGAACTATTTTGTTACTTGGGTGGGGCTGTGGAAGAATACTCACCTGGAACTTCTTCCAAAGCTATTTAAGCCACGCCCGGACAGCCACACATGCTTTGCGTTGTTCTGCATCCCAGCAGCTGAACGCTCACCGTGTCTGCTCCTGCACCTGGAATCCAGCCACGCCCGCCTCGAACCTGGAACACCTGTAAGGGAATAAGAGAAGAGAAAGGTGAAAACCAAGAACTTATTCAACCTTCTTACCTGCATCCGGAATCTTCACACCAGCATTCCTAAAGGAAGACTTCCATTTAAAAGCACCGCGTTGCTCGCTGCAGCGCCGCGCTTCACTCACCTGTTCCCGAGACGCCGCCCGGCTCCATCGCGGCTCTCAGCACCGGTCGCCACATCTCTGCATCTAGGGGAGAGAAGAAGAGACAAAAGGTGAGCAAGGGAACACAAGAGGAAAGCCGAATTTTCAGCCATATTACTTACTGGCTTTTCTTGGTGAACCATTCCACATCTTGGGTCGGCGCCGCATCTTTGGCAGGTACCGCACCCCGGCCCCTATGGGGAAAGGACAAAAGACATTACTGGGGAATTATAAAGACATTTAGAGGGGTTGCCTCCATCACAATCTCACCTGATTTACCACCGGCAATTTAACCCCTCAACGCATCGCCTTTGTTCTGCACCTGAAATAAAGGACAGAAAAAACAACATAAAAGGAGGTTCACACTTGAACTTTTGCATCTTCATACTTACGGCGTATCGCTCAGAAAAGTCAAGTGGATGTGCCAGCGCCATTCTGAAAACCAGTGAAATAACTGGACGAACGCGCGCCCCTGCACCAGAAGCAGGATGGAGAGTTCATCCTTCCAAACCATAAGGTGAGCTTAAACCGGGGGTTTTGGAGGAAGTCAGAGAAGAACGAAGGGGGAAAGGGGGGAGCAAGCACACTATTCAGCAGACAGTTAATCCCCTTTCTCATCTGCAGAAGGATATTCCTACGGGCCAGACAAGCAATATTTGGGGGTCCTGTTCAATCTGTGGTCCGAATTCTGCGCATCACGCTTGAAGAGGCCACAGCAGACCAGACCAGCGCCTCCGTGGGAGCCAGGTGAGCGTTACATTGCCAAAGACAAAATAAAGCAAGATTGCAGCAATTTAGAACCAACAGATATTGCCAAAGGCAGGAGGGGGCTAATGGACGTTCCAAGGGTTGCCAAGTTTATTGGCCCTATGTGAGGAAGCATATAACTAGAGCTGGTAAAACCCCACATTGCCAGAGCTAAGGATGAAGCAGAATTCAAACATAACCTTGTCAATGTTTGTTAACGCAGTGTGGAAACAAGAGTGGCAAGAAGGCTTCTGGAAAGGGTTATTAAGAAGGAGAGGAGCATAACTTGCAGAGGTGTTGGAAAGTGAAAAAGAGTACTAAATAACACCAATGTGAATCTGGCTTTCCCTGAAAAATTGCTTAAAAGTTGATGTTGTGGACCGCTAGGGTGCGCGTAAGAAGATGGTCGCCTAGGCTCATTGCTCCCGATACGGTCAGCGACAGAGATGATTTAGAGCATTCTAGCCCAAAAATTGTAGCATCCGGCCACATTTAAGTGCAGTGGAAACACACGGCAGTCTGTACGACCAAATCTGCAACCCGCGATGAAACCTACGAGATGCAGGTGTAGTGGGGAAAACACAGTGAGATGGCCCACGGCCACCGAAGAAAGTGGAACGAACCTTGCTGGTGCGCACCACATGAGAGGAACATAAGGCGTGTGTGGAATAGAGGGAGCAGTGTAATCTCCCGGGTGACCGACCCCCAGTCGAACAGTCTCCCCGCTCATCACCAGATCCATAGACGGGAAAACAGTGAAGTGGCTAGTGAGTCGTGGCGCAGGAAGCAAGATGCACTTCCAGGGCTGACAGAGGGACAAGGTAAGCGGTCCTCCACCCGCTGATGGATCCCTCCGTAGTACGGCCAATTTGCCGGAACCTGAAGAGTGTTTTCCCGGGAGCTGGCGGCCTGGCGGACCCCTGAGGTGGGGGAAGGAAGGAGACATTAAGGCCCGCTGGGAGACAGACACAAACCTCATTAAGCACAGAGTGCGTCCCAGGCCCCCAGAGGGCCCGCACACCAATAGAAGCAGGGGAGGGCACCAGAGCTGCCCAAGTACTTCCAGTGTAGCCCCAAAGGGGTAGGGAGTCCTGGATAACACCAAGGGGCCCATAAGCCGCCCATGATACGGCCGGTCCTTGAAGATGCAGGACTGGGGCAATAGCAACCGAGCTACCCCCCAAACCCCCTTCCTCCTGCCCACTGACTTACATCAGGAGCTGACCTTAGTGGAACTCAGCCTGAAAGTGCAGTAACGGCCACGGGAAAGCAAACATCCCGACTCCGGGCGAGTTAAGGAGGGGGCCACACGGGCAGTACAGAGCCTGGGGATGAGCAGGACTGGAGCGGAACGCCCGGGCCCAAGTAACATGCTACAGGTACGAGACAACACCAGGCTCCATAACATCGAGAAACAGGGCCCCCTCCACTTGGCCAAAGAGGAGGTGAAGTGGCAGTCCACCCGGCTGGGCCCGGAACACATGAGCTGAGCCCAAGGCCATAAACGCAGAAGGGGAGCAAGGCAGGACTACCTGTGAATTACAGCAGGCCAGGAGGTGAGCATACTTAGCCTGGGTTGGAGGGAAAAGAGGCCCCCGCAGCTCTCAACCAACACCCGGAAAAAATGTTTGAAGCGGGCCAAAGCAGTTACAACAAGAACCCACGCGAGTCACCCGACACTGGGGGAAAATAGTGCATTCAGGAGGGGGACGCCTGGAGCAAAGTTCTACACAACCCCAGGATGCACATGGTAAATCAAGACTGGAGAGTAGCACACTGGGGCAAGCAAGCGAAGGGCAACAAACTAACGCTTACCTGGACTCCTCAGGAGCGTAAAGGCCTTCTAAGCCTGTGGACCTGGTGCTTGATACTTTTTGGATTCTCTTTCTGTTTAAACAACAATAATAATAGAACACTAACATCTACTGACTAAGATACTACTGCATGAGATGTGTACTCTTTTAGTCCCTCCCTTCTCACGTGTTTATTTTTTGAGGAGCTCCCCATCCTGCTTTTGTACAGGGGCACGTTGAGATGAAGAAACAATGGTAACTTGGGTAGCTGAAGTATTCTATAGTCATTTGTCACAAAATGTCTTAACTTTTTTTAAGAATGAGACTTGGGGGGCGGGGGGATAAGTAGGTGGTGAAACTACTGTAATCTTTAGGGCTTGGATTAATTCCTACGTTGGAGAGATCTCTCTTTCTAATAACTTGCTCTTTTTTCTTTCTTTTGTAGGTTCTCTGAATTTAGGAAAAGGAATATGGCTGCAGAGGGCTGCAGAGTTACTCAGGATGAGAAAACATTTTAAAACGCAAGTTCGCTTATACGGAACAACTGCAGCCTTCAGGGAAGTGCGCGGAAACTACCATGAGGTGAAAACCTGAAGAACTTTCAGGTACGTAAAATGCTTAGTAAACGTCTTCCTTCTTAAACTATTAAATTTGTTTGTTATTTTAAATACCTCTTGTCTGCAGGTTTTCGAAAAGCTGAGGATAAATACCTTCGGAAGATGCAGTGGCTGCGGAAGAAACTTCTGACTGAAATTGCTGCGACTACAAAAGAAAACTGTTGACTAAAGATGCTGCGGCAGTGAGTGAACCTTCTGGCAGAAGATGCTGTGACTAAGAGTGAAGACTGCTGACTCAAGATGCAGCGGCTGTGAGTGAAACTTCTGACGGAAGCTAGTTGCTTCGGAGATAACCTTAGACAGGTAAGCCTTTTCTATTAACTTATTGAACTCTGTAGTTTTGCTTTACAGGTTCTAAGAGGAGAAACGCTGGAAGCGTTACCAGCTGTCAGCGGAGCAGATGCGAAGCGCGGGTTCCAGCGGAGGGAGGGCTTAAATGGCTCCCTCTGCAAAATAAATAGAACGTGCTACAACTTATAAAAAGGATCTTGCAGTGGCCATGTTAAGTGTATGGAATTACTGTAAAACATTTCAAAAGTCTATGGAAGTGTATGCTGAGAATGATGTAAATGCCATATGTGCCAGGCTAACACCCACCTTTGACCTGCTGTTGTATCTAATGTTCTCTGCCTAGCCTGAAAGCCTGGATGAGGGATATGCCCAGTGACTGGGATCATGACACAAACTTGAGGGGAATACAAACCGGAAAACTGAGGCACACGGACCACGATCTGCAACAGTGTAGTGCCACGCAGGAAGCGGAACTGGCCCAAAATCTGCCTCAGTGAAAAGAACTGTAAGAAGCTCTCTGTGACTAAGGAAACACTGCTCTGGTGGCGGCAGGCACAGAAGCAGGCATATCAGGGACCCGACACCGAGGATAGGAAACAGGAGTGACAGGAGGAATCCCCAGGGAAACAAATGGCGACGGGAATGGACATGTCCAAGTTCTCCACAAAAGAGGACTCCGGATGCATCTTGGTGGAGATCAAGGCCCTCCGAGGGGATAGACAGGCCTCTCTGGCGGAACTAACAGGCAGGATGACGTTCGTGGAGGCCAAGGTGGAGGAGCTCGAGAACAACCAGTTGAACACTGACTTGGTAGAAAGGAAATTGGATGCAAGGATGACCAAGCTAGAGCTCAGAGGAAGAGATACTACTCAAAATGGATGACCGCGAAAATAGGGAGAGACGCAACAATATAAGAATACTGGGACTAAGAATCGGGAAGGGAAACCCAGTGACAAGTAGAGAAGGTCATTGGATTGATTAATCAGCTCTTTGAAGCAGAAGGGGGCAAATCGGTGAGTCTTGAGAGGGCTCACAGAGGCGGCAGGCCCTACGGAGAAGGCTCGCGCTCAATAGTGGCTAGACTTTTGAGCTGTAAAGACAGACAGGATGTCCTGAATAGGACGAAACAACAACAAAAAGTGGAATTCTAAGGCTCCAAAGTGACCATATATCAGGACCTGTCAAATCTTACCTTGGCGAGGCGCAGAAGCTGCAGACCCCTCACAACTTGGCTACATGGGAAAGAAATCTGATACAGATGGGGATAACCCTTCTCGCTAGAATTCAAAATGGAAGGGATGGAATAACATGTCGGCAGAAGAGGCAGAACAGGCACTGAGACACCTTACAGCAGACATAGATGTGCAGCCAAGGAGCCTGCAAGCCCAATTGGCAAGCGGGGAACGACCGGGCACAGCCTCATGCCCACAGCAAAGAAGAAGGGCTCTGACAGGAAGGAAGTTCATGAGGCTCAATGGACCTTCCCCTCAAAAACTACCCTCCAAGCAGAACGGACCGACACCAACCTGAGCGTCCAAACAATGAGTAAACACCGCACCACTTTCACTGCAAACAGGGCAGATCCCGAACATAATAAGGACGAGTCGCTGACAGGGGGCAACCTCGACTGCCCCAAAGTGGCCCCTTGTGAGCGAGGGGGCGTCTCCGAAACAACAGTTCAACACATGTTGGGATTTTCCCTAGTTCCAAAGTTTAGTTGTAATTTTGTTAAGGGGATTGGCACCAGGGCTGCACGCACGAAGGAAGCAGAGCAGTGTCCCCACAGAGGGGGCGGGGGGGAGTTGGAAGGATGACACCCGAAGCTGGGAAAGGGGAGGGAAGAGGGATGAGCGGATGAATGAGCCATGGGGAAAGATGACACAAGAGTGGGTCTAACTGTGGGCACGCTCAACGTAAAAGGCCTTAACTCACCTACAATAAGATCTCTGATTGTGCGAGAATTCTGCAAGGCCTTGCTAAATGTGCTGTTCTTGGAAGAAGCCCATCTAATACAGGGCGAGGAACGGACACTGAGGGGAGGGGGAATAGGACTGGTGCATTGGGGATCCGGGAATACCAAAAAAGGGGGTGTTGGCATAATACTCCACAGACAGTGTAGACTGCAGGATTGTGTGGCTACCAATTTATTAGGAGGGAGATTGCTAATTCTACAGGGCAACCTAGAGGGAGCGAGCGTCTGCTAGCGGCAATATACACCCCCAAGCAGGGCCAAGAGAATTTCCTAGGGGCGGCGTTCGACAAAATAAAAGATTGAGGCACACCTGTACATACTGGGCGGTGACCTTAACTCATGGGCTAACGAGTCATGGGACAGGAAAAGGAAAGGCGACCCAGAGGGTATGTGAGTGGATAGGCTGGGTCACATGGGACTTTCAATTGAAAGGCGAGGCCTGGTAGATGTGTGAAGGAGTCAGCACATGCGAGAAGAGGGTTACACATTCTACTCTGCGCCCCATAAAACGTACTCAAGGATTGACTACCTACTTGTGAATAAGGAACAGGGAGCAAGGGTACTGCGTAGCGATATTAGTCCGGTGGGATGGACGGATCACAACATGGTATCCATGTCTCTTGATGTGATTGGCCTGTACAGGCCGAACAGATCATGGCGCTTCAATTAGTCACTCTGGGGAGATCAGGAATTTGCCGACCAACTAGCAAAGGAGATATCAGACTACTTCGAACTGAACGATACTGGGGAGGTGGGCACCAAAGTGGTTTGGGACGCAGGGAAAGCCACAAGGAGGGGTAAAGGGGCAAGGAGGAAATAAGAGAGCACTGGTAGAAGACCGGCTTAGAAAAGATATAAGGAAAGAGGAGGAGAAGATGCATGCCACAAAAGGGAAAAAAGATGAAATCGGTGAAGGACTGTTAGCCAAGAGGGCAGAACTCAAAGCACTGGTTACGGGGGAAGCCCTCTGGAAACTCAGATGCTTGGAACAGAAATATTACAAAAAGGGGGACAAAGCGGACGCACTTCTGGCAGCGTGGCTCCGAGCACAAAGGGCAGAGAGATGGGTGACCAAACTGGGTGACCAAACTGAGTGACACTGAGGGGGTAGAGGGGACAAGGTCCGACCGGAAGACAACTGAAAAATGTGCCCAATATTATGAGAGTCTGCACGACTCTGAAGCCACCAACAAGGAGGGTGCGGAGGGGACGTACCTGAGTGGAGTGTATATGACTAGGCTAACACAAACAGAGAACGAACACCAAGAGTCCCCAGTCACAGAGGAGGAAATTCAAGATGCAATCTCACACCTCCCAAATGGTAAGGCCCCAGATGAGGATGGATATACAATAGGATTCTATAAAAAGCACATAGGAATTCTGAAGCGGCATATGGCAAAGCTGTATAACCTCATCCTAGATACAGGGAAAGCACCCTAAACATTTTGCAAAGCACTGATATTGGTAATCCCAAAAGAAGGGAGAGACCCAATGCAGTGGCCATCATATCAGGCAATCTCCCTCTTAAATGTTGACGAGAAAATATTCACTTGAATTCTGGCGATGAGGTCAGAGCAGAGGTTACCCGGCATAGTACACCCAGACCAAATGGGTGTCATAGCAGGAAGACAAGGCCCAGGCGCTATTAGAAAGACACTAGACATAGAACACAATCAGGGCAACCCAGGAGAACAGGCCTTATTAGGTTTGGACGCTGAAAAAGCCTTTGAAGGGTGGAATGGGGATTTATTTTTGCAGTATGACGCAAGGTAGGGGTGGGTGAAAGAATGTGTCGGGCAATAGGGGCAATATACTCGAGACGGACTGCCCGGGTGGTAGTGAATGGGGCCAAATACAGGGAATTTAAGCTCAGCAGGGGCACCAGACAGGGGTGTCCTCTATCACCCCTATTATTCGCCTTAACGATGGAGACATTTGGGGAGAAGATACGACAGGATGACAGGATAAAGGGGATACAAGTGGGGGGACAGACACACAAACTTAGCATGTACACGGATGAGGTACTGCTGTACCTCTCGGACACGAAGGAATCTATACAAGGGGTGCTCAGAGCTCTGGATGAATATAGGGAGGTCAAAGTCACGAAATCGTCACTCCTCCCGCTCCATGAGAGTAGAGGTCTCAACGAGCGGATGTAACAACCCAGGAATTCCAGTAGAAAAGAGTGACATAAGGTTCCTAGGGGTGAGGATACCAAGAGACCCGAGTAAATTATATGAAGTTAACATCCCCCCTATGTTACACGGGGCGTTAAGGGACCTAGAGGCCTGGTCTAAACTAACAATCTCCTGGTAAGGTATAGTTAACGCAATCAAAATGATGCTCCTCCCCAGAGTGCTATACTTTTACCAGGCACTCCCAATAGCACTTCCGGAGTCACGCTTTGTGGAGATCAAAAAGAGAATATTAAGATTTCAATGGCAGGGTAGAAAACAGAGGGTTGCATACAAGATACTAGTACAGCCCAAAGAAAAAGGGGGAGTGGGGTTACCCGAGACGCGCACCTACTACAGAGTGGCCCAGCTTAGAGCCCGGATTCCTCACTTAAGAGTAGAGCAGGATAAACCATGGGTAGGAATAAAGCATTACCTATTTATTTATTTATTTCTATAGCGCCGAAGCCTGCAGGCATTACATGAAGACAAGGACAACAGAAAAGTGACGGGACAGTAGAGTAATATTACTGGTATGATTAGATTACATTACATGGACATTAGTATTTCCGCAGTTCCTTTATGTTTTTCCTGAAGGATAAGTAGTTCGATTCTAGCCTTAGGCTGTTTGGGAGCTCGTTCCACTTAGATGACGCTTTGGTAGGGAACTTTCGTCCAAGTCCATTGGCTTTTTTGGAATGAGTTACTTTTACAAACCCTTGGGCCTTGGATCTTAAGGTATGGCAAGGTTTGTATGTGGTTATTTTGTTTTTTTAGTAATATGGGTGCGGATCCACATACACAGTGATGGACAATGGTCATTGCTTTAGAGGTGATCCGGTCTTCCAGGGTTAATCAATGAAGGGACTTTGTCTTCTGTAATATGTTCCTCCCTTTTTTTCTTGGTAGTTGTCCTTACTGCATAGTTCTGTATGACTTGACATTGTTTGATGCATTTTTTGAGTAGTCCATTCCCGTAGTACAGTCTGGATAAGATTGTGGCTCTGGCGATAATGGTGCCGCTTTGTGTACTCAGTAATGGCCTGATACGGCTGAGCAGTTTTTGATGGCATTGGGCACCAGCTACTAAGGCCCCTAGCAGGGTACAGACCCACAGGATCCTGGGCCCTCTCTGGAAGTTGTGGAGAGTCCAAAGGGAAATGGCTGGGGTCACTACATGGCCCTCGCCTTTAAGCCATATATGGGCTCCCCTGATACGGGAACGGATAGAAGGCCACAAGAGATTTCAGGAATGGTTTGAGGCGGGACTGGAGAGTGGGGCAGGTCCTAAAGAGGGATAGATTCACAAAGTTAGCTGAACTTTAGGAATCCCTGGGAATAGGAAGCTTGCCGATCTTCAAATTCCTACAGTTAAAGGGGGTACTTATGTCAGAAGACTAAGAGAGAACTACAGAGAGACCTTACACGTGCAGAGAAAATATTGGACAGAGAGAGAGGGACCAAGGGCGTCATATCTAGATTGTACCAGGCACTGTTAGAAGCGAGAGGGGATGAAACAAGTGGGTCCAAGAGGAAATGGGACCTGGACCTGGGAATGGAAATGGAACCGCAACAATGGGGAAAGCTGTGTGTCAACGCACACCACACATCAGTGGCGTGCCAATATAAGCAGCACGGCTTGAAGCTGTTCTACAGGTGGCAGTGGGATCCTGCGAGGCTAGCCAAAATGTTTCCAGGGGCGGATCCTCACTGCTGGAGGAAATGCAGGCAAATTGCCGACTACTGGCATATGTGGTGGGGCTGTGGGAAGGTGCAACAGTACTGGAAGAAGGTCCTGGGAAGGATTAAGGAATTAGGGGGAAATCGACAAGGTAGCGGAGCCTATGTTGGTACTGTTCGGCATGGAAACAACTGAAGGTGAATGAGCAAAACTCCTGCACATGCCCCACTACCTCCTCCTAGCAGCCAGAGCATGTCTGGCGGGGGGTTGGAAGAGGGAGAAGCTCCCGGCCGATAGAGTATGGGCACACAAAGAACTGGACCTATACCGAATGGAAGATCCAACTAGACGCCTGCATGATGAAACCTGAACATGGGTGACAGAATGGGCCGCATTCCTGGCCAAATAAGATCCAGAGAGAGTGCAATGGGCAGTTGATATGCGGGAAGAGGGGTACGGGCGGATGGGGAGTAAGTAACATCACCCAAGCCTATGAAGAGTGTAAAAGGGTGGGGGGGTAAACACACCAGTGGAGGCAAGTGGGGGACTGAAACTAAGAGGCGAGCTCCAGGATGGACCCGCGCAAACGACCAATGGCTCTCCGTTTGAATCCGGCAAAATATGGAGAAAGGACCCTTCTGACTTATTTGTGTGGCAGCCCTACAACCACAAAAGACTGGTGGGGGGCTGGGGGGTATTTGGGGAAGTTTGTGTTTGTTGGCTGGGAGGGGGGTGAAAACGCTCAAAATATCCAATTGGTGTTCAGGTGTAACTATGTGATGAAGAGGATTAAAAGTGATCTGTTTACGCTACTTCACCAATTAACTAACTTTGAAAAAAGGTGATGTTGTAAAATAATAAACACTGCAAAACTGTTGGAAATTGATCTTAACCACAAAGACATCTGTTTGTGAATTACTGTTCGGGCAGGGGAGTATAACGGAAGAGTATACCTGATCAGCAAACCTTTGAAGTAGTAGGCCCGGCATGGGAGTAAACCAGGTAGAAGTTGATGAAGTGCTGTGAAGTGGTATTGCCAACTTATTCTGACAGACTTTCATTGCTGAAGAAAGAACTGTATAAAATTGCTGCAGTGAGTGATCTATGACATGCATGCATTATTTACCGTAATAGCATTTATGATGAATCTAAGCATATCTGCATAGATTCACATGCTGTGCATATAGCCGACATCTAGTGGTAATGGCGGAGTGTTGCATCATTCTTTCGAGGATCGAAAGGGACGTAAACATGGGCGTGAATGCAACACTATCCCTAACTTGACGTGTAGTGTACCCAAAATCCCTCACACATTGAGGTCCCTCCGATTGTGTTTTTTCTGCCATGAGGGAGCCTTATAGTCAGCGTGAGTGAGTACGGAGAGAGAGGTGTAAGATGTCTATGTCGCTTCTACTCCATGGGTGGAGGAAGGGTGGGTGCATTTGAATCCAAGCAGATACAATCATCAGAAATGCTATTACGGTAAGTAATGCATGTCTTCTCACGTTTGTTAATCTGCTTAGAATCAATGCTGTGCATAGACTAGCAAGCAGTACCCAGAGATCGTGGTGGGATGTGAGAAGGAACAGTAGCAAAGAGATATTTTACCACCGCTTGTCACACCTGAGAATCAGACCTAGAGTGTGTAGCTAGGCAGTAGTGGTGTGTAAAGGTGTGTACAGAACTCCAGGTTGCTGCTTAACAAATGGACTCGAGAGGAACATTTGCAATGGATGCTATTGAAGCCCCTGTGCCCAGAGTAATGTGCTCTAGGCCTGAAGGGCAGATCTCTCTTGGCAAGTGTGTAGCACAGTGTGATGGAGTTTATGATCCACTTTGAAATAGCTGATTTCGAGACAGGCTCCCCTTCTCTACCAGCTGCTACTGAAACGAAAAACGTGTTTGTTTTCCTTAGTGTTCCTGTCTTTTTCAGATAATAGATTACCGCTCTCCTCGCATTAAGTGTGTGGAGGCTTCTTTCTGCCATGTTAGTGGAGTTCTGGAAAAAGGTGGGTCGTTCTATTGATTGGTTCACATGGAACTTTGTAGGCGCAAATCGTGGGTGAGTGCGCAGGACCACTTTATGCTGTGAATCGTGACAAATGGGTCTTGAACTGACAGGGCCTGCAGTTCACTAACTCTCCTTATTGATGTGATTGCCACCAAGAAGGCGGTCTTGTAGGCGAGTGATTTAAGGCTAGCCTTATGCATAGATTCAAAGGGAGGCCCCATTAGTCTAGAAAGTACAACGTTCAGGTCCTATCCGGAAGCTGGGTTGGAAATAGGGAGATGAAATCTTTTTACCCCTTCCATAAATACCTTGATTACTGGAATTTTCCACCACAAACCTTTTTCTGGGACGTGGTTTATGCTGAAAGTGCAGCTAAGTGGACTTTTAAGGAATTGAAAACCAGGCCTGAATCTAGTAGGCGAGTTAGGTACAGGACAATATGTGTTGGTGTGCATTCAATAGGAATGATGCTCTTGCCATTGCACCAGATAAAGCGTTTCCATTTGATGGAGTAGATGACAAAGCGTTTACATTTGCTGGAGTAGCAATGTCTGGTGTTAGGTTTTCGTGCTTCCCTAAGTAAGTCCATACTTCTTTGAGGGAATTGGAGGTGCTCGAACTCTATGACATCAGGAGCCAGGCTGCCAAGTTAAGAGAGTTTGCGGGCATGGATGAAGTGCCCCCCCCCCGTCTTGTGACAGCATGTTGTACGGGCATGTCTGCTTCCTTGTAGGATAGACTGACATTGCCATGAGATGAGAACCAAGATTGGCGGGCAAATTCCCTGACCATGTTATCCAGAGACCGTTCCCCCTTGGAGCAGTTCTACGGGTAACTGGAGGCATAATCTGGGCATTGTGCGTTCACCAGAGTTGCAAACAAGTCGATCTCTGGGAAGCCCCACTCTGCAAAGTTGTTGAGAACAATGTCTTTGTGTAATCACCACTCGTAATCTACGTGTAGTGGAAGTCTCTGCTGAGTACGTCCACCAGAAGATTGAGTTCCCCTGGAACGTGTTGTGACAGGAGGCACATCTTGTGTTTGAGAGCCCATTTCCATATATTATTTGACAGTTTGGATAGCCCTGGAGAGTGAGTGCCTTGTTTGTTCAGGTAATACATGGTCGTGGTACTGTGTGAGGACTAGGACTGTCTTCCGCTGGCGGTCTGTTTGGAATTCCGTAAGGGCATTGAACACTGCTAGCAGTTCCAACAGGTTTATGTGGTTGGCTGGTACCGCTGGGGACCATACGCTGTGGGCCGTTTGATGGGGGAGGTGAGCCCTCCCACCCCATCAGAGATGTGTCCGTGGTGATAGCAGCATCTACTGCAGGGGTGGTGAAGGTCTTCCCTTGCAAAAGGTTTTCCCTTGACCACCACTGCAGAGACTGAACGAGGGCTGTCGAGACAACCACTAGATAATCCCATTGCCCATTGGCCTAACACCATTCGCTCGAGAGCCACTCTTGCATGGGGAGCATGCGCAGATGTGCGTGAGGAACTAGGTAGATGCAGGAGAACATCATCCCTAACAGTTAGATGGCTTTGCGTATGGTCACCTCGTGATTGGCTACATAGTGAGGGATCTGGAACAGGATGTTTTGCACCCTCTCGTTTGAGGGAAAGGCAAGGCTGTCTTTGGTCCGAATTAGAGCCCCCAGAAATTGTTTGACTTGGCTGGGGTCTAGACTGGACTTTTTCTCGTTGATCGAGAACCCTAAATCAATAGGAGATTTATCGTCTTCTGGCTGTTTGTTAGGCATGTTCCATACGAATCCCCTGTTATTAGTCAGTCGTCGAGGTAAGGGTAGACTGGGATGGACTGCCTGCGCAGGTGAGCAGCTATTACCGCCAGTACCTTCGTGAACACTTGTGGAGGAGAGGCATCGCCGAAAGGAAGAACCTTGAACTGATATTGCGCATCCTCCATCATGAACCTTAGGTACTTTCTGTGCGCTGGTAACATTGAAATATGAAAGTATGCATCTTTCATATCCAATGTTGCCATTTAATCCCCCTGCACCAGCAGCGGGATTACTTCCTGCAAGGTTGTCATTCATAACTTTTGCAGTTTGACATATTTGTTCACTGGGCGCACGTCTAAAACAGGGCACATGGCGAGATCCTATTTGGGTACAAGGAAGTACACTGAACAAATACCCTTGTTTACCTGATGAATGGGGCGACTTCTATGGCACCCTTTTCCTGAATGATCTCCACCTCTTCCAGCAGGATTTGCAAGTGTGCTGGTGATAAGCGTCTGCTCTTTGGAGGATGGTATCAAGGTGGCCGGTGGAACTCGATTGTGATCCCCTCCCATGCGTGAATGAATGATGACAGCCGTCCCCAGACCAAGGAGGCATGGGAGGGGACCTGGACTGTGAGTCATTTTGATGCGGAGGCCGGGCAGCCTCTTGGGGTGGAGTTTCAGCCTCTGGCCTTGCCTCTGCACTGTCCCCTTTTTTGATATTGGCTGTTGCCAGTTGAACCTTGCCCGGAGGCCCATGGGGTACCCCCTGTGCCATATTGTCCGTGTGGTGAATGGGAGAAGGACTGATCCCCACTGTTGAAAAGGTTTGGCTGTGATTTGGTTGAGAGATTTGAATGTCTCGGGCTCTTTTTTTCCACAGTTTCCAAGGCATTATCCATCGCTATACTGGCTTGTTTATCAAAGAGGCCCGAGTCTCCGGCTTAAAACCTGAATTCTTTAGCCAGGGGTGCCTCTTGAGAAGAGTACCCTGTGCCAGAGTGTGTCGTGCTGTCTCTGCAGCATCTAGCATGTTTTTAAGGATGTTGTGGGTCACCTGCCTTCCCTCAGATTGCACGGGTTCAGGGCCTTCTTGGAGGGCTTCTTGAAGCAGGTTCCACCGCACATCGCTGAAACTGGAGAGAAGAGTAGTATTATTTGCAATTCGGGTAGAATATGCTGCCAATGTGGTGATGCGCTTGCCAAGGGCATAAAGTTTCTTGCAGTCCTTGTCGGGGGGAGCCTCTGCAGTAGACAGTGGCACCCCAGCCCTTTTCCTGGTGGTAGTAACAAGAAAGATGCAATAACAAGAAAGATTAAATACTCTGTGATTACCACTAGATGTCGGACTATATGCACAACATGTGATTCTAAGCATATTAACAAACATCAGAACTATATATATATATATTCACTGAAAAAACTTTGTTAAAAGGGACGTTATGGTTAAGTTGCTCTAATAAAAATGTATGAAATTCAATGAAAAAACCTCAGAAATGCGCCAGTTATGGTAAGCTAATCAACCATAACTCACACCACTATTGTGCTCTGCTAAGACTAACACCCAGGATATCAAAGATGACTTATCCCCACTCCAGCCCCTGCAATAACCAGGGTGCAAAAAAAAAAAAAATGTTTGCCCTACAGCCGGACTCCTGCGGCGTACCGCTGTAGAAAGGAAAATCCTTTTCCAGGATGGCCACCATGAAAAGGGGAGGCAAGGCTCCGTACAGAGTCCCTCTTCCCTTTCCATGGTAGCCTGCAGAAGATGAAGAGAGTACCCTATGACCAAATTACCACAAGCACATTGTCTTTCCCTGTCAAACCTCTCTCACTTTCAAATAACTTTACCACATAGCCAGTCCCAGGAGGACATGGCCACTTTAAGCCCATTTGTCGTCCCTCGTGGTCATAGGCAGTAGCCAGATTGTCTGGGTCATGACCTTATGCCATGACCCAGACAATCTGGCCACTGACCATGGCCACAGGCTACACCTCAGTCACCAAAGGTATAACACTATTTTTTGTACCTACATTATTACATTTGTCAAAAAATAAAACAGGCTCATTTGCAAAACCATGCTTTAAGGTCCTTGCCAATGCTTCTTACACAAGTTTGCTGGAAATATGCACAGTTTTTATTTTTCAAAAGTGTCAAAACTTATGTACATACAATGGTCATAACTTGGCCCCCGCTTGACAAAATCCATTCAGACTTGATATGATAGGTTATTTATAACGCGCTTAATACCCAGAGGTTTCTAAGCGCAGACCCAGGGATCAAACCTGTGTTGCTCCCAGTCGTCTTGCTTCCAAGGGCTAGCACATTGCCCCTGAGCTATCCTCCTGAGCTTTACACAAACATTCAAAGTTGGGTCTATAATCTTTCTGAAAACTTTTGTCCACATTCGTCAAACGGCAACAAAGTTACAAGCCATCTAAAAATGTTGTGACCCCCCTCTAATTTAGCCCTCTCAACAAAATCCCACCAAACTTTACAAATCCATGTATATCTTTTTCAAACATTTGTGCAGATTCGTCAAATGTCACAACATGTATAAGCCTTGACAATATTTTGGGACACCCCCCCCTCTAATTCTGTTCCCTCTGACAAAACAGCTCCACACTTTCCAAATCCCTTCAGAATCAGATATAGAATATATTCCAGAATTTTATGGAGTTTCATTGAGTGGCGCCAAAGTTTTAAGCCATGCAAAAACTGCTTTTCACCAACCCAGTAATGCAGAATTAGGCATTCTGAAGTGTTCACTAACATCCCAGGATTGTACCAGAACATCCTAACTTGTTCACGGACTTCGGGGATGCAAAATCCCTGTTTTTTGGCTCCTTACAGCCATATCCCATCCCAATCACCCCCCACCTGCCCAGAGATTGTTTGAGGAGTTTGAGAAGTGCAATGTTGTGTTTTGTTTTAGCGATGTTCGCAAATCCAACATGGCGGGCGTTTCCAAAAATCACCCGATGTCCGCGGACCTCACGTCGCCCTCTGAACCAATCAGAGGCCAGTCAGCAACCGAACAGGGAAGTGAGTCAGCGGACCGAACCAAGGTATCACATCTTTTTCTTACCTACTTTTGGGCCGTTAAAAAAAAAAAACTACTGGATGGGTTTACACCAAATTTACAAAAGCACGCTCTCGGGACCAAGCCGCCGCTCCTGCTGCAAATTTGATGACACTGTATCCAGCAGTTTGGGCTGTAGACGTGAGCAACATTTCTTTTCCATTGCGTTGATGGAAAAAACATAAATGTTGGGACCCCCTACAACTTTGCCCCCCTTGATGAAACCTCACCAAACTGGTCAGGAAAATTCAGAGGGGGCTATATATGTTTTTTTGCAAAGTTTGGTACGGATTTGTCCAGAGGGAGCGAAGTTATAAGCCGTCTAAAATGTGCTCCTCCTACGAGTTGAGCAACTTAACCATACATACAGTGCCGCTACCTCGGGCCCTGTAATATTTTCAGAAATAAGTTGCGGTAAAGCATCCTGACAAGACAATGTATGTTGCTACTAAAATATTATTTGTTTATGTGAAGAAGACAAGTTTGAATCTAACTATTACAAATCAGAAAAGAAATAACCTTTTTGTTGAACCACTGGAGCGTTGGAAGCGCTGTTGTCAAATTGATGTTACAAAGAACTGTGTTCGAACTTTGTTACAAACCATCATTTTCTTGTTTCTTTTTGGAACTGTGGAGCAGAATCCAGCTTGAATCTGGGGAAGGGGAATTAACCCAGATTATAAGGAGAGGCTGTCGGTCTATTGTGAATTTAACTGGGAACCCCAGCTGTTATAATTGTGTTGCCTTTGAACTGCCATGCATTATCTTATTGAGTTACTGTATGTATAAGTGTGAAGCACTGATATCCTTTGTTAGAGTGTTTCCTTAAGCAGGGAAATCCTTGTTAGGGTAGGGATAGTGAGGCGTTTGTCCAACCTTTTAATTTAATAAAATGGCATCTTTTAAAATATGTTCACAAAGTGGTCCATCTCACATTTCTGTCTGCTCACATTATCTCCTAGTGCCCATGAATAATTCCCAGTACAGTCCCCCTTGGCGCTGCCGTTTAGCATGCTTAATTCCCAGTCACCTAGGAATTCTACCCATTTATGCCCTTGTCTATTCGACAGAGTCTACCCCATGATACTTCTATCTTCTACTATCGCCACCTCCACCCTCAATTTCGTTGGTGCATATACACCGGGCATTTAGGACGCCACCAAGTATGACCCAATCTTCATTACCCCCACCTCCCTTATCCAGTTTGTCAGTAAATCAGTTATTGAATATAAAATCGATATCAGTTCAGCCCGGAAGTGGGAGGGGGGTCGTAAACATTAATGAACAACAAACAACCTTGATTCCCAGGGCAGATACCCTCAATCTATACTGCTATAACATAATCTTCACATCCCAAGGTATTTATCTTTCGGTTAGGGAAGGAGTGTTTCATTCCAATTAACAACCCTCCATAAGGTCTGGCCATTTCCCTCTTTCTAGCTGGAGATTGTATTATTCGATAACCATCAACATGCATATTTGACCTACTCCATGTCTCTTGTAACATACAAATTTGACTCAGCACTAGTAATTGCAATGACATTCCAGGACTCAAGAGATATCTAAATCACCTTGAGTTCCAGGATGACACCTGTGACCAGAGGGTTGGAGGGGGGGCGTTTGAAAGAATCACACTGACTCTTAAAGAAAATTCCAAAAGTCCAAAAACAATTATCAGAATGGCTTGTGATTTCAATTACATTGGGCTTTATGAGTCCTTTGAGGTTGGTGCTAGGGCGGGCCCTTTCCTCTCTCGTCATCCCTGGACCTGGGTCCTACCTCCCATCCCTAGACCTCCCTACTGGGCTGTTAGTAAATCAACGGTCGGTAACCCCTATGTCTTTCACTTCTTTACACATCAGGTGTTTACCCTATGATGTTGGCTACCAGACTCTCTGGGGAACTTGTAGCTTTCCCTCTCTTATCCCCGCTTCGTAGTCTCAGGAAACGGGGACTGGTGCCTTCTTTCACCCAGCATCACTCTCACTTCTTTTAGACCCTCTTGTTCCTGACCCTTCGCTATACTGGTCTCTTACGCGGTTCTCCTCCCACCACGTCATTGTCCGTCCAGTCTCACTCCGTCTTTATACTTCCACCCTTCAATCTTATTTCCTTTCTCACTCCTATTCCTATTACCACTTGTATCCTGTTTGTATTATGTTTTATAATTCATGTGAATGTGCCTCAACAGCTGAGAGGCCGGCGCGAGAGATCAGCCGGTTAGTGCCGACTATAAAAGAAGGGTCCTCGGAGTTAAATTCATCTTTTCTTTACGTGTATTACTTTGCTGCTACTGTCTGTATGATTGTTGCTTCATTTTAGAAATGTAAACTTGTGTAGTTGCTGCTCGCACACGCGCCCTACTATTACGTCCTGTCCCCTTTCCTCCATACTGTATGGGTGTCCCTTCCAAGGGACGGGAGACTGAACCTTTTCACCAGAAAAAAACCTTCTTCCCCTTTAAATTTAGAGGCGTGGCCCAGGGAGCATGCGCTGCCCTGACTTCACCCTCCGGCGCCACACCTCAGTCCCCTTTTCCGCGTCAACAGGAGCGGGCCTTAGTCACCAGCACTCCTGGGTTTGGCTTCGGCCATGTAATTCCACACGCAAATACTTATCTATCATTCAGATACTCTGTCCTCTGGTGCGATGCAGCGCATGTCGACTTCTACAGGGATCATTAGGTGCCCATCCTTCACAACTTCAGACCCCCACGCCCTCTGCCTATGTTGCCTTAGCCCAGACCACCATTGGCAATCATGTTCAGCGTGTGACTTGCTGTCCTCTAAAGCTCTGAAGAACAGACTAGCCAGGTGGAGGGAGCTTTTCTAGAGCTCGGCTCCAGAGGATCTCAAGAATTTCGGGAAGCATCGTCCCAGGTCCAAGGTAGGGTCAATATTTTCCAACGCACCCCGCAAGGGAGACTCCTTCCCAGGGACTCTCCCGCGTGGGAGGGACCGGTTAGGTCCTTCTACCGGCACATGCTTCGAAGCTGGTACAGCTACCGGCCCTCGGGTCGAGGGGCCTTCAGATCCTCCCGGACGCAGTGTCGAGGGACCGGAAGGTTCTTGTACCGTGCTTACACGCAAGGGGCTCCACCATAACACCGGCAATACGTCCAAGGGGCTATGCCCTAATACCAGCAATACGTCCGAGGGGGCAGCTATACATAGCTCTCCCGACCCCCGGGTCGAGGGTGTCTCACCTACTGGGCCGAGACCCGAGGAGCAGGGTAGGCCCAGTGATCCATACGCTTGAGTCTTGGACCTATCTGGACCCAGCGGGCTGGGCATCACGACGCGCCAATCAGGAACACCAGTCCGACGCCATTCCACGAATTTGGCAAAGAACGAGTGTCAAGGTGGGACTGGTTGCAACCAGGTAAGTGGCCTGCAGTCTACACTTCATATGCACAGGGCAGCTTTCCCATGCGTCCATATGGACTGGGTATGCAGCGGCTCTAGCAGTCCCCCGCTACCCAGTCAGTACCCCCCTACCACCTCTTCGGCCAGCGAGTAGGTGCTCTTCGACAAATTCCTCGGCCTCATATGGTCTCCGCAGATGGGGGCTATCATCAAGGACGCAGTCAGGGAAGTCCTTCCTGCCATGCAGCCGCCTCCTCCGGCTCCACAGCCAACTCGACAGCCTCCGCCGCCGCCCAGCCTCCGGCTGCGGTCTCCGTACCCCAGCCTCCTGCTCCATCTACCCGTCCTCCTCCGCAAGAGCCTACAGATCCACAGGACACGGACGTGGAGGAAGATCCAGACACGCCACCCTCAGCTAGGGCCTTCCATGAACGTCTTGCTGGCCTGGCGGAGTACCTGGGCCTCCCTCAGCCCGATGTCGAACAACCGGATGAGGGGGTTCTTGCTGAAGTCCTCACAAGACACCCCTCTGCCAACACGGGGATTCCACTGCAAACCAATGTAGTCTCCCTGGCCAAGAAGGGTTGGCTCAAGTCCCACTCAGTCCACGGTCAACCGACACCTGGATGCCAAGTACAGGCAGATGGAGGGGGAATACACTCTTGCTCTCGACCCATCCTCAGCCACACTCCTCAGTGATCGCTGCGGCATCACTATACTCCAAGCCTCAGTCGTCCTCTGCCTCCTCCTCTGCGGCGCTGCTAGGCAAGGAGGAGAAGATCTTGTAGGCTTACGGCAAGAAGATCTACTCCAACACCTCCTTGCACCTGCGTCAGGCCAACGCAGATGCCATGCTGGCTGCCGCCAACCAACGGTTATGGCAGGAAATTGCAGACTTCCACCCGGAACTCTCCTCCCAATGGCAATCTCGCTTTAAGGCAGGGCTAGCAGAGGCCAAGCTCGTGGCACACAACCTCATGGAATCCACAGTAGTGCATATCGATACCCCAGGCCGTGCCATCTGCATTGCCATGGACATGAGGCGCACGGCCTGGCTCCGGGTGACGAAATTCAACCCGGACGTCCAGGAGTGCATCCTAGATCTACCGTTTGAGGGGGGGGGAGAGAAGGGGCGGAACCTCTTCCACTCCTCCACGGATGAAGAGCTGGACAAGGAGAATCACAGCTCACAAACGGCAAAGTCATTTTCCATTCTTACAAAGACCATGCCCAAATCTTACACCCAGTCTCTGCAACGCTCAGAGAAGAGTCATACATATGGAGGGTTCCGTGGCTTCCAAGAACACAGATCCAGGCAGCCGGACAGCTTGCCATCCCAGAGCCGCAGCAAACAAAAAAAAGGGAAGGAGGCGGGAGTAAGGGCTTTTTCCAGTCCCCCTCCTCAGCCTTAACCTCCGAGGGAAAGAAGGCATGACACGCCCCTTTGGGTCCATATGTTTCCGGTGGGTGGCAGGCTTGCTCTCCATGCAAATTTCTGGTGTCAGAATTTCGCGGACCCCCGGATCCTCTCCGTAGTATCCACGGGGTACCGCCTACCCATCCCAGCCTCCACTCCACTCCACTCCACTCCCACAGGTTGGGACAGCAACTTTTTTGGCGGAGATCCGGTCCCTCATAGAGAGCCAGGCAGTGGAGGAAGTTCCAGCCTCCCAGCGAGGCTTTGGCTTCTACTCCAGGATGTTCGCCCTTCAGAAGAACCACCAGGCAGGCCCGAGAGTTGTGCTGGACCTTTCCACCCTCAACCTCTCCTTACCCCTGCAAAAATTCAAGATGGTTACGCCAGCTTTTATAGCGGAGACATTGGACAAGGGAGACTGGATGTGCTCCCTGGACCTGAAGGACGCGTACTAACACGTCCCAATTTGGCAGCCCCGTCGTTCTTTCCTCCGGTTCAGAATCATGGGCTGCCATTTCCAATACAAAGTCCTTCCATTTGGCCTCATCTTGGCCCCCAGGGTCTTTACCAGGTTCATTAACGCTGTAGCGGCCCTCCTCAGAGCGCAGGGCCTCCACATCTACCCATACCTCGACGACTGGCTCATCAGGGCTACGTCTCCAGAGGCGGTTCACCACTCGTCCAATGCCCTTATGAACACACTACACGACCTGGGCTTCTCGCTCAACCTCAAGAAGTCACAGCTGCTCCCCATGCAGTTTCTGACATTCCTGGGACTCATTTGGGACACGTGCTCCGAAAGGGTTTTCCCATCGGAAGACAAGATCTCGGCCATCAAGAGGGCCTCCGCCCACTTCCTCAGCAGAAAGGTGACCTCGGCATGGTGGTACCAACATCTCCTGGGTCTATTAGCGGCGGTCCTGTTAGCCGTGCCAAACACGAGACTAAGGATGAGAAGGATGCAGCTGCACTTTGCGGCCTCATGGAATCAGGAGCGTGGCTCACAATCAGATCAACGTTCCTCCATCTCTCCACCCGGACCTAACTTGGTGGTCCATGGACTGCAACCTACGGACGGCCAAGCCCTTTCGGACGCCCCATCCGCAGGCCACAGACTCCTCGTTGGAGTGCTGGGGAGCCACCCTGGACGATCTCTCGGTCCTCGGCACCTGGACTCGACAGGAGCAGGAATACCACATCAATTGGTTGGAGCTGAACGCCATCTGGCTAGTGCTCAGAGCATTCCCTCCCACTCCTCAAGGGCAGGTTGTCCTCCTCCAGACAGACAACTAGACCAGCATGTACTACGTCAACAAGCAGGGAGGCACCAGATCCCCCTCCTCTGTGCAGACTGGCGATCAGCATGTGGGAATGGGCCTTGGAAAACAAAATCTACCTCTCGACAGTCCGCCTCCCAGGGGAATCCAACCTGGAGGCGGATAGACTCAGCTGGCTGGGAGCGGACAATTACAGTATGTCAGCTAAACAACCTTGTTACTCAGGAGATCTTCAGCAGGTGGGGTCATCCCCACGTGGATCTCTGGCACAACAAGAAGTGCCCATTTCGCATCCTGGCAAGGGCAGGGCTCTGGCTCGCTGGGCGACGCATTTCACCTACAGTGGGACCGGTATAAAAGCCTACGCCTTTCCGCCCACTCCTCTGATACACAGAGTAATTTGCAAGATCAAGGAGTGTCACCGACTCTGCATCATTCTGATAGCTCCATGGTGCCCGGCCAGGCCAGGGTTTTCAGAGCTCCTCAGCTTCTGGGAGGTGCCACCCATACACCTGCCGACGAGCCCAGCACATCTGGCACAGCAGGGGGGCAGAATCATCCACCCCGCACAAGGGAAAGTAGCCCTCACAATGTGGTTCCTGAGCAGGTAACGCTTCGGCACCTTAGCCTCTCACAGGCCAATCTGGAGATCATACAGGGCGCCAGGAGCAAAACCACCAGGGCCCAGTACAAGAGTAAATGGACTAGGTGTTGCCACTGGGCATATTCCAAGGGAATTGACCCGCTGGCCTGCAATTTGGACAACATGCTCTTTTTCGGCGCACCTCGCTCATTCCGGAGTACAGGTCAACACCTGCCATACATACCTTGCAGCCATTGGGGCTTACAGGAACTCTGAGGAAGGCATTTTTTCCTCCTCCAACCCCATTGTCAAGAAACATATGACTGGTCTTGCTAGGCTCTACCTGCCCGTCAAGAGACTGCACCCTGTGTGGGACCTTAATATAGTCTTGGGTGCCCTGGCGCACAAACCATTCGAGCAAATGGCATCCATGGACATTAGGCTGGTCACCATCAAGACTGCCTTACTAGTCGGTCTTACCTCGGCTCGCAGAGTCAGCGAGATTCAGGCGCTGTTCACCTCTGAACCATATACCACCTTTCACAAGGTAGTCATGCGGACGCACCTGGCATTTCTGCCCAAGGTTCCATCTGCATTTCACTTGAACGAGGAACTAGTCCTTCTTACGTTCTTTCCCGATCCCAAAGATGCTGGATAAGTGCTGCACTGCCTGGATGTCAGGCGTGCTCTAAAATTCGACTTGGACAGGACCAAGGGCTTCTGCAAGTCGGACGCCCTGTTCGTCACGTTCGGCGGCTCGAGGCCAGGCTATTAGGCCTCCAAGGACTCCATATCCCGCTGGATGTTCTCTACCATCAAAGAAGCGTACGAGGATCATGCCAACATGCATGCCAACGCAGTCAGGGCCAAGGCAATGGCCAACTCATTCCAACGCCATGTCACTTGGCAAGTCATAAGCAGTGCGGCCACTTGGGCCTCTCCCTCGGCTTTCTGCAAGCATTACTGTTTGGATGCCGGCTCTAGGTCTGATGCCGCCTTCGGACAGGCAGTTCTCAGGAACCTATTTGCTTAAGGAGTGTCTCCTCTCCACTCTGGGGCTACAATAATTTGTAATCGCCTATACAGTATGGAGGAAAGGGGACGGGACGTATGAGTAATTATAAGTTATTCACCATAGTGACTAACGCACTCTTAGTGTATAGTCCCCTTTCCTCCATACGTCCCACCATCCTCCCCCCTAATAATACTGGTGTCATTAGGCAATGTTAAATCTATTGTCAACGCGCCAATGGGGACTGAGGTGTGGCACCGGAGGGCGGAGTCAGGGCAGCGCATGCTCCCTGGGCCGTGCCCCTGTGCGCCTCTAAATTTAAAGGGGAGGAAGGTTTTTTTCTGGTGAAAAAGGTTCCCTTGGAAGGGACGCCCCTTCAGTATGGAGGAAAGGGGACTATGGACTACGTATGTTAGTCACTACGGTGAGTAACTTATGTTTTTACTATTGTCTAGATTTGAAAATTAGTGGTTAGCAAAATACATTGCTCTGAGGTATTTTTATCGTGCCTGCTTAACTAGTTAGCACTGCACACCTTGGGAGTTAACAAGGGATAAAAAACCTGGTTTCTTTTTTAATTCCTGCATGAACTACAATTCCCTATCTTTCTGTAGTCCTCTTGAATACACTTTTGCAATCCAGGCACGAGAGCGCCTAGCCGGTCAGTGCCGGTTTGTGTCCGACTTGTGGCCACAGCACTCTTTTTTCTCAGGCATCTTCCTCTCTCCCCTGTCAATAGCATTTTCGTAACATTATCAGCTCTCTGACAGCATGAATGCAGTTATGGCAACATTTAATATAAGATTCCACGCCCAGAGTACACACAACGAGGAATCCTTGGGTGCAAATGATATTCACATCTCTCTCCTCAGCACCCGCTCATTGCTGAAGCATGGTGTGGAGGTCGCTGATGCTATTATCAAATGTGACCTCATGGCTGTTAATGAATCTTAGCTCACCCCAGAGACTCCCAGTTCCACTACCCTTGCCCTCCCCCCCTGGGTATTCTATGTTTAGACCATATCGTCTGCAGTAACAACAGCCGGATGTCCACTGAGGCCATCAGCTCGAAGGGCTTGTGCTATAAGGCCACAAGAACCACGTTAAAATCCCAGACCGGATGCGGCCTATGTACCGGAGGAAAGAGCCTGGATAACCCTTTGAGGTGGGCCTTAACGACTGGATTGGCTGCTGAAAAGAACTTGCTCTGGTGAATTCTTGTAGACCCCAACGGCTCCCAAATAGGTGCGTCAGGTATCGACTTGAATGCCGGAACGAGCCAGATGTGCGGAAAAAGCCAGCATGCCATCCAGTGAGCAGGGGAGGGGGTCCAGCCCCTTGTCACGAGCCCACGAGACAAGGACTAAGGGAAACAGTCTCCCAGTACTGACCGTCTTTAAGGGCATGTCAGTTTCCCCATAAGAAGTGAGCGAAAAGCCCAGGGGAGTGCAGCAGAAGGCTGTGCTCCTCTGGTAAAGTCAGACTATGATGTTTAAACAAAGCAAAAAGTTGTGGGGGTACACAACTGGAGGGAAAATTACACATGCTATGGAAATCTTTCCCAACAACCAGCCACCGCATTCATCAGCTTAGTGAAGACACAAGGGGCAGAGTTGATGCCGAAATGCAGCACCTTGTACTGGAAAGGGTACGACATAATGGTGAACCGCAGACATTTCCAAAGCAGCTGGTAGATGGGGGACAGGAAGGTAAGCATCCCTGAGGTCTAGGGAACACATCCAGTCCCCTGCGCATAGAGACTCGGCTATGTGCGCTGGAGTAATCATCTTGAAGCAGGACTACCCTCAGGCAACCCTGGTTGTTCATGGGTATCACAAAAATCTTGGAGTAGAAGCCAGAACCACTGTCTGACTGAAGAACCAGCTCCACCGCCTGCATATCCAGAAGAGAGAGGATCTCCTGTATAAGGACCGTGGACCCTATCGGAGGCAGAGGAGGAGATGAAGACTGGGAGACTACAGAAAGTATCCAAGGACTCTTGAAACAATGCTTCCAGCTGTCCTCGAAGAGAGCCAGGCGGCCCCCTACAGGCGAGCTGTGTTCCCTGGCCGTTACATCATTGGTTTTTTGGCGTCTGAGGAGGGAGCGGAGGAGGGGGAGTGGAATAAGACAATGCAATGTCCTCTGCGGTTTCCTCCTGTGGTCACTGGGGGAACCTGTCTGGCCTCTGTGCACCAGGCCCGAAACCCCTTGAAGCCACTGAAAGTGCGGGTTTTGAAGTCGATATTCCCTGGGACTGAGGGAAGGACTTCCGCCAGGGTTTAGTCAGGATGGCCAAGGACTTAGCGGTTTACACTGGACGAATGAAAAAGATCCAACCCCTCAAAGGGAAGATCCAGTATCCTCTCCTGTACATCATAAGGGAATTTAGAGGCATGCATCCATGCTGTCCACCTCATCTCAGCCCCCAGGCACAGCCTGCTGCTGTGTCGCAGTGGGAGAACGAAGACTCCATGAGGTCCTGCGCAACTGCACAGGCCTCCACCAGGCCGGCCTGTCTCTCCAGGGAGGTCAGGCAGGAACTCCCCGATCTCTTACCACAGCTTCTGGTTCATCGAGGCTAGGAGGGCGTTGGCATGCCGCAAATGCAGGCCGCAGTTGAGATAGCAACCCTTTCTAAAATACTGAAGGGCTTTGTCCTCTTTGGAAAGACAACAGGAGGCAGCCCCTTGCCGAGGAAGACTAAGACGGTGGCTTGAAATAAGGAAGCAGTCGCCACCACTGAAGAGTGCAGCTGAGGGTGGGAGGCCACAAGGACTGGTTCCCCATTCAAAAGCCTGAACCGGCTGTCCCACTTCTTGTTCGTCTGGCCGTTGGCCCTGGCCTTCGCCCATACCTTTCTCACCATCTTTCTGGAGGGGAATGCCCAAGCGTTTTATGGCATGCTGGACCAGCACCTCTGCCAACATCCCTGACTCAAGGGGGGCACGCTTATGGTGGTGGACCCCTCTCCAACCCCCTCCCCAAGAACTGTGCAAGTCCCTGAAGCCGGTCATGAAATGCCTTCACGGACACTGATAGGGAATGCCGCTGCTTGCCGAGGGAAGGGGACTGGAACCTTCTTGCAGAGGCCTCGAATCCGAATCAAAGATGGCCGTCTGCCTCACAGGCTCTGCCACGTGCTTGTCTGCCATCTTTGGACCTGGTGCTACGCCCTGGAAGGGGGAACAAGCAGGCCCCACACCAGGTGATTGCTCAAACATAGAAGGGCACTCCTTGGCCCTATGACCTGAATCAGAGGAGTCAACCTCAGAGATGGCTCTGGTAGACTCAGAGCCCTCAGCTCGCTGGCTGGTAGTCGAATTGCCCTCCACCATGACCTCGTAGGTGGCTCCGGTAGGCTGGTCACCCTCCGCTATGGAGCTGGTAGTCATTTTGGATCGTCCTTCGAACTGACTCCTGGAGGAAGAACACGACGATCCTTTGCACGCTGGTGCAGAAGAGAATGACTAAATGGATCGCCCGGAAGAGCTCCTGCGTCCCTCGGCTTGGGAGGCGGTAGCCTTAACGACCTCAGGCCTACAAGAACCAGTATCCAAAGTCCCCTTCCCGGAGGAAACCCCCTTATACAACAAGAAAAATGGCCCTGAAGTTGCATCTCGCCATCACATGGAGGGCCCTCTCGGGACGGTTTTGTTTCTGCAAGAAGTGTCACCTTCCACAATTTTCTTCAAGTGTTCATTGCTGTTCACCGCCTGCCTCGCGTTCTGACAGTCCTCTAAGATTGTCTCCAGAGTGGTGGTCCAGAAGTCAGTGTGTCCTGGGTGTCCAGAAGCCAGATCTGGTCCATCAGAGTACGGAACAGTGAACTAGTCGAGCCCAAAAACCTGACATCTGAAGTAACCTCTGAACCCGCTGCCCCAGGATTACTCCAACTGAACCAAGGCACGAATCCAGAAGGTCCAGTGAATTCACGAACTCCTATGGTGGTCGCTGAATGAATCAGAGTATAGTGGGTGAGCAAACCTACATGTTTTGCTCTTTTGACCCATCCTCCCCACCACCTCCATAAGGTTAAATGCCCTACCCCATCTCTGCCTTGCCTAGCCTTGAACAGTGGTTTTCTGGCTAGGTATCCTCCCCTGGGCCTTGACGATTGGGATTGTGTGTTTAACAGAACCCTTCACTACTCTCACACCCTACTAAGTCCAAGCCTTGCTGTTCAGTCACACGACCCAGAAAGTTTGGCTAGACATTAGTACTTGTCCCCTTTCTTTGTTTTTTTTTATTAAAATGTTTTGGTTTATATTTTAAAACTTTCATTTTTTTTAAATAAATCATATTTCATATCTATTTCAAACAATAGCGATTGTCCTTAGGAAAGTTCTTTTAGTTCTGTTTTTCTTCAAAAATCGTCTTTAGGAAATGTATAATGGTGAAAATCTCCTTTTTTGTTTCACCCTGAAGGAACTTTGCCCAACGGTCTTCTGAATTCAATGGAGCTGTTGCTTTTAGATACATATCTCTGATGCGGATCTTAGTATCGATCAGGGCCGGGCAAGATATGATCATGTGTTTCAAGGTTTCTGTTTCGTTTCCATTTCTGCAGAATCTACAAAAAGCCATGTCTTTTGGTAGTAGTTTCCTCGATGCTAAGGATTCCATTGTTGGCAACAGGTTTAATCGGAACCGGTGAAAAAAATCTCTGGCTTGGGTGGATGGGAATTTTTGGAGGCATGTCGGCAGACAATTTATTGAATGTATATCAAATGTGCACTCTTGGTTAAGTTTATATTTTCCTTTGGCTTCAATAGTCGTTATCCAATCGTTCTGGGTAATTCTTTTTTTACTTGTCCTCTTTCATCAGCAGACCAGAGGGGCGCCTCAGAGTCTGTCCACATTGCTGATTCTGAAAATCCATCTTAACAAGGGGTAAACAATTGCTCCCCCTCTTGTATGTGTATTATCAAATAATACTTTGTCTAGTAGGGCGAGTTCCAACTAAACCATACAGGACATCTGATTCGGCAGTGTCAAATGCACATTGCCAATGTTTGCCAATGATGTACCGGTCCTCACTGCTGACCCCCTAGAACCGTTAACTGCGATTGATGAACAATAAACCCAATGGGTTTTCGGTTTAGCTTGAAGATTACAAACTCTACATTCAAATTATTGGGGCTACACCTCACAGCAGAGGCCCGACTCAAAATATAAAGTCTTAATTACAGATTAACTGACAAGTAAATACAGTGCATAAGAGTCAACATAATACAGTAAGTCAATGAAGGTGTAGCATGTCAAACATAATACACTACTCCCGACTGCAGGTTTTTTTGAGGCATGGACAAAAAGGCAATCCGACAATTAATGGTAGATAATGAACAGTGAAGTAGTGGGTCATTACATGGATTCTCATTGTGCTTCCAAAATCGTGCAGGCCCATCTCAGTTTATGTCAATCCAGTCTCATGGTCTGGTTTTGAAATATGGGATCGGGTGGCAGTTTAGGGAGGCCTCAGATCATTCCCCTAGACATACATTGTGTTAAAGGAATAGTGCGCTCAAAAATATTATTGTCCGAGCGTTCGGGCATGTGTTTTTAAGCATACGTTGATCAATCGTACAAACATTTCCTATGTACCTTACCGTAGTTTTCCTCACTTTTACACATGTGAAATCAGGCAGCAGGGCACGGCTATATTGTGCTAATCTTCTCTGTTGCAGCATC
This sequence comes from Ambystoma mexicanum, assembly GCF_040938575.1. Taxonomy (NCBI): domain Eukaryota; kingdom Metazoa; phylum Chordata; class Amphibia; order Caudata; family Ambystomatidae; genus Ambystoma; species Ambystoma mexicanum. The sequence goes on from NC_090933.1 coordinate 1,118,549,576, forward strand.
GCCCTAAGGTGAACTGCCCTGGCGGCACTAAATCATATCCGCCGCCCCTGAAGCTGACATCACTAGACGCGTACGGCCCATTTCACAACACCAATGCACGTCTCGTGTCAATGTTCTCTGTGCTCCAGCAAATTACGTGTCTCCATGGAAATGGCAGAACGCTTCTTTCCTCAATAAGTATAAACAGACCGCTTCTCATCAGACAACATCAGATTTGCTTTTCCAGTCGTTTCACTGTCTTTTTTGCGTATCCTGTGGCTCGTTTCTGCTCTGTTCAGTTATCTTTGTTGCTCATAGCCAGATTCTAGTGCTATCATTACTATCTATTTTAATTTTGTACAACACGGCCCTACCATTACGAGCCAGAGTATTCAGAGGCGGAATTACTCAAAAGAGAAAGATGCAGAAACGATGGGGCTTCGGGCAAGAGTTGGGAGGACGAATCACCAGATCAAGAGCCTGAGCCTAGTCGCATGGACGACGTCTCCACCTGGTGTACCTGCAATCTGTGCCAGGTAATGCCAACCGAGGAAGAGAACTGTTGCAGGCGAGAGAACTCTTGATGCGCCGTTCTACATATCGGAAGACGAGACAAGGCTGCAATGCGTTACCGAGCCGCAGGACTTCAGGGCAGCCTGCCTCACACGGTCCGTGTTGAGGATTATGATGGTGCTTATGCACAAACTTTGCGCAACATTTCGCCCCCTCAATCCAAGTAATGAGTAAGTGTACTCTAGATGTGATGTCACTTTAACCACTAACATTTCATGTTTGTCTCCTATATTGTCATAACTTTGATCGATCACTGCCAAATGAATGTAGTCTTGCAATTCTATATATCACCCGCGATTTGTGGAAATCATGTTGGTCATCTTAAGTGTCTTTCGCGTACAACCATCCCAAATTTAATGGAACGCATATTTGTTCACTTTTGTAATGTGTCTACACTTCAAAGCCCAAGTTGATTGATCCATGAAGTAACATTTGTACTGGCACCAATGCCATAGGATACAAGATTGCATTTTCAACTAAGGTTTGATACACTTATCTTGATCAATTAAATACAGTTTGTATCTTTCTCTTCCACGGGTTGTACAGGCTGGTGGCCTATCGTGCGTTTACACGGTGGCTTCATGGGAGGCTTGGACACCGCGTTTGACGAGAAATGCCTGCCTGTGTCGTTGGTGCCATTAGAGACACATTCCCCAGTGACAGCGGTCAGTACAGGGGATTTTCCCACACTGTGCTGCAACCCGAAGTATACAATGTGTAGTACATTTGTGTCATCAACATCAGCAACAAAATAAAATACAACTGAACTTTTATGAACGGTTGATACAGTTTTTCAGTGAATCGAGGACAAGCTCACTTGTCCTGGCATGCAAGGCTGATTGGGTGGGAACAGCCGAGGTGCGAAACCCCATGTACACTTAAAATGTATCTTACGCGCAGGGGCCATTGTTCACATGGTCTCCCCAGACCCAGTGTCTCCATGCAGGCTCCCCTGAAGCAGACCGTGCCCCTGCAATCCACATAAGTGTGTCTCTCCATGGAGCAGTGTTCGGGGCCTTGTCTGCACGCCTCATGACCATCCATCCACCCTCTATTATCAACGGCAGTTCGCACCTGTGGATGTGCGCTGCCAAGGATGGGAACGGCCGAGGTCCGTACACCTTGTACACTTCAAAGGCATCTTCCGCGCAGGGGCCATTGTTCACATGGCCTCCCCAGACCCAGTGTCACCATGCTGGCTCCCCTGAAGCAGGCGGTGCCCCTGCAATCCACATAAGTGGATCTCTCCATTGAGCAGTGTTCCGGCCCTTTCCTGCATGCCACTTGGTCGTCCCTCCCCCCCTAACCTATCAATGGCAGTTTGCACCTGTGTCCGTGCCCTCCCAAGGGAGCTCTCAGGGTGGGAACGGTCGAGGTGCCAAACACCATGTATCTTCTGCGTGTCGGCCATTGTTCACATGGCCTCTGCAGACCCAGTGTCTCCAGGCAGGCTCCCCTGAAGCAGGCCGTGCCCCTGCTATCCACATAAGACCATGCCATATACACGTCACTCATTCACATACACATCCACTTTTCTAATTGTTTATAAACCCCTTGATATTTATCGTGAGAACATCTGTGAGCAGTGGAAGTCACCTTGTGATCGTGCTACCTGTTCTCCTGCTACTAACTACCCCGCTTGCTGAATCGAAGTGTTTGTTGGTCAAGATAAGGGCAGGTCACCTAATCATCTTTTCTTGATCTCTAAATTTCTATCTATTTCGAACAAATGTACCCAGTGGTGTAATGTTCATTCATCTCATTGCCATTACCATTGACTTCTGTTTTATTTTTTTTTGTTCTCGATATGTAGCAATTGTCATAAATGTCAATTGGGATAGGATTACATCCTTCACGGACTGACTATAAGCAGGTTTCCTTTTGATGCATGATAGTACATTCAAGGGACAAGTAACACGTTACGATTTGCGTCACATCAATCAATTGTGTATGAAAGTTAACCTAGAATACAGTCGGCTACGTGTGATGCTGGAAATGCATCTGAGTGACAGGGCCTCCGTGTCCTTGTCCTTTACTGCTTTTTATCGTGTGTTCTGTCGTTTTCTGCGCAGGAGTTCATGTGGGACTCCTGGTGGTGCAGCTCTCTCTCTTTTGGTTTGGTGAACGGACCCGTGGGATACCCTTATGGCACCCATGGGTGGGGGTACAACCCTGTGCCCATAGTGTATGTTTTTGGGCACCTGTGGGTGGCCCACAGAGCAGGGTATGGGCTGGTGGCAGCTCCATGCTGAACTTGAGAGGTGCGCGGAGTATCCGCCATTTTGGGATACCCAGGCCCTGCCAGTGGGATCAGTTGATTCCTGATGGAAAACAAGATGGCCCCGGTGGCCTCTTGCTTTCTATTACCCATTACCTTGTTTTCCCAAAGTCCTGGGAAGCCCTGACTCTGTCCCTTCCCCCTGACTGGCTGTTGGGTGGAAATGCCATATATGGTGTTGTTGTGAAGGCCCGGCCAGACTAGCTGGAGCCTTCACGGTGATGTATGTTGTGGGTACCTCCTGTGGGTGGGACCTGAATAGAGTGTGTGACGAATATGCATTCTGTGTTGTGGGTGTCTAGTATCTGGTGGTTGACACAATGACTGATACAACCCTGCCCAAAACCAGTATGAATGCAGCTTGGAGTGTTGAATGGCTCGGTACTTGTCCCAATACACATAACTTGTTGTGATTGTCTGGAGAGAAGTGAATGGCCTGAATACCTCGTGTGCCTGATTGGCTGCCTGCCTGCATGAATGAATGCCCGTAGTCGTGATTGGATGCTTGAGTGTGACCCAGCAGAATGAATGGGAGATCAACAGTACATCTGGGGACCTCTCACTGCTAGGAATCGTGTTCAGAAGCTGAAGTCCACTACGACGAGTAACTGGAGTAATTGACGCTTGACCTTGAAACCACGCTGGACAAGAAGGAGTGCTGTGGCTCTCCCTCGCAATCTGAAAGCTGCTGTGTTTCCAAGGACTGACCCAGAGAGGACCTGGAAAGGCCCCTTCTTCCCAAGCTACGAGGGACCATTGTGCACAGCTGATCTTTGCCAAAGCTCCCTGGTAGACAGACCTTCGACAGGCTGCCGACCCGAGACGGGGACTGCCGCGGAATCTCAAAGAGAAGCTCTCGGACTGTTGTCCACCACTGTCGCCGACCGCCGTCGCCGACCAGAGCCGCCGTGCTCCCGTTTGCCTAAGAAACTTCAATTGATCATTGGACGCTCTCGTCTGCATCGTCACCCGCTTGTCTCCCGCTGGAGAAGGCCCGACCGTCGACACGCCGAGAAGCATCCACCTGTGGGTTTCCCGCCACCTAAGGACCACAGAGATGCCGACGACTCGACGCCCTTGCTGAGCCACAGTTCTTCATAATCTCTTTGCGGTCCAGAACTATCGTCACCCCGCACGCCTCTTCCTTGCAGGACGTTGACGAGCACCGCTAGGAACAAAGCTGTCACTTCCCTGCCGTAGTTCACCCTGTTCCCTGTCGGACGTTCGACGACCCGTGACTCCCGCCTTAAAGGGAGGGCACTCAAGAAGGGCTGTCGATTCCCCGACACCGAACTCCGAGGTCCTCGACACCTCTCGACAATCCGTGGTTCCTGCCTGAAAGGGAATCACTCAAGAAGGATCGGTCGACACATCGTCGGAGAACTCTACTCCACCAGGTACATTTGGGGGCGGGGGTGTAAAACCTTAATAGGAGGAAGTAAGACTATCGAACATTATATGGACTGGGCTTGTGCTATATATCTTTATTTACAGGTTGCACAGGTGGGAGGGGGATCTCCACACAGAACTGTGCCTCGTGGTAGGGGTCAGCATTCTGCCTACTGTTTCAACCATCTTGCGTTCCGTCCTATCTCTATTGCTGGTTTCCTCGTTATTAATCTGTGTGACATTTTAACCGTACAGTTGATGCACATTAATGAGATTTGAGAACATTAGTGGTACCACTTTATAATTGTATATATCTATCATTATTGACTTCTGAGTACAAAGTGTGTTATTGTGATCGTGTACATACCATTGAATATTAATAATATAAAGACTGTTTTCAGTAATACAGTTTGTGGACATTCCTTTGTGGGGGCTCGGGGACTACACTGTACTTAAGAACCAGCCTGCATCACCTCCCGAGAAGCTAGGCCTTGATTGCTCGACCACGTACCAATAAAAGAATCTTGGCTGCGGTCCTCTGTGCCTCTCCTCTACCATATAGAGAGCGGAAGTACAGACACCCCCTACCAGTCTTTACACTACGCTACACAGGTTTTGCTTCTGTGACCAAAACAAACATTGCATAAAAAAATTGATGATATAATTCCATCTTTCTCACGCATTCATGCAAAAAATTTTTGTTTACGATGTGGATTTTTTTTTTTGTACAGATTTTTCAACAATGCCTGCTTGTATGGTTTACGGTTGCTGTTCTAAGAGCCATATCAAACCTAAAGGCACAATAATGCATATATTCCTGGGGAATATAGATATAATAAGAGAATGGGTCAGATATTGCGGATTTGCACCGGAAGAGCTTGAAAGTAGAGACCAGGTTGTCTTCGGGGACTTGAGGGGTGATCGATTCCGCATCTGCAGCCTGCACTTTACCAGGAATATGTATGACCAATCGCAGTACACAAAGAAGCATGGATTCAGAACGTCTCCTAAATTGCTTCCAAATGCAATTTCAACTCTATTCATGCACACGCTGCCTCAGGTGAGTCACGGTTTGTGATTTAGCTGTAGGCCTTGGGGTACTGAACAGGTAACTACATGGACGGACTGGTGTTTTTGGTGTAAATGTTTTACTAAACTTTGCATATTTATCAGATTGTATTGCTCTATAACTATACCCCATTTTGCTAGACATCTGTGCGTGGTTTTAGGGGCATCACAGAAAATTATTTATGAACACAGAAAACTATGCTATAGTGCTCTTCGAAATAAGCCCAATCTTTTCGTAATCGGTTGCTTCACATGTACATTTTTTTTAGTTGTGCATATTCACTGAAGCACAGACTATTGGTAGTGACGACATCACCGACACGTCCAGTATAACAATGGTGAGCCATACAGACTTGTTGAAGTTCATATTCTTTAGAGTTGGATCATCCCACATATCTAATTTTCCCTTTACCACTTCATGACAATGTACTGAAAATGAAGGAGCAAGATGCTACATCCATTTCTTTCCAGGAGTCAACAACTTCGAGCGCCAGGTAGTTTTATTTTGCTATTCGATTACAGAAATGTAATATGCATGGAATTTTAGATAATATGAATTATTTTACGTATCCTGTCGTTTGTTTACATAATGTACATATAAATAAAAACCCATAAATGAAACCATTGCCTACATCCGATTGTGTGTTCAATTTCACTGTTTTCATCCATACCAAAACAAGTACTGTGTTACAGAGGGATGCTGGGACTTAGACTACAATTACATCATCCTTTGGAGCTGGTCCAGAGCATGAGGTATGCATACTGACCGTTCCATTGAATGAAAGAAAGTATATCCTACATCTGATACTATTAGACAGTGACATTATTATGCACGATATATCTTTTCAAACTTTTACCATTTCAGTTCTAACGTTACAATTTCTACCCTAATGCCGAATACAATGCAAAATGCTTGAGTGCAACATTACAAACAGTGGGTTTAGCACTGTGAACTCTGATCGAGTACACTAGCCATCAATCAGGTGAACTTCAAAATGTATATTTTGACTAAATGACGTAACGTGTGCGAGGAAAGAATTTGATTTAAAAAACGGTTGACTTTTTTTAATGAATATTCTATTCAAAGGATGTATACAAGGTCGGGAATTAGAAGAGGAGGCACATGGATCAGAGGTGGCGGACCAGCTTGCAGGCGCGGTCGTTACAGTGAAGAACACGATTTCACAGAAAATCAAGAAAACAAGGGTAACAATTTCGTTTACAAAAAGTGGTTTGGGCTGGTGTCTTCATAACATGTTTTCTTTTAAATCTAAAGTGCTATATACTGTTGGATTTACATTGAACATGTTTTTACAACCCATCTTCTCGAGGCCCAGAAGAAAACAAAGTATGAAGACAGACAACAAATGAAACCGAAGATGCTGCTTGCCAAACAGATTTCACCATGGAGCAACTTATATTTGAGGCGCGGCGTGTTCCAGTCAATAGCAGACTCGAGATGCTTATGCCCAATGGCCAGAAAATGAATTGAATGTGAGTGGCGAAGCAATCAAAGTGTTTTTGGACCATTGCTAAAATGTGAACAAGATGAAGAAGAAACTGAATATAAGGAAGATGCTTTTGAATTACTCAGTGATCACCTCACACAATGTACACCCACAAAAAAATTGCCCACCCAATAAACAATCAACATTGATGGTTTCTCCAACTTGTGTGCATATAACACAAGCTGAAATAACAGATGCTGAAGCCTCAACGCAATTGACCGAGGAACTAGCTCAAGATCTTGACTTCAGTGTATCCTGTTCGGCCGATATGTCCACCACAGTTGAGTCACAAACCACATTCATGCAGGACGATAGTCTAATAAAGGAGCACTAATACATTGGATTCGACAGCTGCCTGGTACAGATTATACCAATGCTGAAATGTGTCCATCCAGTGAGGGGGGGGCAGAGTATGCGGGCAGCCATTGGTGAATGTGGCTCGTGTATCACGAGGCACAAAAATGAAAATCCAAGCCCCCTTTCCTGGGCAAAGTGCCAGCTGGAAATCTACTGTGTGCAGCTTTACTTTTCAGTGGCTCTACTTTTAGTAAGTTGTCCAGTTTCTGTCAATTTGTGGGACTCCAGCTCCTTTCTAAAACGCAGTACTACAAATATCAACAAGACTATGTATTCCCTGCTATTAGTGAAGCTTGGAAAATTGAACAAATGTCAATTGAAAGGATATGCTCTGACAAACGGTTCAGGCTAGCTGACGATGGACAGTGTGACAGCCCTGGATTTTCAGCAAAGTACTGCACATACCACTTTCAGGACATGGAAACTAAAAATATTGTGAATTCGGTGGTCGTGCAGGTGTTCCAATGTAAATCTTCAGTGGCCATGGAGAAACATGGTTTTATAAAATCCCTGGAAGATCTCCAATCGAGGGGAATGCAAATAGACCTCATAGCCACCGACAGACATGTTTCAATAGCCAAGGCCTTGCGAGAGCAGTTTCCAAACATTCGCCATCAATTTGATGCATGGCACAATGGGGTCTAGAAAACAAGAATAAGACTAGTGTAAAAGAGGAAAACAACTCCAATGTGAAGTATCACATGGCGTTGATCTAGCGATCAAGAAATTCATCCCACATTGTTTGTACTTTCTTGTGTCTCAGCGTAATATATGTTAACAGATATACCCATTGTCAGAGTAATTTGTCAGGTTTTAGACACCTGTTAGCATACCTTCTTTTTGTAGAATATATATACGATGCCAAATCCATCAATACAAAAATCTCAGCTGCTGGTAAAAAAAAAAAGGTTCTGAAAATATTTTACAGTGGTCCCAATCTTTGAGTAACCATCTTTGGAGGAGCTCCAAAACCTCTGGTGGGTCTGTGGAAATTATACTTTAAAATGGCGCTCATTGATGCACCGCTGTTCCAACATTCACTCATGGACAGAGAACCAACATTTTCACCAATGTGCACATGGACCTTTATCGGAGGAGCAGGTACCCAAGAAGAAGTGGTTGGTTTCATCTTCACCTCCACACAAAGCTCTTGAGAAGATCGTGTTTGATAAAACTATCAAGAGATCTGAAGGAACTCACAGAATTCTGTCACACAGGAGATGGAGGTGTTCCACAATATGTGCCCAAGTACAGGCCCAAGAGATTGCATTTCGGCATAGACTGGATGCAATATCAGACATTACTAGCAGTGTTAGCATATAACGAGAACGTAGGGAGAGCACAATGGAGGCCTGCAGGACATTTTGGGATGCTTAGTTACACAATGGACTTTACAAAAAGAAGCAAAAAATGGGTGGTCAAGCCAATATACCAGGAAATGGAATTCGATTTTGTGTAAGATCTCACTTTGACTGTGTTGGACATACATACTCATAGAATCGCTCATGATTTTGTTCCTAGGACACATACATTGCCACAAAACATTGCAAACGTGCACTGTCCACCGAAAGTAGCCCTTGTGGAACAGTTCACTTCCCGGTTCAAATAATTAGCAACTATTTATTGGTTCAACACTATTTATGTAAAGTGTCCAAATAAAGCGTCCAAATTGTCTTTTGAAATGTAACCTCTTTGTCAATTTATTTTTGCAAGATCTGCCTTTTGGTGGATGCCATACAGTGTAACGCTGTGCTTTCATACTTCCCGCTTTTGTCGAGCTCTTGTGGGTTCTTCACTGATTGGGGGGGGGGGGTCAGATGGATATCAGCATGAAAGCAACTTTGGGGTTACCTTACCATGCACGTGTCCAAATAGCTGAATAAATACGTGTCCCACAAGGGAATGAGACCTAGGCTACATAAGAAACTTGGCATGCAAGAACTGCTGACTGTAAGCAAAACAACGCATCAAAGGGGGTTGTTGGTGAGAAATAGGTGCATTCTGACCTATATTTGTATGGGGGGGATGTGTTAGGGGTCCTTGCTATTGGATGCCTTATCAGAGGGGCCGATCTATGATTTGCAGCCCTCGAATTCTTACGATTTCAAACGCAGTGAGGATAGGTGTCAGTGTTCCCAAAATATATGACCACTGCAGGGTAGGGTCTGGGGACCAGATGCGTTCAAAGGGAACCAGCGACATGGGTTCAGGGGACTGCCGCCTGGCAGGCGAGGGTTGGAGATGGCATGAGTGAGTAAGCAGAGATAGATTGTGCACTAGGGTTGGAGCAGGGCTTGCTCTGACATTCTCGTACGAGCACATTTTGTCAGGGCTCGAGACTCGCTACTTGCAAAAATGATTAGCTGATTTGCTTTGAGAACAGGAGACGGGCTGAGCTGACAGGTGGTGGGTGATTGCTGTGCGAGGTGCTGGAAGAGTGAGCAGTTCACTAGTGGGACACTAAAAATAAGGCATTAGGAAGTAAACTATTTTCATTAAAAAAAAAGCAAATCACTAGAAATTTTGCACGGCATTGGTGGATGCCAGCAAACAATTAGTTTGTTTTTCAAAAATATTTCAGATGCCACTGTGGTCTGCAAGGCTATTCGCTCACATTGGAAGTGAAGGTCACAGCATTTGAATTTTGTTTGTGAGCTGTGCACACCCACGCATCCTACAAAGTATACTGTTCAATTGTTTTTCGTCCTTGGAAGAAAGGGGGGATTCCGAATGGAATGAATGAAGGGAGGTGTGTAATAACGCCAAATATGATAAGGTTCGCCATGCCAAAACTGGACAAAGGAACATGTAATTTAATTTTATGAAAATTCGTTGATCTGAACAGAGTCTCTGCGTTACCCCAAGAGAATGGAAATGCCAAATATTATGCAACTTTTACTGTAGACGATTTTATAGACAAACGAGTCAAGGTTTCATTATCTGACCATTATTGCTGGCTTACATTGCAATGGGTTGTTTGTGGCACATTGCAACTACATGCAAAAACAACCTTTGTGTACTTGTCTTTGTCCCAGGAAATTGGGCAGTCCATCACCGAAATGCACGTAGTCCACATCTGGGTTCACCCAGGTTGCACCAACGCCAAATTCTATGCTAATACTCAGTTAAAATGCTGTCTATGTGTTCTTCGAATTCTTCTGTCAACTTCCGCATCCCATTGCGAGCGAAACTTGCTCCATAACACTAACCTCTCAAGCACAGCGTAGACTCCAACTTTCCACAATGTTTTCTCTGTTTCCATTGTTTCACGTTGGTGTTCATCATTAATTTTCACACGGTGCAGAATTAATGGATAAATTGATCAATTAGAATAAAGAGCAGCCACTGAGACATATTTCTGTTATGTTTTCTACACAGCTACATCCTGCCTTTCTGCGAATGTCATCGATCCACATACCAATTGATGGCTTCTTTAGCCGGCAGCTGCTGATATACTTAAATGGCTGGACCACAATGAAGCTGTTTTGGGACGATCACCCCAGGCCAATATGCCCTTTCACAGTACCAGCGATAAGGAGCAACCTGACATCGTTTACGGTGGCCTAGCACCAAGCTGATGCCGAAGCCTTGCAATTCACGGTGTGTCCTATGCGCTTCTTATACCCAAAAGGAACACTGACTCACGATAAACATTTGTGGATCGAGAACAAAGAAAGAAATTACCAATGTGGTTGAATATGGCAATCTCTGGAGTTCTCGGAGCGTTTATTGTGAAATAAAAGCACATTATAAATTTCAGAGTATTGCGGTTTCCTTTAAAAATGTTTTGTATTCAAAATTGAGACGCGCTGTGTTGTGAGAGGATGTGTGTTGATATTCCGGGTTCTGCGTCAACTGACGTCAACACGTAGGTGATGAATGGGCGCGTTGGCTACGCTGCCCAGTAACGTCATGGAGATCGGCGGAGAATATCGGTAGGAATGGTGATGTCAGCCTCAGGAGCGGGGCATATAATGTAGTGCCGCCAGGGCAGTTCACCTTAGGGCGATGCGGCAATTAATAAGATTAGCACAAGAGGGCCACGCCTTGCTACCTGATTTTGCATGTGTAAAACTGAGGAAAACTACGGTAAGGTACATAGGAAATGTTTGTACGATCGATCAACGTATGCTTAAAAACACATGCCTGAACGCTCAAAATCATACATAACAAAACATAACAATGGAATCTGCTCCAAGACTGCAATTCCAAGGTAACATCTTACTTAAAATACAATGAGTATCCAAAAACAGAATTTAAGCAATATGAACAGCAGGTGACTTCTATTCTTTATTTTATTTTTCCATTCTCTCCTCAAACAACCCTTTTAATCCTCCCTTACACCAACCCTCATTCTCTGTATAATTCTTGATACATATGATTTTTCTTGAACCAATGCTGTGACGTAACATTGTTGTGTTTTTTTATGTACGATTTTCACATATGTTATGAACTGATACTTGCCTATTTTACTTACAACCTGTGCATCTATATAAAGAAAGCAGTAGCCCTGATTTGAGAAAGGCCCTTTAAAGCCGAAACACGCGTCATCAACGGGGGGCTACTAATATGACCAGAATAAAAATATAAGTCTGACTTAAACTAACTGGTGCATGTCTTATGTCGGAGTATGCCTACAATTTGTTACTTCTTGGTGGATTATTAGGCTTTTTTCACCACACCACTTGAAGACGCAACAGCAACCAGTGACTGTTTCCAAGTATGAAAGACACTCTTGATTTGAAGCCAGTGTTGCCGAACCGACCATCCCATTAAAAGCCTGCAGTGTACTTTTACTATATAAACCAATGGTTGACTCAATGGCCTCCTGGCTGTTCTGCGAGGAAAAGGAGGTGGGCACCTACCAGCCTCTGTGTTGACGACAAATATAGTCTTTCGCAAAAAACGGCGGGCTACTACCTTATGCAGCTCGTACTTCCTGATATCTCTCATTAACGCAGACGCAAAAAGAACTTGCAAAATGCTTAGAGCAGCGCTTAGAATCTCTGCTCCCCAGGCTCATCCATAGAGATCAGACTGGTTTTATATTCGGCAGACACTCGACAGATTGTGGAAGACACTTTCTGCATACTTTAGAAGGGGAAGCAAGCCTAGGGGATGCAGTCCTATCTTTAGATGCTGAGAAGGCTTTTCACAAGGTCAGATGGGACTACATATTTGTGGTTATTCGCAAGTTTGGATTGCGCAGTCAGTTTTTGCAATTGGTACAGTGTCTACTAACAGACACACCCCGGCATCGTTGCCACTCTTAACCGGTACTCGACAGGTTTGTCCACTGTCTTCTCTCCTGCTTGCTCTTAAAACACTGGTGGCAAAATTAAGGATAGATCCCCACGAGTCAGTCATTTGGAAGGGATCTGGAGAGCATAGAGTATTGTAATACGCAATGACATTCTACTCTATATTAGTCAGTGCTCTCATTCCCTTCCATGTATATGCAACATCTTACAAAAGTGAGGCCCTGCTGTAGTGGGCTACAGCATGAATTGGAACAAGTCTATTTTTGTTCAATCTCTTTATTAATTATTGACAAATAAAGAACATAAGCAACCAAATCCTATGCTATCTGTGCTTCCAGGGAGGGCGGGGGGGAGGGGTCATCAGGAAGAGATTTGCAAATCATTCAGAAGCATGTTTCATGCAAGTCCCTTGCTCTCACTCCCATCCGGACTTCCTAAGGCTTGCACTATCCATCCGTGGACGTTTCCATGCAATTGCCAACCAATGTTTCACCAGCAGCAATGAGAAAGCTACCATCTGTTTCCTCCGACTACCCCGGCTTCTCCCGGGTGCCACCCACAGTAGGCATGTCTTGGAGAGGCAGTCTAGTTGGCCTCTCAATAGGCCATTAATCCTTGACACCATCTCTCGCCAGTACTCTTATATTATTGGGCATATCCACACCATGGGCCACTAACCAGCTGAGTCTTGTTTGCACCTGAGGCAGTTATGTGGGTGGTTTGGGCGCATCATTTGTAGTTTCTGCACAGTCATATAGACCCTATGCAGGAAGTTAAATTGAATCAGCTGAAACTGCGCATTCCTAGATACCTTTATTAATTTGCATACATATTTTTCTCCCAGTTCGACTCCTCGAAAGTTGCCTCCATGTCCCTCGCCCATTTGTGTTCAGCTTGGAGCTGTGGTAGGGAGCTGCTATCCTGTAGTGCATGTTAGGCAGGAATTGATGTAGTAACCCTGTGGGAGACTACACAACACTTGCTCTCTTGGTATTAGGTAACCTACCTATTGGTATAGGCCTGTACTACACAAGTTGGTAGTATGACTGAGCAGCCAGGGTTATCTCAAGAGGGGTAAATGTGAGCTGTACAGCTATAGCAGTGAAATCCACAAATACAAGTATCCAAGTAACACTTGCACTCAAGGTTTTTAGTTAAAATAATTATTTAACGGTCATTTTTAAATAAGCATTCTTTTAAAAGGGCAATATATGTAGCAATCAAAATTATCACAAAGCTAGTAGATACTCTTAAGAGAAGCTTCTTACACATTTCCTACACTCAGAGGTGACTTGACCAACTAGGACAGTAATTGCATTAAGATATCACTAGAACACTATGTAAATTCTGAGGTTTGTATAAAGGAAAGGTTACAGGAAGCGAAAAGGTTAACAGGTTCTCAGAGCATGTCAGCACTTTAAATCTTCCAATGAAGTCTAGATAAAAGCCTTTTCCAGCATTATTAGTTTAAAACCAATGTATCACCTATGAGGGACAATAAGAATCAAAGTCAAGTGGAATAGAAGCGTCTTCAGTGAGCCAGGACAGCCAAAGTCAATTGGAGCAAAGTCTATGGAGCGGAGGCACGAAGACAGTAAAAGTCTTGCACAAAGTTAGAGAGTTTGTTGAAGAGAAATCACTGTAGGGTCACACTGAGAAGAGCAAGCTACAGACACTGAGGTAAGTACCCCAAGTACCTTTGGTTAGAAGAGGGTCGAGCTGGCTTCCGTCTGGTTGCAGCGATGCAGATCATGTGTTCCTGGACCTTAGTCGTGGGGACAAGAGGGAGGACGTCTGGGACTCCTGCAGCAGCAATATGGAGGTCGGCGGCAGCTACAGGCTCTTTTCAGATCAGCAGTATTTTGTGGTTTCAGCGCTCAGTAAACAGCACCACTGCGGATCTTGGATACCAGTTGGGCTTCCTTCACTCCTTGAGTCCTGCACTCTGGTGAAGGGACTCGAGCGCTGGTCGTCCTGCTTCTGGAGGGTCCTGGTAAGACTCCTGGAGCTTCTGGCCGGATCACAGACGTTGCACTCGACTACGGATTTCTCGACCCCTGGCACTCGGTTCCTGCAGCAGCAAAGAAGTACAGCCAGTTGGGGAAGGTGTTCCAGTGGAGCTCATCTCTGAGTCAGTTGGTCCCACTAACTCAAGGGAAGAAGTCGTCCCTTCCGGAGCTTCTCTTGTCGATGAGGAAAAGGAGTTTAAACACAGCAGCAGGGCTTCACAAGGCAGTTCAATGGTCCAGAAGGATGCAGCAAGCTTCGTTCATGGTTTCTTCGTCGGGTTGTTCTTCCCAGTGGTCGACTGTCTTTAGTCCCAAAAGCCTGGCCTTTTAAGCAGGATTCTCCTATTCACACACAGACTAGCTGTCACTCAAACAGCAGGGTGGCTGTCCAGCAAGGACAGCCAGCCAGCCAATCAGGACTGGGTGCATTCAGGCATTCCTAAAGGCAAAGGACAGCGGAGCTTCGGGAACCTCCCTCACTTCCTGACACTGCAGCGTACAGCCTAGATATAGTATGCCTATCGTTCCCAATGATTGCAAGAGTAAATAGAATCGGGGTAATCAGTGGTTCTCTGGGTACTGTGCCACATTAGTTTGCGAGCGCGCTGGGTAATCTGGCATAATTTAGGAACTGCACCCTGGGCATCTGAAACGTCCCCACCCATGCATCGAATGGCATTAATGACCTTGCCTCAAAGAGGTTGCCTAGCACCCAGCAACCACCTTCAGTATACTTTGCATCCACTATGTCCAGTACTATCCCTGCCACTTTGGCATCAGCACACAAGAGGATCTCAGGGCTGTAGCCATCTTCCAATCGTAGCCTAATGTATGCCCTTTTCCATGCTTACTTCACCACTTTGCATAGGCAAGATCATTCAGACTCATTTCTCGCCATAGCAGCTCCATGCCCGTGAGATGCCTCTTTGGTTCCCCCAGCAGCTGCCGGTCCAGTCCCTACTCTCCTACCTCCCATCTATTATTGTGCTGTAATGTGAAGCCTGGCCGCGTTGTACCCTGCTGTTTGGCTGTACTGGGATCTACTATCTCTCATTTGCAGACTCCTTCATCAGAGCCTTATCGGCGTGTTCCCCTCGCTTTCCCTGCTCTGTGTGTGGGAGCTTGAGCGAGTCAGAGAACCGCCCCTGCAACGTGGCTTAAAGCCCCGCCCATCCAGAAGTGCAGGCTGAAAATCAGGACCCGACAACCCCTGTGGCGTGAAGCCCGGCCGCGTAACGGGCAAATTCTGTTGTACCCTGCTGTTTGGCTGTTTGCTGCATTGCCGCAGTCCACCTGAGGACGCCTCCATGGTTGACTGTCCACCTAAGAAATGCGGCCCACAGACCAGACAGAAAACGTTGCAACAGCGACGGATGCTGAACCCCTAGACCGTCGCAAACAAGGCTGAAAAAGGAAAGTGCAAGGTAAGCAAACAGATTGTTGCCTTACCGCTTGATATTTCACCTTAGACATTGATTGCAACTACTGTTGACATCGCAGAGTCTGGTGTGGCCGACTTAGTGGAAATTAGCTAATAGGCTGTTCGGCTGGAAGCTGTGTTACTTCCCGATACACTGCCTGAAATAAACAGCAGCCCCCACAGTGTAAGCAGAAATCAAAGCAAACCAGCCAGGCAAGAAACGATACTTGCACCAGAGCTCCCACAATTTCCAATGCTATCGTTAAATAATTTGGAACCAGTCTCCAATAGATATGTGGCTTACGGGAGTCCATCCCTAGTTCAGGGACCCCCGAGCTCTTCTACATCACTGATGCCGCGTTGATGACCGTTCCAAACAATGAACTCATTCTGAACGATACGGAAAAAACCATCATGAAAAGCCCAAATGATCATGCACCACACACATGTACGAGCCAAAAGTTAAGTTTCTTGGGTGGGTGCAGTGCAGTTGAAAGTCCTCCTGCCGCCCCATTACAGCCGATACAAAATCTCGGTTCTAGCGTTACAGCAAATAAATCTGATGTTATGCCTAAATGCTGTGGGAACAAACATGGCGTGTCAAGCGCTTCCGTAAAAAACGTCTCATGTAATTCAATTACATGCTACCGAAGAGGGTCTGGTGCCTGATGGGTCTAAGGCACCACGATTCCACGCAATGGCCAGCGACGATACTAATCATAAATCTATAAGAAACATTTTAGACCTCTCGGAATTACTGCCGGATGAAAGCAGTGTGAACTATGCACATGATGATGCCTGGCTTAGAAAGCAGAGTCTTCGCCACATGCAGACTACCGTGGCTACTGTAACTCTTGTTCCACAATTGGATGCCATTCCCTCAAATCGGGATTCTTCTAATCTATCACAGAAATTGCCACTTGGCACTGGCACACAGAACTCTTTGACCGTTTCAACTGCACTGGATGTGGCGTTTCAATCTGCCGCAGTTGGCCAGGAAAAAGCGAGTTCAAACAACAAAGCTGCGCAAATAATGAATTCCTTAGGAACTGCTATGCCCTCCCAAGTGCTAGAGAATGCTAAGTCCAAGACAAGTACGCCGATGGCGCTGTCAAGGAAAAGCAACAACATTAAAAGACCAGCGTCAATTCAAAATAATGTGCAAGCAGTGGATGCCCACATGTCAACTGACGACATATCGAGAAACACGAGTACTGGGGCAGACAATTATGGCCATACACCTGCAAAGGCCAGTCTTTCATCGGCCACCGCAATGCAGATTCATAATAACGTGATGGCCGCCTCATCCCTTGCCCTAATACGATTTGTGAAACTCTACAAAGCATTATATGAAAGGATTCAAGACCAAAGTGCAATGTTGCTAAACTTAAACCAAAAATGGAACAAACTGAAAAGTTGAATGTGTACTTGAAAGAAAAGATACTTGCAGAGGCCGCTCAAACAGCCGAGTGGCAACAAAGGCAAAAAGAGATCACCACTCAATAGCGCAGCCAAATTGAGCTCCTGTTTGAAAGTATGTTGGACACTATTAAGTGGATGCGAGAGCATCTATACGCAAATTCCAGCCCTCAAAATGGAGATCGTCTGCTGAGAGACGAAATGAATGCTTCAAACACGCCACAAGCAACTGTTGATTCTGATGTGCCCTTGGCCGTGAGTGACAAAGTCGCTTTGAGCAAAGTAGGCACGAATGACCTACAGCCGACATCGGAAAATTCTACTACAATCTTGGTCGATGAAATGCCACACCACTTGCCTGCACAGGTACTTCAAACCAGCAACGGAAAATCTTTAAGTGGCTCGAAAAGTACATGCAGTGACAAGGGAAACAATACGGTGCATGACAAAACTTGCCAAGATGCTTCTCAAGCAAAAAAGATCATGACTAAAAATCATTTTTCCATCATTTGGAATCTTCACTGGTGCTGCAAAAACCAGCTCTACCGCATCTATGGTGGCCGCAAACAAAACAGCCGATAAAGTCGCTGCTCGGATTCTGGCAAAGAAAGGCAAATCGGCCAGCAACACAAAAACCAAGAAATTCTTAAGGAACTTATCTTCGCCGTTAAAGCAGAGCTTATTTAGACGTGATGACGGTATAACAAACAAACCGTTAGAGAATGCCTTAAAAAAAGGGATTCATGCATCCTGCATTCAAATGAAACGAAAACCAGCATCAAAATGACGAAGAATAATTTCTGACTCTGAGACTAGTGGCCTTTCAAGTGCATCTGACTCAATAAATCTATGTGACTTATCTACCTATTTGAATCCTGAGGAGCATAATGTGTCCTCGTCCTCTAGTGAAAATAACAGAGCGAGTCTGATTACCCCTCTTTCCGTTGCCCTAATGTGTCAGCGTAACGCTCACAGACTAGACACAGCCCATCTTACTACTATAGGACATCATGAACCCAATGCAGGCACTTAATTAGAAAAAATAAATTCATTAATGTTTGTAGGGATAAAAGCAGGGGGCGACAAATGCCCTACAAACAACATGGCACAATTAAACAATTGAACAAGACATAGTTTGTTAAAAACTTTGTTTCACTATGACTAAACAAGGTACAAAAGTACTCATGGAACACAGGGGTGCAAACAGACACAAAATGCTTTGTTTGTATATGAATCCCACAGTTAAATCATGAGGGTATTACAGATAGATGTCGACATGTTTCGGACGGTTTTTTGTTTCAGACACTATCTCTAGTGTCTTAGATCTCTCTTTTCTTAGGCCATCTTCAGGAAGCGATTCCTTCAAAAGGTCAACAAAGACTTTATACCCCAGAGTTGATCAGCATAACCACTTTTTTGGTGATGTAAAAACACATTAGATATTGGTCCCAGACCTAGGTGTGCCAACTACCACTGGGGACCTCGTGTCTTTTTGTACTTATTTAACACATGTATGACAACTCCGACAGTCGCGTAGCATTGATGTGCAAGAGTTTAGCACTGATGTGCAAGAGTCCCCACTCTGATGGCAAAAGTTTGGGAATTTACCTGGTTTAAGTAATCACTCGTCCTCTAGTGGCCATCGACCAGTGACAAATCAGGCTAACCTGATGAAATCCCAAAAAGAAACTTCTATTGCAAAGAAATCTACACAAATGCAACATTCAACAAAATCAGACATCGCAGCACACGCAAACCAAGCGCTGAGCATTGATCCCTTGATGAACCCAAAATTCACGTCAAATCAACGCAATCAGCGTGTACACTTCAAAACACGGGTTCATGAAAATAAACACAATAAAGGGGCATTCACATGCAGGAAACTTCGATTACAAAATATTCAAAGTGATGACACAGAAGTAAATCTAAATCGAACAAATATTTTGAAATTGTTCAAGTGTATTCCACTTCTGCGCACAATTTAATCAGACGACAAAGATCATTGAATATGCTACAGAAAAATCTTCGGGCCAGGTCCTTCTACACATCAATTCAGCAGGTGTTCGAAGTACTCTGTTAAGTGCTAGCGATGATCTCTTGTTCTTTGGTTTCGAAATTTCGGTTGAACCTGATCAGGAAGCCTCTTCACGACAGAACAAAGAATCAGAGTCAAACCAAAACAAATTAAAACCTGTTGACTCGGCATTGTTACGACAGTCTATGGGCCTCATTACACGGATGGCGGTAAGGATTTACCGGTACCGGTAAATCCTTACCGCCTTACTACGAGGTCCCTTTGCGGGTTGGGGGATTTAACGCCTGCTTTTTGCAGGCATTAAAAACCAACCCGCAAAGGGACCCAGGGGAGCTAATTACGGAACCGCAATTTGCGGTATCGTAATTAGCGCCTTCCCCATTCCCATTGAGCCCTATAGGGCAAAAATGGGAATGGGGAAAGGCAATGGTGGAAGGGGGGAATTACCGCCCCGCCAACCTTGGAATGGGGCGGTAATTCCCCTTTCCGCCAAGGCGGTGCCAGTAATTTACCGGCATGAACCATGGCGCTAATGGCGCCATGGTTCGCCGCCATCCGTGTAATGAGGCCCTATGAGTACCAGTCAAAACAAAAGACTTGAACGAAATCCGTCAAAAAAATTCCTCAACAAAAAAAGCAGATTTGAGCAGAAATTGGGCTTCCTAATAGCCATGATTGATTGAACACGAGGCCCTGTATGAGTTTCTATCCTGGACGACACGTGGATTCAAACATTTATTTAATGACTTTAAAATCCCACTGGAACGTGTGTTCGTTATATGTCTACAGGAAGCCTGGCTTCGCAAAGCCCCAATGTGTGATGGTTTTACCACCCTTCTAAATCTGGCAGAAAAAAATACCAAAGGACGTCCAAGCTCTGGCTTGATTACAATGGTACGAATAACGCAAACATGGTCAACCCCTGTCATGACAAATCCAAATCCATACGTGTAAGGCACTATTATGGATACAATGGCAAAAAGCTCTCAAGGAAGAAAATATTTACTAATAAACGGATCCTGGAATCCAGCAAAAATCAGTACCAAAAACTTCATCAATGCTATCTTAGAGTTAATAGATGACGCTATGTTAGCGCATAATAATTTGTCAATAATCTGTTGTGGAGACATAAATTGCTCTTGGTTCCAGTTTTATTAAGCTTTGCAGATTTAGAAGCGTCTACCCGATGTCGACGTGGTAGCCAGAGGGCAAAGATGGCAGAAGGAAATGTCGATGCGTGACTTGTTCATGCTCAATGGCTATACAAAGGGTGATGTCCTTCCAAAATCAACGTGGCATCGTGAACCAACGCACAGCATACTCGATTATATCTGGGTATCTCAAAATGTTGAATCCAAGATCTCAAACCTCCAAGTCATGAAAATGAACCACAGCGACCACTGCCTTTTGAAACTTAGCTGCATGATGGCAACAATCCCAGTTAAGGTTCCACATCAGATTGCCATGAAACCAAATTCCAAAAGGCAATCGCTTTCAACTGAATGGAAAACAGATCCAAGGGCTTGGAATGAGGCTAAATAATACCGTAGCTATGCAAGGAAATAACTACATTCCACTGCTAACTGACTTTACATCCGTTATAAAATTGTCAATGCATTATGGGCAGTTGCATCAACACCTATACAGCAAAGTGTTACATGAAGCCAAAAAGGAACTGCGCAAAGATCTAAGAGCATTAAGAAAAAAGTCTTCCAAGATCAGAAGTTAAAGTCGCGATAAAATCAAGATGTGCGATCTATAGAAATTGGGCGAAATCACATGCAATCGTCATTGAGCAGGATTGTGCCGAATTATTGTTACATTTACTATTGACAAGAAATACCCGTGAAATTTGGCGGATCCTGAATGCAGACCTCAAGATGTACTCTAATGTTAACGAACACAATCTCAGGAGATGCATGGGATACGCACTTTTCTAAAGTATTCAATAAGTCTGATATTGCGACGTGTCAACTGACTATTGCCAATGATACTCAGTGGGACGTAGAGAGGTCGCACGATGAGATTGTAAGAACCATAAAAGCACTAAAGAACTTGCGCGCAGCTGGACCTGATCTAATTTCAAATGTAGCCCTTAAACACCCGAGTGAGTGGGCACACTTTATTGAGAACCTATTCATCAAAATTGCTGTGCTGAAAAGATTGCCTGACTCATGGACTACCGCAATAGTAGTCCCAATCCATAAGAGGGGCAATTGGGACGATCGGAACAACTATCGCCCAATTGCCCTGTTGGATACGATTGGCAAAATATTTGGGTCAAACCTAAGGCAAAAACTTGCAAATTGGGCCAGAGTCGCACTGATTGCAGACATACGCCAAACCGGTTTCACAAAAGGTGTCTGAGTGTATGCAAATTTGCTAAATTTTGACCATTCTGAAATTGGAATCCTTAAGGGCAAATAGAAAAATTCATTTTGCCTTTATCGACATGAAACAGGCCTTCGACAGCATGAACTGTGGCCTGTTGTGGGCAAAACTGGCTAAATGGCGATGTCCGAAATCTATTCTTGAACCAATAATTGCCCTGCACGATCAAACTTCGATTAAAGTGCGACTAAACAACAGTGGCCTGTTATCCAATACCATCTGGACTCACAGAGGTGTTAAACAAGGCTGTCCTCTTGCCGCAGAGCTATTTAAACTATTCCTGGCTGATCTGCCACTCCATCTTGAGCAGGTTCCTTGCTTCTCGCCAACAATAAACCAGATACAGATTAAATGCATCATATATGCTGATGACCTGGTCCTTAGAGACAGAACACAAATAGGTCTTCAGCGCCTGCTTGCAAAGCTGCAGGAGTATAGGACTGCGAACAAACTGGTAATAAATACATCAAAAACAAAAATCGTATCAATTAGAAATTTAAAAACTAAGAGACAAGGCGTTCAGATGGAAATCGCGGAGGTTAACATTGCCTCTGTGGACTCTGTAAGATACCTAGGAATTGAATTCAGCAATTATATTTGCGAGCATCACTGGGTCAAGGAATTAAAATCAAAAATACTGATGCTTGCCCGGCAAGCTGCTAAAATCAATCGAAACCATGGAAAGTTTTCACTGGAACCTGTTAAGGTTCTACCTCCAAAAAGCTATTCCAGTCATAACTTTCGGTGCCGAGGCAGGATGGAATATATCCGAACAAACGTGGCAAATGCTGGAAGGGCTTTTTTGGCGACACGTGTTAAGGCTACATTAGTCAACATCAATGACGATAGGGGGACACAAATTGTCATTAAATTCGCTACATACTAGAGTGGTTTGGAACTCTATAATGACAGTGCGCAAGATGACTTTAAAGTTTCCGGCACCGGCCTATCAAATCTTTGCCAACGAGTATGCACCTAACAATCAAAATTTACTTAACTTGCGGTTTCGTAAACTATTGGCATTTTTGGCTGCAGCCGACATAAATAATCAAGAGATCTCAAACCGGCCGCAATGCGCAAAAAAGAACTTTGACAATTGGGCTTGGATCGCAAATCAACAAAATTGTCAAATGATGCACCCAACAACATTGCTGATAAGCGATCCAAAAAAAATGAATGATTCAGGCACGATATCTACTGCATTGCCCATCTCGCCATCATCGTGAACAATTTTTGAGGTTTTGGATAAACATTCTAAAAACAAAAGATACTTTGGTTAAGAAAAGACAAATCTATTAAAGATAATCTTTGTCGTTTTTGTGGACTATGTGTCGAGTCCTCGAAACATCTGCTTAGTGAATGCACCCAGACAATAAAACAACGTTCCTTACATCTCGGAAAGTTTGCCCCACTAAACAAAAACATGGATGAGTGGTGGTCCAGCAGCATTACTGGAAACAATATAAAACTTGTCTGTTCAATTGTGAATTATCTGGACATGATTTTGGCAGTAGATGTCTAATGCAGTGCATGAAATGGTTGAATTATGGAACATTGTTGCTCCTGGTGTAACGAAATGAGGGAGAGAATGATTGAACGTCATGAAATTCAGTGTGAACTTCTTCATTGTTTTTTTTTTGCAGATCTTGATGAACTCTTTGAAACTCTTTGAAACAAAAGTTTGTGCCTTGTGTATAAACTGTAGTTTATTTCAAATAATTTTTTTAAAAAAAAAGTAATTGGCCCACTAAGAAGCATAACTAGAAGTCTGGGAGGGCAGTCCTCCTTCATAGTGACTCCTGTGTAATGTTATGTTTCCCTCCCCATAATAAGTACACAATGTTGTCTAGCAGCTTCAAGAACAGAGCCCTGGCCATGTAGGGGATATTCACAAACAGGCAGAGCAGTCTGGGGAGTATCAGCATCTTAAAGATCGCTATTTTGCCCACTAAAGACAGAGGCAGTCTGTTCCAGAATCTGATCCAGTCATCTATCCTATTGGGTGCCCTTCCAACATTATACTCGAAGGTGTCTGCCATAAAGTGCTGTATCTCGACGCCCAAATAACGGAAGGACTCATTTTCCCAGCGCAACTCGACCTCTGGCAAGTCTTACAGCGACCTGTGAATTGTGAAATTGTGAAATTGAGCCCGGAAAATCCGTGCCATAGGTTCCAACATTGGGGCAAATGGAGTTGGTGACAGTGGACAGCCCAGACATGTTCCCCTCCCCAATTGACAGCTGCGTGAGACCACCTAACCAGTCTTCTCCCGCGCCAAGGGTTCTGGATACAGTAGTTGGATCCACTTCAACATGTGCGGTCCTAACCCATTTCTCTCCAGGACTCTGTAGAGCCACTCCTAATTAACACAGTCTATTGCCTTGACCGCGTCCTGGGAGAATATGGCCAACTCCTCCCTCGACCCTTGAACCTTTTTGATAATGTATTGGAGCCTCCCAAGGTTCATTGTTGTGCTTCTACCACATACAAATCCACATTGCCTTTGATGGACCAAGCGAGAGACCGCCTTAAGGAGCCTGGCCACCAGCACCTTGCCTAGTATTTTGGTTTCCATGTTTAGCAACGAGATGGGTCGATATGATCAGCTGTGGGGTGGAGCCCGACCTGGTTTTAGCAGTACTGCAATGATGGCATCCCGCATAGTTTACAGCAGCCTACCCTTCTCAAAGGCCCAATCATAAATTTGTCGGAGATGAGTCAGCATATGCGTTATAAAATTCATCCAGGAGGCTGTTGCCTCCATGAGTCTTCCCATTACCTAGCAACTCTATGGCCCTTCTATTCTAGTCTTCTGTTAGGGGTTACACTAGCATGGAAGCCACCTCCTCACTCAGCCTAGGTAAGGAGGCTTGCTTAAGCATCTCCATGTCCTGGGCGTACCCCGACATCTTGCTCTTTAACAGCTGTTCATATCTTTGGAACACTGCATTAATGTCCTCCTGTGTAGTGGCCAGGACCCCATTCTCAGCCTCCACCTGGGTGATAAAATTCTGGAGCTGTTCCCGCCTAAGAAGCCAGGCCTGGAACCGGCCTGCCTTGTCCCCATCCCTGTGGATCCTTGTCAGAAGGTGTGTGTATAGTCATGTTTGCCCAGGCGCTCTTGCGGCTGCAGTCTGTGCACCCTACCCCAAAGGAGGTCCACATCAGCCGATGACCCCTTTGCCACGTCTTCCTCTAGCACCCCAACACGTTCCTCAAGGTCTTCAAGGGTGTGGAGTAGTGTCGGGCTGACCCCATGTGTGGCGGCTATACACTTACCACTCGCTACCACCTTAAACACCTCCCATACAACTACATAGTCCCTGACCAAGCCTTCACTAACCTCAAAGTAGTACCCTATGGCTCGCCTAAGATCTTCTGCATACACCACATATGTTAAAGCCTCAGTCCGCAATCGCCAGGTAGGCAGTTAAGGGATGTTGTGCTCCTCCTTCCCCAAACCATTATGGCTCTTAAGGGGGCATGGTCCGATACTATCCTCCCCATGTATTCAAAAACCTGGTACTGGCCAAACTGCTCCCTCCCCAGAAAGATATAATCTAGCCGCGAATATGTGCTGTGCGGATAGGAATCTAAGGGCTAGCCCCTCTCATCACCCTTCTTCTCCCGCCAAAGATTGACCATGTCTTGGTCTGCCAACATGCGTCCCAGGGATTTAGATTGGATTATTGCGTTCCTTGGGATCCGACCTATCTAACTGTGGTTGCAGTCCACAATTAAAGTCTCTGCCCCATATCTGCTCCTTGTGCCTGTATCTCCACCCCCCTCCCCACCCATCATGCCTACTAGCCTGGGAAAATAGATGTCATTATCAGTGTTAGTTGCATTTTGTTCAGCACATTTCCCCCAATCTAGCAGACTCAGTAAAACGAGAGTCCTGCCTTCCTCGTCGCCCTGGGCTTTAGTTACCTGGAAGGGAATCCCTCCCGCAATCCAGGTTAACACCCCTCTCGAGTAGGTGGAATAGGTTGTGCCATGCACTTAACCTTCTCAACTAGCCTTCACCTTCTCGAGTTCTGCCCTATTGAGGCATGTTTCTTGGAGCAGAACCACCTGCATCCACCTACCTCTTGAGAAATCCTAGTACCTCCCTACGCTTGGCTGGTCGCCCCAACCTTCTCACATTCCACGGTAGGATTGTCATTGACCCCATGGTTTCTGTTGAAGCCCCCCCCCTTGCCTGACCCTCACAGCAGATGCGGTTGTCCTGCACACCACCTGGCTTGGTTCCTAAACTGGATTCCCCCCCCCCTTCTGACCCTCCCTCCTCCTCAACTCCCCCACCCTACTCCCCCAAACCCCTGAACAACCACACAGAGCCATCAACAATGAATCTGGTGAACTCAAACCTCCAGGTTGGAATACCTGCAATGTGGGCACACTCCATCAGTCCACCTCCCCACCATGGGGGAGCCGAACTCCAAGCTTGTGCCGGGGGGGGTGAGGGTGTGGACATTCACAGTTCCACAAGGGTGACGGGTCTCTAATGTGCATCTGGGGGCCTTGGGTGTAATTCGCTCACCTGACCAGGCTTCACGGTAGTCACCCGCCGGGACCAAGTTCGTGTTGCAGCAAATTCGTTGTCCTGTTAGCGAGGTCCTGCGCTAGTCTTGACGATCCAGGGCCTGGGTGGTTTTCTCAGATTGTGGGGTGGATCCACTCAAAGGCCCGGCTGGATCCTCCGCTGAGTGCCCACGCTCCCTGCATAGTTGGAAGGATCCGTCCTCTGCCATTGTGACTGTCGCCTCCCGCATGGTTGGCCAATGCCCGATTCCCTGCCTGCCAGTGCGTCTACCTCTTTTGCTCAGGTGTGAGCTTGTGGATCAGCTGCCCTCTGCCTCCCACCACTCCCATGCCTCATCCAGGGAATTGCAAAACCAATGACGGTCCCCTTTAATGATTTTAAGTCTTTCGGGGTACAGCAGCACGTAGCGGTTGTCATTGTCCCCAAGGACCCATTTTATCTCCTCAAAGCTTTGCCGCTGTTGCTGGACCGGTCTCGTATAGTCTGGGAATACCATTATTGATAAGTTGTAAAATCCAAAAAGGCCCCTTTTTCTGGCTGTCTGTAGGAGGACATTGCAGTCTCAGTAGTTAAATATCATGGCCACGGCCGGTCTAGGTCTGGCCCCGGGCACTGGCTTTTGTGCTGGGACCCTATGTGCACACTCCAACGTAAACCACTGTGGTGGCCAAGATTGGGCCCCTTCCCTGGGGCCCCCTCAGCATGAGCCTCGGTTTGCAGCAAATAAAAGATCAGACACAGATTGGTGGTAAAGCAAACTTCTTGTATTAGATAGCAAATAGACAGGATACAGAGCAATCAACTGGACAAGTGTCCAGGCAGTCGGCACACAGAGCTCTTTTGAGACCAGCCCTAGAGCGCAGGTTATATAGCATATCATAAGCAATCACTAATCTATTATAGCACATTCACAATGGGGGGTATTACTTGGCACGATATTGCAGACATTTGGCAACAACTGTCGACTTGTGACGCAGCCTTGTGGGGACATTGTGTTGTGTTATGGATAAGCGGCATTCGCAGAAACCCTACTGCTATCCCCTATATATGGTGCTAATGCTATACTTGTAGAGAATAAGCAGAAGAGAAGGTCTGACCCGTCAACTGCCCCAGGAGGTTTGGTCATGTCCAGGGCGCTGCATGCAGATGGAAAATCTGAGGCTTAAATGTATGAGAGCCTAATGCACTGTATCATAGCATAGTATAGCATAACAATCCTATATAGCCCAACAATCCTGCCTAATATAGCATAAAAATTATGCCACATCAACCCTCCCATTTGGTTGTCCCTGAGACAGGGCATAGTCCACAGGGAGCAGGATTGGGTTATAGCATCAGAGATGCCCAGGTACACAGGTGACAGTGACAGGGTGGATAGGCACAGGGATTGTCACAGAAAGAATGCTGCTCCAGAGACATAGATGGTCCGTTTCGAAGGTTCTAATTCAAATGTTCATACAATTTGGTGCCAGGCATATGTCCTAACACATCTATCATTTCCTGGTCATCAGAGGTGTCTTTTGAGGCGTTGTCCTTAAATAGAGGTGACTATTTCGAGTGGCAGCAGCCTGGCCTCGATGGGCAAGTGAGACATCTGTTTCGCACAGCATGATAGGAGGCAATGAATAAGAAACACTATCATAGCAAAAGGCGTCAATTAACAACAATGATTAAAATACCATCTAGAATGGAAGAGCCCAGTGAACCAAGTGTTTTTAATCTAAGTTAACAGTGAGCCGACATAACCTTAGTTTCTATTGTGTAATGTGGCACCAACCCCTTGGAGGTGTTTTAAGACATCCTCAACCTGGGAGGAGTTATCGGGTACCCAGGTGTAGCATTCTTGGCCTATGATTTTACAGGTATCCCCTTGGCAGCTAGCAAATAACCATAGTTCTGAGTGTGACTTGTTTGTTTTTAAGTATCTGTATTCCATTGGCACTGATAGCTACCTGTTCGAGGAGGAGTGAAAGGGAAGGGCGATCTGCCCTGTTGGTTGTAGTGCCAATGCTCAGGATCAGGAACCCTATGAGACCTTTGAACCATGTCTAGGCGTCACGTTTTGACCGTCAGGGTGTGCAGTGAGCTTTTGGAAAAAGGGACAGATCAGGGATTGCTGGGCAAACGGACCCAATGGTGCATTGACCAGTACAGTTAGCTGGTAGCCATTGGTAGGAGCTAGCCCCACAAAGGAAATATAACTCTCTGTGGGTGTAGAGTGCTCTGTTGGTGCTATTACTATGAAATTGTCCTATCTTACTGACAGCTGTGACGTTATATGTGGTGGTAGTAGTACTTCTGTTAAGGACACAAGCTGCTGGTGTGATACCCATTGAAGGCAGCATGCCTATCGTGATGAAAGATCATAGTGTGTGGAGCAAATGTGGTCGGTATTGTAAGGAAGGCATGGAATCAAACAGTGAAGACAGACAAATGATCACAGTTCAAGGGTGTTTATTGAACTTCAATGCGTTGGTAGAACACAGATCTAACCTAAATCTAAGGATGGGACCAAGCTACGACCATCAAATAATGACTCCATCCTAGTTGAGTCTCTGTCAAAATAAAAGGGCCTATACTAATAAACCTTTTGCTAATCCTTACTTCTAAATACAAATGGTGTGGGACAATAATGTATGAATAAAGAAAAGTGTTCAAGAAAAAATTTGTCAGGATGGTTGAGGGGTTGGCTTCCCTTCCCCACTTTTTCAGCACGGGACAAGGCGGCACATTAGAGCTTCGCACACATGCTGGCTTCTCTGCCACGAGGTTACAGTTCCAAGCAAAGTTATCTGTCACGACCCTCACCCAAAACCCCCTCTGGCAAACCCATTGGCCAGGTGGAGTCAGGACTCGGGCCTCTAGAACCTGGCATCCTCTTCAAAAGCCCTCATGGGGCCAGTCCTGGCGCCTAGGGCGCCAGGCTCATACACCATGAAAAACAAATGTGCTTTGGAACTACTTTATTGTATTGTCAGCCAACATGGAGGCATCGACATAGCTTGGTTCCTAAGAACCAAGCTATGCGGTCTAGTGTTTTGGGTGTGGTAGCCTAGGGACTACTTTACCTGGACTACTTTGTTGGTGCTATTTAAACCACACCTGAGCAAGACAACATGCTTTGCGTTACTTTGCAGCTTGCAACGTGACGCTCACTGTGTCCAGCTATTCCCCCAAACCTTGGAGAAGCACAACCTGCAAGGAGACAAAAGGAACATCATTAGCAGCAGCCTCTTACCTGCAGTTTTCATCTTTAAACACTCACAGCTATTGAGAACAGCTTCCTCGAATCTGCACGCCTCCCGGACAGAACGACCTGAAAGAGGAAGATAGAGGCAACTTTAAAGAAAGCAGTTAAGACATTTACAAATTATGAACTGCTCAAAAGGCTTACCTGGCTGGTCACCTCTCGGCTGGCACCACTCCGGACATTCCACATGCGCTGAAGAACACCGCGACCTACAAGGAAGGAAAACACAGGTTAGCAAAGGCAAGACTTTGCAGCATTGCGCATAGCGCTTACTTACCGCATCATAGCGCTCTTAATGCGCTATCATTTACCAGCGGGGCTCAACCAAGCCAGTTCGCCGCGCTGAAGCTCTGCATACCTAAGGGAGAAAAAAAGAGACATTTTAAACAAAGAAAGGCATGAAGGATAGCAACAAAACTAAAGAACAGCAATAAGACCTACCTGAACAATATCAAACGGGCCGGTGTCGGTGAAGTAACTGGACCGCACTCGCCCATGAAAGACAACACGCCCCTGCAAAGAAGGCCGGACGGAGAGCACGCCTAATTCTACCACAAGGTGAGGAGAGGGCGCCAGAGGGACTGAAATCATATGGGGGTGGAGGGAGGATACCTACCCCAGTCGGTCAGTCTTGAACACGGTCCTCCTGTATTTTCAGGCAGAACGTTCCCCGAAGATCACATCAGGGCAAAGCTGAGAAGAATACCTGCGAGTAACCCATCTGGGTGGCGTCCCTGTGGATACCAGGTGAGCGTAACAGTATCAAGGCCTTCTGCCAAAGCATCTTTTTCAATAACAGTATCTTACTGTTGCGGGCCTGTCGTAACAAACAAATATCAAAGTTCCACTCTTATCAGGATTTTCCCATGCATAAGTTAGTTTCTAGTATTCATCTTGGGTCTCCCTCCTTCAGGCTTCGACCCCCTTTTTACCACAATGTTCATACTTGGTCTCCCTCGTTCGGGCTCGGATCCCTTTTCCACAATATTCACATTTTGCCTCCCTCGTTCAGCTCAGACCATGTGTAATACTTTGAGCTAAAATATGGCGCTGGTGCGCAGTGCATTCTGTTGCGCTCTGAGCCATAACGGACATTCGCTCCATGCCTCATTGAAAGCTGCATTTGCGGTGAACTGAAAACCTATTTTCAGCATTGTTAGCACTATTTCACTGGAAAACATGTTTTCAGCTTTATTCATTGCTTAGAATGGTTAGCATTGCTCATCCAAGGACACAGTGAGCGAAAAGGCTGGGATCCGCAGGAGCAGGCTAGTACCTGATAAGGTTGCCATGGGCTTTGTCAAAGCTGAGGATGAGTTAGAGTTGTTTTTTGCTGCTTGCTTGAGAAAGGGAAGAGCTCTGCTCCTTGAGGTTACCGTAGGTCACTCTGGCCAGGGGCATACAGGGAGCCGACAACATCCAGAGACTCAGGCTAGAAGTTTTGATAAAATTCCACCCGCCTTTGCAGAGGGCTTAAAATGTGGGACTCAAGAGGGTCAGACACACAGCATCATTTCGGAGGGGGGATGCTTTTCTCCGGGGCCTGTTGGCTGCTGTGATCTCTGTGCCTGACTTTTCTGGGGTTTTCAGACGCTTCTGGCAAGATGAGGATGTTCTTTAATGTTCCGTCAACGGTGATGTATTTTCTTTAGATTACCGTCCTTCATGTAATTACTTCTGATGCAGTTTAACCATTTATAATAATTTAGCATTTATATAGCGCTACGAACCCTCATGTATCTGAGCGTTGCTTATTATTACCCACGGTGTGTGGTGCTCATTTATCGACCTCAGAAGGATGAAAGGCAGAGTTTGGCCCTGCCGGGATTCGAACCTGTGTCAGCAGGCTTTGCACAGATGTCAAAGCGAGCGCTCTACTCGCTGTGCTATCGGACCGGATGCCTTTTGTGATTAAATAGCTGTCTAAGAGCTAACTTATTTAACTGAGTGTGCATGTGTGAATCCTTGCTTACCTGCATTCAAGGTTTTTCATTCAGTTTACTGGTGATAAAAACAGATCTGCTTGTCCGTGCACTTTTTGGAAAGCAAAACACCTTGACGTCTCACTTTCTATGGTTTCCTCTTGATATCAAAATCGAAGACTTTCTAATGTGAAATGGGTTTTGCTTAATCTGTAGCAGGACCACTTCGATTCATTTGTACAATGTTCTGATCAATCTTCTACTTTCGGGTTCTACCACTTCTTGGCGGGATACCTCACAGAGACCTTCGAATGAGCACCATCACAGTGCTGGACCACTCAGTCAACGGTATTATATCTTTCCTTCTCAAGTTCAAACATTCATCGGTCGTTTAGCTTTACTCGCATCTTTCATCACACGTGTTTAACAATGCTCGTTCCAGCGCTCAGTATACAGTGTTGCCACAAGCAACATTGACTTCAACACAGATCAGTTCTGCATCAGTCTCCCCAACTCACCGGCTGTGTTGATCTCTCAGACGCTTTTGTTCTTGAAACCAAGGACAATACCACGGCTGCTGCAACTCCTCCCCTCCTTGGTCGGTAATGCAGGAGGGCCTCTTGTATCTCCGGTACACAATTCAGGATTCTTCAGACTGGTTTCCTGGCCTTACGGTTTTTGACTGGAAGGTTTCTTAAAAGTAGCGGTTTCTTGCCGAAAAGGTCAAGGGTATTTCCCTCCTTGAGAACCCTTCTTGGTTTGCCGTCTTTCTCCCCTCGTTCAGCTGCCAACGCGAAACTGTTGTTCCTTTGTGTGCTTTGCCTCGCTTAGAATGTGCTCTCGTGCTCTGCCTTTTATCCGTGTGGGGAAGTTTAATGGAGGTCAGGTGTGAGTGATTGCCTGACTTCGCCTGACCATAGTAGTGGGACATATCAGGTATACTGCTCGGGTTTGAGTCTGTTTTCACCCAGAGCAGGCTGTCCATGTGGAAGTGTCTGGGAAGGGGGGCAGGAGGGTAACGTTCCCACGTATCCTACCTGGTAGGATGGGGTAAAGGTGTTGAAGGGGGAGGGACACCGCGTTTCGCCATCCGACGTCCCACTCCCCGAAGACCCCTCACCCAGGTGATCCTCCCACACTGGTCCAATTCCAGGGTCTGGATCCAAAGGCAATGGCAGTGCCCTGGCCACCTCAGACAGGGATCCACAGGAACTAGTGGTCGAGAAACCTTCTGGTTTCTCACAGTATCTTGGGAGGTATAGTATTAGCATAGCTGGGGTAGTATAATCCCCTGGGAAATCATATTGGGACAAGAAGAGCCCTTGATCAGGAGGTCAGAATACCATTCAGCAACATTGAACGGGACGGAGATGAAGGGAATCCCCCACTGGCATACATGAGAGTGTGGGAGCATACATAGCAGTGTGGGAGCATGCATAGAGGTCAGAGGCATTCATTAGGTCTGCGTAAGCCCAAGAGAAGTTGAGGAAGGTGCTGGTGTGTGGGTGTAGGATGGTGGCTGTAGGGTGAGGCAGGGCAAATACCATGGTAAGGAACAGCAACATATTCTACACAATAGAAAATGCAGCCTTATTCCTACATTTAGCAGTCAGACCCTACAGGGTTTGGGGCCTTATGCCCAAAAGTTCCAAAGAGTGGCAGTCATTACAGGACCCGGTAGACAGGAGAGAGGATGCTGCAAAGGTTCAGGATCCCAGCCAGGATGACGATGACAAAAGCAGAGAGTTAGATGAAATCTGCGGAGGTGTTGGGAACATTCAGCGGCCCCCGAACCACCTTCGGGCTGGAGTACTTATGCAACTATACTTCAGGTGTGCAGCGTTATTGTAGCTGCTTGGTGGAAAAAAAAAAACATAGGAGACAAGTGTTGCAGACATTTGAGAGTGATTGCTCACACGCTGACGTCATGGTAGATGATGGACGCACTCTGTAAATTGTATCTTGGGACAGGTAGCAGAACTTCATAGTCGAGGAGTGTTGGATGCAGAGTCACCAGGGTTTTAGATTCTGGGACCCCAGTGGGCAGCTGAAGAGGGGCCTCTTTCTCCTGTACCCCTATAGATTGCAGCTTTGCTGTGTCTTTGGTGCTGGCAAATGGCAGGTTGTCTTGGTCTTGGACCGCTTGCTGTTTTTCATCATCGATTGCAGTTGTTGTTTTTACACACTGGCTGGCGTGGACCCAGGAGTCATGGCCTCTACAGCATACTGCGGTGTGGGTTGTCAGTAGAATCTGGAAAGGACTTTTCCAGCAAGGATGCAGGGTTGATTTTCGCTGATGCACTTTCAGGAACACCCAGTCTCCCGGCAAGAGGAGTTGGCACAGCGTTTCAGGCGGTTGAGGTAGAGCTTCTTGGAGTTGCTGGAAGTGAGAACTGACAACGAGCATTAGTCTTTTGCAAAATGAAACAACAAGATCATCACTGAGTTGTAAGTCACAGAGTTCAGGGAAAGGTGGCGGCGTAACTGGCATTCTCATGTGCCTCCACATGAGAATCTCATGGGGGCAGATGCCCTGAATTCTATTAACAGTTTCTTAGGTCAATAAGGAGGGCATCAGGACATTTTAGGCCGGTTTCCTGGCAGATCTTGGCAAGGCAGAGCTTCACATCGAAGTTTCAGCGTGCCCCTGCCAATTGTGGGTGGAAACTACAATGGAGGTGCTGGAGGATCCCCAAGGCTCTGTAAATGTTCTATACGATTTGCCCAGTGGAATGGGTGCATCTGTCAGAGTTTATAGAAACTGGAAGGCCAAAACGTGGGATGAACTCTGAGCAGTTTCTTAGCCACTAATGGAATTACCATATTTACAGGGGTAGGTCTCAGTCCATCCAGAAAATATGTCAATTATGACCAGGGCGTATTCAACAGAGGCGCACTTTGGTAAGCTAATGAAGTCTATTTGGATATTCACAAAGGGGTCATAAGGTACTTCATTTGGCCCTGGAGTGGTTTTCACAGGCTTTCCAGGGTTGAACGAAAGACATGTTGGACAGTGAGCACAGTATTTCTAAGCATTGGAGGAAAACTTGGGGGCAAACCAATATCGCTGGACCTCCGAGATAATCTTTCCCTTGCTGGAATGGGACACAGAGTGAGCAATATGTGCGAGATATGGTAATAGAGCTATTGGGGCCACTAACCGGTCCGTTTTATCACGCGGTAGGCGAGCACAGCAACAAACAGATTTGTTATTTTCCCAGTCCTACTTCATGGCCTGGGGGGCTGCATCTTTGAGGTCTGCCAGGACGGAAAGAGATGCTAGGGGATCCACAAATGGGAGGACAAATAGCAGCACATAATAAGGAGACAGGGGATCATGGAGGGCTGCATTTCTCTCATGGCCATCAGCCAGCGTGTTACCCTGTGAAATACTATCAGAAAGTATAGCATGGGCCTTCCACTTCACAATGACCAAATCGGTAGGTAGCAGAATCGCATTAAGCAGGGCTTCAACATAGGTTGTATTGAGAATGGGAGTACCTTGTGCAGTTTGGTAACATCTCTGTTTCCAGAGGGTCCCATAGTCATGTGAGATACCAAAAGCATAACGTGAATAAGTGTATATAGTGGCTGTGCGTTGTGTGGTGATTGTGCAAGCCCATGTGAGGAGGGCAATGAGTTCAGCAACTTGTGCTGATGGTACTGGTGGGAGCTGAAAAGCTTCTAATACTTTACAAGAGGTGCAAGTGGCACATCCTGCCTGTATACTACCTGTTGAATCTCTAAGACAAGACCTGTCAACAAAGAGAATAAGGTCTGCATTGGGGAGGGGGTGTATCCTTGGTGTCTATACTTGGCGATGATACGTCAACTGATGCAAGGCAGTCGTTCGGGTGACCGTCATCAGGCAGGGTTGAGTGGGGCGCATCTGATGAGTGATGTTGGTGGCAGAGAGGAGCAGTTTTTCATATTTGGTGAGACGTGCAGCAGATAGGTGTTGTGTTTCACCCCTGAGGAGAAGTGCTAATACAGAGTGTGGTACTGCTACATTGTGGTGTGCTATGGCGATTTTGTCAGCTTTTGTAAGGCGAAGGGCAGCAGAAGCTACTGCTCTGAGATATTTGGGAAAGGCAGAGGCTATAACTGCAAGCTAAAACAGGCTTCAGGAGTTGTACGTCCCTGTGCTTCTGTGTGAGTATGCCTAAGGCATACCCCTCTATCTCATCACAGAACAGGGTGAATGATTTAGAGTGGCCAGGAAGGGTGTGGACGGGAGCAATGGAGGGTTACCAGACATTTGGTCGAAAAAAATTGGTCGACCAGACAAATGGTCGAACCAATTTGGTCGAAAACCAAATGGTCGAATTTTTTATTTTTTTATTTTCACCTTTTTTTTTTTGGGGTGGCACCCCCCCCCCGCCAACCCCCCTTTTTTTTCCTAAAAACCCATTTTTGTAAAAAACGAAAACCCGAAAAATAAATATATAATTAAAAAAAAAAAAAAAAAAAAAAATCGACCATTTGGTTTTCGACCAAATTGCGTCGACCAAATGACATTCGACCAGTTTTAGGTCGACCACATGTCTGGACACCCAATGGAGAGGTCAGTCTTGATCTTGGCGAAGGCTGTGGAAATGTCAGGAGACCATGTGAGTTTATCAGGCTGGGAGTCAAGTAGCATCTTCTGCATAATTGCTACAGTAGAGGCATAATCAAGGATCCAGGGGTGACAAAAATTAGTAATGCCTAAAAAGGAGTGCAGATGCCTTTCAGTGGCAGGAATGGGACACTAAGATGCAGGACACTCGAGAAGGGGCAAGGCACCTAGCACCGTGTGAAATGTGTCCTATGTAGCATACCGTAGGTAGGCAGAGCAAACATTTTGCTTTGTTCACTTGTGACCTTTTTCTGCTAGGGAAGTGGGGAGCAATTCCGAGTTGGCCACGTAGACCTGAAAGGAAGATGATGCTAACAGTGGGTCATCCATGTATTGGATCATAGTGGAGCCCCGCGGGAAAGTGACATCCTGGAAGTCTTCCAGCATAATCTGGGAGAAGGGAGATGGGGAGTCAATACAGTCCACTGGAAGGGACCTGTAGGTGAGCTGTCGTTCCTTGTACGTGAATGAAAAGAGATAGAGGCAAGATCAATGCAAGTGAAAAATTGGGCCTGGGGCGGGATACAAGAGAGAATGGTCAGGGGGTCGGGGAACACTCTATCTGAGGTTATTACTGCCTTATTGAGGGTGTGCAAATCGTGAGCAAAACAGAATTAGGCAGTGTCCTTTTCCTCAAATGGGAGCACCAGAGTATTGCAAGGACTATTAGTGTAGTAGAGGATGCCCTGATCAATGACGAAGAGATGATAGGCTGATACCTTCTTCTGCTCAAGGTGATATTCTGTACTGGGGCACATGAGGAGAGGGACTTCTGGATTGAGTGGTGCAAACAGGTTTAGCAGAGGGAAAGTGTCCTACCTCATTGGCATGTGCTGCCCAGAGTGGCACTGGCATTGAGTCGATAAGGTGTTGTACCTGTGTAGCTTGTGCGGGTGTGAGGAGTGAAGGAGGCTCTGTAGGAGGCTCTGGGTCAGTGGGTTTGCTGGAGGAGAAACAAACATTTAGCTTGCCTAGATTTTGGAAACTCTAGAAAAATACCATCAGACGAACAATAATTAGGCACAGCAGATCAATACCCAACATATTTGCAGGTGAGCATGGGCTCAACAGAAAGGTATGATGTTCAGTGATGGGACCAAAAGAAACAGACACTAATTTGACACCGGGTGTGGAATAGTGGTGTCAGATATCCCAACAGCATGGACAATCTCTTTTGAAATGTTCACATTTGGAAATTCAGCCGCTTGCAGGCATGGAGCGCCTGGCACCAGTGTAAATCAAACAATTCACCCTTCTCCCTTGGATGTCACATTTGAGATGGGGAACAGACCGGTCCAGTGGTAGCCACGCAGCAGACAGCACGGTAGGGTCCCTCTAGCAATGTCATTGTGGACCTTAGGACATATTCATGTCCCGGTAGCTCCCTTTAAGAGAAGGGAGATGGACGAGGTGGAGGTGTAGGTGGTGGTGGTGGTGGTGGTGGTGGTGGCGGTGGGGGAGCGGGGGGTTTAGGTTAGCAATTAGAACGGTTAGGCAGAATGAAATCATTGCATGGAGTAGTGGGACCATATTGCCATGGCCTGGCAGGTTTCGTAGGACATTTCTGGGTGAGATGGCCTGTCTGCTTACAATATCTGCAGAAAGGTCGCCCTGGAAGGGGTTAGTGGGCCAGCAAAAAATGGGTGTGCAATGCGACGGGAAGCCCAATCTTGCTCCTGGCATTTGAGTTTGTCAGAAATATTGAGCTGCTTGCAGTGTTTTCTCAATAGACTCAGTTTGACACCCAATCTGAACATTTTGAATATTTTTTGAAATTTCAGGAAGTAGACCATTCGCAAAATGAGAAACTAATGCAGGTTGAGTTTGTTCCCCAGCGTTTGTAATATCAGAGTGTTAGGGAGAATTCTCAGAAATGTGCTAATTCCCTTCTACCTTAGAGACCCCCGGCTCTTTTGCTGGACTTTAGGACTTTTTATCTCTCAAGTACTTTTAATGTGATTTAATTTCTGTGTTCCTTTTAACAGGAGTCTGACAAACGCCATAGGCATCATCTTTACATTGTGTCACACAGCACCTTCAGTGCAGTGGCACAAGAAAGTCTCTTGGATTTCCCAAAGGTTTAAATACCTTCTCTTGGTGAAACTACTGTTTCCAAGAGCAGTGAAGTGAAATTGATTTTACTTACGAGTTGTAACTTTCTAGACCCAGCACACACCATCTTACGATAAGGTGCTGTAGGGGTTACTTAGTATCCCCTTTGTCTAGTTTCTCCTGTAAAAAATGTTTATGTTAACCTTTCTACAGTTAATGACTGGTGGCAGTGGTTTACTTTTTACTACCATTGTGTGTTTCGTCAAAAAGGCCCTGGTCGTCTTTTTTCGCCATTTTCTGTTGGAAAGGTCCTTCTTGAGATTTACCTCAGCGTGCCAAACCAGGTTTGGTCTCTTTGTTCGTTTGGTCTTTGGCGGGATTCATGAGTGAAGCCCGCCTCTGGCTCCAGTATGTCTGTCAGGGGCAGGAAGTGAGGGAGGTGCCCGAAACTCCCTGTGCTTAATCCTTTTGGTTACAGGTTAAAGGTGATTGGCCGGCTGTCTGGCAAAGACAGACACTCTGCTGTGTGATTGACAGCTAGGCTGGAATGAATGGGAGAAAACTGCATAAAAGGCGAGGCTTTTTGGCTTGGAAGGCAAAGTCGACCACTGGATGAAGGAATCCGATGAAGAACTTGGGACACCTTCTGCAACTCCTGGACCGTTGGTTTGCCCGGTGAAGCCCTGCTGCTGTGCTAAAGCTCTGAATTAACCTCGACTAGAAAAGCCTGCAAGGACAACTTCTCTCTTCGAGTT
Source organism: Ambystoma mexicanum (assembly GCF_040938575.1). Classification (NCBI taxonomy): domain Eukaryota; kingdom Metazoa; phylum Chordata; class Amphibia; order Caudata; family Ambystomatidae; genus Ambystoma; species Ambystoma mexicanum. The sequence continues at coordinate 1,118,588,407 of NC_090933.1, forward strand.
GGTGGGATCAATCAACTCCAAAGTAAGCCTGTCTGGACATCCTCTCTATTTCCACTGCAGTTGCTGCTGGAACCGATGAGCCAGGGAGAGGAACACCAGATTGTATGCATTGCTTTTAAGTCGGACCCGAGCGCTAGGAAGAACCTCCGGACTTCCCTGATGCAGGACTGACCAAGCCTGAGCTACCTCAGAGTGCAGGACCCCAGATGCGAGGAAAGTCTGAGAACCGTGGTGTTATTTGGTGTCAGACGCGAGGAGCTGAAACACTGAAGGGCCGCTGAATTGAAGTTTGCACATTGCTACCGCTGACCGTCCCATTGCAGAGCAGGAGTCCCCAGATGTCCTCCCTCTGGTCCCCATGTTAGGCAGAAACCTGTGCAGTTCCCTTAGGGACCACTGCAAAAGGCTTAGGGCTACAGGTGTTGGCAGTAAACCCAATTGGTAGCAGCCTGTACCACCCAGATTTAGCTGGTAGCTGTGGCTGAGCAGCCAGACTTCTCTCAAGAAGAGTTAGACAGTATATAGAGTATACAAAATAGGTACAAAGATACAGTAGCACAAGCAAACACTGACCAGAGCTTTGGTATAAAAGTATATCATTATTTATTTAAAAACACACTTGTAAAATACACTAACACTAATATGGCAAGCAAGTTCAAACACAGTCCCTATCAATATACATACATCCCTGATTACTTATTGAACAAGTCTTAGTTAAAACACCACTTATTTGCAGAAAGAGGTGAGCGCTTAACCTAAGATGGCACTCCAATAAGTTAGTTAAAAAGGGAGGAAAAAGGCAGAATTAGGAAAGCACACAATACCAATACTTTTAAAAGAACCACAGCAAGTCAGGAAAGGCAGAGTCTACTGTAGAGCAAGAAAGTCCATAGGCCAGGCCCACTCTTGGAGAGAGCAAGGCGGAATGTGTCCAAGATCACACAGTTGAATTATACTTTAAAAGTCTTTGCAGATAGTTCAAAAAGAGTTGGATCAGTTCAGAGAAAGTTAGTTAACAGGTCCCAGGTCACCCCAGGATAGAGAGTCAAGGATTTACGGGACACCTTGAACAGTCTGTTGCAAGGGAGACCAGGCGGGACACAGTACCTGAAATGGTGAGAAAGCTCCAGCGGGGACAGTTGTTCCTGGCAGCGGGTGCAAGTCGGTGCTTCGTCCAGGGGAAGAGAAGATCTCGACGGGGAGGAAAGCTGAAGGTCGTTGCACTGCCAGGGAAGAAACCAGCCGCGGAGTTTCCTGGTTAAAAGGTACTACCCTTTTATTTGCGGTCGCCGGGGTGCTTGGCACTGGCGATTCGACCACGAGACGATGCAGGAAGGCGAAAGGAGGGCGAACTGGTTATCCCCACCAGTTCAGAGGAAGAAGACTCTCCGGGATGAAGATCTTCTCTGTCATCGGGAAGTGGTGAGGCGGTTCAGCAGGGTTTCACCGTTGGTGTCGTCGTTGCAGGTCGGCTCAGCTTCTCCCTCTTCAGATTCTTTGGTCCTGTGGCGACTTCTGAAGTTCTAGTCCCCAAAGCCCTGCTTTTATGCAGAAAACCCCCATTCATCAGTCCTAGCTTTCACTCAAACATGCTAAGTGGTGAGCCGGGCGGCTCACCACTGGGCCAATCACACAAGAGTGCGACTTGAGTTGCCGAGGCAACTCAGTCCAGGGTGCCTAAACCCCCCCTCCCACACATCCTGTAGACCCAGACAGAGTGGCACCAGTGTTGGAGGCTTCTGGGCAGTTACAAAGGCGAAACACAAACGCCATTTTAAAACCGAGTCCTGGCAAAAAGACCCAACCAGGGAATAAATATTAAATAAATAACCCGGCGGTATCTTTAACATTGCACCAAAAAAGTGGTGTGTTTAAAATGAATGGGAAAATCCCATAGGAAATATTCTGGTGGAATATTTTGCGTGGTAACCACTGCCACCAGCCAGAAACTCGACGAGGGGGGACTTCACAGTGCCCCCTCGAAAAACAGACCCAGGGGAAATCTAATTACCCCTACCAGTACTTCCAAAATATGATGGTTTGTACTGGTTCTGTTTACAATTTAAGACTAGTAAAGTCAATGGTGACTTTACATGCCCTGGGAGACAGTAGTCTGTCACAGGGTATGGAGTCTATGTTTGGGGGTCACTACGACACCCCTATGTTACTGCACTGAGGGTGCTGTGTAACACACTTACCAAAAACACATGAAGCCCTATGGAGTAAAAGACCCCATAGCCCATAAAACACATTACAAAGTCAAAGGATATCTCAAATCATGTCTAAGAGTGGGAGGAAAAAGAGTCTCACTCTTAGCAGGAGAAAAAAATAAACCCCATAAATCCAGCAAAGCTGCTGGGGGACTCACTAGGTTTGGGAAATTAGCCTAAACAGAGAATTCTCCCCAACACCCCACAGCCGAGGCACAGGAACAGAAGCCAGCTGGAACCATTTCCTCTAACCAGAGGTACTGTAAAGTCTAAGAGAACTTACCTCTTGTTGTGTAGCCTTACTTGCTCTCAGTTGAGACCTGTCTTGGTTACCTTGCAAAGATGCTAAAGCTTTGCCCTTTACAAGACTCACAGCTTGTGGCCCTTCACGTGTTCTATTTTCTACAAACATTGTGCAGGACTTTTTAACCTACCTGCAAAGAGGATCTCCCGCTCCCCTGCACATTGTGCAATTAACATTGGCTGTTCCGGCTCCATGAGAGACTCCTCTATACCTCAGACTTTGTGCTTTGGAAGGTGTTTAAAAGTATTTGCCTGTTTAAGAGTTATTTGTTAAGCTTTGTTTTATTCCTCTATTCTATCTTTTTCACCTAACTCAGTATTGCTCTTACTCCTACGTCCCGTCCCCTTTCCTCCAAACTTATGGGACATTCCTCCGTCCTGTGGGACGGGACCAGAGCACTTTGTAAAAAGCATCACATTTTTCAAAAATGTGTCCTTCCTCTCTTTTTACACGTGGTACCGCACACAGCCGTAACCCTGCCCTCCTTAGCTCCGCACAGCGCATCGCCCATCAGTCCGCACGATCGGGACTGGACACACTTGCATCTTTGGGCGATTTTTTCCTTCCAGTGTCCTTCTCTCCTGCTCTGGCTTAGCGGTCGCGTAGTAGTCCGTCTATGCCGTTTCAGTTAGATTTTCCTATTTGTTCTTCCTGCGATCGACACTTCGCTAGGGCGGATCCCCATCTTTGTTTAGAGTGTTTGGGTCCAGACCACCTTTGAGACTCGTGCTTCTACTGTGATTCCCTTTCGGTCCGGGCTCTTCAACGTCGTCTGGAGCGGTGGGAGGTGTTGTTTCAGGGCACTCCTCCTCCGCATTTTCAAAGTTTCATCAACAAAAAGAGACGCCCGGTCAGTTCTTTAGTTTTTAGAGCACCCTGGCCGGGGGACTCCTCCCAGGGGTCTTCCCGATACGTGAGGAGCTTCAAAAGCTCTGTTACCGGAGTTTTCCCTGAGGTGCCTTCTAGGCCTAAGAAGAGTACCAGAGTTTTCTCTGAGGGCCTCCGTAAGGGGCCTATTGACACCGGATTACAATCCGAGACCCCACCTGTGGGGGCTGTTTGTGCGCCCAGTTCTACTGAGACGGCGGGTACAGGAGCTTGCTTCGAGGTCTCCTTGTCTGGAGCTTCCCATGCAGACACCGGGGTACGCCCCAAGGCCTTTGTGGAGGCTTTCTGTACCAAACTATGGTTCGATGCCCCTCATGAGGGGGCTGTTACCGGACGCTGGACCGAGGTTCCTCTGTTTGAGGCTAAGGTGACCGACAATTCTGAGAGGCCTGTAAAGGTCTTGTCGGTGAGGTGTACTCCTCATCGTTCCCGCTCAGGCGGTGACACCGGTTCGGTCGAGGGGGTCACAGAGTGAGGTCTCTGACCGGAATTCCTCTGTTACCGGCGTGGCCGAGGCCCCTTCGTTGCAGGCTAATTTGGCTGATAGCATGTCTCAGAAACATCCTAGGCCACACAGTACCAGCTCTGCCGAGGTTCCTTGTGTCAAGGCTAAAATGAAGACCCCTGCCTCACTCCCACATGTGTCGCAGTTCTCCTCAGATGCTGACAAAATGGCGGCCGTTCCTGCCAAGACTACGGTGGCCATTTTGGATTCCTCCCTTACACCTATGCTATCGGATTTAGGTGCTGGGAGCGGTTTTCATTGTGGGCATCGTTTTCGTCCAGTGTATGACTGGAACGCTTGGATGCCTTTACTGCACACCATCTCGCTCCCTGCGGCATCTGCGCCCTTGATCTACGTTGATTCGAGTGGAGAAGGACCTTCTTGGCAGCCCTCTCCCTTATGCACCTGGAGATACTCCGCTCATGAGAGGCCCACCCTGCCATCCCTAAACAGTCGGCGGAGGATGCCTTTTTCGGAAAATTGCAAAGGCTTATGCACTCCAACCCCATAAAGGAGGATATCCGAGGTTTGTTTAGGGAAATATGCCCTCCAGTGGCTCCTGCGCTGTCGGTTCCAGTCACCGCACCAGTGGTTGCGGCAGCTCCGCCTCTACCGGCCGGCCCGCCTCCAGCTCTCCCTCCCTTGTCTCCAGTGGACAAATCTTCAGCAGGGCCAGATGTGACGCAGCCTGACCCGGATGTGTCGGATGACACATAGGGGGTTCAGGACAGCGAGGACCAGCCCCGCTCTGTTAGAGCCTTCCACGACTGCGTGCTGGACATGATGAGTCTTCTGCATGTCCCAGTACCCGAGGCACCTGCTCCCCAGGAAGGGGTGCTTTCTGGGGTGTTCACCTGGTCTCCTCTGGAGCGTACCGGCTTGTTCTTCCACCAGGACGTTTTGGCAGAGGTCCGAAAGGTCTGGGATAAACCACACTCTGGACTGATTGTTAACAAAAAGATTGACGCTCGTTATAGGCTTCATTCTTCGGAAGAGGTAGCCTTAGTGTCTTGTCCGCCCCCTTCCTCCACGGTGGTGGCGGCTGCCTCGTTACAATCCAGACTGGCATCAGCGTCATCTACAGTGGCAGCCCAGGTTCTGGCCAGAGAGGACAAGATTCTTGACTCTTTGGGGAGGAAGATCTTTGCTAATTCAGCCCTGCAGTTGCGTCAAGCGAACGGGGAGCTTGTGTTAGCGGGGGCGAATATGAAAATGTGGAAAGGTCTGCCGGAATTTGAGGAATCCATCCCTGCGGATAAACTAGATGATTTTAAAGCGGGTTTGTCAGATTCCAGGGTCCTGGCGCAGGATATGCTTGAGGCTGCGGTGCATCATGTCGACACCTCAGCTCGGGGCTTCATGCTTGGCGTGGACACCTCTCATCAGGTTTGGCTTCATGCCACAAAGTTTTCCAAAGAGGTGAAGGATAAAGTTCTGGACCTGCCTTTTGACAGAAAAGAGCTTTTTAATTAAATCCTCGACTTACTACCTTGGCTGACCCTAGGCTGGCTAACTGAACTTTTCTGAGCTGAACTAATTCCTTTTTGAACTCCCTGCAAGACTTTTTCGAGCCTCTTAAACTGTGTGATCTTGGGCGCATTGGTGCTCTGCTCTCTATAAGAGGGAGCCTGGCCTCTGAACTTTTTGCTCACAAGTAGGCTTTGACCTTCCTGCCTTGCTGGGTGCTTCTATTGACCTTCCTGCCTTGCTGGGTGCTTCTAAAGTATTAGTGTTTTGTGCTTTTCTAATGTCTGCCTTTTCCCTCCCTTTTTTGATAACTTATTGGAGCGCCATCTTCAGTTAAGCACTCACCTCTGTCTGAAAATAAGTGGTGTTAACTAAGACTTGTCTAATAAGGATTAAGGGATGTATATATATTAATAGTGACTGTGTTTTGAACTTGCTTACAATAATAGTGCTGGAGTGTTTCTATAAGTGTGTCTTTAAATAAATAATGATATACTTTGATACCAAAGCTCTGGTCAGTGTTTGCTGTTGCTACTGTATTTTGGTACCTATCTTGTATACTCTATATACTGTCTAACTCTTCTTGAGAGAAGTCTGGCTGCTCAGCCACATCTACCAGGTAAATCTGGGTGGTACAGACTGCTACCAATTGGGTTTACTGCCAACACCTGTAGTCTTAAGCCTTTTGCATTGGTCCCTAAGGGAACTGCACAGGTTTCTGCCTAACAAGGCTCAGTTCGGAGCGAGTCCAGGGTGGTTTGTAGGTAGATGACGCTGACAGCGGAAGTGTGGCGGGGCAGGGGGAGGAGATTTTAAGTCTCCTTGAAGAGTGGACGGACAGTTCATGGTGGAGAGGAAGATGGGGCAGCCGGAGATGCATGCAGGGGTTTGAGAGGCAGGGCAGGGTGGTGGGAAAGTGTGGTGGGTGGCTGGGCTGGCATGGCAGTTTGCTGTGGCGGTGGGTTCATTTGATGCAGAGTATGCGGTGTGCAGGCCATCAGCTGAGGCGAATATGGTGCTAGTCCATCTAACAGGTTCACAGTGGGCACTGTAGGTGCTTCTGAAAGGGAAAGTTTAATGGTGTCTACAGAAACACTTGGGTAGAGGCCTGTTTTGTAAGTGTTTACTGTTTTTGCCGGCTGGCCTTGGAGAGATGCTTGAATTGCTCTAATTCTTTCTCTAACCAAGCCTGAGAGTTCTTAAGCGATCTAGTCTGACTGTAACACAATCTGTCTGTAGGGCACTTTGTACCAGGCAAAATAAGCTGACCAATGACCCTCAGACACCTTCGACATTTTCTTTGTTCCAAGCCTCATGCAAGACAAGGTGTTCTGCATGAAACAAGCCGGCCACTGAAATTCCTTTTCAACCAGAGAATTCCACTCTTTGAAATATTTACAGGTGAATGCCCCATACGTTCAAAACATTAAGAAGGCATTGCTCCCTACTGCAGGTATACATGGTGATGTGGAAAGCTCAGAGCACATGGCTAAGTCTAAAAATCAAAAGAGGGGGGAGACACAAAGGGAAATAGGCCTGCAGGTACTGCAGATCAAGAGAGGTGGTGCAAACATCATCCCAGCAATTGGTATTTACCGGTGGTGAGAGCGTAAAATCAAACCAGAGAGGTGGTACACAAGGGCAGACAGTCGCAAGTAAGGATTTAGTAAAGGTTACTGAATATAAAGACACAAGCTGCACAAAAAGAACCGCGTCAGGTGTGGCTCAGCAATAACATTTGGCACTTAACTCCCAAATGGCCAAGTTCCATCAGTATCGCAAATCAGCATTTAAGTTGAAACAAGAACACCAATAAAGACCGCCAAGGCTCCGAGTGTTGAAGTAGGTCAAGTACTGAAGACGGGGGCCAATCACATAAATTTAGTTATGCAGGAACTTTTTTCCTGCCAATCATGGTCACCCCCCTGGCATGGAAGTAAAGCATGTAGGTTTGCCTGTACACAAAGTTGTCTGCAGCATGTGCAGAGTGCTAGTGAATAGTAGCAACATAAATCTTGACAGTGCCCACAATAAATCAAGAAAATAAACAAAGACAATTTATAAACCAAAAAGAAATCACAATGCAAAGTAACCCAGAAATCACAATGCAAACACAAGACAACTGTCAGCTTAGAAAGCACTCTTAATAGACAACCAGGGGCAAATGCATCGGAACCTGCCTCAGATTCTGGGGGCCATGCAACAACACACCTGGACCACCTAGTCACAAACCAATTATGTGACGGCATACATTAACCACAGGCACAGTGACTCAAACTCACTCAGCATGGCGAGGTTCGATCTCTTGTCCAGGCTGCAGTCGGTCCATTGAGGGATGGTGTCAAGTGCCAGGGGCGTGGATGGGCAGAGGGCGGGTGGTCTTGGCCGCCCTCTAGATTCACTTCCCCCGAAGCTCCAGCAATCCCTTGGTCCTCTAGGTGCCTGTGGGCATCCATGGGATCCTCCCTACCTGCCTGTTCGCCCCCAATCACCACCGGCACTTCCAATTTGCCAGAGAACTTGGTGTCCTCCGTTCCGTGCCTGTGCCCCCAGCCTCCTTGCACCGCTCGCTATGGAGCCTCCGGTCCCTCAGCTCCAAGCCCCACCATGCGCAAGGCCCCTGGCCCGCAACTGTAGTCTCGCAGGGCTGTCCTCCCTGCACTCCGCCACCAGTCTGTCCTCCAGTTGCCACCTTGCGGGCACAGCCTCTCTATGGCCGCTTAGGATGTCTGCACCAGGGCCCCCCTTTCTGGTGTCTATAGGTCTCCAGTCCTCCTCCAACCCACCTCCTCTGAGAGGGCTGTGGGTTTCCAGGCACTCCAGGTGACAGGGGCTGTCCCTCTCTGCCTTACCTCCTTGTGGCCTTAAAGCCTGCTGGGCTGCTACCCAGCCATGATGCCTTCACTCATCTCTGCTTCTTCGCTGGTGCAACCCTCACTCACCACTCCGGGTCTGTGTGTGGGTGCAGGCAAGTCCTCCCAATGCCTGGATGTATCCCCAGTCAGCGAGTATTCTGAGTCGTGAAGGTTCACACAAGGATGCCTGCGGGGGGAGGGGCACCTGCTCTCATTCACTGGCAAGCCGCCAGTCCTCGGGTCAATGAAGCAGTGCCTGTTCTTTATTCCATGTACCTCTGACACCACCTAACACTGCATCACTGGAAGTCTGCGCTTCACCACTCCCCGGGCTCCTCCTCTCCCAGACTGTGCAGATCGCACCCCCTGTAGCATGCCCTCTGGTATGGGGCTGCAGCCAGCAGAGTTCAGGCACTACAACCCGGCATCTGCTTCTGTCGGGATTCTGCGTCCCTCATTGTCTACAAAACGTCTGCTGTGTGTGGGTCTGTTCTGTACAGCCTCTTCCAGCTAGGGCCGCCCGCGTGGATTATTACAGCAGTGCTAGCTTCTCCGGGCGGCCATCTTGGTGGGTTTGTCTGCAAATATTGGTCCCTGTCTGAAACGGGTGGCTCCGAAACGGATGGCACCTCCGGGTGCAGCCCACTTTCTGCTGCACGAATCTGGCCCTTGGGCCAGTGATCAACGCGACAACCAGGATAGTTTTAGGATAATGTCAGTCGGCGGTGGGAGCCTCATTGTGAGCTCCTGCTACACCAGTCGCCCGCTGGCCATGCACCCCCATAAATTGGGACAATTATCCTCCCCTCAGAGTGTGTACTACCTCAATGAACAGGTCTGCTGAGCTAAGCGTTGTCTGAACTCCGGGGATGACACTAGTTGGCGCAGCATGGCAGGTGGTTCTGGCCATTCCGCCACGCAAGCTCCCAAAGACAATTGATACTCACCCAACCCTTGGCCCCACTCTGGCCCAGTGGCGCAGAATGCGTACACTCACTGGAACGAACATGCCTGCCACACCCATGTGGATATTGGTTAGAGCCCTCATAGAATATATGGGTCACCTACAATACTCCACCCACGCCAGCATACAGAGTGGCAGGCGGTTAATATCTCAGACCTACTAGAAGACACTTGCATCGTCCTGTTCTCTGTTGCTAAGGGTGTTCTAGGCTTAGTTGAACGGAATGGTTCCAATATAACACTACAATCCATCATTGGCTCAGGCACCTCTATTGCTACACGCTCTAAGATCAATGTGAATGTGAGATGGAGTTTTTCAGGAATCATACCGACTTCCCGAAGATTAGGTCTTTCTATATATAATCTATATTCTATGCATCCCCCCAACCCCAACAACCTCTAATGCAATTAGACTTTGGACTACCATGTGGGCGGAAGGATCTCGAGGTCCCAATAGATGTGGCCGATATATATGAATATTTTACCAACATGAAACATGCCTCACTTAGTTTACGGAACAGAGAAATGCAATTTAAAATAATGAAATGGGCCTACTTTACACCGAAAAAGCTGTAGGCCAAGAGATTGCTCCCCAAGACCGACTGCTGGAGACAATGTGGTGGCATCTGCACTATTGGCCACATCTTTTGGTCGTGCCCAAGGATCAAGCCTTTTTGGGCCATGGTCTCTCGCAAGCTGACTTGCATACAAGGTATTACAGTTACCTCTTCCCTCTCCTCAATGCTATTTGGTACTGAGGTGGATGAGTGGCATGAAGAAAACCTGACACGCAAACCTATCCACATCATGTTATTCACAGAGCAGAAGGCTATACTGGGAAGATTGGAAAAATGCTACCCCTCCGACCAAGAAGAAATGGCTGGCCCTGCTGACAAACATGCACTGCTGAACGTGTGTGCTACCGGCGTACGGCCAGTGTAGCACATGGAGTGAGATTTTGGGATCTTGTTGACTGTACTCTAGATCTGATCATTGCCTAAGGGACATATCATTCCTGCATGGGGGACTCATCAATGTTTATACACAATTGACTACCTGGGCGGGTGCGCATTGTGGCCTCTCTTGGAGACTTCGTGCAGTGCCCCTTGGGTCTGGGGGTTGGAAGAGGGTAGAAATACAGGGATGGGGGACCAGCATGGTGGTCTGAATACATATTAATATAGATAGTTTTATGCAAATTGGTACAGGAGAGCATTATCTTTGGCTCAGTAGGGTGCCACGTCTCTGCAGCAGTGGTCAGAGTACACAACTGATTAATGATGCAGACACATTTTCCCATTCGTTGTTTGCGTTTGATGTTGATTTTGATTTAGTTTCTGATGCTGGTGTGTTGCCCACTGTGATGTCAAATATTAATTGCATAAACAAATCGGGAGGGATTTATCCTCGGATACAATAGTAGCATTGTTGGGTCTCTGGGGAGAAGGGGTTTATTCTTTGAGTGCAGTGGAGGAAAACATTTAACAACTCTGCTCTTCACAGTACGATTGGGGAATTATAGGGTTGTTCTGGAGGGCGGGGACATAACTAGAAATATCTGCTCCACAAAGTTTGTCAGATATTGGCTATGGCGGGGTTTATGGCGAACTGTGGGACAAATCTGCCAAACATGAGATGTGGTACCCCTTACGGACATATTTTGCATGGGCCAGAGAGCGCTCTTCCACAGTCTGGCTCCGGGCTCTGCACATATTTGAAATGTGAAGATTGGACTTATGGCAGAAAACGCAGATCTGTGAAAATGAATCTGAAGAAAGTTGATAACTACAATGTAAGTGAAAGAAGTACACCGATTTAAGAAAGACTTGTCCTCTAATAAGTACTAGTATCAAACCTAACCCGTAGTTTCGGGAAAGACTCAATTTAGAAACATATGGTTGAAGAACTAATGCTGCATTTACTCACACATTTGTATTCTACCTTAGCAAAATTCCTTGTAATCACCCTTACGCTGCCAAAAGTATATTTAGCCTTGTACTTCAAAGAAATGATAGAAGACTGAGTCTTAATTTGATTTAGGGTACACATCCATGTTGGTTCTCTTGAAAAGTGGATACATTTTCTTGGGTGTCTAGGAGAACCTGACTCTACATAGAAGACAATTGTACTAATTAGGAAGACTGAAATCCTTTTAAGTGAGGTCACAATACCTTCAGTTTGTTGCACTGAAGTCAACATACTGAGAAGGTTACAAAAACCTGTTCATAAGTAGGTGAGGGAACACACCTTTTTATTGCATGTTGTTGGTTTCTGTGTTCGCTCTGCAATACTACTATTAAAGATTAACCACCCGCTTTCTTTTCTTCTCTTTCCTTTTTCACTGGTTCTTTTTTCTCCCTGTGGATTTGGCTCACTGCATTTCTTAATTTTATTTCCTCTTTTACGGTGAGGTTGGTGACTACTTAGTCACATGTTTGGGCTACAGATACTTCAAGATGGGGTGAAGTATGGGGTGGGGGGATGGCCGGGCAGTTGGTGATCAAAATATATATATATACATTATTTTACACAGCACGCACTGTTAACACAAAGATGCAATTGGTGGGGAATGTACTCCGGGAGTATTCGGGCTGTGGGGTTAGGTCCAGACACACACACTCTGTGACTTGACGGTGACGGTTAACACGAGCAATAAGCTCAAGTTGATGTCCTGAACCGTGAATGGCTTGTGCGCCCGGATTAATCAGGACCTGGTTCTCCAGTTCCTGAACAGATCTCCCCAGATGTGGCTCTCCTCTTTGAAATGCATTTGGCAGGCATAGACTACAATTTTGGCAGGCAAACTATAGAGGCGTGACACATGCGGTCATCTGGAGAGGCTCCCGAGGGGTGTTAGTACTCATTCACAAACTGCTTCTTTTATGGTCCTCCCTACCAAAAAAGACATGCGAGGAAGTTTTGTCCTGGTCATTATGGAACTTTGGGGACCCCTGTTGGTATCCTGCCCGTCTCTGCCCCCCACTCCCTTCCACTGTCTAGGGATCTCCTTGACACAATTCATAATCTACTACTCTTCCATCAACCCGAGTTGTGGATTTTGGGTGGTGAGTTTTAATGAGGTCATGGACTCTGCCGTTGACCGCACTAATCTTGGGGTAGGGACACTGCTGTGCCCACTAAATTACACACTTTCACAAGTGCTTTCAACCTGTGGCGGTCGGTTTACGAGCTGACCTGGGGCTACTCATTCCATTCCGGGGCACATGCCTCCATCCCTAGAATAGATTACTTATCACTTCCACAACTGAAGGCGCACCTTATCACTTCAGCCAGGTTCCTGTCGAGAGGGGTTTCGGACCACTCCCTGCTTCTCTGAACAAGAGAGCGGCAGATCTAGGCATCAAACAGAAGGCGGTTCAACTGGGCCTCCCTGAGATTATGGACGGGATTGCTTCCAAAACCAAGGAATACTTCACACTCACTGGGTCGGTGGACAGTCCGATGATACTCTGGGAGGGGTATAAAGCAGTGCCGAGAGGAGAAATGATATTCCGGATCCCTGAAAAAAGTAAGGGCCAGTCCCAGCAGGTACAGGAGGCCGAAGTTGCAGCTCAGAACTAAGAGGAGGACTTTCTCCAATCAGACTCCCCTACCACGCATAGATTACTCTTGGCGTCAGAGAAACTCAGCAGAATATCCAATTGGATAACGCCAGACTAGCACTCTGGGAGAGGTGAAGCAGAATTTACAATGCTGGTGATAAGGCTGGGAAGATGCTGGCCTGCCTGGAGCAGCGGGACGAGGGAAACAGACATCAGGGAAATTCTGGACGAAAATGGGGAAGGCTACACAGAGGATTCAGAGATTGCAGAATACTACGAAGCACTGTATCAGGCCCCTGTGAGATGTAAACAAGTGGATCCTGGCCTTCAAGGGGATGTCACGCTCCCTTGCCTTTCCGAAGAACAGTCACTAGGCCTGGACGGGAAGATTGCCGAGGAGGCGATTGCGGATGCAATCTCCCAGCTTCAGTCTGGGAAAGCTCCAGGCCCTAGCAGACTTTCAGTAAAGGTGTGGAGGAGGCTGGCCAACCGAATGTTCCACACGTGCTTAATTTGTTTTTGCACAGTAGAGGTGGGCACCCGGTCTCTGGATCAGAGGCACACCACCATAGCTGCTGTTCTGAAAAAGGGCAAAACCCCCCATATGTGTTCCTCCTATCGCCCCATCTCGATTATAAATGGGGAAACTAAGATATTGGCTAAGGTGCTCACCAACCGGGTCTTACGGGTTATCACCGCACTGATACACCCCGACCAGTGTTTTTTTTTTTACCAGACAAATCTACCCGCATGAATATCAGGTGCCTCCATCTGACAATGGACCGTGCTTTGGTTTTCGCTGAGCCTCTGACACTCCTGGCCATAGATTTCAAAAAAGCATTTTGTTAGATCACCTGTGGGAGGTGTTGGCAGGGATGGCTTTTGGAGAGCAGTTCATTCGCTCGGTCAAGATTATACACATGACGCCTGTAGCTTGGGTCAGGGTAAACAGGGTAGACTCAAGAACTTTTCCCTTGGAGCGGGGGACCCGGCAGGGGTGCCTACTCTTCCACCCCTCCCCTTTTGTTTACAATTGCTATTGCACAGATTCCAGCATGGACGGGTTCCCATTGGCCCCACAGGACATGAGGACAGGGCCCCTCTATGGGTACTCTGGGGTTCTCTTGTCCATTGTAACCAAATGTCTGTGACAACGAAGTAGTTGCGTGCTTAGGGTTAACTGGCATAAGTTGGTCCTGATTCCGGTGAGGGAAGGTGACCTGGCGATTACCCCAGACTGCCCAATTACTACTCATGGGAGGGTTTTGCATACCTGGGCGTTCACATTGGTCCCGATCCACTTTACCTTCTTTCTCGTAACCTACATCCAGTGACAGAGTGGTTTCTGCAAGATGTGAGGCACTGGCAAATCCTCCCAATAACACTTCTGGGAAAGGCGTCACTATTCAGGATGCTCATGCCACCTAGCTCTCTATGTCCTTAAAACACCCCCCCTTCCGGTGCCCTGGACGGTGTTCACAAGAGTGGACTCAGCCCTTAGGGACCTGCTGGGGGGCGTGGGAAGCAACCTAGGTTTGCCTTGTCCATGCTACAATGCTCAGTGTGGGGGGGGGGGGGGGCATAGGTCTGCCGAATATAGTACATTATTATTGAGCCAAACAAATGGTGGTGATCAATGACTGGTTACACAGGGACCCGCACCTTCCCCATGCTAAGGCAGAATGAGCATGAATGGGTGAGACAATGTCGCTTCAAGTACTGTATGGGGGTGGCAGTGATCTGGCTTTGCCAGGGGTAACTCGACATGTCACGTTCTGGGGGTCTGCACTTCGGGGCATTGGATGGGGCGGGAGGCCAATGCTTGCCCAGACTTTGTGGCGGAACTCGCTTCTACCTGAAATTAATAAGGATTGGTGTGTGTGGGACTTGGACTCGCCATGGTATTCTCACTCTCAATCATGTACTGAACAAGAGTGCTCTTGTCCCCTTCCCCAACTTTCATCACACTTACGGGTTCCTAGAACTGAAAAGCTTTCATTATATTCAAATCACCCACCATGTTCTCCTTCAGAGGACAATATTGTGCCACAGCGAATAGATAGGAAGGTTACCTTGGTCATGTACCAATGCATATCTTCATTCTCATCACAGGAATTGCTTGAGCTGCAGCACAGTTGGGAGGTGGCAGTGATGGATCCGGAGGATTGAATAGAGGCCCTGATGTCCCAGAGGGAGTTCGCGATTTCCTCCGGATTTTGCTTGATCCAGTTCAAAATATTACACAAAACATTACTTGCATACAGTGCTATTTAGATGTGGCTGTGATGCCCACACGCGAAGCCCGAGAGTAGACCGAGGAGACAACAGATTTTCCATACCATGTGGGAGTGTCTGAGGATACGCCACTTTTGGGAAAGAGTTCTGGATAAATTGGTGGAGGAGCCCGTGCTTGTTGCACCCAAGCTGTTGTTGTTGGGAATCTGGGGTGCTCACTCCTACGGTCGCGTTGACAAGCTGCTGATATCTACAGTGGTCATTCTGGCTAAAAGAAACGTAGCTTTGATGTGGGGCAAGCCTGATGTGCCCAGGTATTGTAATTGGGTATCAGACATGGATATATGTATGTCATATGAAAAAAGAATCTATAAATGCACAGGGATGCACGGCTAAACTATAGAAGATATGGCATAAATGGGAGGAAGCTGTGTGATGGGGTTCTTCAGAGGGATGAAATGTGTAGTTCGACCTGTCTTGTGTTTATGATTTGACCTGCTCATTGCCTTTTGTATACCCGTAACCTCTTGTAAGGAGTCAAGCCTGGTACTTTCTGTCCTGTGTCTGATTTCCCGAACCATCTGAGGTAAGGCCTGAAATTGGCGAAGGGCATGTTCAAGTATAGATGAACAAGTTACTTACCAACTGTAACGTTCTTTCGACTGGACGTTCCTCCCACGTATTCCTTATCTTTGATAAATCCACTTCCAGCTCGCTGGCCTCTACATTTTTTTTCACATTAGAGGGCGCTGCGCATCGATGTCCTTCGAAGGCCTCTGTATCGGTGCTGACGTCACCATAGGTATAAATAGTCTCAATCAGCGTCCGTTGCTCAGTTCCGTTTTGAGGTGCTGTTTTTGTCTTGTAGGAGATGGTTAGTACCCTTGAAGGAGCGTAGGCTGCAACTACAAGGGAAGTTTTACTGCAGGGAACGATGGGAGGGGCGACAAGGAATACGTGGGAGGAATATCCAGTCGAAAGAACGTTAGTTGGTAAGTAACTTGTTCTTCGAATGGATTGTGTCCTCCCACGTATTCCTCATCTTTGATAGACTCCCAAAGCAGTAATGTGTATAGGAGGCGGGAGTAAAACAATGATTTCTTTAAAGATGCACAGAGTGCAACACAGCTTTTCCAAATTTAGTCTCCTGGCTAGTGGAGGAATCTACATTGTAGAATTTGGTGAAAGTATGTGCGGACGACCATGTGGCAGACGCACATATGTCTTTAATTGGAACTCCTCTTTGGAGAGCTGAAGAGGCTGCAATACCCCTGGTTGAATGAGCCCTGAGGAGGCTCTTTTCCTGCCAATTTATAGCACTCTATAATAGTTAGTATTATCCATCTTGAGATGGTCTGTTTCGTGATAGGTAAACCTAGTTTATGTCCTGTATACCCCACAAACAACAGGTCTGTTTGTCTAATCCTTGCAAGTCTGTTAATATAAAAACTCAAAGCATGCCTTTGATCCAGTCTGTGCAATCTCTCTTCCTCTTTCCCTGGATGGGGAGGAGGGTAAAATGAAGGTAAGGTTATTTTTTGTGTGATGTGGAATTCTGAGACCACCTTTGGGAGGAAATTTGGCTTCACTTGAAGAACTGCCTTATCTTTGTGAAAGATTGTAGGAGGTTTGCAAGATAAAGCTTGTACTTCGCTCACTCTTCTGGCAGAAGTTAAAGCCACTAGGAAGACGTTTTTAAGAGTGAGAAACCTTAATGGACAGGAATGAAGGGGTTCAAATGGAGTACCCATTAGAAATGTTAAGACTAGGTTTAAATCTCACAGGGGAACTTGAAAAGGAGTTGGGGAGAAAAAGACATTAGTCAAGCCTTTCAGAAATTGAATGACTATGGGCAACTTGAAATATGGAGGCTCCTGAGCAGTGCGCTTAAAGATGGACAGCACCGCGAGGTAACCCTTGATTGTGCCAACTTGAAGGCCTGAATCTGCCAAGTATAGTAAGAAAGATAACACCATCGGTGTACTACATGAAAAAGGGTCAATATTCTTATCTCTACACCAGCTGCAGAATTTGTTCCAACGGCAGCGGTACAAAGATTTTGTTGCTGGCATCCTGGCTGAAAGCAACACTTTCATTACGGCATCCGGAAGGTCCCAATCCTTGTATCTCAACCTTTCAGAAACCAAGCGTGAAGGTTGAGGGTCCTGAAATCCGGATGGAGAACCTGACCTCCCTCCTGCGAGAGAAGATCCTCTCTTTGTAGAAGACGAATCGGAGGACAGATGGACATGTCTAGAAGATCTGGGTACCATGTTCTCCTGGCCCAAACCGGGGCAATTAGGATCATGGGTTTCTGGAATCTCCTCAACCTCCTGATCACTTGAGTAATGACGGGGACTGGAGGAAACGTGTACAGAAGTGAAAACTCCCAGTCCACCACAAACGCATCCCCTAGAGCTCCTCTCGGGGGAAATTCCCTTGAGCAATACTGATCATACTTCCGGTTGATACTGGTGGCAAACCGATCCACTTGAGGGGTTCTCTAAAGGGCAAAGATCTCTTGAAGGACTTCCTGAGCTAGTTCCCACTCGTGGGAGACTGTTCTGCCTGCTCAGAGCGTCCGCCGTCGAGTTCTTCTCTCCGACTAGGTGAACTGCTGATAGAGAGATTACTTCTTGAATTGCCCAGAACCAGAGCAGCATTGCGTCTCTGCACAGTGGCAGTGACCCTACGCCTCCTCTTGTTGAGGTAGTGCATGGCCACTGTGTTGTCTGTCATTATCAGGGATTATTTTCCCTGTACTGATGGCAGGAAAGCCTTCAGCGCTAGTCTGATCACTCTCAGCTCTAATAGGTTGATGTGTAGTCTAGACTCCGATGGAGACCAACGACCGTTGATGGTCAAGTCGTTGGCATGGGCTCCCTACCCCGTGAGTGAAGCGTCTGTGACTACTGTTATCTCCTGCCATAGTTGCCAAAACTGTTCTCCTTTGAAGATGTACTCCCGACAGACCCACCACTGAAGGTCTCGTGCTACTCTGCCTGGGATTTGAAGGAGATCTGACATTCTTCCTGAGAATTGCAACCACTGGGTCCTTAGCGCCCACTGGAGAGATCTCATTCTCAGACAAGCCTCTGGCACTAGAAAAATGCAGGATGCCATGACGCGAGCAACCTCAAAAAGTCAAAGGCTGGTAGACGCTGGGCATTTTGAAACCTGGTGACCATCTGTAGAATATCTTGAGCCCTCACCTCTGGTGGCGAGGCTTTTCCCAGGGATGTGTCCAGGACTGCTCCAATGAACTGGAGTCTCTGTGATGGTATCATCTGTGACTTCTTTAAGTTGAGGGAGAAGCCCAGTTTGTGCAGGAAGTGGCAAACAATCTAGATGGATCTGAGCTTGTTCCAGGGACACTGCTCTGATCAACCAGTCGTCCAGGTAGGGGTAGACATGAATCCCTTTCCTCCTTAGACTTGCTGCCACAACCACCATTAGCTTGGTGAAGACCCTCGGGCAGAGGTCAGCCCAAACGGCAGAACCCGTAATTGATAGTGAGAGCTGCCAATGGCGAACCTCAGGTACTTCCTGTGCTTGTGATGGATTGGCACATGACAGTAAGCATCCTGAAGGTCCAGAGATACCAACCAATCCTGAAGCTGGAGGGCCTTAAGGATCTAAAAAAGGTTTACCATCTTGAACTTGTCTTTCCTGAGGAATTTGTTCAATTCTCGCAGGTCCAAGATGGGTCTCAATCACCAACCCTTGTTCCTCTCCGCTACAGGTACCGGTTCTGTGGCAATCACACAGAAAGAAGAAAAAATCCACATATCAACACCCATTTATTTCAAGGTGGTAGTCAAAGGTTTTTTGAAGAGACCAAATCCAATGCTCAACAAGAGTCATCAGAAAAAGAAATATACAGGTGTGTCTTCAAGGTTAAATGATTTTAATTCCAACATGGAGTTATTATAAATATAGTTATAAACATTGATTTAAAATGTACAAAGATCAAGAGAAAATTAGAACAAAAAAATAAGTGTAAACATGAGAAAAACGTTGTTAGACAAAAAAAACACATTTAGGGTGATCACATGAAAATAAATTATATTGTAATGGAAACAATACAGAAAAAAAATCAAAATTCAAGAGGATACTTTATTATGTGTATCCCCCACTTACATGCACCAACAATATCACTCTTTTCTTTAGAGATGAATCGTTTAACTAGTTGTACATGTAGATGCACTTGTTGTGCATGTTTGTATGATCAGCATCTGATCATTTCTGATTTTATTAACTTGCCAAGTATGCCAACGTTTTTGCCTGAGTTTCAAATTATTAAACACGAGGCTTCCTAAACTGATAAACCGCAACCATATTTAACAGAAAAAAGAAAGAGTTAATGTGGTTTAGGTGAAGCTCTGTTGCACGTTTCGGCTAGCCGGAATTGGCGGCATCTGAGTTCAGCCTTCCTCGGGGCAAAAAGAATGACCTCAGTCTCCTAATGAATAGGTAAGCCCCTTTCAATGAACGGCTGGCTGGCCCCGGGCCAGCACCTTTGTGCAAGGGCATTTAGGCTTTGTCCTGCCTCTGTTGCACTCTATTTCCTGTTCCGTTCCTGCATCGAGAAAGCAGGTCTGCCGACGTGCTGAATGATATTTTCGCTGTGATTCCCACCGTTTTTGCCATTTGTAACCCTGGCTAGGTACAGTGGTTTAGGCATATCATGATTTGGGCTTTTTGCCTCTGGAAGTCCAAACTGGCTCCCTTGAAGTCCCTTGCAGCCTCCACACATCTGTTAGGTTGAGCCCTACACTCCAGAACTTTTTGACTGTTTAACTGCCACCACCCGCCGTTTACCACCAGAATCTTCCAATTGGCTGTGGGTTGCAGCAGAGATCCAGAAGGTGGTTGAATTGTCAACTACCCACCAGATATTCAGCTAGGGACGTCGGAGAGTACCAACAGCAGTTGTCTCTGTTCTGGAACATTTGCTACCAGGGCGCTGCCTTCATTTTGTTCACCCTGCTGCTGGGAGCCATTTGCTCGGTTCCTCACTTCTCCTTGAAGTCTTCTTTGCAGATTCTTCACTCCTGGCTTGAAAGTAGAGATACTGGGAAGAGAGTTACTGGGGCTTTTGTTGGCCCATAGTTAAAGTTCAAGAGAACCGGAGCCTGCAAACAGATTTTGAATATGCCCACAAACAATTCTAAAAAGTTAAATATATTAGAATGTATTAGATTTATTTGAGAAGGCAAAAACTATGCAATTACATCTTTTATAATTTAATACCATGCACTTGGTTGCATGTTAAAAGAAAGTAGCATTACATGGCCTCCATAAAGTTGACAAAGTAGATCATGCAGACAATTAAAATGAATGCATAACCAAAGATATATGCAGGAAAGCATAAAGCATGATTTTGTTTACAACTCTGACATCTAAGCACTAGTACATGCAATTCCTAAATACCAGCGGGGAAGGGGCATATTTCGCATCTGGAAATCCGTTCCTCCATTTGGCAAAAAGAGCCTGCCAAAACTCATCTGAGCAGAAGGGGCTGCCATTTTTGGAAATGTGTCAGAAAATCAGTAGTCATAATGTTTGCCATGCTGACTGGTTAGCATAAGAGATGTTTCAGCCAATAAGAGTGTGTATGTGTAACAGTCCAGCCTATTGATGGGGAAAACATTTTAGATCAGAAGTGGGAGGAGCATCCATGGGAAATTCAATGCCACTAAAATCCGATTTTCCACCCATACTGCCATCCGAAAGGACAAGGCTGCAGTGTTGAGCAACGCAGGTTTGCACAATACGCTGCCTGATGACACGTAATACGTTTGTTACGTCCACGCTACCGAGCCTATATAATCCTCAGTGGCAAAGCCTTTGCAGGACAAGGACGCTGTGTTGAGCAACGCAGGTGTTTGGCAACAACGGGGTCTGCAGCGCAGACGGTGAGTGCGGACGATTTACCCTCCTATCTTCAGCCGCCAGGTGAGGAGTTGGGGAGTTAGCTTTCATTGCGCTTCCTAGCTCTTCTCCTGAGCCTTTCCCCTATCGCGTCCCCTGCAACCTTTGCCTCTGCCCTTGATGTGTGAGTGCCCCTTCCCTGTCACTTCCTACCTGTGCTGTCCCCTCACACCTCCCAGCCTGCCCCCCTTTTCCCCGTCCTATCCCTGCGTGGCTCTCCCATTCCCATTACGTGTGTGCATCCGTGCCACTTCCATCCTTGGCTTCGTATGCACTGTGCATTCCCGACATACGTGCCCCCTTGCATTCTTCGATTGCGTGTGCCTCTGTGTCCCTTCCATCGCCGTTTATTTGCTCTGTGCGTCCTCAGCCTGCGTGGTCCCTTTTATTCCTGTGAGTGCGTATGCATCCGCCCCACTACGTCTTTGGCACGCCCCCTATTTTGCCTGGCCCCTCGCATTTCATGCCTCTGCGCCCATTCCTTTCCCTGCCTACCTGTGCCACGCCCCCTTCAAAGAAGGTCCTATGACATCGTCGCCATTCCGGATGACTACGCTTTCTGGCATTCGCCTTGGATTTAAGCGACGACGGCATAGGACCTTCTTTGAAGGTTTAAAGGGGAAAGAGCTACTATTATGCTCCGGGAAGAGAACATATATTTTTACCGCTCCTGCTTACCTCAGTGACTAGGAGGCGGCCTTTATACCCGAAAGGAGATCAAGTTAGAGAATTATTGTCAAAATCATTCTGAACACAGTTCCCCCACAATTGATATGGAACAAGCAGCTTTCTTATTGAAGATTTCTTTGCCTTGTGGAATGCTATAACAGACAAATGCCAGAGATTATTGGACCAGGAGCTATATGGCGAACTAATCTGGTTTTGCAGAATTTGCAAATGTTCACCTATCCTGAAGAAGACACACACAATCTGTCGAGTCGAAACTATTTGTTAACCTGGAAGCCCTTTTGTTAATGAAGATCTATAAGTTGGGGCACCTATAGTCGATATTTTGTTGGAGTGAACAGCTGTTAGAAGCGAATTGGAATATGTCCAAGTTCTTAAAATCATGAATTGTTTTAGGATTTGAATTTGTATGAAGAAATGTATGAATGCATGATGTTAGGATGTTTTTTATGGATTTAATTAAAAATGTTCAGCTATTTCTATTTTTTAAATCAGAATGAAATAAAAATAATGATTTAATATTTACAATCCTCAGTCTCGCTCTCACCAGTTTTTCTTACTGTCTACCGGCCACCTGGTCAGATCACCTCCTTCCTCTCCAAGTGGACAGACCTCTCTTCCTCCCTCCTGGCCTCGACCACTCAACTCCTCCTTGGAGACAACATCCACCTGGCCCGACTCACTCTGCAGGGCACACTCTTCATGTCTGATCTCTTCAAACATCCCCCTCTCTAACCCACTCGCCACTCCGCTCTCCTGGAGTGACCACTTTCTCCTTATCTCTCTCTTTCTACCCCTCAGGCCAAGCCAACCACCACACTGCCACCCATCTTCTCCCATGAAGCGCGTGTCAGGTGAGGCTTTCACCTCCTTTTTCTCTCACCCTCCGGCACCTCTGGCTCAGACTCACACCTTGACACAGCCCTTTCCATGCTCCACTCTGCCATCTCTGACACTCTTGATGTACTTGCCCCTGTCATGAGGATCCGCATGAAGCCTAGAGCCAAGTGCAACTCCTGGTACGACTCGGACCTCGTCACCCTTAAACGCAAGTGTAGGGTGGCTGAGAGGAAATTGTTGGCATCTTGTACATCCTCTGACAAACTGGCCTGCCGACTGCACCAAAGGCAATACCGACTCTCTGTCCTCCCTAAGAAGAGATCTCAGATCCAAGCCCGCTTCTCTGCGGCATCTAACAACTCGGCCGAACTCCTTAAAATCTGCAAGGAGCTGGCCAGTCCTGCAGCAGTCTCTACCTCTCCTGTCCCCTCTTAGGCCCTCTATAAGGCCCTGGCTTCTCATTTCATCTCTAAAACCCAGGACTTCCTGTCCACCCTCTCGTCCTCTCCTGCTTCTCCCTCCACTCTCTCCTCTTCCTCCTTCTCCGGACCGCCTGCACCCACCCCCCCTCCCTTCTCTGCCTTTCCTCTTTACACCCGATATGAGGTTTCTAGAGAAGTCCGATATATGAAAGCCCCATCAAAACAGGTTCTTCCCTGTTCTTCCAAAACCATCAAGGACTACATTGACACCCTCGCTCCAGCCTTGGCTGACATCTGCAACCATTCTTTCACCAGTGGAACTTTCCCTTCCCCCCCGAAGCACTCTTGTGCACCCTCTTTTAAAGAAATCCTCAGCCGACCCCTCCTGTCCAGCTAACTATCGCCCGATCTCCATCACTCTTTTCCTGGGCAAACTCTTGGAAAAAAAGCTGACCATCTCCCAACTTAATCTTCACACTGAATCTATTGGTTGTCTCCATGACCATCAATCTGGCTTCGGAGCAACCAGAAGCACTGAAACTGCTCTCCTGAACATCCGTGAAGATCTGCTCTCTAACCACGATGACAATGTCCCCTCTGTCCTCATCTTACTTGATCTCTCTTCTGCCTTTGACATGGTCAACCACGCCATCGTGCACAACCGGCTCCATGATAACCTGGGTATCACTGATATCACTGATCAGGCTCTAGCCTGGCTGACTTCTTTCCTCTCGGACCAAACCTCCCAGATCCAACTTGGGTTCTTCCTCTCCTCCATCTCTCTCTACCTGTGGTGTTCCACAGGGGTCTCACCTTTCTCCTTGGCTGTTCAATCAATACCTGGCACCTCTCGCCCACCACAGTGCTGCTCTCTGCTCCAACTTTCAGTGCTATGCAGACGACACTCCGCTTGCGTTCAGGCTCCCATCAGCCGCTTCTTCTCTTTCTCTCATCCCGGAGTGTCGGTCTGCAATCCAGGAGTGGCGTGCCGCCAATGATCTGTGCCTGAATGCCAGTAAAACAGATCCTCCTCATCGGCACACCTGCACCTTTTCCTGCCACTCTCTGGCCGGCTTCCCTTGGCCCTCTTCCTGCTCCCACCTGTGAGGCTAAGAACCACAGGGCCATCTTGGACTCCACACTCCTCCTCTCCTCACATCTCTGATGTCTCTAAGAAGTGAAACTACCAACTGCACCTCCTCAGAGGTATACTCCCTGTCCTCTCCTTCCCCCCAGAAGCTCTCTGTCTCCAGAGTTCTGGTTCTCTCTAGGCTTGACTACTGCAACAGCCATTTTTTAAATCTGCTTGCTTGGCCTCAAGCCCAGGGATCGCATCTCTCCAGCCCTGAAATCTCTCCATTGGCTCCCAGTGGCTGCAAGGATCAAGTTCAAGACCCTTTGCATTGTCCACAAGGTCTTCTGGTGCCTGGGATCGCAATACCTCCAACTCTCTCTTCGGAAATATCTTCCTACTGAGCTCTTTGCTCCTCCACCTCCTTGAGGGTCAGGCGCTTCTCCAAGCAACGAGTCGGGGGTAGTTCTCTATCTTCGGCTGGTGCCTCCCTCTGGAACAGCCTCCCTGCCTCTCTGAAACTTGAGCAGAACCATCTCTGTTTCGGGAAGCTTCTCAAGACTCCTCTTTGCTTCTGCCTTCTCTCTTCCTCTTCCCTGCTGAGCACCTGTCTGATACTGCACCGGTCACCTGGCTAGCCTCTGAACAGCGGGGCCAGGTCCTTGCCTGCCCAGTTGCACACCTGCACTGCCTCTTGGCAACCCTTGCACTTGGGTCTGTATCTGCAAACCTACAGTCCCTTTACCTGGACTCAGGCGCCCAGTTGCCTAACGGCCCAGTTGCGATCTATAAACAAATAAACTTGTTGTTTGTACTTAACCCTTGCACTGCCACCTACTGGCTGCACTACGTGTTTTTGATACTTTGTCCTGCACTGGACCTTCCTCCCTTTCCCCTGGCACTTTTCCCCTCCCCTCTCGTCACTAGACCTAGTAAGATCGTTGTCTTTGTCCTCCCTTTGTTTCCCCTCCCTTGCCTCGTCGCGCCTTGATACTCGTGTATAGGCGTGTTATAAATGTCATATGATATCCATGGTAGAATGGGTCATTTTCACCCCTCTATTCTTAAACACACACACTTTTCTGTACACTGTAAAGATGTTTTTTTGATCAAATGTAATTTATGTTCCAGGTCATTTCATCGACACCCGTTAAGACAGGTGTATTTACGAGTTTTTGTCCAAAAACAAATCGAATCTTTTTTAAATTATTATTTATGGGGTGGTTCCCCCAAATCCCCTGTCCTCTGCCTATTTTTTTGGTTATTCCTGACCCCCCCAACCCTTTATATGCCCTTTCCCACCCACAAATCCATTTCAAAAAGAAGTTTCTGCAAAAACGTGCTGCAAAAACAGCTGTCGTAAAAACGGTTGTCGATGAAAGGACAGCTTACTGTAATTTACTTCCAAATCTTGCATGAAAGAGCAGCTTTATATTTTGGTAAATGATTTCAGTTTTATTATGCAAGCCTTTCAATTAGCAGCCAACCTATATATGTTAAAAGTTAGAAATGCGTCCTACCTCTTTCTGATCAAGTTGTAGTGAAGATTTAATTAAATCTCTAAGTGCAGTTAGTTGCTTCTTTTCTTCATCTTGGGTCTGCTTTATCTATTGAGGAGAGAAATCATGTCATTTTTGTTGCCATAACTAGCAAGTTGGCTTCATGCGTAACCACATTTTTCATAAAATAGATGCGCCATCACACACAAACTACAGCCAAACAATAGCCATAAGGAAGTCACCCCACAGAAACCAAAGAACTAACTGAAAGATAGTCATGATAGGAGGAAACTAACTGAATACACAGGCTGACCAAGACGGATGCACTAGGACGCCTCATCAACAGCACTCTGACCCCGAACCATTCAAAGCTTCAACTGACCAGTGTCACATTAGATAACAAGAGAAGAGATAGTACCAACCCAGTTCCACACCCGGAGAAAAGGTTCCATACAATACTCACTATGATACAGCTGGATCCGCGCAGCAGCACCACCACCACCACCACCACCACAGCGAGACGGCCCACAAGGAACCAGCAACATCCCCACCCACAGGGATGCAGCTCAAACAGAACTAGAAGTACCAGAATCAGGATACAGACCCCACTAACCCAACCCTCTATTTTCTACACACTGAAGCCACACAAAGCTCAACCATTTCTCTACCAGCAATCCGCACGCACTTTACCACACTGTATCAACAACACAAACAGCACCTACAGCACACAAGGTCTCGCCCGATCCGATACTTGCACCAAAGCCCAGCACTCTGTGTATACCGAGCTGAAGCTGCCAACAGCACACCACCTCTCCCACTCTCCTACTCCCCTCCTCCCGACTAACCATACCCGCTCCCCTTCCTTTTCATAGATCTGCCAGAGCGCCTCGGGACCACTTCCGTTGGTGGCGGTGCGCTTTACGAGTACCTTTAACATAACATAACAAAGGGTTTCAGTCCAGAACACCCAATATCACACAAAAGTATTTCACTGTGCAAATGTGACAAACAAATAATGAAGAAATAATGAAGGAATTTCTGTATTGATTGCAAAACCATCTACTTTTCACCGTAAACCACAATGTCCCTAGCTCATAGCGATCAAAGGTTGAAAGTCCTACAAGGCACTAATGTAGGGCCTGACACTCTGGCAGGCACTTCCCCTCCCCACAACAATTTTCCTGAACTTTCTTGATGGTTGACTCTTTTTGGTTCAATCTTTTTCTGGAAGTGTTTAGAAATGGTTGCATACATACAATCCAAGTGATGTTAAAACAGTTTCTGTCCTCAGTGTTCAGGGAGTGAGAGAAACCAACCCAGAGCTAGGCAACCAGGTTTCCCTCAATATTAATTCGGCTTATCTAGTGGTAGTGATGGCTCAGAAGTGAAGGGAACTTATGAGCGTAGCAGGGTGGTTTAAGATACAGTATGACAATGTTACAGGTGAGTTAACTTTTGGAGGAAGTGTCTTTTCAGAGTTCAAAAGATAGTAGCCCAACCAGTTAGGAGCTGGCAATATTACCAGCATAGTTTACCATTTAGTAACCCGGAGGTGTCTAGGTGTGCATTGCCCCAAAACCGGGAGTCAGATTCCCACAAGGATGAATGGGAGAGACCGATTGGCATCTGAATTGCTGCGCAGGCTGAGAACTTTGATTTTGATTTGAGAGGTAACAGAGCTAATGCAGTTGAGCGATGGTGGCAAAACTGTTATGCAGCACAAGGTTATAGATAATTATTGGAGCGCTGTTCTGAATGGTCTGAAGTTTCGCAAGTGAGAATGAATAGGCGCCCATAATACACAGAGTTGGCATAGTCAAAGCTCCATAGTATGTAGCTTAAATTGGACGTTACAGGATATGATTAACTGGTTGATCATATTCTGTAATGTGAGCTTTTGGAGGTGGAAGCCTCACAGATTATAAGAGGGACTGCAGTGGCTCTAATTCAGAAGAGCAAGTGAGGGGCATTTAGATGCGATGTGCTGAACCTAGGATTAGGATTCCTGCTTTGTCCCCACTGACTAAGTTTGCTTAAGTACATACATCCACTGATTGGTTTGAGACAGTTCTGAAAAGATGAAGGGTGAACTCTAGGTTGGAAGCATCGAGTCAGGATTTTCTATCAATAGAATAAATTCTAGTGCTAATTTTGGTTGCACAAACATCTAATTTAAGACTACACTTCTAACGGTTGCAGGTTTGCATGATATGACAATAGTGTGTCACAACTACACTCTAGCCTGTATGATTCCATGTTGGTTTCAGCCAGGAATGGTAGTCAATGGAGCATAATTTTACAAAAGAACTTCGCATTTCAGTACCAAATGATGAATTTATTAAATAGCACTTCTTCACACAAAAATGCATTGGATATTAAGGAAATTACATTTCACGGGTACAGGGAATTCCATTGAACAACGCACCTAGGCCTTTGTCATATCGGGGCATCCTTCTTGAGCGTGGACCTAGCTTCTAAAAGCAACAGAGCGCATTACAGAGGTTTAAAACAATACAGATGCACAGAGTGCTTTGCAGAGTTAGCAACAGAACAGATATACAGCGATGGGTAGGATACAGTGGGGCACAGATGGGTGGCAGGGAGGAGATGGGCGGAAGGCGTCTAGCGAGTCAGGTGGCACGGGGCAGGGGGTTTGAGGGGATGACGTGATGGCATGGGTGTTGGAGGAGGGTCTCCTTGAAGAGGTGGGTCTGGAGTTCTTTTCTGAATTGTAGGAGCGTGGGGGCGAACCTGATGCTGACGGGGAGGAGGTTCCATAGTCTTGAAGCGTAGGCAGAGAAGGCTTGCTTTCTTGTCCTTTCCTTTTCGCAGCGGCAGATTTCAAGTCTGCATGTGTCCTGGCTTCTGATGGTGCGCTGTCCGCTGAAGATGTTGAGTTTCTTCACAAGATAGCTGGGTGACTTCAGGGCTACAGTCTTGCAGATGATGCAGCAAGACTTAAAGGTGATTTTTGCATGATATGATATGGCATTTATAACGCGCCTATACACAAGTGTTTCAAGGCGCGACAAGGTGGGGGGGGGACAAGGGGAGACAGACAACGATCCTACTAGGCTAGGTGTCATTCAGATTATGCAAGTGCAAGGGTAGGGGGGAGGGGAAAAGTGCAAGGGGGAAAGTGAGAGGGGAAGTGCAGTACAGGGTTAGTAGAATAACAAAATAAGTAAGGCCAACTGGTGGCAAGTGAAAGGTAAGTGCAGACAAGTGCTGGGAAAGGGGGCTGTAGGGATACAGAGACAGTCCCACAGTTCAGGGGTTGCCAGGATGCAGAGCAGGGGAGAGTGGCTGGGCCAAGGACCGAGTTCGGGGAGTGGCCCAGTTGCAGATTCAGTGCAGTTTCAGCATGCAGTGGGAGCCAGTGAAGGTCAATGAAGGCCAGGGTAATGTGGTTGTATCTGCGTAGACCCTTGAAGGACACTTCTCAGAGGCATAATGGAGGAAGACGGGAAGCCTTTGAGGAGGGCATTGTCCCCATCCAGGTTGGATAGGACCAGTGCTTGAACGGTGGATCTAAAGCTGTCAGGAGGGAGGAAGGCCTTGACTTTCCACAGGAGGAAGAGCCGATACCAAGCTGGCTGAGTTTTCTTAGCTATGTGTGTGTCTTGAAAGAGAGGCGTTTGTCGATGTGGAATCTGAGGGACTTGAGGCAGGAGGTGAGCTCTCAGGGTTCATGGTTGATAGCAGGTCTGTATATCTCGGTATCGAGTATTGTTGGTAAGGAGTAGGAATTCGGTCTTTGAGGGGTTGAGCTTCAAGTACGCACTGGACATCAAAGCCTGGATCAGCGAAAGAAAGGTTTGGAGCCTGTGATGGAGTCTATCTTGAGGTATAGCTGTGTATCATCAGCATATTGGTGGATGTTGATGTGTGTGGCTAGGAGGGCTCCCAGCGGCTCCCTATATAGATTGAAGATCACTGGGGAGAGGATTGGACCCTGCAGGACTCCACAGGTGACAGGTGGCATTGGCGATCTAGAGGAGTCCATCTGAACAAACTGCTGGCAGTTGGCGATGTAGGATTTAAACCAGCATTGGACAAGGTTGCTGATCCCCATGCGCCAATGTAGGGTGTCTGTTAGCACCTGGTGGTCTACTGTGCCAAAAGCGGCTGAGAGGTCAAGTAGAACCAGGGATCTACTTACTTTCAAATGCACCTTTTTATTTCTGGAAAACCAGCAGGGACCCGATCAGGCTGGAATTATTCCATCAGCAAGCTATCTTTTCAGCTAGATTTATGGAAGCCAATTTCCAATCTGGGGTGGTCATTACTCCATCAATGGCTTCTGTCTCCAGTCTGCATGAGAATTAGTCATCTAGGGGTACAGTTTTCTTTCGCTTGGCCACCTCCTTCCAGAAATATTCAATATTCCTCTCCCAATATTTTTCCTTCATATTTTCTTAATCCTCCTCCTCCCGATTTGCATGCTATTGTATATCGTTGACTATTCCCTCAAGTTTGTGACAGACGTGTCTTACACCAGCCCCAGGACTGCAAATTGAGGGTTAAACTCACACCTAATGTAAAATGGAAATGACATTTATGACTGGTACATCTGGATGTTAACATGCAAGTTAAATAAAATATAGATCACTGTAATCCACATATCAGGAGAATGTATTCAAAGCATGTGATATCCCAATGTGTTAAGAATTTCAAGAGAAAAGTATTTGTCCCCCAATTATCTTCAAATGTTTCCATTACAAAGTAGGCACATTTTATATGAGTTGCAAGCTGTCATTTTTAGCTATGAACAGCAATTTGTTTTAAGTTGATAGAAGCTTTGTTTCTAAGGATATGATTTTTCAAAGGATTGATTTTTGATTTAAATAAAGGAATGCCAACCTCGGCCTGCCAATGGCAATGTTGATGCATGGGAAACGAGATCTTTTGCATTTTACTGACATAAATAGCTCAAAGTCTTGTCATTTTCAATGCAATGCACTTGTGATTTGTCTTGTGACTTTCATTAGCTTGATACTGGTTAAAACAGGATTCAAGCAGGGAAGCCTTACATGCACACAACAACAAAGGTTTTGCTTGTGATCGGGTCCGATGGCTCTATTGTTTAGGTGGGGACTGCACTCCTCCTAGCCAAATATATTTACTTGTTCAGGTATGTTCCCTTTCAGCAGAATGACCTAACAGAACAAAAAGTAGACAAAGCATGGGGATATTCTTAAAAATACTTGAACCTGTGCTAACAATTGATGATCACTTAAAAATAATCAGCAGCAGGTTTTGGTTATTTATTTTAGAATTATGTTTCATTTCAAAACGTTCTAGTACAATAATTGCAGATGACAAGGACAGGATAGTAGGACTAATACATCCTCAGCATTGTGAAATACTATGACAAACAACCCGCCATCTTTATAAATTACAGCAACCTCAAAAACTGGCCAGAGGCTCAAAATAAACAATCGGGTAACTGGGAACAGCAGTATCTTGACCCAGAGATCAGAAACAAATTCAGACGGTGTACTGCAAGGCACTCATGGTGGCAACAGTGAGAGATAGGAGCAAGCTTTGTCCATCAAACAGTAATAAGGCAGTCCTAGTGGCGTCTTGTCAAATAAAAAGGGCCTATTCTAAGAAAAACCTATTGCCAATCCCTACGCTAAATACAAATCAAGTGTGGGATAATGTTCATAAGAAAGAAGCAAGTATTCACAAATAATAAGTCAGGATGCGGTAGTGGGGGTCTCCCTTCCCCACATTTTAAGAATGGAATAAGGTAGGATTCTGGAGCACACGCTTCAGTTTCCCCAGGACGAGCCAACAGTTCCGCTCTCAGCAATCGGGGCCTTCAGTGGTTAACTCTTTGCTCCAATAAGTCTCATGCCTCAGAGGATCTGATAGGTTTCAAAATAATAAACAAACGTTCCTTTCAGTACATGCATTGGGTGATGCCTTTTCCACCCCTGGTTCCCCTCTTTCGGTCTCAGACCCTTCTCGAATGTTTGCTACACTTTGTTGGGCTCACTGCGGTTTTCAATGCAATTTTGTCTGTGACATTCACAAATCTTAAAGGGATAGTCCAGTAAAATTTTTTATTTCAAAAATAGATAGGCAACATTAAAAAAAAATAATAATACTAGCACTTTTTTTTTAAACTTCCTATGTAAAATTTTGAGCTATTCAAGCTCAAAATTCGCAAAAGCAAGCACATGGGAGCCCCAGCTGTACTAAACAAAAGCTACCGCTGGGTGGCTTTTCCTTCATTGGTGCTGTACGTGGAGGACGGGGACCGGAGACCAGAGCAGGAAAGCTGCAGCTGAATCTCTGTAAGTGCTATTTATTTTTTTTTTTAAATAAGCACTAGCTGTGTTTTTTTTTTCTATGTTTTCCGGGCTGGAGGAGCCCGGAAAACTTAGAAATAAAACCGCAGCTTTAAAAACGTTGTATTTATGTTTGCGGTCGCTTTTGAAGCGACCGCAAACAAATACAACGTTGTGTTTGAAAACGCTGCGGTTTTTCTTTCCAAGTTTCTCAGGCTCCTCCGGCTTGGAGGAGCCTGAGAAACTCGGAAAGAAAAACCGCAGCGTTTTCAAGCACAACCGCGTTATGTTTCTGCCTGCTGTGGCTATCACTTTGGGTCTCCGGTGCTCCCGAATGGGAGCACCGGAGACCCAAAGTGAAAGCCACAGCAGGCAGAAACATAACGCGGTTGTGTTTCTGCCTAAATCTGCTTTCCCATTTGGGGCTCTCGGGCCCCCGAGCCGAGAGCCCCAAATGGGAAATCAGATTTAGGCAGAAACACTGCAACATTTAGCATTTCCCATTTGGGGCTCTCGGGCCCCCCCCCGTGGGGAGCCCGAGAGCCCCAAATGGGAAATCAGCTGTAGGCAGAAACACTGCGGCATGTAAACACAATCGTGTGGTGTTTCTGCCTGCCTTGGCTTTCACTTTGGGTCTCCGGTGGGAGCACCGGAGACCCAAAGTGATAGCCACGGCAGGCAGAAACACAACGCGGTTGTGTTTGAAAACGCTGCGGTTTTTCTTTCCGAGTTTCTCAGGCTCCTCCGAGCCGGAAGAGCCTGAGAGACTTGGAAAGAAAAACCGCAGCGTATTCAAACACAATAACGTTGTATTTATGTTTGCGGTCGCTTCAAAAGTGACCGCAAACATAAATACAACGTTTTTAAAGCTGCGGTTTTATTTCTAAGTTTTCCAGGCTCCTCCAGCCCGGAAAACTTAGAAAAAAAAACGCAGCTAGTGCTTATTTTTTTTTTAAAATAAATAGCACTTACCCAGATTCAGCTGCAGCTTTCCTGCTCTGGTCTCCGGTCCCTGTCCTCCGCGTACAGCACCAATGAAGGAAAAGCCACCCAGCGGTTGATTTTGTTTACTACAGCTAGCTGGCTTTTCCTTCATTAGTGCTGCAAAATCAAAAGCCAGCACAGGCGGGCATCCATTTCACAAAATGGATGCGCCCATGTGCTTGCTTTTGTGAATTTTGAGCTTGAATAGCTCAAAATTTTACATAGGAAGTTAAAAAAAAATACTAGCACTTTTTTTTTTTAAATGTTGCCTATCTATTTTTTAAATACATTTTTTTACTGGACTATCCCTTTAATGTCTTTTTAAACAGTTCACTGTGGACATCCCTTGGTCCGGTTCACTCTTGTCAACACACTGTATATTGGGACTTTAGACTTCGTCCCTTATCTATCGACATCCCTCCTTCGGGTTCACTCTTGCCAACCTTGTAGTCAGTTTTACCAGGCAGGATTCACGTCCCTTACCTTAACAATCATTTGTCGGTCAAAGATTCAACAGTACAGAGGATTTTACTGTACCCTTGTATGACCACTTTGACCCCCATTCTTGCCTTTCACAAGGCCTTCTGGTAATGGTAGTTTCCACAATCGGGTAATCGCCCAGAGTTTCCCGAGTGAGCACCCACGTGGTGCCGGACTCTGTTTCTGGTTTTTCCCCTTTTCAGTATCAATAGTTATTTATGCTTTCACAGTTCAATTAGCAGTTTCCTACTTTTCTTTCAACAGAGTTCGGTTTCTTATCGGCTCTCCCCTCGACTCACCAGCTGTGATGAACCACTCTGCTTTTCTTCTCCTTGGAGTCAAGGTTGGTACAAGGGAGACAAGCGTCTCTCTCCGGCTTGGTTATCGGCGGAGGAGGGTCCTGTGTACCGTTGACATCTGCTGCAACACACGATGGCTATTGTTCGCAGTCTTACGATTCCTTCTGCTGAGGTTTCGCGGGCCTTGGTCGGAGAGGGCAAGGTCATCACTCTCCTTGTGACACTTGGTTTGCGCCGTCTTTCTCCTCCTCCTGAACTGCTATGCTGAGTTAGCTCTCTCGACGTGCGGTCTGCCTTGCTCGTATTGTGCTCTTGTGCTCCACCTTTACCCCTGTGGGGAAGGGAAAGGCCCATCAGGTGTTCGTGAGTCTGGTCAATTGCCTGACCATTGTGTTGGGACAAATCAGGTAAATGAATCTGGTGTTAGTCCATCGTCCTTGATAATATTCGAAAGTGTTCGTGTCAGAAAAATGGGTTGGGGTGTAGAGTGCGTATCCTACCTTGTAGGTTGGGGAAAATGTGTCAATAGAAGGGGGATACCGCGTCTCACCTGTCGGTGTTCCACTTCCACTCCCTGATGACCACCCCCACAATCCAGGTGATCCTCCCTCACCGGTCCACCCCCAGGAACTGGATTCAATAGCGATGGCCGTGTCCTGGCCACCTGGATGACAGATCCCCGGTGACTAGTCAGGCAGACACCTTCAGGTTTCTCACAGTACAGTTTACTGAAACTTGGGGCCTAGCTCTGCTGAACATGAAAATAAAAATGAAAAACCCACTCCTAAAAATCAGCCTCCAAAGACCAACAAACACTCAATGGATAGGCTGACATCTAGTGGTAGTCGCTTACATAATTTGTTTTAGAAACTCGAAAAGGGGCATCGACAGGACGTGTCAGTAATACTACCCCTAGTGTGAGGTCCACTGTACCCATGGTCCTTCACGCTTCGAAGTCCCTCAGATTGTTTTGTTTCTGACATGAGGTATCATGAAGCATAGCGTGAGTACAGATGTTATAAAGCAGATAACAAGCAATAAGCCAGAAGAACATCTATGCACCTTCAACTCCAAGAGAGGCGGAAGGGTGGGCGCATGTGAATCCAATCAGATGCAAGCATCAGAAATATGATTACAGTGAGTAATGTATCCCTTCTGAGGCTTGCGGATTTGTTTGGATCACATGCTGTGCATAGACTAGAGAGCAGTATGTGGAGAAGAAGTTGGGTTCTTAGAAGGCACGGTGGCAAATGGATGTTTTATAACCGCATGTCCCCACCTGTGAATCTGCTTTAGAATGTGCATCACTGCAATAAAGGTATGTATGGAACTCCAAGTAGCTGCTTTGCAAATGGCGTCTTGAGGGATGTTTGCAATAAATGCCAAGTAGCTCCTGTACCTCTGGCAGAGTGAGCTCTTTGTGTGAAAGGCACGGTTTCTTTGATGGAGAATAGCAGAGCTGTATGCACTTAACTATCCATATGGAGTTGGTGTTCTTTGAAATGTGATCACCCTCGCTGCCAGGTGCAATGGCGACAGTCGATCTGTTTTCTTTAGCGGTTTTGTTCTGTTTACATAGTGCAAAACTGCCCTCCTTAAATCCAGTGTATGGAGGTTTCCCTCAGATGAGTTGGAAGGATTTTGAAGAGAAAAAAAAAAAAAAAAAAAAAAAAAAAAAGGTAGGTCAATGGACTGGTTAAAATGGAACTTGGATTTTAATTTAGGTGAAAACCTAGGGTGTGTTCCAAGAACCACCTGTGGACAACAAAGAAAGGGCTGTGCAATAATGAAGCTTGTAGCTCACTAACCGGTCTTATTGAGGGGATAGCTAAAAGAAAAGCTGTCTTGTAAGTTAGGTGTTTGTGGCTGGATTTGTGCATAGGCTTAAAGGGTGGACCCATAAGCTTCGCGAGAACAACATTAAGATCCCAACTTGGAGGCGGGTCGGAAAAGGGGGGGGTCAAGTCTCTTACTCCTTCCTTGAAAGCCTTAAGAGGAACTTTCCACCAGGACACTGTGTTCTGTGAAATGGTGTACGTGGACAGAGCCACTAGGTGAACCTTGATGGAGTTCAATTCTAGGCCAGAGTCTGGTAGGTAGAGCATGTAGTGAAGAATGTTTGATGGGGTAAATTCAATTAGATTAAGAGTTTTTGATTGGCACCATATCTCAAACCTTTTCCACTTGCTTAAATAGCAGTGCCTGCTGTTGGGTTTGCGTGCCTCCTTGAGGCTATCTATACACTTTGAGGTCATTTTAAGTGTCCAGACACTATGACTTCAGGAGCCAGGCTGCCAAGTTCACAGACCGAGAATGTAGGTGGAGTGTTGTCCAGCCATGCTGGGAGAGCATGTTGTAGGGGCACGGGAGTTTGATAGGTTTGTACATCGCCAGTTTGAGCAGATGTGGAAACCATGGTTGTCTTGCCCACATAGGGGCTATCAGGATTAGTGTGGCTTGTGTGAGACACCAAAGGGTGTCTCACCCGCTAGTCCTCGCAGACTTGTCATCCAGGTGGCCAGGACATGGCCTTCGCTTTTGGATCCAGTTCCTGGGCGTGGACCAGTGCTGGAGGATCACCTGGGTGAGGGGTCTTCGGGGAGCAGGGGGGTGAGGCAGCCGGTTTTCTTCCCTTTTTTATCCGTACCCATGATCCCTCCTGTTTCATGGGATTCTCTGGTGTCCTTAATAACCGTTCTCCCCCTTGCCACACACACACTGGGCTGAGGAAGAGGGCGACAGAGTAATAATGCTAACTCTTACAAATTGCATTGGACTTGTCCCACTAATTGGGTCAGGCAAAGTCAGGCACTTGACTCCAAGTGCATACATCTGATACCAATTAGCTCTCCTCACATGGATAAAAGGCGGAAGATAGACACACTGAGCACGGTGGAACACAAGTAAGAGCAGAACTTCTGGGGCGAAGGCAAACCTACTGGAGGAGAGCAGCGGACTGAGGGACGAGAGACACCCAGGGGTTCCCTGCAGGAGGTCGTTGCTTCCAAAAGGCCGTTAAAGACACGTGGAGAAGGCCAAATCCCAAACAAAGGCTGCATTGCCTTTCAAGGACGCTAGCGACCCTCCCGGGTGTTAGTTAAGAATTGGTGCAGTCACACTGTGTGAGACTACACAAGACTCATCTGCTTGGTATTTGGTAACCCACCTTTTGGTATAGGTCTGTACTACACAAGTTGGTAGTGTGAGTGAGGAGCCAGGCCTATCTCAACAGGGGTAAATGTGAGCTGTAGAGCTGTACAGATGAAATCAGTCAATACAAGTAACAGTTACACTCAAGGTTGCAGTTACAAATATATATTTATACATTGCTTTTTTAAAGATTGCTCAACTAAAACTAATCACTCAAGCACATTTTAGAATCACTTTTCAAAGTCAATAAAGTCGGTGAATACACTTTGGTTATGCTAATACATTTCTCCTACACCCTTCAATAACAAGGATAGTATTGCATTTATATTGAACACCAATATATCTGTTAAACTCTGTTTCAGGAAGGAAGGGTTAAGGAAAATAGAAAGCTTAGAACATACTTTCTTAAAGAAAAGACAGTTTGAATCCTCCAATGAAATCTAGGTAAGCTTTCCCAGCAGTAAAAGTGTTCAACAAATTACAACCTATGAGGGACAAGTAATGCCAAAGTCAATGGATTCAGAAGGGTGCCTTTAGGGAGTCAGGACAGCCAAAGTCAATTGGACAAAGTCTATAGTTCTGATGCACTTCTTGGATACAATCTTTCAAAGTTAGTTAGTTCAAGAAAATCACTGAAGAAACACAAGCTGTTAGTCCTGTGCAAGGGGAGTTGAAGTCAACTTGAAAAGTTAAGCAAGTGCAATTCTCAAGTGAGAAAACACGACTTAAGGTGAGAAGGTAAGTACCCCCAAGCCCAAAAAGTAGCTCTGGTT
Source organism: Ambystoma mexicanum (assembly GCF_040938575.1). NCBI lineage: Eukaryota > Metazoa > Chordata > Amphibia > Caudata > Ambystomatidae > Ambystoma > Ambystoma mexicanum. Next base: position 1,118,625,836 of record NC_090933.1, read on the forward strand.
TGAAGAAAAGTTGTCTTGCTGGATTCAGTCTTGCTACACCCAGGCAGAGCCTTGTTCCTGAGCCCCAGTCATGGGGACAAGAGGGAGGACATCTGGAGGGCTCCTGCAACAATACTCAGGAAGAGCTTCGGCAGCTATGGGCTCTCTTCGATTCAGCAGCACTTTGCAGTTCAGCACCTCGCAAACAGCACTGGTGCAGAACGAATATCTCCAGTTGGACTTTCCTTGCTCCCTCAGTCCTGGACTGAGGTGACTATGGATCGGGATTTCCTGCTTCTGAAGTGTCCTTGGGAAGTGTCCTTGGGAGGTTCCCAGAGTTTTTGGCTGAGTCGTTCCGCGGACGACGTTGCACTCTATCCCTGGCATTGGGCTTCTGCAAGACTGGAGAGGCACAGCAAGTCAGGGAGTGCGCCAAAGTGAAGTTAGTCACAGGCTAGTTAGTCCCACCAGCCCAATGGGAGAAGTCGTTCCGTCCGGAACTTCTTGGTCAAAGCGAAAAAGGAGGTCAGCACAGCAGCAGGGCTTCACCGGGCAATTCAAGGTTCAGGAGGTTGCAGCAGGCTTCTCTTCACGATTTCTTCTTCGTATGTTTCTTCTAGTGGTCGATTCTGCCTGTAGTCCCAAGAACCTCACCTTTTAAGCTCGTTCTCACTCATTAACAGCCCGAGGCTGTCATTAACTCAGCAGGTTGGCTGTCCTTCCCGGACAGCCAACCGGCCAATCAGGACTAGTTTCGATCAGGCACCACCTAGAGACAAAGGACAGGGGAGTTTTGGGACCCTCCCTTACATCCTGTCCTTCCAGACACAGTGGAGCTAGGGGCGGGCTTCAGGGCTGACATAAAGGGCACAATCCTGCCTCAACACGGGGGCGTGGCCAGCTAGCGTGTTAGCATGTAGTTCTTTGGAGCTCCCATACCACCGGCCCTATCCTGGACAAATCCTGTGGAAATAACCCCATGCACCAGCCCTAACTACAGGTGGCTAGTGGGGAAGGCTAGGTGCCACGAAACAGTGCCCCAGCGAGGGGGCAAAGTGGAGAGCAAGTCCCCGAAATTTCAAACTAAAGGAAGGGCAGAAGCGGACATGCTCCCAAGATGGCCGCCCGGACAACGCTGAAGAGAGACGGGACACGGCTCCACGAACCGCCCACTCCTAGATACCAACGGAGAAAGGCAGGCACCTCAGCTCAAATTAAGGGGAGACAGCAATCGAGACGACAGGTGCCCCACACAGAGGGGGTGAACCCTCTCCCACGCATGGAGTGGGGATCCTACACCGACCCCCAACTAGAGATGTCCGGATAGTGAAAGGGGACGGAGCCAGCCGAGGACTTCTGGTCCCCTGAAAGAGAAGGAGCTGTGGGAACGGACCACAGCGGTATTGGATGAGGTGAGGAGAAGTGGAAAAAACAGCATGTTCTGGGTGCCGGTGAGACACCCCAGAAGAACGCGATCTCAATTGAGGATGCTGTTGGAGACTGGAGGACTGGCATCTAGGTCACAGAGGCTGTCCCGACCAACAGTGAGTGGTTAGGAGAGCCGAGAAGCACAAAGTAACACGGCTCCTGGGCTGAGGAGCGGACCTCACACAATCAAAAGGTGAGCGGGCACCACAACACTTGGGACCTTGGGATACCCCCCCTACCACGGGGGAACATACCACGGCCAGGATTAACCCGAAGGACTTGATGCGCAATAACAAGGCCCACAATATCCGGTGGTTATAATATCGGGGAAGGTTCCAAAGAGGGCAGGTAGACCCCCGCGGCCTCACATTTCGCTGCGTGACCCCACGCCTGACTGGGATCCACTATTGAGGGCTCCCGGTATATAACATAATGCCCCTCACCCTGGAAGCTGGGGCTGTGGAGAGCCCCATATCCTGACTCGTGCTAAAGCTGGGAGAGGGGAAGGAATGAGTGTAGCGAGCCTGGTTAACACCAGGATCACAGTTACACCACTGCAACGGACTCCCCCATCCCATCAGACAGTTGACCACCTGCAGTGTCAGGGGAAAGACCTAGGAGGGAGGAGGTAGCTCCAGGCGTGGAACCCATATAGGGTGAGACAATAGAGAGCAACACCGAACGGAGGCAAGACAGATGATCCTGGGGATACAATTACAGTCGCCACAGACCTAAGGATATTCCACATCGTCGGTGCACAGTTCAGTGCTGTCTGGACTGGAGAGCCCCACTGCACTGCAACAAGAGACACAAGGCAGGGAAAACACTGTGGGGTGTACGAGGACTGGGGTGCAGATTCATAGCCACAGCGCTGGGAAAAACCTATGGTCAAAGGGAAATAAGAGATGGAGAAGTATACAGAGGCGAGAGACAAGGCACAGAAGCAGCAGGGGATGGATTAAAAGCAGCGGGGGCAGTGGAGTGACCCTGGACTCATTGATGGAGGCAATTCAAGCTACCAGATCCACCGTACAGGAGAACATTAAGGAAGTGGGGGTAGATGTCTCCCTGTTGAGAGCGGACCTCCGTAAAGTATGCGAGAGGGTCACAGAAGTGGAACAGAGGGTCAGCACAGTGGAGGATGGCATTCCACTCCTTAAAAACCAAGTTGCAGGCCTGGTGGGAGCAACCAGAATGTTGGAATCAAGGGCGGAGGACGTGTAGGGCTGCTCAAGGCACTGCAACATCTGTCTGATCGGAGTACCGGAGAAGGAAGAAGGCTCCAGTGCAGAGCTGTTAGTGGAGAATTTGATCTTGAAAGTACTGGGAATCAAGGGACTGTCCAAGTTTTTTACAGTGTAAAGGGCACACAGGGTGCCCAGTAGACCTCCGCACCAGGCGCCCCACAGAGAGTGTTGGCGGCCAAAATTATGAACTTCCGGGGACCGAGAAGCCATTCTACAAGAGGCCCGCAGAGTAGGCGTCTATGAAATTGGGAATGCAAAGCTGCGCACCTTTCCAAACTTTACATTGGAAGTTCAACGTCAGAGGAGAACATATGACGCAGTGTGCATCAGTTTCGTGAACTCAATCTAAAGTACATGATGTTCTTTCCGGCCAAGCTGAAGGTTCTATCAGGGGGAAACTCATGGTTCTTCACATCCCCTAAAGAAGTGTGGGATTGGTTAGATGCTTCACCACATACTGGGGATCTCCAAATTGGAGGGCTAACGGTGACGACACAATCTGGCACAGGAGATTGCCAATGGGGAGGGTGAAGGAAGTAATGCTGAGAGGGGGTTGAGAACTAGTCACCTGGGATTAGAGAAGGGAACATGAGGGGGCACTAGAGGGGTAATGACGGGTGTAATACGATACCCGTCCCCCATGTTAGGGAGAATTCTGATGAATGTGCTAATTCCCTTCACCTTACAGACCCCCAGCAACTTTGCTGGATTTTGAGGACTTGATTTTTTTACCTGGAGAGAGTGCAAGCCTTTTTTCCACCTTGTCACATGTATTTTGATGTGCGTTTTACTCTTGTGTTCTTTGATTGGGGAGTTTTAGTCGACTCCATAGGTATCATCTTTTCATTTGTGTCACACAGCACCCTCAGTGCAGTGACACAGGGAAGCCTTTTTAGGCTGTCCCAAGGTTTAAATACCTTCTCTGGGATAAACTACTGTTTCCCAGAGAAAGTAAAGTGAAATTGACTACTAGTTTTTCCAAATTCCTAGACCCAGCAACCACCATCTTACCATAGAGTGCTGGAGGGGTTACTTAGTATCCCCTATGTCTAGAAACTCATGTAGCCGTCAAATGCTACCCTTTCCACTCGAAATGACTGGTGGCAGTTTTACAATGAACTACCATGATTTTTCCCGTCGCAAACACCGGTAGCGTTAAATCATGGGAGTAATGTTTTTCAAGATGGCGTCTGAGCCCCCTTTCTTTAAACAGGTCCCGGCCTTCTTTTTTCGCCATTTATTTTTGGAAAGGTCCTTCTAGAGTTTGTTTCTGCATGCCAAACCACGTTTGGTCCCTTTATTCCTACGCCTGTGGCACCCGAGTGTCTGGGTTGGCCAGGAAGTGGGAGAGGTGCCCGAAACTCCTTGTGCTTAGTCTCCTAGAAGACCCAAATGCACTCTGGCATGATTGGCTGGCTGGCTGTCTGTCTGGCAAGGACAGCCACCCTCCTGGGTGAGTGTCAGGTAGGCTGAAATAAATGGGAGGAAACTGGATAAAAGTCAAGTCTCTTGACTTCGAAGGCTGAGTCGACCACTGGAACGAAAGAACCGAAGACGAGCTGGAAGAGGACAGCTGCTGCAACTCCAGGACCATTGGTTTGCCCTGTGAAGCCCTGCTGCAGGTCCGTATCACCAAGTTCATCTCGACAGAGAAGAACTTCAAGGACGACTTCTCCCTTTGAGCTGGTGGGACCAATCAACTCGTAAGCCACCTGGATACCATTCTCGGAGCTGGTTGTATTTTTCTCAGAGTGCTGCAGGAACCCAAATAGCCAGGGAGAAGGACACTAGTTTGTGTGCTTGACTACAGCTACCGGAATTGAAGATTTGCCTTTGACAGCTTTTTTCACCCGTCCCAGTGCAGTGCAGGAGTCCCCCGAAGTCCTCCCTCTTGTTCCCACGACTGAGGCTCAGGAACAGCGAGATCTGCAGGAACTGCCAGGAACAGAAGTCTTCAGCTGCATCTTTTTCTTTGTTGTAAGGTACTGTGAAAACCCGACCGAGAGAACTTACCTCTCACTGCGAAAGTGCTTGAAACTTTGGCAACTTGCAGGCCTAGTCAGCTTGTGACCCAATATATGAATCTTTCTTTTACAAACTACTTCTGAGAACTTTGGCAAAGACTTTTCCGTTTAACTTCCAGAACTGCTTTATCCTATACAAGACTTTAGCCCATTGACTTTGGCCTAACCTATTGCATTGAATCAACTCTTCTGGGGGACTGAAACTATTTGCACTGTTTAAGAGTAACTAATATCCATTTTATCAACTTATGCCATTTTGCTCCTACTTCGAATGCTTTGAATGCCACTTTGGTCCTCCTTCAAAGTAGTTTAAATGCCTCAGAACTGGATAGTGTAAAGTACTGAAGTATATTTTTGTGTGATATAGATTGCCTCATTCTAGTGAATGTTTTATAACTGACTGTGAAATCAATTAAGTGTTTTACCAAGAAACTTTGAGTATAAGAGTCTATTTGAATACTTGCAATTACAGACATCTGTGTAACATCCTTACAGCTCACATTCCCTCTTGCGATAAGCCTGGCTGCTCGCCAACGCTACCACAAAACTGTGTACTACAGACTTATACCAAAGGTTGGTTTTGCTTACAACTGTAGTCCTAGATGTGTGTAGTGGTCCCAAAGGGTACTGCATACAAACTTTGCCTAACACCCCACACGTACAAGACGCCATTGACTGCTACACACGAGTTGTAGGGGAGGGTGGGATAGGCAAGTCATGGGGTCTACGACTCGGATGAGGTGGGATAGAACCCTGAGGGGAAGTTACCCACGGATTATTATTATCATCCACAGTTGGGGAGTTTAAAGGGGGGAGGAGGAGTGGCAGGGGGGGACGAGTTGGGGTTGATGATACCAAGTTGGGGTTGGGTATCACTCTGGGATTAGTTGTAGGACTGGTACAGACTATAATGGCCGGGGAAGTGACCAATCACAGGAAGGTACAGTTTTGGGAGAGGGACAGTGAGGGGAATGTGGCGGCTGTCCGAAGGGATAAGGGGTCGGATGGAAGACAGGGACAGGATTATGGTGTGCTAAAATGGGGGGAACAGGAAGGTTTATGAATCGGTACCTGGAACGTCCGGGGGTTAGGATCTAGACAAAGAAAAAACAGGGTGGGGGAATTCTTGAAATGGCATGGAATTCAATTGGATCTGCTACAGCAAACGCACATGGGGAAGGGGGACTTGGTGACCCTGGGTAAACTGTGGGGGTCAGGGGGGGAGGGAGTACAATTGTTTTGTACGTCCTACTCGACCCAAGCTAGATGAGTCCTGATTTGGGTGGCGAGAGTAGTGCCATTATGGGTGGAGGTGGTGTTGAAAGACGAGGTGGGGTGTACAGTGATATTGATGGGCATACAGGGAGGATGCCTGATATGCCTGGTGAATTCCTATGCACTAAATGTGGACAACAAGGAATACTTCCTGTCGGTCCAGCACATGGTTGCCACTTAAAGTGTAGAAATGATACTATGGGGCGGGGACTTTAACTGCCACCTAAACGCACACCTAGATGAACAGGAGGGAGGGGGCCTAGTAAAAAAACAGGACGGCGTAATGGAGGACCTTGATCTGGTGAAAATATGGAGGGAGAAACATGGTGAAGAGAAGGAACAAGTTACTTACCTGTAACTACTGTTCTCCAGCATGGGTCTGGCATGGATTCACATGCTCATGAATATTCACCGTCTTCAGGCTGGGAATCCTCGGTAAAGAAAAAAATCAGTATCAGTTTCGTTTCTGATCTGTCTTTCTTAGTAGTAACCAATCACTGATCTCTGGGTCATACTGCCCCCAGCCAATGACTGCCCTCTCCCCAAGCCCCACCTCTGGCAGCCATCCTCAGATTTGGTAGCACGTAAAGTGGCAGTATGACCAAGTGAAGAGCCGCAGAGGGGTAGGCGGGAGGGTTCGCATGTGAATCCATGCCAGACCCATGCTGGAGAACAACAGTTACAGGTAAGTAACTTGTTCGTTCTCCAGCATGGGGTCTGGCATGGATTCACATGCTCATGAATAAAAGAATGCATAGCAGTACACACATGCACAACCACGGGAGATGGCAACAGGCTCAACATTAATCAATACAACAACTCAACATTAAGCATCTTTTACCTCCTCACCAGGCTAACCTTAAGCGAACAGGTTGCGCAGCACTGCTTGGCCGACCCTGGACTGTTCCCTGGTGCCCCGGTCGGCGCAGTAGAATCTTGTGAAGGTGTGCGTCGACCTCCACGTAGCAGCCCTGCAGATGTCCAGCAGGGGCACACCAGACAGGAACGCTGTGGTAGCAGCGATCGCTCTGGTCGAATGGGCTCGGAAGGCCGGGCAGCAGTCGGTTTGCCAACCGGTGACAGTGCATGATGCAGCCGGAGAGCCATCTGGAAATGGAAGTCTTCGAGAGAGCCTTCCCTTGATTCACGGTCCCCAAGTTCACAAACAGCTGTGACGTCTTCCGAAAACTCTTTGTGCGGTCCACGTAGAACTTCAGCGCTCTAGCTACATCCAGCGAGTGCAAAGTCCTCTCGGCAGGCATCGAAGGCGACAGGAAGAAAACTGGTAACACCAAGGGCTCGTTGATGTGGAAGTCCAACGGCACCTTGGGCATGAAGGAGGGGTGCGTCACGAGGAACGCTGTCTTCCACGACAGGAACTTCAAAGGCGCCAAATGCATAGGCTCGAATGGGGCCCCCCCATGAGCCTGGTCAGCACCACATTAAGCTCCCACGCCGGGGCTGGAGCCTTCACCGGCGGGAACGATCGGAATAGTCCCTTCATAAATTCCTTCACCAGGCGATGAGACCACAAGGACGCCCGTCCCGTAGTCCTGGTATATCGGGAGATGGCAGCCAGATGTATTTTATTGGAGGTGTGAGCCAGTCCAGCTTAGGCCAGCGACAGTAGGTACAGCAGTACTTGAGGGGCCGTAATCCGCAGAGGGTTAATCTTCTGTGCACGGCACCAGACAGAGAACCTCTTCCACTTATGTCCGTAGCACTTGAGAGTTGTGGACACCCTGGCTTTTGCAAGAACCTCTCTGCAGTCAGCCGGGATATCGTACCCTCCAAACTCTAGTGGTGCAGGAGCCAGGCCTGCAAGTTCAGCGACTCCGGGTCGTGATGAAGAATGGCGCCTCCTTCTCTGGAGAGAAGATCCGTGTCCGCCGGCAGCTTGACTGGTGGGGACGTTAACAAGTCCAGAAGGTCCGGGAACCAGATCTGCCTCGGCCACGCCGGTGCGACGAGGATCATTCTGCACCTAGACATCTTGAGCTGGTTGATGAGACGGAGCAGCAACGGCAACGGAGGGAACGCGTATAGAAACGGGCCATCCCAAGGGAATGAGAAAGCATTGCCCATGCTCCTCGGCTGCGGGAACCTGCCGGCGAACCTCTGGCACTTGGAGTTTGTCACCGTCGCGAAAAGGTCGATCCGGGGTTCGCCCCATCGTCGGAAGAGCTGATCCACCTGGTCCCGACGTAGTTCCCACTCGTGGCACGAGCGCAGCTCCCTGCTGAGTGAGTTGGCAATGGTGTTTTTTATTCCTGCCAAGTGAAAGGGAACCAGAAACATCCCCTGGGCGACGGCCCAGTGCCACAGATCCTGGGCCTCCTTGGATAGGGCTGGGGATCTGGTGCCTCCCTGCTTCCGTATGTAGAACATCGTGGTGGTGTTGTCGGTGAAGATCCTCACCACTTTGTCCTTGAGGGACGGAAGGAATGACTTGAGCGCCCAGAACACTGCTCGAAGCTCCTGAAGGTTGATGTGGAGAGACCTCTCCTCCGAGAGCCAAAGGCCTCTTGCATCGAGATCTCCGGTGTGGGCCCCCCCAACCGTCCAGGGAGGCGTCCGTCGTCACCGTCTCCTGAAACGCCGGGGTCTGAAAGTCTGTGCCTGCCGTGAGGTGCGCACGGGTACCCCACCATAGGATCGCCCGACGGAACTCCTCGTCGAGAGGGATCCTGTGTTCGAAGCAGCCCGTCGCCTGAAACCAGCGGGCGTCGAGGAACTCCTGTAGCGGACGCATCCGAAGTTTGCAAAGGGGTACAAGGTAGATGCATGAGGACATCATCCCGAGGAGGGACTTGATGGACCTCACCCTGGCCACGTCCCTGGCTAGCAGGCGTTGCACCTTGCCCAAAATGGCCTTCGTCCTCTCCTCCGACGGGGAGGCCAATTGCCCCACTGTATCGAACTTCGCTCCCAGAAACAGTGCTACTTGCGAAGGAACCAGGTGGGATTTGGGTTAGTTGATGGCGAATCCCAGTTCCGTGAGCAGCCGGACGGTCCTCGCTGTGTGTTCGACAGCATATTCTCTTGTCCTTGCACGGATTAGCCAGTTGTCCAGGTAGGGGTAGACGTGGATGCCCTGCAGGTGTAGCTGCGCCGCCACTGGTTCCAGGCACTTGGTGAATACCCTGGGTGCCGACTTTAATCCGAACGGCAGGGCTCTGAATTGGTAGTGGCGTCCCTGAACCACGAACCTGAGAAACTCTGTGTCCTTTTAGACTGGGGATGTGGAAGTAAGCATCCTCCAGGTCCAATGACGATAGGAAGTCGCCCTCCTCCAGCTGTCCCAGCACGTGCTGGAGGGTGACCATCCTGAATTTCTGTGCCTTGATGTACTTGTTTAACCGACACAGGTCCAGGATGGGGCGCCAACCGCCTGTCTTATGTTTGACGAGGAAGTACCTTGAGTACACTCCGGAGCCCCGGAGCCTCCTGGGGACGAGCTCGATGGCACCTTTCTTGAGCATCGCCCTTACCTCCAACAGCAGTTGAGGGACAGGATTCTCCTTCCTGGCCACGGGAGAAATGCGAGGACACTTCTTTTGGAATTCCAGCAAGTGCCCGTTGGCCAGGGTGTCCAGCACCCAACGGTCGGTGGAGATTGATTCCCACACGCTGACGAACTTCGTCAGCCGGCCTCCCACCGGGGTGCTTCTGTGGGGGCCTGACGCTATGGCCGGTTTAGTCCTGCATGGAGGAGGCCTTGCCTTGGCCTCCTTGACGACGACGGCGGGATCCTCCTTGCTTGCCGCGACCTCTGTAGGCCTCCTGGGACGAGGAGCGGGCCACCTGGCGGTATATAGAAGAGCCACCGCTGGATCCCTTGGAGGCACCCTGTCTGCCTCTGGAGCTCTGGAAGGGCCGTCGTCGTTGAAGTACCCCTAGGGCCCGGGCCGTCTCCGAATCGGTCTTGATGGCCTGGAGTGACTCATCCACCGTCTTCCCAAAAAGGTTGTTGCCGTCGAACGGCATATCCAACACTCTGGTCTGAACGTCCTGGTGGAAGTCCGTCGCCTTGAGCCACCCTAGTCGTCGTAGGCAAACCCCGTTGCCCATCTGGCGAAATCCGGTATCGGCAATGCCCGTTGCCACCATTATGGCGTGATCTGACGCCACCTCGCCTTCCTGAAGAATCTGTAGGGCCTCCGCTCTCTTGTCGTGCGGCAGGAAGTCCAGCAGGGGAGCTAACCTGAACCAAAGCTCCGTGTTCTAACAGGCCACGATCGCAAAGGTATTGGCCGCCTTAATCGTCGTCGCCGCCGACAAAATTACCCGTCGTCACATGGAGTCCAACTTCTTGCCCACGCTGTCCGGCGATGAAGTGGAAGTTGATGCTGCCGCACCCACTGCCTTCTTCTTGGCCGCTGCCGAGACGACCGAGTCTGGCGTAGGCTGGGCCCTGAGGCACAAGGGGGCGGCGTCAGGGACCCGGTACTTCTTCTCGTACCTGTCCCTCTTGGCGGGCGTCGTACAAGGGTTCTTGAGGACAGCCAGCCCTTCGTCCAAGATGTCGTTGAGCAACGGCACTGCCAGGACCGTCCTTCTCTTGGCCTCCCGTCATTGATAAAGAAAGCCTTCCTTCTTCTGTTCCTCCGGGCAGAGTTGGAAGAGCTCGGACGCCCTGGTTATCATGGCGTGAAAGGAGCCAATTTCGTCGGGTGGTGAGGCCCGAGGGGGAGGCGATGAAGGAATGTCCGTCGTATCATCGCCACCATCGTTGTCCGTCCCCGTATCCGTCGCCGTATCATTCCGAGGGTCAGGCGAGGGGGATGAAGGGTCCACAGGCCTTGTGAGCACGAAGGGCGGAGCGGGATGGACTCTCCTCCACATGTTCGGGGGGCTTCCCGACGGTCCTAGCTCAGGATCCTCCGTCAGGGTCCGTGGTAACCTCGTCCTTATCTCAGTACATAAGGATTGGATTGCCAACAAAATGGCCGCGACGGGAGGGACGGTTGCTCCACCAGGCCTTCGTCGCTCTCCTAAGCAGGCTCCTTCCCCTGGGATCGAACTTTCTCAAATCTCTCGTTGAGGCCCTTCACGGTTTCCACCAGATCCTCCTCAGAGGCTGATTCCGAGTCTGTAATGGCCACCACCCCCTCCTCTTTTTCCGCCGGGGTCTTCACGGGGGTCTTAACAATGGGCTGGAAAGAGGATTCCCCCCGCGGTGGCAGGGATACTCTGGGCCCAGAGGCCGTCTCCACTGGCGTAGTCTCAGCCGGCTTCGCCAGGGCCGCAGCGACCACTTCGATAGAGGCCTTTGCCGGCTGGATCAAAGCCCTCACCACCTTAGGTGCGTCCTGGGCCTTCGCCTTGGGGGGAGGGTCAGCACCTCGCTCCCCCTCGGGTCCCTTCGAGATCGACCGGGGCCGCTCCAGCAGCTTACCCGGGTTCTCAGACTTCCTCTTCCCTGAACCAGAGTGCTGGCTCGTGGTTGAACGTGCCGGGGAAGTCGCGCCCTGCCTGGCAGCCGAAGAGCCCGACCTCACAGGACTTAGAAGCCCGCTCAGACTTTTTCTTCGCCTTCTCACCTGCTGTGCCCTTCTCCAGCCAAGCGGTGAGGCGGGAACGACGAACTTGCTTGGTCCGTTCCGAAAGGATTCTTGCAGAACGCACAGTCCTTCTCCACGTGCGTCTTGTCCTCATGAAGGCAGTAGAGACATTGCGAATGCTCGTCCTCCTTGAAAACATTTTGTAATCCGCATCCAGGGCAGCATCTGAACAGCTTGGATCAGGGCGTCGAGCTTCCCTTGTCCTGGGCCATGTCCGTTGAGGTAGGCCGCAGATCTTCTGGAATCCTCCAAGAAGCGTAAACTCAACGAAAACTTCACCCTTGAGGGGCGTAGAAGAATTCCGAAACGGGTCCCCGCTATCGGAAGTAGAAACGGTGGAGTTTGAGGCTCGATTAAACCGAATAAATGAGAAAATCTCCTGAAAAAGCGTGAAAACGCAGCAAAAACTCAAGAGATAAAGCACGAGGACTCCCAACACTTGAATGTGCGGTAAAAATCTGAGGATGGCTGCCAGAGGCGGGGCTTAGGGAGAGGGCAGTCATTGGCTGGGGGCAGTATGACCCAGAGATCAGTGATTGGTTACTACTAAGACAGACAGATCAGAAACGAAACCGATACTGATACTGATTTCTTTTCTTTACCGAGGATTCCCAGCCTGACGACGGGGAATATTCATGAGCATGTGAATCCATGCCAGACCCCATGCTGGAGAAAGGGTTCTCATACTATTCGGATTTGCATGGATAGTACTCACGCCTGAACTACCTCTTGACGGGGAGGGAACACTTCCGGCGATTTGAAGACCCAGAATATTTAGGGCAGACCCTCTCGGATCACTCACCCCTGGTGGGCAGACTAGTGAGGGGAGGTTATAGGTCCCTGCGGCGGTTGTGGCAAATGCAGAGAGGCGCACTACAGGATGGGGCGTTCACCAGCGAGCTAGGCAAGGGTATTGAAACCAACTTTCAACTCAACGAGGGGTCGATGGACACAATGGCAATGGCTTTGGGAGGCTTTTAAAGCAAACATAAGGGGGCTATGTCTATCCACTACAGTGGGGATGGGGAAAAGATTACAGGACACACTGCGCCAAGTGGAAGGGCAAGGAGCGGATCTAGATAAGGAGTCAGGGGAGGGCACTCTGGTGGGAGATTGGCATCTTGCCTTGAACTTCACCAAAAGACATTAACAGATCGGGCTTATTTTGACAATAGCAAACGTGACACCCGACTACATGGAGAGGGGGATAAGGCAGGGAAACCTCTGGCCTGGTTGATTAACAGTGAAGGTCCAACAAGGGGGTAACCCAAATTCGATCTAAATCGCTTGAGACGGTAGGTACCCAGGATCGAATTAACAGGGTGTTTAGGGAGTTCTACGAGGCCTTCTATACAAGCGAAAATGGCCACATGACATCAATGTGGAAGACTTGATGGACATGATCTGGTTGCCAAATTTAGGGGGGGTTGTGAAGGAAGAACTAGAGGCCCCAATAGAGGAGGGCAACATTCAATGGGCAGTACGTACTATGAGGAAGGGCACGTCCCCTGGCAGTGATGGTTTCCACATTGAATTCTAATGGGAATTTATAGACCACCTAGCCCCACAACTCAAAAAAGTATACGATGAGGCATTTGAAAAGGTAATCCTCCCGGAGTCTAAGAGGGAGGCAATAATATTGGTAATCTTGAAAGAAGGGAGATACCCACTAGACTGCATGTCATATCGCCCTATATTTTTATTAAATGATGATGGGAAAATCCTGGTTAAGATTCAGGCAGCCAGACTGGCGAGAGTGGCTCCAAAGCTGGTCCACCAGGATCAATGTGGATTTATTGGAGGTAGAAATACAACCGCTAATTTGACCTGTCTTCACCACATTATGGACCAGGTCAAAACTCATAAACAGCCCTCAGCGATAGCCTCCTTTGACGTCATGAAAGAGTTTGACTAGCTGGAGTGGAGATGGTTATTTCGAGTGTTGAGGAAATTTGGGTTTGGGGAAAGTATGTGAAAATGGTTGGCCTTACTGTACAACAAGCCAATGGCAATGGTGAGGACAAAGGATTGGGTACCTGGGAAGTGGGAGCTAGGCAGGGGAATTTGACAGGGTTGTGCAGAGTCACCAATACTTTTTGCCCTTGCTCTGGAACCCTTAACAGAGTTTTTTACGACAAGAGATGTCGGAGGCAGGGATAGGGGTCAGAGGGATCCAGCACAAGGTGTCTTTATATGCGGGTGACCTCCTACTACAGTAACTATTGACCTTTGTGGAGTGGTCAATGCAGGCAGGGCACTCAAGAATAGGGGACTCAATACAATTTTGGAAAGATCTGCCACTATCCCTGATGGGTTGTGTGGCATTATGTAAAATGGTGATTCAACCAAAATTACTTTACCAATATACCATATGTGGTGAAAAAGATATTCTTTAAAATGTTAGATGCTAAAGTGGGAGAACTGCTATGGAACACAGGGAGGAGGCGGGTGTCCCTATCTTCGCTACGCAGACCTAGAACAGAAGGCGGGTTAGGCCTACCGGACTATGGGAAATACTTCATGGCAGAACAGTGACAGGCGTTGTTGGATTGGGGACAGCCAGAGGGTGAACCCTTGAGTGGTCTAGCGGGGAAAAAGCCACCATATAGGAAGGGAATCAAACTGCTGCGGAACCAAGTGGGGATTAAGGGCTCGTCAATTGCGTTTGAGGCGGTCATATAAACGTGGAAGAAATAAGTCTGGCACAAAGGGCCAGGAGGGCTCTACGACAGATACCTGCCCTGGGGGATAGATCGAAAACTGCAACTGGCAATAGGGAGAGCAGGGACACAGAGACTTCAAGAGAAGGGATGTGAGAAGGTATGGGATCTATTCGAAGGGGGCAAGCTATTGACCTTTGTTGAGTGGTCAACAAAATGTGATCTCCCGAAGGGTGTATTTTTAGTGTACGGGGCAATAGTCCAAAGAGTGGCAGAACTATGGGATGGAATCCCAGAAGAACCGGAAATTAATCTGCTGCTACGGGTATTGTTAGAACTATCGGGGGGCATAGCTCGGGTCTCATTTAACTATAAAGCTCTACGGGAAGGGGAGTCCACGACAACTCTGAAAGTGAAGGAGAAATGGGAGCGCGACCTGGGGTACCAGATCCCAGATAACGAATGGGAGGCAATATGGGAATCTGTCCGAAAGGTCTAGCAGAACCCTCGATTCCAACTGATCCAGTTTAATATAATGCATAGGCCATATGTGACCCCGACCACGTTGAAGGCAATTAACACCCTAGCGGATGTATGCCCCAGATGTGGCAGGGGCCCAGCGGGATTCTGGCACATGATCTGGGACTGCAGGGTTATTACAGTCTACTGGCATAAAGTTATGAAAGAAGTGAACAGGCTAATGGGGTCAAACCTGGAATGTAACCCGAAGATATGTATCTGGGGTCTTCTCCCAGGAGGGAAGAAACACAAAACACATAACAAAATGATAACGTTCCTATTACTGTCTAAACTTGTGTAGCTACTGCATGGAAACACCCACAGGGCCCGGCACTACCCAGCTGGCTAGTGGATATCCGCAGATGGGGGATTGCTGAATTGACGATATTGCAGGGAACGGGTAACGCCACAGGGGGGTCCAGAGGTTACTGTACATTGAAGCCTTTATTGAACGATTTATCAAAAGCTAACGATCTGAAACCACCATGAACCATTCGCAACTGGGGGAGTTGGGGAGGATAGGCAAGGGAAGGGACGGGGAGACAAAATTCTGCTGAGACGGTGCCCCAGAGGGGTTGGAAGATAGAAACCGCCGACCAACCATGAACAGAGGAGGAGATCGAAGGTCACAGCAGTCTACACTAAGTACTAGGGGAGAGGGCAAGGGGAAGAGAAACGTTGGTCACTTGTCAGTTGTTCGTACCTATGAAAATGCTGATAAAAAGTGTTTAAAAAACCCTGCCTCAACACAAGTAAAAGCCAAGAAAGACCTCACAAACAGAAAAGGGTAGAAAAAAGAAGACCGGATCCTTTTTGGCAAAATGGTCACCGATTGGTGATGTACTGCAGCGGAGGGTTCAGTCTGCGGTAAAAACACACATTGGTAGTAAAAATTAAACCACTGCCACCAGCCATTTAAAGTAGTGAGAGTAACACAAATGTTACATGAGAAAGTAGGATAAGAGGCTACTTGGTATCCCCCCAGCACTCCACATAAGATGGAGTGTGATGGACCTACAAAGTAAAAGGTAAGTAAGATCAATTTCACTTTATTTTTGGGAACAGTAGTGCACCCAGGAGAAGGTATTTATAACTTAAGAGCAATCCAAAGGACTTGACATTGCACTGAGGATGCTGTGTGACACTATGCAAAAAAGCAGATGCCTATGGAGTTTGTCAGACTCCAAAAACAGTAAAACACATGAAAGTGAGAAAAAGGTCCCACTCACTCAGGAGTTAAAATTAAAAAAGTTCTAAGTCCAGCAAAAGAGCTGGGATCTCTAAAGTGGGAGGAAATCAGCACAGAAGGAACAAGTTACTTACCTGTAACTGTTGCTCTCCAGCATGTGTCTGGCATGGATTCACATGCTCATGAATATTCCTAGTCGTCAGGCTGGGAATCCTCAGTAAAGAAAAAAATCAGCTTCAGTTTTGTTTCTGAACTGTCTTTCTCCTAACAACCACTCATTTGTCTCTGGGTCACACTGCCCCCAGCCAATGACTGCCCTCTACCTAAGCCCCTCCTCTAGCAGCCATCCTCAGATTTGGTAGCACGTAAAGTGGCAGTAGGACCAAGAGAAGAGCCGCAGAGGGGTAGGCGGGAGGGTTAGCATGTGAATCCATGCTGGAGAACAACAGCTACAGGTAAGTAACTTGTTCCTTCTCCAGCATGGGGTCTGGCATGGATTCACATGCTCATGAATAAAGAATACATAGCAGTGCACATATGCACAACCACGAGAGGTGGCAAGGCTCAACATTAAGCATTTCAACATTAAGCAACTCTTACCTCGTCACCAGGCTCACCTTCAAGCGAACAGGTTGAGCAGCACTGCTTGGCCGACTCTGGACTCTCCCTAGAATCCCAGTTGACGCAGTAGAATCCCATGAAGGTGTGTGTCGACCTCCACGTAGCAGCCCTGCAGATGTCCACCAGGGGCACACCAGACAGGAACGCCATATTTGCAGAGATCGCTCTGGTCGAATGGGCTCTCGGACGGCCAGGCAAGGGTCGGTTTGCCAACCAGTGACAATGGGTGATGCAGCCGGAGAGCCACCTGGAAATGGAAGCCTTGGAGAGGGCCTTCCCTTGGTTCACAGGACCAAAGTTCCCAAACAGCTGTGATGTCTTCCGAAAACTCTTTGTGCGTCTAGCCACATCCAGTGAGTGCAAAGTCCTCTCATCCGGCAACGCAGGCGACGGAAAGAAAACGGGTAACACCAAGGGCTCGATGAGATGGAAGTCCAACGGCACCTTGGGCATGAAGGAGAGGTGCATCTGCAGCATGACCTTCGTTTCGTGGAGTGTTAAGTACAGAGGCTTACAGGAGAGGGCTGGATCTCTCCCACTTGTGCGGAGGTGATGGCCACACGAAACGCTGTCTTCCACGATAAGAACTTCAGCGGTGCCGAATGCATCGCCTCGAACGCAGGACCCATGAGCATAGTCAGCACCACATTGTGCTCCCATGCCGGTGCCGGAGCCTTCACCGGCGGGAAGGAACAGAAAAGTCCTTTTATGAACTCCTTGACCAGGCGGTGCGACCATAACGACTGTCCCAGAGTCCTGGTGTAGCGGGAGATAGACGCCAGATGAACCTTGATTGAGGCGTGAGTCAATCCTGCCTTGTCCAGCGACAGCAAGTACGGCAGCACCTGTGGAGCCGTGATCCGCAGAGGGTCCAGTTCCTGCGCATGGCACCAGACTGTGAACCTCTTCCATTTATGCCCGTAGCATTTCAGCATAGATGACGCCCTGGCCTTAGCGAGCACTTCCTTACAGTCCGCCGGGATATCGTATCCTCCAAGCTCTAGCGCTGCAGGAGCCAAGCCTGCAGGTTCAGAGCCCCTGCGTCTTGGTGCAGAATTGCACCCCCTTCTCTGGCGAGAAGATCAGCATCCGCCGGTACCTTGACTGGAGGGGACGTTGACATGTCCAGAAGGTCCGGGTACCATCTCTGCCTCGGCCACACTGGTACACCGAGGATCATCCTGCACCGGGACCGTCTGAGTTGACTGATGAGTCGCAGAATCAACGGCAATGGCGGGAACACAGAGGAACAGGCCGTCACAGGGGAAGGAGAATGCATCCCCCATGTTTCCCTACTGGGGAAACCTGCTGGCGAACCTCCGACACTTGATGTTCGTGGCTGTCGCAAATAGGTTGATCTGGGGAGTGCCCCATTGTTGAAAACAGTATGTCCACCTGATCCTGAGAAACACCGGAGGCAGAAAGGCCAATACCCCGATGGAAGAGCGCATACGACATGAATTTGTAGTCCGGCCCGATTAAGGAGCAACCGCTGAACAAGTAAACGGCTGCGGTGGAACCAGAGGAAAGCCAGGAAACATACGGCGCTGGGCGGCCGGTCCTGACAAAGGACAGTGGGGGAGGGTTGGAAGAATGAAGTGACATGAGCAGACGCACCAAACCAACGAGAACAGAAGAAATGTCCGGACATAACAGAGCCTAGGGAACTCAGCACATAAGTGGAGGCAGAGCCACGACATAGGCAGATCGGGCATTCATAAGAAAAATAAGGTCTATTCAGACCATAGCGTTGTTCCATGTAGGCGAGCGCAGCCAGCACCTCTGCAGAGCTGACGCTTAAGCTGCTTTAAACAATGTATTGGAGGAAGAAGATACAGAGAGGCCAATAGATGGCAACAGTACGCAAACAAGATGCAATACTCTGCGGTTACCACTGGATGTCGGACCATATGCACAGCATGTGAATCTAAGCAGATACAATCATCAGAAATGGTATTATTGCAAGTAATGCATGTCTTCTGATGCTTGTTAATCTGCTTAGAATCACATGCTGTGCATAGACTAGCAAGCAGTACCCGGAGTTGGAGGTGGGTTGTGAGAAGGAACAGTAGAGAAATGATGTCTTAGTACTGCTTGTCCCACCTGAGAATCAGACCTAGAATGGGTGTCTAGGCATTAGTGTTTTGTAAAGATGTGTACAGAACTCCAGGTTGCCGCTTTGCAAATGGACTCTAGGGAAACGTTTGCAATTAATGTATTGGAAACCCCAGTGCCCAGAGTAGAGTGTGCTCTAGGCTTGAAGGGCAGTTCTCTCTTAGCAAAAGAGTAACAGTGTGATGCATTTTACAGTCCACCTTGAGATAACTGATTTAGAGACAGGATCCCCTTCTCTACCAGCCGCCACTGAAACGAAAAATTGGTTTGTTGTCCTCAGTGGTTTTGTTCTTTCCAGGTAGAACATGACTGCCCTGTGCACATCTAGTGTGTGTAGGCTTCTTTCGACCATACTAGTGGGATTCTGGAAAAAAGGTAGGGAGTTCAATCGATTGGTTCACATGGAACTTCGAGATGAATTTAGGCACGAATCTGGGATGCGTGCGCAGAACTACCTTATTGCTGTGGATTGTAACAAAGGGGTCTAGAACAGAAAGGGCCTGCAGTTCACTAACCCTTCTGATAGAAGTGATAAACACTAGGAAGGCTGTCTTATAAGTAAGGTCTTTTAGACTTGCTTTATGCATTGGCACAAAGGGAGACCCGATGAGCCTGGTTAAAACCACATTTAGATCCCATCCAGGAGCTGGGTGAGAAATGGGAGGATACATTCTTTTAACCCCTTCCATAAAGGCCTTCATCACCGGTATCTTCCACCATGAAACTTTTTGTTGTGACGTGGGGTAGGCTGAAAAAGCAGCCAGATAAACCTTCAGGGAATTGAAGACCAACCCTGTGTCCAACAAATGGGTTAGGCAAGTACAATGTGTGGGTGAGCAATCGATGGGCTTGACGCCCTTGGCATTACACCAGATAACAAAACATGTCCATTTGCTGGCATAGCAAGAATGGCCGTTAGGTTTCCTAGCTTCCCTGAGAATGTCCATGCACCTCGGAGGGAGCTGTACATGTCTGAACTCTATGACCTCAGGAGCCAGGCTGCTAAATTCAGAGTTTGTGGGAATGGGTGTAGGGTCTCCACCCTGTCCTGAGACAACATGTTGTACGGGCAGGGTAGTTTTACTGGTGGGGAGAGGTACATTTCCATCAGATGAGCGAACCAGGGTTGGCGGGCCCACATGGGGGCTACCAGTATCATGGTAACTGGTTCCTGGTGCATCTTGTGCACTATTTTGTTGAGAAGGGGAGTCGGGGGGGGGGGGGGGGAAGCGTAGACAAATTTCCCTGACCAAGTTATCTAGAGACCGTTCCCCTTGGAGCAGTTCTGGGGGCAACTGGAGGCGTAGTCTTGACATTGGGCGTTCTCCTGAGTTGTGAACAGATCGATCTCTGGGGAGCCCCATCAAGCAAAGATGTTTGATACGATGTCTTCGTGCAGACGCCATTCGTATTCTATGGGCAGAGGGAAATCTCTGCTGAGCACGTCTGCCCGAAGATTGAGTTCCCCTGCAACATGTTGGGACAACAGAAACATCTAGTGTTTGAGAGCCCATATCCAAATGTTTTGGGACAGCTTGGATAGCCCTGGAGAGTGAGTGCCCCCTGTTTGTTCAGGTAATACACGGCTGTAGTGCTGTCCGTTAGAATCAGCACTGTCTTCCCTTGTAGTTGCATCTGAAAAGCCTTTAATGCCTTGAACACCGCTAATAGCTCCAGTAAGTTTATATGGTTGGACGCTACTTGTGGGGACCACACTCCATGCGCTGTCTGCTGAAGCAGATGAGGGCCCCCCCCTCCCCCACCCCGTGAGAGATGCGTCTGTCGTGAGAGTGGCTTCCACTGCAGGGGTGGTGAAGGTTTTCCCCTTCAGAAGGTTTTCCCTTGACCACCACTGCAGAGAGAGAACTAGGGCTGGCGAGACAAGATTTTCCCATTGTCCGCTGGCCTGACACCACTGGCTGTTGAGCCACTCTTGCATGGGACGCATGCGCAGTCGCGCCTGGGGAACCAAGTATATGCATGACGCCATCATCCAGACTGGCTACATATTGAGGGATCTGAAAAAGCATGTTCTGAACCCTCGCGTTGGAGGGGAAGACGAGGCCGCCTTTCGTCTGGATTAGAGCCCACAGAAGTTGTTTTACTTGGCTGGGGACTAGACTGGATTTGTTCTCGTTGATGGAGAATCCCAGACTGAACAGAAGGTCTACAGTCCTTTGGGTGTTCAAAAACATGTGTTGTACGAGTCCACTGTTATGAGCCAGTCGTCGAGGTAAGGGTAAACCGGGACGGATAGCCTACGCTGGTGTGCTGCTACTACTGCCAGTACCTTGGTAAACACCCTTGGTGCTGAGGCGATGCCGAAGGGGAGAACTTTGAATTGGTAATGCCTGTCCTCTACCATGAACCTTAGATATTTCCTGTGCGTTGGCAACATTGAAATATGAAAGTATGCATCTTTCATGTCCAATGTTGCCATGTAGTCCCCCTGTTTCAACAGTGGGATCACCTCCTGTAGCGTTACCATGCAAAACTTCTGAGGTTTTATGAACTTGTTCGATGGGCGCAAGTCTAGAACAGGGCACATCGTGAGGTCCTTTTTGGGTACAAGGAAGTACACTGAATAAATACCTTTGTTTACCCGAATAGGAATGGCTTCTATTGCGTCCTTTTCCAGCAGCGCTTACACCGCTTGATTTTCAGGATCTTCAGATGGTCCAGTGAGAGGCGCCGTGAGTGCGGTGGTCTGAAATGTGGAGGTCGGCGAAATTCCACGCAGTACCCGTGGGAGACCGTCTTTATGACTCACTGGTCTGAAGCTATCCCCTCCCATGTTGTGAGGAAAGATGTTAAGTGCCCCCCCCCCAACCGGGGGGACATGGGAGGGGATCTGATGGTCATTTCTGAGCAGAGGCTGTAGCTCCTCTAGGATTGGGGCCTCTACCTCTGGCTTTGCCTCTTCGCCGACCCCTTGGGGGTTAGTATGCAGGGCTTCCTGAAGTTTGTCCAGCATTAAGGTTTCCCGTGCCATAGTAGTTCTGACTTGCAAGGGACTGCCCTCGAAACGACCGACGAGCATTACCTCCTCTCTGGAGGGGGGGGGAAGGTCTTTGAGTAATTTGTTGCTGGGACTCAGGAGTCTCATGCTCTTTTTTGGCTGTTTCTAGGGCCCCATCGACCGCCTTTCCAAAGAGGTTAGTTTCTTCAATGGGTTTATTGATGACAGTGGCCTGTGTTTCAGGCTTAAACCCGGAGGTACGAAGCCAAGTGTGGCTTTTAAGTAGGGTTCCCTGTGCCAGAGACCTGCTTGCTGTTTCAGCCGTGTCCAGAGTGTTCTTTATCACATTCTGGTTTACTTGCCTGCCTTCGGCCACAATAGTGAGAAGTTTGGACCCGATGGGCTCTGGGACCTCCTGGAGACCTTCCTGTAGTAGGTTCCATTGAGCATCAGTATAACTCGCCAGCAGTGTACTGATATTCGCTATGCGTGTGGTATATGCGGTAGCCGAGGTAACCTGCTTACTTAAGGCATATAACCTCTTGGATTCTCTATCTGGAGGCGCCTCCCCCGCAGCAAGGGGTACTCCTGCCTGTTTCCGGGTGGTAGTCACTACCAGGGAATCGGGGGTGGCATGCCCTTTAATGTATTGAGGGTCCGAAGGAGCTGGCCGAAATAACTTTTCTACTCTTGGGTTCACTGCCCGGGTTTGAGCTGGTGACACCAGGGAGGGGGCCAATCTTCTCTTAATAGAAATAAGGAGGCAAATGGCCTGGCTAGAGGGCGGTTTCTCCTTAAGAATATCTTCCACATAGTCCTGCTAAAGCACTGTCTCTTGAGTAGTGATTTGAAAGTGATCTGCTGCCTTCCTTAACATGGCAATGAAGGCCATTTGGTTGTCTACAGGTGAGGCCTGACGAGCCGAGGTGGACGGAGGAGAATCCAGGCACAGAACATCAGTGTCCTGATCCATTTGGGGAGCGTCCATGGGTCCGTCCCCACTTGGTGTGTTTCTTCCCAATTCCGCCTGGTCCTCATTGTAGCCCTGCAGGTAGGAAGGTTCTTCATCTTCACTGTAAATGTCCTGATAAGAATCCATTTGAATGTCTTTTTGATGGACGGGAACTGAGGGCTGATCCTCTTCTAACTGAAGCAGATTTAGGATTAGGCTCTCCACGAGATCTTTTCGGGGAAGGATGCTCAGAAAAATAAATAATGTTCTCAAGACCATCCATGCTCCCTTCAAATTTCTCCCATGTCCACTTAGAGGACCTAGAAGGGCCTACGGGTGGAAAGCCGTCATCTTCCGCCTCTTGACGCCGAAATGTGTCACTCAGGGTGTTGGAAAGGCTCTTGACTGTCCTCAGTTATCACGTGAATCGCGGCACCATGGCGTATCTATAGATTTGTCTGCGGCCTGCCCCATGTTTTTCGACGGAATAGGTATAAGCCCAACCATTGAAGTAATTCTAGTGATACTGTGTTCGATTTCCACCGACTCAGCGTGAGATAGTGGTTTTCGAAGGTCTATCGGTAGGTTTACCGCCTACCGGAGCATTAGAGGGCCTAGCAGTAGGTTTTTCGCCTTGAGGCCTAGTCGTAATTTTTGGGCCTACCGGGCCTTTCAGGAATGTCGGAGCATCAAAATTCCACTCTTCGATGTGTAAACTTGATTTAGGGGTAGCGCCCTCGTTTGTTTTGGGATGCCCAGTCGCCAAACGCTGCTGCAGATGCAGGGAAGGCTTTGGATCTGAACTATCAGAGGAATCAACCGAAATTTTCAATGGCCCTCCTGGAGCCTTCACCTTTTTCGACGTACCCGTCGAAATAGGTAGAGGGGTTGTGTGTTTAGTGTAATGTCTTTGTAGACCCCTGTCGCCGGGTGTTGTCCCTGAAGCGAGACCAGAGTCAGGCCTTGAAGGGTCGGGGATGGGTGTGGCGGACCTAGAAGTGTCCGCCTCGAGGTCTATCACATCTGCACCGGATGTTTGGTCATCAGAGGTGCCCCCGTCACTTTCGCCGGGTGTGGCGGTGGAGGAGGAGGGTTCTGCCCGCGATATACTGTACGCGGCCCACCGCTTTACACATTGCTTCTTAAGGGTTTTAGGCCGAAGGAGTTTACAAGCCGCACAGCGCTTCTCGTCGTGATCTAAGGGGAGACAGGAGTTGCACGTCCTGTGCTCGTCCTTCCACGGGTGTCTGACCCTACACTTAGGGCAGAACCTAAAATGAGTCCTTTCCATAGCAAAAAGGGAAAGATGACCAGACCTATAGGGGAAAGAGGAAAGACATAACGGAAATAGACGGCCTATGCACAGCATGTGATCTAAGCAGATTCCACAAGCCTCAGAAATATATATATAGATATACAATCTGAGGGACCTCGGCGCGTGAGGGATTTTGGGTACACTACACGTCATGATAGGGATAATGTTACAGACACGCCTATGCCGACGTCCCCTTTCGGTCCCCGAAAGACAAGATGCAATACTCTGCGGTTACCACTGGATGTCGGACCATATGCACAGCATGTAATTCTAAGCAGATTAACAAGCATCAGAAATATGTTGCTGTACCCAGCGAAACTGAAAGTGATGCAGAACGACAAGGCTCATTTCTTCGAAACTCCAGAGGATGTGACGGCATGGTTGGACGTGCAGAACTGCCCGGCAGGAGCGGACGACAAGACGGAGAGGTGACTGGATAAGGGAACCTGGGCTTCTCTGGGATGTACTTTGGACAGAGCAGAGGCGGTGGGGTATTGATTACAACAATGACATTGACTTTGGGACTAGACTAGAATGCAGAATATGAGGAGACTAGTGTGAAATGTGCACATAAGGGCAGTGCTTAATTTGTGCCGGTGTTTGGCGGTGGCGGCCACCGGCATTCTTTTTTGGGGACCGGAACATGAGGCTCTGGTGCACGTGTAATTGCTTTGTTTGTTACAACTTTCAACTTAATCATAAATCATTCTGAGTCTGCTGCTCTGCAGTTACAGGCCATGGCTGGCTGGGCCTGGGAGCACAGCAACAAACAGCCAATGAAAACCAACGTTCTGTTACTATGCTGTATTTGATAAATTCTGTATAGTAACACAGAATGCAGAGTTTCCATTGGCTGTCTGCTGTTTTCCAGCCAGTGAAATGACATGGTGACGTGCGTGTGGGGGTGGGTGGGTCACGTGGGTCTGTTTTTGCAGCAGAGCAGAGGCCACCTTCACTTCACGAGTCGAGCACACTTGAGTTGTTAAGGCGTGGCGTGATTCGTGAGTGACCTGCCTGCCTTGCACGTGTGCAGCACTGCAGCCTAGTTGCGGTTTCACTTCTGCTTAAGTGTTCCACAGGCAGCTGAGCCGGCCCTAGTGCTTGCTCAACTCGGCCGCCCGCCAAGTACAATTTAAGTGTAATTCAGTCATTTCAATAATAGTTAACTTCTTTCTGTCCGCGTTCTGATGTGTCGGACTCAGCCCGGCTTACATCATTACTGCGTCTGCCGGCACCGCCGTTGTGAATATGTGAGTTGCCATCCACAGGCGGTGCCGCCGCCGTAATGTGAGGTACCACCACGGGCCTGGCCGTACCCGCCGCATGGACAGCAATGCCACATCCATGATCAACTAGAGCTCCCAGTGAGTCCCTCAGACCCCACCCCCCCAACTTTGACCGCGGTGTGGCTGGCAGCGTGTGTGCCCGCACTGCCCATGGCCGCCGCAGGCCAGGATTTGGGCCGAGCTCGCTGGCCGCGAGGCAATGCGAGAGCAGAGCGCTGCATGATCCTTGTTGCATGGCCGCGGGCTGGCCCGCCCCAGCCTAGGTCGTCCAACCAAGGCTGTTCCCTGCAATTTGCAAAGTTGTGCGCATTACTAATTATTACGGCTGCCGCAAATATGCGAGTTGCCATTCGACCGACTGCACTGTGCAGGCCATGTTTCAGAAGGTTAAATATCCTGTAAAAAGGCCTGCTTGAAGCGAGAGCGTCATTTTGCCATCTAGTGGCTATTAGCTAAGTTGAAGATTGCACGGAGAATGTTTGGCTGATCAATAACAGATCGTCTCTCAGAAACGCTTAGAGAACGGCATACATATCGTTACTGTTGTAGGAGGAATAATATAAGAGGGCACACTTTTGGCATATACGTTTTTTTCCCCTTCATTTGCTGCATGCCACCACTGGCCTTTTGCACTCTCAGACAAATAAGTGGCTATGACTGGATTGCAGTCTGGCCCCAGGACCAATAAGACAGCATCAGAAATTAAAATGGCAGAAAGTGAAGCAAGGCATCTTGAATACTATTGTGAGGCACCCACTTTTGCTATGACTCTTACAGCCGTAATGTGCTGATGTACAGCGTTTGTCGAAACGCTACTCTCCCTTCAAATACATATGAAAATAACATCTACGTGATTGGTAGGTGCAGTGAATAACCACTTTAAAATGTAAAGCATGCACACAAAGATAAACTTTCTCAAGAATGTTCTACTTTTTTAAAGTTAATTTCTGTTTTCATCCGTTTACTGCCATGCGTTTTATGATGTAGCCACCCTCAGTATGCATGCTTGTGTTTAACTACTGTTCATGCTGCTGTTTCTTTTTAGCTTGTCGATTTAAAACGTGTCTCTAGTGTCTTTGCTAGCTAACTGGTGGGCTAGCGCATGCATATTCCGCGCTACAATGCCAATGCTGTTTTCCCCTTTCTCACAGATAGGATATCATTCGGTGTCTGCTCCCCTTTACACGCTGGCTCTGCATTGCAGCAATGATCCACCCTTCAATCTCTCTTGACCATCTCTGATAAAATCATTTTCAGGAAAGACACCAACAATGTGCTGTTTACTGCACCTATTAACTCCTTTTGGAGTCGGAATATGCCATCCTCAAACCCAATAGCAGTTACATGCTGAAGCCCCAAAAGGCTACATGAGTGACATCAGTGTCCTCACGAGCATTTATAATACAGCGGTCAAAAAAGTGTAAAACGTCCCTCCTGCCCCACTCCACTCCACCCCCATGCACTTACTGCTGCCACCCCCTAATTAAAACCCTGCAAGTAAGGCTTATAATTGTTCTTTTATAATGTGCATAATTAATACCAGAGATTGGTTTCTAAGTGCAGGATCTGGGATTCAAACCTCTGTTGCTCTGCGTGGTCTTGCTTCCAAGACCAGCGCTTTGCCCCTGTGCATGTTCTAATACAAAGTATGAAACAAACAGTAATAATTTGTTTAGGGTAATTCCCTAAATTGCTCTAGTTTTCTCAATTGACAGCATTATTATGTGTAAAGTTTTTAGGTATATTTACAAAGCATTAGCAGCACCCTGTTAGTTAAATGTCTCACACTTGCAATACCTACAGATTTAGCCCACTGTGTCCTATGAGGCTTTCTTTTTCCTACCCTCACATTTGGTGCACACAGTTCAGGGGGCAATGGCCATGCCTTTTGTGTGAACCCAAATATCCCAATTCTGCCTCCAGCAGTTGAATTTCCTACTGAGCATACAAGGTATATCCCGCCAGTATTTTTTGCAATTTCATTGACTTAGTGCCTTTGCTTTGCCCCCTTTTAGGTTTGCAGTGAGCAACTTCACCAGAGGTTTGTTCATCGTGGTGGTAGTAGTCAAGAGTCTGAGTCGCAGGCTGCTGTGTTGTACGCTGCATCCACGTCCCTGAAAACAAGGTAAGACGTAGCTTAAGTGGGGTGTAATTGTTTTACTGACTCAAGGAAAGTGGGTGTTTTTTAAAAATGGAGACGGGCATGTGACATGAAGCAGCAGCAGTGTGATGGGCTGGTGGTGGGCTGATCTAGGTCTAGCACTGAAGTGGCACAGGCAGCACGCTGGCGCCACGCCCACATTGCGGGCGGCGCCACGCCCGGCATTATGGGGCCAATATTTTTTGGGGACTGGCACTTATTTTTTTTTACAAATTAAGCACTGCATAAGGGTTTAAGGATACAAAAACTGTGCAGTATACCATAAGCCTAATGCAGGAGACACAGGTGCTGCCTCGCGGTACGCACCGCCAGGAAACCCGTTATGATCTCCAGTACTTAGTTTAGTCGGGATACTAGTAGTGCGGTATCCTCCTGCTGAGCTCCGAGTATCGGCAGTGTCCGAGAAAGAGATTTCATGGGGTGTAGTCCGAGATCCAGGGATGGAGTTGGGGGGAGGGAGGGATGGGAGTTAAAGGGGGGTGGGGGGAGGTCGAGCCTAAGGACACAAGCCACGAAGTAAGATGAGGAGGGTAGGGGCGGAGAGGCAAATGGATAAGATGGGTTATCTGAAGATGGCAACCTGGAATGTGAGGGCGCTCAATAACTACATTAAATGTAACAGGGTTATGATGTGCCTGAAGAGACAAAAAATATATATTGCATTGCTACAAGAAACTCATCTGATCAAGGAAAAGCAGGAGGTGATAGCAAGGAAATGGAAAGGGATACCCCTGGGGGCAACATACTCAGCGTATACTAGAGAAGTCATAACATGGATATCGCCACATGTCCCATTCAAGCTGTTACAGTCCACAAAGATAAAGATGGTAGGATGGTATTGATAAGGTGGATGGCGGAAAATAAAGAAGTGAGCATCATCTACGTTTATGCCCCGAATCAAGTTACTACAGCCTACTTTAGAACCCTATATACTAAGATAAGCCCATATATGGACGGAGCAGTAGTGTGGGGTGGGGGGGTACTTTAACTGTACCCTGGATCCGATGGTGGATAGGTCGGACGTAAAGGTCGCACAACAAGCCCCAGCAGCGAAGGCCCTAAACATCTTGCTTAATGCTTTTCGACTAGTGGATATGT
The DNA here is from genome assembly GCF_040938575.1 of Ambystoma mexicanum. Taxonomy (NCBI): domain Eukaryota; kingdom Metazoa; phylum Chordata; class Amphibia; order Caudata; family Ambystomatidae; genus Ambystoma; species Ambystoma mexicanum. The sequence goes on from NC_090933.1 coordinate 1,118,654,228, forward strand.
GGAGGCTGCACCACCCACAGGATAGAGAATACTCGCACTACTCTGCCCCACAGAACTTGTACTAGATTATATATTTATTGGAAAGGAGTTAACAAAAGAAGTGACATGAACAGAATACAAGGCTATGGTCCTCTCATATCATGCCCCACTGGTGGTAACGTGGTAGATGCTACCTCTTAGAGCTAGAATCCCGACATGGAAACTCGGGGCCGAAGCATTGAAAGATAGTCTTCAGAGAGGACATGAGAAAGGAGATAGAAGGGTACTTTGAACATAACACAGATAGTGTAGATTTGGCTGGGATATTGTGGGAGGCATTTAAGATAGTAGTGAGGGAAGCAGCAATATCGAAATCGAAAGGGCTGCAAGGTAACCTAAAACAGAAATTACAAAGAAATAAGTTAGAAATAAAGCTGCGGGTGGGCACGAGATACCCAGAGGAGGCCAAGACCATATACCAATTACAACAAGAATGCAGGTATTACTGGGAGCGGCTAGGAAACCTAAGTTATAGGAAACATGTGGAGTGACAGCATGCAGGAGGAGACAAGCCAGGCAGATTACTAGCATGGTTATACAAAAGTGAGGCATCTAGACAAACAATTAGAGCAATGCAAGGGATGGATGGTCAGATACGGGACACCCAGGAAGGAGTAAATTAATGCTTTTCTGAATACTATAAGAGACTATATGCAGACTCCACTGAAGGAGAGGAGATAGACATACTGGGAGCATTAACAGAGATCACCCTCCCTAAACTTGAGGAGGCAGAAAGAGAGCCTAGAGGTCCCAATAACGTCAGACGAGCTAGAACAAGTGATCAGGTTACTGCCACTAGCAAGGGCTCAGGGGCAGATGGACTTCCGAGTGAGTTCTACAAAGCTTACAAGACGGAATTACCCCCCCCCCCCCACTGCTAAATGAAGCGGTTAGTACTGGCACATTGCCCGGGTCTCTACGGGAAGCGATCATTATTCTGCTTCTTAAACCCAACAAACCGGCCACGGAGTGCAGGTCCTACAGACCGCTCTCGCTGCTCAATCAGGACAGTAAGATCCTTACAGCAGTGATGGCGAATATGTTAAGACTAGTTATAAACAAACTCAGACCAAACAGGGTACGTCCCACATAGGAACATATCCGACAACCTGAGAAAACTCTAACGTTATGAATCAGGTACAGGGGAGCTCCCAAGAGACGGCAATAATCTCACTGGATGCAGTGAAAGCCTTTGACTAAGTCAAGTGGCCCTGGCTATTGGCTGTTTTAGGGGAATATGGCATTGGGCCCATATATTTGGGATGGGTCTGATTACTATACAGTGAGCCTTTGGCACGAGTTAGAATGGGTGCGAGCATCTCAGAACAGTGTCAACTGACTAAAGGCACCAGACAGGGATGCCCGTGGTCCCTGATGCTTTTTATTCTAGCATTAGCACCCTTAGCGGCGTATTTAAGACTGCAGTATGGGGAAGTAGGAATCAGTACCAAGGGAGGGCAAACCTTGATATCGATGTATGCGGATGACATGCTGCAGTAGCCGAGGTAACCTGAAGAGAATCTACAATATATTATGGAGCGATATGAGAAGTTGTCTGGCATAACAGTTAACCCAAAAAAAAAATCAAGCATATTTCCCCAGGGTAGATACGTAGGAATGCCACAACATAAACTGCCGGTACTACAGATAAAGTGGGAAACTGAGACGTTTAGATACCTGGGCACAGACGTATATCGTAATACCGAAGATGAACATAGGCAAAATACTGTGAAGGCGGTATCTAAAATTGAAAACAGTATGGCATTTTGGGCCAAGCTACCTTTGACCATGATGGGAAGAGTGGCATTGTTCAAGTTGGTGGTACTGCCCAGGCTATTACATTATTTTGCAAACATCCCATATATGATACCCAAACGATTCTTCTCGAAATTACAGAGCATATGCAGGGGTTTTATCTGGCACAATTCGAGGAATAAAATAGCATTAGGGAAGCTACAAAACTCGTATGTACAAGGAAGCATTAGATTGCCCAACTTTGAAGAATGCCAACTGGCTAGTCGCCTCCAATAGGTAGCAAGGTGGCTATCGGAGGATCCCACACTTGAGTCTTAAATGTTGAGTGCCGAAAGCGCCCCTTATTTCTTGCATGAAAGGATCTGGTTGCCAAAACTGCAGCGGGAGGGAGAAGGCTGATTGTTAGACCTGGGAGGGAAGACGTGGCGGAAAGCTTGCCAGTTAATGGAGAACCCCTCCCTGTGTTCCGCATAGATTCCGCTAGTGGTGCTAGAAGGAGTGGATGAGCAAATGAGGCTGAACATCAGAAGGAAGTGGGAACCGACGGGCATAGTGACAATAGGGGATGTGTGGTAAGACGGGAAGATTAAGGAGTTTGATACACTGGTGGAAGATACAGGATTACGTCATCGACAGTATATCGCATACTCTAGGCTGGTGAGGATTATCAAAAGGTACGTGGCCTGAAGCAGTGTTGGTCCAACAGCCCGAGGCATCCATAGAAACATTTTATGTCGTCGGAAGGGGGCAATGAGGTCTCCCGTATATAGGAGTTTCTGATGTCTAAGGTTGGGAAAGAGGTGATCCAGACAAGTATAGACTGGGAGGAGGATGTGGGGGAATCAATGGGAGACGGGCTTTGGGTCAGGGTGCAGGGATACCATAAAAAGGTATCTAGAAATGCAAGATTGCAGCAGATTCAGTTGTATGTCACCCACGGAGCATACATGACCCCTAAGAAAATAGCAAAGTTTAAAAACGCAGGGACACAGACATGTCCAAAATGTGAGGCAGTGAATGCGGGAATGGTACATAGGTTTTGGTCATGCCCCGAAATAGGAGAATTTCGGAGGGAGGTGGCCCCCTTCATGGCAGAAAAAGAGATAAACCTGGACGTGAAGTCCCCGTGGGCATGCCTGTGGGGGTGGAGGGTTCCCCAGGCCGAGTAAAGCTAAACATGTGAGCAAACTCAAAGACCTGGCGTATATACTTGCTAAACGTAGGATAGCAATGAACTGGAAAGCGAGTAGGAGACCGATGGCACACGCCTGGTGGCACGATCTCAAGAAATGGCCGAATGCCGAAACAACGGTAAGGCACGTGGCAGCAAGTAGAGGTGGTGAGGTGGAAGTGGACACGTTGATCACCTGGAGACAAAGAGTAGTGTCACTGTCTGGGTCTGACCAGGAATGGCTGGGAGAAGACAGCCCTTCAGGAGTGCAGTAGGAAACGTCTGTAGGAGTGGGTTGAGGAACAACGCAGTGTGTGGTAGGCTGTGAGAGAGGAGAGGTGCAGGTGCGGGGGGCTCGAAAACACAACATGAAACCGTCTGTGAGAATTAATATGTATAATGGTCTACTGAGCTGTATTGTTCACATAGTGGAAACTAATAAAAACAGTTTTATTTAAGAAAGTCTAATACAATAACTGGGTGAAGTGGTATGCAATGAAAAACGTAAAGGTGAACCAAAATAAAGTCAGGATAGCAAGGGAGCTTGATCAAAACACCTCTCATCAGAATTATCAGCAAAGCGTCCGAATACCACTGCAGCCGTCCCTCAGCTCCTCTCTCCAGGTTTAAGACCCAGCGTCACAGATGCTGGTTTATGGTTTATTCCAGCATCTCTGATGCTGCTCGTGCTTCTGTGGTGTGGCTTCTTCACCAACTTTTCAGTTTGGAGGGTGCGGACGCTCCTCCAGCAACCAGCGCGGCTATGTAGTCACTCACCAGCTCTCCTTCACGGCCTGGCATGAAGACTGCTGTTCCGTCGAGCAACCTGACCTCCAGGAGCTTCTGCACTGCTCCCGGTGTCTCCACGGACCTCCTTTGCCCCCTGTCCCGGCAGTCTTCTCTGCTTCGCCAGCTTTGAGGGTGTGCCTCGCGTTCAGGAGCTTTAGCGTGGATGACGTCGTCTCCTCCTGCACTGCTCGTCCTCATGTGCGGTTGCCATGTTAAATGTCCCGCTCATTGAAGGGTTGGAAAAACAACTAGCCTGCATGTTGTACTTTGAGCTCCTGTCACTTTGCACAAATTCCCTGGTCCTCCTCCTCGTCTCAGTATCTGAGTGGTTATGAGAGTGAAGTGCATATTTTAGTTTGTATTTTACTCCCGAATGGATTTTCTCTCAGATTTCACACAAAGGCACATCCGAAACAAAAGGTGTTGTGGGTGCTTGAGTGAAAGGTGGGCGTCTGACTCGTATGCTGTAGAGAAAAGGTTCGACTTCCTCTACAGGAGGGGTGGGGGTGGACTGTTAGCTGACAATAGGCCATTAAGGTTTTGGGTGTCAGGGTGTCTTTCTCTTGGGAATGGGGGAATATTGTGACTCATCAAATAAAGTAATGGCATCTCCCTGGTAGGTGCCTCCTCCCAATTGACCCTCCCTCATAACTGCTCCGAGGGTCAGGATCAGGTAGCGGCTGCCATCAACTGCCCACATGGTAGGAGGTTCCCGCTGGGGAATCCAAGATGGCTCCATTGGATTCATCACAAAGGGCAACATTTAAATGCTGTTCTCCCCAGTAAGTAGAAAAATTGCACCCAGACAAGGGAAAAAAAAAAGAAGAGGGAAAAGCAAGAAAAGGCAGAGTGATGTCGACAAGAAAGACCCTGACTCTACTGGGAAAGTCCGAAGCCTGATGCTGAAGGCCACCAGCAGCCGTCGAGAATTCAGCCGGAGAATTTTAAGACAGGAAACAGCTGATTGAGTCACATCATCGAAATGGTGCATCGAAGACGGGACATTTAGCAATTAATTTGTTAACACAAGCTCTGCATTTAAGCTACCGACCAGTATGGCAGAACAAAACAATGTGGGGGGCCTCGACATGTGAGGGATGATGGGTACACTACACATCACAGTAGGGATAATGTTACAGACACGCCCAGGTCGACGTCCCTTTTCGATCTTTGGGCAAAAAAAATAAAATTAAAAAAAAGATACAATACTCTGCGATTACCACTAGATGTCGGACTACGTAATTCTAAGTGGACTCACAAGCCTCAGAAATATGATTCTGAGAGCAAGGCAGGAATTCAAGAAAGCATTAAAGATTACAGATCAGATCAGCTCAGCAGCAGCGGAAGGGGACAGTGTGCCGAAGTAAAAGCTACTTTGGCTTCATCGGTTAATGGGAAGGCACCGGGACCTGAAGCAGTTCCAAAAGAACACTTTAAAATTGCGCCGGAAGTTTGGACTGCAATTTTCACTGCATCATTCAATGCCATGCTTGCAGCCAGAGCCTTTCCTTCTACCTGGAAAGGAGCAACACTAGTCCCGTTCTTTAACAAGCATTGGCAATGCCAACAGTGTTGGCTTTCGTGTAAGCATGGGAAAGGCACTTGCCAGGCACTGCCGTAGTGGTATTAACTGCCCATTGCTGGTAGCAGGTGCAAAACGGTGTGAGTATCTGGGCATCTACTAGCAGAGCTTGGCAAATGCCTAATTCTTAAACAAGCCAAAACCGTTGGCTTTGCCAATGCTCGTTTTCGTCAGTATTTCAATGAAGGACACATATAGTGCTTATAAATAGAGTGGCTGAAAACAGACCTTTTTATTACAGAGGCACTGTTGAGCAGCAATACGATGAGGACGCGAGAACTCGGTGCTCCGTCGGTCCACCAATATCCTGCTGATGTTTAAGTCTGTTCTGGAAACAGATCCAAGTGATCGAGTGGTAAAGTGACCAGCTACACATTGTTAGTTTACTGGTGAGAAATGGAGCCGCGAAGCAAAGAAACGCAACACTTTCAGATTGCGATATTCCGCGACTCAGAGGAGCGGCCATCTCGCCAGGTGTCAGGCAGAAGACAGGGCCGTGACTGCAAACTCCGCCACTCCCCATGGCAGATCGAGCCAACGGGTGTGGAACGCCTGGGTCTGTGTAGTCTGGGGAGCCAACCGACAGTGGAGTGCTGGGAGGAGCTGGGGGACCATTGGTGCAGCAACATGACCTCGGTAGCTGAACACATTGGAGCCTGCGTGCATAGCGCGTTGTCTGCTTTGAAGTGTGGAGGAGCCCAGGTGAGAGAGGAGCGGCAGACTGGAGGAACGTATGGTTGCCGGTTGACTAGGGCCTGTCATACAGGCTGGAGGAGAGGAGGATCGAGAGCCTTGCATAGCAGCAGCAGCTGTGTAGACCTGATGTAGACCTGATGGGGGACTGGGCTGGGAGTGGAAGCAGAGATATGTGTGGCTTGCTCCTGGCTGGGAGCATACCAGGAGGGCCCACAACATAAGGAACCTGGGGCGGTGGCTGTCATGCTGCTGTGTCGGCTTGGTGCACAGCTGGGTACATGCCGTGCCTGACACCAGGGCCCTATGAAATAATTTGCCCTCCTGGAGGGAGATGTGACGGAGATTGAGCCTCAGTGTGGCCGCCTGGAGTCTTGAGGTGCACTGATTCGGGTCCGAGGACCAAGCCTCTGGAATTAGGGCTTGTTGTAGGACCGGACCGATGGGCAGCCCCTGGACTGCTGCTGTGATACAATAAGGGGAACAGCGCAGACACTGGGAGGTCACATAGCGACACTGCCTAGCAAAGGCGATACGGTAAATAGGTAGCCAAGATGCCAGAGTGGCTGTAAAGATACTGGGAGTACAGAAGGCAGGTGGTGACACTCTGGGGAGCTCCCTTGGCAGCAGAATGGAGAAAGAAAAGGGAAGGAAGGCGCTGCACCAAAGTAAAATGGACCAGTTTGCGGCTGGTGGACAGACAACTGTGCAGCCTTCCACAGGGACTGCTCAGAACACTGAGGGCCAGACAAGGCCTGGCTATTTCACTGCTATATATAATGGGGGCCATTAATGAATCCTGCACCTCCATGGAGAGGAAGATAGACAGGCTGTCTTCAGAGGTATTTTTTCTACACCAGGACCTACGCAAGCTTTCTACACAGATGGGGCAAGCTGAACAACGGATATCAGATGTGGAAGACGCAGTGAAGAAAATCGAGAAGAAGTTGGCAGTGCTGACACAGCAATTAGGGGCTCTCGAAAACCGACCTGGGGATAGTGAAGGGAGGTTGAAACGCAACAACCGCCACATACTAGAACTACCAGAAAGAACAGAGGGCTCCAGAATGGAACTCTTTGTGCAGCAGTCGCTTGCGGACCTGATGGCTCCAAAGAAACTGTCCAACTTCTCTGTGGAAAGAGCCCACAGGGTAATGTGAGAAACCTGAAGGCGTTTCACCCTCTAGTACCCCGGGATCTGTCATCCAGGTGGCCAGGGCACGGCCATCGCTTTTGGAGCTAGTTCCTGGGGGTGGTCCAGTGCAGGAAGATCACCTGGATATGGGGTCTTTGGAGAGTGGCAGTGGGACACCGGATGACTAGACATGGTATCCCCTTTCCTGTAACACCTTTTCCCCATCCTACCAGGGAGTATACTTAGGAACTCAACCCCCGCCCACTTTTCCGACACGAACACTTTCTCACGGACAGCTCACTGAGAGAAAACGGACTAACACCCAAGCGGTATACCCGACATGTCCCAATACAATGGTCAGGCAGGGTCAGGCAATTACTGATAATTACACACACACCGGACTTCCATCACATGTCCCCACACAGATAAAAGGCGGAGCACGAAAGCACATACGCGGTGAACCGTGAGTCACCTGAGAAAGAATATCCTATGAACATTGTGAAAGAAGATCTGAGCCCAGAAAAGGGGATCCAAAGTGACAATCGTTGTACTAAAGGGATCTAGAGGTACGCATGCAAGACCCCAGCGGTTAGAACATGCAAAGATTAATGACTCTGGACACAATGGTTAAGGTGTTAGCTTGGAATGTAAACGGCTACTGCTCGGGAATTAAACGCAAGACTAGTGCTGCAGTATCTCAATAGGTACTCACCAGACTTTTCCCTCCACAATTGGGACCCACCTGGCGGTGTCACACTGTAGATTCTTTATGCAGTCTAATTACTGAACGTCGTTCCATGCAGGCTTTGCCAGATTGGCACGTGGCACTAGGTTCTTGGTGCATAAAAGGTTCTCAGTCATTGAACAACGGTCAGATCCGTTGAATAGGTTTGTATTAATTCGGGGGGAATTACAGGGAGCCATATGGGGGATCATAGCAGTTTATGTGCGCCCCCCTCTTACACAAGATCTGCAGCAACTCTTAGTGCAAGGGGAGGCAGAAGTGTGCTGAGGGGGTGACAAACGATGTGATGGCTACAGGGCTAGATAGGTCACACATTGGCAGGAATAATCCAGAGCTGCCCACAAGGCTCAGATCATTTGCTCAAACTATGAGCTGGTTGGACACCTGGCCACACCTATATGCAGGAGTGGTCGGGTACTCCTTCTCTGCAATGTGGCCTCGGACAATGCGCAACAGGCACACTGAATCAGATGCAGCCAGATACATGGAACAGGGGACAAGGCGGGAAAATTACTTGCGTGGCTAGAGCGAAGGGAGCGGGGAGGTGGGCAGGTGCGCTCCCTGCAGAGCAATACTGGTGAAGCCCTGATGGGAAATGCAGACATTGCACAGGCATTTGCTGGATACTATGAATCCCTCTACGCTGTCCCGGCCACCCGTCAAGAGGATAGTGAACAGGGGGGGGTGGTGGGAGGGGGGGGGAAATGGGACCCAGCTGAACTCCCACAACTATCTGAGCAACAGCGGGAAGGGCTGGAAGCAAATATCTCAGAGGAGGAGATTGCTGCAGCACTCTCCCAATTGCAGGCTGGGAAGGCCCCTGGACCGAATGGCTTCCCAGCGGAAGTCTGGAAAAAACTAGGAGAGGCCTCTCCATCGCTTATTTTTGGAGAGTAGGAGGGAGGGCACACTCCCGGAAGGCCCGAATAGTTGTCATTCCTAAGCAAGGCAAGCCGCCAGACTGTTGTGCCTCATATAGGCTGATCTCATTAATCAACGGGGAAGCCAGAAATGTAGCAAGGGTTCTTGAAAACTGTCTAATACAGGTAATAGGGAGCCTGGTACATCCAGACCAATGCAGGTTCATGCCATTTAAGTCTACCCGCAAGAACCTACGAAAGGTGCAAATGGTGCTGGGCCAAGCTCACACGATACCGGGACCGCTAGTCTTACTGGCGGTGGGTTTTGAGAAAGCTTTCGACTCAGTGCGCTGGGACTCGTTGTGGGGAACTATGGAAAGCATGGGATTTGGGGAGAACTTCAAGGGCTGAGTGCGCCTCTTGTATAAATCACCAGTTGAAGAGGTGCAGGTTAATGGAGTTTGCTCAAGAGTTTTTCCCCTATGGCGAGGCACACGGCAGAGTTGCTGCCTCTCCCCCTGCGGTTTACTCCCGTCAATCTGGAAAAGTGAATACCCTTCATTTGAATGACAGACCTAACTTGATGGCCGTAGGTCAACCGTCTTATGCACCGAATTATAGAAATAGACTGCTGTGCTTGACCAACAAGCGGCCATTTTAAACGTAGCAAGAATCGCCATTTTGCTTGTTAACCATTGCTCATTGCTTTCTGTCTAAAACTGCTTTGCAGCTTGCAATTCTTGCGGATTCTGCTTACTCTGCTCAACTGTTAACATTGTTGTCTGAATATGAAAGGGCAAGGTTGCGGGACTGAGGAGTTTGTTGAAAACTCCTCATGAGTAGCCCAGAAAGGAATGCCCACGCTCCCTCTCTGTAGCCTTGAGGGAGAGCTGCAGGGCATTTAATCACTTCACAGCTGCCAGCCAGTCTCGTGCGATGGTAGAATATGTTAGAATAAAACAGCTAAAGGCTTGAATTATGCTCTTCCTACGGCCCCCCTTCGCAAAACCCTGTAGAGCGTGTCGGCTCCCAGGATACGAATAGCACCTCATAGATAGCAAAGCATGGAATGTGGCTCTTCCCCCGTGTGCAGTTTGCTTCCAAGAACAGAACCACTGTGTTCTGTTCAACAACTAAAAAGATGCCTCCGCACTTTCTAAATTGCACATTGTTACTAGAATAGACATCAAAGTGTCATAATTGTCATACCCGTCGGAAATGTCCGTCGTCATCCCGAGTTCAAAGAAACTTAATAAAGGAGGGTGTTACACATGACATGGCTGATTGTATAATATGCATTTTGTATATATGTAACTGATGTACGTAATTCACTCTCTTGCGTCCCTCGAGGTCTAGAGATAAACGTCGCGGGGCGTGAGACCGAGTTGGCCAACTGAGACTATTTGCTTTGCAATAAACCCTAGCTTTGGGAATACAACCTTGTGTCTGGCGTATCTATCGTGTGTGGTAACTTGCCTTGTTTCCATAGACGTAAGGGACCCCTAGGGTAACCAGTCAGTATCCTGCCCGGTTGTGACAAAGATACTATGCAAATATCCAGATGTCAGTGACCTCAGAGTAAACTAGCAGAACTCAGTCCTCTTCCCCATACAGGCTGAGGAAAGGTATTTATTACATAATCGGTTATCCAATAGATTTTTTAACATGAAATAGGAGTAATGTTTTTATGATTAGCAACATAACAAGAACATGTGTTTATTTAACCTTTACGTGTTTATTTAACCTTTACACAGATTCTAAGGGTAGCTAACTCATAGTGGAAAAATCATTGGAATGACTTTCCATTATAAACACACGAAAAAGGCCATGAAGCTAAGGTAAATTGTACAATAGATGTACAATTAAAAAAACTGAAATTTACGTGAAAGTATTACATTTTGCCAAGATTGGAATAGATCATTTGAAACGTATGTTTTTTTTTTTACAACAGTCCCTGAAGAAGGTCGAATGTAGACCAAAATGCATTGGACAATAAATATTGCAACAGGCCCATCACAAAATAGTCTTTACCAATAAAGACAACTATTACCTAACTTATATAAGGCTTTGGAGTTTCTTTGAATAATGAATATGAAGACAAAATCCAAATTGGAGAATAAGGAGTAAATGAAAGTGGAATACCACAGGTCCTTCCAGCAGACTGGGACAACCAACCCAGTCATGTGTGCAAACGGGGAGGAATCTGGCGACCGGACCAAATAATTGTTTTACTGAATTACTATTTTTGATTAATCAATTGAGAAATAAAGAAACAAAGCGGTGCACACTAATCCCCATTCTGGATATTGCTCCCATGGGATTGCCCATACCATATTTCCATGTCAGGCTTCCAAATGCATGACCTTAATTTACAACCGATAGTAGAAAAATGTAAGTCCGATTTGGCACACTGGCAGTCCCTCCCCTTGAGCTTGATGGATAGAGGTGCCCTATTCAAGATATGTGCTCCAGAACGTTCCACTCCATGTATATAGAAGGGTATTTGAGGGAATAGACTGGGTTCTTAGAGAATTATTATGGGGGAGCAGGCAAGCCGAGTTGCACTGAAGACGCTACAATGGGCGTTCGGGGAAGGAGGACTGGGGGGGGATAAAAAAAAGAAAAAAAAAGAAAAAAAAGAAAATCAGCCTCCCATGTCTGCGACATAACTATTATGCGGCGCATTTGTGTTGTCATGAATGATTGGTTACATGGGAACCCCACGTTGTCTCATATTGCTACAGAGTGGCGATGGATGAGGGGGAATGCCCTGATGCAGGTGTTGTATGGGAGACGGGAAGAGAACGGGAGTCTCCCGTTTATGTTGAAGCACATGCAACAAGTCTGGATAGAGGCACATGGGCATACTGACTGGAGAGACAGGCCAACACTAGGCCAGGCTCTCTGGGGCAACTCACACCTCCATGAACTTTGCAATATGGGTCAATTTAGACACTGGGACAGTAATGGGATTATGCAACTGTTTTATGTGGTGCAGGAGAGCAGTCTTGTTCCCTTTGAATCCCTACAGGAAAGATTTGCGCTGAGTTGGGGGGGGGGGGCAGGAGGCACTTCAGATACATGCAGTTGTCGCATGCAATAAGAGTCCAGTTCATAGCATTGAGTGAAATCCCACAATGCTCACCGCTGGAGGTGAACATGTTTGCTGGGCGAACTGAGACAAAGGTTACGTCTACATGATACCGAGTTGTTTTGGGCTTTGGTACCCAGCAGTTTACGCGCCTCAGGCAAAAATGGGATGTGGATCTGGGTCCGATGGAATCTGAGGAGTGGGTAGAGGGAAATGGGGATATCCACTAGGCTCGTCTGAGACAATATAAGATTCTGCGTTGGGTCTACTATACCTGCATCAAATTATTGGACTGGGGGCAAGCTGAGAAGGATTGTTGCTTGAGATGCGGGGGCCGGGATGCACATTTTTTCATACCTATGGGAATGTCCGCAGATCCAGATATTGTGGGGATGTAAACTTGCGAGGGTAATGAATGTAGAAATTCCTAGAGACCCGAAAAGGGTCTTTCTTGGAGTCTGGGAGGAGGTTGGATTTACCAAATACGAAAAGGGCTTTTCTGGCTGTGGCTCTGGGACTATTTAAGAAAATTATAGCAGTTAAGTGGTGGGCAGCGGACTGCCCGTGGATGGCAACTGGGTGTCAGAGATGGACATTTGCATGGCATTAGAAAGAAGAGTGTACAATGCGAGGTGATTTCCAACCAACTTTAGTAATATCTGGGGGAAATGGGTAGAGAATGGGAGTGGGTAATGATTTTGTGGGGTGAGAAAACGAATGGAGGTAGTTGGGGGAACTAGCCACACTACATTTTTGTGATAGGTTTTGTCGTCTTACTCTTTTGGTTAACCGCTCATGTCATTATGCTTTGCAATGTGAACTATGATTATTTGGTTTCAATTGTTGTTAAAACAATAAAACGTTTTATAATAAAAAGAGGTTTTATTACACCAGTTGTGAGTTTATAGCTCCAATTAAGTCATTAACTCTCGGAAGACTGCTTTGAAAAATAACTGGCAGGCACCTCGCGTGCAAAGTTTGATGGAAAGGCTTGACTAAAGCGATCAAGAGTTCCAGTGAAGTGGTGATTCAGACAGGTAGCAGCAGGAACTGGGATTGGCATGGCCACAGCCAGTCAATGGGTGGGCAAATAACCTAACACCTACACGCTGTGTATCCCGCTCCTCATATGCCATTTCTCCCCCATCTGTACTCTAGTGCAATAGTTTAGGCTTATAGGTGGAGCAAGCACCACCTACTAGCCCAAACTAAAAACAAAGCTAAATAAGATCCTTACGGTTATCACCCGTTCTCCCTTATCGACAGTTCAGCAAAACCATTTGGTGAGGTATTGCTCATCAGGATACAAGAATGAGCAGTGGGGAATAAAGTCCACTTAGACTTCCAAAATGGCTACAGCGAAGGGAGGGGGGCTATTGACCAAGTACCTCACCTTAGACTGATTCTCGATAAGTATGTAAATGGATATCGGTCAGGGATTGACTAGGGTTTCATGGACCTCTCCTCCGCATTAGATTGTGTCAATCATGATAAACCCTGACTCTTTTGGTGCGACGCTGGTATGCCTACGTCACTCCTACTTCCATTAATTTAATTGCATAGAGGGTCATCAGCTAGAGTCCGCTTTGGAAGTTATGGAGAACTATGGTCTAAATTCAATTTATACACCAGGGTACGACAGGGCTTTGTCTTGGCCCCTTTGATTTTTAATCTTTATGTTAATTCTTTTTTCACAAACTAAGTAACTTAACATCTGATACTTTGTAAGTGGGGTGACACAATTATAAGTTAATCACTGTAGTGACTACGTCCTTAGTCCCCTTTCCTCCATACTGCATGGGTGTCCCTTCCAAGGGACAGGAGACATACCCTTTGTCACCAGAAAACCCTTCTTCTCCTTTAAATTTAGAGGTGCGCTGGGATGCGGCCCTGGGAGAACATGCGCTGCCCTGACTCTGCCCACCGGCGCCACACCTCAGTCCCCATTGACGCGTCGACAATAGGTTTAACATTGCCCAATGACACCAGTATTATTAGGGGGGGGGATGGTGGGACATATGGAGGAAAGGGGACTAAGGACTAAGAGTACGTTAGTCACTATGGTGATTAACTTATAATTACTGTTACGTCCCGTCCCCTTTCCTCCATACTGCATGGGCGATTACAACTGAATGTAGCCCCAGGGTGGAGAGGAGACCCTCCTTAAGCAAATAGGTTCCTGAGAACCACCTGTCCGAAAGCCGCATCAGATCTAGAGCCGGCATCCAAACAGTAATGCTTGCAGAAAGCCGAGGGAGTGGCGCAAGTGGCCGCCCTGCTTATGACTTGCCAAGGGACATGGCGCTGGAAAGCGATGGCCGTTGCCTTGGCCCTGACTGCGTGTGCAAGCATGTTGGCCAGAAGCGGCCTGTGCTGGCCCTCGTACGCTTCTTTGATGGCCGAACCTATACAACGGGATATGGAGGCCTGATGCCTGGTCTTGAGCCTACGAAAGTGACAAACAGGGCGTCTGATTTGCGGAAGCCCTTGGTCCTATCCAAGTAGAATTTCAGGGCACGCCTGACATCCAAGCAGTGCAGCACTCTCTGTGCTTCGTCCTTAGGATCGGCAAAGAACGTAGGAAGGACAATTTCCTAGTTCAAGTGGAAAGCAGATGGCACCTTGGGTAGAAATGCAGGGTGTGTTCGCAGGACTACCTTGTCCCTGTGAAAGGTCATATATGGTTATGAGGCGACCAGCGCCTGGATTCCGTGGATTCTACAAGCCGAGGTGAGGGCGACTAGTAAGGCTGTCTTGATGGTGACCATTCTGATGTCCGCGGACGCCATTGGCTCAAACGGTTTGTGCGCGAGTGCGTCCAAGACTATATTAAGGTCCCACACTGGGTGCAGCCTTTGATGAGTGGGTAGTGTCTTGCGAGCCCCATCAAATGTTTGACTATAGGATTGGAGAAGGAGAAAATCCCTTCCTCCAAATTCCTGTACACCCGATGGCTGCGAGGTATGTACGGCAGGTGTCCATCTGCACAACCGAGTGGGCGAGATGCGCCGAGAAGGACAGCATGTCATCCAAAGTACATGCCAGGGGGTTAATTTCCTTGGAGTCCGCCCAGTGGCAGGACCTGGTGCATTCAGTTTTATACTGGGCCCTGGTAGCCTTGCTCCTTGCACCCTGTACGATTTCCAGACTACCCTATGAGAGGCTGAGGTACCGCAGCGTTACCTGCTCAGGCACCACGGTTCCAGGTCTTAAAACCGCGGCAGAAATCGCTGTGAATACAAAATAGCGCAGCAAAAATGCTGTGATTTATTTCGCCACAATCATGTAAAGAATGTGGGGGACACCCCCGCTTCCCTTAAATGGTATAATGGGATACACCTTTACCAGGTCAAATCACAGCATTTTTGCCGTGATTTTTTTTTACTGGCGACATTTTTGCCACGATTTTATTGCCTGAAACCAGCACCACACTGTGAGGGCTAGTTTCTGAGGCATGGGGTGGATGACCCTGCCCTCTGTTGTGCCAGAAGATGTGCTGGGCCTGTCGGGAGGTGAATCGGGGGGCATCTCCGAGAGGCTGAGCAGCTCCGAAAACCATGGCCTGGCCGGCCACCATGGAGCTATTAGAATGATGTTGAGTTGGCGAGACTCCTTGATCTTGCAAATCACTGTAAATCAGCGGAGCGGGAGGGAATGCGGAAGCCTTCATGCCATTCCACGGGAGCCGAAATGCGTCGCCTAGGGAGCAGGGACCCTTTCCCTGCCAGGAGGCAAACTGAGGGCACTTCTTGTTGTAACAGGTGGCAAAGAGATCCACCTGGGGATGACCCCACCTGTTGAAAATCTCCTGAATAACGAGGTCGTTTAGCTGCCACTCGTAATTGTCTGCTACCAACCTGCTGAGCCTGTCCGCCTCCAGATTGGATTCCCTCGGGAGGTGGACTGCCGTGAGGTAGATGCCATTTTCCAGGACCCACTCCCACATGCAGATTGCCAGTGTGCACAGAGGCGGGGATCTGGTGCATCCCTGCCTGTTGACGTAGTACATGCTGGTTGAGTTTTCTGGACGAGGACAACCTTGCCCCTGAGAAGTGGTAGGAATGCTCTGAGCGCTAGCCAGATGGAGCTCAGCACTAACTAATTGATGTGGTATTCCTGCTCCTGTTGAGTCCAGGTGCCGTGGACTGAGAGATCGTCCACAGTGGCTCCCCAGCCCTCAAGCGAGGAATCTGTGGTCATGGTGGCCTGTGGGGTGAGCAGCAGAAAGGGCTTGCCCGTCTGTAGATTGCAGTCCCTGGACCACCATGTGAGGTCCGGGTGGAGAGATGGAGGAACATTGATCATCTCGGATTGGGAGCCCCGCTCCTGGTTCCACAAGGCTGTGAAGTGCAGCTTAATCCTCCTCATCCTCAATCTCGTGTGTGGAACGGCTAATAGGACCACCGCCAAGAGACCCAGGAGATTCTGGTACCACCATGGCGATGTCAACTCTCTGCTGAGGAAGTGGGTGGTGGCCCTCTTGATGACCGAGATCTTATACTCTGATGAAAATACCTTCTTTGAACACGTGTCCCAGATGAGACCCAAGAATGTCAGTCTGCGTGGGCTGCAGCTGCGACTTGAGATTGAGCGAGGAGTCCAGATCGTGCAGTGTGTTCATAAGGGCGTGGGAAGAGTGGTGAGCCGCTTCCAGAGATGTAGCCCCGACGAGCCAGTTGTCAAGGTATGGGTAGATGTGGAGGCCCTGCACTCTTAGGAGGGCAGCCACCATATTCATTAGCCTGGTAAAGACCCTAGGCGCCGAGTTGAGGCCAAAAGGAAGCACCTTGTATTGAAAATGATAGCCCATGATCCGGAACCGAAGGAAAGAACGATGGGGCTGCCACATCAGGACGTGTAGGTACGCGTCCTTCAAGTCCGGGGAGCACATCCAGTCCCCCTTGCACAATTTCTCCGCTATAAAAGCTGGCGTAACCATTGTGAATTTTTGTAGCAGTAAGGAGGTGTTGAGGGTGGAAAGGTCCTGCACAACTCTCAGGCCCGCCTGGTTCTTCTTCTGAATGGCGAAAATCCTGGAGTAAAAGACCAAGCCTCGCTGGGAGGCTGGGACTTACTCCACTGCCTGACTCTCTACGAGCGACCGGATCTCCGCCAGAAGAGTTGCTGTCCCAACCTGAGGGAGTGGAGGGGCGATGGGAGGAGAGGCTGGGATGGGTAGGCGGTACCCCGCGGATACTACGGAGAGGATCCACGGTTCCACAAGATTCTGGAGCCAGAAATGTGCATGGAGAGCAAGCCTGCCCCCCACTGGAGACACGTGGACCTGAAGGGGCGTGTCGTGCCCCTTTTTCCCTCAGAGGCTGTCACAGAGGAGGGGACTGGAAAAAGCCCTTACTGCCCCCCACCCCCTTTTTGTTGCTTGCAGTGGTTCTGAGACGGCGAGCGGTCAGACTGCCTAGCTCTCCATTCCTGGAAGCCGCTGAACCCTTTAGATGTACGCCCCCTGTCGGAGTGCTGCTATGACTGGGTGTACAACTTGACTTTGTCAAGATGGATGAAGACTTGGCCGTTTGTGAGCAGTTTTTCATCTTGTCCAGCTTTTCTTCCATGGTGGAGTGGAAGAGGTCCGCCCCAATCGAACGGTAGATCTAATATGTGTTCCTGGATGTCCGAGTTTCATTTCATTGCTCAGAGCCAGGCTGTCCTTCTCATGTCTGTGGTGATACAGATGGCACGGCCAGAGGTGTCAATATGGGCATTGATTGTTTCCATGAGGTCCTGCGCCACCAGCTCGGCCTCAGCCAGTCCCGCCTTAAAACGTGATTGGCTCTGCGTAGGGAGTTCCGGGAGGATGTCTGCAATTACCCGCCATAACTTTTGGTTAGCGGCAGCCAGCATGGCATCGGCGTTGGCTTGACGAAGATGCAAGGACACGTTGGAATACAGCTTCTCCCCGTACGCATCCAAGATCTTCTCCTTGCCTAGTAGCGACACTGCTGTGGAGGTTGACGACGACTAAGGCTTGGAGTATAGTGATGCCGCAGCGATCACCGAGGAGTGTGGCTGATAATGGGCCGATAGCAAGTGTGCATCCCCCTCCATCTGCCTGTACTTGGCGGCCAGGCGTGCATTGACCGGCTGGACCGAGTGGGGCTTGAGCCAACCCTTCTTGGCCAAAGAGACTACATCGGTTTGCAGTGGGATCCCCGTTTTGGCAGAGGGGCTTTGCGTGAGGACTTCAGCCAGAACCCCCCTCTGACGGCTGCTCAACCACGTGTTGGGGTAGGCCCAGGTACTCCTCCAGCTCTGGAAGACGTTCTTGGAAGGCCCTGGCTGAGGATGGTGTGTCCGGATCCTCCTCATCTGTATACTGTGGATCAGGAGGATCCTGCGGAGGTGAAGGAGTAGCTGGAGCCGGAGGCTGGGGTACAGTGACTGCGGCCGGAGGCTGATGAGGAGGCGGAGGCTGGTACGGAACCGCCTGAGGAATCGACTGGGGAGCCAGAGGCAGCAGCTGAGCCGAGGCCGGAGGAACTTGTGGTGCCAGTAGCATCACAGGGAGGACCTTCCTGAAGGTGTCCTTGAGGATAACCCCCCCCCCCATTAGAGGTGATTTCTTGAGCCTGAGGAACCTCTCGAAGAACCCCTCTTCACTGGCGGGAGAGGTGGTAGGGGGGTGCTGACGGTGTAGCCAGGAACTGCTGGAGCCGCTGCATACCCTGCCCGTATAGACACAGTGGGAAACTGCCTTGCACATAAGAAGGATAGGCTATAGGCCACGTAACTTGTTGAGGCCAGTCCCACCTTGACACTCGTTCTTCGCCGAACACCTGGAATGGCGTTGGACGGGTGCGGCAGCCATCTTGTCGAGCTGCCTGCGACATGTTGCTCGGCAAACTGGGCCCAGCCTCCTCCAAGATTCTTGCGTGTGGAGCACAAGGCCTACCCTGCTCCCCGGGCCTAGATCCGGTAGGTGTGACACCCTCGACCCGGGGGTAGGTGGAGCTGCGTTTAGGTGCCCCCCTAGGACGTATTGCCGGCACCAAGTGAATTACCATTAAGACTCTGATAGGGTTGGATATTGAAAATCAAATTATTCCAAATCAAACAGTAGTAGCATTTTAGTAGAGCTTACACAGATTCCCTATCGGAAGAGCTGACAACCTGCAACCTGAAGATCCAGCTGAGGAAAACCCATTTACAAACATTCAAATAGTAAGGGCCATCCCAAAATTCATTCAAACTCTTGTATTCTCCATTAACAGTGTTGTGTACCGTTGGTGGAAGAACACACAATTAGAGCAAACCCCCTTTGATTGATGAGGCTCTTTGCACATGGTCTTCTGTCACACAGATACCAGACAGGAGAGACTGCTACACAAAGCTTTACTACAGCTCTCTATCGCAACATGAATTATCCCCAATGAGAGTAATAGGAAAGTAAATAATGTTGGTCTAAGGTGAAGGATAGAAATTCAATCCTGAAACAATACTTTGGATGGTCCCGCTGATCTCCCTTTATTCAGAGAGACTGTAAACTGAAATAAAAGAAACAAAGTAACAGTTCCAATTTGGGTAGAGCCATTTCTCCCTATGAGAGCATTCCCGGTGCACTATCAACCGAATGCAACATCTGCTCTTTAAGAGGCTGAGCAGGAGGAGAGTCTTCAAAGCTGACAGGCTCAAAGGTGTGGAGGAAGTAGTGCAGTCCAAAGTTCACAAGCCATAACTGCCCTCCAGAAGAAAGATAAGGATCAGTAAAAGCAGAGGGGCTGCAGGTGAGGCAGTAGGGTGTAGATTAGCAAGAGGGGGTCCAGCCATAGAATTCAGGCAGCACTGATCTCCAGACAACAGGACTCTGAGTTCAAGGGTTCATGAAGGTGGGTGTAGCATAGGTCAGTTGTGTAGCTAGTTGATGTTTACGATCCAGTCTAATTTGATGATACTTTGTACTAGTGCATGGTCTCCCTTTATTTTCTGAGCCAGATTAGTGTGGTGGATGCTATGTGTTCCAGACCATTTACCAGCGTCTGACCCCTCCCATGCTGTGACCACTAAACCCGGCACCTCCCCAGACCGTACAAGGAATTTGCCTCAGCCTGTTATTGGATACCTATGTGACAGTACCCGTATGACACAGATTTGGGTTAAGTCATTAAGTCAGTTATCCTGCAGCTGCTGTTGGAGTCGATGGATCTGGATAGTTGGATAGTTATCTTTGGTGAATTATTATTTGCAGCATATGAATGTTTCGTATGTATTACTTGAGAAATAAGATAAAGTGACAAATATCTATAGTTTAACAATTTGATATTTATGGTCACATTTTTTTTTTTTAAATGTGTTTATTTATAGCAAGGCAGTATAGGTTACAAACAGTATCGGGTGGCAGTATAACATTGCAAAGAAAAGATTCTGGCTTTGTGTCCCTTTCCCCCATCATTCCGGTTTTCCCGGGCCAGAGATTCAGTCTATCACCCCCGCCTGGTGTGTACTCTCCAGGTCCCCCAGGGCCCAACGGGCGTTGATTGGCTTGAACGTCATTGCAGGAAATCGCTGATCATAGTCCAGCACTGGAGCCCATACATTCTGGAAGCGGTGCAGAGTCCCCGCTCTCGCAGCGGTGACCTTTTCCGCTATTAAAATGTCCCACAATTTTCCCCACCAGTGGGCCAGGCAAGGGCCGTCTTGCGACTTCCAGAAACGGGCCAGAACTGTCTTGCCCGCCAAGAGGCATTGTGTGAGGAGCTTAGCCCTGTTGCCGGAGCGGGGGTAGATTCCGGGGACCGGGATCCCCAGTAGGACTGTCTCAGGGTCCAGTGGGAGGGCGGAGCCGGTGACTTGCTCGATGACTGAGAGACACCTGGTCCAGAATTGCTGGATCTTGGGGCATGTCCACCACATGTGGAAGTAAGAGCCTGGTTGACTGCAGCCTCTCCAGCAGGCAGGGTCCATTTGCGGATTCATGTGGTGGAGTCTGAGAGGGGGGTAATACCAGCGCAAGGTAAGTTTATATGCACATTCTTTGTTGGTGACGCAGGTGGAGGAGGAGTGGGTGCGGGACCATATGTCTACCCAGGTTTGGTCATCGAACGGATGGCCTAGGTCCGCCTCCCACTGAGCCATAGATCGAGTTTTTGCCGCCAGAAAGTCCCCCGAGAAGCATCTATATATGGCTGAAGTTCTTCCTCTAGCCGGCAGATCCGCGAGGGTTAGCTCCAGTGGAGTCGGGGGGCGGGTTGCCGCCTGGAGGGTCTGGGGGTGTGAACACCAGTGGCGGAGCTGGCAGTATGTGAACCTGTCCCTCTCTTGAAGCCGAAAAGTTTCCTTGCACTGTTCGAAGGTCCGGGGTCCGCCTTCGGAGTACATCTGCCCCAGGGTTTCAAGGCCCCCGTCTATCCAATTCTGGAAGTTGCGGGGGAGAGATCCCGGGGAGAAGTCGGGATTGTGAAAGATCGGTGAGAGGGGGCCTCGGCCCCTCGGGATTCCCTTCTGCTTTAGAGCCCAATCCCAGGAGCTTAGGGTCTGCTTTGTTGTCAGTAGGATGTCCTTCCAGCGCGCCCTGAGAGGGGGTTGGATGTGAGGGAGGAACCGGAGGGGGAGCGGGAGCTGGGCTTGCTCCAGTTCCACCCATCTGGGGCGGGCTGTGCTCGACTGCCAGGCGTGTAGGTGTGACAGTTGCGCCGCTGCCCTATAGGCCTGCAGGTCCGGGACCCCCAGGCCTCCCAGCCTGGCGTTACCAATCAGGGTCTTGTGGGGGATCCTGGCCTTTTTGCCTTTCCATATGAATTTCGATATCTTCCTCTGTAGGTCGTGAAGGATCCGGGTCGGGAAGGGCACCGATAGGGATGAGCAGGCATAGAGAAACCTAGGGAGCAAGTTCATTTTGACAGCTGTGATCCGGCCCATTAGTGAGATCTCCTGCGTGGTCCAACGCTTCAGGTCTCCCTCCAGCTCCTTGATCAGTTTGGGAAAGTTCGCTTGATAGGTCTCCTTTGGGTTTGCTGGGATGAAAACTCCTAGATAGGGGATCGAGTGGTCCCGCCATTCAATCGGGCACAGACCCGTTAACGCCTCCTTTTCCTCTGGGCGGAGGCCGATTCCTAGGGCCACTGATTTGGCGAAGTTGACAGTAAAGCCGGTGACCTCCCCCAATTCCTTTATTTCGGCCAGGGCGTGTTTCGCTGAGGTACTGGCTTCCGTGAGTGTCAATAGTACATCGTCCGCGTAAAGAGCGATTTTGTGGTGGGACGGGCCCACCTGAAGTCCCTTAATGGATTCATTCCGCCTGATCTTCTGGGCGAAGGGCTCCATTGTGAGGGCGAAGAGCAGGGGTGACAGCGGGCAGCCCTGCCTTGTCCCACAAGACAGAGGTATCGGGGCTGAGTGGGCGCCATTGATCCTGAGGATAGTTTTAGGCTGCTTGTAGTTCGCCAGGATCATGGCTCGGGCTGTGGGGCCGAACCCAAATGCTTCCAGGGTGCATTCCAAGTAGGACCAATCGACTCTGTCAAAAGCTTTGGTTGCGTCCAGGGCCATTAAGGCAAGGCCCTGGGAGTCGCGGTGGGCGATGTTCACTAGGTTCAGGGTCCGCCGAATGTTGTCCCCTGCTGCTCGGTGAAGGATGAAGCCTGTTTGGTCAGGGTGGATTATTTCCGGGAGGATAAGTGCCAGGCGGTTAGCCAAAATCTTCGAGTACAAGTTGGCGTCGATGTTCAATAAGGCGATGGGTCTGTATGACGCCGGATCTCTCGGGTCTTTCCCCGGCTTAGGAAGGAGGACCGTCACCGACTCTTGCATTGTGGGGGTTACAGATCCCGAGGCCTGGAAGGAGTTGAAAAGGGCCACCATGTGGGGGATAAGCTGGAGCTTAAATATCTTATAGAACCTCTGGGAGAATCCGTCTGGGCCCGGGGCCCGCGATTTGAGGGCCTTGATGGCTCCGTCAACTTCTTCATCTGTTATTGGGGCTTCCAACTGCTCTCGTGTGGAGTCCGGGAGACGCGTTAGGGCTGCGTTCCGCAGGTATGCCTCCTGCTTCGACCGATCTCGGGGGGGTGCTGTCATGACCTGGGTTAAGTGGTCCGAGGCTAGTTGTAGTTTCGTCTGTTCGGAGTGATGTATCACCCCCTGTGGGTCCCGGAGCCCTATGATCGTGTTGGTCCGTCTTGTTTTAGCCAGCTTGGCCACCAGCAATTTGTTGGCCTTGTTACTTTTAGCATAGTAGAATTGTTTGGTCTTCGCCAAAAGTTGCGCAGTGTGTTCTGCATAGTGGGCCTCCAGTTTCTTCCTGGCCGAGCGAAGCGCTCTCTGTATCTTAGGAGACCAGCCCCTCTTTTTCTGGGCTTCCTCAGCTGCTCGCAAGTCCTCTTCCAGGGATAGCCGGACTTGTTTCCGGTTTCGATGGTAAGCTACGCCTTGAGCTATCAAGGATCCCCTAACTACAGCCTTCATTGTATCCCAGTTATTGGCTAGGGAGGTGTCTGCGGCTGGGTTCTCCTCAAAGAAGTTCTTGATGGTGGTGGTTATATTGTCTCTGATTGACATATCATTGAGGATTGGGTCATAGAGCGCCCATCTGCGTGCCGCCTTGGCGTGGGTGTTCTGAATGCTTAGTTCCATTATTATCGGAGCATGGTCCGACAAAATTCGCTGGCCTATCGACACCTCATTAGCGAGGGCGAGAGTTTGGGGAGAAGATAGAAGGAGGTCGATTCTGGAATAAGTTCTGTGAACGCCCGAGAAGAAAGAGTAGTCTTTCTCGGTGGGGTGAAGCACCCGCCATGTGTCCACCACCTCCAGGGTTCTGAAGAGCCGCAGCAGACTGAGGGCCTGACCGAACTCGCCAAGGGCAGGGGGGTTGGATTTGTCCTTAGTGGGGTCTGGAACCCCATTGAAGTCCCCTCCGATTATTGTCTGACCTTCCGCAAAACTTAAGAGGGAGGAGCCCAGGGAATCATAGAAAGTTGCCTGTCCCGAGTTGGGTGCATATGCCGATACCAAGGTATAGAGGTCCCCCAGCAGGAGGCACTTGATGGCCACGAAGCGGCCCTCCGGGCACATCATGGAGTCCAAAATCTGGGGGCGCAGGTCCCTCCGAAACAAAATTGCTGTGCCCCCCCTTTTGGAGTTCCCTGAGGCGAAGAACTGGCGTGGATACATGCTAGAACGGAGCCGGCCAAAGTCTGCCGGGAGGAGATGAGTCTCTTGAAGGAACACCACACCGGCCTCCTCATCTTGTAGCTTCTGGAGAATCGATTTGCGCTTGGGGGGAGAGTTGAGTCCGTTAACATTCCAGGAAAGGCATCTCAGCGTCTGGTGTTCCGGGATCGGGGAGCTAGAGATCCCTTGCTTGGGGTATGGAGGGGGGACTCCAGGTTGTCCATTAGCTGCCATCGTGAAGAGGGTGTAGAAGTGGTCTGTACCGCACTTGCAATTTTAACAGGGGCCCCCAACGGGAGGCCAACTTTTTAACTAGAGGGGTGGGAAACATTGTGGGTGTAACCCCACCCCAGGCCAACAGGGCCAATTGTGACTGGCAAAGTAACATTTGCATCCAAGGACTCTAAAATGAAACGGACCTTGGAGGGGGGCATAGGCCGTGAAGGAAGCCCGCCGCGCCGGGCGAACGTAGGACTGTGTTGGGCCGGAGTTACTGTTTCTGAATTTAGCTAAAAGAGCGTTGGGCGTCCGGGACGCCGGAGGAGCGGAGGACATCTATGGCCGCTCGGGTTATCTTCTCCTGTTTCGGGAGGCCCTGGACCATGGAGGACGCCCGGGTTGGGGAGGGAGGGCCGACGTAGGGCTCCCCGAGGCTTCCAAGTCTGGGGCGATAGTTCCCTCCGGGGCGGAGGATGTCTGCATGATTTTAGCGGCATCATCCAAATGGGATATTCTCCGGAGGGAGCCATTATAAGAAAATTGCAGCGCTGTGGGGAAAAGCCATCTGTATTTGACTTTCCGCTCTTGGAGGAAGAGGGTTAAAGGTCGGAGAGCCCTTCTCTTCTGAAGGGTTGAGAGGGAGAGATCCTGATAAATTTGAAGAGGGTGACCTTGAAAGGAGAGATCATCTCCGGACCGACTGATAGCAGAGATAGCTTCTTTTGTGGAGAAATAGTGAACTCTTGTTATGACATCCGGGGGCTGGTCGGTATCTACTCCCCGACGCGGACGCAGTCTGTGAGTCCGATCCAGCAGCAGTTGGGATTTATCTAGATGTGGGAGGAGGATTTGGAAGAGGTCTCCTATGTAGCCTGCAAGATTTTGGTCGGGGACTGAGGACGGAACTCCCCGGATTCGGAGGTTATTCCGACGAGCTCTGTTTTCCAGGTCCTCTTGTTTGTATTCGAGGATCTCGCACCTGTCTTGGAGGGCTCTCACTGTTTGCTGAATATCTCCCATGGCAGCTGTTTGGTCTTGGGAGCGGTCCTCGATCTCACTCAGTCTTTGCTCCACCTCGGTCACCCTGTGGTCCGTTTGTTCCAATTTGGAGGTGAGTTCCGACATGCAGGACCGAAACTCGGCTTTAATGTCTGCCATAAACGCCAGTAGATCACCTCTGGTAGCTGGGGTGTCACCCCCTTCCTGGGAGATCATTGGGGTGGGAGTAACTGAGTCCGGTTTTTTTCCCCTGTCAGGAGCGGTGAGCATGGTAGCAATGTCCACGTTTTTAATAGCTTTCGACTGTCTCGACATGTTGGCGAATCGTGGGTGGGGAGATGGATTGGAAGGCCCCCCCTGTGGATGAGCGTCAAGGCTTCTGACTGAGGAAAGGGAATGCTGATTCCAAGCTAGGCCGGTGCACAGTGGCTTCAGATAAAGAGGTGAGCTCTCCAAATCTTGGTGGTAGGCAAATGTGTGGGGCGTAAGTCCCAGTGGGCAGGTGGACTGATGTGCGCCCACTTAAGGACTAGACCAGAGAGAGCAGAGCGGGTGATGCAATGGGCCGGGGCGCCCCAGGAGACACGCCGTCGGGTCGCTTCTGAGGCCAAAGGGGGGCCAGGGGTAGCCCGGGATGGAAATGCGGGCAGCGCTGATCAGGCTCTTCTCCGAGCTCGTAGCTGTGGGTCACTCACCGTGGCCCGGCCTGGACCGCTCCTCCTCCCTGGACCCAGGCTTGGATTCCCTGGTGGGGATGGTAGCGGGAGGGGACCTCCAGGTCTCGGGCCTGAGCGGCGGCCCCAGGTGATGATATGGGCCGGGGCGCCCCAGGAGTGCGGCGTATGGTGTCCGGAGCTCCGAGTCCTGGGCAGCGAGGGGCGGAGGCAGGGGCCCGCCGGAGGGCAAAGGAGGGGGGGGTAGTGATGGCGTGGCCCCCACCCCAGGCGCCACGGCAGGTCCGGAGGGCCCCTCCCGTGTGGCCCGGGTCCTCACCCCCAGCAGCCCCTACCTGATGGGCGCCGTCCGCGCCTTCCCTCGTCAGGCGGTCGCGTGCAGGTCCAGATCGGCAGTGCGGGAAGCGGGGGCCACCGAAGGAGAAGTCCGGGGGTCTGGTGTCGCTCCGCCCGGGCGCTCAAAGAGCTGAGCCGCGTCTGGATGCGGCCTCAGGAAGCACTCCCCGCCCTCCCGGGCCGAGAGACGAGCACGGCCGCCATCTTGGGAAGTCGTCGCTAAGGAAGGCCCTGGGGGCCGGAGCGGATATCTTCGTCCCCGTCGGGCGTCACGGGCCCAGCTTCAGCCTGCATGGGCCCCAGGTCCTCCGACGTCCTTGGGATCAGCTGGGCTCCAGTACCGAGGTGTGAAGCCGCATTAGGGGCCCAGAAGCGGCGGGCTTCGCACGGCGGGCCTCAGGGGAGCAGCCACATCGCTGGCGCTCCAAGCCACGCCCCCCTTATGGTCACATTTTATTCATATTAGTTCCAGTGGTGTAAGTATGTTAATATAATCGCCATGATGTTTAGGCTACATTTATTGCAAGTGTATTGAGCAGGCACAAAACATTGAAAATGTACTTACATTGTACAAATCAGCAGCTAGCTTTTCGATATATTGTTTCAATTTGTCAGCGGTTTTCAAGCCATCTTGAAAGAAACTATAAAAAACAAAAACAAACAGGACAGAACTATGATGAACTCATCAAATTATGAAATTGGCAATTTTCAAATGATGTTTTTGCAAATCACTAGATACAGGTAGAAAATCTACAGAAATCACTAGTCATATTGTACTGAATTCTTTATCACTATAGATAAGTACATGCATTTTGTTTCCTCAGCATGCTCATCCAAACTGTATGCTTTGTCAAGGCTGGTAAATTTGTCAGAAACTGTATTGATTTGTTAGAGCAAAATATCCCACCAGAAGCAACTACCGATATATTTTAAAATATTCAGTTGGGGAGAGTCATGGTTATTGCAGCTACCCTGGGCTGCATTATTGTGGGTCTGAGGAGGTGAAAGTGTAACATCAGCTATTTAATGCTGGTGTTCATGTAGCAGTCAACTGTTTAGAAATGCCTCAGAGAGAAAACATTTTATGAGATGATTGAAATATTCAAAAGAACTCAATCGCATTCCTCATTATGCCATTCTTTGCATGTATCTAGCCATATAATGCACACGCGGTATATACATCAAACAGTATTTATCCACTAATCATCCGTTTCAGGCTCCTGTCTGCTTAGAATCCCATGCTTTGTATAGGATGCCATATAGTGGTTGGTTGGCTCATAGTATCCAATCTTGTTTTTTAAAGTAGAAAGTAGGGCATCCACTGGGGCGTTCCCGTTAAACTATCCCTATCCTACATGTACAGGGCCCCATGATCCTTCAAGCGTCCACATCCTCAGATTCTTTTTCTGTCATGACCCGTGCATGTTCTGCGTGAGTGTTGCTATATTTTGTTCTATCCCTTTGTTCCCAGGTGGGAAGCCATTGGGGGCACATGGGATTCTAAACAAATACAAGCCACGGAAAGAAGATTACCGGTAGGTAATATTTGTAATTTGAGGCATGTGAATCTTCTTAGATTCACATGCTTTGCTAGAACATAACGGTTGGTCAAGCTAAATGTTGAAAGCCTACACACTAATAGTCCACAAAATTGACATAGTTGAGTTTGTGCTGGATCACAGAAGTGAACCACAGAGGACCCCCAGAGGCCCCCCACTGAATTCCAAGTTGAATCAACAGAAATAGCAATCACTAGGAATTACTTTATTTTCAAAACTGATTTGTATCACCAAATCAAGGGCAGAGTATGGGAGTGACATTTGCCCATAGCCTAGCAAATATATATATGGATTCCTATGAAAGATGTTATTTTTTTATCCAATAACAATCATGGCAAACAAATCCAGTCATGCAGAAGATTTAGTGACGATGTCCTCATGATTTGGGAGGGCACTTTGGATGAGTTAGTCACATTTTGGAAATGGACAATAGTTGCACCCCCCACATACACTTCACTATACATTAGAACAAGCGGAATATGACATTGATTTGTGCACTTGAAACAATGGGAATTAATTGAAAAAGTAATTTTCCAAAAACAAAGGATAGGAACACATTGCTGAATTGGGACAGTTTTCACCAAGGAAGTTTATATGACAGTCTCTATCATACGGTCAATTTCTGCGACATATGCATGTGATGCTGGAAATGCATTGGAGGGACAGGGCCTCCTTCTCCTTGTCCTGTAGTCCTTTTTCATTTGTGTTCTGTATTGATTTCTGCCCTGGGGTCCATGTGGGACTCATGGCAGTGTAGCTCTTCCTGTTTTTGGTTTGGTGTACAGACCCATGGGATACCCTTATGGCTCCCATGAGTGGGGGTGCAACCCTGGGCACCTGTGTGTTGTTGATGTCTGGTTTCTGATGTTTGACACAATGACTGAGACAGCCCTGCCCGAAACTGGCATGATTGCAGTGTTGAATGGCTGGGTACTTGTCCCAATACACATTCCTTGTTGTGAGTGTCTGAGAGGGAGGAGTATGGCCTGAATTCACTGTATGCCTGATTGGCTGACTGACTGCTGAATGCCCTTCTGAGTAATTGATTGCCCGATTGTGACCGAGCAGACTGAATGGGAAATCAACTAGTATATCTGCGGGCCCGTCAGTACTCGAAATCGTTCAGAAGCTGAAGTTGAAACTGAAGCTGAATCTCGAAGCCGAGTCTGAAGAAGAAGGTTGACTGCTGTCTCCCTTTGCCGAAATTCAAAAGCCGAAAGCTGTCGAGACTGATCCAAGAGAGGACCTGGTTAGGCGCCCTCGGCCAGTGCTCCGAGGGACCATCGAGCACCGCTAACCTTCGCCGAAGCACCCTGGAAGTCAGACCCTCGACAGGCTGCAGACCGCTGACGTCGACCACCGAGGAGAACGAAGATGAGCACCGGACATTCTGTCCACCGTCGACGAACAGGGTTCGCAGGTATACATAACCGTTGGAAGCCAGTCAAAGCCGTGTTGCCCAGTAACGATTGACGCCATGCCATCGACAACCGCAGCTGCACGCTCCTTTGCCTAACACTTTTGATTCACAGATGTGCTCGTCCGCACCGCCGCCCGCCTTATCCCGCCAGAGAAGGCCAGGCCGTCGGCGCACCGAGGAGCATCCGCCGGTAGGTTTCCCGCCACCCAAAGACCGTAGAGACGCCGGACGACTCGATGTCCTTTCTGGGCCACCGTTCTTCACAAACTCTTTGCAATCCTGAACTATCGACATCGAGGTGTCCCGCACTCCTCTTCCTTGCATGACGTCTTCACTCCGTCGTCGAGCACCGATGGGACCGAAACTGCCGTCACAATGCCGAGTTCACTTTCTTCGAGGGATCCGTGGCTCCTGCTTTAAAGGGAGCCGCTCTAGCAGGATCCGTCGACGACTCATCATCAAACTCTGTTATTCCAGGTACATTGGGGTGGTAGAAACATTATAGAAGGAAATAAGACTTATACAACAATATATGGACTGGGCTGTCAATCTGGAAAAATGAACACCCTTCATTTGAATGATAGACGTAACTTGATAGCCGTGGGCCAACCGTCTTATGCAGCGAATTATAGAAATATAGACTGTTATGCTTGACCAACAAGCGGCCATTTTAAACATAGCAGAATCGCCATTTTGCTTGTTAACCATTGCTCATTGCTTTCTGTCTAAAAACTGCTTTGCAGCTTGCAATTCTTGCGGATTCTGCTTACTCTGCTCAACTGTTAACATTGTTGTCTGAATATGAAAGGACAAGGTCGGGGACTGAAGAGTTTGCTGAACTTCTCACGAGTAGCCCAGAAAGAAATGTCCTTGCTCCCTCTCTGTAGCCTTGGGAGTAAGCTGGAGGGCATTTAATCACTTCACAGCTGCCAGCCAGTCTCGTACGATGGTAGAATATGTTAGAATAATACAGTTAAAGGCTTGAATTATGCTTCTCTTACGGCCCCCCCTTCGCAAAACCCCTTAGAACGTGTCGGCTCCCAGGACACGAATAGTACCTCATAGATAGCAAAGCTTGGAATGTGGCTCTTCCCCCGTGTGCAGATTGCTTCCAAGAACAGAACCACCGTGTTCTAAAAGATCCCTCCGCACTTTCTAAATTGCACATTGTTACTAGAATAGACATCGAAAGCATTATGATCGTCATACTCGTCGGATATGTCCATCGTCATCCCGAGTTCAAAGGAACTTAATACAGAGGGATGTTGAACATGACTTTGCTGATTGTATGATATGCATTTTGTATATATGTAACTGATGTACGTAATTCGCTCTCTGGCGTCCCTCGAGGTCTAGGAAACTCACGTCGCGGGGCGTGAGATCAGAATTGACCAATTGATACTATCTTTTGCTTGCAATAAACCCTAGCATTGGGATTTTGAAACCTTGTGTCTGGCGCATCTTTTCGTGTATGGTCATTGCCTTGTTTCCATAGCACGAGGGACCCCTAGGGGCCCCTTTTAAGATGGCGCCTGAATAGGGACCCTCCCCCCACTTGCCCCATCGTATACGTTGTAACGGAGTAAAGGCGGAAGAACGGCGAGGACGGGACGGTCGAGCCGGGATCAAGAAGTGTACGGGGCGCCCTGCACAAGAGAGGAGAGATTCCTTCCGCAGATCTGCACACATCTGATCCCTGATCGACATACCGGGCCAGAGGGCAAAGGAGGCGAGGGTCCCGAGACGAGGCAGAAGCCAGAGAAGCGCAGACACGACGTGGGGAGAGGGTGCGTTAGAACAGGCGACTTGTTTTATCAGGCGAGTCATTCCCCGATTCAAAGAGAACCCTGATTTTTGGTAGAGTGTTGAATTTGCAAACTCAAACGTGTGATATATCTTCATTTTACAGGTTGCGCAAGTGGGGGGGGGGTGGAGACCTCCACACAGAACTGTGTCTAGTGGTAGAGGCCAGTATTCTGCCAATTGTTCTTAACAACGGCTTTCCCTCCTATATCTATTATTGGTTACCTTTATTAAGTGATTTGTGCGACATTTAACCAGAGTACAGCTGATGCACTTTAATGAAAACTGATAATAATTGTGGTAACACTTAGAACTGTATATATATGCCATTTTAGATTTACTGAGCACAAAGTGAGTTATTGTGATTGTGTATATAACCTTGAACCTTAATTATATAAACACTGTTTTAACTAATAAAGTGTGTGGACATTCCTTTGTTGGGGGATTGGGGACTATACTGTACTTAAGAACCAAAATTAAAAAAGATAAGGTCAGGCGCGCACTCTAGTTCCCAGTCTTTTTAATCCTTAAACTAGTAACAACAGGGTTTGATCCAGGCAATGTTAAAAAATAACAGGGTTAAATCCCAAATGCCACAAAATGTTCAAAAAATATACCAGGTTAAACCCCAACTGCCAGTTCAAATGCACAGTAGTTCTGCTCCTCCAAGTACTTTCAAGTCTCCAACTCTCTTCAGGGAGGATGTGTTTCTTTTCAGCTGTTGCCAATTGTGTTTTTTTAAATACAGTCTCAAAGAACTCTGGTCTTTGTAGTGATGGCACAATGTTTTGTTCAGGAGACAAGGAACTAACTCCCCTCCAATCACACACATCTTACTCAAAAAAACAATTGGCAACAGCTGAAAAGAAACACAGCCTGTTATTCAAAGATCAAACCCTGTTATTACTAGTTTAAGTATTAAAAAGACTGGGAACTAGAGTGCGCGCCTGACCTTTTCTTTTTTACTTAATGTTGCAGGAAGCCCGGGTCCTGGAGGCAGCAGCACCGGGGGTTGTCATGCCCTCACTTTCAAGAGCCATAATCATGTTTTTCCCCCTCCCCCAATTTTGGGTAAGATGTGTGTGTTTGGAGGGGAGTTAGTTCCTGGTCTCCTGAACAAAAGATTGTGCCATCACTACAAAGACCAGAATTCCTAGGGACTAATTAAAAAAGCAATTGGCAACAGCTGAAAAGAAACGCAGCCTCCCTGAAGAGAGTTGGACACTCAAAAGTACTTGGAGGAGCAGAACTACTGTGCATTTGAACTCGCAGTTGGGATTTAACACTGGTATATTGTTTGAACATTTTGTGGCAGCTGGGATTTAACCCTGATATATTTGAACATTGCTGGGACCAAACCCGGTTATTACTAGTTTAAGGATTAAAAAGACTGGGAATTAGAGTGCGCGTCTGACCTTTTCTTTTCTTTTCTTTTGTACTTAAGAACCAGCCTGCATCACCTCCTGAGAAGCTAGGCCTTGATTGCTCGTCCATTGCTACTGTAATAGAAAATCTTGGCTGAGGTCCTCTGTGCCTCTCCTCTACCATATAGAGAGCAGAAGTACAGAAACCCCGCCCCCTCCAGTCTTTACAATGCACAATTGCACTATAAACTCCAATGTGGTCTTTAAAGCATGAATATACAACAGAAACTTGAGGAAAGAGGATACACTAAGAAAAGTGTACGCAATGCTTGTAAAACAAGCAATACATACACATAGGGATCATCTACAACAGGTGAGAGACAGGACGAGCCAAACAGACAAGATTTTTTGTTTAACTATATATAGTTCTCAGTGCAATATAGTCAGGCGTATCAAAAAAACAAAATGGCAAATTATTAAGGAGAGTCCGCAAATTGATAAACTGCCCCCATTTGTCTTCAAAAAAGTAATGAACCACACAAGCCCACACTGACATACCTGTGGGGATTACCACAAGTTTGGTGACCTTTCCCCTGTGGGCAATATACTTCTTGTAACTCAACAGTTACCAACACATTTTACATGTATAGGAATATCACTTGGGAATTAAGCTTCCAGTCAAACTTCAACGCAAGAAATGTAATTTATGCCCACTGTTGCCCTTGTAACCGTATCTACATAGGGTACACCACACACAATATATCAATCTGTTTGAATGAACATGGCTTCCACTTAAGGGCATGAACAGCGTCTAACACAATTATTGACCATTTCAGAGCGTGCACATATTTGGATGAAGACTTAAAAAGGACCATTATTGAAAAACCTGCAGTCGCGCAGGAAGATAACTTTCACCCATGAATTGAGAAAGAAGCAGAGATATTAGATGGCCATGACTAACTGAATAAAAGATGGCCCCAATGAAAGGGATGAGTTAGTCTCAACCTAAGGCAGTGTAGGTCCTGCTGACATTAGGGGAATGGCCCGACATTAATATATGAATTGTGGGAAAAGGAACAAAACATTTTCACTGGGGTGGGGCTGTTGTGCGTCTGATCAAGATGGCTGCCGCCTGAAATACATCAACAACGGCTCACTTATCCTTCTGAATATTCTGGCCCCGGCCGCATCCTTTATCCCTGTGGAGCATTGCAATGCCCATATGAAGTATCCGTGCTTGTGGTGGTGAAGTGGCGATTCGTGGTGTGCCCTGGGTGAGGAGCTGTGAGGTGTGCCACATGGTGCGCAGCTCCCAGTGAAAGGCTGCGTGTGTGGAGGAGGGGCCAATCGCAAGGGGTGAGCCTGGGCCGCGAGACACCAGCTGCGATACACACCGAAGACCTGCAGAGGTGAGGGACAACGGAAGACCCAGACAGTGGTGTTTGTAACAGGGACAACACGAAATTGCAGAGCCCGGAGGATTCGAGAACCCTGTCCCCGGGAGGAGCTAGAACCCTAATCCCGCGGGACCGCAGCTGATAGACGGAGAGGCTGGGAGGTTGCGATGCCCGTACCGAGGGGTGGACTGGATAGGTGCCCTCCCCCTCTGCTGTACACAGTTTCACTGCACGGATCAGACCTAGCCAGACTGGCTGGATTCTTCCCAATGACTGTATGTTGTGGGTACGCCCATGGGGTGGGACCTGGGTGAATGGAGTGTGTGTGATCAATATGCACTTCTTGTTATGGGTGTCTGGTTTCTGGTATGTGGCACAAAGACTGAGACGGCCCTGCCCACAACTGTTATGAATGCAGTGTGGAGTGCTGAATGGTTGGGTACTTGTCCCAATACACATTCCTTGTTGTGAGTGTCTGGAGGGAGGAGAATGGCCTGAATGCACTGTGAGCCTGATTGGCTGCCTGCCTGCATGAATGCCCTTCTGAACGATTGGTTGCCCGAGTGTGACCCAGCAGAGTGAATGAGAGACCAAACAGTATATCTGGGGACCTCTCACTGATGGAAATGGTTCAGAAGCTGAAGTCGATACTTGATGCTTAACCTTGAAGCCCACTGGAAGAAGAATTGCTGCGGCTGTCCTTTGCTAATCTGGAACCTGCATGACTATCAAGGAACTGATCCAAGAGAGGGCCTCCTCTTCCTGAGCTGCGAGGGACAATCGTGCACCAGCTGATCTTTGCCAAAGCTCCATGGATGTCAAACCCTCGAAAGGCTGCCGACCGGAGATGGGGACCGCCGCAGAATCGCGAAGCGCCCGATCTTTGAAGACCATCACCATCGACGATCGCTGACGACCGGAGCCGCAGTGCTCCTTTGCCTAAGACATTTGATCCAAGGACTCCCTTGCTCATCACCGTCGACTGCTTTCGTCCTGCCGGAAAAAGTCAAGGCCACCTACGTCCAAGGAGAATCCGCCGGTGGGTTTCTCACCACCCAAAGAGCGCAGAGACGCGGACTCCTCAACGCCCTTGCTGGGCCAAAGTTCGTCATTAACTCTTCTGCAGCTACGAACTCGTCGTCGGGGTGCACCGCACGCCTCGGCTTGCAGGACGTTTTCGACCGATCGTCAACAAGCACCGCAAGAACCGAAGCTGCTGCCGCAACTACAGCGTTCACCCCTTTTCTTCGTCTACTCTCGACGACCCGTGGCTCCTGCCTGAAAGGAAGTGCACTCAAGAGGGGCCCGTCGACGACTCATCGAGGAACTCTATGAAACCAGGTACTTTGGGGTCGTGGAACCTTTTAGAAGGACTCAAGACTATATTGAGCATAATTGGACTAGGCTTGTCAAATACGCTTTATTTACAGGTTGCCCAGGTAGGGGAATCCTCGCACAGAAACGTCTCATGGTAGTGGGATAGACTGTTTTGTCATTGCTTGATTTAACTTGCATTCTTTCTGCGGTCTATCGTCGTTTCATCTTACAATCTTATTCGTATGTTATTGGGGTTGTTAGCCGTGGCACATTTTAAAGGAATCGATAGTTAAGAGTGGTACCACATAGACCTATATATATTTGCCATTAGAGTATTATCAGAGTACAAAGTGTGTTATTGTGATTGTGTATAAAACCCTGAACCTTATTTATGTAAAGACTGTTTTCACTATCATAGTGTGTGGACATTCCTTTGTGGGTGCTTGGAGACTACACTGTACTTAAGAACCAGCCCGTATCACCTCCTGAGAGCTAAGCCTTGATTGCTTGACTACGTTACCAATAATAGAGAATCTTGGCTGGGGTGCTCTGTGCCTCTCCTCTGCTATATAGAGAGCAGGAGTACAGATTACCCCCCCTCCGGTGCTTTACATGCTTACTCCTGTCTTTGCCCGTCTACCAGAGGAGCCATGCCCAGGGGAGCTCTGCTGCTCACACTGTGCAGCTACCCCCACTGAAGTTACCATGCATTTGCTGGCAACCTTGAGGCACCCTAAGATGGTCGTCGCATTTTCTACCACAATTATGAACAACCAGACTGCCCAGTATTGACCCGACAAGGAGCAGCAAGCTGATTGGATGCCTGCTGATACACCCACAATGGAGCCTGCAAGCCGGATGGCCAAGCCGTCTCTCATCGAAGGCTTGCATCTAAGGCTCACTCCTGTCTTTGCCTGTCCTTGCATGGCCGGCGTATACTGCAACTTTAGGTGAACTCCCTCCCCTTCCACTAACTACAGGCAGAGCGATGGTGACCAGACTAGTCTACTCTTCCCTTTTCCCACCTGCAACAAGCCTGCTGTCACCACACCCACCTCTAAGGTAAGAAGACTGAAACCTCTTCGCTCCACGACATCTAAGAATTTGCGTGACTCTGCCTCTCACTTATGCTTTTACCTTCCTGGTGTATGTTCCCTCTTTCCAAACATACCAGTACATTATCATATCCTTAATTCTAGGCGAGGATGCTGTATCCCCAGCTTGCCCTGCCCATCTACTGTCCGCTATGCAGCAGAAACTCCTACAACTGCTTTACCAAAGTCATTTTGTACTGCCTATGGATCCACATACTTGCGATCTGCACGATTGAGGCAGCCCCACTGTACCATGAGGTGAGGTTTTCCCAGGTCTCACACACATACTGATTTTGTCTCACATACCTGTTATTAACACGCCTGCTGCAGCCCTGCTTCACCTTCAGGTGAGGCGGCCCCAGTTACCACTCTCAACCATGACTGACACACATGCTGATATCCTGTTCTACAGCTGTTCCTAACTGTGCTTCCAACTTTGCACCGTATGCACGCTTTCCATCTGTGCATTCATTATCGGGATCATAAGTTGCTCCTAGATGTGCTTTCCATCTGCACACTATGTACTGTAACATAAGTCATGCTTGATGTAGCCCCCACCCAGTAACATGAGGTGAGGCTCTGACAGTCGGTTTACCTGCACCTATTTTTTCCTTATGATGTATGCTTGCTTGATGTAGCCCCCTGCAGCATGAGGCGAGGCATGGCAGAATATTCTTCCACCTACCACCACTATGGTTTAACCCAAATGCATGTTCTTGTACCCATGATCTGTAACATGCACTTTCTGTAACTACCGCCTAGATACCTCAGGGCTTTGTGCGCTGAAATAAATGCATAAATAAAATAAAAACAAATATTGACATTGACCATCAATAGGTTGTTGGCCTTGAAATTGTTGCAAAAGACGTAACCATGTCCATATTCATACAGAACAATCAGAGATCATCGAACTGAAAAGTCTGAGGGATAAAAGGCGTGGTCCCTTAGTTTGCAGGACTAACTAAACCATTTGATGTGGACAGACATGTTTAACATTTAATTTAGAAAACTGTGCATAGGAAGAGTCAAACAAAGGTTAGTTGACCTGGATAGATAGATGAAACAATTCTGTAAACATTCATAATATACACATTGTGTGATATTTTCTTAGTTGTGTTAGTAGCACAAAGGTGGGGATTGTGGTTGTAGACAACTACATGAACTTTATGAATTACCATGAATGTTATATGTGCAGATATGAGCAAGTGTATTAGAAAACGCACATACGTAGGTACAACAATGTGCATTCATGTTTGTTAGGATAAGGAAGAGAGGAAGGGAATAGATGGCACTGAGAAGCGCCAAAACCCATGATGCATCTGTATGCAGAAATGGCAAAGCCCATAAGGTACTGCGGAATGATTTATGGAGGGCATAGCACTGATGAGATGGGAGACAGGATGTTTGGTCCTGAGGGGGGGAAAAACCTGTGTAAGAGAAGCACATAACCGTGCAAAGCTAAAAGGAGCAAGTAGTAGACTGTTCTGACAGGATTTAAGCAAAGTCAGAAGCAAGAGAATAATAAATGCTTTGTTTTGTTAGTAAGTCCACCCCTGAGTATGTATTAAAAAAAATATCTTTAATTCTGGCTCAGGGGTTCAGTTGGCCAGACAGGGATACATGGCAATGAAGAATAAAACGGACCCTGATCTAGTTGCTGCCTGAAATCATTTTGGAGTTTGCTGGCACAAAATCTACATGTTGGTCTATCAAACTACACCGTATAGTGAAAGACTGGAAGCTTAATACTTACTTGCATTGTGCATGGTAATACTTGATCAGATTTTGAAGAAGGTCAACTCCTTTTTTGGTCTTGATTTCATTCACTTTAATGAGATACTACAAAACAGATAAAAACATTTACTGATAATTCTAGATCTGATTTTCAATTATGATTTAGAGTAGTAATGAAATTATATTTTATTCATATCGCGCTCGTACTTGAGTGTTTCAGAGCGAGACCAAGCAAAGGGAGGGGAACAGGGGAGAACAAAAAACAACAATCTTACTAGGCTTAGTGTCATTGAGAACGTGCAAGTGCATTCGAATACTTACGTGTAGAAGTTAGTCATTTTTCAAGTTGTTATCGGATTGAAGCTTTGATAACAGAGCAAGAACATTTGAGAAATTCTTAAATGTTTTGCGGTACTCATATGTGTCAGAAACATGACAATACTGTGTAACTTATTGTTTTAAAGGACAAACAACATTACTTTTATGGAAATTTAATTGGCATCCCCCACAGAATGTTTGAAAGTTAACGGTGCAATAAATAGCTAAAACACACATCCTCTTTAAAGCTATTCAGGGAGCCAAGAAAAAGTAAATTAATAAAGGTCTTACCAGTAAAAGGAAGGAAACAAGTGGGGCTCCTCAAAATAATTGCAGCCTGTTTCCATACACTATTAACCCCAAATATAGAAATGCTTTTGAAACACCATTTACTAAAATCATAGAAACTACTCGCATGTATGGAATCTAGTCTTGCATCCCCCTATCCTTCGATTTAGGGCTTGAAAGGGTACCTAGACATGTTTTTGCACAATAATAAAAACTAAAACGGACCTCAACAATCAATAGAGTGGCACATGGTCAATGATAATCCTAACAAAAAAATGACCTACCTTCAATGTTCTTTCATGGATTAGACTTTCCTCCACAGATTATTCATTCTAAAAATATGCTCCAAGAATCAGTTGGCATTAAAACATCATTTCAGTTGGGGGTGGGAATGCCTAGTTTTCCCTGCATTCAACTGCTAAGTAACTACAGAACTGCAAGAGGTAAACTCTCCATTTCAAGAGATAGGGTGAGAGGGTGATCAGCAATCAGTGACTAACCCATTAGAAGACCAATCCCAAAGGTAGGTAATTTAGTCTCCTTATGGATTTCCTCCTCACATGGAATACTGCTTTTATAAAGACGCCCAAAGCAATACACAACCAGGAGAAGGGAGTCAAGTGAGCCAGAGACGATCAACTACACTAGAAAGCTCTAGCGCACCACTCAACCAAAGCGGGTATCTTGACCGAAGTCAGAATCCATGCAGCAAAGCTTGACTAACGTATGCAGATAAACCAATGTCGCCGCCTGATAGCTGTACACAATAATGATATCCTTATGTAAGTTAGCCTCCGGTTGAATGAGCCCTCTGTTATATACACGCAGATCTAACTCAGACAGCTTTCACATAAGAATGTTTATTTATAGTTACAGCATGGTTCAGCGTAAGCAGCATACAGAGTACAGCGATAAAGCAGATACACACTGGCTATCAATCAGTGGGACCGCTCTCTCTCTGTGGACTGACTCATCAACTGTATGTTCCTTGAACCTTCCCATTAGTAACAAGATACACACACATACACACACTTTCCAATACACACACTGGGCTCTCACTGTGGTTCTTCTGTCTTTGCTGTCTGAGGCCAGGTTCTCACCACCAGCCCCTCACACACTCCTGGGCTCCTTTCCTGGCCTTGGGAAATGTGTATTACTGGTTACCAATTTCAAAATTAGATTAGCAAGCCTCCTGGCTCCCTTTCATGGACTCTCCTGGCTCCTTGCAGACACGGCTCCCTCGACATGCTTTCCTCTCTTGCTTCACCTTACATACCTTCATTGTCTCACTCCCCTCCAACTGGTCTTGGGCAGCCACAGCCTATCAGCTCCTCTCCCTACTTGCTCATCTTGCCTTCTGAGCTTGCTGCTTTTATGTTCCCTGGGAGTGGCAAGAAGCTTCAGGTAAGTGTAGCCCACTTCAAGTGCCTGACTTTGCCTGACCTGGTTAATAGGACATTTCCACGGAGCATATTGTTGTACCTCTGTTTGCAGCTTCTTCATCCCAATACTATAATGGTGTTTCCCATAGGGAATCTGCACGCCTCTTGAATGCCTCTTCTTCGTCAGAGTACCATAGTATGTTTATCATAGGAAGTATACACTCCTCCCGACTCCCTCTTCCTCATCACAGTACTTGAGTGATACCTGGGGGAAAGAGTGTTGTGTGCATTAACAGGTCCTATCAAGGCTGAGGGGGTGTTAGGCAGGCCACGGTTGAGGAAGGGGGGATAGATGTGTTGTTGAGGATAAGTGTGTAATGTATTTAATCCTTTCCTTCTTTTATATCATTTTTGGATAAGGATAACAAGGAATGAAACTGCTGGTTTTCACAACAACCAGGGAAAGTAGAGGGAGGGGAGGATAGTTGAGCGTTAGCTTCAAAAGAAAGCTTTTGCCCAATCTTGTCTTTAGATTTTCTTATTCTCTTCCTTTTCACTGAATTTTGATATGGTTTTGGAATTTTCCCATGCTTTAAGAGGTAGATATCAGAATATCCCATAAATACTTCTTGGAAAGTTTGAATACCCGGTCTTACCTAAGGGCTCCCCAAGTCAATCCCTCAAAAGATCCTCTACCCAGGTGATTAAAAATGTGAGAAACCCCTCCGGTTTCTCACAGTATATGATTTTATAGTGTAAATGGGGCCAATATGCCACTTATCAGGAGGGCTAGTGTTGAGGGACAGATGTATTGCCCCTCGCCCCTGGTGATGGACAGATGAGCATATCACCTATAGTTTTTGTCCCTCCCCTGGTCCAGCCATATCGCCCATATTCTAAGCAGGTGCAGCAAATGATAAATATGATGCGAGCTATAAAATAAAACGACTAGAATGACCAGACAGACAATAGAAATATACCTATGCACTCACCATGAAAAAACACAAACATGGGTCATGGAATGCGTTTGGACATGAAGAATGTTACAGTTACAGACCATTCATACATGAAGAGCATGGCATTGGCAATGTATATGCCGAATACAACACTAATAGTACAGGATTATGGCTCACTAACAGATGCAAGTGTGGCTGGTGGCCATCTTTTTTTAAATGAACGCAGCAGTGAGCTAAATTAATACACGAGAGCTTCCAGTTCCAGTAGAATAGAAAATGCTGAATTAATTAAGTGCCGATCTGTGCAGAGCTCAGACGGTACCTTGGAGCCTAAGCCAAGGCCAAACTATGAGAGAAGAATGTTCTGATGAGGGTGGTGGTGAGGGGGCTGCCCAGAACACTGCAGGTGCAGACTTACGTACGGAAAAATAGAATTAAATAGCAGGAAAACCAAGTCTTAGCAGTGTTTTGCAAGTTTTTTTTTTAATAACAGACTATGCACGAATTAAGGGAAGAGAAAGGAAGGACAGGAGCATCAATCAGAATGCAGTGAGACAATAGTTTAGTGTAGGCTGACCTTTTGCGTCGTGACCATCTCGTTTCGTCTCCAAGCAAACAAGGTCTAGTTGAAACCTATATAGAAACCTGTATTTTTCAAGCTAATTCTGCTGATCTGCACATGGTGATGTCACAAATGGGCAGTGAGTTTTTTTGTATATTGGGGGGAGTTGTAATGGATGTTTGATGCAGAGATACCTGTGGAACAGCTGCAGCAGTGAAGGACCAACCAAAGCAGACAGGAAGGCAGCATACCGGGTGATCAAGTAAGTAAGTGAATCCGGGATGCTGTGGTGCAAGCCGCGTGGTGAAAGAAGGTCAGACCGCTCGCAAGTGAGCAACAGTGGAGGCAATGGGATTGCCGGCTTTGGAATTGTAGCACACTTCTGTTTAACGGCTACGGGAATGTGATGAATGAAGCGGTTTTGTGAATAAGAACTGTAACAAAATTAATAAGGCCGGAGAGGGCCAGAAAAAACAGTAAACATGAAACTTGAAATTGAATGAGAAGCCTGTGAGTAGGGTGCAAATTCCCAGCAAGAGAGTGAACTGGGAATGTGTTACGTTATTCTGAATATGAATGAGCTGCAATTTTGAAAACCGAATCAAAGGAAAACAATGAGTGAATGCCACATGAGTGGAAAGTGGAGAACAGCGTTGCTTGATACAAAGGAACTATGAATCATAGAAACTGAATAAAGCAAGTATTTGTAATGAATTTAAAGAACTATGAATTGTACAAGATGAGAAAAAGCAAGCATTGGTAAGAGCCATAAGGAAAAGATGAACTATACAAGTTTCAAGTTGAAATGGAGCAAACATTATGAGAAAGCCTGATGATTCCACAAGTGAATGGTGACAAAACATGTGTTGAAAAGAACTGCGAGAATCTAAGTCCAATACCACTGTAGAACTGAAGCAG
Organism: Ambystoma mexicanum; assembly: GCF_040938575.1. NCBI lineage: Eukaryota > Metazoa > Chordata > Amphibia > Caudata > Ambystomatidae > Ambystoma > Ambystoma mexicanum. The sequence goes on from NC_090933.1 coordinate 1,118,696,551, forward strand.
TGGTGGTGGAACTGTGGAAATGAAGCCAATCAGGTGTGCCGGTTGTGTGACCTGTAATGGGTGGACCGTGTGGTCCAACAACTGCATCAAGACCGAGCACATCCCACTAAAGAGAAGCCACTTGTTTCATCTATTAGTCTATGGTTGAATATCCAGAAAAGCTTGTATATTATGAACTAACAGAGTTGAACTTTGTGTTATTGATGAAAGGGCCAAAAGGGCTAAAAGCTGGAAAGAGTGCAGAGGAATTTTGTTGTGAAAACAGAGAAACTTGAAAGCTTGGTGAAGGGAACCCCTTTGTAATTGAAAGAGAACTATTTAGAATCCTGGGGAAGGGAGAGCTCCTTTCCAACCCAAAGCTATAAGAAACTCTGAACTTTTGTTTGAACACTTTTAGTTGATGCTGGCATCGTAACAAAGTTTGAACAAATAAATGTGAGGACAAGTATAGGTTTTGGGCACAGACTGACATTTACTTTGGACTTCCCGACACAGATGATCATTAGTTTTAGTTAGGTAGGGAAATCCCACCTTAGCATAGGGCACGGTAGGCCTTGCCCCAACCTCTTTGTGGTTTTTAATAAAAGCTTGTACCCCAAACTTTACTCGACTGTTTGCGTCTATTTCCGGAGTCCTTCACAAAGGATAAAACAATGCAATTGCAGAGAATAGGCCACCCCAAGAAAAATCCATCTTTAAATAAATAATTTAAAAAACCAGCATAATTACATTGCTGCCCTTTTCCTTAATAACCATGCTCGATATAAAAACATTACAATGCCAAAAACAATCCTTCTATCGCCAACTGATTTACAAAACAGAATGCCAATGAAGATTACCCAAGCTTACAGCAAATGGAGTCTTGATTCTATTAGATACACAGATGAGCATTATGCTTCACTTCTTTATTTGCCACTGTCCAGCAGTTCTTCAAAACTTATAAAACTGTTTATTTAAATTTTTCATTTCAACACTTGCAGAAACTGTAATAACACAAGAAAAACCAAAAAAGGAAAAACTATCCCCCAACAGTTCATTTCTCTCTGGTAGTTCAGAGTGCCCTGTTCCTCGCCAATTGGGATGGACACCGCCTACACTTGTCATGCCCTGCCTGGGTCCCTTCCTCCTCTTTTGTGTGCTCTGCAACTGGCACTTGCTCTGCACAACTTCTTGTCGGTGAAGTCCCGCACCACCTTGCCCTCGAGGGACGGAAGGAATGACTTGAGGGACCAAAACACGGCCCAGAGCTCCAGGATGTTGATGTGCAACGACTTCTACTCCGGGAGCCAAAGGCCTCTTACATGGAGATTTCCAGTGTGTGCGCCCCATCCCTTCAAGGAGGCGTCCGTTGCGACCGTCTCCTGATGTGCTGGGGTCTGGAAGTCCGTGGCCGCCGCTAGATGCGCGCGGACCCCGCACCCACTAGTCGAATCACCCAACAGAACGTCTTGTTGAGGGCGATCCTTTCCTCGAAGCTTCCCTTCGCCTGCATCCACTGGGAGTCGAGGAACTCCTGCAACGGCTGCATCCGCAGTCTGCACAGCCGAACGAGGCAGATGCATGACGACATCATGCCGAGCAGGGACTTGATGGACCTCACCCTGGCAGCCTTCATGGCCAACAGCCATTGTACCTTGCCCAGGATGGCCTTTATCCTGTCATCCGACGGCGAGGCTAGGCGTTCCACCGTGTTGAGTCTGGCTCCCAGGAACTGGGCGTCCTGCGATGGCTCCAAGCAGGACTTTGCATAGTTTATCGAGAACCCCAGTTCCGTGAGCAGGCGGACGGTCCTCGCTGTGTGTTCGACAGCGAGTTCCTTTGACTTTGCTCGGATGGGCCAATCGTCCAGATAGGGGTAGACGTGGATCCCCTGCAGGTGCAGCCACCGGTGCCAGGCACTTGGTGAAGACCCTTGGAGGCGACTTCAGACCAGAGGGAAGGGCCCTGAACTGGTAGTGCCGTACTCGGACCACGAAGCGCAGAAACATTCGGTGCCCCTTGTGAATGGGGATGTGGACTTAGGCATCCCCAGGTCCAACAACAATAGGAAGTCCCCTTATTCCAGCTGTCATAGCACGTGATGAAGGGGGACCATCTGGAATTTCGGGGATTTTATGTATTTGTTGAGGCGACGGAGATCTAGGATGGGCCACCAGCCACCAGTCTTCTTTCGAACGAGGAAGTATCGTGAGTATACTCCGGAGCCCCGGAGCCTCTTTGGGGCGAGCTCTATCGCACCCTTTTTTAATATTGCTCGTACCTCCAGAAGTAGTTGAGGAATGTGGTTTGCTTTCCTGGCCACGGGTGGAAAACGGGGACACTTCTTTTGGAACTCCAGAGTGTGCCCGTGGGCCAGGGCATCCAGCACCAAACGGTCGGTGGAGATGGACTTACACGCTAAGACGAAGTTCGCCAGCTGACCTCCCACAAGGGGTGGAGGAGGTTTGAGTGGGGCCCGACGTCAAGGCCGGTTCAGTCCTGCTACACCGAGGCCTTACCGCCTTGGGCCCCTTGGCGACGGCGATGTCTGCCAGCCTTGTTGCAGCTTCTGTAGGCTTCCTGGGACGAAGAGCGGGCAGCCTGGCGGTATGAGGAAGAGCCGCCGCTGAATCCTTTGGAGGCACTTTCTGACTTGCTTCCGTGGGCCAAAAGGATGGGCGTCGTTGATGAAGCATGTCCAAGGCACGGGCCTTCTCGGCGTCTGCCTTGATGGCCTGCAGTGACTAGTCTACTGCCTCGCCGAATGAGTTGGTGCCGTCAAAGGGCATGTCCAGTACCCTCGTCTGAACGTCCAGGCGGAAGTAGGTGGCCCTAAGGCAAACACTGTTGCCTATCTGGCGGAAGCCGGTGTCGGCGATGTCTGTGGCCACCGTAATGGCGTGGTCCGAAGCCACCTCACATTCCTGCAAGATTTCAAGGGCCTCTGCCCTCTTGTCTGGCAGGAAGTCCAGGAGGGGGGAGATTTTAAACCACAGCTCCCTATCATAGCGAGCCACGATAGCGAGAGTGTTGGCTGCCTTAATGGATGTCGCCACCGACAAAATGACCCGACGTCACATGGTATCCAGCTTCTTCCCCTCGCCGTCCAGCAGGGAAGTAAAGTCGACGCTGTCGTCCCAGTGGATTTCTTCTTGGCTGCGGCGGAGACCACTGAGTCCAGGGATGGCTGCGCTCTGAGGCACATTGGTGCCGAGTCTGGGATCTGGCTTCTCGTACCGGTCTCTCTTCGCTGGGGCAGAGGATGGGTTCTTCAGGAGGGCCAGCCCCTCATCCCAGATGTCGTCCAACAGCGGGACCGAGAGCACAGTCTTCCTCTTGGCCTCTCGTCGCTGATAAAGGAATCCCTCCTTCTGCTCCTCGGGGCATAGCTGAAAAAGCTCTGAGGCCCTAGCGATCATGGCGTGAAACAAGCCAATTTCGTCGGGAGGAGAAGCCCAGGGTGGGGGAGACGGGAGATCTGTTCTGTTGTCGCCGCCGTCGTCCGTCTCCGTCTCATCCCTCGGAGGAGGGGATGGAGGTGAAGGATGGAAGGGTGGGGCGGATGGACTCTCCTCTGCTTGGGTGAAGGGCTTCCCGACGGTCCAGGCACCGCTGGATCGTCCGCCGGAGGCAAAGGCATCCTTGTTCTTATTTCTGAACACAGGGTGTGCAGGGCCAGCAAGATGTCCTCCGACCTGTCCGTCGGTGGCTGCTCCCCCGTCGCTCTCCACGTCCACCTCGTCAGGGTCCTTCCTTTAGGACCTGACCTCGACAAATCTCTTGTCCAAGACTGACTTGAGGCCTGCCAGCTCATCCTCGGAGGAGATTTCAGAATCCGGTAGGACTATTGCGCCCCCCCCCGCCAACCATCTCGGCCAGGGTTTTCACGTGTGTCTTCTCGATGGGCAGGAAAGACTAATCCCTCTGGGAAGGCAGGGAAGCTCTTGGCTTTGAGGTCGTCTCCCCTGGGGCTGCATCTACGGGGTTCACCAGGGACGCTGCCACTTCCTCAATCGAAGTCTTAGCCAGGTGAATCTGGGCCTTTACAACCTTTGGCGTGTCTGAGGCCTTCACCGTGGGGAATGAGTCACGGCCTCGCTCCCACTTGGCTTTCTCCGTCGGGGTCGACCGGAGCTTCTCCCGAAGCTTACCCGGGCTTTCCGACTTCCTCTTTATCGAGCCGGAGCGTTGGCTCATGGTTGACGGCATCGGCGAAGATACGCATGGCCTGGCAGCTGCAGAGCCCGTACCAACGGCGCTCCCGGTGCTTTGCCTTATGTTGGGCCCTGTCACCCAAAGCGCCCTCAAAGGTCTTAGAAGACCGCTCAGACGTCTTCTTGGGCACACCTGTCGACGGTCTTTTCGCCTCCAGCCTGTCAGAGCCGTTGCGACGGCCCTTCATAGGTCCTTGCAGAACGCACAGTCCTCCTCCACATACGACTTGTCGGAGTGCAGGCAGTAGAGGCACTGGGAGTGCTCATTCTCCTTGAAGACGTTCTGTAGTCCACATCCTGGGCAGATCCTAAACAGCTTGGCTCCAACGGGCGTAGAGTCTCCTTTGTGTTCGGCCATGACCACATAGGGTAGGCCTCAAAGATCTTCTGTAATCCTCCAAGTAGAAATTCGATGAAAATTCGCCCTTGAGGGGCATGGAGATTTCTGAAACGGGTCCCCGTTAATTGTAAGAAGAATCGGTGAAGCATAAACCCTTTAAAAAAACACAATACGCAGTAAAAGCTTGAGAGCTAAGTACGAGGAATCCCAACACTTGAACGTCCGGTAAAAATCTGAAGATGGCTGCCTGAGGAGGGGCTTAGGTAGAGGGCAGTCATTGGCTGGGGGCAGTATAACCCAGAGACCAGTGATTGGTTATTAGGAGAGACAGTTCAGAAACAAAACTGATTATTTTCTTTACCGAGGATTCCCAGCCTGACGACAGGGAATATTCATGAGCATGTGAATCCATGCCAGACCCCATGCTGGAGAAAGGTATATACAATGACCCCTGCTTGGGTATGGATACCTGTGTTATCGTCATCTGTGACGTCGTCCTCGTCTGTGGATGCCATTTTGTCCCCTGTGTTTTTTGCCCCTGGGGAAGTGGGAAAAGGCTGGGCAAAGCTGAGCTGAGAAGGAAAGCGTTTTTACCTGTTGAATGCATCAGCTGCCTCCTGGGGCTTTCTTTTTACCCCTGATCTGCAGCAAGGTGAGTAGACAAGGCCTTTCTCTTCCGGGCTCGTCTTCTCCCCTTATCCACCCCATTCTCGGGATGATCTGCAGCTGGCCCTTCACCATGACTGGCACTTCTGCCATTCTCATGACCAGCACCTCTACCCAAAATGTTCCTGCCCAATAAGTCTTCCAGGACTTGAAACCTGTCTTGGAGGGGTTTTACCCCTTGAGGCAAAGCTTGTGTGAAGGAATTACTGCAACACCTTCTTAAAACTCAGTGTTCGGTGCTTATCCTCCTCTGGCATAAGGTCGGGATCACTATCCTCACTCCACGCAAGGTGTTACTGGCTGCAGGCCACATCAATAATGCTTTATAAGCGGTGATGCCTGCACGCTGCAACCAGATCACATTAATGCCATGTGTTTCCAAGCAGCTGCACTATTAGCAATCTGATGATCATTGTGTTAGAAAAAACAAAGCCCACTACTTGGCAGCACTTCCGATTGCAACAAGTTCTCCAATGTAACCCGCTGTGGGCTGCACCATTGAAACCATGACAGCACATCGAGCGCTAGCCCCTTTCCTCTAAGGGCGTGCACAATGTGCTGAATCCAGATGTCTGAAGGCTCCGGTCATCGGCAGGGAGGGGCCACGGGCCGTTACCCTGAAGTGCACAAGTCCGCTTCACATGCCCGGCTCTCTCCCCCGACTAAAGAAATCCTCTACGCGCAAGGAAATGCACAACAGTTATTAAATTACATGAAAGCTGAAAACACAACAATGTAAATGTGCACGTGTTCTACTGATGCAGCGAATTACTTTGCCACATTCATCAACCTAGTTATCTGATGCCTAGATACCCCGGAGGTTGAACATGAAAGCACAATAATAACATTGATTACATGAAAAACGTGAGAGTATTGGCAAGTATTTATTCTGCAAGCGTTTAAAAAAATAAAATAATAACCAACAGTATTATAAGTTTTGAAGAGCTGCTGGAGAGTGGCACATAAAGAAGTGAAGCTTAAAGCCTGCCTCTGGTCTTGACATAGAATTGATGCATTGTGAATGCCGTGCTCATTAAAAGGAGGTTTTAAATACAGTTGACTAAGCCGTTTAGAAGCATAAAATGTAAATCAGTTTCTAGCAAAAAGGGACAGTAAGAGTATGTTCACATTTTAGGGTCGGACGTTTTGTCAGCTGTTTCGCTTTTCATATTTTATGCTTCAATTTGGTTTGGCATGTCATTCGTCCTGTTAGACGGAATGTGAATCTATCACATGCATTGCTGATCAGAGTGCTGGTTGGAGTAGTGCTCTAGTTTGCCTTTGCTTTCAATTAGTTAATCGTCCTTTTATATTTCTTCCGTTTATTGGTATTCTTTCTTTATATATCCATCTGGTGTGCATTCTCTACCTATTTAGTCTAATGCTGTACTGGAAGCACTTCCATTACCCTGTTCCTTTGTAAATACTTTTCTTGTACATAGGTAACCACTATCCACCAGTTGTATCCATCAGTTGTAATTTGATTGAGTTAGATGGCATGTATTCACGCATCATTGTGTTATTTCTACCGCTCCTCCTCACATTCCATCAAGCAGGATTTCATGTCTTTCATTATAGATGCACAGACACGTTTTCTGTACCAAAATCAATTAAATTCAGAGTAATAAATAGGCCATTTGATCAGGTGGAACATCCTTCTCGTGAACAGAGGCATGTGTTCCCACTTCTGTGACTACTCGATCATTAAGAGTAATACATTTTATCCAACTACATAAATTAAACATATTACAGAAATCATGCACCACCATGAACTTCTGCATGCAAAACAGTCATTTTTCAATCATCCAAAAAAAAGCTGTCAATATTTTAACAATCTTACTTCACACATCTGGAGTTGAAACAACCGTCTTTCTTTCTCCATCTCTTCTGCAATCTCAGCCCCTGTTATTTCTGTGCGTATCATTCCATGTTGCTTTGCATGTTCTCTTTTTTCTTTTTCAATTTTTGTACTAGAATCAAATAAAGAAGGAAATACATTCACTGTCATGACGATTCAGGCACTCCGCCTGTGCCTCTCCCCTCCTTCGCAACTTGTTGGGAAACCCTGATCCGCCAGCAGAAAAGACTGGAAAACCTCTCCAAGCATTGTGCTAAACCAGCAATTGAAAAAACATAGCACCAGTTCAGGCCCAGGTTCCTGTGCTCCACTGTATAATCATACTCTGTGCCTCCTATGCAAAGCAGTAGTAGGGTAGCACTGACATATGCATGTGGGGATGGCGGAGTGGAACTTGTAAAGTAGGGAGAGCCACGTGCTAAGAGCACATGAATCACAAAGGTAACAGTTGCTCCATTTTTGTGGCTCTCCCTCCTTTCCAACTTGTTGGAAACAGATTATGCAGCAAACGCTTACGGGGAGGAAGCGGTGCAGCATAAGATAGGAGCTTTCAAAGTAGATCATGCAGCACTAAATTGCCCAAAGGAGATTCACACCTGGTGGGAAAATCCAGGGAATACTGCTTATAGAACACTTGGGCAGTAGTCTAAGTGATCGCACACCACAGATCTTAGTAATGGGCACACGCCTTCGAAAGCTACTAATGCTGTCTTAAAGCTGGTGGAATGTGCATATAGTCACTTGGGAACAGGAAGAACATGTAGAGTGTACGCCTTAGAGATGCACAACACAATCTGGAAAGGTGACAATAGCTGCCTTGGGTCTATGAGAAATGGCACTGTGGAAAACTAAGAGGTAGTACCATCTGTGAAAATGTCCAGTCCCAGGGGTACATCAACACAAGGCTGCCCAAAAGAAAAAACTCCTCTTGAATCTTAGATAACATTCTGCTGGTTTAACGTGCCAATATTGTTTTAATTCATGCATAGAAACACGCTGGAAGATTATCAAACAATGAATTTAGGCAGGTGACACTATTACAATGTCTTTTGTAGTGTTTAAGTGCTGAAAGTAAAGTGATGTACTACAATCCTACACAATCTCCCGTTTTACTTTTCATTCAGTTCGTTTTCACTTGAGGATGTGCAAAATAAAGCGGACATATTATTTTGGCTTAATATGTTTCTATATGGATGTATACATTGTCAGATTGCTTTACTATGAAATATACTGTTTTTTCTCCTCATGCGCACTCAACACTTCACTAATACAGATGAATCAATAATAAATCAATAAACCTCAAATTCCCAGTGATTAGTCCTAATTTAATTGAGATAATTGGTCAGAAAAAGATTTTTTATCACGCTCTGTATATATCACATCACTGTCTCAATACAGATACACAAGATGGTTCAAAAAAGGCGAGCTATTTAGGTCATATGTCAATCACAAATTAATACCAATAAAGCTCTTAATACATAAAAGAACAGGGAAACACAAAATGGGGCTTGTTTTGCCCTCAGTACAGCCATTACATTACACTTCAAATGTTTGATTTGTGAGGAAAGTGCGAACTCCAGATATTAAACTTGACTAGGGGTACACGGTATTGCATCACACAGGGATACAAGATAGTACATCAAACTCTTGATGCCTAAAGTGAGAAACCAAGGTATTTACATCAATCTCTAAATGCCTAAAAGCAGACACGCGTTTACTTTTAATTATTTAATTATTGATTCATCTGTATGAGTGAAGTGTTGAGCGCGCTTGAGGAGAAAAACCAGTATCTTTCATTTGTCTAAGGTGGGAAGGGGTGAACCACCTTTTCTACCTCTACCGCACGCAGCTCAGCAGACACTTTTCAAACTTACTCATCAAACTTTAAGGAGTGGACAACTAGCACACTCCGCACCAGGTACCCAATCTTGAACTTACGTGATTGCTTTACTGTGAGCGTCATGTGCTTTGCATGTAAACCGTACAAGACTTTGTTCTTGAAAACCAAAACCTAAATGTGTATCCCACTAGAGCAGAGAAAGTATATGGTCAGGTACCCACATTGTACAATGGGCTAAAATCCCAGCTTTACTGCTAAACAAAGGGTGTGATCCAGGGCAAATACATTAATCGCAGTGTGCCTTATCTGCAAAACCTGGGAGACCTAAAAATCGCAAAAACTTTATGCATCACTGTAAAGACTGGAGGGGGGCTATCTGTACTTCTGCCCCCTACATGGTATGGAAGGATCTCAATTTGTTAACAGTGGAAGAGCAGCCAGGCTTAAGCTTTCAGGAGGTGATGCACTTGTGTATAGGCACGATATAAATGCCATATCATATCATGAAGGCAGGTTGTTAAGTAGAGTGTTTCCTCTAAGCCCCCACAACGGAATGTCCACTACTATGTTAAGTGATAACACAGCTTCTTTATGTAAAATATGGTTGCTATCTCTACCAAAAGTATATACATATAAATATGAACACTTTGTACTTGGAATACTTATTCACCTTGTGGTACCACACATTACTTAAACCCAGTAATAGATGCACTAACTGCAGACAGTTTTAAATAGGGGTTTATGGAATTAAACTAGTACTCTGCGCTTACCAAGCATTTAGGGAGTGTAAACATTAACACCCATCTCGGTTCAAACTTTTATAAATCACAAATGGATATGCCATTACAATTTGCAAAGTGAATCAATACGGATAAAGCAATACAATTGGTACGTCTTCAAAAGATAAAATTATAATTTCCATAAACGCAGTCCAGCCAACACGTGTTTCAATCATTGGTCTTTCTCAAGGCAATAATGGTTTAGAAGGATGCTCCAATGCCCTGTGCATCTACCCTATCTTGTAGGTTGCACACATTCATTCTAATTTTCTTGACTCTTTAGCTGTGAACCCTGTTTTATTCTGTTAACATGCTGCTAAATCTGCAAATCTGGTGGGTATTTTCTCCCTCCAGGTCGATAATCACAGACGAGCGGAAAACACCCGGAGTGCTGTGCGTGCTCCATAGCAGAGACACCAGTCACTAATCAGCGATTACGTCAACCTGGAGGGAGCAAATAACCACCAGACATGAAGAGTTAGCAGCATGTTAACAGAATAAAACAGATCACATCTGGATTCTGAAGTGAGGTGTAACAGCATAGAATAAGGAAGAAAGGCAGGTTAGTGGTTAACAGTGGCATAATACATTCTGTTGGCTAGATAGATAATTCAGAGTGAGGATCCCCCACCTGGGCAACCTGTAATGGAAAGGTTAGGGAGTAACGTATTCTGTCCTTTTCAGCCCAGTCCAACAATGGTCAAAAATCTTTTGTTTCTTTAAAAGGTTCTACGACCCCAAAGTACCCGAGAGGCCATGGGAGAACAGGATCCAAGACAAATCTGGGACCCCCTGGATGACTCCAGAGACTGGAACATGTTGTTCTTCGTTGGTGCCTTGGCACGTGAAGTGGCAGAGTTTCTTGGTTTCACTTGACGATTGCCTCCGAGGATGGGCCCCCGCCCCCTTGGAAAGAGCCGCCACTGGGATGCTGAGTCCATGAGAAAAATGGAACCAAAGTCTTTCTGAAGTGCAGCAGATTTACTCTTCGCGGTGCTTACCTTTGATCAACAATTTATCCGACTGTAGAAGTCCTGTGAAGATGAAACTTGCTGTGCGGCTTGGCAGAGGAGTTATCCGACTTTCGGTTCTTCAGAGCTGCAGCTGCCGCACGGACTTCTGGATGGCTTCTGGTAACCTGGACTCTACCACTGGAGTGGACGTCGGGGCCTCACCAAGTCTTGACTATCGGGACGTCTTTGTTAGCTACTGGAGGTGGGAATTAATGTAGGCAGGCAGCCAATCAGGCTCACATACATTCAGGCCATTCGTTCCACCCCGACACCCACAACAAAGAATGTGGATTGGGGCAAATACCCAGCCTTTCAGCACACTACGCAGCATTCATGTCATTTTCAGGCAGGGCTGTCTCATTCATTGTTTCACACACACACAGAAACCAGACACCCACAACCGAGAATGTGAGTTGACTCCCAACTCCATTCACAGAGGCCCCACCCCTAGGGTGTACACACAAGGCCTGGCAAAGCTCCAGTCAGTCTGACAGGAGGCAGCCCCAAAGCCATATATGGCATTTCCACCCAACAGTCAGTCAGGAGGAAAGGGAACCACAGACACATCTATGGTATTTCCACCCAACAGCCACTCAGGAGGAGGGGACAGAGTCAGGACCACAGGGGCCATTCTATCAGCAATCCAATGAATCCTTTGGCAGGGCTTCGGTGTCCCAAAAATGGAGGACACTCAGAGCCACTGCCAAGTCAGCATGTAGCTGCCACCAACCCATACCTTGCTCTGTGGGCAACACACAGGTGCCCAAAACCACACATAAGGGTACAAGGTTGTACCCCCCACCAATGGGTGCCATAAGGGTATCCCATTGGTGCTGTTCACCAAAAGATAAAACGAAGAGCTGCACTGCCAGAGGTTCAGGCTGGACATCAATGGCAGAAAAAACACAGAGAAGTGGTAGGACTAGCACTAGGAGGCCCTGTACCTCCATAAGGCATTTCCAGCATCACAATCACAATATTGGTGCCAAACTGGGGCATAATCGGTCTGTGAATGATGAGCATCTTTCAGAGAATGCTTCATTAGGCAGACAATTTCAAGTTAATGGCCCAGTGGCCCTTCCACTTAACCCATTTGGCAGCCTGAGATTTACCATTCTGGGTGAGATACGGCAGTCCGTCATGCCCACTATAGAGGTTAATGCCTCTTTATGTCCCCCACAAGGGGACCCATTTTGGTTCCAGGATCTCTGCAAGATGACATGGTTAACTGGTAATTCAAAATGGGAAAGCACAAACAAATCATAGACAGAACAGCAGTATGTATACTAGAAAGTGTGTGTGACGGCAGGCAAGGTTCCAACTTCGTGTAAACATGTTCAGGCCTTTCCTCATGTCAGAGCCCCGCAAGCAAAGCAACTTAATGCCACTACACCTGTATGCTGAATACAGAGCTTTTAAAACGAGTGAGCAGATTAGAACTACCTTGCTAACTACTGTGCGCAGTCTGTGGTGGGGCTGCCGGGCCTGTGTAAGATAGATACATTTTCTCTCTGCGGGTTACTAAGCAACCAAAGCACCGGCTTTGCTGCTGCCTGCAAAAAAGTGATCACTTGGAAAAATACTAATTATTTAAATCCTCCGTCTGCGGTCAAGAACAGCTCACTGCCCTACAGACAAAAGGATTAGTCTATGTTAGGAAGTCAGTAACTGAAAAGTCGTCCTTGTGTCCAAAAACACCCTTTCCTGACCCTCGAACAAAAGAAACAAAGGGTGCACGGAAATGTCTTTCTGGATGGTGGCAAAAAGTGTTCAAAACCAAATATGCAATAATGACTCCAACAAAAATGTTCTCCAAGGTAAAGCCTCTTGGATCCAGGGAGTGGTTATCTTCCCCTGGTTTCTTGAGTAGGATGGTAAAAATTACACTTTAACAGTTACTGTGTTTCTTCACTGAACTCCTCAAAGTTCTATGTTAAATCATACGCTTTGCAACAGTCTTTCTCTAAGATTTCCTTTAACCCTGTAGATTTCCTGGTATACTCCCCTGCTAGGAATCTTCATTCAATCTGATGCACCTTGCATACTCTCCTGCCAGGGGTTTCTTTTATAGTCCCTTTAATCAATCTCAATGACCTGGTGTACTCGCCTGCAAGGATTTCTCTTATAGTTCCTTTCAGATTCCCTGGTATACTCTCCTGTCAGGAATCTTTAATAGCTTCAACTGCCTGGTGTAGCTGCCTGCCAGGCCTTTTCTTAATTGATTCACAGTTCCTTGATTATACAAAAACGGCTTATACCGTGAGGTACTTGGTGTGTATGCCTAACATAGCACTTGTTCAGACTTCTCTCCCACACTGGCATCTCATGCCCCTTTATTGGGTTGGGATTTCTCTTGGCATTGTTACTTGTCTGCATACAAACATTCTTCTTAAAGGAATGGTTCGCCCAAAAAGTTTTATTGGCCAAAAAGATGGGCAATAATAAAAAAAATATACTGGCACTTTTTTTTTAAAGTTCCTATGTAAAATTTTGAGCAATTGAAACTCAAAATGTACAAAAGCAAGCACATGGGGGCATCCATTTTGTGAAATGGATGCCCGCCTGTGCTCGCTTTTGCAGCACTAATGAAGGAAAAGCCAGCCAGCTGTAGTAAACAAAATGCTACCACTGGGTGGCTTTTCCTTCATTGGTGCCGGGACTCGCAGGACGGAGACTGGAGACTACAGGCAGAAAAGCTGCAGCTGCATCTCGGTAAGTGCTATTTTTTATTTTTTATTTATTTTTTTTTTTTTAAACGCACTAGCTGCGTTTTTTTTCCCAAAGTTTTCTGGGTTGGAGGAGCCCGGAAAACTAAATAAAACCGCAGCTATAAAAACCTATTTGTGTTTGCGGTAGCTTTTGAAGCTACCGCAAACATAAATACAACGTGATTGTGTTTGAAAACGCTGCGGTTTTTCTTTCTAAGTTTCTAGGCTCCTCCGAGCAGTATATGTGTACCACTGCACATACAGTGTAGTGGTACAGGGAAGTCTTTCAGATTTCCCAAAAGTTTAAATACCTTCTCTGGGATAAACTACGGTTTCCAAGAGCAGTAAAGTGAAATTGACTTTACTTACAATTGTAACTTTCTATACCCAGAACACACTATCTTACAATAGGGTGCTGGAGGGGTTACCTAGTATCCCCTTTATCTAGCTTCTCATGTAACATTTTTATGTTACCCTTTCCTCACTGAATGGCTGGTGGCAGTGGTTTTGTTGTAACTACCGTGGTGTGCATTTACCGTGGGCTGCGATTGCAGCTGCAGTAAAGCACCCAAGGGTGCCATTTTTGTTCAAATGGCCCCGGTCTGCTTTTTTCGCCATTTCTTTGCGGAAAGGTCCTTCAGGAGAATTAGTCTGCGTGACAAACCAGGTTTGGTCACATTGTTCGCTTTGCCTTTGGCGGGATTCACAAGTGAAGCCTGCCTATGGCTCCAGGGTGTCTGGGGTAGACAGGAGGTGAGGGAGGTGCCCGAAACCCCCTGTGCTTAGTCTCCTAGGAGACCCAAATGCACTCTGTAGTGATTGGCCGGCTGACTGTCCGGCAAGGACAGCCACCCTGTTGGGTGACAGACAGCTAGGCTGGAATAAATGGAGAGAACTGAATAAAAGGCGAGGCTTTTGGGTTGGAAGGTAGAGTCGACCACTGGACGAAGGAACCGAAGAAGAACTTGATGAAGAGGACACCTGCTGCAACTCCTGGACCGTTGGTTTGCCCGGTGAAGCCCTGCTGCTGTGCTGAAACTCCAAATTCATATCGACAGTGAAGCCTCTGCAAGGACGACTTCTCCCCTTGAGTTGGTGGGACCAATCAACTCCAAAGTAAGCTACCTGGACATCCTTCTCGGAGCTGGTTGAATTTCCACAAAGTTGCTGCTGGAAACCGTATAGCCAGGGAGAGGAACACCAGAGTGAGTGCGTTGCTTTTAAGCTGGCATAGAGCTTCAGGAAGATCCGCCGGACTCGCAGGAAGCAGGACTGACCGAGCCTGAGCCCCCTCAACAGAGTGCAGGACCCCAGAAGCAAAGAGAGTCCATCTCGACAGCCAGGAACTGCTGTGTTGCTATTTGCGGTAGACGTGAGGAGCTGCAACACTGAACAGCCACGAATTTGAAGATTGCCAGTTGCCCCAGAAGTCCTCCCTCTTGTCCCCACGACTGAGGCTCAGGAACAGTGATCTGCCGAGCTGCACAGAACATAAGTCATCTGCTGTACTTTTTCTTCAATTCCAAGGTACTGTACAAAGTCTGAGAGAACTTACCTCTTACTGTAGAGTTGCTTGCATCTTCTACCACTCACAATGGCTTGTGGCCCTACATTTGATTCTTCTTTCCTTCAAAGACTTATAAAACATTGTGCAAAGACTTTTCTACTTACCTACCAGAAGTGCTTCATCCTATATAAGACTTTTGCCAATTGACTTTGGCCTAGCCTGTTATACTGAATGACTCTGCTGTGGGGATCCAAAAGTATTTGGCTGCTTAAGAATATTTGTGATCTCTTGTTGTTATAATAACCCTTTCCTTTTACCAACTTCTAAGAGTATTCTAAATGCAAACAGTAAGATATTAATGTCCCCGGCACCCTAGCTATTGAAGTCCCCCGAGGGTGTGGGGTGTGTCTGTGGGCCATCCCAAAAGGCTCTTTACTGGTTTAGAAACTAAGAGTGCACAGTATTGAAGGGTATTTGTGTGTCACTATTATATTGTCCCCTTCTGAAGAAGGCTTATTCTAACTGATAAATACATTTATAATTGTTTATTCAAGAAACCTGAGTGTGTTTATTTGAATACTTGTCACTGAATCTCTGTGGAACTCCCCTACAGCTCACATTGACCCCTCTTGAGCTAAGCCTGGCTTCTCAACACGCTACCAAAACTGTGTAGTACAAGCTTATACCAAAGGTTGGGTTTCCTATACCTGTAGTCAGAGTGCTTTATAGTGTTCCCAGAGGGTACTGCATATAAACTTTACCTACAAGGGAGGCTGATGTCAATTGTTGTTTCTTTGGATAGTGCTAGAATGACAGTGGCCTCATATGTTCGGATTCTTACTCAGCCACTTTTGAGACCCATTGGAACCCTCTTCCCTGAATGGTGATGGAGATTTGGTTTTATGGGTTTTGTCCCTCCACATGGCCATGACTACAACATACTTTCCCTTTCCCGGTTTGCTTCCATCCCTGGGGAAGAAAGTCTGGTCTTAGTGCACCTCCCCCACTGTCGGAGCAGCGTATCCACACGCTCAACCTAAACAGGGAAGCCGCATGTACACGACCCTCCCACCTTGGTTGACTTGAGATGCCTACCTTAAATGTACAGGCCACCTCCAAGCAAACAATGGGAGGAAGAGAATTAGGTAGAGGGTATGGATAGTTATTAAGGAATTAGGATAACTGGAAAGAGGGTTAGGACTAACAATTGGATAGGCACGGGGAAAGTAGGATACATTCCTAGAACACAAACATGAATACAATCTGAAAACCTGACTTGCTCATTTACCCTGTTGCTTCAATTATTTCCATATTTCCAGACCTCCCGACACCCCAAAAAACCCTTGTTGCCTCACTTGTTTCCAAGACCTTCCTGATGCTTCAATTATTTCCTGACACCAAAGCACCCATGTGCTTGTCCTTGCATACTGTTGAATCATCACACCTGGTTTTAAGCTAAATGCACATGAATTCCCATCCAAATGGATTACATATACATGTCCTGCATTAGTAATTTAATGCCCCCAAACACTTCACCGCACAATTCCCATGCCCCAAATCACTCATAGGTTTCACAGTTCAAAACAGTCCCAGCCAGTGGCTGCAAAAGAAATCAGAACAGGGTGGTCATTCTTTGCCCCCTGCGGTCCAACAGAAACATTATCACAACTTTCAGGGAGTAAAAAAAGGCACTTAACTGAGGCCCCTGAACCCATGCACAAGTTCAGGGGCAAAGATGAAACGTCGTTAACAGCTGGAGGTTGTGCCTCTCCCAGCTCCTGCAGAATACAGTCTTGGCATGTAATCACTGCGCGGTCCGCGAGTCAATGCAATGTCTATAAGTAGGAGAGGCCACTCACCGCAACAGCCCAGAAGCCTTCTGTTTCACTACTGTGGCCAGGGAGCCTAATGTTTCACTGCTGCGCCCAGGGATCCAGTAGATTTCACTGATGCGGCCCAGAACCTCAGAGTATTGAACAAGGAACGCCAGCCGGGCGTTCTAATGAAGGTTAATCTTCGTGGCTGCTAGCATGGCGGACGCGCTTCCAGGTCCAATCGCAAGCACCAGCTAAAGTGCGCTGCCTGCTTATTAAGTTTGAGCAGGGTGTGGTTTCAGCCCAGGGGCGCCTGGGTAAGGTAGTCCCGAGCCAGAGCCTCCACTTCCCTAAGCTCCAAATCCCTTTGGCATGGGCTGCCATTCCTGCCTTCTTCCCTTTCTTTTCCTAACACATACTCCCTGTATCCAATTGGGCCAAAATGGTCTTTCCTTTTTTGTGTCCCCAGTGTATAGGATAGCCTTGGACATTCCCTGGAGAAACACACACACATAATATTTAATGTGGGGTGACTCAGATTTCCACAGAGAAAACATTTCTGTTCTATAAAATGGTAAATTACAGAGAATCCACATTCTTCCCATGAGGGATACGATTTCTACTCACTTCCTTCTTCTGTCAAGAAATCACGTCCTTCTGTCAAGTGGTTTTGTTTCCATCATGGGTTTCTTTGTGTGTTCCTTAGGCCCTGGTGCCCACAAGCAGGTCTCAACAAAAACCTGGTCTCTTCCTTGCATCTTAAATCAGACCCAAATTTGCCGACAGATTCCTTTGCGGGTAGTGTGAGGAGTCAGAAATTAGAGGCGGACACAAAGGTGTTTTATTCTCCAAGTCAGACATTTTATTAAACAGAAATGGGTTGGAAAAACATCTCTTGCCCTATTCTAAAGAAGATTCTGCCTACCTGAAATCTAAACTAAGAATCTGTCTGTGTTAAGTAGTCAGTAACTTAAAATGCAGTCCTTGTGTCCAGAACATTCCAAGCTGACCCTCACACTAAAAGCAAAACAAAGTGCAAATGTCTGACTTAATAATAGTAAAAAGTCTTAACAACCAAACTCATAACTATAGTTCCAACAACAAAATGTTCCAAGGAGAAACCATCATACCCAGAGAATGGTTTCCTTCCCCTGGATTCTCGGCCAGGATGATAAAAGGAGTCTCTTTATTCAACAATTCCTTTGCGTGAGGTTTCCAAGGAGAAACCATTAGACCCAGAGGATGGTTCCCCTTCCCCACAAATCTCGGAGATGATAGCACAAGGAGTCTCTTTGTCCAGCAATTCCTTTGTGTGAGGTTTCCAAGGTTCCATTCCTCTAGATTAGGTAGGCTGGCAAAAAGTATCTCTTTATCCAACAGTTTCTCTGTGCCTTTGGCACTGGATTCACAAAGGTTGTGTTCAAACAATAAATCCCATAGTGGTCTTTCTTTAACGCCAAACAATAAATTCCGCAACAGTCTTCCTTTACTATTACGGATTGCCTGCTATACTCTCCTGCCAGGGATACTCCTATGGGGTTTTCAAATCCCCTGGTATAATGCCCTGCCAGATATCTTCCCCCTCCAATGTCATGCTCTATACACAACTTCAGGTACCTGGTATACCCCCCTGCCAAGTCCTGTGCAAAAGTTCACAAGGTAAGGGGGTTTCCTTTCCCTCTCACAGGCTTTGCTTTCCAACTGCCTGGTGTTCTTCTGCAAAGGTTCACGAGATAAGGAGTTTCCTTTCTCCCCTTTTCCCCCTCGCATGCTTTGCTTCCCTATTGATATTTTCACAGTACAAAGTAGCAAATGTTATAATATGTACAGTATGTTTGCTTATGGTAGCACCCGTTTCAACTGTCCCCCACATTGACAGGTTTTGCCTGGGGCTTGTGTGGCCCCTTGTTTAGTTGGCTTTTAAACATTCTTCTTATTGGCATTTGAACTTGTGCTTTTCCTTGATTGCAAATCAAGTAAGCTTGGTATCTTCCAACTTCATACAGTTCAAACATTCACTGGCGTGCATGTGGCAACGCCCCAGGGTCCACCCCTCTGCTCTCGGGAAGACTCACTTGGTCTTCTTTGTGACTCCATCTTCGCACATGCTTTCACAGTGGTGTTTTTTCGACTTCACGATCGTACAGATGCTCTATCAGCTTCTGGCACGGCTCCACGAGCAACCGCCGCCTTCCGTGGACTGGAAAAGGATGTTCTTTTGCATGATCATGAGCCCTGGAGTCTCTTCACGGGCTCCAGCCTCGCCACAGCCTGCCTTCCTGCAATCTCTACTTTCAGTCTTGCCACACCGGTCCGGATACCTCACAGTGAAGAGTCTGGGCTCGTAATTCCTTGTTCCCGCCTGCACAACAGAAACGTCCCGCTTACTTTGGGTCCAAAACAAAAACTAGTCTGCATATTAGACTTCCATTGCTCTGCATGAGCTCCTTTCTCCTCTTCCTCGTCTTAGTACTTGAGGATTTATGGGAGTTGAACCATGTGGTCATTCAAAATCTTTAGATCAAGATAAATCAGAATCATAACATGTTCCATTTGAGTTGTGAGTGTTTAAGTCATAAATGGGGTTTTGACAAGTGTGATTTTTAGGAAAAGGTTTCTGGCTTACTACAGGGTAGAACTGTTAGGTGACAATAAGCCATTAGGGTCTTGGCTATTATGGAGTCCTCCTCTAGAGGAAGGGGGGTGGATACCTTGTCTCATTCAATGGAGTTACCACCCCCCCAGCAATAGTCTCCTCTCTCGTGATCCTCCCTCACAGAGCTACACCCATGGTCAGGACCAGGGAGTTGCTGCCGTTCCCTGGCCCTGAGGGAGGAGATCGCAAAGGGGAAGTTAGTAAGGACTCCACCGGATGCATCCCAGTAGATAAGAAGGAACCCAATGGAATAGGGTGGCTAAATATTTCACTCTTGGATTCAGGAAACTTAACCTTCTCGGAATGTGAGAACACTCTTATTGGACTCGGGTCTTAATTTTTGTGGAGAGGAATATTTCAAAGACGTTGAAACATTGGGAGGTTTGGCTGTCTCCCATAAAGACTTTGCCCTTGGTCTTTTGATCATCTATTTCCTTTATCAAGGGATAGGAAATATTTTCTAGGGGTGTCATTCCTCGAGCGTTCTCTTTTATTCTTTCCAATGGGTGGCTCTGATAAGATCTCATATACTAGACACCCCATTATCGTGCCCCAAGTTGATCTTTATAGGAGTCAAAAAAGAAATTAGAAAAAAATACATTTCAGTTCTCCTCCAAATGAGATAAGAGGTAACATTTTTAACTTACCTTCTCTGCAGGGTATAATGTAGAGGCGTTCGTTGGTGGGGCAATTTATCCACAATAGATTGGCGGGTTAATATTGGAAAACAACCCTCACCCTAGAATGGATGTGTCTTGTTTCTGGTGGTTCACTGTGCACCAGATATGCAAAGTTTCTCCATGAGGTAGCTGGGTGAATGATGGCATCTGCCTTATAAATGACACAGCAAGACTTGAAGGCGATTTGTGTGCAGTGGGAGCCAGTGAAGGTCGATGAGGACCGGGGTGATGGTCATATTTGCGCAGACCCTTGAGGAGGGCATTGCTCCCATCCAGGTGGGATAGGACCAATCCTTAAATGGCAGATCTAAAGCTGTCTGCAGGGAGGAAGGGCTTGACTTTCCGCAGGAGGGAGAGCAGATACCAAGTTGTCTGGGTTTTTTTTAGTTATGTGTATCTTGAAGGAGAGGGGTTTGTCGATGTGAAATCTGAGGTGCTTGGCGCAGGATGTGAAGCCCTCAGGGTTCATTGTTGATCGGCACGTCTGTATGTATTGGTGCTCGGGGGTGTTGGGGAGGAGTAGGAATTTGGTATTGTATTTGTATTGTTAAGCTTCAAGCATGCACTGGACATCCAAGAGGCAGGTTTTGAGCCTGTGGAGGTCCTTGATGGAGTCGATCCTTGAGGTATAGCTGTGTGTCATCGGCGTATTGGTGCATGTGGATTTTGGGTGTGGCTAAGGGGGCTCTTAGAGGTTAAGATTAATTCTAAACCTTCCAGCTATCACCTCTTGTTTAATTATAGTCAACCCGAGTGGTACGGGTATGCCCAGACGTGGGTCCCTTACCTGCTGGGCATAGCGACCCAATCTACTTCTCAATGATGAGGCCCAATGATGCCGAAACATGTTTGGGGATGTATATGGCCTCGTGCAGAAGGCATGTGGCCAAGCAGTTCGGGCTGCACCGCCCATTTTGGGGTGGGACCAAGTCCGATTTACATATGGTCTTTCCCTCTTTGTAATGGCTTGGCAGGTAAAGAACAGTGGTCTGGTTGGTTGCTTAAAGCAATTCCGGAGGTTAAGATTAATTCTAAACTTTACGGCCATCACGTCTTGTTTTCAAAATTGAGAGTACCACTCTTGATCACCCTACATCTGCTGTTCAAAGTGCTGACTTGTATTCTCTTTTACCTTGTAGAAGTTCCTATGACGCACAAACAATCCAATCCACTTGAGAGCGAGCTGCTGAAATTTAACTACCATACTTCGTGGTGGCGCAAAATAAAAACCCTTGAACTGTCAGAGTTGGTGTGTTCTTGGGGCCATCTGTGACGCTGGTCATCCTAATTTCTCATCAGATCTTTGTGCATATATGAAGTTTAATTCTTTATCTCCCTTTTACATAGGGTGCTTGAGAAGGGCTGCTGAGCCACCTTACAAGGTGGCTGCTTGGATTGAACCTAATTTGCATCCGACATATAGACAGGAATGGTGTCAGATTTGTGTCAACGCCAAGGGGTGTCTAGCCTAGGTTTGGAGTACAGCTCCCTTTTTTCAAGCCAGCCGCCTTTTACTTTGCAGTAATCAACATTTAAAATTCAAGACCAATCACTAGATGGTGGAATTTGCACAGCATGTAGTTCTAAACCGTCAGATGACCCCGAAATATATCTTACAGTATATTATGTGTAATGTATTTTCTTCCATATGGGACTAATTGTACCTTGCTAATACTCTACTCCATTCCATTCCCAAGAGTGAAGCCAGATGCTCTGCTGCATTATCATTCAGTGTGCTTTGAGCTACCTTTGTCCATACCTTGAACACCCGCAAAGGATAGCTTACCTACACCCCTACAGGAGGGTTGTAGAAAAACCTCCTTAACAGCACTTCGGCAAACACTACTTCACAAGCAAGAACAGTACTCATTGTGTTAATCGTTTATGCGCATCAGGCTTCACTACAGTAAATAAGACGAGCACAAGAGGAAGATAGATCCAGACTAAGTGATTAGGTGTCTAAGCTACTATGATCACCATATCACATAGGGTGCCATGTGGTGGCAGGAGGCAGAAGGCAGAAGAGCCAAGTGGTGGATGGCTAATGTAGCATGACAGAGGAGAAAACAGTGCCCACTGCCCAAGTATGCATTTCAGTGGTGTGATGTTGGTAGAAGTACTACAGGATTCAATTTTAAAAGGTTCACATAGATCATGGAGGCGCCATCCCGAAAAATCACAAAATGAGTAGCATGAATTATGGAGGCTAATTTCATACTTGTAAAAATAAAGACCACCTTTTCCAAAAGGTTTGGCTAGTGGCAGATACCCTTGTCTCACAAAAGTTAACAAACATGACATGCATATGCCTAACGGTGCATTTCACATAAGAACTCTCCCAGTGTGACTGCACAGTGGACTCCACGCCAGCTTCATTAAAAGCGTTGTGGGTCAAATACTATAATTATTTACAACTAGTAAACACACAGATTGTTATTTTAATCACATCACGGTATTACAGTGCTTTCATTAAGCCGAGCAACACAGCGGTTTTCCCCAGATCCTGCTATTCACCACGTAGACACAAGTGGGGAGGGGTGTTAAGTTTTTGCTGGTGTTTATGTAGCACTAACGTTTCCCCAAGACCAATTTAGGGACGAAAGGGAGAAACAATGATTGTTGGGAATGTGTAAAAATTGCCCTCAAAGTCTGACTTGTTGCCGCTGCCGCAAGCGTGTTTTATATAAACGCAGGTCACACCAAGGAAGCGTATGTTTGTTAAAAGTCAAATCCAATCACACCAGGTTTGTGTGTCTCTACTCAACTGTTCGCTAAAAAAAGGCCTCTGTTGCGCCCCAAAGACCTATGGGTGCTCATCCGCTCATACCAAATCCATATTCTGTTATTGATTGTTGAACCTAATCACCTTGTGAGCCATAGATGTCTAAGTCGAAATGTGTGTGATGTGCACCAGGACACTGAAGGAGGCGCAGAGCCTTGAGGAAGTGTGACCTCTTTAGGTTGCACGCTGAGCTTCGCCGCAGGCCAGACATTGACAGCTATATACAGAAATAGGAACGCAATAAGGCTGTGTTCCAGTGGCTAACAGGAGCAATATAAAATGGCCACCCGTCGCCTATTCTGTGAATGGATGCTCCCACCTATTCTTTGAATGGATGCGCCCAGAAGCATTGGCTTCTGATGCATGGAGCTAGAAACGGACAGGAGGGTCGCATCTCAATGTGATTTTAAATTACAAAAACAATAAAAAATAGCACCCTTAAGTGTTTGCATTATCTTATTTCACTCAGAGAAAAGTAGTGTTCAAGTTGATACTTTGTCAACTGCTACCCTAGTTTGCTGGGCTGTGTGATCTTGGACAAATCATCTTTTCTCTCAGTAGCCACATACCAATTTGCTTGCAAAATGGAAAGCATTTAGAAATGGGCTAAAGTTTGGTTCAGCAGTTGGTGCTATAAAAGGTACGGGCCATTTTAATTTTGGTCACTGCATTTGATAATTGTCCGCCTTTTCCATTGCCTGGATTAAGTCTTAGCTGGTGACGGTAATGGCACTGGGGTGAACAGCAAAAAGTACTGCACCTGGACTATTCCCTTCAAAGCAGGCGTCCCCTCTGGCCCTCCGTAATCTTCTACATTTCATTAAGGTCCCACAGAGTGTTTTCCGGGCAAACTGTTGATTACAAATACACCTGTCCACGGTTTCGCCCAAATATTAGTTGTTAAAAATCACAACGACTTTTAATCAATGCACGAAGGAAATCATTTTACAATTGTGTATTGAATATTTTGTTAATTTCTAATTGACTAAATCGTGCTATATTAAGGAGACATGCATGAAATTTTTTATAGCGCCCACTGCATATGGCACCATATTTTTGGAACGCTTAAAAAATCCACACATGAAAAGGTAAATCCTGAAAGTGTCTCTTTGGGTTTCCAACCTGGGTTGGCAGCTATTAGCACATTCAGCAGCCAGCGCTTAACTCGCTAATCTACCTTATCAGAAGACACTGGCCAGAGGTCATTTTAAGACTTTGCAAATGACACGGCGAGATGAGCTCCCATAAAAAAAGAACTGCGTCTGCGTTATATTTTGAGAGCAGCGTTTACACTGCAGCCTGCATCACACCAACTGCCCCAACCCGCCACGCCTTTCTCTGAAGTGTGCAAAATCAGTTTTACCTTTTGTGCTCCTCGGATGTACTGATACAGATTAGAGCATTTTTTCCAGGCCGTTTTGCTGACCCACTATTGTTTTCCAAAGATTCCCATTGGCCTAACGTTGCACCCTGGGAACTGCGCCAAAACCTCCCCGAAGCAGTACTTCTCTGCGTGCCATGTAATCCGCAGTAGCAGCCTCAAGATAGCCCACTGGAATGCCTAAAACGGACCGTGCCTGTCTACATTAAGAATACAACATTTCAATAAGTTTAATATAGTGCTTTCTAGCACGTTGCAGCTTCTTCATTGCACTGTAAATTGCAGTCACAAAATAAGACTAACAAAATGGTCCGCATTAGCTGGTCTTCCCTTAGACTAACTCGATTTATTTTCAGATCAAGGGAAGGCCAAATACTACAGTGGTGGGTGGGACGAGTCCATCCACCCAACTATTTGGCCTCCCCTTCATCTGAAATGAATCATTTAGTTAGTGGTTCCGATTCCTAACAAATGTAGGAGGCTAGCACTTGACTTGGGTGAGGCTCATGTGAGCTGCTCGGGTGTCGATGGAGGGCCTACAACCCAACCGTTACCTGACGTAGTCTAGATGGCGTTGACAACTAGGCCCTGCATTCCCCAAAACAGGGCTCCAGGAATGACGGTCCTGCCTGGATTGGAGCGCTGTCTTGGGGAATGAAGGGCCAGCCAGGCAGTCACAAAGATTAACTTACATTAAACTAACTTTACTTTCCTGGTTGCTGGGCTGGAAACAGGCTGTGCATGTGCTGGGACTGATCTCTGGGCAGCTTTACACAACAAAACTCAGCAGTACTGTTCAGGAAGTGAGTGGCACGCACGCACCGTAACCACGTAAGCACCAAATGCCCATAACCCCACCCAATGTCATTGGCTGGGAAACAGCCAGTGACATTCAGAATATTCTGTTGTTGCTATGGACCTAACTGTAGGAGATATGATCACGATCAGGAGATACGCTATTTGCGCACAAATTATGTACTGGCGGGGCCACCCCTCTAGCGCCCCGCCAGCAGTTCAGATTGTGTTGGGTTACGTAGAGTGCGTGGAACTACGATCTCCACGCACTCTACAGTACAATAACAGCTGCGTAAATCGGGACGCGCCCTCTGTGGAAGCTGGCCCTGGGCTCAGCCAGCCATGAAGACACAAATGATCGGCAGCCAGGAGATAATTATTTATTTATAGTTGTGTTGCCGCAACACCGTCCTCCTGCATGCAGAACAGATTCAAAACTTCAGAATCTGTTCTGCAGTTGTTCAGCATGTCGCACACTACCTGGGGCCACTGGCTGGAGGAGCGGTGCCCCCCCGCCCAATGAAAGCAGCCGCCACTGCCCGAGAGAAAACTGTAAATTCGCCTTGTTCCTGCGCTTTAAAGAGTGGTCAGAACGAACTTGAACCCAGAGCCCACAGAGAGGGGGACGCTAGGCTACGATGATGTTTAAAGACGTCATAAAGGGGTAGTTCAAATCCCATGACGGGGTAATAATTAGAAGGCAGGTATATGTTGACCAGCTGGTATCTGTCTAGTCTGTCAAGCTTCTGTCCTATATGTTCTGTGTATGCTGAATGTGGAATTATTGTGACATTAAATGATGGTAATGCATTGTTTTACGCGATTCTGTAAATGTGAGGGAATCGCAGCTGAACTGATGCGTTTTGAGTAAAGCTATTGGTGTAAAAAGTTTGCGGAAAAGTTGGATTGGATTTTGCGTATGTGGTGCTCGCTCATAATAGTGTAAAAAATTGAAACACTGTGATCATTGTTGGTGAAAAAAAAATTAAGAATGGAATAAAATACCCCACTTGCACACTTGTGCAAGCAATTGCCAAAACATGCAGCAAAGCTGAAGAAATACAGCTAGGAGTCAGTTAAGGGCACCGCAAATACAATGTTTATGCCGTGGCCCCAGAATGGTTCATTGTCTAAGGCCGTTTTACAGCACATGACCACGTTCCTACATGCCACATATAGCGGGAAGAAGCTCGAGAAACGCCTTGCCATTCTCGAGCTTTGGAAAATGTTTGAACAAGTAAAGGAAGAAGAACCTCCCGCAGACTGGATATTAAATGTGTGTACGGAGGGGGGGTGAGACGTCTACCGCGCCACCTGCCCTGCCGAAACCAGTTGTTGAGGGAAGTAAGTCGGAAGGCCTTTACCCACTACGAGAACTTAAAGCAGCCACGGGTTATAGCAACCCTGCATACGAGTCACGCCAGTGCAACATACAGCCTTGCTGGACAGGCTGATAAAAGCACTAAAGCTCCCAGTGTGCATAGCGGTCGTCAAGTGCGCCGCTCACACCAAGGGAACAGATTTCGTGTCACACGGAAACCATGAAGCGGACATAGAAGCCAAGCGCATGGCATCCAAGGGTGAGACAATCATGGACGTGGAGGTGGCACGTACCCATGAACGAATGATGGTAGCCCGAGCACCTCCAGAAACATATAGCAATAGAGGGCAGACACAGTTAATGGAACTCCAGGGGGAGGCACCTCAGGAGGAGAAGAATTTGTGGAAGCGTCGAGGGTGTTCTTTAAACCCCTCTGATGGGTTATGGAGGCAAGACAGCACTGGTAAACCAGTAATGCCTGTCACCTTTCTAAAGGTAGCGTTAGAACAGCTCCACTACCCTTTCCATATGTCAAAAGAAAATCTTGCTGCAACGCTCTCAGAAGACTGGTTCACGCCAAATCTAGCGGAGCATGTTGCATTCTTTATGGTCAATTGCATAATTTGCCAGCAATTCACCTCTGGGCACACATTGAAGGTGATGAGAGGAATCATTCACAGACCTGAAGGGCCTTTCCAACACCTGCATATCGACTATGTCGATATGATTCAGATTTGTATCGGGTACAGGTATTTAATTGTCGTGGTGTGTCCATTCTCTATAGGGATAGAAGCAGGGCCCTGTACACACACTGACGCTGCCTGTGCTACAAAATTCCTGGTGAGGGAGGTTTTCCCCGGGGGGGGGAGGGGTATTTGTGAGGTTATGAGGTCAGACAACAGGCCCCATTTTCTAAACTCAGTATTTGGGCAGATTAGCTTGTTGCTTGGTATAAAGCACAAGTTCTCGTCGTCCCAGAAGGAAGTGGCATATGTGAACGGCTCAACAGCCTGTTGAAAGAAAGGATAGCCAAATTGAAGCTCACATTAAAGAAGGGATGGCTGCACTGCCTACCACTGGCATTATATGCGCTTTGGAACCATCCAGGCTCCGACCATCACCTCACGCCGCATGAAATTATCACTGGTAGAAGAATGAGAACCCCTCTTAACCCCCGAGATAGGGCTAGATGTGATGCCCAGGCTGCTAGGGAGGTTCTGGGAGAAGAAATGAAGAATTACCTTGACTGCCTTACCTCTAATACATCTGTCATTTCAGGCCAGCTGCAGCAACAGCGTAAAGGGAACAGCACATCACAAACCACAACAGACAGTGCGGAGACAGGCGCAGCACACAGTCTTTGTGCGCCACTCATCGTCCCTGGTTACAGCGTTTTGGTGAGGCACTTTACGAGGAAGAAATGGGACGAACCAAGATTTAATGGCCCTTTCATCATAGAGGACTGCATCCCGTCCGCTGTCAAGCTCCAAGGAAGAAGAGCCTGGATCTTCCTGAATGACGTCAAGCCCTTTATAGGAGAAGGCACTCCCACTACATCTACTGCCGAGGAATCCGCAGACAACGGAGAAGAACCTCAGCACATGCAGACAAGATCTATGGCGAGGAAGAAGGACGCATGAGCAGACATGTTACAAGAACAAGGAAAAAAATATATAAAAGTGAGACTTTCAAAACAAGACAGTTCTACAAACCAAGTGAAAGGTGATAAAGGGACAATTAAATGAACATTCAATGTAGCCAACAAAGAACTTATGTGTAAATCTTGTCCACACTGAACCTTTTCTATAGGCATAAAAAGACAATAAGAAGCAAGCAAACACCCTGTGCAGCCAAAGGTGCAGGGTAAATTAAGGAAAACACGTATTCATATCAGCAAAAGCGTTAAGCTCATGAACATTTAAAAGCCACACAAAGTATTGAAAAACCTAAGACTCTGGTAGGCAACAGAACCGGACATTCCTGAAAACTGAAACTGTTATCCTGAAAGCATCCAGTATCTAGACTTTGTTCACGAATTTATGGTACACCCCAGCAGAAGCCTTAAGTGGGATGTACTCACCTACTTCCAATTAGTGACATTGACTTATCCACCACTCATAGGGAGAGAAACAAGTGTCACAGAATTCATCCAAGATCCAAAAAATAAGAAGGTAATCGGGCAACTATTGCCTGTCATCACATAGGTCTTCGCCGAGTTGCCCGAGCACAGTGACTCAAAGACCAAACTCCCGCCTCAAGCAGTCATTGACGAAGTGACCTACACGTTATTCTTTCGAATCATTGAGGAGTGCCCAGAACTTGTCGGGAGGACCACAGATACACCGACGTTCATCAGAGATCCCCGAAACAATCATTTTCTAAACCAGATATGGAGTAAACTAAATAATGTGGTAGCCATCCACGCAGCAGGCAAGTGCAAAGACTGCTCAAAGCAAAAGCGAGGTGTGTGATTGAGACTCTGCAAAACGAATAAATGTCCCTGTCCCCTGAGGACAGCCTAATAGCCCACAATGTCCTCTTTGGCTTAGTAAATGACTTTCCGGAAATGGTAGGGAGACCTGCCGAGGTTGACGCCCTCACCATCCTCAGAGACCCTGCCAACGCGAGAACGATAGGAACACTCTTCTATAGCATACAGCTACAAATGGAACTGTCCAGCTTTCAGAGGGAGTTTCTGAGATAATTTCAGTGAAATTAGTCGGCGAGGGACAGATCGAGAAGGCAAGGACTGATCACACTGCAAAAAAGACTGGTGACCTAAGAGACAGAATCAGAGCAAATGCCATTATCATCTGAAGATACCAGAATTGCCTTCACAGTCTTCTTTCACCTCATCGAGAACTTTCCAGAGCTAGTGGGTAGACCCATCACTGTCGACGTGCCCACGTTTCTCTGTGATCCAGCAAAAAATGCACAACTCAAGACTCCTGAGAGCTATTGCATCACAGCTGAGAAGCAATCATGGACATCCGCTGCTGAGAAGAGCCTTAGAAAGGAGAGATCCAAGATAAAACCCTTTAGAAGCCCCAACCGGGGGCAGAGCAAGGAAACAAAGACACAGTTCATGCTTCCAACGTAGAACGAATCGAAAGGGGATAACTACATCCTGAACTTCTTTTCCTATTTTTCTTATTTTTCTCTGTTTTTCATCATCATCCTGCAGTGGAGTAAAAGAGGGGGGGGGACAAGAGAGAGACTTTGCAGCAACTCGACCTCGAAGAACCAAGTGAAAGGAGCAGAGCAACGAACTTCACTGCCGTGTTTACTTTTTCTCAACCTTTTTCTTATTTTTTCCTACCTTCTCACATTTTTTCAATGATTTATCTATGCGTGATGTGCAGCGAAGCCACCCTTTTATGGTGTCACTGCAAACAAATTCCTGCATGTCCTCAGGGCCAAGATGAATTGGGAAGGTGCCCTGGGAATGCATTGTATACACAAATGCAAGAAGAATGTGAATGTGCAAAAAACGGTAGTCTAACCTTTTTCCACAGTCTAGCAAAGGATCTGTACTCCATAACTAGAGACTTCCGTCATCACTCGCAAGAGGGGGGGGGGGACATTAAGCTGCACCCGTCACTTTAGTGTTTGCTGAACTTTTTAAGTAACGAAATCAAGATAAGAAATAAACTAATGACTATGGACTTGTTCGAGATGGGGGCCCAAAACAGTAATTTAGTTGTGCCACCAGTGGATGCGCGCTCCCTCTTTCCTGGAAGGAGGTGCTGCAAACTGTCCTTTAAGGCAATCATATGTATATGTATAGTGATTATTGTAGTATTTTTGTCGTTAACGATCAGAACTGCATTTTTTATTGGTGCACGAAGCATCCCAATGTCTGTGCATCCACCAGGTAATGAGCGTCTGGGCCCCACAAAGGCACCCAGACCTTATATTGTCATCCCTGCTCCAAGAAAACCTGATGATAAAGCAAACAATTTACAGTTAAATGTAATTAGCAGTAATACGTACACACTTGAAGTAATGAATGGTGAGAAAAGCTGGAGCCAGGGTCAGCACGGAATGAATGAGAAACATAGCACTGTCCACGGCACGCACCCACACACTGAGTTCACACAAGCAAGGGCAAGTGTCAATGGCTGCGAGATCCCAGGCCGAACCGACAGAAAACAAAAAGATACCTGTGCAACGAACAGCTCCAGAGAACCAAGCGAGCAACAAGACAGAGATGGCATGACAAAATCCCTCAAGAGAACAGAGGAAGCCACAAAAGAACTCATGGGGAAAACACACGCGGTAGTCGAGTATGTGTGTCCGCTCGTACTAAGAGAAAAGAAGCTACACGAAGAGCTGAGTAAGAAAACTGCAACAACTGTCATAACGAGCACACCTGCTCCAACACCAGAGATAACGACCTAGCTTACGACACCGCCACATGTTGGAAGGATGAGGAGTCATATGTGGAAGGAGGTCTACGAGAGAATGCACGAGGGAAGGTGAAGAAGCACAAGACCTCCCCATAGTACTGCAGGGCAGGAAATGAAACCTGCCTCTCCAAGGATCATACCCGAGAAACTACCTGAACAAAAGAGCAGTACAGACACATTCAGAGATAGTGATAGCTAATTACAGGAAAAAGTTAAGAATCAAGAGAAGCCCATATAAAACGTACAATGAACTAAACGACTACTTGGACAGCAAAGCCCATCTTGGAAACAACATATGGTACCAGCACATGAAGGAAGTTGGACGAAGGCAATCAGAAGCACATCAGAATGTTTCGTCTGTGCACTCCTGCCATACAGCATGGGAAAGCCCAAGATCTTCGTGGCTGTAGAAGATGTCCCCACAGCACACTGTATGTCACACGTAGCTATGTGCAACATCAGAGGACAATTCATGGGAAGAGATGCCTCATTGATATGGGCCAACGAAAAGGACTACCCTGATGAAGACGGGTTTGTCCAGGACATCAAATCAAGAAACAGGGCGCACACCAAGAATCATGTTATTAGATATGAAAACCCTGACGTCAAAGGATCAGGAATAAGGTGGGAAATAAACTCAAGACTGAACGTCCAAGGAAAAACTGCAGAAGAGGCTCAAATCTGGAAGAACAGAGGCCAAATGCAGATCTGGGGGTCAGTAGTTTCCCCAGACGGATGGGAAGGAGTAGTAGTAATCTGCCGAGCTTGGATGGTCCTTGGAGCTTGTAAAGGAGCAATAGAGAGCTCACAGAGACTATGCAGACCATTGTGGCCAAAATTGGTAAAGCTGTTGACATGGGTAGAAGACAGAGGAGGACCCTTGCAGATAGTACCACTGGAAAACCCGAAACTGTGCTTTAGAAGTAATGGTACAAGGAAAATGGGGGAGTATCAAAACTGCGGACGAATATATGAGGCACCAGGAATGGCACAAGGAACCGCAGTCCTGATGGACCGCTATTGGGCGTGTGGATCCAAAGCATACATAAGACTGCCAAGAAATTGGGGGGGCATATGTACAT
This sequence comes from Ambystoma mexicanum, assembly GCF_040938575.1. Taxonomy (NCBI): domain Eukaryota; kingdom Metazoa; phylum Chordata; class Amphibia; order Caudata; family Ambystomatidae; genus Ambystoma; species Ambystoma mexicanum. The sequence goes on from NC_090933.1 coordinate 1,118,728,375, forward strand.
TGGTCACCATCCATGTTCCCGCACTGGCGATTCCAAAAAACGATCTGAATCTGGACAGCTTCCCGAAAGCAGATGCTCATCTGAGAAGGAGGAGATCCGCAGAACTGATATCCTGAATGAAGAGAGAAAACTAGTTTTCTGCCAAATCAGAAGAAGCATTCTATGCGATTCCATATGAACACAGGCTGTTCAGCCTCACTTCAACAGTATTCACCACAATGCTCCTGCCACACATCCAAATTGGAGTGAATGCTAAATGGTTGCAGATAACCAGATGGGAGTTACTGCAGACCATCAACACCACAATAAAAGGATTCAATGCGATCAAAGAAGAGCTGAGAGCGGTTAGACTGATGATCCTCCAGAACAGATATGTGCTTGACATGATCACAGCAATGGATGGAGGTGTGTGTGCAAAAATCGGAGAATCATGTTGCACATTTATACCATCACACTACGAAGAAAATGGAACCCTCACAGAGGCCATAAGAATGTTAACAACCCTGAAAAACCAGATGACTGAGGAAACAAATGAAGTAGATGACAGCTGATTTGGGAACCTATTCTCATGGGTCCCGCAATGGATGGCCGATATATTCAAGTTTCTGGGAGCTTTGCTAGCAATGGTGCTGGTAGGATTCTGTGTTATCAAGATAATCATCACAGTGCCAGAAAAATGCAAAGAAGGCCATTGGGATGAAAGTAATGATCGATGTCGAACCAGGCTGGAAGCCCAAAGACCTGACAGATGAGGGGATAAAGGACTTTGTGAAGGCCAGTGAATTTGCACCAGAGGGAACAAAATTCACTTATCCCAAGAAACGAAGAAGGTATGAAGGCAAATGGATTTACTGCAGTCCAAATGGACAATGCCAATTGATGACCTGGAACAAAGAGGAGCATGTGAAAACAGCAGGAAGCTTGAAAGGGGTGATAAAGATATGGACACCAAAATTGCATACTTTCACGCCATCTTGTGTAAACCCAGGAGAAGACGAGCAAGAAGCTGAGTAATCAAAGAAATTGAATATAAAGGAGGAAGTAGGAGTGGTCGATGAACCGACCAGAGGGGGGGAGTGTAGAGGAGGTCCCAGATACGACCTGCACCCCTGCCCCCCCATTGCGAGTTGCCAGTAAGGTACTCGCCAAGGTATGTGATGTACGAGGAGCAGCTGAACCAACAAAGGGCTGCAATGGGCCTCTGCCCTGTGTACATTAGAGGATCAATACCTGTTGAAATGCCCATAACCAGGCAACCCTGGGCAGCACGGTCCCCAATCAGACAACCGTACCTGCCATTGGTACGAAACAATGAGTATTTACAGACTGTCCACGAGGAAAACCCGAAGGCCTTAATGGAAGGCCAATGGAAATAGACTAAGGGCCTGGGCAGACCCGAGAACAACCAGAAGTGGCTACTGAAAGCTATGCATGCCAGTACCGACAACTGCAAGGATAATTGTAATGGACGAAGGGGAAAGACACTGGAAAACGAATGAGGATGGTGCCATGAGACAAGATGGAAGCAACCACCTTATTGAACGTGTGTAAATAAGCTTGAAACGCAAGATGCCAAGTAATCAAGTCTGCTTGCAATGCTTAGTAGAAGTTAGAGCGGCAAGCGCTGACTGTATACATCTACCTCAATACAGCACAATGTACATGTGCGACTCCATTTTGTATAAACAGAAGTACTCCCAGGTGGCCAAGGCCTGACTGACCAGGTTTCATATCCAGACCCAAGCAGAGGAAAAGAGCAGGATCGAAACTTAAAGGATGGCTCATGCCGGGAAAATCGAGGTCAACCAGAGAAGGGGAGGCGAGCATGAGCTCACGAGGCTCCAACTTCAGAGCAAGCCGGCCCGCCCGTGAAGGTCAAGATAAGAGAGGCCCATGCAGGTGGCCAAGAGCATACAGAATTAAATGCCCAAAAGGTTGGAAACTGAAGCAGATTCACGGTGGACCAACACGTGACCAGGCAGGCGCGAAGATGTACCACCACCTGATCTCATCCAGAACCAGAGGGTGCCATAACTTTTCCTGATAAGAGACTACAGATCCGAGGCCATACCCAGCCAACTAATTGACACCTAGCCCTAAACCACTGATTGATGGAAGGGAGGCAGGGTGAATCTTGGGACACCAGGCACCAGGGTGTCTATTCTGCATGCTGCTAATTAAAAGTGGAGATTTAGGTTTAGGGGTGTAACTTGCCCAATCACAAGAGACCATGTAATCTAGGGTCCTGTAGACATTGTAACCAATGAGACGTCGTACTTGTAGTGACGTCAATCACGTGTGCTGTAGAGGGATGGGCAGACACGCCCACCCGATAAGAGTTATCCAATCGGTATGCCTTATTTTTCATATACAGATATAACACCTATACTTAAGTTACCTTTCCCCAACCAATTATATTGCATGATGATTATTATAGAAGTGTACGTCATTGATGACGAAGTTTGCCCATAAAAGAGGCTGTTGTACTGAAGTTCGAGGAAGTCGGGGCGAGATAGTTGTTCGCGATGCTGCTGATTTCCATAAGCTGATGTATTTATCATTAAACAGACTTCCCTTTGCCAACTTACTGAGTCCCTAGTATTGATTTGTGCTGGAGTATGCAAGTCCTGCACCCTGTCCTCACACGGTGCAGCTATCTTGTATTACAAGTTTTCGAGGGTGAGTGCTGATCAATGGGCCCGTAAGTAATTACCTTTCCTCATCACACTTCTGTTAAATTCTGGCTTGAGCAAAAAAACAAAAGCCACACCCGTCCATGCAGCTCCATTAGTAGCTTTATTAGTGCTTTGAAAGCTGTAATTCATATTTCTGACTCTGCCAGCACTGGGCAAATTCTCCTCCCTCTCACGTCTCTAGTTTGGTGCCAGGCCACAGAGTCCTATAGAAATGGCGACCCAATTCATCAGTGCGTTCTCTGTTAACCACCAAGTCTCTCCTCAGAGAATTGGTTTCTGACATAGCTGCATGGACTCCTGCCCTTAACACACCCAAAATCTGGGATGAATTGTCCATTTCTGTGTTTTCCATTACGCTCAGGTGGAGTATTTTAAGTACTGCTTCACGTTCTGTAGCGCTTACCTGGACTCCGCGGGAGTGTAACACCTTCCCCAGCATGTGGAACCGATACCTTGGAGCCTTTGGGACCCTTTCTGTTTGAACAAACAAATAACAATATAAATGCTATAGAATCTATTAACTAAAATAAATCTACATGAGATGTGTATTCCCTTAAATCACTCCCTTCTCACCTGTGTTTATTTATTGTGGAGCTCTCCATCCTGTTTTTCTACAGGGGAGCGTTGAAATGGAGAAACTGTAATCCTTTAGGGTTTGAATGGATTCCTATGTTGGAGAGATCTCTCTAATTATTTTTATTTTCTTTCTATTTTTTGCAGATTCTAGGAATTCAGGAATGAATTAGGGCTGCGGATGGCTGCAGAGTTATTCAGGATGAGAAAACGTCTTTAAAGAATGTAAGTTCGCCAATACGAAGTAACTGCAGCCTTCTAGGTGAAGCGCAGTAACAAGTGTGAGGTGAAAACTTGAAAATCCTTCAGGTACATAAATGCTTATAAATGTCTTCTAGTTTGTTTTTTAACAACTTATCTCTTGTGTTGTCTGCAGGTTTTCGGAAAACTGAAGAAAAACCCTTCGGAAGATGCTCTTACCGAAGATAACTGCGTCGAAGATAACTTCAGTTAGGTAAGTCTATTCTATGAACTAAGGTATTCTGTAACTATTCGTAAAACTAATGTCTCTAATATCTTCTTTCTTTGACCGGTTCTGTGAGGAGAAATGCCGGTAGCGTTACCCGCTATCAGCAAAGCATGCGTTCCAGCGGAAGCGGGGCTTAATTAGCTCCCTCTGCAAAATTAATAGAACAGTGCTGCTTCATGTAATTGGGTGTTTTGCGGCGGGCATGTTAAGTGTAGGAAACCTCTGTTGAACCTCATGGGAGTCTATGGAAGTGGATACAGTGAATGGTGTAAATGCCATCTGTGCCAGGCTAACACCCACCTTAGACCTGCTGACTGATTTAATGTTCCCTGCTTAGCGTGAATGCCTGAATGAGGACTATGTTCACTGACTGGGATCATGACAGTGGACCCCTTACTCACTACTCTTAGAGAGGCACAGCTCCACCGTACTGATGAGGTCCAACCAGCCTGAAACACTAGTCTGGGTTGCTGTTGCTACTCTTGTTCAGAGGAGAATTGCCTTACAATTCGGTACTGGACTGCCCCAGGGCAGGACAAAGACGGATATGCTTTGGATATTTCTCCTCTGTGAAGGAAAGTGAGCTAAAGAATCTGGGTGAGGCCCTTGTAACCAGGACTAATGTCTGGCAGAGTGACTCCCAGAACCCCCCTTGTTTTTTCACAGGGAAGGCTAATGAACCAGGCTTGGGAATATGGAATTGGTGAAAAGGAAAGGAACAAAGATGGCCTAAGGGAGGAGTAAGTCAAAATTACAAATGCCCCTGATCCACAAAGGAGCAGGACGGCCTCTTTATGTGCCCTTGGTAATGATGGATAAAAACAACCTCCTCAAGTCCCTCCTGCCGCTCACTGCGGGAAAATTAATCTATGCCTTGGAAAATAATACTGCAGGGGCACCCCTAGCTATAGAGGACATTAAAAGTCTGTTTGTATCCGCAGTGGGAGATCAAGCTGACTCCGTTTGGGTGAAGGAAGGATTCCCGGGGGTCACTACAGGGAATGATACACATGATGGGGTGTCATTCAACAATGTCCGGGCACAGGTTTAGGATGCACTGTGTAGAACCTTCCCCCGACAGCCCCGATCGACACTCTATAATGCAATGCGCTATGGGGGATGAGGAAGATGCTGCGCAGTTCATTCTTCGGGTGCAAGAGATGTGGCGGGCGAAGACAGGCACGTCCTGGGACCAATCTACCTCCCTATTTTACTTTATCATCAAAAGAGGCCGCCCAAAGGAAGTACAGGAGGCCTTTGATGAAATAGCTGGGATGGAAGCCAAAGGGTGGCCAGAAATACAGAGCATTATAGTGCACCATTGCAGAAGGATCAAAGAGAATAAGAAACGGCCCAGAGGAGATTAGCAAAAGAAGCAAAGCTTGTACAGAGCAAGTTTGTGAAGGTTGCGGCAGTAACAGCAGTGCCGCCCTCAGAGCAGCAGGGAGAAGGAGGAGTCAGTGTCAGTGGCCATTTAAGCTATGATGGCTACAGCATGGGCAGACAACTGCCAGGAACAGTGGGGTGGAGATCAACAATACATGGTATCCCAATGGCAAGCAAGGCCCACAAGAGGGAGAGGTGGGTACCGGGGGCTACGGAGTGCAATGATAAAGGGGGGTTGGCCCAGGCTCTGGGTTGTGCTGGAGATGGGGTCCTTTTGCAAGAGAATGCTGCATTCGGTCGGTGGCTAACTATCACAATAACCAGAGATCCAGCAATGAATCACAATATGGCCACCCACACCCCAGTAGCCTGTATGGACTGCCCATAGGACCCTACGAACCAGATGGACAGCCAGACAGTAGGCCTATACCAGGGTACAATACACTTAGACACCCCCTGCACTTTCTACAGGCGCTCCCAACCCGCCAAAATCAAATGACACACACACACACACACACACAAACCCATTTGTCACAACAGCTAATGGTGCACCAGCCCCTTATCAAGGAACGTATGTGCTCAGTGAAAATGTTTTCTCTTGCTCTGGAACATACACACCCAGACTAGGACAGCCCACAGAGAGCACTTGCATGTCCAGTCCCATCAACTACCTTACAACGAGGAACCACTGGTGGGGGCAGAGATAGGGAACAAACCCTTCATCTTTATGGTGGACTCATGGGCCGAAAAAAGTCTATGTGAAATGAATGATTTTCCGTTATCTGGCAAAAATCCCGAGACGCAAGGATTCTCTGGGGCTGTGATCACGGTTCCTTACACAGAGGAAGTGTCATTGATACTTTTTACCAAGCAGTGATGCATGATATCCACAGGCATATAGATCATCCTCAGGCTCTTCACTTTAAATCCAACCTAACATTGTCAGAAAAAGCTGCTCTCAAAAATCTCACACGACGCCAGTATAATCATCAAGGAGGCTGACAAAGGCGGTAAATATAGTGATTCTGAATACCCCAGATTATATTAATATGGCAAATTACCATCTTAACACTCCAGGCTGCTATCAACTCCTACCAGAAAACAGTGTCATCTCAAAACCCTTATTCAGGACTGGCACTCGCGTGGCACACTTACAGATGATGAAAAACATTTCCTATTTCGTCCAAACCCAGTTATTCCCACCATGTATTTTCTTCCCAAGATTCACAAAGACTATCACACTACCACAGGTCAGACCAATCATGAGTGGCCTAGGACGGGCCACCGGGGGTCTCTCCCAATACATTAACACTGCAAAAAAGGATATTGTACCAACTCTACCCGCTTACTTACGTGATTCTACACAAAGCGCACACATTACACTGCAGCATCACGTGACACCGTTCGCACACGTGATCACGCCACGTGACGTTAGCTTAGGTACTTTCCTCAAAAACACGGAAGATGCGAGCCGCATTTCCTACACCTACACACGTCCGTAACTACTTACTTGCAGGGGATCCAACCCCGGAATATTAGGTAAGAGCTGCTCGTTTACTATACCACTGTCAATGCTCAGGGGTTGCACACTAGCCATCCTAATTTGTATACGCCACTTGTTCCCTTTCTTTGTTATCATGCAGGCTCCGATTTGATACAGCATCCTGGTATTGACCCAGTCCAGTTTACTTACGCCTTACATCTCTATCAAGGTAATCATTTGGTGATTACAATCCTATCAATAAGCTATAATTGGTGTTTACCCACTGTTCTACTTACGGTTCGTTTCTCTCTACAGACTCGGTTTGCTTAAACATTACATTCTTGCCCGCAATTGTACCTCCGAGCAGGCCTTCAAGTGTATATACTTTTCAACTTATTTTCTAACATAATCACGGTAAATCCATATCAGTTGTATATTCATCACCTCACACTGGGGGACCGATGGCACAGCATATATCGGGATCAGTTTACTGCATGATGTTTTTAAGAAGACCTCTCTTCAACCACTTTATTGTCCCAACCCCTTTCTCACATATTCTTTAACAGAGTTTTTCGGATGGGCTAACACATTTCGACACCTCACTCCTTCCTCTCTACTCTGTCACCAACCTTTCTCCATCAAATATGCATTTGGCACATTCTGTTTTGGCAGAATTATTCAGCTATGTGTGGCACTAGTGGTTTTAGTAATGGCTACCTACCACCAATTGGACAATACTGTGACTTTTGGAGTATAATTATGATTGTTGTTCATTGCTTGTTCTCAATTTTGTTTTCTGCTCCTTTTCCATGTACAAATCGTGTGGTGCCACAACCCTGTACTTTGGCTGTTGAACGTCTCAATCATACTGGTAATATTTTACCATTGTATCATGTAACCATATTATGTTTGCTTACTGATCATTCTTGGCTGACCCTACTTGTACCTATATATGTGTTTTTGTGTTTTTTCCTGATGAATTTTGGTCCTGCCCTTATGAACTATGTTTGGTGAAAAAACCTTTTTGGTTTCTATTTATTGTGTTCATGTTTACCTTTGGACCACTGTTGGTCTCCATTTGATTTGCCATACTATGTCATTTATGTTTCAAATCACTAACAGTTTTGCCTTGAAAAAGACCCGGTTTTGGGGTCGAAATACGTGTCGGCAGATCTGTTCCATATCTCACCGCAAACTTTATAAAACCATTTAGGCTGATGACCATGATTTCCAGCTTGACTCGTACTATTGTATCTAAGCACTGATATAGATCTGTTGTACCTGTATCTGCCTTATTTTGATTTTGGGTTGTGCAACGCGACAGAGGGGACACCTTTTCCTTTGTTCATCGTTCCTTACACAGAAGATACCACGAGAATTCCCCTGTAAACCTATTAGGACAAGACTTACTTAGTAAGTTGAACATGACCATAGCATTCACAGAGAGGGGTATAGTGTTTTCCACCGCCGGCATGTGCCCGCTCCGAGCAATGCTACCAATACAAACAATAGCAAACGAAATAGCCATACGGGGCAGACCAACAAATACAGATATGGCATACAAGTATTAGCAAGAGTAGCGTCAGAAATCACGGGGAAAGAATTGAGAGTACCATCTGATTTTGTATTCCTTCCAGTGGCCGCCCCCGAAATAATGCTGGCACTGTTCTCTCACTCGATCTGCAAGCGGAACAGGTTTCAGCGAAACACATTGTAGCAATTGGTATGGACACACATGGGTGAGACTGGCGGACAGTCTTGTGCATTGGCCCGAATGTACCATTGCGTGAATTAACTGATGAAGAGATGTTCACTGACAATGACACTGATGGGGAAATCATAATGGAAATGCCCTCTGATATTATGGTACAACACAGACGAGTGACAAAACCCATCATGGCCATTGTCGGCGCACTGCTATCTTTTTGCAATACGGATCTGCAACAGGTGCTGCCATATTTGTGGTCAACCAACCCCCATGACGGAGGACTATTAAGAGATGTGAGCGCAATGAAAATAAAATTGAAGCCAGGTGCCGTCTTGCCCAAGGTAAGACTATACCCTTTGCCCAGAGAAGCAAAGGAAGGAATAAAAACCACAATACATGCGCCCTTACAGTTATGCATCATTGTCTCCTTTAACTCTGCAGGCAATACAGGCATTTAGCCGATCAGGAAAGCGGCATGGGGTGGTGTAGGATCCAGGGTCTCCGCCCCCTTAATGACATTGTTCAAAAAGAGTTCCCTCTTGTCCCAAATCTGGCGTCAATACCGTTTAGTATCCCCAAACAAGCAACCCATTTCACAGTGGTGGACCTGAAAAATGCTTTTTTCTCAGTGCCTCTCGATCCAGAATCCCAATACCTTACCGCCTTCACAATAGGGGGGGGGAGGAGATATGAACATTGCAGGCTGCCCCGGGGGTACTGCGAGAGACCAAGCATTTTTAACAGAATATTGCACAAAGATCTTCGCAATATTGAAGTTCAAAGCACCATCATTCAGTACGTCAATGATGTACTGGTATGAAGTGAGGGTGAAGAGGTATGGCGTAAGGACTATTACCCTGCTCAAATTGTTGGCCCAGAAAGGGTATAAAGTAGACAAAAATAAACTGCAGTACTGTCTAACAGAGGCCCTATACTTGGACCAACTGATCTCAAATAATGGTAAAAGGATAATCCCCCGACAGGTTGGCAACAGTACATGCCGCAGCCAGACCCCCATATAGTTAAGGACATGCAGAGGTTCCTCGGCATCTGCAACTATTGTAGGGCTTGGATATTGGACTATGCATCCTACACAACCCCTATTGCAGGTATTAAAAGAAGCCCAAAAACACAAAAACACTTATTACATGGACCCCAGAAATGCACACCACCTTCACAACATTAAAGGAACTAATATCTATAGCTCCTGTCTTAGCCACACAAGATTATGAACAGGAATTCCACCAGTTCTCACATTCCAACGGCACGTTGATGACAGCAGTATTGACACAAAAAACATCCTTGGGCCACAAGCCACTAGCTTATTACAGTGGCACACTTGACTCCGTAATGCAGGGGCAAGCTCTTGCAGCTGCTGCCTTTGCCACTGAGAAAAGCGAAACAATTGTGATGCTCCATCACGTTGTTCGTTGAACACTCCCTGTTTGCCATACCTGAATGATCAAAATCTACACTTACCACTGAGAGAGCAACAGTTTATGAGATAATCATCTCTAGTCCAAATGTCCACGCAGTACGATGAAAAACAGTGAACCCACCACATTCCTCACAGAGTCATGCACGGAAGAGGATATGCAAAACCATGATTGTGCAACTTACGAGGGAGCAGGGGGTGACATTCCCAAAGCTAATGAAAGTTGCCCTAGAAGAGGGAGAGGTGTACTTTATAGATGGATCAGCATCCATCTGTCCAGAAACGGATGAAAAGCATGTGGGTGCAGCAGTAGTGAGACTGGAGAATGGAGAGTATGAGATTTTGGTGCAAAAACACCTTCCAATGCACTACTCGGCACAAGCAGCAGAGTTGGTAACACTCATTGAGGCCCTACACACAGCAAAGGGATGCGCAGTGACAATTTACTCCGATTCGGCTTACGTAACTACACTACATTCAGGGTTTTCCCGCTGGAGGAGAAGAGGGTTCAGAAGGGCTGACGGGTTCCCAATACAACATGCAAACTTATTAAGCGAGTTAATAAAGGCACTCGCAGAGCCCTCAGTAGTGGCCTTGGTAAAATGGCAGGCCCATACCAACAACAGTGACGAAATATCACTGGGAAACACGGTGGCAGATGCCCCTGCAAAACAAGCAGCCTATTTCCAAAAAGCACTGAACACAGAATGCATACTCAAAAGTAGACAAGAGGAGCCCTAAGGGGACAGACACAATGCCCTACCAATATCACAAATAATCGAACTGCAGAGGCAGTCACCACCTGTCAAGCAAGAACTGTGGGTCAAACGAGGATGCAGCCAGTCCCCCACAGATCTTCTATGGAGACAGGGCACTACAGGGAAAGCAGTAATGCTCGTAGAGCTATTACAGGTAGAATTCCAACAATTGCACTTCCCAGCCCACACTTTGAAATAGCAAATAGCTTCGGACATCCAGGAGGGCTGGTTTGTACCTAACCTCCAGGCGTAGCTCACTAAAATGGCCATTGAATGTATCACCTGTCAAACGTACAACTCAGGGATGACTCTCAGAACATTGCGAGGTAAACTGGCCCGTCCCATTGGACCCTTTCATGAACTGCACACTGATTACGCAGACATGGGAGAGAGATGTAATGTGGCAAAATACCTCATAGTGGTGTCCTGCCTGTTTTCGCACTGGGTGGAGGCAGGGACCTGCGCCCACCCAGATGCGAAATGTGCAGCAAAGTTCTTGGTGAGAGAAGTGTTCCTGCGTTGGGGAATATGCAACGTCATAAGGTCTGATCACGGAACACATTTCGTAAATGACATCTTCAAGCAAGTAACCACATTATCTATATAAATAAAAAAGTAAATGTTAGTTTGATCAAAATCTTAAATCTCCAAAGGTTCACCGATTGCTTTTGAAATTTTGACACAATGTTGCATTCGAATAGGCGCACGTTTTTATATCCGTACTATACATAGATGTCACACCTGTGACAGGTAAAAACATGCTTTTTCTGAAAAACAGCGCCATCTGTTGGATGTAAAAGCAACGCACGCTATACTAAATCTTTTACGATTCCATTTTAATGTTTCCGATTTAGAATGGCTCAAATATGTGCCGAGGAAACAGCACAGCGATGTGCAGCCAGACTTCAGGATGCACGGTTGCGAGCACTGCGATCGCATTCTGCAGCTTCAGATCAGCTTCATTCTCAACAGAATGAACGCGACAGGCTGAGAGTGGCTGAAAGACGTCAACAAAAGCAGATCAGCGTCAAACACAACTCCGTGCTCAGCAATCACGCAATTGCAATCGCCTTGCATTCCGGTACAACCCAGCTGATTATAGTTTGAGCCGGTATGTTCTCATCGGTACCATGACTGAAGTGTGTCTTTATTGCAAGGCTCTGAAATTTAATGGAGAAACAAAAGGAATGTGTTGCGCCTCAACTTGGAGAACCGCCAGAGCCATTAAAAACTACCCAAAAGCATTGTGAAATTAAACATATTAGAAACAAACAAGTTACTCCTTACCTGGTAACGTTCTTTCGATGGGATGTTCCTCCGACGTATTCCTTATCTATGATATTTGTATCTCCAGCTTGCTGGCCTCGGAAAATATGTTTTCCCAGTAGAGAGCGCTGTGCGTCGACGTCCGTCGAGTAGGTGTTCCTCGACAGCCACCGTATCGACGCCGATGTCATCATGCCTATACATGGCCACGCGCAGCGTCCGTTGCTCAGTTCCGTTTTGTAGAGTAAGGTAGTTATTGCATGAATGGTTACTACCCTTGAAGGAGCGTAAGCTGCAACCACAAGGGAAATGTTACTGCGGGGATGGATGGGCGGGGCGATAAGGAATACGTCGGAGGAACATCCCATCGAAAGAACGTTACCAGGTAAGGAGTAACTTGTTCTTCGAAGGGATTGTGTCCTCCGACGTATTCCTTATCTATGATAGACTCCCATAGCAGTGGTATGTGATTGGAGGCGGGAGTAAGAGATGCCATATTACTCTTTAAGAATGAACAGAGTGTGACACAGCTTTGCCAAATCTAGTCTCTTGACTAGAGGAGGAATCCAGGCTATAAAATTTGGTAAAGGTATGTGCGGACGACCATGTGGCAGCCGCACATATGTCTCAAATTGGTACCCCTCTTTGAAGAGCTGAGGAGGCTTCGATACCCCTGGTCGAATGAGCCCTTAGATTTTGAGGGGGCTCTTTCCCTGCCAGTTTGTAGCATTCCAGAATGACTAAAATAATCCATCTGGAGATGGTTTGTTTGGTTATTGGTAATCCCAACTTATGTCCTGCGTAACCTACAAAGAGTTGGTCTGCTTGTCTAATTTTAGCAAGTCTACTGATATAAAAACTCAAGGCTCGCTTAGGGTCCAGAGTCTCTCTTCCTCTTTCCCCGGATGGGGAGGAGGATAGAATGAAGGTAAAGTAATCTTCTGATTAATGTGAAATTCAGAAACTACCTTTGGGAGGAAGTTAGGCTTCACCTGTAGAACGACTTTGTCCTTGTGAAAAATTGTATGAGGAGTTTTACAAGATAGGGCTTGTATCTCGCTAACCCAGTGTCGGCGATGTCCGTCGCCACGGTGATGGCGTGGTCCGAGGCCACCTCACCTTCCTGCAGGATCTCCAGGGCCTCTGCCCTCTTGTCGTCCGGCAGAAAATCCAGCAGGGGAGCTATCTTGTACCCCAGCTCCCTGTCGTAGCGAGCCACGATAGCCAAGGCGTTGGCCGCTTTCTGCCGACGAGATGACTCTACGTCCCATAGCATCCAATTTCTTTCCCTCGCCGTCCGGCGGGGAAGTCGATGTGGAGGCCGCACCCCCCCCCGCTTTCTTCCTGGCTGCCGCGGAGACGACGGAATCCGGGGTAGGCTGCGCCCTGAGGCATAGGGGGGCCGTGTCCGGGACCCGGTACTTTTTCTCGTACCGGTCTCTTCTAGCTGGCGTCGTGGAAGGGTTCTTGAGGAGGGAAAGGCCCTCATCCCAAATGTCGTCCAACAGAGGCACTGCGAGGACCGTCTTCCTCTTGGCCTCGCGCCGCTGATAAAGGAAGCCTTCCTTTTTCTTCTCCTCAGGGCAGAGTTGGAAAAGCTCGGAAGCCCTGGAGATCATGGAGTGGAAAGATCCGATCTCGTCGGGCGGAGAAGCCCTGGTGGGAGGCGACGACGGAATATCCTCGTCGTATGCCTCGTCGTCCGTACCCGTCGCTGCCGTGTCAGTCCCCGTATCATCCCCTCGGGTGGACGGGGAGGAGGGCGGGGCGCGACGGTTGAAAAGGAGGTGGTGGATGGATCCTTCTTTTCTTGGTAGGGGGAACACCAGAAGGTCCCGGTTCTGGATTCCCCGACGGGAGAGGTTCCTCCGTCGGTAACGGTAGCCTCGTCCTTATCTCGGAGCATAAGGACTGTATGGCCAACAAAATGGCCGCCGAGTTGTCTTGCGGCGCTGGCAGAGGGGAATCCGACGGGCGAGCAGGGGCCCCGTCGGTATCCTCGACGATGTCGTTGTCGTCACCTGCGTCGGGGTCCATTCCGACGGGCTGGCCTTCTTCCACGCCTAGGCCGTGGCTTAAGACCTCGATCAGCTCCTCTTCTGAGGTTGAGGCCGAATCTACGACGACGCCCTGCCCCCCCTTCTTCTTCCCCACGGAGGGTTTCACGGGGGTCCTATCAATGGGCACAAAAGAAGACTCCCTCCGAGGAGGCAGGGAGATTCTGGGCCCTGAGGTCGCCACCACTGGTGCAGCCTCCACAGGCTGAGCCAGGGCCGCCGCGACCGTTTCGATAGAGGGCTTGGTCGGATGGATCAAGGCCTTCACCACCTTAGGTGCGCTCACCGCCTTATCCTTGAGGGAGGGGGCACTGCCACGCTCCTCCTCTGCCTTAGAGCTCGACCGGGGCCTCTCCAGGAGCTGCCCCGGTGGTGAAGGCCTTGATCCATCCGACCAAGCCCTTCACCACCTTAGGTGCGCTCACCGCCTTATCATTGAGGGAGGGGGCACTGCCACGCTCCTCCTCTGCCTTAGAGCTCGACCGGGGCCTCTCCAGGAGCTTCGCCGGGTGCTCGGCCTTCCTCTTACCCGACCCAGAGCGTTGGCTCGTGGTTGATGGTGCCGGGGAGGGTGCGCCCTGCCTGGCGCCCGTAGAGCCCGACCGTTCGGCGCTCCCGGTGCCAGCGGACTCGCGGTGCTTGGCCTTATGTTGGGCCCCCGTCGCCGGGGCGCCCTCAAAGGTCTTAGAAGACCGCTCGGATTTCTTCTTCTTCTCGCCAGACGGGCTCTTACCCTCCAGCCAGTTGGCGAGACGTTGATGGCGGTCCTTCATGGTCCGTTCCGACATGTTGCCGCAAAACGCACAGTCCTTCTCCACGTGCGTCTTGTCCTCATGAAGGCAGTAAAGGCAGAAAGAGTGTTCGTCCTCCTTAAAGACGTTCTGCAGCTGGCATCCAGGGCAGACCCTGAACAGCTTTCCGGGCGTCGAGCTTCCCTTCTCCTGGGCCATCTCCGAGACCGGGCCTGAGAAGCTACTGGAGTCCTCCGAAGTGTAGCTCGACGAAATCTTCACCCTTGAGGGGCGCAGACGAATCCGACACGGGTCCCCGTTGATCGGATGTAGGATCGGTGGAGCTTGAGGCTCTTTTGACCGAAAGAATCGAAGTTTTTGTGAAAAAAGCGCGAAAAATAGCACTAACGCTCGAGAGCAATAGCACGAGGATCCCAACACATGAACGTGCGGTAAAAATCTGAAGATGGCTGCCAGAGGTGGTGCTTAGGTAGAGGGCAGTCATTGGCTGTGGTCAGTATGACGCAGAGACCAGTGATTGGTTATTACTACGAAAGACAGATCAGAAACGAAACTGATACTGGTTTTTTCTTTACCGAGGATTCCCAGCCTGACGACGGGGAATATTCATGAGCATGTGAATCCATGCCAGACCCCATGCTGGAGAAAGAGTGATCTATGAACAGAATGGTGAATTACCCACCCCAACAAAGTTTACGATATAACAAACTGCCTTACGACCAACCGTAGAACCTACCTCAACTGTTGATACTGTATATATGTTCCCCACTGCTCCTCCAAGCTCCCCCCAGTTTCCCAATATTGGCAGCTTAATACCGATACTAATGTAAATATGAATACTGGTATTTTTTCCGATTTACAGCCTGAAGACTACAAATGCACACAAGCCCCCCAGTGTTCTAGATAAAAGACGAACCAAAAAATCAATTGTTAATGATAAATATCGATTGGCTATTAGAAGCAAAAGGCAATCACAACAGTATAAGTACAATGCATACCACGAGTTGGGGCTGGATAAGGTAGAAGACCTACGCCATCCGGACCAGTCTAACAAATGGTACTCTGACATGAGTGCAACTGGGAGACAGGCCACGAATGGTAACTGTTAGGTGTGCTCACGGATTCCTCATGCATTAGTAGAAGCCCAATGTCTCCATCTTGCACTATGCAGAATTAGGAGACCCTTCCAGGCACACACAGTAAAACTGCAACTGTTGCCTCCAGATGAGAAAATATGCAAGAAGAAACCCAAAGGTGCAACATGCTTTAAGGAGCAGTTTCTCGCCATAAAAGGAACAATGTTCACAGAAAACAAATGGCAAGATGCAACCGTCATGTGCAAAGCTGAAGCATTGTGTGGCTTATCGGATGAAAGACAAAAGGATGGATGACATATGTGCCCAGACATGGACTCAACACGAGACAAAGTTGACATGGGTCACTACTGAAAAGCCGATAAATATCCACCACACAGAATAAATTTGAATTGTGCTTCCATGGGGAAGGAAAAGTACCCATGGGCTCAAACACCCACTGCAACAGAACCCTTGTCATCCCTGACATGCGAAAAGAACTGCCGCCCTGATGGACCATTACAGGGTGTGTGGCAAACAGGAATACTTGCATCTCCCATCATCATGGAGGGGCTACTGTGCTCTGGCAACGCTGCACTCTACACTGCTGGTGATACTGAAGAAGCATGTCCTGCGGTAAGGTGTGCCCACCAGACAGCAACCGGCAGCCCAACCAGCGAATTAAGAACCCTCAGCCCCATCTACGACATACTATCAGAAGACAAGCCAGAGTATCACGTGTCACGCAAAAAGAGAGCACCCAATTACCTCTAAGGACTCATCCAACCTTCTGGCACAGATCCCAGATGAATACAAACTTTTCAGCATCACTGATTTCCAGCATCCAAGCACGAACCAACGACAAATGGCTCCAAGTCGTCCGCCGGGAGCCGATTCAACTGGCAAATGACACAGAGGAAGGGTTCAACGTCATCAAAGTAGAACTTAGAGCACCGAGTCTAATGACAATGCAAAATAGGAACGTGCTTAACCTCCTCACAGCCATGGAAGGCAGTGTTTGGCGAAAAATCGGGAGTGCATGTTGCACATTTGTGCCCTCTTTCAATGCTGACAACGGGACACTTTCACATGTAAATGCAGCAGTACATGATCTTGGAGTAAGGCTGAGAAATGAGGGTGGTGTCCAGTCAAGTGACTGGTTCAGCATGGCGTTCGACTGGGTACCCTCATGGCTCGGAGTTGCAATGAAACTACTTATTGCCATCATCATCTTCCTTCTGGTGATCTTCTCTGTGTGCCGGTTAGGGGTTCGATGTTGTGCAAAGGCGATTCCGGGTAGTGCAATGATGATGGTCACTATTGGTAACAAAAATAGCAATGGTAAAATGCCTCATGATACTAGGGAAGCCCAAGTACAAACAGGTGAGAGAAACAAGCCGAAATACCACATGGTGGCGGTATATAATACAGGGGACGTAATAGACAACTATTATCAGACTACAATTAAACAACCCCAAGATCTCGAAAATTATAAAGGAGGTGTGGTCGACCTGGATGGGGATAGGGACTATTTAATTGACATGCACTCCTCAGGAGTGTGCCCGACGTGGGGAAAGTGAGAAATGTATGAGTGGCGTGGATGCCTATAAAGGGGACTCCCGCCTGGGATGAAGCAGTGAAAAGGGCTGAGGAGCGAAGACGTACTGAGCGAGGGTATACTTTACTTTAGGAGTAACGAAAGGGGGGGAATGTTGGGGAGACATGGTCTTTTGCGCCCCTTCACCATTCCCACACTGAATAAAATCTAGTGTATGCTAAAGGTGGAGACACCTCCCCATACCCAGTCTATTATTTGTACTAACGAACAGCAGTGGACAAACAAATAACTAAGTCTGTATCTGCCTAGAAACTAAATTTTTGTGACACCTCTGATGCCATTTTCTGCTAGGCCCAAATATGATCTCTAGACACCGTCTCTACCCTGACCAGCGCCTCTCCCACGCAGCCCAGACCGCCCCTGCCTCCTGCCAGCTCCACAAAAGCCCCGTTCTCACAGATGTCCAGCCATTCATTGTTGCAATCTTTAATATCATCCCAAAACAGATGAGCTCATTCGTACTGTGAGAGACCGGAGAACGCCTCGGTCTGTATGCGTATTCATCTCTACAAACCTGCTCATGCACCCCTGACCCCACCCCGCCAAGCCACAGTCCACTGAGCTCAAGCCCCTCAGATCTTTTGCTACAGATACACATCTAACCCTTTACGATAACCAGATCGGCACCCACACCATCGTCCTAAACCCAGACACCAATCTATCCTCCCTAAACAGAACACATGTCTATCCGTATCATGAGGCATCAAGTAGATCAAAAAACCCACAGGGCAGGCGCTCAGGTCAGGACACTGTTTTATGAACCTCCGGGTACAGGGGTCGGAAGGCTGGGGTATCTGCCAATGGGCTCTAAAAGGCCCTACTCATGCACCAATTATTATGTCCATAGCTATTCACTCTGAATAAATGCCTATTGTTTAGTTTAGATTAGCTATGTAACTCTTTTTGAACTGCACCGACTTTCACAGCAGAGAGGAGCTTAGCTGACGCACATGCTCCCTGATCGACTTAAACCCAACAACCAATTGCAGCCGGACATCACCAATGGCACATGCTGTGCTACGGGGGCCTACCAATTGAAACTGTTATTTCGTACGGTATGTCATTAGATCACTCATGACGTTATTTTGGTTCATAAGGTGCTGTCCGTGTATTGTTTGGCAGAGCGCTCTCGGGCAGCAGCGTTCGCTGCTTGCAATTTAGCTTATATAAATTAATTACACTTGCAATTAGTCTCATTCCCTAGCGGGGGGTGTCAATTTATTTGGTCTCAGGTATACATGCAATTTTGGGGACAAGCCTTCATTACCTAAAAAACAGCCATGGTGTCACGTGTGAAAATATATCACCATGGACTGTGGGATTAGAGGCAAGAGGTCTGTCCACCTTCTGCTAACTCACTAAAATGACCTAGGGTGCCAGTGGAGCCATGCTGTCAACATCCAAATTATTAGGGCATCCTGATTCCAATGACCCAAACCAATAAACATGGCAAATGATGCCAAAGGTCCTGCCTCACAAAACTGGACAAGCTAGATCCAGTATCGTTTACAACCTAACATTTGAGGTATTGATGACTAAAATCACTAGTAGGGAACTGATTGACTGGAAGGAAAATAACTCCAAATACAAACTTCAAACAAAAGAACAGAAATAGAGATAAGTTAAAAGTAAGCCCGGAATCTGTAAGCGTACAGTAGGGCTGGTATGTGTGTAAGGAGTTGGGAATACAGGGTCTGCAAAGAGGCAGAGCCTTGCTTCTGTCCATACTCTGTTTTTATATGCGCTACAAAGAATTATGCCCTTAGTACTCATGGTACAGGTCTCTCAGGAGCCCGAGGAAAGGGTATAGATGTGCCAAGTGAGAAAGAGGATGCAAATGTATTAAGAAAATGCAACTAATTGATTCCATGCATAAATCCCCATGAAGACATGTACTTATTTCACAACCAGTTCTCTTTACATGCACAACAAAAGTGACGAATACTTACAATTTAGTTTCATAATCTTTCCAAGCTTTATCAAAAGGCTTTTTGAGATCCTGATGGGGAAACAAATAAATAAGGCAGTCAAAGTAAACCAATCACTGAACTCAATATCCTGTTATTAAAAACATACACAATCTTGGGGTAGAATATGAAACAAAACATACATTTTAGAAATTGTCTTTCCAAGATATGTTCCTTACATATTAATTCTCTACACGGAATCTGCTTCTGCAACTTTGTAAAGTCGTCTGCATGCATTAATTCATGTCCGATCAGACATATTTCCCCACAGCTCTGTTCTAAGCAAAGTCACCAGAGGTCAAGGCTGCTCCTATGGCCAAGAACAGGGGGAGCAGGTGTCCACTTTAAGACCAGATACAATCAAATGCAAAATGAAGATCGAACATAGTCCACAGATACATGGATTGGAAGCTTCTCTCCAAAGAACAGTAGCAACCACTTGCTGTTGGAGGAGCACAACAGTAAGATTTGAGAGAAGTCCTTGTTATTATTAGATTGTGGTCAGAAAGGCATATCTGACCATAGATTACATTTTAAAAGGACTAAATGGCCACATTCAGTGATTATGAGCCGGGGTTAAGAACATAACCCTTACTGCTGGCTCAGAGCCAGTAACTAAGTGAGAGTTCAGGGAGCAGTGACTACTAGTGCCAGAAGATCAGAATACAGATACTGCCCCACATTGGAGCTACTAGTACTAGATATGGCAATACAGGGGACTGCGGGGCTTGTTTGCTTGTGAATCAGTTTCCAGATAATTGCCAATGAGAGAAATGTGTAAAGAAACTTGTCCTCCCATTGAAAGAGAAATGAATCTCCCAGGGAGGCTTCTCCTGATCCATTCTCATTTAGATTTGAGGTCATCCAATGATATGAATCTGCCATCAGGGGCTATATCTCCTATTGTATTGCTCTGTAGGTTTGAGAAACATTGTAGAAAAATAGCCTTGTGTGTGAGTGGTATGCCTCGGACGTGATATATGGCCATGGTGGGGAGTACCATTGTCCCAGCCCGGCCCATTTCGCCAGGCGATCCCATGCTCTGAGGGTGACATTCAAAGGCTGTACTTCTGCCCTAGTGTATCGTTCCCGCGTGGCCCACAGAAGTCCCCTGAGATCATCTGGTCAGGTAAGAGCTTTCTCGAGGCACGTGTGGGGCAAATCGCCTGTGGGGGACCACCACCACCAGGCGGCATATTGAACCGGGCAATCGAGTGGTATAGAAAGAGGTCAGGGACATCCAGGCCTCCCTGGGAGCTCAGTCGACATGGCGTGTCTAATGAGACGCAGAGTTGCTTCCCGGCCCTTACCCATTTAGTCATCATGCTCTTTATTCGGTTCCAAAAGCTTGTAGGCGGCCAGATCGGGACGTTATTAAAGACATACAATAATTTTGGCAGGACCACCATCTTGGAAAGTGAGATCAGGGCCGATTGAGAGATGGGAAGGCGTTCCCATGTGTCCACCCCGTGTTCCAAGTACTGTAGGGCTGCAATGTAATTCTCCTCATACAACCAAACTGGGGATGTGGACATGCAGATGCCTAGTTAGCGGATTCCCTGTGGACAGCAGACAAAGACATTTTACAATGTCATGTGGGGAGACCCCTTCGGTGAGTGAGAGGACCTCAGATTTGGTCCAATTGATTCGGAGGCCCGATAGGGCTCCAAATTTGGTGATCTCTTCTACTACGGGATTCAGGTTGGTTTGCGGGTATTTAACATATTAACATATCGTCCACGTATAGATAGACGGTGTGTGTGTGAACGGAGTATAACCCCTCTGTGGGCGTGGTATTCCCTCCGGGGGCGCACGCCACCGGCTCAATTGCCAGGGCAAACAAAATGGGGGAGAAAGGGCAGCCTTGTCTAGTGCCTCGGGATGGATGAATAGGTTTGGATTGTTTACCATTGGAATACACCAAGGCTTGCAGGGCCGTGTATAACAATCAAACCCAATGTAGAAACGAGGTACCCATGCCAGCCCGACCGAGGACCTCAAACAAAAACGGCAGTTCGACAGAGTTGAATGCTTTTTCAGAATCTAACGCAGCTACTGCTATTGGGACCTCCGGGTTAAAGTTATGCATCAGGGTGAAAAATCTCTGCAGATTATTTTGTGTAGAGCAGCCAGGTATGAAGCCTGCCTGATCTGGAAGGACCACACTGGGCATGTGAGGTAAAAGCCTGTCCGCTTAAAGCTTTGCTAGGATCTGGTTATCGGTGTTCACCAGTGATAGGGGCCTATAGGACGAGCACTTCCTGGGGTCCTTGTCTGGTTTAAGAAGGACCGTCACTATGGATGTTCTGGTGGAGTCAGGGAGCACACCAGTCGAGCTGGCCGCTTCAAACATGCTACATGAGTGGGGAATGAGTAGGTCAGGGAAGGTTTTATATAGTTTGACTGTAATGCCTTCAGTCCCAGGGTTTTTACCATTGGGGAGGGACCAGATTACTTTAAGGAATTCTTCGCCGTCGGGGGATAATTTAACCTCGTTCCGTCACATGTCATTTATTCTCTCGGTGTTCCTGGTGGGTTCCCCACTTGGATGTCTCCATTTCTATTATAGGATCCAAGTGCCGCTCCTGCCTGATGGCCAATGCTAGAGTCCTACTAGGATGGTCCCCCTCCCCATACCTAGTGGCCGCTATTGGATCACACAAGAATCTTTCCTTGCTGGCCATCAGCGAGCAAATCTCTTGCCTCTTCACCTCCAGGCTAGCCTGAAGTTCGGGAGAGTCCTGCAGGGCTTGTCGGGTCTCCATATTTTTTAAGACTTTTTCCTTGGATGAGATGGCTCTACAGATACACTTTAGGACGCCCCCCTCCTAGGAGATACAACAGCCCCGAACATAAAGTTTAAAAGTTTCCCAGACCACCCTGGGTTCAGAGACTGAGTCAGTGTTTAGTTGGAAGAATTCGGTAATAGCTTGGCGGATATCTTCGCGGAATGCTATATCCTCTAGTGCGCGGGCGCTAAAGCTCCATCGGCGTTGCTTGGGAGGGGTGATCGGGCCAGTGAACTGCAGCAGGACTGGTCAGTCAGGGTCCAGGGTAAGATCAGCGCTCTATATGACACTCAAGCCAGTTCTGGGGACATTTGGATGCAGTCTATCCTGGAGGAACTCCCGTGGACATTCGAGTAGTAAGTGAACTCGCGACTGTCAGGGTGGTGGATGCGCCATGTCGACCATGGTGCAATCAGCTGCGATGATGTTGATTTTTGGGCTAACCGGGTGATGGTTGTCTGCATGGATGAGGACCTAACCTGGATCAGTGACCGGGCTATGTTAAAATCCACCGCCCACACCACCTCGTACCCTGCAAATGTACCAAGGTGTTCAGAGCAAGTCTGGAAAAATTCCGGGCAGTCATAGTTAGGGCCATATATGTTTATGAAGAGAATGGACCATCCTGCTATTTCCCCAGCTACCAGGACAAATCGGCCCTCCTCATCAGGTTGTGCAGTTTGAATGCCAATGATCGATATATATAATACATTACTCACCGTAATCGTATTTCTGATGCTTGTATCTGCTTAGATTCACATGCTGTGCATAGGCCGACATCTAGTGGAAGCTGCGGAGTATTACAGTTTGTTTTTCGAAACTCGAAAATGGGCGTCGACACAGGGCGTGCCAGTAATACTATCCCTAGTGTGACATCCACTGTACCCAAGATCCCTCACGCGTCTAGGATCCTCAGATTGTATTTTTTCTGACATGAGGTAGCATGAGGAGTAGCGCGAGTACAGATAATCCAAGCAGATAGACAGAAAGGTAAGACTACAAGCAATCATGCGCCTTCTCTCGGAGGGGAGGAAGGGTGGGTCGCATGTGAATCTAAGTAGATACAAGCATCAGAAATACGATTACGGTGAGTAATGTATCCCTTCTGAGGCTTGTGGAATCTGCTTAGATCACATGCTGTGCATAGATTAGCGAGCAGTACCAGAAGAAGGAGGTGGGATGTGAGAAGGGTCATGAGCAAATAAGTGTCTTAGAACCGCTTGTCCCACTTGTGTATCTGCCTTGGAATGGGTGTCAATGCAGTAATGCTGAGTAAAAGTGTGAATGGATCTCCAAGTAGCTGCTTTGCAAATGGTGTCAAGGGGTACATTTGCAATGAAAGCCAGAGTGGCCCCCAATGCCTCTAGTAGAGTGGGCCGTTGGCGTAAAAGGCAGAGTCTTTTCAGAGAGTGAGTAACACAGCTGGATACAGTTAATAATCCACTTCGAGATGGCACCTTTAGAGACGCGATCCCCCTCTCTGCCTGTAGCTACGGAGACAAACAGTTGATCTGTTTTCCTTAGCGGTCTGGTTTTATTTACATAGTAGAGGACCGCCCTACGCACATCTAGGGTGTGTAGTTTCACCTTAGCCGAGCTTTGCGGGTTCTGGAAGAAAGCCGGAAGCTCGATGGACTGGTTTACATGGAATTTTGATATAAATTTAGGCGAGAACCTAGGGTGTGTGCGTTAAACCAGTTTGTCTTTATGGATAGTAAAGAAGGGATCCTGCACTGACAGAGCCTGAATTTCACTGACCCTTCTTATAGAAGTAATAGCTACTAAGAAGGCCGTTTTATAAGTCAGGTGTTTGAGACTGCTTTTATGCATGGGTTCGAAAGGGGGGCCCATGAGCTTGGCTAGCACCACATTAAGGTCCCACCCTGGTGGTGGGTTTGAAATAGGAGGGTGAAGTCTCTTTACTCCTTCCATGAAGGCTTTAACTACTGGTACTTTCCACCACAAAACCTTGCTATGGGAAGTGGTGTAAGCCGAGAGGGTGTACTTTCAGTGAGTTAAAAACCAATCCTGCATCTAGCAGGTGGAGCATGTATGTAACAATAGTGGAAGGAGTGCAATCAACTGGGTTGATTTGTTTATTCTGGCACCAGATAATGAATCTCTTCCATTTGTCAAAGTAGCAGTGCCTCGTGTTAGGTTTCCTAGATTCCTTTAGGATGTCCATACACCTCTGTGGTAAATTGAGATGTCCGAACTCTATGACCTCAGGAGCCATGCTGCCAGGTTCATTGAGTTGGGTTGAGGATGCACTGTTTGACCTTGGTGCTGGGGCAGTAGGTTGTACCAGCCCGGAAGTTTGATGGGTTCGCACACCGCCAATCTGCGTAAGTGTGGGAACCACGGTTGTCTTGCCCACATGGGAGCAACTAGGACGAGCGTCATCGATTCTCTGTTCATCTTGTTGACCACCTTCCTGATTAGAGGAGTTGGTGGAAAAGCGTACGCAAACATCCCAGATCAGTTCATCCACAGGGCGTTCCCCTGGGAGTCTGGTTGGGGGAAACTGGATGCAAATCCTGGGCATTGTCTGTTTTCGCTTGTGGCGAATAGGTCTATAGTGGGGAAACCTCACTGAGAGAAGATATCTTCTACGACTTCTCTGTGTAGACACCATTCGTGTTCCTCTGGGAGGGGGTCTCTGCTCAGAGCATCCGCTAGGGAATTGAGATCCCCTGGAACATGTTGCGATGACAGGAAGATGTTCCGTCTGAGTGCCCATATCCAGATTTTCTGGGCAAGCTTGGACAGATTTGGCAACCGAGTCCCTCCTTGCTTGTTCAGGTAGAACATGGCTGTAGTGCTGTCCGTCCGGATTTGCACTGACAGATTTAACAGGTAGGGCTCGAACGCTTGAAGTGCTCTGAATACTGCCAGAAGCTCTAACAGGTTGATGTGATTCTTGGCCAGAGTGCGACCAGAGACCCTGAGCTGTGTGGTGGAGATGGTGAGCTCCCCACCCCGTCAGGCATGCATCGGTGGTGACTACCGCCTGTATCTCGGGATCGTAAAAGGGTTTCCCCCTGGACAAATTCTCTCTTGTCCACCAGTGAGGGCTTTGTACAAGTGTTGGCGGAACGACCACTAGATCGTGCCACTGACCACTTGCCTGAGACCACTGTTTCACCAACCATTCCTGCATGGGACGCATGCGCAGGCGCGCGTGGGGGACCAGGTAAATACATGACACCATCATGCCCAGCAAACGCATTGCTTTGCGTACCGTTATCTGGCGACCGGACTGATATTGCGGAATTTGCAGCAGTATATTCTGAATTCTTTCCTCGGAAGGAAAGGTCAACCCTCTTGAGGGTCTAGGATAGCTCCTAGGAACTGTTTGGATGTGCTTGGCACCAGACTTGACTTTTTCTCATTTATTGAGAAGCCCAATTCGAAGAGGAGGTCGATAGTCCTTTGAATGTTTGCTCTGCAAATTACTGGGGTCTCCCCCGTGATGAGCCAGTCGTCCAGGTAAGGGTTCACTGGGATTGCCTCCCTGCGTAGGTGTGCTGCCGCCACCGCCAGTACCTTGGTGAATACCCTTGGAGCCGAAGCTATCCCGAAGGGCAGTACCTTGAACTGGTAGTGCCGACTGTCCACCTTGAAGCGCAAGTACTTTCTGTGCGCTGGGAACATGGAAATATGAAAATAGGCATCTTTCATGTCCAATGTTGCCATTTAATCCCCTTTTTTAGGAGGGGGATTACCTCCTGGAGAGTAGTCATGTGAAACTTTTGGGGCTTGACATACTTGTTTGCAGGCCGTAAATCCAATACTGGGCGCATTGTCAAAACTTTTTTTGGCACAAGGAAGTAAGTTGAATAAATACCGTTGTTTACCTGGTGTCCCGGGACGAGTTCTATCGCTTCCTTTGCTAGCAGATTGACGATCTCCTCGAGGAGGATCTTCTGGTGGTCCAAGTAATGTATTTTTTGTTGTGGAGGATGGTTTCTGGGACGCTCCAACAGTTCTATGCAGTACCCTGCGGATACTGTGGACAGCACCCATCTGTCTGATGTGATCCCTTCCCAAGCTTGGGTGAAGTTGCAAATGCGTCCCCTTACTGGGGTTGCGCGAGAAGGGACCCTCAACGGAGCGTCACTGTTTTGGTGGAGGCGTGCCGCCTCCTCTACTGGGGCTGCCTCTACCTTTTCCGCGTCCTCTTTTATTACCCCTGCCGTAACCCTGGGTAGACTGTTGGTTATTATTGCTCCACGGTGTACCCTGCCCCTGGGAATAGTTAGATCCTCTCTGGGAATTTTGGCCGCGTGGGTGACGAAAATTGCCGTTCCCTCTCTGATTAGGGGGTTTATTGGTTAGTTGGCCTAGGGATTTGAGTGTTTCATACTGGTCCTTGACATTTTTCAGCGCGTCCGCGCCCGCCTTACCAAACAGATCCGGCTCCACTCGTTTATCTAACAATGATGCTTGGGTTTCCACTTTCAATCCAGACTGCCTTAACCAAGCGTGTCTCTTGATAACAGTTCCTTCTGCTATCAATCTGCCGGCGTTATCCGCGGCATCAAAGGTTGCCTTTAAAATGCAACCGGACACGGCTCTTCCCTCCGCCGAAACCCGTGCCAACTGGCTCTTTAAGGATTCTGGGGCGGAGTCTAGGAGTGCCGCGACTTCTTCCCACTGATTGCAGTTGTAGCTGGCCAACAGGGTGGTGGAGTTGGCAATCCTTGCCTGGTAGGCGGAAGTGGAGGCTACTTTCCTGCCCAAACCATACAGTTTCTTGCTTTCCTTGTCGGGAGGAGCTTCGGACGATGACAAGGGTGTTCCAGCCCTCTTACAGGTGTTTGTAACAACCAGGGAGTCCAGCTTCAGATGCCCCCTTATATACAGTGGGTCTGATTGGGCTGCCCTGAAAAGTTTCTCAATCCTGGGGTTCACTGCTCTGGTGAGGTTAGGATTTACGAGTGAAGGGTCTATTCTCCTCTGAATAGACTTCAGGATAGGAATGTCCTGAGTCACAGGCCTCCTTTCTCCCACTAACCATCGGCAAATTCCCTCTCCTCTTGAGCACCCTGGGTGTCAATGTGGAAATGTTCAGCTGCTCGAGACAGAACTTCATTCAGGAGAGGTTGGTTGTCGAGAGGAGAGTCGGTAACCGGGGGTTCCTTCTCTACCAGGGAATCTACTCTGTAGGTTTCCGGATCGTCCTCATCCTCTTCTTGATCCTCATCATCCCCATAGTAGCCTGTGCCAGATTGTTCTTCCAACATGCCCAAATCTGGATCCTCACAAAAGGATGTCTCTCCTTGATACTGAGAGTAGGGCTGTACATAGAAGGGGTCCGAAGACCGTGTTGGTGTTTCAAACCGGGAATTTTTACTTGGAGGTATAGGATCCTTAGAGCCTGAGGGTGCTGACCCGTCAGGAGTATAAGCGAGAAAGTGTTCAGGATGTTTTGCGTAAAAATATGCCAATGATGACATCCTTGACATGACCCTGTCTATGTCATCACTAGACCATTCTCTAGAACTGGGTATGACTCTTTCTGGAAGTTTCTCTGACTTATCCTGACTAGACTTGGTGGTCTGAGTAGGGGTCTTTGTGATAGCAGAAGGCTTGGACTTGTCGGTCTGTTTATGAGGAGTGGAGAGTCTTAAAGGTGTGGAAGTAGGCAGAGGCTGCTTCCTTTGTTTTTCCCCCTCCCCATGAGTGGAAGAGTGTTTTCCCTGTTTTTTCGCCCCTTCGGAGACTTTCGACGCCTGGCGTCGAGGTTCGGGGGTAGTGTCCCTATCCTTCGAGTGTGGAGGTAGGGGTTCGGGAGCCGCCGTAACGCGGTCTGCAGGCGCCGACTCCTGGAGTGCGGTCTGGGGATGGAAGTCGGCTTCGTCCTCCGACGACCGAAATTCCGTTACCTTGGGGAGCGAGGCACTCTTGGCAACAGTGGATGATTGCCTGGAGTCATGCGGCGATCTTGATCGAGAACGCCCAGAGGACGGCGATTTGGACCGTTCTCTATGTGCCTCTTTCCGAGAACTCGAGGTGCGCGTCGGGTCCCGGTTGGACTTCATGTGTTTTGTGGAAGTGCTGTGGGCAGCGCTTGTGTCGCCGGGGGTCTTCCCCATAGCCATCCTGCCGGACGACCTTCCGAGGTCGGGGACTTGTGCTCGGCTGTCTTTCGATGCCATAATGCCCTCGCCGTCCTAAAGCACGGCGTCGCTGCCATCGCTGAAGGCGCCCTCCGCTGCCATGGCCTCAACGCCTGGCGTGGTGGGCCCAACGATTGATCGAACGTTCCTTAAGTGTTTTGGTTTTAACCCTACTACAGGCTCTGCAGTTCACCTCGGGGTGGTCCCTCGGCAAGCAGAGATTGCACGTGGCGTGCCTGTCGACCCAAGGGTATTTGCGGTTGCACTTGGGGCAGAATTGGAAAGGGGTACCCTCCATACGCACCTTGTGGCAGCGGGCTTGTAAGTGTAGGAATATATAAGAATGTACCTATATACCAAAAGAGTGTAGAGTATGTCCACCACCCACTCTCCCAACTTGCAGGGCCGAGGCCAGCGGCCTTCCAAGACCCGGGCCGAGTCCTTCCTAGGCCCAAATCCGTCGTGCAGCTGTCGACTGTCGAATTCTTCTCCGGGCCGGCGTCTAGTGTGGAAGTTTGGTGACTCGACGTTGGGGTGGAGAAATGGGTAAATTTAACAATATTTAGCAAAAGTATGGCTAAGGCCAGGGAACTCCGCGAAATGCTTCCGACCAGTATGGCGGAAAAAAAACAATCTGAGGGTCCTAGACGAGCGAGGGATCATGGGTACAGTGGACGTCACACTAGGGATAGTATTACTGGCACGCCCTGTGCCGACGCCCTTTTTCGAGTTTCGAAAAACAAACTGTAATACTCCGGAGCTTCCACTAGATGTCGGCCTATGCACAGCATGTGACCTAAGCAGATTCCACAAGCCTCAGAAATGTATATATTTTGTAACGCGCCTATACACAAGTGTTTCAAGGCGCGACAAGGCAGGGAGGGGGGAACAAGGGGAGACAGACAACGATCCTACTAGGCCAGGTGTCATTCAGATCGCGGAAGTGCATGGGTAGAGGGGAAGGGAAAAGTGCAAGGGGGAAAGGGAGAGGGGGAAGTGCAGTATAGGTTTAGTAGAATACAAGATAAAATAATAAGGGCCAGCTGGTGGCAAGTGCAAGGTAAGTGCAGACAAGTGCTGGGAATGGGGGCTGTAGGGATACAGAGACAGTTCCGCAGTGCAGGGGTTGCCAGGGAGGAAGTGCAGGGGAGAGTGGCTGGGCCAAGGACCAAGATCGGTGAGTGGCCAAGTTGCGGATTCAGTGCAGTTTCAGTAAATTAGCAGGGGAGAGGGGTAGAGAAAGCCGAAACAAAGAGGAAGGTTTTGAGGTGCTTCCGGAACCGGAGATGGTTCTCCTCAAGTTTCAGGTAAGCAGGAAGGATGTTCCAGAGAGAGGCCCCTGCTGCGGACAGAGATCTACCCCCAACTCCCTGCTTGGAGAAGCGGCTGATCCGGAGGGTGTTGGAGGCGGATGAGCGAAGAGCTCGAGAAGGAAGATATTTAGGAAGAGAGAGTTGAAGGTATTTTGGCCCCAGAACCCAGAAGGCCTTGTGGACAATGCAGAGGGTTTTAAACTTAATCCTCGCAGCCCTGGGAGCCAGTGTAGCGATTTCAGTCCTGGAGAGATCCGGTCCCTTGGCTTCAGGCCAAGGACAAGTCTCGCAGTCCTGTTCTGGATGAGTTGCAGAGGGCAGAGAGTTGAGGCAGGCAGATTTTGATAGAGGCTATTACCGTAGTCCAGCTTCGAGAGAACCAGGGCTCTGGAGACAGTGAGCTTCTGGGAGAAGGAGAGAAAAGGAAGGATACCTCTGAGGAGGTGGAGCTGGAAGTGTGACTTCTTAGACGTCGGATATGTGAGGAGAGAAGGAGAGAGTGGAGTCGAAGATGACCCCAAGGTTTTTTGCCTTGCAGGTAGAAACAGTAAGAGGGCCAAGAGAGGCCAGCCAGAGAGCTGCAGGGAAGGAGGGAGTGGGTGTGCTGATTAGTAGAATCTCAGTCTTACTGGCATTAAGGCAAAGGTCATTGGCGGCGCACCCTTTCTGATACGATTTACCAAGGGGTCTTTAATGGAACTGCTTATACGAAAGGAGGTGATATCTGGGTGTTCCTCAAGTGTCCCACTAAGAGCTTTATCTGGTCTTAATATTTACCAATATTTGTTAAGAATATGCTGAATAGGTTGTGCATGGGTTCCAAACATGAGAATTAGGCATGTGACATCTTCAGTCTCACTGATAGTCTTGGATGGCCTATTTGTTAGCAAAACATGTCCATTCAATGATCATGCTTTTATGTATGCCCGTTTGTGACTTTTTTGGGATATTGCCGTTTTTGAAAGCCCCATGCATTGATCTTGCCAACTGTGTCGAAGTCTGGAATGTTAGTACAATTTCGTCATAATCTGATCAATTCCCCATACGGTATACATCATGAGATTTTTCAGATGGCCACTGGTGGCATGAAGTGGGGCATTAGAACCCGTTGGTGTTCTATACAGCTTGCAAACGACCTGCTCATCCACTATTTTGACTAACATCTAGGAACACTATGGAATTTGAGCTTTGAGTTCACGTATATTTCAAGTTGCAGTCATTTATGTTAAGTTATTTGACACTCTCAACCAATCCTTTCTCACTTCCTTTCCAAATGATGAAGAGATCGATATAACTGTTTGGACCTCATTTTTGTCTAACCATACTTCAAATTTGTCCCAGTACCCCATGGTCAAATAGGCATATGAAGTGGCAAATGTAGTGCCCATGGCTGTACCTTGGATTTGCTGGAAAAATGTGTTATTGAAAAGAAAATTGTTATTGAGACACAGATCAATCATGCCCAGCATCATGGTGGTATGTTTCAGGTAATTCAATGACCTGGTGTTGAGAAAGAATTCACAAATTTCATTCCAAATATGTGTTATATGGAGGTATACAGGGATACCATGTCCATGGTCGCCAGGATGTAAATAGGCTTTTATGGAAGTTTCTCCATTTTCGACAGAAAGTCTGTAGTACCTCTTAAGTACGATGGTAAAGACGATACAAATGAAAATAAAACTTACAAATTTGGACATGTTTTCCAAGAGAGACCCAGTAAGAGTCACAATGGGCCTTCCATGTGGTCTAGTTGAATTCTTGTGGATTTTTGGGAGGAAATATATGGTTGGTGCAATTGAATGCTTGATGTAAAGAAACTTGACCGTATCCTCATCCAAGATACCTAGCTGTTCCCATTCGTGGAGAAAGGTCTGGACTTTTACTTCTAGTTCTATGATGGGATTGGTAGTCAATGTTTCCTTTATCCGCAGGTTTCATGATGCAGTTTGATAGTTGACTTAATTCTACAAGCACCTTTGTGTTTTTTAGACAAATTATCTTTATGTTGGAATCTGCTACTTTTTCTTATGCTCTTAAAATTGTCTATCACGATTCTCTGAAAGGCTTTGATGTAACTGCCTTAAGTACTTGTGGGATTGAATTTAGATTTACATTTAAGTTTACTCGTAGATGGCCATTCAACATTGATACCAAACTCCTCAAAATTCACTGACTCATCAATAGTTTCCACTTGCCCTTCTTTTTCCAAATGTATTAATGTGGAGAGGGTGTTCAATTCTCCTATAGTAATGTATGTGCGACTTACATGTGGCGGCTTAGGTTTTTTTTGGGTATGCATTATTGGCAAACAATTTTTTGAGACGCTTGCACACAAATCTATCCAAGGCAATTCTTGTTTGCACATAATCAAACCTGGCTAGGGGGCAGTAATTAAGTCCCAGGTTCAGTTCATCTGTTAGAATATGATCAGATAAATTAATGACTTGTGGTTTACTTGCTTCTGCCGTGATGGTACTGCTCATTTGCCAGAGCGCAAGGATCTCCCTGGGGGATTATTGGTTGTACTTGGTGCCACTCTGCCCCTTGTTTTTTTCTTCATCTTGAGGTGAAAATCCCCCCCCCTCCTGTGTTCTTTGTTTGCTCTGCCATCTTGACAGAGTAGCCTCATTTCTTCTAAAAAATGTAAGGTTAATCATTTTCGCTCTCTGTGGCATCTAATTCCGATGTGGAATCAATTGGATTGGAGGTATTGGGTTGGAGGAGTTTTCTTTATGGCTTAAATGTGTGACAGTCACTACTTTTACTTTATGCATCAAGTGGTAGAATCTGTGTGCACATGTGTAAATACGACCATTCTTGTAATCCTTTGTCTCATAAGCATTTGCTTGGTTTCTTTAACTTAATTTCATCCTCATGCGTTTCTACTCAAAGTTGCTTTTCATTTTCTGTGACCAATTGTATTTTGTTTTCTATCTCAGTCATTGGTATCAAGAATTTTGCCCGATCACTTCTAGCATGCTGGATAAGCAGTTTCAAAAAATTATTGGAACAGTTAGTGGCATCTCCCCACTCTCGTAACATGTCGGGATCCCATTCCTCAAAAGATGGTGTGGTGAGGAATCTTAACCCCCATGGGATTCTCTCCACATCTATGCAATTCTGTAGGGATTGTTCCTCCCACCATTTGCCGACCTTTTTTTTGTAATTTCTCCAATTCTTTGAGTAGAACAATCTCACAATTGTCCCTCACCTTAGTTATTGTCTCATGTCTTTGTTTTTTTCCAAAGGATAGTGTTTCGTTAACAGAGTGTTTGCCTGTTCCTTTCTTGCTGCCTTTTTGCTTGGCCTGGGAAGACATGCTAATATGCAATGACATCACATGGTTGTGGCATGTATATAATCAGTAGATCCAAGTAATTGTTATAAAAAAAACAGTCAAAGTGTCACGTTAGGTTTTTTATACAAAAATACTGTATGTCCCGAAGTGGATTTATTGATGGGTTGCAGGTTGAGCTCCTACTCGGAGAGTAGCATGGCCGGACAGAATGCAAAATGAAAGCCGTGGGGCTTACTCGCTCAAGGTTTCCCTTAGCATCCTCTAACACCGCAGGTTCACGTTGTTGCAGGTTTTCCCAGCGTCGTCCTCATATTCGGTTAGTACCCTGAATGTTTATGGCAATCTGAGCGGCTGCGGTATACACGAGCCAAAAAGAAAGCGTTGAAATGCACAGCACGCTCAATTGTGAATGCGTAACGCAAGACAGTAGCCTAGTGCAAATAGGTCCCCAGGTTCGTCAATCTAACAAATGTAGAAGACCCAAGCACTTTTTCAAACGTCAAATGCAAAGTATATATTTATTTATGGAAAAGGCATCATGAAAATGTACCAGAAAATGCTCATGTGCACTGCTTGTGACTTGCATCTATTAGATTTTGTTCATGAATAAACCAAATGCAATCTGCTTTTTTACCCACTTCTACAAAAAAAAGTGCTGTAAAATGGAAAATTTTACTTCATCATTTAAAAAATCTCAGGAGAGAGCCCCACCAAACCGCCCCTCGCCCTTCGTTGGTTTGGGCTGCCTTGCTAGGCCTACTGCCTTTGAATTTGGGAACAAAACAGTATGAATGTTTGCATCCTTACCCCTTTCACTCCTTTCAGATCTCCTTTCAAAAGGGAATCCAAGGTAAAGATCACGTTGTGGCTCAATCCCTGCAGCTTTTGGAAATAAAAAAGAAATCTACGTCAAAGAAATTCACAGCTACTAAGTGGTCTACTAAAACAAAATAAATCTAATTTTACTGCTAACATATATGAAGGTTGTACCACAAGCATACATATTTTGCAATTTCACACCTATTTTTCAAATAAACCCAGTAAAGTGTCTGTTGAAATGTTTAAATATAGAAATAACATTAAAGAACAATTTCTTGTTACTTGAAATCAAGATTCTATTGCTAGATCTTCTCCACCCTTTCAAACTCAACTGAATCACGCATTGATGTATTTAAACACCATGTAAAAATTCAACATGGGCATGGGCCGCACACTGAATATTCAAATACCTTCTCCACATCAGCAAGGTTTGGTTTACTATAACCATCACAGCAAAAATGATGCAAATGGTTTACATGCATACAGTAGAAAGTGAATGCCGATAAAATAATACGTTACCTAATTGTACCTGTAGGAGATCCCCGAGCCTTATAGGATATACATAATGCCATTGCTAGAGGTGGAACCAACAATAGGAACAGGACAATAATACTCCAATATGTGTGTACTGTTCTTCACACTGCATCCAGCCCATCTCCCCTTATGAAACTCCTTTCAATATTTCAATATTCCTGGAGCGACCCTCTTACCACATTGGCTACCCTGTGATCAACAGTGTAACTGTAGAGAAGGGACCATGATGGCAGTGGCCTGAGCCCAGAGTATGAAGAATGCAGCTAGGAGCCAAATAAACAAATGTATAAATGTAGATTGTGAAGTTTGAATTTGGGGATGAAACATTCAAACCTTGAAATCATTGTGAATCCCTGCTAAAAGTGACCTATAATCCTAATGCTGCAAAGAAGAGAGAAAGGGGTTGACGCCTTGTATGGACCACCTCACCCCCTTAATGGTCTATCGCCTATTCTTCCTAGGAAGTAAATGCTCCTTCAAAATGGATTAAAATGAAAATCCTTGCCCTGCACAGTTTGTAGTTTGAACTAGAAATTTCATTCTGCCCTCCGTGATGCTAGAGCTAGAAACCTAGCTTACCACAAGTTATTTAGTAACGGACTTATTCTTGATAATTTCCCCCCCTCCCCTAGAATCTGGGCACTTCGGTCAACACAATCAGTCTCTGATTCCACTGTCAAAACATCACTTACAATTCGTTTTGTTCACATCTGTTAAACAGTAAAATCTGAAAACGGAAACAGAAAGCTCAGGGCAGTAAGCAACAGTCCCTACTTAAACCCACAAGATTCACAGCCGTCCAATCACACATGATTAACTCATAGTCCAAGCGTACATCTACTTCCAGCTTTTGTAATTCAACATAGATGAGCCTCGAATGGGATAGCGTTGTAAACTTTAAAGAACAATTTCTAATAGTATACACTGCAATAAGAGGTTGTATAGGCTGTAGTATCAGCCGATCAAAGCACAAAACTGAAAGTCGAGATTTCAAAATACATTCTTCCATGCCCTTTGTTCAAAACACGAGGATTCTCAAGTTATCATAACACATGCTACAAGGATTTATTTTTTTTTTGGTATTTTTTTTTTATTTACTTGGTTAAATCACTTTAGCAATTTTTACAAGATGATACGTTACATTTTCTTTGCTGTCACAAAGCAACAAAAAGGGTAGTAAAGGTTCTGTACCGACGTGGTGGGCCTTGTAAATTGGTTTCAGGCTGCGGCCTTGTTCCTTTCAATTGTTTCAAAGGCGTTTGAGAATTTTTGTTGTCGCTATTACCCATGAGGTCTTTTCACCGCTGATGAGGCGTGTCCACCAACTGATTCCGTTGCACAGAAACGTTAGAGAGGAAAGATGTTTTAGGTATGGCCTTCGAGCAGCTTGCGTTTCCGGACATGACAATAAAAGGTGTCTTAATGTTTCAGTCTGTGCTTGGTTCTTACAGAGTCTGCAGGTGTTCGTGTTTGAGTGGCCTCTAACTGCCCGGATTTCGTTTGTTTCTAATAGGTAGAGACAGACTCTCAGGAAGTAATTTCTAAGTGGTCTGTTTGGGAATATCTTCAAGAATTCCTGTGTCTGGTTTAGCTTTTTTGCGTTTGACAGAAGATGCTTTGCCATCTTATATTTAGCGGATGTTTCCAAGGTATTGATCCAATCTAGCTCTTCCAGTTTCCTTTTAATCTTCAGCGGATTTTGGATCAGTTCCTCTTCAGAGTTTTGTATCATCATCAGCTTTTCTTTATTTTCTTGCGCCCACACATTGAACATTTTGCAACGACCACCTGTGATCTCTGTGTTTACCAAATTCTATATTGCAGGTAGGGATGTAACGGTATACCGTTAAAGATACCGTGAACCACTTAATTGAACAATAATAACTGTCACATTGTTTATACCGTTTATACCGTTAAGTGTGCTTTTCAACCTGATTTGGAAAGGCTGCAGTAAGCAATTGCTGCGCAGTCTTGGTTTTGCACTGTTGGATGTGCCGTCTGCCAAGTAGTTTCAGTTGGAGCAGTTTTTAATGCAATTCCATAAACCACACGTGCCTTACACAAAATCAATATGTTAGCAATAGGAAGAATAGATACAGTGCCAAGAAGGAAAAGGGTTTACTTTGGGGTTTATATATTTATAATGGATAATGTTCTCTAAACATATGGCAATGGGGGATTTCGCTGGTTCCATCATAGAATTTACATATAACAAGTCACACTGCGAAATTCACTCATCTCTGTGGGTATTCCCTGCTGCCATACCAAAGGGTAACATGTCAGTGATTTTTGGCCTGCAAGTAAAGGGGGGGGGGGGGGGGGGGGGGGGGGGGTGTGTGTGTGTGTGTGTGTGTGTGTGTGTGTGTGTGTGTGTGTGTGTGTGTGTACGTGTGTGTGTGTACGTGTGTGTGTACGTGTGTTTGTACACGTGTGTGTGTACGTACGTGTGTGTACGTACGTGTGTGTACGTACGTGTGTGTACACGTGTGTGTGTACGTGTGTGTGTACGTGTGTGTGTACAAGCGTATACTACCATCACCCTCCATTGATCTGTGGCATGCAGGTTATCAAGATGGCAACATGTTCATCTTCACCAGTAGCCAGTGGGGGAGCAAAAAGCCTAAATGACCACTTCAGGAAAGCTATTCAGTTTGGTTTGCCAGTTGCAGCAGGCCTCCGCCCCACCCACTCCTCTCCACACGTGTGTTTGTGTTTGGTGGAAGCAAGGCATTTCAGTGGAAAGTATGTTGAAAAGCCCAATTCTGGCCCTGGGTGCCTGGTTTTGTTTGTGATGATACATCTGTCAATTTATGACCTTTTAGAAAATATTTGTTAAGATTAGTTAACTCCACCTGCTATACCGCGATAACCATGATATACCGTCATTTGGCAAGAAGGTTAACGTACCGTAATAAAACGAATACCGTGACACCCCTAATTGCAGGAGCATCTAGTAGTAGAGTTTTCCGATAAAGCATCATACTGTTGCACTCAGTCGTTGCTTTTAACGAAAGCAAGCTCAATTCACGCCTGATTGAGTCCATTGGCGTTGATTTCGGCAATTTTTGGACGGATCTCCAGAAAAAGCCTTCCAGTTTCAGCCATATAGTCTTTGGAATGATAGGCATCGCCTCGGTTCCATAAATGAAGGCTGGTACGACGTTTGAACTGAAAAATGTGATGGCTGGGAGGAGGGAATAACAGCCAAATTTGTTGTCTACAGCTCGTGTTTGTGCTGCGAGTTTCCTTATTTTGTCCCCGAGGGCTCGTTGCATTGTATTTTCAGACCTTGAGCTGACCAGCATTACTCCAAGGTACTTCGGTGACTTTTTCGATTCGAGAGCCGTACAAGTTCCATCTCAGTTTTCGTTTTTCTTTCTCGATTTTTTTCATCACCATGATCTTTGCCTTTCCCTTGTTTATTTCTAAATTGTTAGCGCAGATATAATTCGAGAGATTATAGTTGTCTCTGTAAACAGATTGCCGTCTGGTCTAGTAAGATCATGTCATCCGCGTACAGCGGTCAGGATATATGATATGATATACGGTCCGGACAGAACATTTTCCTGTCAATCTCAAGCGCTTTGATGTCAGAGACCCTTCTACAGGCTGTCAGGCAAAGCATCATGGCCAGTTTTCCTGACAACTGAACAGGATAAGTTCTCGTTATCTGGCCATCTGAGAAAAAGACGAAGCACGTCTCCAACATCCCATAACACTTTGTACTTAGGCGCTGGAGGTCTCCTGAGCTTCATTCCCTTCAGTAACCGCAAGACAGCTGGGTGTTCGCCTATGGCGCTACCTTCTATTTTTTCATGTTACGCTGAGATAGCCGATATATAAACTCCCACGGTTCTGAAGGCGCTGCCTTCTTGAAATCTAAATGCGAAGAAGTTGAGGACCTCCACTATAGGGGCTGAAACGGGATCCAACTCGTGCTCCGAGCACAATCTAGCCCACCCGTTGCATGCCGCACTATAGCTCCGAAGGGTGGAAGGTGCCCAGGAGAGTCTGATGCAATCTGCAGCGAGTTGTGAAGTTCCTGGCAACTCCCATCTTTTCCTGAAACTCTGCAGGCTATCAAGTGTAGCGTGCCCGCTGTTACGAGCAGGTGAGCCCGCCCGGACGGATCGAGAAGAAGGTCCAGCAGATGCAGAACTATCCTTGGAAAATCCATAGAAAGTTCCATCGCTACTGGAAACCAAGGCTGTGCCTTCCATAGGGGTAGCACGATCACAATCTCCGCTTGATCTCTGCGAATCTTCGCTAGTGCTCTTGTGATCATAATGAACGGCGAGAAGGCATAATATACTGCTCCTGTCCATGGTTGCAGGAAAGCATCTGTGCCCGCTGCATCCGGGTCTATCCTCCAGCTGAAGTACTCTTGAGTCTGAGCGTTCAGTCTGGACGCAAACAAATCTATGTTAAGGGGCCCCCAAAGTTCCTGTAATCGCTGGAAGACTTGGGGGTGAAGCTTTCAATCGCTGTAGTCCACAAGATAACGCAAGTTCCAGTCTGCCACCTCGTTCTGAGTCCCTGGCAAGTACTTCGCGGATACGGATATCTTGTTCTGGAGGCTGTAGTGCCAGAAACTCTTTGCTAATTCAGCTAGCATTCTGGACCGTGTTCCTCCCAATTTGTTTATATATTGTACTGCGCAGAGGTTGTCCACCTTGAGCAGGACGCAGCATTTTACCCTGTCTTTCGTAAAAGGGTGCACTGCGAAAGAGCCCGCTAGCAACTCGAGACAGTTTAGGTGGAGACGTAACTCATCTTCTGACCACTTCCCTCCTATCTGTACGTGTTCGCACCTGGCTCCCCAGCCTGATCTGCTTGCATCTGACTATTATCAGATATTGGGGCATCGCCGAAAATGGCTCGACTGTTCCAGGCTTCCATATTCTGCAAACACCAATGGAGCTCTGTGAGGGCTTCGCTATCCAGGGTTACTGATTGATGGAACTGAAGGCTTCCCTGCAGATGTCTTATCTTGAGCCGCTGAAGTGCTCGATAATGAAGTGGCCCTGGAAATATCGCCTGAATGGAGGCTGTT
Organism: Ambystoma mexicanum; assembly: GCF_040938575.1. Lineage (NCBI taxonomy): Eukaryota > Metazoa > Chordata > Amphibia > Caudata > Ambystomatidae > Ambystoma > Ambystoma mexicanum. The sequence continues at coordinate 1,118,767,547 of NC_090933.1, forward strand.
AGCAGACCTACTACTCTGGCTAGATTGCGAAGTGAGATAGTCCCTTTTGCTATCACTGCTCTGAGCTCTTTCTTGATCGCTCTCACTTTGTGACCGGGTGAGCTTGAGAGACGCTTTAATCGAATCTATTGTAAAACCCAGGAATTCTATCTACTGAACCGGCACCAACTGAAATTTGTCCAGGTTCACTAGAAACCCTAGCGAGGTCAGGAGTGAGAAAACCCATTGGGCGTTCTTGGTTAGAGTTGCATTATCTGGCCCAAAGACGAAGATGTTGTCTAGGTAGATAATACGAATACCTCTTTCTTTTATGGCTGCTGCCACTTGTTTCATAAGCTTGGTGAAAGCCCAAGGAGCGGAGGAGAGGCCGAATGGGAGGCAAGTGAATCCCCATACTTCTCCATTCCATCGGAAGCTCAGGTACTTCCGAAATGCTATCGCTATCGGAATCGTAAGATATGTGTCCTTGAGATCTAGCCAAGCTAGCCAGTCTACGGTACGTAAAAGGTCTTGGAGAAGATGAATCCCCTCCATCTTGAAATGGTTGTATACTAGCCGTTCATTTAGGTCTTTTAGATTCATCACTGGCCTTATCTTTTCCCTTCGGTGTACTAGAAACATATTGCTGAGGAACCCGGGGCTTCTCTGGCAATTGCGTTCTTGCTTTCCAATTTGCTCAGTTCGCTGTGCAGGAGCGTTGCTTCCTCTTGCGCCATAAAAATGGGGCGATGTTCTGTTCTCTGAAAGGGTATTCCTATAAACTCTAAATGCAGACCCGCTGCTGCTTGCAGCACCCATGCATCGCTTGATAAGGCTTGCCATTCGCTCAGGTAATGGAGAGATCTCCCTCCCACTCGCAAGCTTGCAGTGCTCACCCGCTGCTGCCCCAGGCTGCCGGTAAGATCCTCTTCCTCTGCAGCCTCTGGGAAATCTCACCCTGGCTGGGAAGAAGGTATCCTGCTGTCTAGATTCCCAGTAATGGGCGCGTTGCCCTTGGGGTCTTCGCTGGAAGTTATAGCGACCGGACGAGCGACCCCTATGTCGTCCAGTCCCAGAAAAAACCCGCCCAGGGAAGATCTTCCTGATGGAACTTTGGGCCTTTTCCAGCACAGAGTATGTTCCCACGAATTGTTACATTTCTTTTGCAAACACCTCTTCGAACAGCAGTCCATTGGCACCTTCACCTGCCTCGTAGGTGGCTAAGTCGCTCAATTTGTTGTCTATTTTCAATAAGACTCCCCTTCTCCTTTCTGAGGAGAGGGCACAGTTAGCGTTGCCTAAGAGGCATACAGCCCGTTGAGCCCAGTTACCTAGGACGGTGGCATCCACCGGGGTACCGGTATCCTTTGATTTTTCTGCCAAATCCATAATCTTGGCTAACAGACCTGAAATGTCTAGGAGCTTGTCCTGAAATCCCCTCCAGCCGCGATCTACTCCTTTTGTGACGACTCGAGCTGCTTTAGTCACAAAGGTGACCATCTTGGGGTCTAGGTCTGGCGTCTCTGCCAGTTTATTCGGCAGCTCTGGTCTAGGGCACTCCAATCTCATTTGTGACCTCACATCCCTCTCTAGGGGCTTCCTAATATGTTGGGCCATGTATAATGCCAATCTGGGTGATGGCACCCATTCTGACGATTTAGGGTGTTGGATGGCCTCAGGATCAAACAGGTCCGTCGTGTTGTCGATGCTTTTGGAGTCCTCTACATCTTTATTGATATCTTCCTCCTCTTCATCCCCCTTCATCATCGGGCGAATAGCCCTCGTCTTCCTCCCCTAAATTATACACCCCTGGGGCAGGGGGTATGTCTTGACTATCTTTTCTTTGCCTAGGCTCTTTAAGCCTAGCAAGAGGGTAGCCTTCCAATTGGGGAACAGTGTTAACCCTTTCTGTATATTGACCGGGGGGTGGGGGGGGTTCGAAGAGTGCTTGCTCTTCCGGGCCACTTTACACCCCTTTTTCTCAACCCCTTTCTGGGGGTGTCCTGCTGATGTTCCTTTCTCAGGGATGCTAGCCAGTCTTTTCTTGGCTGCTAGGTGTTTCTGCTGCTTGTCCATAATCATCTCCAGAGTCTCCAGCCTTTTTGTAAATAGGCTGCACCCCTTGAGAGACAGCCTGCTTCAAGGAGTCTCCAAGAACTTTCTTAAAACTTAATGACAACTCGTATTCTTGTTGAAAAGGGTCTTCTTCCCACTCTTCTTGACTCCACTCAGGAGAAGTGGATGGAGTGTCTGTGGGGGTGATAAATTGAGCCATGTCCTTAGTGTCGGCAGGGCCAACTGTGAGGAAGTCAGCTCTTGGAACTGCTAATGATGTTGGTTAACATGTGCTCTAAATAGTAGCAGCGTGTGTGCGAAAGCAGCATCCTTCGTTTTATAAACTTTTTTTTTTTTTAACTGGGAGCTCTGTTTGTTAAACTTTCCTTGTTCGCCGTCAGTGCGCAATGCGAACAGAAGTTCAATCCCCAGAGAAGGATGGGAAACCTGGCAGGTTCCTGCTCCCTTGGGTCCTAACGGCCGCCATGTTTGCTGGCGCCGTAATGCGATGAGGAAGCGGGGCTCGGCAGCCAGAAGCGGGCGGAATTGCTCGCGGCTCCGGCCCTAGCTACCTCTCCACAATATCCTCCTACGCTGTCCGAGGCTGCCGGAGGAAGAACTTGCCGCGCCCCACTCGCGCTGACAGAATCAACCAAGTACTGATACGCACTACGGTAAGAAACTGTGGAGATTCTGAAGCTCTGTAATAGTGTTTGTTCAAACGTGAAAACTATGGCTGGGTATTATAAACCACTCCGATAAAAAAATACTTAAAACACGCTTATTAAGTTTGATGTATTACAGTGCGCATAAGCAAGCAATGTGAGATGTAATAAACCATGGCACTCATCTGATCAGCAGCAAAAAGAAAGAGGAAAGGACCTGGTCAGAAGGGTTCTTATACTTGGGACTGCCCTCTGATAGGTGCAGAGGAGAGAGGTCAGGACTACCAGAGACCTAAAACTCATGGGGCTAGTAGTTCCCTGGTGTTGGAGTAAGCAGATTGTTTTTTGGACTAAGAACTTTATACTGGTCCATTTGTTGTTACTAAATCTGAGTTAGAAACTTAAATGTTCAGTATGAAAGTTAAAGTTTTAAAGTGCTGGTGTGGCAGCAAATAAAGAAAGATAAAGCATAATGCGAGCCTCCTGTCTTGTCATAGACTAAAGAATACACCCAAGGAAAATTTAGGTCATAAATTAGATAGTATAACGTGGACAAAATGTACAGTTTGCATATGGCGCAAAGTTAGATTTGCTGCACACTATGTACTAGTTCCTGCTTCTCCTGCCTAACTGGTTATGTGCAATACCAAAGAGCTGCTTTTTGCTCCTGGTCAACAAATCTCAATTTCGATCACTGCAGTGTATTGCCGACATGAATGCCATGTGGATGACGGGAGGGAAATTAGTTCAAATTCTCACTCATTATTGTGGCAGGAGGAAAGTCTTTACAGAGATCTGTGTGCTAAAACTTAAATAGATAAATGTTATGTTGAAACAAGTTGGTAAAAATAAAATGCTGCACACACCTACTACAATAGAATGGAAATACATAGACCTATGTTAAATAATGCCCAAAGTAGTCTTGCAATATCTGCAGAAACCGGTTTCACTCCATATGCATATATTGTTCCCACTACTGAGGGACTGCAAGCACTGTACACTGTCCAGCTACATAGTGCCTTGAGCTAGGTAGAAGTAACTGGAATGTGCTAAGTGGGTTGGGCAGGTTAACCCTCCAAACAGAATCCTGACAAGGATCTTGGTTTGCAAATAAATCTGCATATCACTTACCCAAAAGGCTGGTGAATGTGTGCATTTTTCTCATGCATGTCATTCTGAAAATGAAACTGAATTTTACTAATCAGAGTCCATGAACCCTGCCCTCACAGCAATCAAAAGTCATGGTAACTTGCAGTACTCTCAGCCAAGCAAAGCGGCCTTGCCGACCAGGACTAGGAGGACATTGCCTGTTCTAGCCCTGAAATTGCTGTCGTCGTCTATAGTCTACAGAAAAATAGGCAGCCATAACGCATCCTCACTAGGAGGGTGTCACCGACAATAGATGCATTTGGACCCTCTCAGCAGTCAGGTACCTTCCATAGGATCACACAGACCTCCAGATAAAGTGCGTACCGGGCCTTTTTACGTATGGAAATCTTGTAAATAAGACAGCTTTATTATTTTCCTGTGTACATTTAGACACATTTTTAGAGCAGAAGGCAGTGCAAAGGTCAGATAACTTGACAGGAACCAGAACGTGTCTTGATTTTTATCTACATGGATGTAATTGCAAGCCATTGAGAAAAGCCTCTGAAACAGTATGTATTTCTCTGAAGCCTTTTAAAAAAGGAAACTGCACATTGTGATAAAAGGAATGGTTTGTTTCCATTCAGCTTTTGCTGCGTTGATGCTCATGGAGCAAACAGAAGCACTTATTTTCCTAGCTTTTTAGGATTATATAATTAATAAGATGGAAAACTAAGTTGCAATTGAGAATTCATCTTTTGTAACAAATCATGCTTTGTTTCCAGTGAAAGCAAACCAGTATTGCACATTTGTATTTCTCAGAGTTCCTGTGCAGATAATTCTCACTCTTATAATTTAATTTACACTCGAATTATAAAAACAGTGTGTAAAGTGATGAGTATGCACAGGCTAGTTTACATCCATTCAACCGTGCAGTCAATGGGGTACATTACTATAAATGGCTAGTGGCAGCAGAGTCTTTGCTCAAAGGTGAGTGATTGTCATTACACCAATCACAGGTGTTATAGCCTCAAATCTTCAAAAACTACAATTAAAACATCTAAACCTTGACTCTCCAGGAAGTGCAAGCACTGTTCAAAAACAAACAAATGAAAGTTACATTTGTAATTAAAATAGAAACTCAGCGAAACCTGTCTCTGTAATAATACAGATATGTATTTACTTTTATGTAGAGCTTTATACATGGTTTGTCCAACATCTAGGCACTGTGATTATTATACCTCAGTCGATACTCAAGTTTACCAACCTCTGAAGGATGTTCGCCTATAAGATAGCTCAGCCGGTTGAGCCCTTGTTGCTGTGATCTGTGTGTGATCTGAAGGTTGCAGTTTTCAATCCTGGCAATACCAACTCAGCCTTTCATCCTTTGGAGGTCGATAAATGAGTACCGACTTCGATTTGGTGATAATTCTGATAAATATGTTCTATTTACAGCGCTTTGCCAAAAGTGCTATATTAAATCATCATTTGACAATTAGATTAGATATAAAATTTAAAATGGAGTCCTTGCCTCTCTGCACTGTTGTATCATAACATTGGCATACCATTGGGTAGTAATAGCTCCAGGAAATGAGGACTTTCATTAAACATCAATAGATAATTCTGCTATCAAACCTAAAAACACAATACAATTCATGTTTGCTTTAATTGGCTAGATTTTTGTGTTTTCAACATTTAAATATATACAGGAGAGATCAAATGGCCATATCGTAGAGAAATAACGAAAGGTGTATTCTGTCACAATGCAGAAAGCTACTGCATAGTAAGGATGTCCATACAGTTTTTGCAAACATCTGCTAGGTGTCACATACATTTTACTCTCTTGCGAAGGAGAAAAGTCATTTTTACTCTTGAAATCACATTTACTCTCAAAGTTTACAAATAGGGAGTAAAATACTCCCACCTCAAAATCTTATCTGGAGCACTGGGATCACATAGCTCAAAAATAATAATTTCCCATCAAACCAATGGGAATATTCCCCCAATATCTTCCAACAAAGTGCACTGTCCTTTGTGTCTCAACAAGCTTGGAGGTATGCAGAACCATCTTCACATCTCCATGAAAACCTGTAGCAACACTGGTTAAAATGGGCCAAGACCCATCACCTGCTTGCCGACTGCGAACATTGTCAGTCACAGGTAGTCTGTGGGTCAAACATTAATCACCATCTTGCATCCTCCTGGTGGATGACTTAGTGCAATATAATGCTTTGCAAATCGAGTCAATTCCAGTCCAGTTACCTTAAAAGTAGTGTCAGGGTGAAGCTGGGTAATTGATATGTCATCAGGTTGGTTTACACCTAAATAGGGGTAGACAACTTTTATTGTAGAACTGCAACTCTAAGCATCCATGCAGCATCAGGGTTGAATCACTGTCATGAAGTCTTGAGGTAACAGCTCAACCAGTTTCAATGCAGTGCCCATGAAATAAACTCAAAGTATGGCAAGCCGAAAATGCCTCTACTAAAAAAAGGCTGATGTGCCAACCCCTTGTACGCTTGCAGATGCAATTACCAGGTTCATGCTGCAAATGGGGAACCTTGGTAGGTGGGTTTGTACCGTCTTGCAGGTTCGAACATGTAGCACAGAAAGAAAAACCAGGCTGTACCACCTGCCCTGTTCACGGCAGCACTTGCATAAACCGTGGCCGATGAGCGGGAAACCAAGGCACTAGCAGGGATCGAGCATTGTGTTGCTGTTGTACCTCGGCTCGAGCAAGGGGCTGGATAGGTGCTTTTATACAGGCAGGACTGAGTACATGCTTAGGATGCTCAGACTACTCTGACTGCAGCGCAAACTTTCAGGTTTTCTGATCTTCAAACAAGGAGAGATGTAAACCTAAAACATACCAACAAATTCAAATACGGCAATTATTTCAGTTGCACCATTTGCTAAGGAAGTTGAAATCACTGGTGCTTGCAATGGCAATGTATGTATATGTAGAGTGACAATGACCTGTACATACTGCACATTCTTTGCAGGTCCAGCAAGCTGATGCCGGACCTCAACCTGTATGCCGCATTCCTGCCGGACCCCAACCTGCATGCAGCATTCCAATGAAACATCTAAATTTGCTATATTTGCAATAAAACATGTGTATGGCTTTTGCCTATGGTTTTAACGTTTAACTCAATTTATAGAGATTGAGATATAGTCATAAAACTACCATAACAATTCCCCATCAAGACTAACAATAAAAACGAATGGAAATGCACATTATGGACATATAGTTTGTAAGCTAATTCATGCAGACTTGGGTGATGTTTATGCTACAGCAAGACATGATTGGAACAGAACAATTACTTACCAGGTTTTTCAGCAGTGTTGATAACTCTTTCGTAAGGTTAGAAAATTTGACAAAAGCTGTGCCAAGATCCGAGTTGTCGCGACTTAAAAAATTGCTTCCAAATTTGTCTAGAGAGTGTGCATAGTTCTCTTCATTTTGAATGTGATCTGAGGGAAAAGAAAGTAACCGTTAATTACTCTTTAAAGCATATATATATACAAACAAAAAGAACATATCCACATGGCTGACACAAAGAAAGGAGGGTTTCTTTAAATGCTCAAAATGCAAGATCTGCAAATATGCGGACGAATGTCCCACGTATGTCCACCCTATTCTGAAGATGTCTGACCATGACTGAAAAAAATATCACCTGTGAGTCAGAATGCAGAGTGTATGTTCTCAAATGCACTTGTAGTAAGTGGTACATAGAAAGCACAAAATGCAGATTGAAAATAAGGATCTTGCAACATATTAGAGCAATAAAAAATAGCGACTATACGTATCCACTAGCCAAGCATTTTTGGGAAGAACACGAAGGAACAAGTTACTTACCTGTAACAGTTGTTCTCCAGCATGCGTCTGGCATGGATTCACATGCTCATGAATATTCCCCGTCAGGCTGGGAATCCTCGGTACAGAAAAAATCAGTATCAGTTTCGTTTCTGATCCATCTTTCCTAGTAGTAAGCAATCACTGATCTCTGGGTCATACCGCCCACAGCCAATGACTGCCCTCTCCCTTACCCCCGCCTCCGGCAGCCATCCTCAGATTTGGTAGCACGTAAAGTGGCAGTATGCCCAAGTGAAGAGCCGCAGAGGGGTAGGCGGGAGGGTTCGCATGTGAATCCATGCCAGACCCATGCTGGAGAACAACAGTTACAGGTAAGTAACTTGTTCCTTCTCCAGCATGGGGTCTGGCATGACTTCACATGCTCATGAATATAAGATTACATAGCAGTACACACATGCACAACCACGGGAGGGGGCAAAAGGCTCAACATTAAGCAATACATAAACTCAACATTAAGCAACTCTTACCTCCTCACCAGGCCCTTCAGGCAAACAGGTTGGGCAGCACTGCTTGGCCGATCCTGGACTCCTCCCTGGAATCCCGATCGACAAAGTAGAATTTCGTGAAGGTGTGCGTCGATCTCCACGTAGCAGCTCTGCAGATGTCCAGCAGGGGCACACCAGACAAGAAAGCTGTGGTAGCAGAGATCGCTCTGGTCGAATGGGCTCTCGGACGGCTGGGCAGAGGTCGGTTTGCCAACCGGTGACAGTGCCCGATACAGCCAGAGAGCCATCTGGAAATGCAAGCCTTCGAGAGAGCCTTCCCTTGATTCACAGGTACAAAGTTCACAAAAAGCTGTGACGTCTTCCGAAAACTCTTTGTGCGGTCCACGTAGAACTTCAGCGCTCTAGCTACATCCAGCGGCCGGTGACGAAGGCATGAAGGAGGGATGCGTCATGAGCACCACCCTCGTGTCGGAAAAAGTCAAATATGGAGGCTTGCAAGATAGGGCCTGAATCTCTCCCACGCGCCGTGCGGAGGTGATGGCCACAAGAAAAGCTGTTTTCCACGATAGGAACTTCAACGGTGCCGTATGCATAGGCTCGAAAAGGGCCCCCCATGGGCCTAGTCAGCACCTCGTGGAGCTCCCACACTGGGGCTGGGGCCTTCACCGGCGGGAATGAGCGGAATAGTTCCTTCATAAATTTCTTCACCAGGCGATGAGACCACAAGGACACCTGTCCTGTGGTCCTGGTGTATCTGGAGATGGCAGCCAGATGTATCTTGATGGAGGCGTGAGCTAGTCCAGCCTTGGCCAACGACAGTAGGTACGGCAGTACTTAAGGGGCCGTAATCCGTAGAGGGTTAATCTTCTGTAACCGGCACCAATCAGAGAACCTCTTCCATTTGTGTCCGTAACACTTGAGAGTTGAGGACGCCTTGGCATTTGCAAGAACCTCTCTGCAGTCGGCCGGTGTATCGTATCCTCCAAACTATACAGCTGCAGGAGCAAGGCCTGCAAGTTCAGCGACTTCGGGTCGCGATTAAGAATGGCGCCTCCTTCTCTGGAGAGAAGATCCGCCTCCACGGGGAGTTTGACTGGTGGGGACACCGATAAGTCCAGAAGGTCCGGGAACCAGATCTGTCTCGGCCACGCCGGTGCGACGAGGATCATCCGGGACCTCTTGAGCTGGTTGACGAGCCGGAGTAGCAGTGGCAACGGCGGGAAAGCATAGAGCAACAGGTTGTCCCAGGGGAACGAGAAAGCATCGCCCATGCTCCTCGGTTGGGGGAACCTGCTGGCGAACCTCTGGCACTTGGAGTTTGTCGCCGTCGCAAAGAGATCAACCTGGGGTCTGCCCCACAGCCCGAAGAGTCGATCCACTTGATCCTGGCGTAGCTCCCACTCGTGGCACAAGCGCAGCTCCCTGCTGAGTGAGTCGGTGATGGTGTTCTTTATCCCTGCCAGATGAAAAGGTACCAGAAACATCCCCTGGTCGACGGCCCAGTGCCACAGATCCTGGGCTTCCTCGGACAGGGCTGGGGATCTGGTTCCACCCTGCTTCCTGATGTAGAACATTGTGGTGGTGTTTTCGGTGAAGATCCTCACCACCTTGCCCTTGAGGGACGGAAGAAAGGACCCGAGGGCCCAAAATACTGCGTGGAGCTCCAGAATGTTGATCTGAAGCTGTTTTTCCTCCGGGAGCAAAAGGCCTCTCGCGTTGAGATCTCCGGTATGCGCTCCCCATCCTTCCAGGGAGGCATCCGTCATCACCGTTACCTGGTGAGCTGGGGTCTGAAAGTCTGCGCCCGCCGTCATATGAGTGCGGATGCCCCACCACCGGATCGCTGCTCAGAAGGTCTCGTTGAGCGGTATCCTGTCCTCGAAGCTGCCTGACGCCTGGATCCAGCATGCGTCGAGGAACTCTTGCAGTGGACGCATTCGAAGTCTGCACAGGCGTACCAGATAGATGCAGGAGGACATCATCCCGAGAAGGGATTTGATGGATCGTACCCTGGCTATGTCCGTGGCTAGCAGGTGTTGCACCTTGCCCAGGATGGCTTTCGTCCTTTCATCCGACGGCGAGACCAGCCGTTCCACTGTGTCGAGCTTGGCTCTCAGAAACCGGGCGACCTGCGAAGGGACCAGGTGGGATTTGGGGACGCTGATGGAGAACCCCAGGTCCGTGTGTAGCTGGACGGTCTTCGCTGTTTGTTCTACAGCAAGCTCCCTTGTCCTTGCTCGGATGAGCCAGTTGTCCAGGTAGGGATAGACGTGGATCCCTTTGTAGGCGTAGCCACGCCGCCACCAGTGCTAGGCACTTGGTGATGTCAACGGTTTTGACCCATGTTGAATCAATAGACTGGGTAGATGTGGGGATGAGCTGTCGCCGCCCATTATTCTATCCCAGCACAAACTAAATCAATAGACTGGGTGGATGTGGGGATGAGCTATCGCCACCCACATTCACGCCAGAATAGGAGAACTGTGCAGTTGGCGCAAGACCACTCCAAAGATACAACCTTCATGTGGGGGGTTCCACATCACCACTCTACTGTAAGGATGCCATCAAAACAATGTTAAGCAAGGGTCCTATACTATCAAGCAAAAGACCACTCTATTGAAATGCAGTAAATCAAGACAACTCAAAAATGGATGCAGTACCAACAAATTCCCCAAGGTGGCGCTAGCGGTCTAAACTCTGACAGGGAAACTGTATTTAGGAGTTGCAAGAGGGGCAGTGACTTCAAAGCTTATTGGTTAATTGAAAATCTTAGCCACCTGCTGTTCCCAGAGGCCAAGAGGCTGAGAACTCTTAACACCTCAGAGATTCCCACACCAGGAGGCAGGATATCACATGACCCTGTTGATTGATTGATGAGACTTCCAGGCAGCCTGCTGGAGCCCACCCAAAAGGCTCTTTCTGTTGAATGGGGTATGTTAATTTTGAGTGTTTCCTGTCAACAGCCATCTGTCAACAAGGAGAGACATGTGATCACTGACCCACCCAGACTTCTGGAGGCAGACCCAAACACTTGGGGAGTTGAATTGCAACAAATATATATTTTATAGAAATAGTGATAACTTATTGTAACCAAATGACAGGAATGTACAACTTTGGGAGTCTTAGTTTGAAAAATGCCCTCACGATGAGTCCAAACTCCAATTTGTGCCTGTTCTGTGGCAAAACCCCGCTAATTATGAATATTGTAGACAATGTATTTTAGCTAGAGACATGGAAAGTTACTGGGATATATGTGGAAGGGAAATGTACCTTTGTATAATTTTTGATGAAAATCCCATATTGCACAACCCACTAAAATCGAAAATAAGTTGCCATTCTTGAATGCAAGCTCCTAGAAACGCCAGAGGCGGAACAGAGACTACCTTAAGCAAGGTGCCATATGTACATGTAATGTCAACCACTTGTGTACCTGGGAAATATGTATTTGAATCAAATATAGATTTGTGGGCAAATTGACGAGGGGAGGATCCTCTGACCCATAAACAGACCTCATCACTCTGACTCACAACCCAATTCCCCCAATCATGGGAGAGGGGAGAATTGGGCCAATGACAAGTAGAGAGGTGCAGGCTCAGTTATGCCACGCACACACCCACTTCCAAAACACATAAAAAGAGACTGCTGGGACAGGTAGAGACATTCAATTCCATTTTCTGCGGGACGCTCTGCCGGGAGACTCCAGACTTCACATCCATCAATTTTCAGAGACCAGAGATTTACTTCAGAACTTAAAGCAAGGGCCTAAACCCACAAACTGTGAACTCTTCTCAGCAGGCCTCAGCATCCTTAAAATCATTTGCAAACTATTCCACAGCCGGGCAAGCTGTTTGAATTCTTTGCCAAGAACAATTGCCAGAGACCAGACCAGAGATCCAGAGAACCACAGGCCGCTGTATCGAGAGAGCTGACCCAGACCACTGTGAGCAGAACCAGAGATCCGGATCGCTGTGAGCAGAACCGATGCCTGATTGACCCGCCGAGCAGAGAGAACCGAAGTCCAGTCCCGTTGACCAGATCCGTGACGAGGCCCATTCATTTCAAAATTAGGAGTGAGTATCCGCCAGAACTGTGCAGAACCCAATCTCTTAGTTAAAATAATCTAATCCAAACTATTTTAACCTAATTAGAACAGCCTCCTAGAAATCGTGTCATCTGTCATTTGTAAAGCTGCACAACTGTCACCTGTCAATTCTGAAGCTGCAAGCTGTCACCTGTCATTTTGAGCCTTACTTTAAATCCGAAAATCTACCTTTATTAAATCGTCTGTATCTCCGGAACCGTTTGTCCTAGGAACGTGGTTTAACTTTCATGTTTAAGCTAGAACCGACTTCCTACTCCCTATACTTTTTCCCCAATCGCGATTTACGCAATCGCGAAATTTACCGCGATTTGCGATTTTGGCTCAATTTCTCCAGTTGTCAAAATAGCAGCTACATTCTTTCCTTTGTTAAAATCCGTTTGCAACCTGGTAGTTACGCATAGAACATTGCTAAAGTGAGCCTGAACTAATATAAAGTATCTCTCCCTCACCCTCATTCCTGCAGGGAATTAAAATCAATTTTAGCATTTTCACTTCATTGCCACCACATTTCAAAGTAATTCGCCTGTGTTTAAAACTCATACCTGTTTTCTCTAAGCTTGCTGGGGCAACTGGAACTTTGTATTGCATTATAAAGTGTGATTTGTTGGGATTCTTGAAGACTGTGTGCTCTCCTTCCATTTCTTACATTGCATAGGGGGGGGAGTGAATTGTCAAGGAAAAGTGATTACATTGTCGTTTGTTGAAGCCATATCAAGTTATTTTCTGTACTGCGTTTCATTCATCATTGCGTTTCCTTGAACCATATAAAGCATTCTTTCCCATCTTATTCTCTGTTCCTATTCATAAGTTACCTCTTGCTGATTACTGCTCATATTCACAAGTGTAATATCCATTATCAATTTATTTATAGAAGTGTGATATATATATATTGTTTAAATTTTGAAATAAACCTTTTAATTTGCAAAACAAACCTACTTCTTGGCTCAGTGGGGTGAGGGGGATTCTAAGAGGGGGGTGTTATACAAGGGTTGTCATCCAGAGTACTGAACTGGACATAGAAATACATCAATAAGTGTTTTCCTCAGCATCCCAGACTAGGCATCGACTTAGCTGTAGTGTTGATTGAATATCGCTTACAGTGAATACCCTGGGTGCCAACTTTAATCCGAACGGGAGGGCCTTGAACTGGTAGCGCTGTCCTTGGACCACGAACCTGAGGAACTTCTGGTGTCCTTTTAGAATGGGGATGTGGAAGTAGGCATCCTCCAAGACCAACGACGACAGGAAATTGTCCTCCTCCAGCTGTCCCAGCACGTGCTGTCGGGTGACCATCCGGAACTTCTGAGCCTTGATGTACTTGTTCATCCGCCGCAGGTCCAGGATGGGACGCCAACCTCCTGTCTTCTTTACGAGAAAGTATCTTGAGTAGACCCCGGAGCCCCGAAATCTCTTTGGGACGAGTTCGATGGCACCTTTCTTGAGCATCGCCCTTACCTCCAGCAGCAGCTGGGGTACGCGGTTTTCCTTCCTGGCCACGGGTGGCACGCAAGGGCACTTCTTTAGAAACTGGAGGGAGTGACCCTGGGCCAGGGTTTCCAGCACCCAACGGTCGGTGGAGATGGACTCCCAAATGCTGACGAACTTCACCAGCCGGCCTTCCACCGGGGTGCTTCGGTGGGGGCCCGACGCCATGGTCGGTTCAGTCCTGTTTTGAGGCCGCCTTGCCGCCTTGACCTCCCTGGCGACGACGGCGGGAACCTCCAGACTTGCCCAGTCCTCTATAGGCCTCCTGCGACGAGGAACGGGACGCTTCACGGTAGGTAGAGGAGCCGCTGCCGGAACCTTTGGAGGCCCGTTGCTTGCCTCCGGTGTTCCGAAAGGACGGCCGTCGTTGCTGGAGAACTCCCAGGGCCCGGGCTGTCTCAGTGTCCGTTTTGATGGCTTGTAGGGACTCATCGACTGTCTTCCCAAACAGGTTGTTCCCGTCGAAGGGCATGTCCAACACTTTGGCTTGTACGTCCTGGCGGAAATCCGTCGCCTTAAGCCATCCGCGCTGTCTGAGGCAAACATCGTTGCCCAACTGGCACAATCTGGTGTCAGCGATGTCCATCGCCACCGGTATGGCGTGGTCCAATAATCATTTCATTATTCAACATATTAACGTTATGAATATTATACCTTCATCTTGTACGCTGCACACAATGCTATGTTTCTGTATGAGTAGCTTAGTATACTAGGTAGAACCCCATAAAAGAATGCTATTTATATCAATGCATCATTCAATGCACTAAGTAGGGTATGATATTTATTGCAATGATCCTTGACACTCGTTTTGCAACATTATAATAAGAATCCCTTGTACACATATTTCATGAAAAGTACATACACATGTGATGTCATCAGTGATGTCCTCAATCACACTTGAGATGTCATCTTTGATGTCCTGGGTGTTAGTCTTAGCAGTGCACGGCGGTGGTGCGAGTTATGGTTGCTTAGCTTACCATAACTGGCGAATTTCAAGGGTTTTTCGGTTTTACTTGGAACCATAACGTCCCTTTGACAATGTTTTTTTCACTGAATTTCATAGGTTTTTAGTAGTGCAACGTCACCATAACATCCTTTTCAATAGATGAAGACCACTAGCATCTTAGGTCCTCAAAGTGGAAACCCTGGGTGGTAAAAAAAAAAAAAAAAAGATTTTCCTTCCTTCCTGAGGCGTCCCGGTGGAAGGAAAATCTTTTACCAAGATGGCCACCATGGAAAGGGAAGGCGGGGTGTATATAAGAACACAACAGGGCATGAGCGGGGGGTGAGAGGGAACAGGGCACAAACAGGGCATGAGCAGGGGGTGGGGGGAAAAGGAAGGAAACACGGGGCATGAGCGGGGTTGGGGGGAACATGAGAGAGACACGGGGCATGAGCAGCGGGTGGGGGTAACACGAGGGAGACACGGGGCATGAGCGGGGGGTGGGGAGGAACACGAGGGAGACACGGGGCATGAGCAGGGGTGGGGAGGAACACGAGGGCGACAAAGGCATGAGCGGGGGCTGGGTGGAACAGGGCACACACGGGGCATGAGCGGGGGGGTGGGTGGCGGAACAGGACTCACAGGTCATGAGCGGGTGGTGGGGTAACAGGGACACACACGGGGCATGAGCGGGGGTGGGGGAACAGGGCACACGGGGCATGAGCGGGGGTGGGGGAACAGGGCACACGGGGCATAAGCGGGGGGTGGGGGGAACAGGGCACATGGGGCATGAGCGGGGGTGGGGGGCACAGGGCACATGGGGCATGAGCAGGGGGTGGGGGGAACACGAGGGAGACACGGGGCACGAGCGGGGTGTGGGGGAAGCACGAGTGAGACAGGGCATGAGTGGGGGATGGGGGAACACGAGGGAGACACGGGGCATGAGCGGGGGCGAAGGGGTACACGATGGAGACACGGGGCATGAGCGGGGTGAGGGGGCAACAGGAGACACGGGGCATGAGCAGGGGTGAGGGGGTACACGAAGGAGACACGGGGCATGAGCGGGGGTGGGGGAACAGGGCGCACACAGGGCAGAGCGGGGGTGGGGGAACAGGGCGCACACAGGGCAGAGCGGGGGTGGGGGAACAGGGCGCACACAGGGCAGAGCGGGGGTGGGGGAACAGGGCGCACACATGGGGCATGAGCAGGGGGTGGGGGAACAGGGCGCCCACATGGGGCATGAGAAGGGGGTGGGGAGAAGGAGAGAGACCCGGGGCGTGGGTGGGGGGAACACGAGGGGGACACGGGGAATGAGCGGGGGGTGGGGGCAACAGGAGACACGGGGCATGAGCGGGGGTGGGGGGGAACATGAGGGAGACATGGGGCATGAGCGGGGGGTGGGGCAACAGGAGACACGGGGCATGAGCGGGGTGGGGGGTAACACGAGGGAGACACGGGGCATGAGCAGGGGTGAGGGAAACACGGGGCATGAGCAGGGGGTGGGGGTACAGGGGGTAAACACGGGGCATGAGCGGGGGGTGGGGGTACAGGAGGGAGACACAGGACAAGACCGGAGGGTGGGGGGGCAACAGGAGACACGGGGCATGAGTGGGGGTGGGGGGTACACGAGGGAAACACGGGGCATGAGCGGGGGTGTGGGGGAACAGGAGAGAGACACGGGGCATGAGCGGGGGTGGGGGAACATGGGAGACGAGGCATGAGCGGGGGGTGGGGGTAACACAAGGGAGACACGGGGCATGAGTGGGGGGTGAGGGAGAAAGGAGGGAGACAGGGCATGAGCGGGGTGGGGGGGAACGGGAGACACGAGGCATGAGCAGGGGGTGGGGGTAACACAAAGGAGACACGGGGCATGCGGTGGGGGTAACATAAGGGAGACACGGGGCATGAGCGGGGGTGGGGGAGGAACAGGGCACACGGGGCATGAGCGGGGGTTGGGGGGGAAGGAGGGAGACACGGGGCATATATTATCCCATACATTACTTACTAGCATCAGAAATTCGATAATGTTATCTGCTTATATTGACATGCTGTGCATAGGCTGACAAAACTTCAAAAAGGGACGTCGACTGGGCGTGCTTGTAATAGAATCCCTGTGTGACGTGTATTGTACCCATGCTCCTTCACGCATCTAGGTCCCTCTGATGGTTTTGTTTGACAAGATGGAGCATGAAGTGAATGTAAGAGTACAGAAATAAAGAAAGGGGTCTACGTTTATGCACCTTCAACTCCAAGCGGGGAGGAAGTATGGGCGCATGTGAATCTAAGCAGGTACGCGCATCAGAAATAAGATTCTGGTAAGCAATGTATGCGTTCTGAGACTTGTGGATCTGCTTAGAATCACATGCTGTGCATAGACTAGCGAGCAGTACCAGGAGATGGTGGGATGTTTGAAGGTACAGCGGCAAAAAGATGTTTTACCACCACCTAACCCACCTCTTAGAATGTGTACCTAAGCAATAATGTTGTGTAAAGATGTGTATACAACTCCAGGTAGCTACTTTGCAAATGGCATCTAAAGGTACATTTGCAATGAAAGCTTAAGTAGCCCCTGTGCCTCGAGTAGTGTGCTCTGGGCGTAAAAGGAAAAGTTCTCTTAGAAAGAGAACAACATCTGTATGCATTTTACAATCAATTTTTCACAATCCACTTTGAAATAGCCAACTGAGACAGTATCCCCTTCCAGTGGCTATGGAAACAAAGAATTGTGCGGTCTTCCGTAGTGGTTTTGTCTTATTTAGGTACATTACAGCTCTTCTGACATCTAATGTATGGAGGCTTCTCTCCACTCAGTTTGTAGGGTTTTGAAAGAAAGATGGAAGTTCTAGAGACTGATTGACATGGAACTTTGAGATTAATTTAGGAGACAAGTATGGATGTGTGAGCCAAAACACCTTGTCCTTGTGAATGGTGACAAATTGTATTGTGCTGAACTTGTAAAGCATGAACTAAGGCTCAAGAGCAACTAGGCGCGGAGAGGAAGGACAGTCCAGATAGGCACTTCGACTATATAGAATTTTTAAAAAGATAAGTTTTCAGTGCTCTACGGAATTGGAGACAATATTCAGTGTTATGCAGTGAAAACTGACGCTTGTTCCACAGGGTAAGGGCAAGCACCGAAAAGGAACGGCCACCCACACACACAAATCTTGGCTTCAGGTGGTATGAGCCACCTAGGAACTGAAAACCAGCAGTTCAGTCCCCTCCCCTCCCCATTAGGTTTTAGCCAGTTGGATGCCATCCAACTGGCAATAGCTGACAAACAATTTTTCAGTTTACAAAGGGGTTCTGTTACAGATAAATCCAGGCGGAACACGAATTGAGAAACATCCACGTATGTGTAGAAATACTCTCCAGTACGAAGCCCGGGCCCGGCAATCCAAAAGATATAAAGGGAGGTGATGTCCTTCATCTGGGGGTGGGGGGGGAGAAGCCAAGAGTCTCCAAGAAGGTATTATTTAGACCACAAGCGTTGGGGGTGGGGGTTAAGGGTTCCCAGAACTCCGAAGATACTTGGGAGCTGCACAGATAGCACCCATGAGACAATGACCACTTAGAGAAGGCCAGAACCGATGGGCTACCCTCGAGAGTACTGCTACTAAGACACCTCTGGGGAGCCTTGGCTTCCTAGAAGCAAGACACAGAGACAAAGGGGGTACATTGTTGGAATCAACTAAAGCCACCCTATGGTATTGGGATAAAGCTTTAAAGGCAAAACCCGAACTTCACCCCAGGGATGGGGGTCGGGTTTTGGATGTGCTGGGAGGGAGAGGGAGGAACAAACCCTGCTACTATGGGACCTATACACAGAAGGGGCACCCCTCACATTTGAAGACTGTAAGGCCAAGTTTGATAAACCCAAGGGAGAACAGTTCCATTATATCCAACTCGGACATTGGATCTCCAATACGAGGGTTCGGGAAGGAGCAGCTCGGGACCCAGTAGGGCTGGAGCGAACGATACAAGCAGGACAGCCTGAAAAAGGGTTATCAAAACTGTACCGATTGATGGGAGTGGTGGTCTCAGAAGTAACTCTTACAAACATGCAGAAATGGGAAGTAGATGTGGGGGGAGACCAATTTCAGGAGAGACCTGGGGTCGCATATGGTATAGAGCCGATAAAAGCTCCAAATGCACCTCTATCAAAGAGGCAGCATACAAACTTTGTTTATGGTGGCACATGACACCGTCACAGATGCACACCATTAATCCATGGTATCCCAATGCTTATTGGATGGAATGTGGGCAACCCGGGGACTTGATTCACATGTGGTGGTCCTGCCCGGTGGCAGAGACCTACTGGAAAGAGATTCTGAGCCATATTAAAGAAATAACAGGGGTGCAACTGCCTCAAGACCCAGTGGTGGCGTTATTTGGGGGACGCAGTTGAAGGGTGTTATGCAAACTCTGGAGTCAGAGCTAACCTCATCATCCACAAGTTGAGTGCAGCTAGAATCACCTTGGCGCAGGCATGGAAGAATAAACAAGTGTCAGTAGTAGCCATGTGGTGGGTGAGGCTATGGGGAGTGATGGCAATGGAAAAAGTAACGGCAATAGCTCATGGCTCCTACTCGAAATATCTGAATACTTGGATGCCGTTGCATGAGTTCACAGATGATAGAGAACAGATGTACTTTAAACCTAAACTACTTTGCAAAGTGTCAGTCATCTAACAGTCCATATGATCCTGGAACCGAGGGGGAAAAGAAAACCTGACGCATGGAGCATTCAAGAAAGCCTGAACAGATGTAGTACTCTGCCCAAAAGTTGGGAAAGTTTGTGACGGGGGGGGTGCTTTAACAGTTAAAACTCAGCAGCAAATGGACTCAGGAAGAGGGAAGACATGGGTTACGCCACTGTGTGGGATTCTTTAATGCATGCATGTCTAGATTTGTGCTCTTGAAAACCAAATAAAGTTGGTTAAAAAAAAAATAAATGCTCTCCAGACTTGGCAATAAGGTCAGCCAGCGGACGTAGATATAGATTAAAAAGGATCAGCGAAAATGCTGACCCCTGAGGCACGCCGCAGGACAAAAAAGTTGGAGGTACCGAAACCCTGGAAAGAAACTGCTTGGGCACGTTCAGCAAGGAAAGAGGCAACCCATGTCAATGGAACCCCTATGACTCCAGATTGTTCAAGGCGGCCAAGAAGGATATAATGGTCCACCGTGTCAAAGACTGTGGGGAGGTCAAGGAGAATTAGTGCTCCGACCCCTTTGAGGTCCTGGGTCATGGCCAGATCACCCATAAGAGAAATAACAAATCCAGTACCCATCAAGGGACGGAAGCCTGATTGATAAGAATGAAAGCAATCATTAGCTTGTAGGAACCTATAGAAGGATGGTGTAATTCTTATCTCCAGGAGTTTCTTAACAGCAGGTAATAAAGATGTTGGCCGATAGTTACCTACAACTGAGGAGTCTAGTTGGGTTTTTGTTCAGAAGGGGGTTAACCAAAGCTCACTTCAGTGTGGCAGGGATCTACCCTGATGTAAAATAGTACTGTAATGCTGCAGTAATTTAGGAAATGGCTTTCGCTGGAAGTGCCTGCAACATAAATAATGCGTTTAAGCAGAAAGAGCAGCTAGATACACTCAGTGAATTGAAGACTAGTCCTGAATCCAAAAGGTAAAATAGGTAGTAGGTATAGAACAATGTGAGAAGGTATGCAGTAAATAGGATTGATGCTTTGTGATCTACACCAAATGACAAAGCCGTTCCATTTACTGAAAGAGCAGTGTATGGGTATTCGGTTTACATGCCTCCTTAAGAATATCCATACATCTCTGAGGCAGATTTCAATGCCCAAATTGTATGAATTCAGGTGCCAAGCTGCTAAATTCAGTTTTTGAGGACATAGATGCAGAATTGATGCCTGATCTTAGGATAGCAAGTTGAACGGGCATGTAAGGAGTGTGTCCTACTTTGGTTGTTTATAAAAAAACATGGCTTTTATGCTCTGTTAGGACTAGAATCGTCTTCCCTTGCAGCTGGTGTTGAAAGGCTTTTAGAGCTTTGAACACTGCTAGAAGCTCCAACAGGTTGATGTGCTTGCTTGTTGGTGACCGAGTCCACACGCTGTGCGCTGTATGATGGATATAATGTGCTCCCCACCCCGATAGCAAAGCATATGTTGTAAGCGTTCTCTATTGCGGTGAATTATTTCCATTTCAGAAGGTTTTCCCTTGCCCACCACTGCAGACACAGAACCAGAGCCTGCAAGACAACCACTAGATCGTCCCACGGACTGCTTGCCTGAGACCATTGTCTTGCAAGCCACTCTTGCATCGGACGCACGTGCAGGTGGGCTTGAGGAACTAGGTAGATGTAGGAAGCCATCATTCCGAGCAGGCGCATGGCCTTGAGAAAGGTTATCCGACTGGCTACATATTGTGAGATTTGGAAAAGCATGTTTTGGACCCTCTCATTGGAGGAGCAGACAAGACCGTTCCCTATCCAAATTAAGACTTCAAGAAATTGTTTAACTTGGCTGGGAACAAGAATTGACTGTCTCGTTGGAGTAGAAGAGTTCGTTTATTGTATTTTGGGTTTTCTGCAGACACGCATGGGTGTGTAGCCAGTCTATTTTTTATTTATTGGGTATTTATAATGCGCTTATTCACAAGTGTTGCAAGGCTCTACAAGGCAAGAGGGGAGGGTTGACAAACTGTCCTACTAGGCCTTGAGACATTTGGATTGTGTAAGTGCAATAAACAGAAGTACTGGGTGGGTAGGGGCAAGAGTGCCAATGATTAAAGCAAGTGACAGGAGACAGCACCAGGGGAAAGAGTGCAGGAGCAGGTCTGCATGCTAAGTGCGAGGAGCAGGGCTCGAATGCAACAAAGGGTGCAGGCTCAGCCTAGATAAGGGATCCCTGAAGGGCAAGGGTCAGGGGGATCAGAGAAGACCAAGTGCAGGGGTAGACCGGTCATGAAGGCCTGATGCACTGTACGAATCTGAGGGCACTAGGCAACAAGTCAAGAGCAGAGGGGGAAATAAGCAGGGGCGAGGGAAAGAGAAAAGGAGGTTCTTGAGAAGCTTCCGGAACTTAAGGGGATCCTGCTCAAGTCTGACAGGGGCAGGCAGGCCATTCCAGAGGGATCTACCCCCACTCTCTGCTTGCAGAAGCGTCTGGTCTGCAGAGAGTTGGAGCTAGAAGACCAAAGGGCTCTAGCAGGGAGGTATTTAGGGAGAGAGATTTGGATGTAGTGGGGTCCCAGGCCCCAGAAACCCTTGTGGATGATGGAGGGCCTTGAACTTGATCCTCGCAGCAACCGGGATGCAGTGGAGAGATTCTAGGGCTGGAGAGTCGTGGTCCCTGGGTTTTAGGCCAAGGATAAGTCTCAGTCCTATTCTGGATTAGCTGAAGGGGAGGGGGGTCAGTGAGGGGTTAGGCTGATTGAGGAAGAGGCTGTTGCAGTAGTCCAGCCTGCAGAGGACGAGAGCTCTGGAGACATTAATAAAGTTACTCACCGTAGTGACTACCTTACTCCTAGTCCATAGTCCCCTTTCCTCCATACTTATGGGACATGCCTCCGTACTGTGGGACGGGACTGGAGCACTTTGTAAAAAGCATCACATTTTTCAAAAATGCGTCTTCTTTTTACGTGAGGTACCGCACGCGGCCGTAACCCCGTCCTCTTTAGCTCCGCCCAGGCGCATCGTCCATCAGTCCTTTTCTATCACCAGGTCTATGACCTTTAAGCAATCACAGAGGACCCTTTTAGATGGGACGGCGGGCAGGCGTATGGAGGAAAGGGGACTATGGACTAGGAGTAAGGTAGTCACTGCGGTGAGTAACTTTATTTTACTCCTACGTCCCGTCCCCTTTACTCCATACTTATGGGAGATTCCCAAGCACTCCTCACAGGAATTACGGGTGGATGGAAACTCCTTACTGAAACAGGTTCTTAAGCACAGCTTGACCGAACTGAGCTTCATCCCTGGAGCTCAGATCCAGGCACTAATGCTTACAAAAACCCGATGGGGAGGCCCACGTAGCCGCTTTCGCGATGGACTCCCAGGGAACATATTTTTGGAAGGCAACGGCAGCCGCCTTGCCCTGCACAAGATGAGCATGAATTCCCAAAGGCCCAAAGACCCTGAATTGTATACGCCTCAGGAATACAGGCCGCGATCCAGTGAGAGATGGTTGCTTTCGAGGCCGGCTTTCCTAGCGGATTTCCAAAGGTCACAAAAAGCTGCGAAGAGTTCCTAAGCTCAGATGTTCTGTCCAGATAGAACTTAAGAGCTCTTCTAACGTCCAGGCAGTGCAGAAGCCTTTCGGCCTCTGAGGCCGGGTCTGGGATGAATACAGACAATGAAATCGACTGACTCAGATGAAAATCAGACTACCTTAGGAAGAAATGCAGGATTTGTTTGCAGGACAACCTTATCTTTATAAAAAAGTAAGGAATGGATGCTCAACCGACAAGGCCTGAAGCTCACTTACACGTCTTGCCGAAGTCACAGCAATCAAAAAGGACACTTTCCAGGAAAGGTATTTAAAATCTACAGTAGCCATGGGCTCAAAAGGCTTATGACACAAGGCCGTAAGGACCACATTCAAATCCTACCTTGGATGCTGGTTGCGAACAGGAGGATAAAGATACATCAGGCCCGCAAAGTGTCTTTTAATGACTGGATTAGAAAGTGAAAAAGAGCACTGGTCAGTGGACAAATGAGCGGTAACAGTCGATAAATATGTCCTGCAGGACAAGACATGGATGCTAGTGTAATGTCTAATTTCAAATATTGTACTATTCATCAAACTCAAGCGTCAACATACAAGATATTACCCACCTCGAGACTTGATTGTTCCCTGGAGCTTGAAATTGTTCTATTGAAGTCTATGAGGTTCCTTCTAGGGATCCCTTCACCTCCCGCTCCAAGAGCCAGGACGCAAAGGAGCCCCCAGGGAAAACCCCCAACGGGGGGAAAAACCCTGTGTTGGGCTGCTAGGGTCCGTAGAATCCTGAGGACAGCTAGGGTGATGTTCCTCAGCCAAGGGTAGTTGGTGATCGTCAGTGGAACAGGAAACTGGGTGTAATAATACAAAAGGTAACAGGCTAGTAAATACTTGAAAGTAGAAAGGATAAGGAATGAGAATAGAGTGGAAACAAGGATACCTGGGTGTTATTCGGTCAATCCTAAATGTAAGAAAAAAGGCAGGAAGAGGCTCACTCCTAATCTAAATGAGCTAAAGGATAAGGTTATAAATCTTCAAGCCTTGTGCAAGTGGCTTTGTCTTGAAACACAAAATGCTTCCCTTACTGCCTGAGCCAATAAACCAAAAGGGAAATCCCTTTCCTGTACTTCCGGGTAGGATCTGCTACTTCTTCTGGTGCTGTGGCTAGAATCAGAAGTGCTACGGGGAAAATAGGATTAGAACAAATGATAAAGAATCTCCAGAGAATGATTGACAAAAGTAAAGGGCCGTAAGAATAAGTACGTAGTAACGCACCTGATGGAGTCGCTGAAGAGGCTAGCAGAACCTGTAAGGGTTGAAAGACCATTGGCTGGAAGCCCGGTGGGTTTCACTAAGAAGAAAATAAAGAACGTCACAGCTTATTAGAGATAACAGCGTAAAGAAGTGAGCAAAGTAAGTTGTAGGAGCAGATTGAAATCTACACAAACTTACAGAGCGTACAGCTACTTAGAAGGAGAGAAGCAACGCGCCTTGACACAGGTTGAGTGTCCGGATATACTGTGCGGAAGTCTGGGGGCGTGGCCAACCTTCGGTTGAGATTCGGTAAAAATGCTAGAGCGTTACAGCTCGTTCCGCAAACACCCGGAACAGCTCGCGCCGCATACGAGAGTCGGGATATAGAACCGACAACCATATTAGGTGTAACAGCCAGACTCTGCCAGATGTGAGACAAAAGATACAACCATGTCGATAGTAGCCTCCCTGGGGTCTAGCTGCCTAGCCAAACACCAGTGACAGAAGCGTAGCCATTTACTTCTATACTGAGATCTTGTTGAGGGCTTCCTGGCCGCTTGAATAATGTGCATGTTATCCGCAGACAAATTGAAGTGCTCTAAAGATCTGAACTCGGGCACCAAGCCGCCAAGCTGAACGATTGTGGGGAGAGGCGCCACAGCTGTTGATCGCTCTGGTGAAGCAGGTCGGGTACCAGTGGAAGCTTGAGCGGCGGGCACACTGATGGATGCTGAAGCTCCAAAAACCAAAACCTGGCTGGCCCCCAAGGGGCTATGAACAGCAGGTAGCAATTAACTGTGTTCCTCAGCTTGCAAAGCGCCCGATGGATCAGAGGAAGAGGCGGAAAAGCTTAGGTCTTCATGTTGTGCCATGGAATTTCGAGAGCATCACAGAGTGAGGAGGCTCCGAGTCCATTCCTGGAGGCATACAGGGGAAGATTCTTGTTTGTATATGTCGCAAAGAGGTCCACTTCTGATGTGCCCCAACAGCGAAAAATGTCAGAGGGGATCTCTGTGTTCAGTTCCCACTCGTAGCTGACAATTACTCGTTGGCTGAGGGCATCCGCAGTGACATTCAGCTGGCCCGGGATGTGAACTGCTACCAGCCAGATATCATGCTGAACGGCCCATTCCCAGATCTGAATGGCAAGATCCACAAGAGGAGACCTGGTACCCCCCTGCTTATTGATATAGACCATGGACACCACATTGTCTGTGCGGTCACGGATCACCTTGACAATGCCTGGTTTGAACGCTTTCAGCGCCAGGAATATCGCCACAAGTTCCAGATAATTTATATGAAGCCGTCTATCCTGTGGCAACCAAAGATCTGAAACTTGAAGATGGTCCAGCGTCACACCCCAACCCAGAAGGGAGGAGTCTGTCGTGAAAATCAATAGCGGGCTAGGGTCCTGGAAGGGAGCACCCACCGACAGATTGCTGAGAGACAACCACCACAAGAGGTCCGTCCTCATGAACGATGGAAGTAGTATCATTTTGGAATCTGGATCCACTGCTTGAAGCCATGAGCTCTGATGAGCCATCTGCGTCTGCCTCATCTTTAGACGAGCAAGAGGAAGAGCCAGCACGCACGAAGCCATGAGGCCCAGAAGCCTCTGGAACCACCAGGCCGACATGCTCTCCGACTGCATAAACACCTGACACGTGGCAAACAGATCCGCCATTCTGTCCCCAGTCAGGTACACCTTGCAATCGATCATGTTCCAATGAAAACCTAGTAAAATCAAGTCCTGAGAGACAGTCGTGGAGGATTTCCGCCAGTTCACCAACAGCCCAAGGTGGAACAGGAGCTGGAGGAGAGACTGAAGGTTGCTCAAGGCTTTCAGTGGATAGGGACTGCGCAGCAGCCAGTCGTCCAAATACGGATACACATGGATACCCTGTAGCCGAAGAAAAGCTGCGATGACCGACATCTTCCTAAAGACATAAGCATGCGGAAGGTCCACCACGCTGAGCCAGTCGCCTTTCTGTAGCGAGGACTTTATCTGGCCGGGGGTGATCATCTTGAATTTCTCTTGGGGAAGAGAAAGGTTGAACTGGGAAAGGTCTAGGATGGTGCGCAGGTCAGCATGGTTGGGTTTGGGCACCGTGAACAGACGGGAGTAGAAGCGCTCCCCTAGGGTAACTGGTTCCACCGCCTTGAGATCCCGAGCTTCTGGATTTTGGCTCTGAAGGAGGGCATACCCAACTGCTGGAAGGGGCAAGCAGAAGCCCGCCTGAGCTACTGACAAGACCCACCCATCCTCGGTAATGGTCTGCCACGCCTCCCAGTGAGACGCAATGCGCCCTCCCACCAGGGTCTCGTACGAGCGCCAAAAACCCTCATTTAGCGGACTTCTCAGAGGTGGGACCCCCAGATCCTGAGGAGGCAGCCGAGGACCGAGAGAAAAACCAGCCTTGCTGCCGACGGGTGTTTCCAGCTGGAGGATCGGCTCAATTTTCTGATCTAGAGACCCCCCGAAAACCAGAGGAAGATGCTGAAGCCGGTCTGGATTGAAGTGTAGCGGCCGCCACCACTGTGGATGAAGAAAGCGAGCTAGACGCTAAGGCTACCTCCACCGAAGTATGAAGCCTATAACAAGCGTCAATCTTTTTGTTAACATGCAGTCCAGAGTGTGG
This sequence comes from Ambystoma mexicanum, assembly GCF_040938575.1. Classification (NCBI taxonomy): domain Eukaryota; kingdom Metazoa; phylum Chordata; class Amphibia; order Caudata; family Ambystomatidae; genus Ambystoma; species Ambystoma mexicanum. Next base: position 1,118,794,283 of record NC_090933.1, read on the forward strand.
CTTATCCCAGACTTTGCGGACCTCGGCCAAAACGTCCTTCTGAAAGAACAAGCTGGTGTGCTCCTGAGGAGACTAGGTCAACGCCCCCGAAAGCACCCCTTCTTGTGGAGGAGTTGCCTCAGGTATTGGAACAACCAGAAGCATCATGTCCAGTACCCGGTCATGGACCTCCCTAACAGAGCGGGATTGGTCATCGCCTCCCTGGTCCCCCTTGCGCTTCATCCAATGCGTCCGGATCGACCTGCGTCACGTCTGGCTCCGCCGAAGACTTGTCTATTGGAGACAAGGGCGGCTGAGGCGGAAGGGCTGGAGGTGGGCCAACTGGTAGAGGTGGGGCAGCTGCCGGAACAACCGGTGCTGTGACGGAACAGAACCCAACCCTGGTGGGCAGATTTCCTTAAAAAGACCTCTGAAATATTCCTTCATGGAGTCGGAGTGCATTAGCCGAATTTTCCGAAGAAGGCATCCTCTGCCACTGTGGCAAGCGGAGGCCTCTCATCAGAGGAATAGCTCCAGAATCGCAAGGGAGAGGGTTGCCAAGAGAGGCCCTCACCAGCCGGGTTGACGTAGATCAATGGCGCGGATACCGCAGGGAGCGAGACCGAGTGCTGTAATGGCATCGGAGCGTTCCAGTCATAAACTGGACGAAACGGTGCACAAGAAAACACTGTTCACCCTGAAAAAATGCTTCCAGCACCCAACACCGATAGCGTAGGTGTAGGTGTAGGTGTAAGGGAAGAGTCCAAAATGGCTGTTGCAGTTCGCGCAGGAACTGGTGCCATTTTGTCAATGCCAGAGGAGAACTGCGTCGCATGTGCGAGTGAGGCAGGGGTCTCCACTGACAGGTCAGGGATCTTGACTTTAGCCTTGACACAAGGAACCTCGGCAGAGCCGGTACTGTGTGGCCTAGGAGGTTTCTGAAACATACTAAGAGCCAAATTAGCCTCTGAAAGAGGAACCTTGGCGACACTGGTAACAGAGGAATTACGGTCAGCGACCTCACTCTGTGCCCCCTCAACAGAACCGGTATCCCGACTAGAGTAGGACCGATGAGGAACCCACCTCACCGACAAGACCTTAACAGGCCTCTGAGTTCTGTCGGTCACCTTAGCCTCAGATAGAGGAACCTCGGACCAGAGTCCGGTAACAGCTCCCTCACGAGGGGCCTCGAAGCTTGGTTCGGTACAGAAAACCTCAATAGAAGCCTCGGGGCACACCCCTGTGTCTGTATGGGAAGCTCCAGACAAGGAGACCTCGAAGCAAGCTCTGGTACCCACCGCCTCAGTAGAACTGGGCCGTTGTATAGCCCCTACAGAACGGTCCTCGGATTGCAATCCGGTGTGAGCAGGCCCCTTACGGAGGCCCTTGGAGAAAACTCTGGTACTTTTCTTAGGCCTAAAAGGCACCTCGGAGGAAACCGTTGCGACAAGAGCTTTTAAAGCCCCTCCCGGACCAGGAAGACCCCATGTAGGAGTCCCCCGGTCGGGGTGCCCTAAAAACTAAAAGAACTTACCAAGCGTCTCTTCTTCTCGTCGATGAAACTCTGAAAATGCGGAGGAGGAACACGCTGAAACACCTCCTCCCACCGTTCCAGACTACGTTGAAGTGCCCGGACCGAAAGGGAATCACAGTAGAAGCACGAGTCCCACCGGTGGTCTGGACCCAACGCTCTAAACAAAGGATGGGGATCCGCCCTAGTGAAACGTCGTTCGCAGGAAGAACAATTAGAAAAATCTAACTGAAACGGCAGAGACAGACTACTATGCGACCGCTAAGCCGGAGCAAGAGAGGACGACACTGGAAGGGAAAAAAAAATCTTCTGAAGATGCAAGTGCGTCCAGTTCCGAACGTGCTGAGAAAAGGACTGATGGGCGATGCGTCTGGGCGGAGCTAAGGAGGGAGGGGTTACGGCCACGTGCGGTGCCCCATGTATAAAGAGGACACATTTTTGAAAAATTTGATGGTTTTTACAAAGTGCTCCGGTCCCATCCCACAGGACGGAGGAATGTCCAATAAGTATGGAAGAAAGGGGAGGGGACGCAACGTAGGAGTATGATTTTCTGGGGAAAGGTGAGGAAAGGGAGAATTCCTCTGAGGAGGTGCAGCTGAAAGTGGGCCGGGTTGGCACGGTCCGTGATGTGAGGAGAGAAGAAGAGAGAGGAGTCGAAGATGACACCAAGGTTTGTTGCATCACAGGAGGGTGGGGGGGATGGTGCCCATGGAGGGTGGCCAGTGTGTAGGAGGGAAGGCGGGAGCTTGGGTGCCAATGAGAAGGATCTCAGACTTACTGGCATTAAGGCAGAGATTGTTAGCAATGCACCATGCCTAGATAGCAGACAGTCAGAGAGAGAGAGAGTAGGAGCAGAGGAGGGAAGCTTGAAGGAGAGTTGTGTTGTCTGCATACGACTGTAAGTTAGGAGAGAAGGCGGAGATCAGATGGGCTAGGGGGGCATGGTAGATGTTGAAAAGCCAAGGCAAGAGAAAAGAGCCCTGAGGGAGATCACAGGGAGATGGAGAAGAGAAAAGGGCCCAGTTAACCTGGAAAAGTCAGTCAGTCCAGAGCCAGGACTGTGATGCCAAGGGTATCACAAAGGCGACTTATAAGGGTGGCAAGATTGACTGTATCAAAAGGCATAGGAAAGGTGAAGAAGGATGGGAATAGAAAGGGAGTTGGAATCACGATTTAGAGAGCAAGTCTTCACAGGTGTTCAGGAGTGCTTTCCGTGTCTCTGGCAGCTCTGAAGCCAGGCTGGTGGTCGTGGAGGAAACCAACAGATTCAGTGTGGTGGATAAGCTGGGAGATGGGCAGCTTCTCTAAGAGCTGCCCATGAAGTGGGTAATGGAGATACAACGGTAGTTAGCCGGACAGGAGGGGTTGGCAGAAGGCTTTTTGAGGAGGGGGTGCACAAGGGAGTGATTAAGGAGTGAGGGGAAGGATCCAGTGGCAAAGGAGTGATTGCAGAAATCAGCCAAGGCCGGAGCAAGGGAGACAATATTGTCCTGATAGTTCTGGAGGAGCAGGGAAACACCTGTTTGGATGAGACTTTCATAGAGCAGTCTGGTCTAGAAACCTCATCACGTGATATGGGAAAGAGGAGAGTAGTAGGGAAGGAGGCACGGAGACGAAGGGAGGACTGAGAGCGGGTGAGGGAAAAGGGTGTGGTATAGAGGAGAGCGAAGACAGGATGTACTAAGTTTAAGTAATGAAGGCCAGTGAATTGCAGAGGGCCAGGGAAGGCAGAGGAGAAATGGAGACAGAGTTCAGCCATGTTGTTTGTGGCCCCAGAGATGCGGGCTAGGATAGAGGCCCTCTTCTTCGAGCAGATGGAAAGTCTGTATTGCCTTTGGAGCAAGCGGCAGGCCAGTTTGTCAAAGGATGTGCTTGACAATCGATTCATAGATCGAATGACGGAGAAGGAGCACAGTGCGGGCGGGCGCTTAGCCGGGGGACCCAAGAGGTCCAGGTGCGAGGACCCAAGAGGTCCAGGCTGGCTCTGGACTGACTGACTTTTCCAGGTTAACTGGGCCCTTTTCTCTTCTCCATCTCCCTGTGATCTCCCTCAGGGCTCTTTTCTCTTGCCTTGAACATGATCATACCAGGAGAGATGGCTGGAGATGGGATGTCTGCAGAGATGAGAGCATCCAAAGTGTGTACGGCTGCGTGTGTCGGATTGGAGGGAAGAATGGAGAGGGAAAGAGTCACAGAGTTTGCAGAAGAGTCCAGAGACCGCATCAGGGGAGTCAAAGTAAATATTGAAGTCTCCAAGGAGGAGAAGTTTGGAGGTGGAGGCCAAGAGAGAAGAGGTGAAGTCAGCTCACTCTGAGAGGAAGCGGGAGCCCTTGCAAGAGGGCCTGTAGATGGTGGCCACAGTCAGAGAGAGGATAGGACGGTAACAGGTAATAAAATTGCGGCAAAAATGTCGGCAGTAAAACAAAACAAAAAATTGCGGGAAAAATGCTGTGGTTTGACCCGGTAAAGGTGTACACCATTATACCATTTAAGGGGAGCGCGGGTTGCGTATAATGGGTCTGGGGGTTGTGGGGGTGTCCCCTGCATCCTTTACATGATTGTGGTGGCAAAACCACAGCATTTTTGACGCAATATTTTGTAAAAACAGCAATTTTTGCCGCGATTTTAAGACATGGAACCAATAGGACAGACACCAAGCCTGCAGACGAGGCATTCGAAGGAGGAGCAGACCTGAGTGGGTATGTTAGTATCAGGGACCAACTCCAGATAGTTAAGGACACACTAGAATGGACGTTCTGTGAAGGTGGGCTATGCCGAATGGAAGTCATTTGAATTGATAAGGAGTGTTTCCCCACTTTGAACCTTAGGAATTTCCTGTGTGCAGGCAATATTGAAATATGAAAGTATGCATGGTTCATGTCCAATGCTGCCATGCAATTCCCCAGCTTGAGAAGAAGGGTTACCTCCTAAAGTGTAGTCATCCTGAATGTTTGTGGATAGATATATTTGTCTGCAGGATGCAGATCTAATACAGGGATCATGGTTAAGTCCTTTTTGGGTACACAGAACTACACTGAATAAATACCCTTGTTTACCTCGATAAAGGGGACAAGTTCTATGGTTCCTTTTTGAAGTAATGTCTCCACCTCTTATGTTCTTGCGAAATCCTTTTTCAGCGGATGGTAACAAGGTCTTAAAATAATTTCTATTGCGCATCCGTCTGCAACGGTAGCTAGCACTCACTGATCTGAGGTCATCTCCTCCCATTCATGGGTGAAAGATGAAATCAGACCTACTGGAGATGCATGGGAGGGAACTTTGATAGACAAGTCATTTACTGGCAGGGGAGCCTCTAGAGTGTGTAGCCTGGGGCGAGTACCACGGAGAGGGAACTGATGAGAACTCTGATTGTGATGGTCTGGAGAAGGCTTGAGAGCAAAAGGAATGACAGGTGTTGATCACTCTGCGTTGAACATATGGCTTAGAAGAAATATGGCTTATTGTCTTTAGTGGGTCATGCTTCTTGTCTCCAAAGTCTCATCTACAGCCTTACTAAAAAAGTCTGATTCCTCATTAGGTTTGTTAATAATGGCGGTTTGTGGTTCTGGTTTGAAACCAGAATTACGCAGCCAAGAGAAATAAAGTACCTTGTGCAAGGACTCTGGCTGCTGTTTCTACGGAGCCTAGGGTATTAAAATATTATGGGTAACTTGTCTACCCTCTTTTATGATGTTCAGTAATTGGGACTTAGTAGGCTGAGGGATGTCAGTTGAATTATTTTGGAGTAGCCCCCACTGGACATCGCTGTAGCTTGCCAATAGTGTGATGTTATTGGCAATGCATGCCAAGTAGGCAGCTATAGCAGTGACCCCCCTTGCCTAAAGCATAAAGCTTTTTGCACTCGTTATCTGAAGGCACCTCAGTATTATATAGGGGTACTCCAGCACGCTTTCTAGTGCTAATGACTACGAGCGAGTCAGGGGCTACATGGCCCTGAATATATAGAGGGTCAGTTGGTGCAGGTCTAAACCTCTTTTCCACTTGTGGGTTAACTGCCCGAGTGAGGGATGGTGTGAGAAGGGAAGGTGCGATTCTTTTCTTAAATCAAGTTTAATAAGGGACTAGCCTTTTTCTCTTTTGAAATGTCTTCTACAAAGTCAGGATCTGAAACAGTTTCCCCGAGTCTGGATTTAAAAATGCTCTGTTGCTCTTTTAAGCAAATTATTAAAAAGGAGTTGGTCATCAATGGGAGACAAGTCTCTGGGATGCTCCAGAGGATCATCAACTTCACCAAATAAGATATCTTTGGAGTGGGAGTTGCTGACCAAGTACCCTGATCCACGTCCCCTTGCCAAATACTCGGATCTTTATCTCCTTGGTGATGATATAGATCACCCGGATCGTCTTGGACATCTTGAAAAATGTTAGACGTGTCCTCAGAGGCATTATGTGCTGGAGAATGACAAGTCTGGGAAAGTTTGGAGGTGGTTCACCCTCATTCAGAAATAGTCTTCTGTTTAATTGGGTATCTTTCCATAAAAGTTAAAAACTCAGACACCCTATTCATTGTTTTTTCAAATTTCTTCTTTGTCCATGTACCTGTCCTTTGGGCTTCATGAAGGCGAAACACAATCGCCTCAGGATCTGCAGGTCTTTTACCATTCAGGAATTTAGACAGTGTCAGTAGCCTTGGCATAATTAGTAGAGGCTACAGATGTACCAGGGGACCTAGACTGCTGTGTAGGTACCTGTAGTGTTGTTTTTCCACATTCATGCTTGGAAATATGTTTCAACGTATTCGAATCAGCAGTCAATGGGTGTTTACGGGTGGCAACGTTTTTTTTTCCTTTAGATTTAGAACAATGCCACAAGTCAGAATGCAAAAGCGCAGCTGGCTTTGAATGCAAGGGTTCAATCACTTTAGACGAAACCTGGGATTCAAGTGCATTTGCTATGGAAGCCCCTTTTGATGATCCTGTCAAAGGTTGGCTTGGGTTGTGCTTTTTTTGTGAAAGCATGCGTGTCTTTTGGGGCACTGCACTTCCCAGTAGCAGAGCTTCCGGCCCGCTAGTTGGGCTGAGGACAGACACGTAGGACTCTGCCAACACCTCCTGTTTCCCTTCGGCTTCTGAGCTGCCAAGCTCTTCCTCTTCCAAATCAACAGAGCCGGTGATGGCAAGGGATTCTGCGTGCATGGTGTAGGCCGCCCACCGCTTAGTGCGCCTGTCTAAGTGTTTTCTGCTTAAAAAGCTTGCAGGATTCGCAACGCCTTTCAAAATGATCGTGTGGAACGCAACTGTTACACACTCAGTATGTATCTTTCCAGGAACATTTTTTATTGCAGGAAGGACAGCATTTAAAGACATCTGTGCAATCATTTTGTGTAATTTTAGCGGCAGCTAGAAAAATACAAATAGAAAGGAAAGCTGAAAGAGGCATGCTAGAAAAGGAATGTAAATGTAAAGGACCCTCCGCTTTGCCTACTGCAAAGGCCGAAGTCCATTGAGGGCTGCCACCAGCAGTCGAGAAAGCGACGTCTGTCGAAACTTCAGACGGTAGTCACCGGACAAGAAGTAGTCATTCGTCAAGATATCTTTCGAAAGGACAACAGTATTAAATAATAATAAAAGTAATTTGCATTATATATCTAGTAGCAAAGCTATGAACTCAGCATTCTGCGACCGACCACGATGGTGGAAAAAACAATCTGAGGGACCTTGACGCATGAAAGATCATGGGTAAAATACATGTGACACAGGGATAGTATTGCAAACACACCTAGTCAACGTCCCTTTTCGAAGTTCGAAAACAAGAATACAATACTCTGCACCTTCCACTAGATGTCAGCCTGTGCACAGCATGCGATTCTAAGCTGACCCACAAGTAGCAAAAAAACACACACAAAATATAACAGTGATACATTTATAAATATATGAAAAAGCCTATTGTAAGAAAAATGTGATATTTTAACAAGCTAAACTCTTGTTGCTTTTCCAGAATTAAAAATCAATCATTTTGACAGACAGCTGGGCCAAGGTGGGCTTAAACCCTGGTCAGAATAGAATAGGGTGGACGAAGCAGAAGCTCCGGGCGATCACGGCCTATGTGCAGGTCCTCCACCCACAGCATTTAAGTAAGTTGAAGCTGTCAACTCCCGAGCAAACTGGAGACTGAATGAAGCAGATTGTGATGGGCTTCATACCGGTTGGTAGGGGCATAATCTCTCAGGAACACGCCAGGATCACATTGTGTGATTCAAAAATAGTAGCCTGAAAGATAACTGAGGCAGGCATTGAGAAAGCTTAGAAATACTTACACTACCCCCAGTGAAAAATGGTCACACAATTGGAGCTGATGTTAGCTGGGTAAACGAAACCCATTAATTAAATTAATTTCCAAAGCGTGGCGCTTCCCATATGCTACCTGTTCTCATAGGAGATGGGGAAGGATATGTACTGGAAAGGCAACATGTTTCCAAACGGGAGTTGCAATATGAGCTCTCAATTATACAGGCACAAGAGTGAGAGCCATCAGGCAGCGCCAATCTTCTGGTTGCATGGGAACATAATGTATTCATTCCGTTGTCAAACTGTCTACACCTCCACATCCGACTGGTCAATTCTAAGTGGCAAGCTCACCATGAGCTACTCGGTGTGGGTCAACCACTGTGAAAGGGGTAGCACTTTAACAATTTTACCCAAAACATTCAGCCAATGGAGTCAGAGAATTTTTGCCATCTTAAAATGTAGGTCATTGATGGAGGGGTTGTATTTCTTTGGTCACAGGGTAGATTTGGGCCAATAGGACCAGCTAATGTATGGTTCTGCTTGGGGGACTAATGGCGTTAACCAGTGGGATTCTAAGGGTTTACATGAGCGTTGTAACTGTTGCAACTTATGGCTTATGATTTTTCCTTTATATAGCGCCATTGAATGTGGGCGTTTTGAACTAAGCATGATTTTCTTCCCAGCTGAAATTGCATGTAATATAAATTGTTTTTCTTGCAATTGGTGCACTTTATTGCTCCTTGGATTGTTTTTGCTCGTTGGGTTTTAGGCCATCCATACACTTTGGGGACCCAAACCTGATGCCAGCCCTGCCCCACCCCCAAGGAGCTCCCACGCTGCACTTCCCGGGTTGCGACGCCCATCTGCAGAGACCAGTACCCGTGCACATGATGAAGAGGTGAGCAGGCCCCAAGGTTACCTGAAGGCCTATCTGATCACTTGCGAGGGGCGCTGCACTCGGGAGTGCAAGCCTTTGAGGGAGGCCACGCATCAGAGGACCTCTGAGAACACCCAAACGTGAGTGCACTTCTGCAAGAAAAATAAAAACAGTGGTTGAGGGGTTTTGTTTTTTAGGTTATGAGTGGGTGGGGAGATAGTGGTGGAGAAAGTTGTGGTGTTAAGGTATATTTTTGAATAAGAAGAGAATCTCTTCCGGTGAAGGGAGCGGTGACGTCACAGCAATAGTGACCAAGTGTAGTGGGGATATCCTCATATAGAGGAAAGTCAACGCTGCATAGAATAAAAGAGGCGGTCCTGTAATGGAGACCAAGGATCCCCTCTGGTCTGTGTAGGAGGAGTGTAGAGGAAAGAATTTTTTGAGGAAAATATTTTTGGGCAAGTGCTTAATGGGGGTGGGGTGGGGGGTTGTGTAAAGAAACACTGGGGTTTGTTGTTGTGTTGTATTGGAATTTGGTGGGGGGGGAAGTGGGGCAGCAGAACCGGCACCTCAGAGTTTTTTGATGGTAGTAGGGTTTTTGTGAGCTTTGGTATAAAATGTGTTATTGTTGTGTAGGAGTAAGGTCAGACGAGTGAAAAGAGATAAGTACTCCACTAGAGCATACGTGTAACGTACTCCCACAATATAAGGAAAAAATATCACCAAGAATGGGTACACGGGACAGAGGGTAAGAGGAAGGATATACGAATGCCCAGTTCTTGCCACCCACCCAACCCAAACAGGAAACACCAGAGGGCACTTTGGCTAAAACATGAAACAGACTCACATAATGGAGATGGAACAGAAGGCATGCAGGGAGATGGAAGCAGCGTTACAAAAAGAGAGGAAGAGCTAGTGAGAGTAACGACGGGGGAGGCCAGTGCCTGGCGATAGATGCCAAAACATGGAAAGCGGGACAGATACTTGTTAAGATGGACAGCACACTTATTCAAGATGTTAAGATGGAGATGGATGAGGGGGCTGCTGCTGGAGGGGGTGGGGGGAATGAAGAAGGCCAACTGCATCGAGAAGAGTGCCGCCAGAGCGTGGCCTATGATTCTGTTTTTTCAGAGGGGGATTCAGGACTGGCAGGGGAGGAATGGGAGACAGATGAGGAACATAAGGACATGACACCATGGGGTGCCAGACCTGGACCACACCCCCAGACGATGGCGGTATCAAAGAGCAAGAAAGGAAGGAGAACATCCCAAAGCACCAAGAAGGGGACACATTTTTTCCTTGTTGCCAAAAGGAGCAGAGAGGGTGCATTACGTGCCCTGGCCATAAATGGATAGGAACAACCCGATGAAGGCGTTGCCCTCCCTTACAGCGGGAGCAGGCAAGGTGTCAAATCATGGGTCGCTCGATTACGCTCTGCTCTGTTTTTGCAAGTCTTCAGTACTTGTGGCTCCTCGAAGTCAGGTGGACACAGTCTCCTCTTGTCCTTCCCCGCACACGCCACTTAGAAATGGAGCTTCTTCTGCTCCGAAGAGGGACAGGTGCAGTCCTGCTACCTCGAACCTCCAAAGAGGGCACACTTTTCTCGCTACTGCTGCTTCGCGAACTATGCACAACACATTTTTATCAGGCGTCTCTTCCTTACGCTTCCCGCTGCACGACCTCTGCAACAAGGAGAGTTCAAGGCAAAGACTCTCTCAGGACCCGCCAATGCTTCAGACGTTTCAGTGGTCCAGTCGTCTTCTCCTACCTCAGGCATCCCGCTCAGCTGCAACCACAGCCCATACTGCTTCGTCCTCTTCCACTACTCTACTATTTCTTCCCATTTTCCTTCCTCCCATGCCTGCACCCAAGGGAGCTTTTTAAACCTCTCAATAACCGTCAGGTGTAGGTCATTTACACTAATATTAGTAGACCACTCCCACAGTAATGTTCCTCTGCATCCCTCTTCCTCATCCCAGTACTGAGGGAAGTATGGGACTTGATATCTCTGGCAACAAAGTTAGTTTTTCTAACTTTTTTTTTTACTGATTTGCCTTCTATTTCCTACCACATTCATTGAAGGAATATCAGCTACCAGTTTGGGGTGAAAAGAAGGATATGGTTTTCTAGGCTTTTGGCGATTATTATTCACAGACTTCTTTCCATTTCCCTCTTGAGTTAGGGAAGTGTTTCTCATTGGCTTGAGAAAGGGTTTTATTTACTTTTATACCACAGGAGTTTTGGCTGATTTTACCCACATTTAGGTGTTCAACAGGTGAAGCGGTTAGATTATTGAGGCAACAAGTGATTATGTATTTTGGCAATTGTAATATTTCTTCCTTAGAGGAAGGTAAATATTGGGTCTCTCCACACCGATTACTCTCACCTCCCTGAGCCTTTTCTCCTCCCAGCTGATCCGCCTGCAGAGCATCAGTCGCAAGGTCAGGATCTGAAAGCGGCTGCTTTTCCCTGGCCACCCGGTTGGAGACTTCAGGCAGGGATTTGGTGAGGGATCCAATACCCAGAGGCTTAAACTTGTCCCACCAAAAAGCACATACATCAGGCTTGTGTCAAAGTCTGGCTTGGCATGCAGGCATGGACTAGATGCGTCAGCGGGAGTGATCAACCTAGATTATCGGGGAGATGTAAAAATGTTGCTCCATAATCAAGGAAAGAAACCCCACCACATACAAAATTGGAAATAAAATAGCCCAGAGTAAATGCTTGTTGCCACAATAATCTTAACTGTTCCACCCTGAGGGTGGTACTCAGTGGGTGATCTCATGGGGAGGGATCCAGTCTATGGGACTAGTAATCCTAGTAATCCACTCACTATCAAACAAATGTGCAACATTTGCAGTATTGTTGGGCTGAAAAAAGTGTAATACTTTGATCAAAGGCTTGGCCATCCCTCATTGTCCAAAGGTTTTCAAAACGACTTCCTTCCTACCAATAAATATTAAAAATAAATCTTTAACTTTTAGGCACTTTGCCACAATTAGATGTCGGTTAATTTTATCCATTTCATTTCTAAAACTGCCTTAGACTGCTAACAAAATGCTTTGGGAATTGCTCTTCCTAACAAGCCACACTGGAAAAACAATTTGCTTAAATTTCACATTAATCAAAGGAATGGAGCAACAAACATCCAGGATTCTGGAAATGTGCCCGTTTCATTAAAGACATAGTAAATTGGATACCAAAAGGTCACGTTAATGAAGGCTATGCCTAAGGACTTTTTTCTTTTGCTCAGATAGGTAATTTTCCAAGTCAAAAGATGCAGAGCTTGATTATGGATCCATCCCGTCTTGTGGCATGGGACCCTCCTTAATTTTCCACAATTAGGCCGTCAAGTCCATCAGGCAGCGAGCGAAAGGCAGTTTGGAAAGGTGCTCATCCATCTGCTGGTTAGCCCTCCTCAAATCTACACATAAATAGCAGCCATAATCGCCACCCAGGTATGCATAAATCTACTGTCTTCATGCAGGACTACTGAAGAGGGATGGTTGAGTCCTACCCCTCCTCCCCCTCACACAAGACGGCGACCCAGAAGAAGAACCACAAATACTGCAATCGCCCATACCACTTTAGACCAATTCCTAGGGCTCCTATGCCAGACAAGTATGGGGAAAGGTACCCACTTCGCCAACCCTAAAGCCCAGAAGCGCAACAACCATTACTACCTAAGGTGGACGAGGAGCCTCAGGATTCCACTAAAGAGACTTTAATTGACAGTGTTGACTAGAGCACCAAGAAGCTACCTTACAAACGTAGTTCGAGACACTATGACATAGTAACATTAGAAAAAAGCACACATGCCATCCGCACATCGGAACACAAACACACCCAAATACATGAACACGAACGTACAGTTCTATAAGTAAGAGGACAGACACACATACATCCCGAATTTATTATTTTGTCATTAGCTTAACTGCAGAAACCGCAAGAAGCAAGATATCCTGAATGAATGCTTGCAGATGCTTACATGCAAATAACCCACTGGGACTGGAAGAGCACCTATGGGACCCGAGTGAACCAATGTAACACTAACATATAGAGAACTATAGCATAACACGAACATGTAGAAGTCATATAATGTCTAGGAAAATCACAACAGATAGCAGACCCTCGGCAGGAGCTAAGCAGACCAAATCCAGGCTGCACAGAATAACCAACGTGTGGGACAGGGATGGCTGCCCAGGCCACCAAGATACGAGTGACATTCCATTCCCTGACCTACAGTAACTCCAGCCGCAGTAACGGTGAATAAATCCTTCTAAAAATCAGACTAATTCAGAGCTGCAAAGCTCTAAAACACCATCTCTGAGCATGTGACCTAGCCGAGTCAATGATGAAGCAAAACTAGCAGCTGGGAACGAGGATCAGTCTCATGCAGCCAGAAAAAAGGCTTGCAACAAAGAAGTTACATCAGGAGACCAGTGTTGCATGATGAGAACAAGCACTCTCAGTCTTTGGTGGTGCACACCTGTTACAATGGAGACACAGTTATACTTATTACCTTGAGAAGGTACACCACAAGTGGAGAACCTTCCAAATCCCAGGCCTGGGGAACGTCAGCTCTAGCCAATCAGAGCTTAGGACCCTAGGGGTGGGTAGCAATGGGCAAGAACCAATGCTAAGATGCTCACACTGCAACATTGTAGAGTATTAGATAATCAGGGACGGGCCAGGCCAGACACCTGACATGGGAGAGCCAGTGACTAACATATATGGTCCACTATAGGTGGGCTACCACTCAACACCCAATCCATAGTGACTATAGGTTTTCTGGAGAAGGGCTCAGGTTGTAGCATCAATGATGTCATTTGGGTACAAAACTGGCCTGGGAGCCAGGGAAGTCGAGTTGGTCCTGGATTTGTATATCCTTGTATCCCTATTGGTTTTTGCCTGTGATAAACCACAGTTTGAACTTGCCGTAGTCTGGGCCTGCTTTCCTCTTGGCGTAGGAAGGTGTTGGGCCTTCCGTGAGTCTGCAAACTCCTAGTAGCCCCGAATCTACCTGGGAGTTCCCTACCCAACACTACACCCCGCCCCTCCACCAAACCTCCTCTAATTGACCTTACACCACTGTCTGACCAATCTTTCACCATCTTGCGGTACCCCGAACATCTCCACCATCACAAGGTTTTGGAGTCCTAGAAGGCTGTCCTAGACCTGCACCTTTTCTTCCTTTACCCCACTATCATTAGGCAGAAGTCCCCTTCGGTTTCTCCTTTCACCTACTCAGGACCACAAAGTCATCTCCTTTCCCTCCTGTACTCTGCAACTATAGTCCCCCAGATCACAATGTCTCGCTACCATCTGCCACTGGGTGGCTCTCAGCGACTCATTCCCAATTCCTATAAACCTAATTAACATACCTTCTTCATCTCCAAACCTGGCCAGCTCCATCTCCCATTGCTCTCCCCCTCACTAAAAACACTTTGCAATTCATTCTTAACCCAACTGTCCCTCATCCATCCCACACTGCCTTCAGCTCTCCCACACTGCTGGGCTCCTTCCAATAGAACGCCCTATCTAGAGAAATCCATAAAACTGCTCGACCTAGGAGCTTCTGCGAAGAATCCTGCAGAGTCATCACTGAGCCCCAGCCTAGGATTCCCTCCCATGTGGCCGGGGGAAGGCAGCCGCTACCTGATCCTAATCCTGGGGGTGGTATCATGTGGGAGGATCTCATGGGAGGAAATGGCTGTCAGGGGGAAGTGGTGACTCCTTTAGAAGAGACGCAGTATTCATCGTCTTCTGAGGAGGAGAGTCCTAAAACTCCACAAATACCTAATGGCATGTTGTCACTGCACAAGTCCCTCCCATGAAACTACTCAAAGACTATGCTATGAAAGGTTATCTAAACAGAATAAGGTTTGTACCTCGGGAGTTCAGGAATTAAATATAGCATCCTCTAATTGTCATTCTTCCGCCTTAGGTAGAAATCCTAACTCCAATGTTAAATCAGAAACTCATTTCATAAGCACTACGGACTTCAGGATCCATAATGCCTGTGGTAAAGAGACGAGAAAGAAGGGTCCAGAGTTAGTAAGGATCAAAGGTGCCATTGACCACAATGTGCAGTCTAGTTGGTACAGAGCACACCACCTGATCAGGACATTTAAACTCAGGAATAAGAGAGATGCAGGAGAAGTTGCTGAAGCAGATGCCGGTGTGCTGGGATTGCCGCAGAAGCAGAATGAAGAGCGCCAGCTGATGCGAGAAGTGAAGGCGTGCAGCATTGTAGAGTGCGCGCAGCAGGAAGTGGCATCGGGAAGCCAAGGCCAGCTGATGGGGAGATGTGCTCCAACTTGACGTGTGGCACTTCAGTGTACAAGAGGAAGTGGAGGACCAACAGAGCTGGCAAAGCTACAGAGAAGCGCTGTGCAGTCCGCTGAAGATGCGTGGAAGCTGGCGACATAGTGGGCAGGATGCAGAAAGTCCACCACAGCAGCAAGCAGGGAAGCGGAGATGCCAAAGAAGACTTGTGAGTTGGCCTGATGCTAAAGGTGACCCCGGGGCGCTCCAAGCAGGACAATTCACAGCAAACCATTTTCAATCCTGAAGAAGTAAAGCAGCACAGAGGTAGCAAGGGCGCAACCCCTCTTTTATGGGACACCTGCTGGGGGAAATCTGTAACCGGCCTTGCTAACAGCCAAGAGGCTGTAAAGAAAGCATACACAGGGCAGAACTCCACTTATGGGATACCAACAGGGGGCAACCTGTAACCCGCATTGCCAACAGCTACGTGGCTGTAAAGAAGTAGCACAGAGACCACAGGGGCACAACTCCCATTCTATGTGACACCAATTGGGGGAAACATGCAACCCACATTGCCAAAAGACTATAAAAAAGAGGCCGTTTTTGTTCAGCCCTCCTCACATGGGATGCTGGTGTGGAGAATCTTGGAAAAATATTGCCACTAAGATTATTTGTAGGAGTTTTCTGCCTGGCCGGTGAGTACACCAAGAAAGGGATCATAGTAATTAGTCCTGGCAGGCGAGTATAGCGGGAAAGAAGAGGTTTTGAAGAAGCAAGTTTGTGGCAAAAAGGTGTGGTGGAAAACTTGTTTACTCCATTATCATTTTGACAAACGGTTGCATCACCAGAGGTAGTTGCTGTGCTGAAAGTATTCCATTGGAACATACGTGATATGCTAGTAATTGCTTTACATCCAGAGGAGATCAATTGCCTTGTTTTTAAGAAAGACATTTGCCTTACCAAGAAGGATATTGGGAAGACACCAATTGCTTGAAGAAGTGTTGTGAAAGACATTTACTTTATCAAGTGGAAGGACGCAGTGGAGTGAACAGACATTTTGTGTTGAACAGAACTTCATTGAGTCAGACATTTTCCAAGGGCATTCCCGAGTTGATCCTGGGAAGGGAGCCCAACCCTGGTCACAAGGAGTACTGTCTGAGTTTGTACTTTTTCACTGTTTTGTTGAACGGAAGACAGGCAAATATTCCTTGTATACTTTTGTTGTTTGAATTAGTGTGAGGATCAGACTTTTCGGATACTAGGTCATCTTTATTTAGTTTTAGTGTGCGAGGTGGGGACATTCTTGTTAGGATAGGTTTTTATCTCCCCCTTTTCCATTTAATAAAATGGCAAACATTGAGAAAACTATACCTTTGTGTCTGTCTCACATTTCTGACCCATCACACTCACCTGCAGCATTCGGGGCGATTACCTCACTCCCAACTCTCTTCAGCTAATCTCCAAATGTACAACTCTGTAACTAATGCTACATTTCAGTAAATATTTGCTCTGCAACCGATTTCTCATTTCAAGTACCAATGTATCCCCTTCCTCAACTATGGAGGTATGACTTTGTACCCCTATAAATGTAAAGTGCTCTTTCATACAACTGGTCAGTTCTGCTTACCACTTCTGTAACATTGTATGATAGAAGTACTTTTCCCTGGCTTATAATCAATACAAATACTTTTGTTCAAAGTAAAAACTTCACCTGTTCTCAGTAATATTTGCTATGGTAATACCCACAAAACTAACAATCATCCAAAGGCGGTTGTGTTTTTAGAACAATTGGACATTTTCAGATCCTTCCAAGCACTTTCACATGCCAATTTCCAATTGTCAAAATGTTATTCATGAGAATGCAATAGTAAAAGTTCAGGTAAAATAATACAATACAACTACTTGTACAAATGTTTCATACCATTTAACTCGGCAGCATTTTTGTTTGTAGGGACAAATTAGAGAAATTTTATTCAACGGCATTCATCTTCAAGTATTATCCTGTTCTTTCACAGTGTATGTACCTAATAAAACTAGGATGTACGAATAAACAAAATAAGACGTACCTTGTCCAGAGTTGTAAATTGCTTTCACAGATTTTTTCACTTTTTGTAAAGCAGTTCTATCCTGATCCAATGCCTGCAAAAAAGTGCTTAATGATTTATTCTGAGTATACATACATTTCTCAACTATGCCATTTTTTTATTCTTAACGTTATTGTGAAGTGCAGTACTTAACAGTACGTTGGTTTTAGAGCCTTGTCTGGCAATTTTTCGGATATTCAGTATAATCTAAGTAAGCATGGAAAACAATTGGAAAGATGGAGTTTAATTATGTTTAAAGAGGAAATATATAGGAGACAATGGTCCACAATTATCAAGAGGATGATGGCACAAGTATATTAAATAAATAAAAAAAAATTTAAATGTAAAAATCTGGAAGCAAAAATGTCCTACTGGTGACCAGCATGTATATGTCAACAGCATGGTCATTCTTTTGCATCAGCCCTTCTGCAGGACATTCATAAATGCAGTGAGCAAAATTACTATTTAATAATGGGATACTTGCTTTTCATTCCTTATAATCCATCGAACACTACACCCACCCACCAGCCTAAAGCTTTGTTCCAACCCCCTTAGACAGCCCATAATCCTGCAATCAGTGAAAAATGGAATGCCATCAACAAGATCTTGAAAATTGGAACACATTGACCATATTGCCTTTAATAATATGGCCACTTTGCTTATCCCCTGGCACCAAGCATTAACAGACAAAGTTTAACCCCATCAACTTAGGCAAACAACTCCCCACAAACCTTAAATCCACCACACATGAGGCTGCCATTTTTGCTGCCATCACGACCAATCCATTAAGGGCCAAGCACATCAATGTACCTCTCCCAACAACTGAGCCAAGCAAAAACCCGTGCAATCCTGGCTATCCAGCATCACTCTCAAAGGGTTCACACCACAATTAGTTCCTATAACCAAATCAGTGCTTTTTCAAACAGGAATAAATCCTCAAAGCATTACATTGCCAAGATAGCCAAAATGTATTGGTTATAGCCAAAACGCCCAAGTAAAATAAACCTTTCTGCACTCTGTACTTCAGGAAAACAGACAAAGCATTAGCACTGTCAAACCAGGATGGAGGCAAAATGCTACTCTCACATGTCACAATCTCAGCCTGAATTAAAGTCAAGTCTGCATCAACTAAAGCGCCACCTTATGTAGCGAAAGGGTTAGCCATTTCTGAGACCAAGCACAGTTCAAGATGCCGCAACATTGCAAGAATGGAAAATAAATGCTGGCCAGAGAAGTCCAGGAAGCTGTCATCTGGACAACATTCCACCAGACATTAGTACAAGTCTAACACTTAAAGGTTTTAGGGAAGAAAGGATGAATTTGATACTCAAGAGATCCTCATGTTCAGTATTGTGTGAGAAATACAGCTCATGTTGCCTAGAACCACTGACGATCTCTAGACACTGCATCCTGTAATAAAAGAAGTTGAATTAACACTATGTTTAAGCTTCTGTGTGTTTTTTCCTCTACTTCCATCAATTACATTCTACCTGGCCAAGGTAAACCCTATTATGTTGTATGGCTTGGATTTTACCCTCTTGGATGTGGTCCTTATACCACTCAGGGCCTGGTATGGAAGAAGTCTGAGTTTGCCAGCAAGTTTACCGAATGTTATCATTCAGCGTGAATTTGGGCTTACCTCATTGAGCACTCGATATGTATGTGGACAATTTACTTCCTAAGCAAAAAATAGTGATCCTACTCCCTCATCCCTTTATGAGGATTTGGGAATCATTTGCCAAGGAGTGTTTCGTTTTGTGCTTTTAAAAAAGCCATGGTCAATATTTTAAGGGACAAATTCCTCAATGGAAGAGCTAGTAAACAGGCCAGGGCCCTCAAGAAGAAATTGTTTGAGCTTGTCTGGTGCCAGATACTTGACAAGGTGGGCTCTTACTATTCCTACAAGCAGTATCCCCGTTTCCGAAGGAAAAAAGGTGATTTGCCAAAATATCTGTTTGTTCCCTGCGGCCGATGCGAGATCACTATATATGGGACTTAAATTCAATATATTGCCTACATTAGACAGTACCAGCAAATGGGGTGGCACCTCTAGGGTGAATCCTGCTTGCACCTTTGCAACCAGTCATCCGCTATCGAGTCACTGAACATCTTGCGCTCTTCTGTACCTTCTTGACGGGTCGCAGAACATTCTATTTTCAGACAACCTGGGCAAGCAGAGGGAGTCCACTGCTGACCTTTTCTGGGCTTTTCTCATGTGGGGAGACAATATGTCTCTTGTATTGGCACTTCAGAACTTTTTAAAGTAACTACTAGGACTGCTTCATAGTAAGTCCTGGAGGAATAACTTAGTTTCTTTTGTGTCTGTGTTTTATTAACTCATTAGGAATTGTGAGTATTGTTGGAATACATTTTAAAATCAATATAATACGCTTTTCTGTTCACAATGAATTGGCGACAAACAGCATGTCGGGCTGTTAATGTATTGATGGAATTTTAAAAAAAATTATATTTTGATGTAATGTTTACATATTTATTCTCTGACTTTGTGAAAGGCTTGCTTTGTATTCTAGTCAAGCCATAACGCAACAAAAGATGTTTAATCTTCCAAAATGCCTACACGAAGCACGTCTATAGTATGCCATTAAAAATCATATTGCAATGTATTGCAGTTTACTGCAGTAGAAATTCAAGTACCTAAGCCTTTCCTGAGGAAACATTCAGAGTCGATTCCAATGATGCTGAAACGCGAACCAATGTATTTTTCCTTCACGTGCATGGTTCTGCCAACCCATTGGTTTTAGCCATTCTATTTAAAGGTTTGTACTTTTGTCATGACAATTTATACCGTGCACAGCCACCACCCAAGGACAGTCTCCAGGCGGTGTGTCATGCAAACATGAGTGTCAGGAGGCCTATTGTTAAACTAAACATTGCCAAGTATTAGTTCAGAGTCACAAAGCAAAATACTGCCCCAAACTCTTGATTGGTCGTACGTGTCTTTTGTAGTCTGAGAAGCTTAATATTGCCCATTATCAAATGAAGGCGGCAATGATTTTGAGCGAATGGCAATAAGACTGACACTGCCTTTTGAAACTGCCTCACAGCCTGACAGTAATAAATGATAGATCGTTTTTGTTCACTGCCAAACAAAATAAACAGTAGTTCCGGGTTTTACCATCCATTAGCCAAATGCAGGGTTTATAATTGGTGAAACTGTCGCCAGATGACTTGCCAACCTTATTCCAAAAGCGTATATAAAAACAGGGTTTATCGTTTACATACAGTATTATCAAGAACATGTTACAATCATGTAGATGTGGCAGGAGCTGCTTGAAAGGAGCCAGCATAAGAAAGAAGCACATTGCTTAAATTATGGTCAAACTAAAAGCAAGACCAAGAATTCTTAAATTGGGCTGCGAGAATCCAGAAAAAAACATACCACTGTCATGCCAATGTAATCAACATTGAAGACATCGATTTTAAATATTGCAAAGTCAGTCTTCTGTTTTATTGCATTTAGCAAGTAAATGTAATTTCTAAACCAATCTACCCTAGGTTATTAATAGAAGCTCATGGGACAATGGCCACTATTAGCCCATGCTCTCAAGTTTATACAAAGCCCATGGGCATCTAGGCGCTGTTTACAGAAGAGCAGGAGAAAGTTGCAGAAAAGAGTGACGGCGTAGAATGCAAGGAGCAGGTTAGTTAAGGAGAAGTGAAGCATTGTTAGCAAAGCAAGACGTATGTTAATGATTGAAATACTGTTGCTACGAATTTCATATATTGTAATGGGGCCCTGGTATTTTTAATGTGTCTAGATATTAATGTTTTAAGACAGGTGAAATGCAAACACTATATCAGTTAGCTTGGGTAAAACTAACCTGATATTTAAACAGGCTCATGATACGAGAAACCTAATTCCTAATCCTTTTTAGTGAGCTTAAAAATCGACAACCCAACAACCTATGTTAATGAGAAGGGATGCTTTATACAAGTCATGTGCACTAAATAAACAATTGGAGATAGTTGCCATTGATGTTATGCCTGCTAGTAATGTCCTTTATCAATACTGTGCATGCATAGAATTGTCTTCAACGTGCGGGGCAGGAATTCGATCCTGTGATGCTCTGCGTTGTCTTGCTTCCTAGACTAACGCGTTGCACTGAGATAAGGAACGTTTATGAGAAATTCTCATGAACCTCTAAGCAAAAAAATGAATTCCTAAAATTCTACAAAAAAGGCTGACAATCTTAGATAGTGACATCGTTAAACCTGACTACTCTGGAAAACACCAGATTCTAGATGCAAGCAAACCCAGTCTAGAATCCCACCAATTCACTTTCTGAAGTTCAAAGATTAAACTAAGATTAACCCAATCTCTCCGTACATGTCATCCCACAAATGGAAATTTTAACTCCCTATGGGCCTGTCTTAAAACTTAGCATTCCTCCTAGCCATCCTAGAACAATGCCACAATGTGTTAGCATTCTTGTAAGCGATAGGTTTCTCTTTGTACAGCACTTCATAGCAACATGAATCCATCCACCAGAAGGTTCTAGCATCAGTATGATTGAGGAGTTTTCCACTGTACACAAACTTAGCTGAATGCCTTAAATCTTCATTAGTCGAAAATGTTGTATGGACTCCAATCATGTACATCACACACTGCATTTGGGAAAAATGATCCAAATGTATCAAACATTTTTCAATATAAGATGCTACATAACTGAATTCCTTATTGACACCAACAATATGCAGCTAATTCCTTACAATTTAATATACTGTGGTTTGTACATGTTTTTCACATACAACTGAAACCAGAGGACAATTTGTTTCAGAAGATAGCAAGACTATGTTGGGTCTCCGAACAAAACTCGGGGTTCACAAGTGTTAAAACTGCACAAGCTTGGAACATGGAATACCAAAAGAATGCTTTCCAAATTCAGAGTTTTCCTGGACTCCTGGAAAGATTTAAGCTTGGAGCACTCATCAACATACTACACAAGTAAATGGACATCACAGAGGAAAAACTCAGTTGGTCCACCTCATACCTACAGCACAGCCATCAGTTTGTTAATCACCACCTCTACCTACCGGTCGCCTGTGATGTTCCGCAGGCATGCATCTGTTCCCCCATGGACTTCCAACCTTCACATGGAGCTCCCTACGTACACTTCTCAGCAACCACATGACCCACAAAAATACGCAGGTGGTACACAACAACGTGAAAATATGAATCAAATCCATCCACCAACTAAAGGCTTTGTTATGATCTGGACCTGGCTCTCCAGTGGTTACATCAAGCTGTACCCCAACAAGACAGAATTCCTACTTCTCACTAACATCTCCCCACATCCAAACCTGGCTGTCCATCATGAATTTCAAGAGTTTCACCCCAACTGACACACTGTTTCTAGGGTTTAACAGATAACCACCTCTCCTTCAAAACCCACAAGGCAAAGAAAAAAACGACATTATGGAAACAATTACCACTTCTGCGGAAAACAGAGTCCTTCCTATTAGACACAAGCCTTATTTCATTTGTTTAGAGGCCCAGACTGCATAGGTGCTGGCAGAGATGGGGAGCCAGCATAGTCTTGGTTAGTCTTAGTCATATTTATTAGACAGGTTTTCATTTGTTTCCTGAAGAGAGTAAGAATGTTATGTTCTTCTTGGATGGAGAGCAGGAGGAAGTTCCACAGTGTAAGAGAGCTAACCGGAAAGCTCATTACCCCTGCTCTTCTTCTATTATATCTGGGTGTAATTAGGACCAGGGAGGATGATGAGCGAAGGCTGCAGGGTTTGGCTTTTTTGGAGATGTGCTGGTTGAGGAAAGGGGACGGAGGGTGCAGCATTGCAGATGCAACAGTGAGTTATTGACAGGATCTTGAAATCAATACAGGCGTCAACTGTTAACCATTGGCCATTATGCCTGGCTTGTGATATGTGGTCTTTGAGTTTCATACCCCATGCAGCAAAGAGTAGGCTAGGGTAAGGCAATTGTCAGATGAAAGGAATTTTCTGCTGAGATTGATCTGTTTTATAGAGTAGGCTGCAGAGGAGGCCAAGGCGTTGACATGCTTTTGCTTGGAGAGCCCTGCATCGAGGCTGACGCCCAATGTTTTCACATGGCTGGAGAGCGGGGTGTGGTTGCCGTCAATGGAGAAGGATTCAAAGGCAGGGTCTAGAAGTTTGAGTCAGTGGGGGGCAGGGTGGGTGCCACGATGAGGCGCTCTGTTTTGTCATCATTGAGACAACGATGGTGTGCAGACATCCAAATCTGAATGATGCTGTAGACACGGTTGATGTTAGCGTAGTCTACAGCGTGGTCCCCGGTTATTTTCAGCAGTATTTGCGTATCATCAGCAAATTTGGTGTATGGTATGTCAAGTTGGTTGAGGTGGTCGAACAAGGTTTTTGTGTACATAGTGTAAAGAGTGGGGAGATGCAGGAGCCCCCGAGGAACACCGTAGGGCACAGGGATGGGCTCAGGAGCCTCAGGGCCTATGAATACCCTGGACGTACGCTCACTAAGGAAGGACTTGATCCAGCTAGTGGCTTCTTTGGAGAGATTGAATTTGGAGGTGAGATGCAGGCAGAGGATGTCGCGGTCAACCAAGTCAAAAGCTGCATAGAGGTCGAGTAAGATAAGAATGGCGAGATCTCCTGAGTCTCAGATACCGTCAAGCTGGATCTTAAGGTCAAGGAGGGCGGCTTTGGTGCTGTGTCTGGGTCTGAAGCCAGAGTCTCAGGCTCCCAGAAGGCAATGGCGTTTCAGGTGGGCTTGGAGTTGGGTGTAGGCTGTGCGGTCAAGGATTTGGGGTAGGTAGGGAACTCTAGTGATGGGGCGGTTGGTGGGTAGGGCTGGGTCAAGGGATGGTTTCTTGATCAAGGGCGTGACCCAAGATTCTTTGATGGATGATGGGACCGAGCTGGACGCAAAAGGACGCGTTGATGAATTTGGCGATGATGGGTGCGAGCGGGGCTGCACATAGTTTGACGATGTGGGAGGGGCACATGTCACCTTTGCAGCTCAAGAGTTTAAAGTGCGGGATTATGGTTAGGATGTGAGAGGGTGAGACTAGAGTGAAGTGGAAAGGAGGGGGGTGGCATGGGCGGAGGCAGGTTGGATAGGAGGCACAGGAGCTTTGGTGGTTAGCATGGACCTCTTAAGGATAGTTTTGTCTCTTAGTTTACAGGTTTAGTCCGCTGGTGCTGTTTGGGTTTTGTCTTTGGTGAAGCTGGAGGTGGAAGGTACTGGGATTCGAACTCTGAAGATTGAGTAGTTCCCTATTATTGGAGCTGGCTTCCAGGAGTCTAGTGTTGAAGATACTAGATTTGGTTGTAACTATGGCTTCTTTGTACTTTCTTGGACCCACTTTACAGACCCTGGTCCAAACTCCGCTGAACAGAGGAAACAACCTGATCAATGGTGTACCCTTAACCACCCCATCACTAATGAGAAGCATCCTCTGTACTGCCTCAAAGATCTCTGAAAATATATCACATAATGCCCACCACCCTTTAACTTCACTGGCAAAGTCTAAAACGCAAAGCCATTTACATCCTATACAAAGCTGGCAGCATGCACACTCCCGTCTACCCAGACAGCCAGTCACTATCTCAGGTGATCATCTCATCACAAGAATACGGGAGCTGTCCAGGCGAGAGTAGCAGAAATGCAGAAGAGAAAGAATCAAGGAATAATTACTCTTGGCCTACGTCCTCATAATTTGGACCCTCAATGACATTAATCTACATCAGACATATTCAAAACAGGGGGGGGTACTGGGAGTCCCTCCACCGGCACAAACACAGCCCGTTGACCTGTTCTGGGTGGATGGCCCCCGGGAGAGTCTCAACCAAGTCTTTAGCTCACTGTCCCTTTCACAGAGGAGGAATATCCCTGCATAGCAGTCTTTGTCCTGCCCAGGGGCAGTCTAGCACTGAAATGCTAGGCAATTCTCCTCTTACCAAGAGTACCAACAGCAACCTCAGACATGTGTTTCGGACTAGTCGGGCCTCATCAGTATCGTCGATCTGTGCTTCTCTAAGAACAGTGAAAAATGGTTGCAAGGCACCTGGGAGGTTATCATGCCATGTTCTTTCAGGATAGGGGCGCCTGCTACCTTTTTTGAAAAATACATCAGACTTTACTCTGTCCAGCCTGCCAATATGCGGACAATTAAACAAATATAATAATAATTCACATTCAATGGATTGCCTACATTCATTATCAAACAATACATTAATTTCAAGAGCCGTTTTGTTATAAACGTCCCTGGGTCTGGAGCATCTAGAAAAACATAATGGGCAGCAGCAGTTCCAATATATTTTAATGAGGTCCCCTTGTTTGTATAACAAAACGTTATGAATAAAGGACTACAAATAATCTACTACATCAGAGGGAAAGGGGAGGATGTTAATGCCTTCTTGATAGACAATGAAAACTCTTAAATGAACTGTCTAGCTTCCTATAACTGCTGAATATTAATCTTTTGGTCAGATAACAGTCGTATCAACATTAGATAAGGTCTTTCTCTTGTGTGGGAATAGTTTCCGTATCGAATTCCCTTAGTGGCAGAGTGGTATGCTCCAATACAAATAAGAGAAGACCCTATATGGGCAAACCAAAAATGGTCAAATACAATATAAACACATCATTTGGTTGTCCAAGTATAGTATATTTATTTCTTTTGTTTCTTAAAACTAGCAATTGGAAACCCAAGAGATATCAATGTTGAATGTATTTAAAATTACTTCATTTGAATTACATTATTTACAGTACAGCATTATCTAGCAGTGACTAATGCACTAAAAAAATACAGAGACAAGGGACCTCATTACAAGATTGCTGGAAAAAAACAAAAAAAAAATCTCGGAATTACCGGGATGGTGCTACGGTGTCCGTATGGCACTGCTGCCGGAAACCGATTCATTCCGAGTCAGCGTGCACGTGCATTCCGGAAACGGTAGCACCAGCATGCCGATAACACCATTAAACGGCCCCAAAACCCCCATACCGGCATCCTCGCTGACACAGACTGATTCCGGCTCTGCGCTCATGGACCTACCAGCAACGGTTCTTTCCGGTACCGGTATTACCATGACCAGAAATAACGTGTTCGCCGGAGCAGGAAATGCACCGGCGGCCATTAAAAAAAACAAAGAATCCATTGCAATCCTCAGTGCACAGGAGTCTGAGGCATATCCTGAGCACTGGAAAACTTACCCAGACATGTCCTCAAGGCAACCTGCTGCACATCGGCGCAAGCCGCAATTCAGTGAAGCCGAACTGAACATGTTGGCAGACACACTGGAGGAGAAATATGCGGAAGTATTTTGCAATGACCTATGGCGTCAAACCCAATTGAGGAAGAAGGCCATCTGGGAGGAGGTTGCCCGGAAGGTGTCAGCGGTGGGGCAACCCCCAGAACAATTAGGGACTGCTGCAAGAGGTGGGACAATCCACATCTCCAGGTGTGGAACCTCCTTGCTGCACAGTGCACCCAGGGCACAGCGACAGGAGGGGGACCACCACCACCAATCAATCAAACTGCAGGCCTGGGAGGAAACCTGCAGGAGTATAATGCACCTGGAGGCAATCGAGGGAGTTGGAGATGCGAAGGCTGGTCGGTCTCCATCCCCATAAACCCAATGTCATATCACACACCTTGTAGCCCCAATGCTAATGGGTAGGCCAACATGTTAGTATGTTGTACCCGACGCCAGTATAGCCCTGCTGGGGGTCCACCCACCATCAACCTGGTTGCAAACATCCGCATGGAACCTGCATGCAATCCACACCCATACACCACTCACATCACACAGGCTGCCTGTATTGCCCCCACAGGTTGCACTCAGACACACATCCCCCTGACACTGTACAACTGCTGTCGTCCCCGCCATGCTACCACATGCCCTAATTCACGTCAGTGTCACGTACCCCCATCACCAGCAGATGACAAGATGCACACATCAATGATACATGCAGCACACTTGACCCACCCACCCACCCACCATGTCCCATCCCGTTAAATCACCTTCAAGGCAGCAACTGGCATAGGCAGACATGTGCAACACATCCGTGTGACAATCAGACAACCCCATATCATACAGCTTGTGTGGCACCATCAAAACAGAAAACACCAGTACCCCAGGCAACAGGCACTGCACACACCATGTACGCACACTGCACATGCAGCCACACAGCATCCCCGACACATGCATGTGTGCACCATGCCATGGCCATCACCATGTCAATGACAACACATACATCTGAAATCATGAGTACTTATGTCGGTCTGATGAATTAACACCCATTACTGATGCCCTGCCTTTCTGACCCACACAGGCACATCGTCTGGCAATGAGGCCGAACAGCCAACCACATCGTGGAACACAAGGGAAGGCCGCCGCAGGCCAACCACCACCTCCACCCAGGATTCCAGTGCATCCGCCAGTAGACGGGAGCAGGCAACTACTCCAGCCGCCCAGCTGCCACCGCGACAGGAGGCACCTGTTGTCCAGCCACCACCCAGACAGGAGGCACCTGTTGTCCAGCCACCACCCAGACAGGAGGAACCTGCACCCCTTATGCAAGTGCGTCTTCCCGACGACATTGGAGAAGACGGTGGGCCAGATAATGTATCCAGCAGCCACAGCTATGCCGATGCTGGGGATTCAGTCCCGTGGACCCAAAGAGCCCCCAACCCATACAGCAATGCAAGAAGGTAGATGTGGATCATCTAGCTAATCAGTCACTCACAAACGGTACCCCTGAGGAGTTACTGTAGGTAATTATTAAGCGTATAAAAAAAATGGTTGCATCAAAAATAGGAATTGTTTGAGGTGATAAGTTCATTCTGAATTAAAGAACAAAGATACTTATGGCGATTCAAACACAAATTATCTTATCAACTCTGTGATAATGTATTTTTAGGTCAGAGGCCAACATTCACTTGAATACATATAGGGCTCAATTGCCAATGCATTTCAGAGTTGGTCTACTCCTTCAGGGCAAAACCCTATTTGTAGTACTAATTCACAACGAAATATTTGTCAAATCAAGTCATTCCACAAGGTCAACAGCATACATTAAAACAATTGCACAAATAATGTTAGATTACATACCAAAAAGTCTGCGTGTCACAAGATACCCCAAAGGAAAAAAAAACAAACAAAACATGTTATCGAGTGTTTGACCAACGTTGTATATTAGTCTAATTGTGAGAATATTTCCACTTTACCTCAGTTTCAAATTCATGAAAAATGTCTGCGTGTTTGCCAGTCTGTATTTAAGATTCACAACTGCACTGTGAAAAAATGGATGTTTGGAGTATTATATAAGCCCACTGGTGTGCTGTATCACAATTCTCATGTCCGTCTAACAGCGGGACTGTAAAGGAAGCATCCAGCGCTTACCTGTGTTCTTCACACGATTGTGTAATCGCTGCACCAGTTGCGTGAAAATGCACGTAGATCTGATAACTCTGCGAGAAGTTCCCAAAACGGTATTTGGACTAGTGGGAATGGAGACAAAAACTCATGTAAGTATTTTGCTGCCTATTCTTACTCTTATACTTGCTCAACGTTTAACCGGGTCCTCTTACCCGAAGTTGCCACTCCATGCATGAGTTACTAGTGAGCGTACGCGATACTGTAATAAACGCTATGTTACTATGGTAATTAGACGCTGTTGCGTCTGAGCAGGCGGCGTCTGGCTAACAAACTGATCAGGAAAATAATTAGACAGAATGCTGTGTTAAAAGATTTGTCTACACTGCGAGAAACTCGCAGTATGAGTTTTCGTGTACAGGCTTAAGTTAACATAAATGCAGTTAAATATTGTATCTACGGGGGGCGTGGCCTGGAGCACCGACGATGCAGTCGCTCTCTTGACGGCCTCCGTGGGGTGTCCGCTGCCTTTTACATTCCAACATTGTTCCAGCGTATTGTCACATATAAATCAACTGGGGCGATGCATGAAGACTAGAGGCTTCTGCTGATGCATTTCTGGGAACCTACTTCCTGGGAAGACAAAATACAAGCTGTATTCATCCAGCGGCCCCTCCGCCGTACGCTGCGTATATTCCAAGATAGCGGGCGGGACCGCGAGACTCGAGGACATTTGGGGGAAATACGAAAGAAGGCGAGACTCAGCCTCTTTAAACCACCCCGAGGCGATGCACTATCAGGGGGCTCCCCCCGAACATCGCCCTGCTTTGAAGAACCCACTTGATACACTCCTGAGGAGGAGAGCCACAGGACTTCTTGGCTGCATCCTCCCACTCCCGCCTGCGCCCCATCTCAGATTCCCCAACCCTGAGACGGGGTGCTCGATCCAGCTCTTTAAAGGCGCTCCCACGGGCAAGGTATTAACAGCAGACGACCGGGAGGGCGCTCCTATCCCAGCAAGCTTGATGCCAACAGAGCTTCACAGATGATCCCCTCCGGTGACCCAACCAGAAGCTGACTCTCCGGTCTCCCCCTGCCCCCCCCCCAGAGGTAATCAACGTCCCAGCGAAATCCGCCCACCAACTCCAGCTGAGCTCTCGCGCCCCATAACTCGCTCCTCCTGGAAGGGGTGCCCACCTCTTGACGGTGGGGCAGCCCTGAACCCGCAGACCTCACTGGAAGAGAGCTGAGAAGATCCTTTAAATCCCAGAGGGGGACAAGAGGATCGGGTGCTCCGGCTTCCCCACCTCTGGGTTGTCGGGCACCTGTGCCGCCAGCGGGACCCTGCTCTCATCCCTGGGACTCCCCCGCCATTTCAAGGTACCATTGGCGGGGTAGCCCACCCCACCCACGCCCCTAACCTGGGACTCCACACCGTGGGACATAGGAGCCGGGGACTCCCCGACTTGGCGCTTGTCCTCATCAACATTCCACAAGTAGGCCAAACGCTGGGAATTGAATCTGCTCGAGTCCCGCTCTAGGGGACCCTACTGACCCAACATATTGCGGAGCTCTGCCTCGAAATCATCTAGAACGCTTCACTCCCACCGAACACTTTACCAAGTAAAACAAGACCAGCGCACACAATTGAACCGTGGAAAGCTCTACCTGGCAGAAATACTTCTCTATGCCCCGCCTACACAACAACTCCCCCTCCCTCCCTCCCTCTTGGATTCATTTCCTGGGGCGCCCCAGCCCATAAAGAAGCCTCCTCTCCTTCATCCATTAAAGAGAGGCCCCTTGTCATCACCTACATCCCGAAGCAAGGAACCTCTCCACCAGGAACCCAATTACCTATGCCAAGGAAGCACCCGCCTTAAATTGGTGGATCCGTACAGTGGCCAAGCACCCCAATCATAACTGGGACAACAGCCTAATCGCCCTACCCTCTCTGGAAGCCGCTGTACCTCCCTCTCTACACTTAAAGGACACTATGGCTAAACAACTTAAGTCCAATAAGAACCCGGACATTGCTACAATGTTACTATCCGCTGACAAAAATAAGAAACAGGACCCCCCCCCCCATCTCTACCCCACAGAAAGCTTTGGAAAACAAGGGGACCCTCGCAACCAGAGCCGACATCCCGGCGTTCATGGCTGACATTAAATCTGAATTCAGGTCTTGCATGACCGAACTTACCACTAAAATAGAAAACACTGACCAAAGGGTGACAGAGGCTGAATAGAGATTGGGAGTAGTCGAAGACCGCGCACAGGCCCACACAGCTACCCTGGATGAAATTCAACACTCGATTAGGATCTTACAAGATAAATGCGAAATCCTAGAATTCAGACAGTAAGACCTGGAAAACAGAGCTTGACGTAATAACCTCAGAATTCAAGTAATTCCAACCTCAGTCCCAGACAAAAACCTAGCGAACACGTGGGTGACCCCTTTCAATTATTGCTTCCACAACTAGACAAATCCCAGCTTCTCCTAGACCGTACCCACAGGTTGCGCCCGCACCGCGCGGTAGAAATGGACCCCCGCGATGTTATAACCAGGGTGCACTTCACCACAAAAGAAGCGATTTCATCGATCACTCGCACTAGGGATGAATTAACTTTTCAGGGTTCTCTTCAGATTTACCAAGATTTATCCCTTCTCACTCTCCAAAAATGGAGGTCCCTCCGGCCTCTTCCTCTTTTCCTTCAGGACCAACAAATTCGATATAGATGGCTTTTCCAGACGGCCCTGCAGTTCACCTACAAGGGCACCCTAAGGATAATCAGTCACCTAGAGGATGCAGAGAAGATTATGCAACCAACATCGCCCAAGAGCCCCTCGTGCCTCAGCCTCGGAAAACGCATTGATAAAGATCCCACGTCCCCATCAAAAACGAAGCAAAACTCCTGGTCGAGGGTCCGAGATACAGGAAAAAGAAATGATCCAGCACAGAAATGAAACAAAGGCTGAAATGTTAAACCCCAAATATCCTAAAGCCCGAGACAGATGTTATGTGACACTTCCGCCACTTATAGCCTTATCTGGCGCAACTCGCTCTTCCTTCGGGCCCAGAAAATATTTCGCCCAATGAAGCCTCGCTACCTACGAAAATACAGACGAACCTTCACAGCTACGGCAGTGGGCCCTCTGTCAGAATGTACCAAAGTATCAACTGAAAAGGATACAATAACCAAAAGGATACAGGAGGTAGGGTCTTCCGGATCCCTGTTCACCCGATTTGATAGTCGTGAAGTCAACAAAGACCTTCCAAATGATACAACCCTCTGGCTGATAAAACAGGCAGAGCGATGGATCACTGGAAAGGGCGTGGGTAAGGTATAGAAACCCAGCCTAGAACCAATTAAAGTATCATGAGTAACTGTTCCAACCTGAGTATGATGAATTAGACAATGACAGGAATGATCACACTGACCTGTATCTCTGGGTAGAATAATCCAGAAGTCTCTTGATGGATTCGAAATGAAGAACAAACGACAGGGAAGGGAAAATTAGTAAGGGAGACTTATCCCGAACGGAACGAGGCTCACGCTAGATACGGGTTGAGTTCACCACAGGATAGCGTCCAAAGTTCAGTTCAAAGTCACTTCCAATAATCCTTGAAAGGCTTCCTTCCCACTTTAGGGATCAATCCTTCTGTTAATTCCACAGATGCAGGAGTTAGAAGAAAATAGCGTTTGAAGACAACGTGCGCGTGTGGATATACACGCGGGCAGGATTCGCGCAGCCTTGGCCAGCCGCGTGTGAAGACAAAGAGCGCGTGTGGATTTACACGCGGGCAGGATTCACGCAGCCTTGGCCAGCCGCGTGTGAAGACAAAGAGCGCGTGTGGATTTTACACGCGGGCAGGATTCACGCAGCCTTGGCCAGCCGCGTGTGTAGACGAAGAGCGCGTGTGGATTTTACACGCGGGCAGGATTCACGCAGCCTTGGCCAGCCGCGTGTGTAGACGAAGAGCGCGTGTGGATTTTACACGCGGGCAGGATTCGCGCAGCCTTGGCCAGCCGCGTGTGAAGACAAAGAGCGCGTGTGGATTTACACGCGGGCAGGTTTTACGCAGCCTTGGCCAGCCGCGTGTGAAGACAAAGAGCGCGTGTGGATTTTACACGCGGGCAGGATTCACGCAGCCTTGGCCAGCCGCGCTTGGAGACAGAGAACGCGTGTGAATTATCACGCGAAGGGATAGCTCCAGGAATCAGCGTGTGGCGGAACACACGCTATCGAAGGCCCAAAAGTAGCTGTAGGATTCAGCCAGGATGTAGATCAGAGGTCCAGCTACACAACGCCAATAGAGACGATCAGAAGCAGCGAGTGAAGTTACTACGCTGCTTAAATACGTAATACCGTAGTTCACGTGACGAAGCAAAAGTCACGTGAAGTTAGCGACGTGAAAAGTGCAAACGTCGTTTTCCCGGTAACGTATCGAATAGCCTCCATTTGGAGTAGAACGGTCTAGCTGTCCTACGAGCGTAGCGTCCAGCATGCATGACAGTGCCATCCCCCAAAGGGACAACCTCTCCCCTTCTTGTGTGAAAGCGCTTCAATAAAGCAGGAGCATGAATATTGGAAAGAGGTTCCCAGGACCTATCTTCGGGACCATAGCCCTTCCAGTCCACCAGATAATATGGTCTACCAGAACGGAGTCTCATATCCAGTATGTCCTGTACCTCGTATTCATCAGAACCCCGCACAGAAATAGCAACAGGCCGTACAGGCAGTCTAGTAGTGTCAGAGAATGGCTTAATGAGCGAGACGTGGAATACAGGATGCACCCGCCATCGTTGTGGCAAAGCCAGACATACAGCAGCAGGATTAAGAACATGGAGCACTACATACGGACCGATGTATCTAGGCAACAATTTCTTTTTGCCTGGAATTCTTAAGTTCTTAGTGGACAGCCAGACTTTCATCCCAGCCTTATAGACAGGTGCGGATACCCTATGAGCATCGGCATAGAACTTGTCACGTCGTTTAGCCTGCTCCAATTGCTGCTTCACCTTTCTTTGTAAACTCTTCAGATCACGAAGAGTACGGCCTGCGGCAGGCGTGTCCAGGGATAGACCGGAATCCAGAGGTATTGATCGGGGGTGTTGTCCATAGAGAGCATAGAACGGTGAAGTGCCTATGGCACTGTGATAAGAGTTGTTATAGGCGAATTCAGCCGCCGGCAGTACCGTGAGCCAATCCGATTGGTATTGCAAACACAGACACCGCAGATATTGTTCCATAGTACAATTGACCCTTTCAGTCTGTCCGTCGGTTTGAGGATGATAAGCGCTGGACATTCTATCATCAATTAGTAATGCAGATGTTAAAGCTCTCCAAAAGCGTGACGCAAACTGCGAGCCCCTGTCAGTAATGATTACTGATGGTAGACCAAAGAAACGAAATATATGATGGATGAATAGTTCAGCTAGAATAGTAGCAGTTGGTAAACCAATACAGGGAATAAACAGAGCCAATTTAGTGAAATAATCCACTACGACCCATAGGGTATCATATCCCTGATTTGGGGGGAGTTCTACCACAAAGTCCATAGATATCATGTCCCATGGTTTGTTAGGGACAGGCAGGGATTGGAGTAAGCCCACTGGTTTACCAGGAGTATTTTTACATTGGATACATACAGAACAAGAAGATACATAGTTTATAACATCTTTTGCCATGGATGGCCACCAGCACCACCTTTTGAGCAGGTCCAGTGTTTTCTTCCGTCCAGGATGGGCTGCAATCAAGGAATCATGATTCCATTTGAGGGCTTTATTCCGCATTGAAGGAGTTGGTAGATAAAGTACTCCTTGTGTGAAAGGTAAACCGTTATGCACGTCCAGATTCATATCCTGGACTACTTGTGGATTATTTTTTACCCACTCTTGTATATCGGTTTTTAGGGATGGTTGAACCGAACAACTACAAATCACATGATCTGCCAACAGCTGGATCTGTACTTGTTTTTCTTCCTGCGCCTCTTTACTCATACGGGACAAAGCGTCCGACTTAACATGTTCTCGGGCAGGACGATAGGTGACCCGGAAATCGTATTGGGCAAAAAAGACATGCCATCTGGCCTGACGGGCCGTAAGGCATTTCATGGATTTGAATGCTTGGAGATTTCTATGGTCAGAGTACACTAACACCTGTTGTTTGGCCCCAAGAAGATGATGACGCCATTCTCGGAAAGCATCTTTGATAGCCAATAGTTCCCGCTCAGTAACGGTGTAGTTTCGTTCATATGAGGTGAGTTTACGAGAGAAGAAAGCCACTGGGTGTTCCTCCTTAGTTTCTGTGCAAACTTGTGAGAGCACTGCGCCAATAGCGACACTGGATGCATCCGCTTCAACGATAAACTGGCGATCAGGATCCGGATGTTGAAGCACGGGTGCAGTGGTAAATGCTTCCTTCAGCTTTTCAAATGCTACTTGGGCATGTTGGTTCCAACAGAAAGGTGTTTTGGAACTAGTTAAAGCCGTCAAAGGAGCTACTGTTTTGGAAAAGGAATGGATAAATCTGCGATAGAAATTCGCAAAGCCCAAGAAAGACTGTAGTGACTTGACGTTATGTGGAATCGGCCAATTCAAGACGGCTTTTACCTTGGAACGACTCATTCGAGCACCTAGATTGGTAATGTCGTAACCAAGGAATTCCACTTCCTGTGAATGAAAGACACATTTTTCGGCTTTCACATAAAGATGGTTCTCCCTGAGTCTTTGTAGGACTGTAGAAACATGTATGACGTGTTCCGATAAAGATGATGAGTAGATCAAAATGTCATCCAGATAGACCACCACAAATTGGTCCATTATGTCTCTGAATATATCATTCATGAAGAATTGAAATGTGGCGGGAGCATTGCACAGACCAAAAGGCATCACCAAATATTCGTAAAGACCATACCGTGTCTTAAAAGCGGTCTTCCATTCGTCGCCTTCACGAATGCGAACCAAATTGTATGCACCTCGCAAGTCCAATTTGGTGAAATAACTGGAAGTGCCTAACTGATCCAACAGAACGTTTATTAGTGGTAAGGGGTATTGGTTTTTTATGGTGATGTCATTAAGTGCTCTGTAATCAATACATGGTCTGAGGTCTCCCTCTTTCTTAGGAACAAAGAATAGAGGAGATGCAGCAGGAGATTGTGAAGGCCGTATAAAGCCCGTTGCTAGCGCTTTGTCAATGTATTCTTTTAACACGACATCTTCTTTAGGTGTTAAAGAATAAACACGGCCTGTAGGGATTTTGGCACCAGGAATCAATTCGATAGGACAGTCGTACTGTCGATGAGGAGGTAATTGTTCTGCCTGGCCTTTATCAAAGACATCAGCATAATCAGCGTATTCGCATGGTATGATATTGTCGCATTGATGTACAACGCTGATAGTAGAATCCTCCACCATAGAGGCCAATATGTGTTGTTTATTTGACACCTCCTGACTGGTAAAGCAATGTTCATTGCAATGAGTCGAAGGATATTGGAGCGATCCCGAAACCCAGTCAACAGCAGGATTGTGAAGGGTTAACCATGCAAGACCAAGTATGATCTCGTACTGCGGAGCAGCAATAACATCGAAGATGATTTCTTCTGAATGGTTATTTGATAACGTCATCTGAACAGGTACCGTCTCCTGGGTTACCATACCAGAAATCAGAACAGATCCGTCCACGGTGTTCACCGTTTCAGGTCTTTTTTTGTTTACGAGGGGTAAGGAACGGTTCTTGGCATAAGTGATGTCTATATAATTGCTGGTGGCTCCAGAATCAACCATGGCCTTGGAAACCACTTCTCGCTCCTCACAATGCAACGTCACCTGAACTATTACAGGCGCATGTTTAGGAATGGTATTGGAGTCCGATGAAGCACTCGACATAGGGACTCCTGCTAATGTCGAGTTTTGGCGTTTCCCGCATGCTTGATGGGTTTTTTAGGACATGTTGCCAACAAATG
The DNA here is from genome assembly GCF_040938575.1 of Ambystoma mexicanum. Lineage (NCBI taxonomy): Eukaryota > Metazoa > Chordata > Amphibia > Caudata > Ambystomatidae > Ambystoma > Ambystoma mexicanum. The sequence continues at coordinate 1,118,830,597 of NC_090933.1, forward strand.
CTCGGAAGAACCACAGTACATACATAAGTGGTTTTTTCTTCGTTTCTCCCGTTCTGCATTGGACAATCGGCCTCTCACGGCGCCTATCTGCATGGGTTCAGGGTCGTTAAGAGATGACTGCTGGTGTCTCTGACCGCCCCGAGACCGGCATGAAGGGCTTTTTCTCTCCCTTTCGAGCATTCCTTCGGGCGTCGATTTGTAGAACCAAATCGAGCAGCTCTGGGAAACCCGTAGGAACCACAGGAACTGTAGATAAGGCGTCTTTCAGTTCTTCAGAAAGACCCTTATAAAAAAACAGCCGTTTTCTTGCTGTCAGGCCATTGGGTTTCCGCCGTCAGTTGATTGAACCGGGCAACATAAGACATAAGGGGTTGGCTGCCCTGTTGTAGGTTAAGCAACTCTAAATCGGTGGCTTGGGTAGAGTAACGCATGTCAAAGACTTTACTCATAGCAGTCAAGAGATCGTCACAATCGTACAACAAAGGGCTATTAGTTTCCAACAAAGGGTTAGCCCAAGCAGCGGCTGTGCCCCCTAAATGAGAAAGCACGAAGGCTGCTTTTGTGGTTAGATCAGGAAAAGAAGTAGGACGGCAAAGAAAATGGAGCCGGCACTGATTTACAAAGGTTCTGTAGGCTTTGGGATCACCCGTGAACCTTTCCGGAGGGGCCAAAGGAAACTGAGTGGGCATAACCACATTAATAGTTTCCTGTGGGGGTGCCGTACTCCCCGATCCAGATGCAGTAGCCATCGGCGCCTGTGCTCCCTGAGGACTACCATGTAGGGCGTCTTGCATAACGTCCATACGGTGCCGTAACATGTCCTGTGCAGTAACCATTTTGTTTCTCAAATCGGTGATCAACTGTGTCAAAACAGTTAAAGGATCCGTACCCTCCATGGCTTCTGATTCTGTCAGAATGTACCAAAGTATCAACTGAAAAGGATACAATAACCAAAAGGATACAGGAGGTAGGGTCTTCCGGATCCCTGTTCACCCGATTTGATAGTCGTGAAGTCAACAAAGACCTTCCAAATGATACAACCCTCTGGCTGATAAAACAGGCAGAGCGATGGATCACTGGAAAGGGCGTGGGTAAGGTATAGAAACCCAGCCTAGAACCAATTAAAGTATCATGAGTAACTGTTCCAACCTGAGTATGATGAATTAGACAATGACAGGAATGATCACACTGACCTGTATCTCTGGGTAGAATAATCCAGAAGTCTCTTGATGGATTCGAAATGAAGAACAAACGACAGGGAAGGGAAAATTAGTAAGGGAGACTTATCCCAAACGGAACGAGGCTCACGCTAGATACGGGTTGAGTTCACCACAGGATAGCGTCCAAAGTTCAGTTCAAAGTCACTTCCAATAATCCTTGAAAGGCTTCCTTCCCACTTTAGGGATCAATCCTTCTGTTAATTCCACAGATGCAGGAGTTAGAAGAAAATAGCGTTTGAAGACAACGTGCGCGTGTGGATATACACGCGGGCAGGATTCGCGCAGCCTTGGCCAGCCGCGTGTGAAGACAAAGAGCGCGTGTGGATTTACACGCGGGCAGGATTCACGCAGCCTTGGCCAGCCGCGTGTGAAGACAAAGAGCGCGTGTGGATTTTACACGCGGGCAGGATTCACGCAGCCTTGGCCAGCCGCGTGTGTAGACTAAGAGCGCGTGTGGATTTTACACGCGGGCAGGATTCACGCAGCCTTGGCCAGCCGCGTGTGTAGACGAAGAGCGCGTGTGGATTTTACACGCGGGCAGGATTCGCGCAGCCTTGGCCAGCCGCGTGTGAAGACAAAGAGCGCGTGTGGATTTACACGCGGGCAGGTTTTACGCAGCCTTGGCCAGCCGCGTGTGTAGACGAAGAGCGCGTGTGGATTTTACACGCGGGCAGGATTCACGCAGCCTTGGCCAGCCGCGTGTGTAGACGAAGAGCGCGTGTGGATTTTACATGCGGGCAGGATTCACGCAGCCTTGGCCAGCCGCGCTTGGAGACAGAGAACGCGTGTGAATTATCACGCGAAGGGATAGCTCCAGGAATCAGCGTGTGGCGGAACACACGCTATCGAAGGCCCAAAAGTAGCTGTAGGATTCAGCCAGGATGTAGATCAGAGGTCCAGCTACACAACGCCAATAGAGACGATCAGAAGCAGCGAGTGAAGTTACTACGCTGCTTAAATACGTAATACCGTAGTTCACGTGACGAAGCAAAAGTCACGTGAAGTTAGCGACGTGAAAAGTGCAAACGTCGTTTTCCCGGTAACGTATCGAATAGCCTCCATTTGGAGTAGAACGGTCTAGCTGTCCTACGAGCGTAGCGTCCAGCATGCATGACACCCTCCCCCACGGCTCATGCCCATTTCGAGGCACAATCCACCCATGAGTCCTTCGAATGATACACTAAGTTTGCTCTTAGTTCTAGCCATGTTGGCTGAAAACAGTTATTTGGCCCTGTTGGTCAGGGGCGGCGCCAGATCTACAAAACTGCCCCTCCCACCTCAGTTACACCTTGGCCCTCCCGTTGGAGGTCTAAGCAAAAACTTCCAAGTGCAGGATGGTGAGCGGCTAAAGACTCTCCAAAATGTTGACCGATTCACACTCATCTCACTCCCACCAGCAACCTCACCTCCCATTCAGGAACACCACACCCTAAGGTTTGTTTCCCTGAACGTCAAAGGATTAAAATCTCCCGCCAAAGGCAAATCAATCTTGCAAAAGCTCCAAGATGAAAATGCAGCGGTAGCCATGCTTCAGGAAACGCACCTCTTGCCAGCAGACTTTGGGCGTCTATGCTCCCAGCACCTCCCGAAGCAATTGTTCACCTCTGGAAAAACAAAAAAATGGGGCACAGCGGTTCTCTTCAGGAAAGGGCTAACCCCCAGACATTGGATACGAAACTTTGCCCAGATGGCCGATTTACAGCAGTGAAATGCCTACTATTGGGACAGCTATATTCCTTTGTCTCAGAATATGCCCCAAATACAGGTCAAGCCGCTTTCTATGAGACACTGAGCTCCACTCGTTCCCCCTTTCTAGAGGGCCAGATAGTAATCGGTGGCAACTTCAATGGAGTCCCAGATCCCGCGAAGGATAAATCACACCCGCCTTCCTCTGGAGACTTTACTTCTGCACTGGCACTCCTACACCCGTTTAGAATCATAGAAATGGTGGACTCATGGAGGGTACACCATCCTTCGGAAAGAGACTTTTTATTCCTATGTCCATAGGACATTCTCCAGAATAGACCTCCTCCTGGTATCCACGCAAATGCTTGCATACGCCAATAAGGTTGAGCGTTCTGACCTCTGGGTGGAGAACCTGACCTTCCATTTGAGAGAGAAGGTTCTCTCTCTGAGGAAGACGTACTGGAGGACAGATGGACATATCTAGAAGGTCCAGATACCACGTTCTCCTGGCCCAATCCGGGGCAATTAGGATCATGCGGTTTCCAAAGCCTCTCATCCTCCTGATGACCTGAGGAATGACGGGAATCGGAGGGAACGCGTACAATAGTGGGAAATTCCAATCCACCACAAACGCGTCCCCCAGGGCTCTTCTCGGGGGAAATTCCCTTGAGCAATACCTTTTGCATTTTCGGTTGGTACTGGTTGCGAATAGGTCTACGTGAGGGGTTCCCCAAAGGGTGAAGATCTCTTCAATGACTTCCTGAGCCAGTCCCATTTGTGGGACACCGTGCTCTGCCTGCTCAGAGCATCTGCTGTCATATTCTCTTCCCCGGCTAGATGAATTGCCGTTAAAGAGATTCCCTCCTGAATTGCCCAATACCAGAGCTGCATTGCCTCTCTGCACAGGGGTAGTAACTCCACACCTCCTCTTTTGTTTAGGTAGTGCATGGCCACTGTGTTGTCCGTCATTATCAGGACATTCTTTCCCCTGACAGATGGCAGGAAGGCCTTCAGCGCTAGTCTGATTGCCCTCAGCTCTAAAAGGTTGATATGTAGTTTGGACTCCGATGGAGACCAACGACTGTTGATTGTCAAATCGTTGGCATGAGCTCTCCACCCCAGGAGTGAGGCGTCCGTCACTACTGTGACCTCCGGCCATGGTTGCCAAAAAGTTTCTCCTTTTAGGATGTTCTCTGTACAGGTCCACCATAGAAGGTCTTGTCTGACCTTGTTCGGAATCTGAAGAAGATCTGTCATTTGACCCAAGAACTGGGACCACTGAGTCTTTAGGGCCCATTGAAGGGATCTCATCGTCGAGCGTGCCTCTGGCACCAGAAAGATGCAGGATGCCATGAGGCCGAGCAACCTTAAAAAGTCGTAAGCCTGGAGATTTTGGGCATTTTGGAATTTGGAAACCATCTGAAGAATGTCTTGAGCCCTCATCTTGGGAGGCAAGCTCTTCCCCAAGGATGCGTCTAGTACAGCTCCTATGTACTGAAGCTGTTGGGAAGGCGTCATTTGAGACTTCTTGAAATTGAGGGAGAAGCCCAGTTTGTGGAGGAAGTGGCAGGCGACTTCAGATGATCCAGTGCTTGCTCGGCAGAGCGCGCTCTGATCAACCAATCGCCAAGGTAGGGATAGACATGAATCCTCCCTCTCCTGAGGTGCGCTGCCACCACTACCATTAACTTGGTGAAGACCCTCAGGGCGGAGGTCAACCCGAATGGCAGGACACGAAACTGATAATGAGAGTCGCCAACTACGAACCTCAGGTATTTTCTGTGTTTGAGATGAATCGGCACATGAAAATAAGCATCCTGGAGGTCCAATGACACCAACCAGTCCTGGAGTTGAAGGGCCTGAAGGATCTGAGAAAGGGTAACCATCTTGAATTTGTCTTTCCTGAGGAACTTGTTCAAGTTTCTTAAGTCCAAGATGGGTCTCCGTCCTCTGTCCTTTTTGGGGATCAAAAAATAAGGGGAGTACCATCCCTTGTTCCTCTCGGCTGCAGGTACTGGTTCTATAGCACCTTTCTCCAGCAGGGTTAGAACTTCCTGCTGTAGGAGCAGGTTTGAAAACTTCAACGGGTGTCTCCCTGGTGGATTGCTTTGAGGTTGCTTTAGAAAAGGAAGGCAGTAGCCTTGGGCTATTATTTTTAGAGCCCAAACATCTGAAGTAATGGCTCGCCATTCTTGCAGATGCTGAGACAGCCTGCCTCCTTACAGGTGTTTTGTGGTGCAAGTCCTCAAAGTGGTTTTGTGGCGGATGCTGCAGCCGCTGATGGCAAAGAGGCTGCAGCTGGAGCTGGCTTAGCACGTTTTCCTCGTCTACCACAAGTGGCCTTTCTTTGGCCCCTTTCACTGGCCATTCCTCTCGTCTTTCCATGAGGTGTAATAACGATAGGATCGTCCCCTCCATGATTGCCCTTGTGCACGAAAAGGCTGAGGTTGCCTAATAGCAGCTCCTAAAGATTTGGCTGCTGCTTTTGAGGTCTGCAACCTCTCAAGGCTCTAGTCAGCCTTGTTGCCAAAAAGGTGAGACCCGTCAAAAGGCATGTTCAGAAGGCGGTTCTGTACGTCCGGTGCAAAACCAGACTTCCGTAACCACGCAAACCTGCGCATTACCGTGCTAGTGCCCATGGACCCGCTTACACTATCCGCAGTGTCCAATCCAGATTCAAGGGATTCCTGCATGGCCTCCTTTCCATCTCTAACGATGGCTAGGAAACCTTCCTTTTCTTCCTCTTCTGGTATGTGCTCCGCCGCCATTGTGATGCACTCCCACAGAGTGTACGAAAATTTTGCCAAGTCACATGTGGAGTTGGCAGATTTGAATGCCATGCTCCCGGCTGAAAATACCTTCCGTGCCAAACCATCCACACGCTTATCGTCCCTGTCTGGAGGGATAGACGGGTACGCAAGTTTGTTGGAAGCTGTGGCTGCCTGTATGACCAGACTCTCGGGAGTTGGATGTTTTGACAGATAGCCGGGGTCGCTACTGGCTGGGTGGTATTTTGATGCGAAGGACTTATTTACCGGAGGAATAGAATCCGGAGTTTCCCAATTCTTGGCCACCCTGTTTTGTAAGGCTACATGAAAAGGTAGTACTGGGTCTTCAGTGGGACCATGGTCCAATATGTCTGTTAAATCGTCTTGGACGAATTGGGCTGGTGGTCTAGCCCATCCCAAGTAATCTACCATCTTGGTCATTAACTGACGGTAAGATGGACTGGCATGCTCTCCTGGATCTGGTCTACCAAAGTCATTCTCAGGAGAAGTGTCAATGCCACTTGCATTATGTAAAGACTCCACCAAATCCCTCATTCTGCTTTCCTCTGAGATCAAGCATTCTGGGACATTTGGGGTGCCATATTCCAATCCAAAAGGTACATTTTCCTCCTCGGATCTCTCCTGTTCCTCATAAATTGAGGTCAAGGATTTGAAAAACTCCTTCCTAGGGAGAGGCTTGAAAACCTTCTCTGGGAGAGGAGGAGGAAGAGGTGTAGTACCAGGCTTTGAAGAAATTACATGTTTTGTAACTTTCTCCTCTTTTTCTGGCTGCCCTGGCTTGGTTGGAGCCTTGGCGCCGAGGGTTTCGGCGTCGACATCGATAAAGGCGTCGACGACAGAGGTCGTCGACAGGGTCTGCTTCGAGGGCGTCGAGGCAGTCTTCGACGATTTTCCCTTCGAGGTGTGACAGGTCTCTGATGGCGTCGTTGACCTCGAGCGTTCGACTCGACTGCTTATCGCTCGGCATCCTGGAAGGTTCCCTATCCTTCCTTTTACGATCACCCGGGCTCGAGGGCGCGCGAGTGTGGGAGCGATGACGCTCCCGGCCGGCTTCCGAAGAAGGCACGGACCGAGGCTTCGCCTTCTCAAACACCTCCATCATTTTGACCCTGAATGCTTCCCACTCTTCAGAAGGCTAATGTTTCGCGGGGCATTTCATTTTTTTCGGAGACTCGTCTGACGACGAGGTGGAGGAAGACCTGTGGCTTCGTTTCTTCGATTTTTTTGACGAAGACGGCGAGCAATGAGAATCGCTTCGGGATCTAGATCAATGCCTTTCGCGTCTAGGAGATTACTCCTCATGGGGTCTCAACTCGACGCTAGAGGCTTTTCGATCCGTCCGACCTACCTGTAGCTTTCCTCTCCTTTCTCGCAAAGCCTTCCCCGTCATCGCCTGACACTTTGAACAGGCCTCCATGTCGTGGCCTTCTCCGAGGCACCACAAACACTCGCGGTGCGGGTCCGTGATCGACATTTTTGAGCCGCACGACTTGCATTTCTTGAAACCCGATCTCGGGGTCGTGGTCGGTGTCGATGACTAGGACATATTTCTTCTTGTTCATATATATATATTCTTTCACAGAACTCGAGGCGACCATCGACATCGACCACGGAGCCCTCTGCCGAAAAAGTTTCCGAGAAGCAAAGCTGGATGGAATACATCTAAGATGAGGAATACGCTGGAGGACACAATCCACTCGAATGATGGGGCTCGTCAGGGACGCATCAAAGGAGGCTGAACAGCCATTCTACCATCAATGCATCTGCCAGAGCTCCCAGACTTGGACATTCCCTGGAGCAGAGCAACTCGCACTTCCTGTTCACACCAGAAATGAAGAAATCCACTTGAAGAGACCCCAGTGGGGAGGTCGAGGTCTGTCTGCTCAAGACATCTGCCGTGACATTCACTCTTCCGGAAAGATAGACAACCGCCAGAGAGATGTTGTTCTTCAAAGCCCAAAAACCATAGTCGCATTGCTTATCTGCAAAGAGGTAACTCCCATACCACATTCCTTGTTGTAGTTGTGTGCCACAGTGTCATCAGTGACAAGCAGCACACCTTTCCCGTTCACAGAGGAGAGGAAGGCAACTGGGCCGGCCTAATGTCCCTGAACTCTAGCAAGATGATGTGTTCCCGATACTACCAAGGTGACCACAGTCACCACAGTTAGGTCTGAAAGGTGAGCGCCCCCAACCTATCAGGGACGCATCCGTGATTAGTGTAACCCGAGTCCAGGGTTGATTGAACAATCCACCTTTCAGTAGGTTTTTCCTCAAGGACCACCATGTAAGGTCTCGAGCAACTCGAACCGATGAACTCCGATGATCTGACATGCCATGAGACCCAGCAGATGCAGAATGGCTGAGGCAGGAACTGGTCCCTGGGAGTGGAGGGCGTGTACAATCTGAATCTGACAGATGTTCGCCACGCAGTCCTCTTATTTATTTTTATTTATTTAAATGTATATAGCGCACATCGGCCCTGGGGCATTGTGGCGCTGTTACAGAAAAGATTCCTTATACAGGTTAAAGTGGTTATAGAAACATTACATACAAAAATAGTGGCAGAGAGAGATATGCATGTTCTGTGGTTACAAAAGTGCAGCATAAAAAGCAGGGGAGAGAAGCAGGTGGCGATAGGACACACTTAATTGAACAGTTTGGTTTTTAGCATTTTGCGGAAGACGTGGTAAGATTTTTCATTTCTGAGTGCCGTGGGGAGGGCGTTCCAATTTTTTGGGGGCTAGGTGTTGAAAGCTGGAGCCTCCTACTTTTGTCCTTTTGAATGTGGGTATATAGATTAGAGAGATATGCTTTGATGGGTCTGGTGGTGGTGTGGGTGGCGATTCTGTCCGAAAGGTAGGGAGGGGCATTGTGAAACAGACATTTGTGTGTAATGGGCATGGCTTTAAAGAGAATACGTTGTCTGATTGGCAGCCAGTGTGCATCTTTCCTTGACTGTGAGATATGTTCCCTTTTAGGAATATTCAGAGCTGCTCTGAGGGCATTATTTTGGGTAACTTGGAGCTTGTTAATGTTTTTGGCAGAAGTGCCTAGGAAGAGGGCATTGCAGTAGTGAAGCTTGGAGCCTACTGTGGCTCTAGCAATAGACAGGCTGTTTTTGATTGAGAGGAAAGGCTTAACAGCATTGATGATCTTAGTGGAGAGTGCAGCGGATGAGGCTATGGCACTAACCTGAAGTGTCTTGGACAGGGAGGCGTCAAGATACACTCCAAGAGTTTTAACTGCTGAGGATGCAGTAATGGGGGTATTGTCGATGTTGAAGGCGCTATATTTGGGGGAGAGCTTATTGAGAGTTTCTTTGGTGCCTACCACAAGGATCTCGGTTTTGTCTCTATGGAGACAGAGGCCATTGGCAGCCATCCAAGTTTGGATGGTTGTGTAGATTTCGGTTAGGGCTCCAGCGTCTTGTTCGTAGATAGGGGATAGAGGGAGTAGAACTTGTGCGTCGTCGGCATAGTTTGTGTAGGCTATGTCACGGCGATCAAGGTCTTGGGAGGGTGAGGGATTCTGGGGAGCGAGCTCGGACAAGCCAGTGTCCAGGTAGTGAAAGACATGAACACCCTCCCTCCTGAGGTGTGCTGCAACCACTGCCAGCAGTTTGATGAATACCCTAGTTGCAGAATAAAGCATGAACGGCAGGACTCTGAACTGGTAGGGATGTTGGCCTACAACAAACCTCATGTACTTCCTGTGCTTCAGGTGAATGGGCACATGAAAGTAGGCATTCATAGCAAGTCTGGTTTTAATTTGCAGCAGATATATCAATTAAATTCTTTGGTATCCAGTCATTTTTTCGAAAACAGTTTTGAATGACAAAAGTTTTGAAAAAAATGCATTGAAAAAATGCATTTTTAATTTTTCATAGGTTTTTTATTGTTTACAAAAATGGGTGTTAAAGTGTAAAACCCATAAACCACCCACCGCCACTGTTCATTTTTTTTTTTAATGCATTTTCGACGTATTTTTATTCGAAACTATGGCGTTCGAAAAAAATCACTATAAACCAATTCTTTAATATGCACATAACCAACAATAGTTTTACATCTAAAAACATACATAAAAAAAGAGACAGTAAATTACAATATTCTAAAGAGATAAGTTCATAGATAAAAGGACATTATAAAAACTAAGTCATGTTTTTTTTTTTTTTTTAATTTCTTTTATTATTTTCTTAACAATAAGAACATACAAACATAGTATCCTCTTAACCCATGGAGGATTGATTCATTTCCTTCCCACCTCCCCCCCGACCAAGCCCATAACCACACGCTGCAGTCTTGCGCCTCCAGGTCAGTTTGCGCTGTCTATGTCTCCTTCAGTGGAGCTGCCCTCCTTGGGGTGGAACAGGGATACCGTAAGAGCCACCCACTGCAGTAGATCGTCTGAGGTGTCGATTTTCTGGTGTCTTTGCGCCAGTTCCCATGCTCCCGTCTCGGCTGTGGTCCATCTGTGTAGGTCCTCCCACCACAACGCCACCCCGGGTGCCCTGGGGCTTTTGCAGGCCATAGCAATTCTTCTTTTTGCTAAAATGTACATGAGGTCTTTGAGTCTGTTCAGTGCCTTGTTTTTTTTGTTGCTGGGGTATCGGCCCAGGATACAGGCTTTGGGGGATTGCACGTCCAGCGTTATATCCGCATTAGCTGCCCTGGTTTGGATCTGTGACCAGAATGTTTGGATTGCCGGGCATCCCCAGAACATGTGGGTAATTCCCGCAGAGGGATCCAGGCATTTGGGGCAAGTTGCGGCGCTCGTGTCGTTGAATCTGGAGATGACTCGTGGGGTGAGGTAAGCCCTATGAATAATGTAAAATTGTATAAGCTGGAACCGTGCGTTCCGGGAAACTTTCTTGTGGTAGCGCATCACTGCATCCCACTCTTTGTCCTCGAATCTCTCGCCGAGTTCGAGTTCCCACTTATCTCTACTCTTGAGACTTTGTTGCGTGGCACAGTTTAGCAGGGTTTCGTAGAGCCTCGAGGTTTCGTGGCCTCCCTCCGCCGCGCTTAACAGGTTCTCGATGGGTTCATATCCGGTGTCAAGGGTCTCTATCTCTGGCCATCGTTTTGTGAGTTTGTTCGCTACTGCCCCGTGTAGGAGGAATTGACCGGGCGGCATTCCCGTAGCCTCTTGCAGTTCGGTGAAGCTGAGAATGCCTCGGTCGTCCACCAGGTCTCCCAGGGTGGCTATGCCCAGGGGTTCCCATATGTTCCGGATCACTTTCAGGTCTTCTGGTCTGTGTGACATCATTGCGACTATTGGAATTTGTGGGGAGTAGGGGTCTGCCAGATTGGCGATTCTGCAGGCCCTCTTCCAGGTACGGATGCCCAGGTGAATTAGGTATGTGTCTCGATGACTCCTTTCCGGCTCAGTCCAGAGTAAGTCTCTAAGCAGCCACGGGGAGTTTCTGGGTTGTAGTAGGTGGGTGTCTGTGGTGGCATCATCCGCCATCCATTGTATTACATGTTTCAGTTGGGCCGCCAGATAATAGAGCTCAAAGTTGGGGATTTTGAGGCCTCCTTTGTCATACGGTCTTTGTGTGGTTTCTAGGGCTACTCTGCATCGCCCCCGTGCCATAGGAATTTTCGACAGAGTTTGTTAAGTTCTTTGAAGAATTGTGGTGGGATGCTGAACGGGACATTGGTGAAGTAGTACAGCAGTCGCGGTAGTGCCACCATTTTGAGTAGCCCCGCTCTACCAGCCACCGAAAGGGGCAGCTTGCTCCAGAAGTCGATTGATTTAGCTAGGCCCTCCTTAGCCCGTACTGTGTTTATCATGTGCTCTGTTTTGGGGTCGCGGTGGATGTTGATGCCCAGGTATTTGAATGTGGTGGGTTCCCACCGGAGTGCCAATGGGGGGAGGTTTTCTTTCCTGGTATTGCTTAGGGCTGCCAAGGGGTATAGGCAGGATTTATCCTGGTTAATTAGGATCCCCGTGCATCTAGAGAATCCTTCTAGGGTCTCAAGTATGTATGGTAATATGTGCTCGGGGTCTTTCAGGTAGAGAAGCATATCGTCCGCGTACATGGACACCAAGTGGGACACTCCGTTTATTGTTATGCCCCCATCTCCGTATTCGAGCCTAAGGTATGCTGCCACTGGTTCAATGGCCAGAATGTAGAGTAAGGGGGATAGGGGGCACCCTTGCCAGGTTCCTCTGGAGAGGCACCATTTATCTGAGAAGGTGTTGTTGGTTCGGACTCTGGCGGTGGGGTGTGCATAGGTGAGCTTGACCCAGTTTAAGAAGGTGGGCCCGATTCCCATCTTGGTCATGGTGGCATAGAGCCATTTCCACCTGACCGAGTCGAACGCTTTAGTGGCGTCAAGGGACACCACTGCACTCCTATCAGGCTTGTTGTCCATGCTGTGTATGACGTGGTGTAGTTTCCGTAAGTTCTCAGTGATGGACCGTCCATGCACATACCCGGTTTGGTCTCTGTGTATCAAATGTGGGATGGCCGCCTGTAGTCTCTTTGCTAGCAATGCCGTTAGTATCTTATAGTCTACATTGAGCATGGATAGGGGCCTGTATGCACCGCAGTCCAGGCTATCTTTGTTAGGCTTCAGCAGGGGGATGATGACCGCTTCGTTCATGGTGTCGGGGAGGTGGCCTAATTTGTATGCCTCATTGTATACCTGGGATAGCAAGGGGGCCAATATATCTTCGTAGTTCTTATAAAACTCCCCGGGGAGCCCGTCGGGTCCTGGTGTTTTCCCCGTGGGTATTGATCTAATGGTGGCCATGACCTCTTCAGGTGTGATGGGGTTATCTAGGGCCTCGGTTACATGCTCGTCCAGGTGTGGTAGCCTGATGCAGTCGAGGGCATCCTCTATGTCCGTGTCCCTGGGGGGGGTGGGGTCGGAATATAGGGCCTGATAATACTTTTGGAACGCTAGATTAATCTTGGCTTGCGTGTGGATGTTCTGGCCTTCCTCGTCTCGGAGTAGGCAGATGGGTGTTTTAGGGGTCTCACGTTTATATAGCCACGCTAGTAGTTTGCCGGGTTTGTCACCTAGAGCGTGGTTTCTTTCGGTGTATTTCGCGTGACTTAGCTTCCCTAGTGTCTCCCAGTGTTTTAGACACGCCTGTTTGAGTTCGATCACTTTATGTAAGTAGGAGGGGTCAGGGGATGGTGCAGATTCCAGGTCCTTCAACTCAGATTCGGTGCGCTCAAGTAGGGATGTGATGTGCTTTTGGGCTCCTCCCGTGGCAGCTATCATTTCACCCCTTATTACCACTTTGTATGCCTCCCACGCTGTGCTTATATGTTGGACACTATCGATGTTAGTTTGCCAGTAGTTCGTTGTACCCTTTCGTATTTGTTCATTAAAGGGTTTGTCGAGGAGCGCCTCACTTCTGAGCCTCCATGTTGGGACAGGGGGTCTAGGGGTTGTCAGGGACCCTGTGGTGATCAGCGGTGAGTGATCAGAAAGCACCCTAGCTAAGTATTGGGTGTGCTCAAAGTGGGGCAGGTGTTCCTCGCTGACAAAAAGGGTGTCGATTCTAGTGTGCACGTTGTGCGGTGGGGAGTAGAAGGAGTAAGCTCTGGCGTCAGGGTGTTGTGTTCTCCACAAATCTTTCAGGGCGAGTTGCTGTGTTAGGGCGTTGAGTACTTTGGCTGGGGGGGAGGGGTGGGAGTGTTTGCTATCTGCTCTGTCTATGCGCGGGTCCAGGGTGCAATTGTGGTCACCTCCCCATAGTATTAGGCCTTCCCTGTAAGGGGCTCAGGCGAGCATATAGTGAATGGAAAAAAACGGTGGCGTTATGATTGGGGGCGTAAGTGCAGATTAGGCACAGGTCTTTTCCTTCTATGGTGCCTTGTATCAGGGCCATTCTGCCTTCGTTATCTATTTTGGTGTGCGTTAGGGCAATGGGGACGGATGGCGCAATCCAAATCAAGACTCCTCTTGCGTATGAGGAGAACGTGGTGCCAACACAGGTTCCTCTCCAGGCTTTGGCCAGCGCGGCGAGTTTGGGTGCGTTAAGGTGTGTCTCTTGGAGGAGGGCGATACTAATTTTGTGTCGCTTCATGAAGGAAAGGATGCGATGCTGCTTGACATAACTATTTAGACCCCGGACATTCCAGGACATTATTCTAATTTTGTCAGCCATGGTCTATGCCTTGATTGCGGGTGGCTTCAGCTAACCTCGAGATGGACCTGCAGCGGTTGGGCCTGGTCTGTAACCCTTGTAACCGTAACTGGGTACCTCTTTTGGGATACCCATCTAAGCGAACAATAACCACTAGCTTAACGTTCGTTACTTTCCAACTGGGTCCTCTAAACTGGGATTCCCTTCCCAACAAACTTAAACTTCCCTTTAACAGAACACGTCTGGCGAGGTCCCCCTCGTTCTGACTCTCCCGTTTCCGCACCATTGACCAAGGTCTTCAGGTGCCCTACGGGCGGGTTAATGCACCCAAAATTCTGGGGGTCCTTCAGCAGGAGCTCTCCGGTTGTTGCCTTGTGGGGAGTTAACAAACTCCCATATCGCTCCTGTGGGTATCGATGCTGCTGCAATGCGTCTCGATTCACATGTCGGAAAAGCTCCAGGGTTGAGTAGCCTGTGTCATCTGGGGCGTTGCTTCCGCGGCTTGTGCTCTCTGGGTTCAATGTCTGGGATTTGCTCCCTGTCCATCCATTCACTGGCTTCTATTGTTGTGTCGAACAGTAGTGTTTTGCTGTTGTGTAGTACTTTCAACCTGGCCGGATAGAGTAGCATTTAGCGCAGGCCTGCGTTTTTCAGTCGTGCCTTGGTGTTGATGAATTGGGCTCTCGCCATTTGGACTTGGAATGTGTAGTCCGGGTATATGGCCACTTTGGCTGAGTCTCGTTGTATGCGGCCACCCGCTCTCGAGAATGCGAGGATCGCCTCCCTGTCTCTGTAATTGAGTACCTTGGCTATTACAGGCCTGGGCGGGGCCCCGGGGGGTGGTCGTTTGGTGAGGGAACGGTGCGCCCGTTCAATGGTGAAGCCCTGCGACAGCTTGCCGGCTCCGATTTCTTGTAATAAGAGGTTTTCGATATAGTTCGTGGGGTCATTCCCCTCAATACCTTCAGGGAGTCCGAGGAGTCTAACGTTGTTGCGACGCGCCCGCCCTTCGGCCTCCTCTGCCCTGTTTTCTAAATTTTGCACTTTTTGCACCAAGGCGTCCATGTCATTAAGCAATTGGGTTTTCGCCTCCGTGTTTTCGCGGACTTGGGTCTCCAGTGCTTCGGTGCGATTAGCTATGGCGCGGACATCCTGTCGTAGCAGGTTTAGGTCGATTGCCACGGCGTCAATTTTGGTCTCCATGGTCTTCTGTAAGGCTTTAATGGCTTCCAGTAGCTGTGAGTTTGCCGGTTCCAGGGTCTTTTCCGGAGGAGATGTTATACTGGTGGTGTCAGTGTCCTGGTTGGCTGGGCCGCAGGCCGCATATGTTTCCATAGTTGTCTGCCGCTGTTTGTTTTTGTTGCCTCTTACTGACATTTTGATCTGCTGGGCCGGGCAGGCCGCTGCGTACTGTAGGGCCAGTGGAGTGTTTTGGCTGCAACACCCTCAGTCTATGTGTGCTGTGCCTCTTGGTCCAGTGGAGGAGGGGCGCGCCTCCAGGCTTGGCGTACCTGCCCCGGGCGGTGGCCGCAGTCGTAGGTCAGCGACCAGCTGGGTCAAGGGCTGGCCTCCCAGTGCGGCAACCCCGGGGTAGGCTCCCGGTTGGTGCCGCACGGGTCTCAATTGTCTCTGCGGATGATGTGGTGCAGCGAGCTGGGGCGCCTATGCGGGGGGGGGCCACTTATTCTTCTTGGGGTGCCAGTGGTGGCGGTTGGGATCCCCTTTTTCCCCCTCCTTACCGCGTGTGTTGGGCGGTCCTCTCCGCGCTCACTTCCTCCCGGGTGTGGAGCTGGTCCGGTCCGTGGGGGCTCCGGTGACTCGTGTCGGGTCGCTCGGAGCCGGGTTGCCGTCTGGTCCCCCCAGCTCTTGCCAGCAGCTCCGAATTACGGGTCCTCCTCTGTGGGCGGGCTCGATGGGGCCTTTCGCACTTCTTGCTCCCAGGGGGTCTTGTAGCGCGTCGCTGGCCGTTTCCGTCGGAGTCCTCCAGAATCCCCCTGGGGTTCGGGGGGGGGACACCGGTGCTCACGACGCCGCCGCGGAGGGCGCACAGTCCTCCCCCCAGGTGCTGGTTCGGTGCACGGCTTTCCACTCGGGTGTTGGTCTGGTCCCCGGGGGCTCCGGTGACCCGTCTCATCTCGGGCCGCTCGGGGCTTGGTTGCCGTCCGGTCCCCCTCGCCCGTCGCCTGTCACTCTGTGTCGAGCCCCGCAAGAGTCTCCACGGTACTCGGGGGGGACTCCGGAGTGCAGGCCGTCGCCGCGGGGGGTGTGCAGTTTCGTCTCGGGTGTCGCAGGCTTCGCCAGTCCACGGTGCAGTCAGTTCATGCGCGCCGTGTCTCCTGTGCGACGTCCTCGGCTAGGTGGGCGCCATTTTCCGGGTGCCGACGTAGTTCAGTACTGCTCGGATATCTTTGCTCCCGAAGATCGTAGCGTCTCCAGACTTGGCATGCAGGTGCTCTGGGTGCTTAGCTTCGGGTGTCGCGAATTGCAGCGGCAGTGGTGGGGTAAAGCCGCAGTTCGGCAGCAGAATCAAGGGCACATCATACGGAGCTACAAGGAGAGAGTCCTGCTTACATGGCGGCTAGCCACGCCCCTTTATAAAAACTAAGTCATGTTAATACTCATCATTAAAAAGTAGGCATTCTGAAGGTCCAGTGACACCAACCAATCCTGCAGATCGAAGGCTTGGAGGATCTGGACTAGAGTTGCCATATTGCATTTGTCCTTTCACAGGTTCAAATTTAGAAGCCTCAGATCCAGTTTGGGGCGCAAGCCTCAATCTTTCTTCAGGATCAGGAAATAAGTGGCCTACCAACCCTTTCCTTGTTTTGAGCGCAATACCAGTGCTATCTGGAGGCGAGATCCAGAGGTAGCTGAATAAAAACGAGGCTATAACCCTGCCTGAAAATCTGTGGCCAGGTCTTGAATGATTTCACCTTCCACGTAAAATGCTATGTTCTGTAGAGCCCAATGCTTAAAATCAAAGGGGATTGGCTTGCCTTGCTAGTCATAGATTCGGCTCATTTTTTACATAGAAGCCTCATTGGAAGAGCAAGGCATAAATTAGATTTCAAAAATTGATAGCAGAGTTTGCCAATTAAAATATTCTTTATTAGCAAACACACAGATTTTATTAGCAATGTTGTACCAATTTCTTTTTAAACAACTATTTATTGATCGAAGGCAAACATCCTTGTGACAATATAACAGTTTCAATGAACTAGAGATAATACACCTCTGCCCATTTTCCTTTTCACCAGTCTAGTTCAGTGGTTCACTCTTACCTCCAAGTGTTTTCAAAATTCACCCCACCCTACCCTCTTTACCCCCTCCTTCCCACCCCACCTCCCTTCGTTTTATTCCAACCTTTAAAGTCCACAGTTCATTCATTATGGAGTTCATTGTTGGGGGGGTTGTGCCAGGTTTGACCCACGTTTTGGGATCAGATAGGAACTTTAAGAATTTCCCTGTGTTGAGGGCGCATATCTTTTCCATCGCCATTACTCCCCAAATTTTGACCCAACACCAGGCTGTAAATCGGTCCTAATTCACATTTCTAATTCTGTGCGAGGGTCATTCTCACTGCAGATAAAAGGCGAGTGATTAAGGCGGCTCTCGATACCGACATTGCATATACTCCCTTCTATGGGTGTTTCCAGCAGGATTGTTTTCGGGGACATCGGGTCCTCCACCCCCACAATGTCCTTTATGTGACCAAGTATTTCCTTCCAGTAGGCCACCGCTTTGGGACATACCACCACATATGGTATTAATCGCCTCTGTCCCCACAGTTCCTCCAGAATGTGGGAGGGTAACCCTTATTGATTTTGTGTAGGCAGTAAGGGGACATGTACCATCTGAAACATAACTTGTGTGCAGACTCTTTAATCGTGGTGCATCTGGATGTGCCGTGTGCCCTTGCCCATATTTGATTCCACCACTCTTCAGTTATTGTCTCTCCCATGTCTCTTTCCCAGTTTGCTTTGCATGGGAGATTATCCGTTGATTGAGCATTGGATAGCAATCTGTAGAGCCTAGCCACTCCTTTCGTTGTCAGGCCTTCCTGCATAGTCAGCTCGAGACCAGACTGTTGCCTCATACCCGCCTTGTTCACTGCTGGGTGAGATATCCAGTGTCCGATTTGTGTATTTTTTTAGCGCTCCCTTTCCCCTTTTCCGAATTTCTGTTGGTAGTCTGTGAAGAGCAGGGGGGGAGCCATCTCGGTACATGTCCTTTAGGGTCATTGTGTAAGCACCCGTCCAGCCATCCCAGAATTTCCGCTGGAGGCCCAGTGAGAAATCTGGGTTGTGCATTAGTGGGGTGCAGGGTCCCAAAACACGAGGATTTTTTTTCCGGCTCAGGGCCTTGTCCCAACTTTGTTCGGATATCTTGGATGTTTCCAGGAGGGTTCCTCCCTTCTCCCGGCTCTCCGCTTTGAGCCCTAGAAATGTTCTTAAGGGGATTGACATGGCCATCTGTTCGATCCGACACCACCCTTTGAGGTTTTCTTGTCTCTCCCATCTCAACATTGGTGCCAGCTGCGCTGCCATTATATATCTGTCCACCCAGGCCTCCAATGAGTGGAGGGTGCATCAGTATGCGTTTTTGGGCCCTAGGTTTCTTGCCAAATGAAATTGAATATTGCTTTTTGGAGTTCTTTGGTCCAGGTGGGCGGAATAATCACCGGGATCGAGCTTACCACATGGAGAAGGCGGGGGAGAATGGTAATTTTTACCGCTGTGATGCGGGCAAACCAGGACAGTTCCTGGGTTTCCCACCTTTGCATGTCCTCCTGAAGCTGTTTCCATAGGGGTACGATGTTTGTCTTGTAAGTCCTTTGTTAGGTGTATCCCTAGGTATTCTAAAGATTCCCCCTCCCAGATCACAGGGAATGCCTTTTCCAGTTTCTCGATCACTTCTCTTCTCTCCGTGATGTTCATTGATCTAAATTTTGAAAGGTTAATAGAAAACCCTGAGACCTTTTCAAATTCCTGCAGCTTTGACATGGCCCTAGGCATCAGGTCTCCCATGAAGAGGATATCATCCGCATACAATGGAATTTTATGGGTCCTTTGGCCGGACGTCACCCCCCTGATCCCTGCATCTTGTCTGAACTGTATTGCGCACAGCTCGATCGCCATCACGAAGATCAAAGGGGAGAGGAGGCAGCCATTCCTCGTGCCCAGCCGTATTTTGACATGCTTTGACCATCGATTGTGATGCTCGTTGACGGATTTGGAAGTTGCCGAGCACCATCGTAGTGAATTCTTGTCCGTCCCCGAAGCTCTCCAGGACCAATTTCAGATATTGCCAGTTCAAGCGATCAAATGCCCGACTGGCGTCCAGAGCGGCCACTGCAAACGTTTGTTGTGAGCGCATCCCCATGTCCATTACATCTATCGCTCTCCTCACATTGTCTTGCGTGTCTTCCTGTAATGAAACCCGCCTGGCCGTTGTGTATCATGTTCGGTAGGAGTTTCATCAGTCTGGTCGCAAGGATTTTTGCATAGATTTTCGCATCCGTGTTCAGTAGTGCGATGGGGCGGTAGCTGGAGCACTCGAGAGGGTCTTTTCCCGGCTTTAGGGGCAGTATGGCCATGGATCTCCCCATATCGGGTGTTACCGAACCCCTTTCTCTAATTGCATTGAAGAGACATGTCCGCGGAGCCAGCAGATGCATACAGAAGGTCTTGTAATAGCAGATTCCATGGCCATCCGGGCCAGGGGCTTTATTTGCTGGCAGAGCTGAGATTGTGTCGCCGAATTCCTGTGCCGAGATCGGGCTGCAAGGTTTAACCTGTCCTGTTCTGTGATCTGAGATAGAGGGATAGATCGGACATAGGATCACAGTCGCTCTGGTTCAAGGTCTGCACTGAGTAGATGTTCCTTGTGGAATTGCTTCATTATGCCCAATTTCTCATACTTCGCCGTATGTGTAGTTCCCTGCTTATCATTTAGCTGTGCTATATAGTTACATTTTTTTGTTTTCTTAATTTTGCAAAAAGGAATCTGTTAGCTTTGCCCCCATGTATGTAATAGGACTGTTTTGCATTTAGCAGTGACTGGGCCACCCGTTCTGCAGTATGGGTGGAAGTTGTGCCCTAATCTTCCTGAGCTCCCATAGGGATTTCCGCGATTGTCGGGTTTTATGCAAGGTTTCGGTTTCCTTGACCTCCTTTTCCAACTGACGTGTTATAAGGCCTCTTTCCCTATAGTATGCTGCTGCCTGTGATATAAACTCTACCCGGACCACCGCCTTCCCAGCATCCCACACCACCCCCAGTCTGTTTCCTCATTATCATTCTCCTTATAAAAATTATTAATGGATCTCTCCATATGGGCCCCGAGTGCCAGGTCATTCAGGAGTAGCTCATTTAATCTCCAGACAGGCGTTTACTCCCTACAGCCCCCCACCCCCATTCAATGCCAACCATCACCGGAGCATGGTCTGAGAGATATTCCACCCATATCTCTATTTTTGTCATCTGGGGGACTAAGGTAGCTGAGACCAGAATCATATCTCCTCTAGAGTAACCGAGATGGAGGGCCGAATAGTGAGCGTATTCTCAGTTGTCCCCTTGAAAAAAACTGCCATGTTTCTATTACCTCAAGTCCTTGAAGAAGCGACCCACTGCGTGACTATTATTTTGATCCGTGGTTGTGGGTGGGAGTGTTTTGTCTACGAGTGGGTCCATGACACCGTTGAAGTCTCCCCCTATGATCAACTGGCCCTCGCACCAACTGCCAAACCATTCCAAAATGCCCCTAATAAATATGTCTTACTTTTCATTGGGGGCATATAGGGCAAGAATTCTGTATATGCTTCCCTTTATCGTACCTTTAAGGCCGAGATACCTCCCTTCTGTATCCCTGCGGAGCTGTTGTTTTTTTAACTCTAGTTCCCGATAAATCAGAATGGCGACTCCCTTTTTTTTCTCCCCACTAGATGCATAGAATTGTTGCGGGAAGTCACGATGGGCCATCCTTTTATCATTGGGGAGGAGGTGTCTCCTGTAGGATCCCTATCGTCACCTGCATTATCTGTAGACTGTCCAGGATTGCCCGGCGTTTCGTTGGCGAGATCAGTCCCTGTGTGTTTAGAGACTACAGTCGACTCCGCCATTTCAATATGAGAAAAGGTTGCCGGTTCTCCCCGCTATGTAGCGGTCTACCCTGCTGCCTCTCACCTCCTTCCTCATTCTGCCCTTCCAGAACTCTGGACCGTTTTCCATATGTAAAACCCCCGACCTCTCGCCTCTGTCCATCCTGTTATGTTTAGCTTCTATTTGGGTCTGCCTCTCCTTTCTGTGGACCATTCCTGTGGGTTAGCCATTGCAGTCTGGGCATTCCGCGCTGGACCGGTTTCTCAGCGGTTCTGGTCCACCTCCAGGTTTAACAATGAGAGGCCCTCCTCGCAAGTGCTTATTCGTCCGTTTTCCTTCCCAGCTAAATGTTAGGGCGAAGGGTTATGCCCAGCTATAAGATACGTGTTTCTCTCATAGAGCCTTCGTCACTGGCCGCATGAGCCTCCTCTTGTGGAGGGTTGTGAGGCAAGGTCTTGTAACAGCTGAATGGCATTACTGTTAACCGTCAGGTCAGTGATGGTTCTGGCCGCTCTCAGAATGCTCTCCTTCATACCATAAGAAGTGAGGGCCACAAACAAGTCTCTGGGCCTGGAGCCCGGGTCATTTCTCTTGGGGCCCACACAGTGTATCCTATCAAACCCAATAGCTTCAGGCATGGTGTCATGCAGCATGTTCATAAAGGTTTTTTGCATCGTATCGCGAAGGTCCCCATCCGGTACCGACTCTGGCAGGCCCTTAATTCTAATGTTGAACCATTGTGATCTATTTTCAAGGTCCTCGGCCTGCAGTTCAAGGTTGTTGGTGGCTGCCGCTACCTGGTCTAGTAGGATGCTGTTCGGTTTAGCTTCTTCTGCAAGGTTGGAGAGGGAACAAGTTACTTACCTGTAACTGTTGTTCTCCAGCATGGGTCTGGCATGGATTCACATGCTCATGAATATTCCCCGTCGTCAGGCTGGGAATCCTCGGTAAAGAAAAAACCAGTATCAGTTTTGTTTCTGATCTGTCTTTCGTAGTAATAACCAATCACTGGTCTCTGCGTCATACTGACCACAGCCAATGACTGCCCTCTACCTAAGCACCGCCTCTGGCAGCCATCTTCAGATTTGGAAGCACGTGAAGTGGCAGTATGACCAAGTGAAGAGCCGCAGAGGGGTAGGCGAGAGGGTTCGCATGTGAATCCATGCCAGACCTATGCTGGAGAACAACAGTTACAGGTAAGTAACTTGTTCCTTCTCCAGCATGGGGTCTGGCATGGATTCACATGCTCATGAATAAAGAATACATAGCAGTACACACATGCACAACCATGGGAGGTGGCAAAGGCTCAACATTAAGCATTGCATCAAACTCAACATTAAGCATCTTACCTCCTCACCAGGCTCACCTCAGGCGAACAGGTTGCGCAGCACTGCTTGGCCGACCCTGGACTCCTCCCTGGAATCCCGATCGACGCAGTAGAACTTCGTGAAGGTGTGCGTCGACCTCCACGTAGCAGCCCTGCATATGTCCAGCAGGGGCACACCAGAAAGGAACGCCGTGGTAGCTGCGATCGCTCTGGTGGAATGGGCTCTCGGACGACCGGGCAGCGGTCGGTTTGCCAACCGATGACAGTACATGATACAGCCGGAGAGCCATCTGGAAATGGAAGCCTTCGAGAGAGCCTTCCACTGATTGACAGGTCCAAAGTTCACGAAGAGTTGTGACGTCTTCCGAAAACACTTCGTGCGGTCCACATAGAACTTCAGCGCTCTAGCCACATCCAGC
Source organism: Ambystoma mexicanum (assembly GCF_040938575.1). Taxonomy (NCBI): domain Eukaryota; kingdom Metazoa; phylum Chordata; class Amphibia; order Caudata; family Ambystomatidae; genus Ambystoma; species Ambystoma mexicanum. Next base: position 1,118,853,247 of record NC_090933.1, read on the forward strand.
GAGTGCAAAGTCCTCTCAGCCGGCGACGAAGGCGACGGGAAGAACACAGGCAACACCAAGGGTTCGTTGAGATGGAAGTCTGACGGTACCTTGGGCATGAAGGAGGGGTGCGTCCTGAGCACTACCCTCGTGTCGTGAAAATTCAAGTACGGGGCCTTGCAGGAAAGGGCCTGGATCTCTCCCACCCGTCGTGCGGAGGTGATGGCCACAAGAAACGCTGTTTTCCACGACAGAAACTTCAACGGGGCCGAGTGCAGAGGCTCGAACGGAGGTCCCATGAGCTTGGTCAGCACCACGTTGAGCTCCCACGCCGGGGCCGGAGCCTTCACCGGCGGGAACGATCTGAACAGTCCCTTCATAAACTCTTTCACCAGACGATGAGACCACAAGGACGTCCGTCCCGTGGTTCTGGTGTATCGGGAGATCGCAGCAAGATGAATCTTGATGGACGCGTGTGCCAGTCCAGCTTTGGCCAGCGTCAGCAGGTACGGCAGAACTTGGGGAGCCGTAATCCGTAGAGGGTTAATCTTCTGTGCGTGGCACCAGACAGAGAACCTCTTCCATTTGTGACCGTAGCATTTAAGAGTCGAGGACGCCCTGGCCTTTGCAAGAACCTCTCTGCAGTCGGCCGGTATGTCGTATCCTCCAAACTCTAGCGCTGCAGGAGCCAGGCCTGCAAGTTCAGCGATTTCGGGTCGTGGTGGAGGATGGCGCCTCCTTCCCTGGAGAGCAGATCCGCGTCCACCGGCAGCTTGATTGGCGGGGACGCTGACAAGTCCAGAAGGTCCGGGAACCATATCTGCCTCGGCCACGCAGGTGCGACGAGGATCATCCTGCACCGTGACCTCTTGAGCTGGTTGACAAGCCGGATTAGCAGTGGCAAAGGAGGGAACGCGTAGAGGAACAGGCCCTCCCAGGGGAACGAGAAAGCATCGCCCATGCTCCTCGCCTGGGGAAACCTGCTGGCGAACCTCCGGCACTTGGAGTTCGTCGCCGTCGCGAACAGGTCGATCTGGGGTGTGCCCCACCGTCGGAAGAGGCGATCCACTAGATCCTGCCGTAGTTCCCACTCGTGGCACGAGCACAGCTCCCTGCTGAGTGAGTCGGCAATGGTGTTTTTTATCCCTGCCAGATGAAACGGCACCAGAAACATCCCCTGGGCGACTGCCCAATGCCACAGGTCCTGCGCCTCCTTGGACAGTGCTGGGGACCTGGTTCCGCCCTGTTTTCTGATGTAAAACATGGTGGTGGTGTTGTCGGTGAAGATCCTCACCACCTTGCCCTTGAGGGACGGAAGGAAGGACCTGAGGGCCCAAAACACTGCACGGAGCTCCAGGACGTTGATATGTAAGGATTTCTCCGTCGGGAGCCAAAGGACCCTTGCGTGCAGATTTTCGGTGTGCGCTCCCCACCCTTCCAGGGAGGCATCCGTGGTCACTGTCTCCTGGTGGGCTGGGGTCTGGAAGTCCATGCCCGCCGTCAGATGCGCGCGGGTGCCCCACCACCGGATCGCTCGTCGGAAACTCTCGTCGAGTGTGATCCTTTCCTCGAAGTTGCCCGTCGTTTGGATCCAGCGCGCGTCCAGGAACTCCTGCAACAGGCGCATCCGGAGCCTGCACATGGGAATGAGGTAGATGCAGGAAGACATCATTCCGAGGAGGGACTTGATGGACCTCACCTTGGCCGCGTCGGCCACCAACATCCGCTGAACCTTGCCCAGGATGGTCCTGGTCCTCTCCTCCGACGGGGAGGCCCGAAGGGACACTGTGTTGAGCCTCGCTCCCAGAAACAGAGTGTCTTGCGCGGTTACCAGGTGGGATTTGGCGTAGTTCACGGAGAATCCCAGGTCCGTGAGAAGTTGGACGGTCCTTGCCGTGTGGACCACGGCGAGCTCCCTTGTCTTGGCTCGGATGAGCCAGTCGTCCAGGTAGGGGTAGACGTGGATCCCTTCGCGGCGCAGCTGAGCCGCCACCGGTGCAAGGCACTTGGTGAACACCCTGGGTGCCGACCGTAGACCGAAGGGGAGGGCTTTGAACTGGTAATGCCGCCCTTGGACCACAAACCTGAGGAATTTTCGGTGCCCCTTCAAGATGGGAATATGGAAGTAGGCATCCTCCAAATCCAACGACGACAGGAAGTCTTCTTCCTCCAGCTGACCCAGGACGTGCTGGAGGGTGACCATCCGGAACTTTTGCGCCTTGATGAACTTGTTCAGACGTCGCAGGTCCAGGATGGGGCGCCATCCCCCCGTCTTCTTCTTCACGAGGAAGTATCTCGAGTAGACTCCGGAGCCCCGAAGCCTCTTTGGGACGAGTTCGATGGCGCCCTTCTTGAGCATCGCCTTCACCTCCCGGAGAAGTTGAGGGACGTGAAGTTCTTTCCTGGCCACGGGGGGGACGCGCGGTCACTTTCTTTGAAACTCGAGCGCGTGGCCCCGGGCCAAGGCGTCCAGCACCCAACGGTCGGTGGAGATGGACTCCCACACGCTGACGAAGCTCGCCAGACGGCCTCCCACCGGGGTGCTTCGGTGGGGGCCCGACCGCCCGGCCGGTTCAATCCTGCTTCGACGAGGCTTTAGCGCCTTGTCCTTGGCGACGACGGCGGGGTCCGCCAGGCTTGCCTCGTCCTCTGTAGGCCTCCTGAGATGACGAGCGGGCCGCTTGACGGTAGGAGAAACCGCCGCCGGAACCTTTGGAGGCGCCCTTGCCTCCGCTGCTCCGAAAGGGCGTCCGTCGTTGTTGCAGAACTCCAAGGGCCCGGGCCGTCTCGGTGTCCGCTTTAATGGCCTGAAGGGAATCGTCCACCGTTTTCCCAAACAGGTTGTTCCCATCGAAGGGCATGTCCAGGACTCTGGTCTGAACGTCTTGACGGAAGTCCGTAGCCTTGAGCCATCCACGCCGCCTAAGGCAAACGCCGTTGCCCAACTGGCGGAACCCAGTGTCGGCGATGTCCGTCGCTACGGTAATGGCGTGGTCCGAAGCCACCTCACCTTCCTGCAGGATCTCCAGGGCCTCTGCCCTCTTGTCGTCCGGCAAGAAGTCCAGCAGGGGAGCTCCCTGTCGTATCGGGCCACGATAGCCAAGGCGTTGGCAGCTTTAATCGTCGTCGCTGCAGACGAGATGACTCTGCGTCCCATAGCGTCCAATTTCTTTCCCTCGCCGTCCGGTGGGGAAGTCGATGTGGAGGCCGCACCCCCCCCCCCTGCTTTTTTCCTGGCCGCCACGGAGACGACGGAGTCCGGGGTAGGCTGCGCCCGGAGGCACAGGGGGGCCGTGTCCGGGACCCGGTACTTTTTCTCGTACCGGTCTCTTCTAGCTGGCGTCGTGGACGGGTTCTTGAGGAGGGTGAGGCCCTCATCCCAAATGTCGTCCAATAGAGGCAACGTGAGGACCGTCTTCCTCTTGGCCTCGCGCCGCTGATAAAGGAAACCTTCCTTCTTCTTCTCCTCAGGGCAGAGTTGGAAAAGCTCGGATGCCCTGGCGATCATTGAGTGGAACGATCCAATCTCGTCGGGCGGAGAAGCCCTGGTGGGAGGCGACGACGGTACATCCTCGTCGTATACCTCGTCGTCCGTACCCGTCGCTGCCGTGTCAGTCCCCGTATCATCCCCTCGGGTGGACGGGGAGGAGGGCTGGAAGGGGCGCGACGGCTGAAAAGGAGGTGGAGGGTGGATCCTTCTTTCCTTGGTAGGGGGAACACCAGAAGGTCCCGGTTCTGGGTCCCCCGACGGGAGAGGTTCCGTCGGCAACGGTAGTCTCGTCCTTATCTCAGAGCATAAGGACTGTATAGCCAAAAAAATGGCCGCCGAGTTGTCTCGCGGCGCTGGCAGAGGGGAATCCGACGGGCGATCAGGGGCCCCGTCGGTACCCTCGACGATGTCGTCGTCACCTGCGTCGGGATCCATCCTGACGGGCCGGTCTTCTTCCACGCCGAGGCCGTGGCTTAAGACCTCGACCAGCTCCTCCTCCGAGGTTGAGGCCGAATCTACGACGACGCCCTGCCCCCCTTTTTCTTCCCCACGGGGGATTTCACGGGGGTCCTATCGATGGGCACAAAAGAGGACTCCCTCCGAGGTGGCAGGGAGACTCTGAGCCCCGAGGTCGCCACCACTGGTGTAGCCTCCACTGGCTGAGCCAGGGCCGCCGCGACAGTTTCGATAGAGGGCTTGGCCGGATGGATTAAGGCCTTCACCACCTTAGGTGCGCTCACCGCCTTATCCTTGAGGGGGGGGGGGGACACTGCCTCGCTCCCCCTCCGCCTTCGAGCTCGACCGGGGCCTCTCCAGGAGCTTCGCCGAGTGCTCGGCCTTCCTCTTACCCGACCCAGAGCGTTGGCTCGTGGTTGATGGTGCTGGGGAGGGTGCGCCCTGCCTGGCGCCCGTAGAGCCCGACCGTTCGGCGCTCCCGGTGCCAGCGGACTCGCGGTGCTTGGCCTTATGTTGGACCCCCGTCGCCGGGGTGTCCTCAAAGGTCTTAGAAGACCGCTCGGATTTCTTCCTCTTCTTCTCGCCGGACGGGCTCTTCCCTTCTAGCCAGTTGGCGAGACGTTGATGGCGGTCCTTCATGGTCCGCTCAGACATGTTGCCGCAAAACGCACAGTTCTTCTCCACGTGCGTCTTGTCCTCATGTAGGCAGTAAAGACAAAAAGAGTGTTCGTCCTCCTTGAAGACGTTCTGCAGCTGGCATCCAGGGCAGACCCTGAACAGCTTTCCGGGCGTCGAGCTTCCCTTCTCCTGGGCCATGGCCGGGCCTGAGAAACTTCTGGAGTCCTCCAAAAGCGTAGCTCGACGAAATCTTCACCCTTGAGGGGCGCAGACGAATACGAAACGGGTCCCCGTTGATCGGATGGAGAGTCGGTGGAGCTTGAGGCTCTTTTGACCGAAAAAACGAAGTTTTTGAGAAAAAAACGTGAAAAAATAGCACTAAAGCTCGAGAGCAATAGCACGAGGATCCCAACACATGAACGTGCGGTAAAAATCTGAAGATGGCTGCCAGAGGCGGTTGCTTAGGTAGAGGGCAGCCATTGGCTGTGGTCAGTATGACGCAGAGACCAGTGATTGGTTATTACTACGAAAGACAGATCAGAAACGAAACTGATACTGGTTTTTTCTTTACCGAGGATTCCCAGCCTGACGACGGGGAATATTCATGAGCATGTGAATCCATGCCAGACCCCATGCTGGAGAAGCCGCTTTCTACCATGTCCACCCTGTCTCCTAGTCCATTCAGCTCTCTGCGGACCTCTTGCAGTGAGGCCTTTAAGTCTCCTTCAGCTGGCCTATTTGGACCTGAAATGCGCTCGTCATCCTTGCCGCCATACCTTTCAAACAGTTCAGTAGCTCTTCCTTGTCGGAGTCCATCGTACCTCGGGGTGTAGCTGATTTGACTCTGGTAGGTTCTGCGTGGACAGTGGCGTAGGCGGGTCCTGTGGTAGCTTTTGGCTCCAACATTGGCCAGCTGGTTCTCCTGCCTTTTAGGTGTCCTTCACTCTCTGGGGTGCGCTTTTCGTTCTGGCGCCTGGCATCAGGCTCGTCTGTCCGCTGCAACTGTTCCCCCCACCCCGCCTCCCGGGTGCACTCCAAGGTTAGTCCTGTGTTAGCATGGTGCGCAAGTCTTGCTGGGCGGGACCCTTCTGGCAAGGTTGTGGGGTTTCTAAATTTTGCACCCTTTTGTAAGTTGTCTCTGTATGTATGGGAAATGTAGATGCAAAAGAAAATTGGCCGCTGGTGCGTGGAAGTTTAATATGTTGACCGAAGAAGTACAGATTTCACCCACTCGCTCTCCACGAAAAGCACGTACAAGGAAATTGCAATCTACACGTACCTTTTAAAGATGCCCACACGTCCAGCGTCACTTCCGCGTGTACGCGCGAAGGCCCCATCCTCCAATTACACGAGCTGACACTCTGACGTGTAACATGCACCCGTGTACAGGGAAACGGACGCGCATACGCGCTGGTGGCCTTTGGGCCAATGAATTTGCGTACGTGTGCCGACGCGCTTAGGCCCTTTCCTCGAATTACACGCAGGCGTGCTGGATTTTCACGTGCCAAATCACTCCGTATCAAGCTGGCCACGCGTAAGCACACGGAAGACCACGCTCCTGCCCAGAAGGCCGAATTACTGCCCCCCAGTGCCCCCAGCACGCTCCCACCTGCCATCTGCTGCTGCCCGATTGCCTGCTGCCCACGTGCCCTGCCATTTGCTGCCTGCACATCAGCCAGGGGTGCTGTTGCTGTGACCACCCCTGCTGGAACCGAAGACTCCCGACTGGGATTCCATCGCTCCACAGACCAGCCCCAGGACCCAGTTGCCCACCCACTCCTGCCTCTGGGGTTGTCATGTCGGGCACTGCAACATCTGGCACCATTGACAACCCCCGGCCAGAGAGGCAGAGGGGCACCAGCTTCACTGCCACCGAAGTTGGTGCCCTGGTGGAGCAAGTCCTGCGGCAGTATGATGCCCTCTTCGGAAGTTTGCACGCCGACAAGGAAGGACGCACTCGGATCTGGACGGACATCGTGACTGCCATCAACGCGGAGGGGGCGGCAGTCCGACTATTCCATCATGTCAAGAAGCGCTGGGAGGACTTCAGGTCCAGGACCCTCAACAAGGCCCGGCGCCTCTTGAAGACAGCGGATGCTAAGGGGCGCCGGGGCCACTTGTTGGACGATCAGATGAGGGTCCTGGAACGCATATCCCCAGCGCTCCACGTCCAGGTCCTTGAGAGGCAGACCCGTCTGGAGTCGAGCGTTAAGTGTACATGCATCATGATTGTGTGCTGTGCGTGTGGTGATGTGCCAGTAGTGTGCAGGTTGCACCTGTGTTTTTATGGGGCCAAGTATGGGGGGGGGTGTACAGGGCCGTGAGGCTAACACATGCGAGGGCAGTCATGTGTGAGACATGGATGGTGCTTGTGTGTGTAGGCTTGAATGCCAAATGCAGTTGTGTGGGCACACATGTTTGGATGAATGTGTATGTAAGTAGGCATGTTCGTGATGTCACACATGGATGTTGTTTTCAGCTGCATGTATCAGCACTGTGTACATGTGCATGTGTGTGTATTTGACAAGGGTGCAACAGTGATGCAACATGGATGCATGTGACAGCGGGATGTGGAAGCCTGATTGGCAGATGTGACATGGATGCCAATCTGAACACTGCCACAGTTGGCAGAGGTGTACACATGCATGCAAGTGTTAGGGTGTATGTGTAGTGCACTCCGTGTTGCATGTGATGTCTGGCTCACCTTTGCCTGCTCATGCTGTTGTATGTGTATGGATGGTGCACGCTGTTGCGATATGGCTGTGGTATGGCTCATGTGTGCGAGTTGAAATGACATGTGTGTTGGCGATTGTGATGCCATGTCTGAGGTTTGCCAATGCCACTCATGTACAACTGTCATGTGTGTGTGTGTGTGTCCATTGTACAGTGCCCTGATGCTTGTGTTTTATTTCTCCCTGTCTGCAGCGTCAACTGATGAAGAGGGCGGAGAAGGTGCTGTGGAGGACAGCGGCGGGGATCGCACCGCCAGCCGAAGACGCAAGGCCCGGCTCCCCTCCCAGGTTGTGATCTCGTCGGGGAGTGAGGAGTCCGGTGCCGCGTCCCAGGCCGCAGCTGTCAGGGGGGAGGTACAAGAGGCGGAGGTCGGAGTTGGACTCCTTGGCAGCAGAAGGGGCAGCGGGGACCCCACAGGGCCCAACGGGGGAAGATGGCACGGAGTCATCCAGGTTGGTGGGGGTTTTGGTGGAGGAGGAGGCCGTGCAAGCGACAGAGACGGGGTCTGGAGGTGGGGATTCCACTGGTGCTAGTGGTGCAGTGCAGGACCAGGGACAGGAGGCAGCACAGGCCGCCGCGGAGGTGCCTGTGTGCAATCCTGTCCCTGATCCTGTCACTGCATCATCTTGCACCAGCAGGGATGCCTACGTCCAGACCCGTTTTTAGGCAGGGGCTGAGCTCACAACAACTAGCCTTCCTCTGCCTGCGGACGTGGCTATCCAGGTACGGGTTGAGCCTGTCCTGACTGGTGTGGCGTTGCGTTAACGGGCCATGCGAGGTGACCTGCAGTCTTTTCATGAGGAGACTGCACGTCATCTTGAATGGCTCGTTGACCGCGTCGGCCTACTGGGACAGGTCGCCCAGGCCGGATTCCTCAGTTTGCTGCAGCTAGCTCCGACCCCCTCCTCAACTGAACACCCTATGCGCCAGTCGTCCTCCGTGCCATCTTCCCACCCATTTGTCACCTGGGTGCCCTGTGGAGCTGCCTCCGACGGTGCGGCCAGGCTGGTGGAGGAGGCATCCCTGCCACAGTCGGGAGTCGGACGTCCAGCAGGGGTGGCCACATCAACGACTGCACCCCAGCCGGTGGAGGATGTGCAGGCAGCAGGAGCCAGGGCACGGGCAGAGGCACAGCAGTAGCAGCAACGAGGTGGGAGCCATTATGGCTCGGGGCCTTCGACATCGGAGGGGCAGGCATCGGCCGGAGGGCAGGAGGACCCAGGATGGGAAGTGTATTCCGTGTGGCAGCGGTTGGGCCATGCCATAGACGCGGAGCGGCAGCGGGCGGAAGAGGCACAGCTCACGATGGTCAGGGCGGAGAACTCCATGCGGAGGGCCCTGAGGTGGGCCGAGTGCCTCGAGGCAATCCGCAGGGAGTTGGAGGTGAACATGTCGTCGGCCCTGCGGACCCTCGGGGCCATGGAGGAGGACCGCCTCCGGGACATTGAGCAGGAGTTTGATGATGCCCAGGCCCGGAACATCCCGAAATGAGCCGTCGGACTAGCCCGCTGCCCTTGTAAATAGTTCTGTCGTTAGTGTTAGGCTTCCTTTGCTTTATTTTTTTTTTTTGGACCTTTTGGACAATGGGCCACATTTTTGTATATAGTTCTTTTTTATTAGGTAGTCTTATTAGATAGGTTTCATTTCTTCTGTTGGGATCATGGACCCTGGATTGTTTATCTGTATATAGTTGACTTTTGGGATTTTTTTTTCCATTTTGATTTTACCCATGGAGCAATGCTTTTTGGTTTTTATTTTACATTGGATTTACTTTTGTGAACTGTGACTTTGGACACCTTTCCTTTGGATTATGATTTGTGGTTTTACATTATTTTACGGACATGCTGCTTTTTGTTTTTAATTCACTTTTTTCGTTTGTTTCTTTTTGATTCCTTTTATGTTGCTTTTAATACATATTTTTTCATCATACTTCAATGTGTAGTATCGTCTCATTGGTTTCATTCATGTCATGATATGGGTTTTGACATTCCCTGACACCCATTGTGTGTATGTGAGGGAGATGTGTTCATTTACATACTTGCCATAGGGGTTGTATCATTTAATTGGCATTTCTAAGTGGGTGGATGCAATACTTGGGTGGGTGTTTGGCATGTGGAGGCTGCCCATAAGGGCCAGGGATCTAGATTCTGATGACGTGTTGGCTGGGGGACATGTGTGGGGGCCTGCTGGCAGGTGCCCCTGACTGCTGGGGGTGCTGGGAGACATGAGTTGGACATGAGTGGGGCCTGGTGGAGGGTGCCCCACAGTGCTGGGGGGTGGGGTGCAGGGGGACATGAGTTGGACCTGAGTGGGGGCCTGCTGGCAGGTGCCCCTGACTGCTGGGGGGTGGGGGTGCAGGGGGACAGGAGTGGGGGCCTGGTGGAGGGTGCCCCACAATGCTGGGGGGGTGGGGGTTCAGGGGGACATATGTTGGACCTGAGTGGGGGCCTGGTGGAGAGTGCCCCACAGTGCTGGTGGGTGGGGGTGCAGGGAGACAGGAGTGGGGGCCTGGTGGAGGGTGCCCTGCACTGCTGGGGGGGTGTGGGTGCAGGGAGACAGGAGTGGGGGCCTGGTGGAGGGTGCCCCACAGTGCTGGGGGATGGGGGTGCAGGGGGACAGGAATGGGGGCCTGGTGGAGGGTGCCCTGCACTGCTGGGGTGTGGGGGTGCAGGGAGACAGGAGTGGGGGCCTGGTGGAGGGTGCCCCTGGATGCAGGGGGGTGGGGTTGCAGGGGGACAGGAGTGGGTGCCTGGTGGAGGGTGCCCCTGGATGCAGGGGGGTGGGGTTGCAGGGGGACAGGAGTGGGGGCCTGGTGGAGGGTGCCCTGCACTGCTGGGGGCTGGGGGTGCAGGGAGACAGGAGTGGAACCTGAGTGGGGGCCTGCTGGCAGGTGCCCCTGACTGGTGGGGGTGCTGGGAGACATGAGTTGGACATGAGTGGGGGCCTGGTGGAGGGTCCCCCACAGTGCTGGGGGTGGGCGCGCACCCCGAAATACACATAACCAGGGCAATCGCGTGTGGAACTTCCCGCGCACCCCGAAATACACGTAACCAGGGCAATCGCGTGTGGAACTTCCCGCGCACCCCAGAATGCACGTACCCAGGGCAATCGCGTGTGGAACTTCCCACGCACCCCGAAATACACGTAACCAGGGCAATCGCGTGTGGAACTTCCCGCGCACCCCGAAATACACGTAACCAGGGCAATCGCGTGTGGAACTTCCCGCGCACCCCGAAATACACGTAACCAGGGCAATCGCGTGTGGAACTTCCCGCGCACCCCGAAATACACGTAACCAGGGCAATCGCGTGTGGAACTTCCCGCGCACCCCGAAATACACGTAACCAGGGCAATCGCGTGTGGAACTTCCCGCGCACCCCGAAATACACGTAACCAGGGCAATCGCGTGTGGAACTTCCCGCGCACCCCAGAATGTGGAACTTGACGCAAACCCCGTAATACACGTACCCTGCTGATATTGCGTGTGGAAGTTCACGCGGATCCATAATACACGAACCCTGATGAATTTGCGTGTCAGACTACACGCGCACCCCTGAAATACACGTACCCAGGCGGATCGCACTGCTAGGGGGTGGGGGGATCGAAGACAGGAGTGGGGGCCTGGTGGAGGGTGCCCCTGGATGCTGAGGGGGTGGGGGTGCAGGGGGACATGAGTTGGACATGAGTGGGGCCTGTTGGAGGGTGCCCTGCACTGCGGGGGGGGGCGTGGGGATGCTGGGAGACATGAGTGGGGGCCTGGTGGAGGGTGCCCCACAGTGCTGGGGGGTGAGAGTGCTGGGAGACATGCGTTGTTGATCAGTGGTGCAAGGTGACTTGTGGGGGGCATGCCCATGGTGGATGGGCTGTCTGCGGGACATGAGCAGGGGTCCAGGGTAGTCCCCTGTGGTGTGGGCTGCCTGCAAGGGCCGTGGAGGGTGCAGAGGGAACACCTGGGAGGACCTACACGGACAATTCACATGTAGTACTCCCCGCGCACCCCTGGAATACACGTGCCCTGATGGATTTGCGTGTATTACTTCACGCGCACCCCTGATGTACACGTACCCAGGACATTTGCGTGTGAAACTTCCCGCGAACCACTGAAATACACGTTCCCCGCTTGGCGTTTGCTGTTTGGCAGCCCTGTGGACTGGTCCAGGGTTAGCGCAGACATTTGCGATGAATTGGGAATTTTGATGGCTTTTCCTTGCGCGAGGGCGTTCTTGGGGGCGTAACTGGCGCTGCTGCAGGGTCGCTGCGCCACGGCTGGTTTTGGAGGCTAAAATCCATGAATACGCTGTGCGATGAAATGGATTTTTTCGCACGCGGCTGGCGCAGTGTATCGCATGGGGACACTGTGCACCAGCCGCATGCGCCACTTTTGTGCAAAATTCTATGAATTACTTTGTGTATGTTTTGTATTCTAGTTGTATTATATGTATGTTGAAGCACCACTGACCATAGAAGGGGTATTGTGAATGGACGTTTAGTTTCCAGATGCATGTGTGAATGCTTGATGGTAGGCAAGCCCAAACATAACTGTTCTGGTTTTCTATGCCAAGTCAAGTATTTGCCGACATTATCGATCACGCCCAGAATACATGATGAATTTAAGTGAACGTGGGCAGGATTATATCAAGAGAGTGACTATAAAAGAAAATGATCAAAGAGAAGCAGGGCAGTGATGGCAACCCATTTCTTTCCAGAAACAGAAGGGCAGCTCTTCAAGACACCTACATTGACTGAAAGTCTCTCGAAACCTTACTCATCTGCAAAAAGAGACAAGCGGCTACTTTACAGGAAGTGTGTTCTAGGTTGTTTCCAAAAGAAAACGTTGTAAGCAAGAAATATACAATAACACAACAAAATGCTCAATTAAGGTGTCCCCATTTCCGCCTCAGGGCCTAGATGCCAGATTGCTTTCAGTCTCAATTTAAAAAGTCCGTTTGCAAAAGAAGCCGAATCACCTGAAACGTGAGAGTAGGGAGACTAGACATCCTAGTTAAGAGGTGGGAGTACAATGGACGGTTCTGTTTTTTTCACAACATATTCGTATGTCCCAACATGCTTCTGCAAAACAGAATATGTTGCAGCTTTAGCTAAGGCCTCATCCATGCAGGTGAAGTTCCATCTACAGGAACAGTCTCATTGAGGGATGCAGCTTAAGTTAGGAAGTTTACATTGTTGCAAAAAAGACAGACTGCTCAAAGCCAACATAAAAATAAAAAAAATGAGCGAAAAGAGATGGAAGCCAGTGCAGTCAAGTACCGGGGTGGAAACGAACATAGGCAGCTGTATGATAGAGAGAATAATAGAATTAAATGATGGATCGGTCCAGGGAATACACGTGATAAATGTACATCCAGTGCAGGGTTACTGTGCACAGCAGGGTTCATCATCATTAGTGCACCTCAGAACTATGTAGTTAAAGGACCGATATCGCACTGAAAAGGTTTCATTTGCTAAAAGTGTTCCTGCTATAGTTGCAATACTATAACATGAAAGGAGGAAGATCAAATTAAGAAAACTCTTGAAACGCCAATCGTTCTGTGAGATTAGCCATTAACGGTCCCTTTCAGAGTCCACCTTTGGTGTTCTTTTCCTAGGTTTTCGTTCACACAATGTTCCAGGTTTTTGGTTTAGAAATTCTGGGCATCCTACTCCCGTCAATATGCAGGCACAAACATGTAACCGGCAAACAAGCGCTCTCTGCCGCTTTCTGTAAAAAAGACCTCCCACGTTCCCCTCTCTGGCAGAAGCCCAACTCCACTACTAAAGACGTACCGTAATTGTTTCACTCAGTTTGCCCCAGCTTCTGTACTTTGTCTAACCAGGCTTCTCATCCATTCCAGCAGGACTGCAGCACACTGTACGTAGTTAGCCCGGAGTTATCCCAAGCCATTCCTTCCTAATGTGGCTCGATTACAGAGGGGCCAGAAGAGAGCACAGCAGTGTTTATAGAAAATGGTATTGCAAATTATTCAAGCAATTTCTGAGGGAAGTGTGGAGAAAGCAGCAAAAAACAAACAAACACAGATGGTTCATTTAACAAATGCAGCAAACGCGTTTTGAAGCCAGGGCAACACGTCAAATTGTAAATTAAGAGACCCTACAAACTACAGTCTACGGTATACATGGACAAACAAAAAGCATTTACAAGCAACAGTGTCGCCATAAAAGTAGAGAGAAAAAGCATGCCTGCCTTTCTGTCTCTTGCAATAAACTTTTCGTTGCATCGCTTTCTGGCTAGGTTTTGCCTTCCCGTGATTGTGCTTTTGCCTAAGACGTATTTGAACATTGTCACGAATACGTCACAAAACTAAAACACAGAAAAAGTATTCCAAAAGCCAGGGAACATAGTTAGCTTTTGATTGGTCAGCCATATCTCTTCTCACTGGGAGTTCGTCACCTCCAGCGCCCATCAGTGTGCCTAACCAAATGTATCCATGATGTTGGAACAAGACTTGGAATGTAACTTCCCCTTTCCCTGAAGTATTACTCTCTCCGTTAATGATGTTGGGAACTCCACAACCTCAATATATGTTTCGTCGCCAACATCCCATCTGTGAACACCAAGTGTTCTTGAGTTGTGTAAATCACCCAGTATTGCGTAATGAACTAAAATTACAAGGATCGAAGCATTGTTTTGCTGAGTAGGAGCTAAAAGTGCCGTTTAGGTATCCGACATCACCCAGTAAGCAAGAGCTACTCCAGGGGAATTAGGCGATCGTATATACGGTGCTGCAAATTTAACTCACACGAGATGCAAACTAGAACTTTTTGTCCCATATACATCACACTATAGGTCGAAACAAATGGACAACTTGGCCTGAAGAACCAGACCCCAAAACCCTAATCAAGTTTCTCTACAACTTAGGAGAGGGCTGGAAACCAATATCACAGATCTATGGCCACCTGAGCGACACCCCTAACCCACGCAGCGCTGAACTGAAAGAGAAATGGGAAATTGATATAGGCCGGGAACTGACCGAAGGAGAATGGGAAAGGGCCTTAGCGTACCCAAAAACAGTTTCCAGAAACCACAGATTCAGACAAATACAATTGAACCTGCTGTACCGAACGTACTTGACCCCATCTAGGATGGCGAAGTTTAACACCCTACTACAACCCAACTACACTTGGTGCGGGGTAGATGGAGCAGGCTTGATCCACATGTTCTGGTCGTGTGCTAAAACGCAGTCCCTGTGGCGCTCCATACAACAGACATGCGAAAAAGGCAGGAATTACCAGATACAGGTGGATCCCAGATGAATGCCTCCTGGGAACGTATCCCAGACCGGCCAAACTCAAACACCTGGCCAAATTGATGGACATCATGAGTATCGTGGCCAAGAGGACAATCGCAATGGCCTGAAGAAACCTGCTGGACCACAGTATAAGATATGGTACAGGGAGCTGGAACGATGGGTGCACGCCGAAATAAGGGCATGGGAAGACGGTGTCACCAGATCCACAGATGCCGCGAGCATGACCCTGGAGGCATGGAAGGAACTTGTAGGGTCACTATTTCACCCCTCAGATGACAAGCCTCCGTGAATACAGACAAAGGAAGGGGGAATGGGGGTGGGGGAACGGATCTGCAACCAAAAACGCAGAACCACCGGTACAGCTGACCTCAGTCACAGAGAGACCTTGGTGATCTGGGTCCCCGCCCCCCTCACAGGCTGGGCTACGGCCCCCCTACCCTCAATTGGTACAAGACTATTAAGAGTGATGTGAAACTTGGAGACAGTTACGGTTAAATTGTTAATGTTTTAATCTGGTTGTTAATAAAATGCTCAGTATCCTGCAATCAAGGGCACAGGCTGTGCCGTGTAATTGAAAAAATGATAAATGCCAATAAACACATTTTAAAATAAAATCAGGTTTTACATATTCTAGATGAATCCTAGTGCTTACTTATACATGTTTCCAAACAGTTATTGTCGCATAGGTAGGTTTGTATGACATCAATTGGCCTGGGGAGCCAAATGTAGCCCCTGATGGCTCTTTGAAGCCAACCAGGCATTCTTGCAATATAACAAGGAGGTAAATAGCTCACAGAAATTTCGCACCCTGATAAGAGTCAAAGTCAAATTCCAGATCTGTATGTAGTACCTCATTAATTGTTCCCAGAACGTTTTAATTGTGTTGCACTCCCACAGCATATGTTCAAGCCTCCCACGTCCGTGTCTACAGTCCCAGCATGTGTCAGTCGTGCAAGCCTCTTTGAAACATCCTTTCAGGCATCCAGTAACCTCCATTTAAAATCTCAATTTGACAATATTGAGATGACCCACTTCAAGGACATTCATCGGAAAATCCTGCAGTATGCAGTCCCTCATGTAGACTTTTAGGTTATCAATCATCGCCCCAATCTATCAATCTAGTATTCAGGGATTGCAGAAGGACATATTGATGAAACAGAGTGATTATGATCTAAACCCTGTTTGAGAAGATTCACCAGTAAGGAGTATTTCTTGGATTCGTTATCCAAAGTGTCTGCCACCTCATTCAGTGTTGAACGCAAGCTACTATATATTTTTCTACTATATATGTGCATCCCACCAATACCCACCTCTCAATTATCTGAATGGAACCAGTTCTTCCGATAATCAGGTCAAGTATCCACCTGATTCTGTTGAGGTACTATTTCAGCCTGAATACTGATTTTCCACCCACTGCAAGTCTGTTCCAGATTGACACTTCTTGTCCAACAATGTTTGCCATTTGCTACCACCATTCTTTTATAAAAGTAGTCATCCCTGGTGTGGGTTTTCTCGATAGAAGTGCCATTTGATTGTAGTGGACCTGTACATTAACCTCAGCTCTCTCCGAGGTTTCCTCAGAGTTTGTAAACTGGTTGTAGATGGGACTTTGGGAGAATTTAGGAAAGTTCATCACTCCATGGTAACCACTGTACCTTTCGCAATACCCATCACAGCTGTTTCTTTCCCAGGATAAATTAGATTTCCCCAGTCTAATCCTCTACAATGTGCCTCTGTCCACTCTCTAAGGTACAATCTGGAGTAAACTTGCACTAAGCCTGTCAGGTTTAATGTGGACCATCTGCTCTGGTCAGTGTGTAGTTTTCCTTGCATCTCTTACATATTGTACTTCATCTGTTTGTGTTGTGTTTAGCATTATCCAGAAACCAAGGCATCTCATCTTTACCAATGTACATTGAACAGGCCATCAATATTTTTGGCGGCATACAGCCAAAACTGGCATTGCCTCAGACGTTGTCAAATTTCTGCTATAACGGGTTTCTCTCAGAATTGTTGGATTAAGGCCAGGATGGAATTCTGCAAGCTCCAAACTATCAACAAGAAGTCATCTGCAGATTTCCTTCTGTGCTGAATCATACACCTTTGAGATCCCTGCTAATCCTGATTCTAGCCATCAGTGGTTCAATGTTTATCACAAACATCAGCAATTTGGGGCATCCCCGTTTCATGCCTTGTTGCACCTGCAATTCATAAGAATGGTGGGTGCAGTGTAGAGTAGTTAGACCAATTCATTCAGGAATATATGTTCAAATCCCATTCATTTCATTGGTGTAAACACATTCTCCATGTAAAAGGAGATCCTCCCGCTTGTCGCCAAGGTCACGACCCATCATTGCTTATTGTGCACTCGGAGTCTCCCTTTGAAGATAAGAAAAAAAAAAAATACTGGTTTGAATCAATCTTCATTCTCAGTGTCTGGCCAGCGCTTTGTGCCGAATTTTTTCTCTTTTCAACAGACTTGTCAGGCTACAGCCACCTAGTTTTAATTCTTTTTCCAGCTTTCATGGTTCAGGATTATGGAGATCGGATTATGGAGAGTGCTACTCATCTTACACTGTCCAGGAGTTGTCCTTCCACCATGAACTCAGTCTACATACCGCGCAGCAGGTCCTAGAAAGACCTGGTATTATCTTGTTAACCTCAGGCAGGAGTCCATCAGTCCCGGGGCTTTTCACAAAGCTGAAGCTGTTGTGTGCCTTACTCAACTCTTTGCTCGTCAGTTAATCAGCTAATATAGCAACCTCCCTGCCAGGTTTTGGACGATGTACAACCTTCCATTTTCAACAAAACACTTAATAGAACAACAAAATCCTTTTCAACACATGCTTGAATATCCTGGTGTACTCCCCTACCAGTAATGTTCAACTGAAACTCCAACTTTGGATATCTCGGTTTACTCTCTGCCAGGTATCTTTTCCAAAAGGTTCACTACCAGATGGTAGTATCAGGTTTCTCCACAACATTCATATTCCTCTTAAATAGCCCACAATTGTACTTCCTTAGTGATATAACGGTTGACTTCAGTAATGACTTGCACCAAATTCCCCCATAATAGCATCCCCTATATGAGGATGTGTTCAAGCTCTTTCTGTCAACCTTTCTTAAATGTCTTAGTTCTTGGCCAGGTTTGTTCCATGATAACCCCCAACTGACATCTCTTAATCTGGAAATTGTACCATATCTGCTCTCTTGCACTGTTGGTGTAATGTCTATTTGGTTGGTATGCAAAACCTTCCTTTACTGGTCCTTGTGCCTGTCGGAACGCCCGGAGTTACCACTGTCACTGGGCCACCTCACCGGTATCTCCTGGCGTCTCCGAACCGCAGGACATTGCTGCGATACAGCTTTGCTTCGGGAATGACTTCCGTGGCCTGTGAGACCCTCCCTCAGCTTCTTTGCCGGCCTCACAATCACTTGCCAGTAAGTCAGCTGCCTTTAGTTTAACAGCGACACCAGCAGCCTCTCTCCAGCTGCCAGTACCTTTGTGGCACTTGTTGGGAGCCAGGCAGCCTCCTCCGAGTCTTCCGCCACTCTGGTACACCAAAGTAACGAGAGGCAGTCCGGGAACGCTGCTCTACCTCAGCTGGGCTACTTGTGCTTCTGCCTCTATCCGCGACACTGCACCGCATACTCTGCAGCTTGCTCCAGCTTCTCCTTCGCTTTCCCTTTCCCGCAGGTGCTGCATGGATTTAAATGTCCTGCTGAGTCTAATGCTTGGATAACAACAAGACCACACTTTCTTCTTAGCAGCACTATTAGTTCTCATTGACTCCTTAACTCCTCTTCTTCATCATCCCAGTACTTCAGGAGTTCTGGATATGGAGTCCTAAGGAACATAGTGTTTTAAGTTCTCTTGCTGAACACATTTGTCAACATAACAATCACCATAAACATCAGTTGTAAAATGGGTTTTAAAGGGGTTATGCGTATAGGAAGGATGAATAAAGATCTGCTTAGGATGTTTAAAAAAGTGGATTTTAAGACGTTACAATTAAAAGGGTTTGAGGAATGACAACAAGCCATTAAAGACTATGGTACTAAAGTTTCTTCTTCACAGTCAAGGGAAGAACACTGGATCTCTCCAGTCGAACCATCACCTCTCCCACAGCCATCTCCTCCCATGTGATCCGAATACCACTGCAAGGATCAGGGTCAGGGTCAGGATCAGTATCGGGTAGCGACTACCTTCCCCTGTCCACATGGGAGGAGACTTTAGGCTGGGGATCAGTGATGACTCTGCAGGGTTCATCACAGTTACCAGAGGCAACACTGTGGCGTCATCAGGTAGGTTCACCACTGGAGGTGATCTGTTGCAAATCCTTTGCATGGACTTAAGATCGATCCAGGTGCTGCACAGTTTGTGCAGTAGTTGGGCACCGTTAAACCACCATTAGCGACCTGGGGCCATATTAAGAATTGCTGTGAAAACGTCTAAAGATATGTACTCTGCATGGTCAGGGGGAGCAGCATCATAATAAATCCTCAGAACAGGTCAACAAAGGAGAAGAGTTTGAAGTCACAACGGCTGAGCAGGTTTTACTGCCCGGCACAACTTCTAGGCAGTCGATAGCACCTGTATCTGCCCCACACCTGTTGAAGGGCAAACTTTTACACTTAACCTTTACTGCTGCACATGCCAAGGCTAACGCACAATGGGTCTAAAGTTTTAATTACTCAATTATCAAGGAGATTTAGAAGCAGCTCAATGACCATATGCCAAAAAAGTGAGAAGGGACGGTTTCAAACATCCATGTGCAGAAAAGCACCCTATAAGATCTCTACACCACATGCAAGAAGGGTCGAAAACCGGGTACCACTGTAAACAGGAAGAAAGGAAAGAAAACTACTGCTCAGCAATCTGCAATCTTCTTTGCAGGGTGTGAACACTTAGCCACCATGATTTGTACTGGGTTATGGATTGGTCTAAGGGAAATTAGTCAGTCTGTACGATACAAACAAAATGCAGACAACAAGTCAATGTTAAATACTATTCATTAGTATGCATCCGGAAATATACAGTCACCTGCAAATATTCAAGCACAGGAAATTGGCAGAGAGCAAAGCATGCACACTGGATGCATTTCTAGAAATGCACAGCTAAAGCGTGAAATGTGTTCATCATGGACTATTCAAAAGTAAAGTAGAAACCTTTTACAGTATCTAGGGGAGGAGCAGAAGATTCATGCTTTAAACACCTATTTACAGAGTGGTTAAAAGATCTCCTCAAGAAGCCAATAAGAGTGAATTGGAATTAAATGGGTTCAAAATTGCCACTCTATAAGAGCAGACTGAGCCGATGCAATTTACTGTGCTTATGCACTATACAACACACATCCATTACAAACAGTGCTCCAGATAGGATTTGGAGGTGGGAGTATTTTACTCTCCATTTTTTAAAGTTGGGTAAAATTATTGTTTAGTGGGTACAAACATAAGTTCAATTCCCAATGAGGGGATTTCATAAGCGAGTAAACATGTTTTAACAAACACGGAAATGTTTTTGTATTTTTTTTTCTTTTCACCTAGTTATTCATGAATATTAAAAGCTACACGTTTACCTGTGGTACTACGTGCACTACTGGTCCAAACACATGCATTGAGCTGTGAGGGTGAAAGCAGGGGCGCACTACTGCACATGCCTTTTTCTTATTTGCTGTTGGAAGTATTCCTACTCCCTATTTTTAGGGAGTAAAAGTGACCGATACTCCCCTTATCTGTGGGGCTGATTACAATGCATCAATATTTCCTGGCAGCCTCACCAAAAAACAGGGTTCACAGGTTTATTAAAATCTTTCAGCCCCTTTGAGAAAGGTTCTGACGTAGCAAACAATACTGTCGAATAAAATATAAAAATCACTAGATTTACCTAGCGCATCATGCTCCAATCTCACACTCTCTCTGAGCACCATCATTCCCGTTCTCTCGTGAGTGTAGCAAGTTAGAGGAACTCCCCGCCACCCCGCCCCATCCTTTTGAATGAGAGGGTCGGAGCCGCAGGGGACAGGGTCGAGCCGCATGCACACGTGCCCGCCAGTGAGTGGATTGGGTGGGATGCCCTGGGCTTGCCCTCCTGTCAGACACAGTAATGCCTTAAACCGCATGGAAGTATCTTCGCCTCCAAGAGATGGTCTGGGACTACAACATGCCCCAGAATAGTCATACTAACAAAAGAGAAGACGTGTCCCAAACTCGAATACTGGAGTAACATTAAAAGTTCAGTGTAGGGAATGGTCAAGTCCAACTACATCCCTTTACCAGACTAACGTCTACGGACTTTAGGAGTTTGCGGAAACGCTGCTGCAGACAGAAATTAATCTGAGAGAACAGTAAAAAAAGTTAAATGCAGAACAAGGAGGTGTGCGAAATAGCAAACTCATTTGCTCCAAGAATACGAAGCCGCATTCACCCGCATTTGCATATCTACAATACCACAGAGGGGCCCTGGCTCATGTGTAAAGGTTAGGGGAGGACTGTTGAACAATTTGAATATCAATTAAGACCTGACAAATACCGAAAGGGAAATAAGAAGTCTGTGTTTATGAAACATGAAACAAAACCAATCGGGCAACCAAAAAAAGAGCAAACTCAGGCCGGCTTAAATAAAACAGCCACTGACCCAGCACTACTTACGAGACTACAAAACTCCTGCGAGGGGTAAACACTGGAGGAAGCAGACTGGCTTCTATCCGCTCCATAGCTACACGGGGAGACCGATACATGGGAAGATGCATCTCACCCATCAGCTGTGCAGTAGTTGCTCTGGCAAAGGTACACCCGTGGTCCTTCCACCTGACTGAAGGTAGGAGAAATACTGAAGAGAATCATGAGTGAACCAGAGGTCATGGAGAGGTCTAAGAAGATTGTTGTTCTAAGAGAAATCAAAGTCCATGGAGAGGCAACAGACAGACACCCTGCTGAAGGCAAAATCAAGACTATCTCCAAGAAGCATCCAGTGTACGTTTGTTTTCTAGAATAGGGATGGATTTTGAAAGTATAGGTTTATGAACACTTGTTGGCCTCAGCTGGAGAAATAATTTTTCTAACGTAAGGTAAACCAGGAGGCTAAAGGACAAAGATCAGGTTTGAACTTTATGTTACCCAACATCTTTACAGTAGTTGTCATTGTTAGAATAGGGTCCCTCTGGCAGGATAAACACTTCTAAGAATAGGTTTAAGCCTTATGTTAAAAGAGACAATCACCCCAAGATTGTTTAATGATTCTCTGTTATACCTGCATATCTGTAACCTTGTACAAATTGCGCCCTGATGCCTCCGGGCCTGTTGGTTTGCGCGTTATAAATAAAATCCCGGTCAAGTGGCACAGCGAGTAGAGCGCTCGCTTTGACACCTGTGCAGAGCCTGCTAACGCAGGTTTGAATCCCGGCGGGGCGAAACTCAGCCTTTCATCCTTCCGAGGTCGATAAATGAGCACCACACACCGTGGGTAATAATAAGCAGCGCTCAGATACCTGAGGGTTCGTAGCGCTATATAAATGCCAAATTATTATTATTATTATTAAAATACAAATACAAGATGCATTGGGCATCTGGAAAACCACACCTTGTTATCCAATCTTTGACACTAGGTTAATAAGGAATTACTTATTATTTCTGTAATTATTCCATAGTACCCACAGGCATTCAACCAACATCTTATGTTGTTAATCTTAATGAAATATTGTTAGTTTGATTGCCAGGTGGTACGACAATCATTGCCCCTGAAACAGGAGCTATGTCCCATTTCCCAAATTAAATACCAAATTCCCAAGAGTCAACCGAACAAAAAGGGGAAACAATAAAAGTGAGGAAGAGATAGAGTCATCAGTTGCATCTATTGGAAGGTAGAAAGTGGAGGCGCTGCCTAGCAACGGTGCAGCCCAAAAACGCACCCAGGACTTGAGTTTGGAGAAGCTGGCGGCGACTTTGTCAAATCCGGGGACGAAGAGTTAAACTCCCCTCGGCCACCACGAACTAAGGTAGAGAAAAGGCCAGGGAGGAACGCAGCGGCTTGAATTGAGAAGGATCATCCAGGTACTGTAAAATTCGTGGGATGAGCCGAGCAGAGTGTTGGAGTGTAAAACAGAGGTGCAGGCCAGAGTTAAATCTAACGCTCGACTTTGAGGAAGCTGCAAAAGGTGATGCCGGATTTGGTGGCGGAGGGAGCAGCTTGAAAAACTCAGTAAAAGAAAAAAAATAAATAAATAAAAAGGGGGGGCAACATGGAATGGATACTGATAGATCTAAACCACAGGCACCTGGATTGGTTTATATTTTGTTTATTCAAGTATAACAGCAACAGACCCCCGGCACAGCTTCTCCTCTGGACACTTCACCAACTGCTGTGCCTGGGATCCCGTCCTGAATGGAATGTTAACTACAACACATTCCTCACACACCCAAGTACATCTTAACACATCTCCCTTCGTCCAACAAACACACCCTCTCTTCACCACCGCAATCCTATTCTTATTCCACACCAGACCACCACTAACTCGCACTGCAACCTTAAGTATGGCCACCACACAAATGGGATCGGAGTACAACAAATCTACCTTCCTCTTAATGACCCTTTTCTTTATCCTAACCCAGGCACCACATTTTAATCTCAATTCTTCCTTTCCCCGTCTCACATTCTCTCTCATCACCCACTTTTCTTCACCTTCAAACGCTTCCCCAATCCGATTCTCTCTCTTCCCAGCCAAGGGGGGGCTCACAACCGCACATAAGTTCAAAAGGACTCACACCCGTTGTGGAATGGGGTGACATATGCAAAGCATACATGCTCTCCTGAATGGCCACCTTCTTGTCTATATCACATGCTCCATCCATAACACCTATTCATCCTCTCCAACATACCATTCCCTTCCGGATGGTACCAGGCTGAACATTTGTGTTTCACACCAGACTTCATGGATTCCACAAAATATCCTCCTGTAAACTGCATACCATTATCAGTTAGTATACTTCCTGGAAGACCTGGTCTTGAAAAAGATTTCCTGAATAAATTCAACTATACTCTGTCCACAAATCTCCTGCAATATCTTGAACTCAGCCAGCCCATCACAAGAACAAATCCACAAGTACCAGAATAAACTTGCCATGCCTACAACCTACCTCTACCGGGCCTAAGATATCCATAGCTAATTCGTCCCACACTTTACAGGGAATACCAAACTCCACAACAGGTTGCTCCTTGGCTGCCACACCTTGACTCACTTTAATGCACTCAATGCAATCGGCCAATCTTCTCGCCACATCTCTGTCAAACCCCGGCCACTAGTATTCACTCCACAAAATGTCCTTTGTCTTAGTCACTCAAACATGTCCACTATGGGCCAAATCAACAATCCTTCCCCCAGTAGTCTCAGGAACAACCACACATTCCCAGCGGAATACAAGGTCATTCACCACACTTAATTCTTCACGTATGCCTTTTCACCTTGTTAGAATTCCACCTTCCAAGGCCATACAGACTATGTACATCTTGACACACATCAGCACCAAATCCTTACGGATTGCTTCAACCCATTCTTCCTTACTCAATTCCTTTGTGGTTTACAAAAACCATTTCTGACATATCATCCTCCTTGACATCATGTTTACATCTGCCCAACCTTGATAAGCAATCGGCCAAGATGTTCTCTTTCCTTGGTATCGCCTGCATCTCGAACCTATGGCTTTGTAGTCTCGTAACCAAACTAGCCACGTGCATAGATACTTTGTCCAACCCCTTACACTCAAATATGGCTTTAAGAGGTTTATGATCAGTTCTTATAATGGAAATCACTATTTTCTGGTAGAATTCTATCATACCCAAAAATGAGCGTAGTTCCCCCTTCGACTTTGGCCTTTCTGCCTTCTTTATGGCACTCACCATACTACTCTTTGGTTTCACTCCATACACTGATGCCTCATGACCAAGCTACTCTTTCACTTTAAACTTAGACTTCTCCTCCCTCAATGTTAATCCTCTGGATTCCAGAATCCTCTGTAGTTCATCTAAAATCCTGAAATGTTCACTTTCTGACTCACCACACACCAGCACGTCATCCTGGAAACAGAACACACCTCTCATCCCTTTGAAAAGTCGGTCCATTACTCTCTGGAAAATGGAAGATGCAGAAACGAGACTTAAGGGCATCCTTCGAAACTAGAACACTCCCTTATGCATAATAAAACAGTCCATTTTCTACACCTTCCTCAAGTTCAACTTAATGATAGGCCAAAGCCATGTCCAATTTAGAAAACACAGGTCCTTGACTAACCACAGCCAACATTTCAACCATATTGGGCAAAAGGATGTCGATAATTATGCATCTATTCAATTCACGTAGGTCCACAAATAACCGCAACCAGATGATTTCTTCACTACAACTAAAGGAGATGTCCACTCATCTCCTCCAGCCCTTTCAACGATGCCTATTTACAATAGATGTTTAAAGTTGTGTAGGGTATAACCATCTAGTAGGCGAAGGATGGCAAGGTGTTCCGGTGTCATGCGTCGTCCCCTCGGGGGTCTGTATGTTGGGGAACTGTTGAATTCGATGCAGTATCCGTGGGCTACGGTGGAAAGTACCCAGCGGTCTGACGTTATTCCCTCCCATGCTGGAAGAAATGATGTTATCCGGCCCCCGACCGGTGTTGCATGGGAGGGGACGCAAATATTCGCGTCACTTGTTGTTGGGGGCTTGGGAGCCTCTGGGGGTGGGCCCCCGACCTCTCCCTTTGCCCCGGCGCTGGCCTCTTTGGCTGTACTGCCCACTATTGGTCTGGTAATTGGTGGCAGGGTACTGTTGCTGCTGATTCTGCTGTTGGCGTTGGCCACGAAAAAAGCGTTTGTTGCCATAGCCGTGTCTGGTAGTGGGCTTAGAGATCTGGTCAAGAGTTTTGATAGTATCGAACTCTTTTTTAGCCATCTCCAGAGCCTCATCCACCGCTTTCCCGAAGAGGTTTGAGTCTTCAACAGGTTTATTTATTAAAGACGCCTGTGTCTCCGGTTTGAACCCTGAGTTGCGCAGCCATACATGGCGTTTTAGGAGTATTCCCTGAACCAGGGAACGTCCCGCTGTCTCAGCAGCATCCAGAGAGTTCTTTACAATACTCTGGTTGACCTGGGTTCCTTTGCCAATAGTTGATAGCAGGCGTGTACGTAGTGGTTCCGGCGCTTCTTCGGCGTCTTTGCGCAGTTTGGCCCACTGCGCGTCCGCGTAGCTAGCTAGCAAAGAATTGTTGTTCGCAATTCTTGCCGAAAAGGCAGCCGAGGATGTGACTCTCTTTGCAAGGGCATATAACCTCTTGCCCTCCTTGTCAGGTGGTGCCTCGCTGGTGGACAGCAGCACCCCTGCCCTCTTCCTTGTATTAGTTACTACAAGGGAATCCGGAATGGAATGTCCCCTGATGTACATCGGGTCTGAGGGTGAAGGAGTGAAAAGTTTTTCAATTCTTGGATTAACTCCTCTGATTAGTGCGGGTGTGGATAGCGAAGGGATGATTCTTCTCTTCACTGAAGCGAGGGGGGGAATGGTCTGGCTGACTGGGGGTTTCTCCTTAATTACTCTTTCCACAAAGTCCATTTCAGGAGAGATCTCCCCAGTGTCCAGTTCGAAACGTGCTGCTGCTCTGCGCAACAGGGCATTGAATGTGGGCTGATCGTCAATGGGAAACGTGTTTCTAACAGGTGAATTGTCAGAAGGATTTAGGTTCAGGACATCAGTGTCCGAATATACTGATGGGGATTGCCAGGGATGAGAAGGTCCTTCTTCTGGATTTTCTCCGAAGCCTTCTCCTACCATGTCTGGGCTTGCTTCCAGACCTTCCTCCTGGTTCTGTCCCTCTTCATCGTCCACAAATTCATTCTCCTCCTCCAAGTATTGTTCCTCACCAGTGAGGTCATACACATTATGGAAGTCTGAGGCTGTGTCCTGCTGGGGATTGACTAGTCTCGGATATTGGGCCCTGGGGTCCTCCTGAGGCCCTTCTCTTGTTCTCTTGGGAGTGGGAGGGTTCTGGGTCTTCATAAACCTCTCCATTCTCTCCATGCAGAGATGGAGCCTTTCCATGGTTTCATGGGGTACCCCTGAGCGGTCTATCGGGGGAAAATTAGTGTCATCTAGCTGAAAACGGCTCGACCTCTCCCATAACGTCGAGTAAAGTGTCCCGTCGCCTTCCGAAAAGCCTTCCCGTGTGCTGGGGGTCCCCCCGACTGAAGGGGGTAGTCCCTGTCTTTCTTCGGCCTTTTTCGGCGTGTCTTTCGACCTCTGCGTAGCGCTCGACGTGTCTTTTGGCGTACGCTTCTGGGCGTCGGCTACAACGATCCTCGCCAAGCTCTCTGCGACTCGTTTGTCAGCAGAGGGCTGTGGTTTCGACGTTACGGGTGTCGATCGTTCTACGGCGGCGTGCGCTCTCTGCTTGTGCGCGCCGGCCGATGGTTTGGGGACGGCACCCTTATTTGCCGAAAGCCCAGTCGCTGGTCGCGGCTGCGGTTGCGAGAGGGGCTTCGAACCTGAACGGTCCTAGGAGGCCGCCGGTGGAACATGCGTCTCCTTGGGCGCTGATGCTTTCTTCGTCTTCGACGAAGAAGAGCCATGGGTTGTGTGCTTATGTGTGGTATCGTGTGCGTCAGTGTCGCCGGGGTGTTCATCCCCATAAGCAGGGCATGAGCCGAGCCTGTCGGGGCGGGGGACAGACGACGAAGAGCGCGAGCGCTCTTTAGAGGGGTCTACGACTTCCGTTGCGGAGGTCGTGTTATCACGTTCCTCGTCACTGTCGGTGGTAGCAGTGGCGGGTGAAGAATCGGCCTTCGACATAGCGTAGGCCGCCCACCTCTTGACCCTACGGTCTTTTAGAGTCTTTGGCTTAAGAAGCCGACAAGCCGTGCAACCCTCCTTTTTGTGATCGAGGGGCAAGCAGCGGTTACACCGTGAATGCTTGTCCTTCCAAGTAAACTTGCCCTTGCAAAGTGGGCAAAACCTAAAGGGTGTCCTCTCCATAGCCGAGGCAATAAATCGTGATAAGGACCCGAAGGGAAAGGAAGGGGAAAAGGAAAGGCATTCTCAAAAAAGAACCAGAGATTTCCCACGACCCTACTCTCCCTCCTGTATTTGGCC
This sequence comes from Ambystoma mexicanum, assembly GCF_040938575.1. Taxonomy (NCBI): domain Eukaryota; kingdom Metazoa; phylum Chordata; class Amphibia; order Caudata; family Ambystomatidae; genus Ambystoma; species Ambystoma mexicanum. The sequence goes on from NC_090933.1 coordinate 1,118,880,918, forward strand.
TGCGAAGCCAGGCCACGTGTTCGGCAACACCGAAGGATCTCCTCCGCTCGTCCCCTCCGTCGAAGATCTTGCTCGGCAGAGACAGCTTCACAACTGCGTCGAGGGAGGGATCGATATGTTATATATTAAATAGGAAAACGACCAAAGGTCGAGGAGATGGAATCTGCAATGTCTCTCGAGGAGCTCCGCGTAAAGGCGACCAGTAGCTGGGCGGAAAAAAACAATCTGAGGGACATCAACGCGTGAGGGATTGTGGGTACAACGCACGTCACTATAGGGATAGTATTTCAGACACGCCTTGTCGACGTCCCTTTTCGGCTACGAAAAACAAAATGCAATACTCCGCAGTGACCACTGGATGTCGGACCTATGCACAGCATGTGATTCTAAGCAGATTAACAAACATCAGAAATATATATATATCTATCTCTATTACATGGTAGTGGCCATGTAGTTATGGTTAAGTTGCTGTTTCCATAGGAAGAGCACTTTTTGGGCGGCTTATAACTTCACTCCCCCTGGACGAATCCACACCAAACTTTGCAAAAAAAGTATATGGTCATCAATTATATTTGTGATGTCATCTTTGATGTCCTGGGTGTTAGTGTTAGCAGTGCACGGTGGTGGCGCGAGTTATGGTTGCTTAGATTAACATAACTGGTGAATTTCAAGGGTTTTTCGGTTTTACTTGGAACCATAACGTCCCTTTAACAAAGTTCTTTCACTGAATTTCATAGGTTAAAATTTTTTGAAAGTGTGCATCTTTCCGGATCAGTCGTCATGGACGCTTGCACGAGGAGGGAATGCAAGACACTCACAATGTGGTTGGGAGAACAAAAACGATTAAATACCGCTGAGGCTTCCCATTTGCCTTAATCTTTAAAGTTGGTAAGAACAAACAACACAAACATCCGGAAGACATCAAAGCTACTACACAGGTGTTGTGGGAGAAGTAATGGAAAAGAAAGGGGCCAGCGACTGAACAAGCAATAGCCAGGGGTACGCTCAACAATGGAAGAACAGACAAAAGATTATGTGAGCCATGAAATTCAAAAAGCTCAATACTCCACCTGGAGCAAGCAGGATACGGCCACATGGTTTACATAACATTGTAAGATTAATCATCAGAGCTTGCCAGAGATATAAAGGATGGTTTAACTATTGAAAGAGGTCATGTCAACTGGAAATATTGAATTGGTTTGTGGGTGGGGAGAAATGGTCTGAAGTGGATAAAAGGAATGGAGACCAACTCTTACGGTGACACACCTAGAATCCCATCAGCACTATTTTTGGGTTGGGCCGTCTCTACAATTTACAAAACTTAATCACCTGATCATCATTTACAAAACTTGATACAAGACCTGGATCACCTCCTCTCACTTATCTTTCCCTCCCCCTCTCCTCTGTCAGTGCTTGGCGACTTTAATCTTCATCTCCCTTCTCCCCCTCAATCCTCTCCCCTCTTCTCTATCCTTGATTCCTACCTCCTTTCCCCTCTCCCTTCCTCCCCTACCCACTCCTCTGGCTCCACCCTAGACATCTTCAATTCTTCCTACCCCCCTTCCCATGTCTCTACCCTTCCTGTCTATCTCTCAGATCATGCATTACTCTCTTTCTGCCTTTCTCCTCTCCCGCACTTCCCCGCTCCTAACCCCTCCCCTCCAATCTACTCGCAGCGTGACTTCCACAACTTTGACCCCTCATCTTTATTAATACTTGCTCTTCTTTTCTCCCATCTCTCCATGACTTCTCATTATCTGCGAATGATGCTCTATCCTCCCTTTCCTCTTCTATTTCCTCCTCCCTTGATCAACTCTACCCCCTTTCTCTCTTCCGCCCAACCCGGAAACCTTCTCAACCTTGGCTCACTCAACTCCTCTCTATGAGGTGCCTTCTCAGACGTTTCGAGATACTCTGGCTCAAAACTCCTTTGGTTTCTAACCAAAACTCTTACTTCTCTTACCACGCTATCTATGACTCTTGTCTTGCCTCAGCTAAATCCTCTTACTACTCTAACCTAATCCAATCTCAAGCAACTCACCCTCGCTGTATCTTCCAAACTCTGTCGACTCCTCTCTCTCTCCCCCTACTCCTGATCCCTCCTCCAATTCTTCACTTTCTCCTTCTGATTTCGCTAACTTCTTCTCCTCTAAGATCGTTACCCTTCTGAAAAAAATACACCCCCCCCCTCAGATTTCCCTTCTCCTCCACCCTCCCTCTTCCTGCATGTCCATCTTCTCTCCCGTCTCCCCTTCCGAAGTTCCCACCCTCCTATTCAAAGCCCACCTCACGTCCGCCCCAACTGATCCTCTCCCTTCCTATCCCTAAGATTTACCCTCTTCTTGTCCCCTACCTCACCTCCTTCTTCAACATCTGTCTCTCCTCAGCTACCTTTTCCCTCTGCTTTCAAGCATGCTACGATCATCCCTATTCTAAAGAAACCTTCTGCTGATCCACTTCTCACCACAAACCTCAGACCCATCTCTCTTCTCCCATTCCTCTCCAAGCTTCGAGCGCCTTGCTTACTCTCCACCCTCATCCTTTGTCACCAATACCTCTCTCCTACCACCCTAACAATCAGGCTTTCGTCCCAAACACTCCACTGAAACTGTTCTCACCTCTATTCTTCTTACTGCTCGCCATGCCAAACAATCCTCTATCCTTATTCTCCTTGATCTCTCTGCAGCCTTTTCATCCCCTCCTCCTTCATACTCTCTCCGCCTTTGGCTTCAAAGGCTCTGTTCTCAACTGGTTATCCTCTTACCGCTCTTCCCGCTCCTTTACTGTCTCCTTGGTAGGCCGGTCCTCTCCTAACCATCCTCTTGAATATGGCGTATCCCAAGGCTTGGTACTTGGTCCTTTCCTCTTCTCTCTTTACACCTCACTCATTGCTCCCGTTATCTCCTTGTTTGGCATCTCCCACCACTTCTATGCCGACGACACTCAACTCTTTCTCTCTTTCTCCTCCTTCTCATCTGACCTCCACCAACAACTCTCTTCCTGCCTTACTGCCATTAAGAACTGGATGTCTTACTGCTTTCTCTCTTAACACCGACAAGACAGAAGTCGTATTCTTTCCCTCCAACTCTCTTCCCCCTCCCTTTCCTCCCCCTTTCATTCACTTTCCTCCCTCCAACCTTCCTATCCCTCTTCAAGCTCGTAATTTAGGCGTTCTCCGACTCCTCTCTCTCCTTCTCCCAACATTTCTCCCTCACTTCTCGCACCTGTCGCTACCACCTCTTCAATATTTACAAAATCCGTCCCTCTCTCACTTTCCACGCTACCAAACTCTTAATCTCCTCCCTAGTCTTCTCCCACCTCTTCTACTGCTCTTCCTTACTCTTTGAACTTCCTCCTTCTCACCTTGCCCCTCTTAAATCCATCTACCACTCTTCTGTTCGCACCCTCTGTCTACTTACCTCCCGTGACTCTAGCTCTACCTCTCTTACCTTGGCTGGCTTCCTTTTCACTCCCAACTTAAATTCCTATTCTCTGCCTTGTCTTCAAATCTCTCCGTGGTCTCGCCCCCCCCTTATCTCTCCTCCCTTCTCTCCTTCTACTCCCCCTCCTGTTCCCTTTGGTCCGCTGACCATTTCCATCTCACTGCACCCACACCCCCTTGTGCCTCCTCCCGTTTCCGCTCCTTCCAACTCCTAGCACCTCTTCACTGGAACTCACTTCCTCTTGCTATCCGTTCTACCCCCACCCTCACTTCATTCCGCACTTCCCTTAAATCTCTCCTCCTCCATTCTCCTCCTTGAAACCTTCCCCTTCTGCTTCTCCCCTCCTTATTCTTTTCCCCTGACTTTCTCCCCCCCTCTCCTGCCTCCCCTCTTTCACCCGTCCCCTGCCCTCCTACTTTTCTCCTCCACTCCCCCATATCCAGTCCCACTTCCCTTTCCTCCCTATCCCCTTCAGTTAATTGCTCTTCTCACTGTTTTATTGATGGATACATATTGTAATTGCTTCAACCGTTATGTCGTTTATGTTTTATGCATTATGTTGTTCCATTGTACAGCGCTTTGGCGTAAGGCGATTTATAAATCAATAAATACAAATACAAAATGGGCCTTTAGAGATCACATCAAGCAGACACTAGCATTGACTGAGAGGAGCAAGGAAGAGTGGAAGAACATACAGGGACGTTGGAAAGCAGCACGTGATGAAGGGGGCAGTTAAATTAATAATGTATTTATCAATAATGAACGTTTTTGCATAGTAGATACGGAGGAAGCAATGAAGCAGAGGGAAAGCAGGGTGATTTGGTTGAAACTTAACGGAAATGTGCATCTTGCAGAACAGTCAGTGCAGAATGATGGTTTTTAAATTTCATCAATGTCAATGGGTTGTTTGTCTGTCCTCTGTTTAGGAGGTATGTAATTGAAGAAAAGCTCAATGAAACTACATTTCTTTTTAAACTGCATTCTTGCAGTGTGGCATTGCTAGACTTCCCGGCAGTGGGTTGAGCTTTTTCTAGAACCAGCTGTCAAGATTCCACCCTCCACAGCATAGCTGGCACCTGCCTTGGTGGCTTCTGGATTACCTCCTGCATTACAACTCCCACAGGGTGCAGCGGTAAAGAGGTCAAGCTGCACTCTGGCGTTTCGCAGAGGAGGAAATAAAATACTTGCGTCTTCCGATACCATCCTGCTGCTGTCATGATTCCTGCCCCTCATGTCCCCAGCCCTCCAAGATGTCAGGCTGGAGCCAGGCCACGATCACCTATATGGCTCTCAAGGGCCTCTCCATCCCTCCAAAGACCCACTTGGAGTCAGACTTGGCGCTTGTGGCACAAGACTCACTCACTCCTATAGGATAACATTGGGGATTGGACTTGTAGTGCATTGATGGGGACAAGATGGATGCCCCCACATATTTCGGTTCCCAGAACTGCAAGTGCAGTCTAGTCGTTTGGGTGTGGTTCAGCCCAGAGACACCAGAGACTATTTAAGCCACGCCCAGACTGAGAAACATGCTTTGCATTTTCTGCACCTGCAGCGTGACACTCACCGTGTTCGGATCGTTCTCCAGTAGGCCTGCATCTTTCTTCTGAGCTCAGCTCCTGCAAGAACAAGAACACCGTTAGGAACAGCCTTACCTTGCAGCACTTCTGCACATCATTCATCGCTCCTTCTGTTCTGCGGGCCTCTTCGGGGGTGTCATTCCCATCCTGGCACGCCGCTTCCTAAGGAAAAGGGAAAAGAACAGAAAAAAAGGCATTAGTAAGCATTCTGCAAATCTTCGCTTATTTTTAAATACTGTTCGAACTTCAAACGCTTACCTGAATCCTAGCCGGTGTGGGGGGAACTCTGTCTCCAGAACTTCTCATCCATCTGCAAGAGGGAAAAGACACTCCAGGTTAGTGTGGAAACAGCTAGATGCGCCGCATACCGTGCTTACTCACCGCATTTGTTCTTCATAACGGTCATCCACGCTGAAAACGTTGCGGCACAAAAGAGACAGAAAAATAACCAGTTCAATACAAATACGAAAGGGGCGCATCGCACTCTCACTCACCTTCAGCGCTACTCATCTCAGCAGCACGCCGAAATCCCGGGCGCCGGCCATCATCTAAGGAAGGAAAGGAACGAAGTTAGAGAACTGTTCAAAAGACTCATTATACTTACCTGTCGGACTCTTGCCAGTGAAGTAACTAGGCAGCAACGAGCCCGCCTCAATCAACGTGCCCCTGCGCTGAAAGCAGGACGGAGAGCACACTATCCAAGAAAACAAGGTGAGCTGTGGATCAAAGGGAAGGGTTGGACCCCGGGGAAGGAGGGGTTCAAGTACACATAGACAATAGGGAGTTAAACTCTACCAATCCTGTGTTTCAGGCCCAGTCTCCAGTCGAATAGCCTCCAGGGAAGGGTTCAAGGTCATAAGAGGTCAGAACAGGCTGAGTGACGTCCCCGTGGATACCAGGTGAGCGTTACAGCTACTCAATGCAGCTTCTTCCTTACTCACGAGCAGCTGTCAATTTCCTCTGCATTACACGTCCTAGTTACTGGACTTTAGCAATGCAAACTCTATTTGGTTTTCTTCCCCCCACTGCCCTCGCCCCCCCACCCAAACCCCCCCCTCACCCGACTTGTTCCTGCATTTTCTGGTACTTTATTTGTGTAAAACCTGGCTTTTATATTGAATTGATTTTTTTGGATCCCTACTTGGATTTGAGGTCTGGACTTTGTATTTTTGGTTTCTTCTCTCTGTTGGACCTCTAGCATCTTCATTTCTGGAACTTCAACCCTTTCTTGTTGGATTGTGGACCTTGCCCTATCCCTCAGCTTCCGCCCTTGTGTCGCTCCGGGTCAGGTCCCTCTATGGCGATTTCTATTCCCGATTTTTCAGGGTACGGGTGGTCCAATCTATTGACTTTGTGTTTACGATAACATAACCTTTTGTGCTTTGTCGTTGGCACCAGCAGGTAAGAGGAACTAGGTGGAGGGTTTATGGGATCATTATTCAGACTCAGTATTTAAGTTATTCTTTTTTCGCTTGCAGCCTACGAGGAGGTCCTTTTGGGCACCCTCTGCCCTTCTGCCCTAGTCTTCACAACCGGCTATTGTTTCAGGTTTGTCTGGTGGGTTGCGGAGAAAGGTCTGTCACCTTCCAGGAGCGTTTCACCTGTTACACCACCACCCCAGCCGTTGCGGACAGCTGCGCAGAAGGAAATATTCAGCAAAAAGCAGATATTAAAAAGAGAAAAAATGTATCAACACTTAAAATGTTTAAAAAAGACCCAGTTTGCAATAATCATTTCTCGTGATCACTCGCAATATTGTTCTCATAATAAGAACATGAAACTTCAATTACTGAACTAAGCACATTTTCAAACCTCAAATATTATTTGAGTATTTATTGAAATCGAATCTAGTTTTTGGAAGCAATGGAGCACTTTACATAGGGGGAGGACACAGCGAGGGAAGCAGAGATACAAGTGGAGGGCGGGAAATTTGTCAGCAAGAGATCTACAAGCATCCATGGGAGGAAACAGTGGGGAGGATATCACCCACTGTCAGGCAGGTTGGGAAGTAGAGGGTGTATAACTTGTTAAGGAGGAGCCATTCCTTGAAGAGGAGGGTCTTGATTTATTTTATTCTGAAAATTATTTTCTGGTAGACGCATCATTCAAAAATGGACAGGGGGGAATGCACCTGTTGTAGGTTTTCAAAATAACACTATGAAAAAGAGGGCAAATGGTACTCATGAGGGTTCGATCCTGCTTTGCATAAAATTTAAAGAGCATTTTAGGAATTAATAATGACTACAGATATTTGACAAACAGAAAGGGTTGCATTTGTTAATCCTCAAGTACATGATGCGCAGATTTTCCAAGGGCTTGAGGTACCCTTTCACTTTCCACAATACTCACCCTTACATTAAAACATTGAATCATAAATACTAATTCAATTGTCTCCGAATTAGGATGGAGAATAAAACTGCTGCAGCATTGGTTATTACACTGGGCAGCCTGGAGAATGTTTTGCCAGGTCTTTAGCAATGTTGCTTCCGTCAGCTAGGTTCAACCTCAATAAATACTGTATAATAATAATAATAATGGGGTAAGGATGGATGTGCACTTGTTCAGTTTCCAAATACACAGGCATCCTAAGAGAATTATATATGTAGCCATAAACAAGTGCATGAAGAGGGCCTTTTGTGGGATGTATTAACCCACTTATGCTGTGCCCTGCGTCATCAGTATGTACTGATTGTGACAGAATTATAAAAATGGCCGCAAAACCCCTATGCGCACCAAAACCCATGGAAATCACTCCTTGCAACACGAAAATATGGCTGCCAAATCTACCATGCATGTTGTCAGTGGTGGAACAGAGAGCGCACTCCTGAAACAACTAAAAATGGAGACTGCATGAAAAGCAATGTCTTGCTGGAAGGAATCCAGAATTTCGTTTTCAAATCTTTTCCTTGGTTGCTGAAAATACAGAATGCCGGTCCAAAACACCATAAAACATCAAATATTCTTGCTGGGTGTTACTAGTCACTTCATTCAAGAAATCATATGAACATACAATGTCATGAAAAGTGAACTCTGTCAAAATCTGGGCATAGTACCAGCGGCCGCCTGTATGAAAGCGGTCAGTGGATTGCATCATAAGGATTTAAACTTGTACAACTGTAATCTAATATCTGAAATTTAAGTAACTTGTCATTGAGAGTAACCTACGTTGTCACTATTCAAATCTCATGGTTTAGAAGCTCGAATAAGTGTTATAGATGCTTGTTTGGTAATTAGAAAATCTATTTTAAACCAAGAAAAAATTGCAACAAAATGACATTTGAATTTAAGCCTGGCTCCAAGCCAAACCAGTATAACAACTTCTTCCCACAAAGGCCAGGCCCCTATCTCCACCAGGAACTCACACCCATGTGATGATTAAGGGGTGGGAGGAGAATTTGGGCTGCCATGGGAAGGGGAGAATGGATTTCCTCCAGCTCAAGGAGATGCTAATCAGGAAGGATCGTAAATGGCCTCTGCCAGAAGGAAATGGGAGGAGACTGCTCTTGAGCTGCAAGAAGAGGAAGGAGGCGGGGACAGACAACTATTTGTTGATTCACAAGGACAAAAAACACTTTTTTTTAAAAAAAAATGATAATTTACTGTGTAAAATCGTGACAAATATGTAAATCCCAGAATTGTGAATTTAATTTCTGGCTGCACATTTTAAGAGCTGCTAGAACTCTGTGCTATGTTCTGGGAGGTAACCGTGGACATTATGGTTTTGCATGAAACTTCACACGCTTATGCCCGTATACAATGCGCACAGTTGTGAAAATTTGCTCCGAAATTGGACCATGTGTTCAGGACAAAAAGGGCAAAATTCGGTCAAAAGCAGACCCAAGATCCTACAGCGACAGGGCTTGGAAGAGTATCTGCTCCACAAAATATGTAATTTATATAGGTTATTGTTAGAAAGATTGCACACTTGTAAATATGTATTGTACAAAAAGTAGATTTTATGTTCAAAAGCCAAGGGGAGGATTCTCTGACACAAACCCACATTATCATGGTGACACCCTGTTTTCTCCTCCAATCAAGGGAGAGAGGATACTCTAGCCAATAGCCTGGAAAGGGGGCGCGCTTATGATAATCCAGCATAGACACCCCCTTATCATATGCATAAATAGAGAAAGCTGAGGACTGAGAAAGACAGACAGACAGATTCACCCACTATCCTGATCCTGGCGAAGCACCCTGAAACAGAACCATCCATATTCCTTGCTCCAGACTCCAGAAACTTGGCAAGCAGAAAGGCCCATTCCATTAGTTGAACCATTTTCAACTAGGCCTTGAATTTCAAAAACCAGAAAGAATCCCACAAAATCTAAGGGGAAGAAAAGATACAGCCGGGCTGTGCTGTAACTGCTGTCCTGCCAAAAGAATTATTACCAGAATCAAAAGACCCAATCCAGTTGTGCCGTGCCGTGCTGCGACCAGAGCCATTGCAGATCCAGTCCAGTCCGCCCAGCAGCCTGTCCAGTCCGGTGTGCCCAGCAGAATTCCTGACCAGAAATCTTGACGGACCGGAATTCCTGATGGTTCTGTTCAAACATATATAGTATCCATAGTATAGGACTGTCACTAGCATATGTACTATCTATAGTCTATCCCGATCTAAATCCATCCCATTTTGTCTTTAGAACCAGATATTGTTAGGAGTACTTTTGAATTGTCAGAATGTTCTTACGGTAAGTCTCATTTGTATGTAAATTCATAAATCATTAGGGTTGTGAAGAAATAATTTGAATCCCAGAAAGAAATTGATTATCCTCCAGAAGGGTCCCTGGCCAGGATTGAGGGAGGTTCATGTGTGGCATTCTCTTTTTCCCTAGTCATAATCTAGTGTAAAGAAATTCCATTTGTCTTTTTAAAGCATTCCCGTTTTCCATTTTGTGCCTATTTGGAAAGAAACGACCCCCACTAAAACGTCCATAACTATCTCAATTTTCATGCTAGAAAATGTCAACTTCTGCTTGTAGCAACATTCACAGCTTTCCATAGAACCAAAAACCGCATTCCGAATCCATATAGTATTCCCACAATCACGATTACCGTGCATGGAAAAGTTTGCCGCAAATTTTGTTTTAGGAAATTTCTATCACGTGTAAAACAACTTTTGATTGCACCCGACCTCAGTTTTAAGTTCTCACATTGCTTATTAGTGTCAAATCATTGCTAGTGTTTGTCTGTAACTATCTAAAGTGGCTCCCATTAGAATTTGAACAATTTCAGAAATTTGAACCAGATTTAGTGTTTTACCCAATCCATTCTCAGATAACTTTAAAACCATTTTGACAGTTTGCCAATCAGTTCTGTTTCTCTCTTGTGTTTGCTGGGGGGAAATTGGGATTGACATTTTGTTTGAATTCTGCATTCCTGAATACCTGCTCTCTCTCCTATCTCTTTATATTGCATATTGGGGGGGGGGGGGTTGAGGGGTGTGCAGGGGGAAATAGTAACCGCATTGCTATTTGATTTGAACACACAACCACACAAGTATTATTTCTGTGCTGCATTGTTTTGGCTTAAAGAGATAAAAGAATGATTAAAGAGATTGCTTAGTGTGACATCACCCCATTGGTGATTATTGTATACCCATTAAGTGTGATTATATTGTGAACTACACAAAATATTTTAACTTTGCAAAACCAGCCCGATTCCTGGTTCAGTGTGACCGCGGTGGGGGCGGGGGTGTGTTCCAAGAGAGGGGCGTGATATAAGTGGTACATCGTTCAGAATAAAAACTTTTAGACCCAAATAAATAAGGGTTTCAGTTGTGCATTACACGCTAGGCCGGATTGAAATCACTTACACTTTGTGGGGCAACCTTTTTGAAAGTCTACAGCGGCCAACACAGTGCTTGATCAGAGGCCCTGTGACTATTCGTGGAAACATGCTTAAATAGTAAAGTGCTTCAATTAGGAGGGTTTTAAAAACTAGCAGTTTACAGACACAGGAATGTGATGGTGTATGTAGAGGTCCTTCAATGCCATGTGTGGCCTGCTATGTTAAAAGATCACACAAGTGAATAGGCTACAGTGAGAGCGCTTCACATTTGCGGAGAGGCAGAGCACCTTAAGGAGGTCAAGTGCTTAGCAAGCAGTAGTTCTAATGGTCTTTCACGATAGGAACGCAAGGACATTTGACGTGGAAGAAATAAGAAAATAAGAAGGGGGCAAAATATAGTTCCAAGCCTACAGCAAGGTGTGAAGGAGGGATGAAGAAGTCAATTGTGTGTCTCACTTGTTGGTTTAGATTTTCATTTTACAGCTTCGCCTCGCTGGTGAAGCCTGCTAGTAAGTAGCCTGCGTTTCACCATTTTAAAACAATCTTTCTTTAGTATTCATCCAAGCACTGGGAAAAAGCAGCATAATGGATGGGGATTGGGCCTCGAAATAGCAGTTGAAATTGCCAATACCCACAGTCACAAAAACCCCATTCCTTACACCTTGCAAGAGTACATTAGTTATCAGTTTTTGTTCCCTCTTGCTAAGCTGATCCTTCATTATGTGGTCCTCCTCTGCCACAACAGCCTCATTGTGTTTGGCAATTACTAATATCCTAATATCTCCCTAATCCGAAATGGTAATTAAACACACTGGTCAATCCTACTGTACTGGAAAACTCCTCGCACTTTTCCCCAGTCCGGTGCGTCATCGCCAGGCCAGCTAACAGGCCCCCAGGCGCTGATGCCGAGAAGTTTGTTGTCGTTATGGTTTTGGTGGGGTTCCATTCCTCCGTTTGGGCGAGGGATGTGGGTGGGGGCAGGATGTTATGTTAAAAAAGTCTTGACAACCGCCAGAGATGCCGCGCATACCACAGCAATACATCACAGACACGTAGATAGGGTGACACTTGCCCAAGCCTAGTTGGCATAGGCTACTACTAATCCATTGACAAATAATCAACGCCCACACACATTGCAGATAACAGCTTAACCTTCAGGAGCTGGAACTTGAGGGGTCTGGGGAACTACAAAAAGATGTGGCAGATACCACTCTATGCTGAGCGCCACGGTGTTAAAATCTTATGCTTACAAGAGATCCACGCCCGCTCTGAACAATGCGAAAGATTTGCTAAGCAGTGGGGACCCCAGAGGTACTACACCAATTACTCCACCCAGAGCCGAGGTGCCCTTACTCTAATACACAGGAACCTTCAGTTCTCATGCCACCATTCACAGATACCCCCGCTGGGGAGATATGTTCTTATTACCGGCAAACTGTAGAATCAGGAGGTAGCCATCCTGAATATATACGGCCCGAATATTGATGACCCAGAATTTTACCTGCATCTGGCCTCTATCCTGGAAAGTTACCCCCTGGTCCCGATCATATGGTGTGGCGACTTTAATACGATATTGGACGTTAACCTAGACGGATCGGGCTCTAGACCTCGTCAGCTTTCCAGAGCAGCCCACACGATTCTTACAATTCTCCCTCGACTAGCAGTGGTGGACGCCTGGCGGCTAATGTACCCTGGATCCCGCACATACTCTTACTATTCCTCAGTTCACGATTCACATTCTAGGATAGACAGATGGCTCATGCCAGACATATTGATCAGGTACCTGTCCCATCTGGCGATCCTCCCCAGAACACTATCAGACCATTCACCAGTGATTATCTCATTGAACTGGGGCCAAGACTATGATAAAACGAGACAGTGGAGAAGGAGGCCCCATGTCCTCCTGGATCAGGCTTTCGCCTCCGAACTCTAATCCTCCATCGAAGAATTCTTTGAAATTTACATGAACTCTGTCATCACAAGCCACCCTCTGGGAATCCTTTAAAGCATATACTAGGGGTATCGCTATATCCAAGGGGAGCGTCATCTTGAAAGGTATCCGAGCGGAGATTACTGATAGCGAATCGTCCCTAGCTAACCTAGAGACTCAATATGCACAGGATCACTCCCCTGTCACACTAGCATCTCTGGGGTCAGAGCTAGACAGGTTCCGTAGCCTCGCAGAACGAGAAGCCAAATTCCTAGACAGCCCTCAGATGGTCAGGAAGTATGGGGAGGGAGAGCGGCCAGGCCGCATGCTAGCCAGATTGATACGCCAAGAATTTGGAGCCCCCAACATACAGGCGATAGAAAGGTGCGATGGAACACTTGCTACCTCACCACACGACATCAACTCGGAAATTTCTAGCATTTTTTTTTTTTTTTTATTGCAACATCAGTCTAATATGTCTCTGCGTAACACTGTGACATCAGACTTTTATTACAAACATTTTTGTCACATGTTCCTCCAAAAACGCTAACACTAGACCAAACCAAGAGAAAATGCAAGAAAGATAAGTGCATAAAGAACACAGGAGCGACCAAAGCCACCGTTCAAGTACCATCTAGCTTCATGATTAGGGCGGCACAATCTGTGTTAATTGACCCACAGCCTTCAATTTGAGAGAGGCGATGACATCAACTATCGCACAGCATAGTTTCACGGAATTGCCTGCCATTGCATGAGACCACCAATCTCGAGAGTCGGGGCTCGCAGGACTAAAGTTCCCAAGATATAGGATACTTTTTGCCGTAATTATCGTGCATTTAGTTTTTAAATGTTCTAGGGATTCGGGCTCCTTCAAGCAAAATCGGCATATATCATCAGTTACTTCTTTGGAATGACGAAGCCACAACATGGCTCTTGTGTCAATGGCATTCAGCCGTATTTGCAGGAACGGCTCACGATGGTGTCTCGACGGGCAGTTCGTCAGATAGTTACATGGAACTCCCAGCTTAAGTTCACCTATTCCAGCCACTAATGTTGAGGCCATCTTTCTCCTTCGTTATTCTGAATCCACTTCACAGTCTCAAACTTTTTTTTTGCAGATTGTGGTCTCATTATTAGTTTGTCGGTATTTAAATCAGCACCAGTTAATATCTGTACCAAGCGTTGTTTCCATTCTTCAAGTAAATTGGAGTGACCAGGTCCAGCACTCTTAGAGAAGATCTGACAAGCAGGAGACATGGGCGTTACAATCATTTTCCAGAATGCCATTAAAGATTTCCACAAGACAGTAGTGTGTAACGAGTTTAAGGAAAGCTCATGTCTTAACTGAGTCATTGAAATGTATGTTGGTAGCTTCAGGACCCGCCGCCAAAAAATAACCTCGAGTTTCTGCCAAAAAGCCACGTCTATGCTCCAGCCTGCTTCCGAGCCAAAAGTAATAGCCGGTACTACTTTTTGAGAATAGAATGTCAATATGGGAGTAAGAGTGAATTTCCCATATGATTTGTTCAAGAGCTGTGCTTGTATGCTGAATTGAGTCATTCAAGCTATTAGGTCGGATTTCCAGTGATGTTCGCAGAGGGAATTATTAAAAGAGATTCCTAGGTATCTTATTGAGTCTACTACATCCAGCGGGTTCTTATCGATGTACCAAGTGAAGACCCTTTGTCTTTTGAGGTTTGTTCTACCAATGACGACGATCTTGGTCTCGTCAGTGTTTATCTCCAGATCGTTTTTGATGAGATATTCATGTAAGTTTGTCATTTGCCATTGTAGGCCTATCTGGGTCTTAACTAGAAGGACCACGTCATCCGCGTAAATGAGACATCCAATTTCGGTGTTATTTAGGATTGGTGGAAAACATCTCACATTTGTGCGATGGGCTGGGATGTCGGCAATGAAGAGTTTGAACAGCTCGGCAGCTAGTGGGCAGCCTTGTTTCACACCCATGTTCGTAGGTATTTGATCAGATAGGGCGCCTTGATTGTTTAAACGTATGCTGATGGCTGTATCAGAATGAAGCGCTTTTGTTGGGTCGATCAAGTTACTTGGACAGTTCCAGTTTTCCAATTTTTGCCATAGCTTAGAGCGACGGATACTATCAAAGGCGCCACGTAGATCGATAAAGGCGACGTACACATGTGTTTTAGCCCTTATACTTTCAAGTTTTAAGATGGTCATTAGCAGCAAGTTCACTTCGACGCCAACTCCTCTTGTGAATCCTGCTTGTCGCGTGTCTGGGATTTGTTCCACGACTGACCATTGAGAAAGCTGTTGACATAGAAAAGAGGGAAACATTTTTCCGATGGCATCTAACAGGGCAATCGGGCGATAGTTGGATGGTCAGCCCGATTGCCCTTCTTATGGATGGGAACTATTATAGCATCCCGCCAAGAAACAGGTATTTTCTTCGTTGAAGATATTCTTGCAAATAGGGATTCTATGAAGATAGCCCATTCCGCCTCATTGTTTTTTAACATTACATTCGTTATGAGGTCCGGACCAGCGGTGTTAGAGTTCTTCAAAGACGGAATTGCGAGTTTTATGTCTTCGGCTGGAATACGCAAGTCCCATGAAGACAGATTTTGCTTAGAGCCGCTTGTGACTTCATGTTGTGGATTGCTAAAAATGTTTGCGTAATGACGCATCCATTGCGCTGAGTCAATCTCATTTGACGCCATGGGCTGATGTTTGGAGTTCCCAGAATTGAGGATTGCCCATGTTTCCCGTGAGTTTTTCTGGACTAGTTGTTTCATTAATAGCTCAGCTTTGTCCTGCTCTATTAAAATTTTCTGAGATTTTAACCAATTACGATACACTTTACGACGTCTATGGATTGCAGAGATTATGGAGCTCGTGTCGTTGGTGATCTTGAGCAACTTCTTCAGCTTCTTCACGTCGTGTCGCATCGCTTTTTTGGCTTGCGTCAGAAATGCCGATGATGTGTTTATGTTTATGCCCCATGGTGGAATTTGCCACTCAAACAGTTACGAAATCGAAAAGCAAGGGTAGATAATCAACCACTGTTGCTTCGTCGTTGCTGAAGTTTTGGCTGATCTTTTGGATTTTTGCTTTGTCGATCCTTAAACGGTTGCCACCTGCGTTCACTGAGATAGGAATATCGTGGCATAGATTTTTTGTTGGCCATTCCACCGGACAGGTGAGCCGCATAAGATTGTGGTCACTGTTGGTCATGGGTACGATTGTTAATGACAATTCTTTTTCAAACAGGTTTTGCGATACCTAGAAATAATCAATGATTGAATGAACCTTATTGTTTGACCACGTTTGCTTTGGAGGGCGGTCACCTGTCACATGCCCGTTAACCATTTGGCAATTCCTCATGTGGAGTGCTTCACTCCATTGACGACCCCAAAACGTAATTTCTTTGGCAGGAGCTGGCTTGTAACTCTGAGTTCCTTCATCATACTTGAACCAATTGTAGTTCAAGTCTCCTGCACAAATTGAGAGATTCTTATACTTTAATATGACGTCATCAAGTATGTAAATTATGGACTCGATGAAGGATTGTGTAGTGATTTCCCCCGGGTTCCAGGACCCATTTAAAATGAGCAAATGCTTCCTCGCGCCTATGTTTGAATGATTTCATTATAGTAAGGCCCTTTGTACGAACGGATTGGGGATATATACATCCTTGAGCTGCCACCATGTATTAATCCTAATCATCATTAGTAGGCCTGATGAAGGACGCCCTATTTTGTTTTTGATTGCGGTATTTAGTAAGATCATGAATCCGTCTCTAGTTGGAGGCACACTTAGCCATGTCTCTTGCAAACACATGACAAAAACTTTTCCCAAATCCACATCAAAATGATTAAATAAATGGGAGAACCATCTGGTGTTCCAAGAGATGAAATCACGTGGACATTCGTTTCTGGGAATTAATGGCTAATGGCAGTCTGTTTTGCCATTTCTCGTATTGCTTTTAAAAGTCTGATCAGTATGCGATCTTTGGCGGTCGATAGTGTGGTCAATCTGCCGCGGGTCCGAACGTCTTTGGTCCTTTTGATTGAGATTGGCCTGCCCTGAACTTAACTTTAAATTGGCATGACTAGGGCTTGTTGGTTCAAGAGAAATATCGAATCCATAGCTCAGTAATTCGTCCGCAGCGTTCAAGATGGTGTTGCGGATTAAGGCAGACGAGATATGCAAGAGAACTTGATCGCAGCTACGTTCAGTTGCATACTCCACAATTTTTATGTCGTCAGAGGTAATTGTTCGTAGTGATGGGATACAGGTGAATAATTTCATCACATTTCGACGATTCAAGTTCAAATCATCCTCGTCTTGATGAAGATATTGCAATCTTAATTTGCAAATTGAAAGATTGGTTCGAGAACTCAATGATGTGGAAGCCTTTGAGATGTAACGTACAGACTTATTTCCTCGAGAGCTGGTATGTTTTGGATTCAGGCGAGATGACTTTTGTTCCTTGTTTTGCTCAGACATCTTTGACTTATGAAATTTCGCGTTGCTGCTTGATGCTGACACTCTATTCGAAAAACGCCCCACTTGTGGAACTTCCAAAGCCACGCCAAGATTAGCGGTAGGTTGAACGTCCGACGTGTCAGAGTATGTGGATAGATCGCAAATATCGATCATGGATTTAGAGACATTCCCTACAAAGCTTTCAGGATCGGAGTCCATTCTTTGACGCTTACTGGAGTGGACTTCCGATGGCCCGACAGCGTGTGTTGATCTGACTTGATCTTTTGCGGCGTTAGCCACAGTCTGTTTAGTTGTATCAGCACGCTTAAAAAGGCCTGGGTTCGCATCTGTGGGTAGATTGCGAATCAGGTTTCGTGTGTTTAAAGACGGTACACCTTTCCTGGTTACCTGCCTCGATTTTCTTGGTCGCGTTTGTGTCGATGGACCCTTTAAGAAACTTTCAGTGGTTATTGGTTGACCTTCTTGTTGTTTTGGCGGTCCTTGGAAAATACCAAATGACACTGTAGGTATCGTGTCAATGTGTATCACTGGTGGATCGAGCTGTGATTGGCACGTAAGTTGAGCAGGCGCTGAGGCATTGCCAATTGAGTCAGACTTGTGCTTGCTTGATACTGAAGCTTGATTCAGTTGAGACATTATTGAGGGGATAGCCTTGGGTATTGAGTTGGCTGTAGAGCTGGGAGATGGCTGCTCTTTTAGTTTGTTAGAGCCTTGACTCAAGGACTCTGATGAAGGAATTGAGCTTGCTTCGGATGTGCTCACAGATAATAATTGTAGGGGAGGACTGGTCCAGGAGACCCCTCTCGCCTGCGTTTTTTCCCCAGGTGAGGGCTATGGCTCATTGGGCGTTCCCTCATGCCACCCGGGCCCAGGTGGTGGAGGGCTCACCCACTGGAGACATTGCCCACACGTATCGAATGCCCATATGTATTGATTACAACACAAATTTAGCTAGGCCCAAAAAACCATTCTTTGCCCGGTAAAGATGGTGTGAGCTCAGCGCACTGTAGCGCGGCCCCCACCCTTGGAGAACATCCCTGTTGCCGCAGCACCCTGGCGGATCCGCTGCGAGCACGTTCCCACGAACAAGACGGACATGAGCTAGCGTAATACACTAACATTGTATCAGTTCACCTCCCGCAGTGTATCATCGCTCCCAGCATGACCCGGCCAGCAGGCCTGGGAAATGAAAAGAACAGTAATATGGTCATCAGATGGCAGACAGTCTTTATGTATTAATGTCAAGACCTCTTGCATTATTTCTTTCTTCCACAAAATACAAACGCCTGTAGAAGGTATTAAAATGAGAGAGTATGCTCCCATGATATAAGCTATGGCGAGCTCGCACCATTGCAGGTGGATGCCAATGATAAAGGAACGCTCCTGGGATCTGTTCGTTGCGTGTATCACTGGGCAGCCTACCTCACGTGGTTTCGCGCTATAACTAAAGCTAATGCTGCTAGAATACACGAGAAAGCGGATGCAATTATACTATGAACTCATTAAAGAATGCGCGAGAGTGAACTTATCATGTGTGAACATCTGAGCCCCTCATATGCCACCACCGTCACGTACAGTGGCGGGTCGTTTTCTATGTACTCCACTGATCTAACCACTACCTCATTTACTGCGAATGTATATGCATGTAACTGAAACACTGTAGCTGCTAGAGTATAATGTACAAATATGATGCTCGAACTGAGTATAATCGAAACGCACCCAGCAAAGGTTAAATGCATGTTTTGAAGTAATTTTAAATAAGTATTATAGAAAGTATTCAAATGATTGCGATGTCTTTACTTATACTCGGCAACACATGAGGGAGATACCGTTGTGAAAGCGTACAAGGTCTCGATGTATCCCCCTCCCTCAGAAGGCTGCCAAGACATGAGAACAGAGCCCCGCTCTGCGTTATCACGCCTCCCCCGACCCGACTGGAGCTGCTTCAAAGACTTGTAGCCCCACTACAGCACCCAAGGCCGCGGCCAGCCACCTGCATTATTTACAGCACAGCAGTAAACCTTAGTTTAAACTCAAGCGCCCCCTCGTAAACCCCACAACCTACCGGACTGTCTCAGACTTATGGCCCTGTGCAATCAGGACACCCAACACTTTGACAACACACAGCGAAACATCCATAACCACTTCTAACAAGACAGAAAGACCTGTACCACCCGCCCCAGTCCCTGAAGCTTAGCCCCTCGACCTACGGTCCCGGTCAACAGATCACGAGTAACCAGGCCACGATATATTATCTCCAGACCCCTCACAAGGTGCATTCCTCCTGTGTTGCATTAACCTATTGAAAGATTTACTAAAGAGAATAGAATTGTAAATGACTGAATGACTGCAGTGTGCATGGCAGAGGGCAAGTAAGTCAGAAAAAGGCATTCATCTCCGCCACAGGCCGCCTCGGCACACCAACACCGCCCGGATGAACTCAAGCCGACCTGCCAGGCCCAGCCCAACCCACGAGGGTGACCAGTGACGTCCTCCAGCCAAGACCAACCACACCGCAGCAGCACCTATAGTTAGTCGTCGCCACCCAATCCCAATGAACTTGTGCCCCCTATAGTATGTAGGTTTTGATGACGTTTTTTGTAAATATATACGCCTGTCTTTGCTATTGTCAGACAGAGCGCTCTCGGAGTTTGCAGAGTTCTTTGCATGCCCAATCCTGATTGATAAACTCCCATTTACGCTCACCCGCACTCTGTCTTGGCCTTAGTCCCATTTTGGGAGAGTCCTTCATTGTCTCTCATTGCGGGGAGGATCGTGCTGTTTGGGGACGCTTGCTTTCATAATCCAGTTGTTTGGGTGTCCACTCTGGATATCGACTCAGCAATAGAGTGCCGCATCCACTTCACTGCCTCAAGTAGACCGTCTGCAAGAGTCGTTTTGGCAATGATGGCGTGCGGCGAGGTCGCTTAAGCGCTCTTGCCAGCGCAAGGTTCGCTCAGCTTCCTGGGTAAACTGGCTTTGTAAAAAGTTTCTAACTGAGTTGAAGCTGTCCATCTTTTCTTTTAGAGAAAAGAGTGAAGACTGGTCTTTGTGGGCCTTGTGGAGCGATTCATACATCTTCAGGAAAGGCAGAAGTGCAGCTGACGAGGCGGCCAAGACGTTGTTGTAGACCTGCATGGCTGCTGCCAACGAGAGGCTAGGCTTAGACTTAGACTCGGCACTAGTCTTGTCGGCCGTGTTTGAATGGGTGCTAAGTCAGACTGGGGATCAGATGTTAAAGATGAGTCTCCATTTACGTTCCTAACGGCACCCTTTGGGGCGTGTGGTGGGTTTAAGAGCGTTCCCCTGTGTCTCGAAGAAAGCACTGGCGACATCCTGTGATGCTGGATACAAGAATTGTGTGACCGACGACTTTAAGCATGGATTTCTCTATCATCAGAGCTACTGCGGCTGTGTACTAGGTTTCCACAATGTGGGGCGAGCCCCGGCGAAAGGTCTATTTGCGCATCACAAGGAGGTTTTAGCAGCGCGTTACTTGACTTGTGGGCCCGGTCGGAAAGAGTCTCCTGGACTCGTTGGGTCTGGCCAGCGAACGGGAAACTACTCGTTCGCGACGTAGCGTCGTCAGTCTCAAACAATTGAGTCCGTGGGTAAATGAAGAAGGCACATGGGAATGTTTTTTTGAGAGATTTTACTTCAGCTTCTCGACAGGGGGTGGCTCTTTGTCCTGTGTTTTTGGAATCTATTTGATTCTTGTTGTTTGAATTGGTTGCTGTTGTGCCACCGGCCAGAATGGTGTCGTCGTGATCGTTGACGCAAATAGCTGGTTCTTTCAAACGTTTTGAAGATAGTACGTCCAAATCGTTTAGTGATATGGTGTCATCCTCGTCTTGCGAGGCTTCCATTAGCTCGGCGTCGGTCAAGTCGAATGCCGGAAAAAAACTCATCTCCTTTGTCGGAGTGAATTTGAGTGACCGCGGCTGGTGACGCAACATTTCGTTGAAGGAAAGGCAGATCAAGTAAGGATAGTAAAGGTCTTTGTGGGAGGTAAGCTTCTGCTTTATTTACATCCATGATTGCAATTGAGTTTTCGACCTCGCTTACTGGGTCAGGCTCAGTCACACCTATGGCCACAGAGTCTGTTGACGGGCTCGATGATCTCATTTCAATGAGACACTCATCGACAACAGTTACAGCTTCATTTATGTCAATGTGACCAGATGATAGTGGGCAAGTTGTACTATCGGGGTTGTCGAAAGGGATGGTCAAACTCAATGAGCCTGCAATTTCGGCCCCGTTCTCAAAAATAGAGGTGTCTGTACTGGCAGGAAATAAATCAGTTGATAAACATTCAGAGAGCTTATTCTTTAGTACAGGTGAGGGACTGTCGCGGTGGCAGGATATCGTTTGTGCTGTACGTGAGTCCAAGCAATTCTCAGGCACACGTTTCCGTGGCACTGTGCTTACCTTCGAGGACTCGAGCGACGAGTCGGCTTTCAGAGCGGTCCAGGGGTTCTGCATCCGACGTTGTTGGATTGTCTTTCGTCAGGTGAGGGGGCCAGTGCCTGGAACCGCCTGGCCACTCGTGCCTGATTGCGCCGTCATTGCGGTCGCACTGTTCATCGGGAGCCTCGACCAGCCGTGGACTGCCGTAGACTGACTCTACGCTCGACTCTACGCTCGACTCTACACTTGGGGCGAGTTTAAGTAGAGTACGCCCACCGGCACCAGCACCAGCAAGTTCCTTAAAGGCACAGTGAAGGGGGACTCCAAACGGCAGCACAACCACGTCGCTGCAGCTCCTCTCAGGAAAAAAAGATAGTCGACTGCCGTAGACTGACTCTACGCTCGACTTTCTAGCATTTTACACCTCTCTGTATTCAAAAGTTGACGTCGCCCATAACTCGGAAATCGACTCCTATCTGGAAAACCTCCCTCTCACAGTCCTGACCACCGACGCCATCATCTCCCTGGAGAGACCCTTTACTCCTGAAAAACTCACGGAAGCCATCGAGTCGTTGGCGTCAGGAAAAGCCCCTGGTCCAGATGGCCTCCCCATGGACTGTTACAAACATTATAAATCCCACTTAGTCCCACATTTACTGGCCTTATGGGAGGAAGCGTGTGAAAAAGGCATAACCCCCCCTCTCTTCGAGAGGCAATGATAACAGTCCTTCTTAAACCCGGTAAACCCCCCCACCCAATGCGGCTCATACCGGCCCCTCTCGCTAATTAACTGCGATGTTAAGATATACGCCAAACTACTAGCCAACTGACTGGCTTCATATATGCCCCACATCATTCACCCTGACCAGGCGGAATTTGTCCCGGGTAGGTCTACATCCCCAAGACGACTCTTCAATGTGATCAGTAGGATCAATCCGAAGGCACAGGCGGTAGCAGCCAACCTAAATATGCAAAAGGCGTTCAACTCAGTGTCATGGGAATACCTACGCGAGTCCTGGAGAAATGCAAGTTTGGCGCAAACTTCCGATCCTGGGTTAGACTGCTATACACCGGCCCATCAGCCAGGGTCCGCACTGAGGATAGGTGTTCCACCCCCTTCCAAATAGCCAGAGGGACACGACAGGGATGCCCTTCCCCCCACCGCTAATATTTGCCATAGCCATTGAACACTTTGCTGACATGATGCGCCAGTCACACTCCCACAGAGGGTTACGCACGGCGGGCCAGGCCGATATGGTCTCCTTATATGCTGACGATGCCATACTCTACATCCGCTCCCCAGAAACCAATCTTGCCCCAATTCTGAGTGATGTAGCCCTATTTGGACACATATCTGGCTTGAAAGTAAACTGTTCTAAGTCAGTCCTATTTCCGCTCACTGACTCCATGCAACCACCTTCTGATTTAAGAGGACTCACTTGGTCTCAATCCAACATCACTTACCTGGGAGTTGTGGTTTCCCGGCACACAGCGAAGTTACGAGTCGACAACTACCAGAACTACCTCACAAACCTGGCCACCAAAACCGCTAGCTGGACTAGACTCCCCATTTCCTTAGCAGGTAGAATCGGAATACTCAAAATGGTAGTGTTACCTCAACTCCTCTACAGATTCAACAATCTCCCTTTATGGCCAGGGGATGAATTCTTCACGTCGCTACGCCACATAACCAACACTTCTTTGGCAATCCGGTGCAGTCCGCCTCAAACTATCAACATTGACCACCCCGAAGGAATTAGGAGGATTTGGCGCCCCCGACTTCATCAGGTACTGGGTAGTGGCCCAATCTCAATTTGCCTCCCATTGGTTTAACACCACAGATCCCACCCCCCCTCATGTTCGACTAGAGAAACTAACGGTCATCGAGCAAGCGATTGGTTACATCATCCTCAAACCAGTCCCATCTGATCCGGACTCAGCTGACCCCGTTGTTCGCACATCCTTAGCACTTGCCAATATCTGGTCAATGGTGGCGACACCTCACCCATTCCACGGGGACCTCCCACTTTGGATTTTTTTCCCTGCTGTCCCATACCTTCCTCAATCCGTTGTATCTAAATGGGCTGATGCAGGCTTCTTGACCCTCCGCGATGCTTATGATCAGGGCAACTTTCTGGAGTGGTCGGACCTCTCTCTCTCCTTCAAGCGGAAACCTTCAGCATGGCTACAAAACTCCTCCCTCCGGAGGAATCTCAAAGCCAGACACCCTAACTTCCCCACTCCGCCACCTGACGAACCCATTATTGCAGAACTTTGCTCCTTTGACTCCTTCAGAGGGAAAGTGTCAAGACTCTATAGCTTACTACAAACTAGAGCTGCCCCCTCCCTCAGCAAACTCAGACTCAGGTGGGAGGAGGATCTCGGAGTTGAGATCATTGATGAACGCTAGTCCTGAATGTGCGCTCACAACCATGAGGTGTCCTATAACTCTAGGTTCAAATGAATGCAATTCAAGATATTGCATAGATATCATCACATGCCAACTAGACTACATCATATGTTTAACGAATTCCCTCCTAGCTGCCCCAGATGTGGCGCCAACCAAGCATCCTACATTCACATGATCTGGCATTGCCCAGATTTGATTCAATACTGGACCGAAATATGCTCTTCCACGACTTTCCCCAGTTGGGACGCGATTTTAAGAAGCTAGTGGGACTCTGCATGCTGCTGGCTGTACGCTGCATATTGATGTGCTGGCTTCGTCCCAGAGTGCCCACATACGTACACGCCCACATACGCACAATGCCTCAGGACAGTCACCTGGGCGCATGATACCAAGGAAGCATGGGGGATTTTGCAACATCCACACTCGAGACCAAGAAGTATTTGGCGTCAGTTCCATAGTTCTATTTCTGCCTTGAACTCAAACTCAGATTCTGAATCCCTTTCCCCCTCCCGGTCACCTTAATAGTGTCCTGTGAATTGTGTTCCTTTAGTTCTGATTACAATACATTGTCTAGAACACTACCCTTGTGATTTATACAGAATCTTAACACTACTGTAAAGATTGCATTCAGTAATGTGTAATTTGATGTCGCCCGGCAGCCATCTATGTTATCCGTGTGTTGTCAAGTCGCATAAATAAAAGTTTTTTTTAAAAAAAACAACACATTACTGAAGGCAGCAGAAACTCTTTCTCTCCCTCTCCATCTATATACAAGTAAAACATGGTTTGTGGGTTTGTTGCTTGTGTGTATGTTTGTTCCTCATACAATTCCGCACCGTTTCCCCAATCTGCACCAAATTTTGCACAGTTACCTTTTAGGACCCTCCAGACAGTACTGGATACATTACATGTGGATACCCCAACCCGTTCCCTGGATTTCAGATCCTGCACACAAGACAGTTGCCTGGAAGTAGAGAAACATCAAGGTGGTCGCAGAAGGATCGAATAGAGCTTATTGCGACCACCTCGATGCGAGAAGCAGAACTTCAAGGTCCTTGAAAACCACATTTCAAATCCCTAGGACACACAGTTTGAGATATTTCCGCTGCACTGCATGAAACATCAATGTGCTCATAGAAGGACTCGACAAAAGTAATCTTAAGCATAGTGATGCCAGAAACAAATCTGAAAGGTCCCTACAGGACCCAGAAAACCATGTTTCAAGGCCAGAGGACGCACCGTTTCAGAGATATCTGCACAGAAACGCACCACGCGAGGGTGAGGCGACAGGTGGGGAGAGCGCACAGAAGGTCCCATTATACTGCAGCATGCCAACTATCACCTCCCTCCACGTCTGCTCCAGGGTATTTAAGCCAGCCACATGCACCCAGTCTCAGTGTAGTCAACTTCAGCGCGCAAAGCACATCAAATGATAAGCAACTCGGAACAGGGGCCTACAAGACCATTGTCGCTCGTAAGCGACTCACAGCAGGGACATATAGGATCATTCACTTTCTCTTTTTTTTTTACTATTTATTGATTTGAAAAAATACAATTAAAAACATTCATAACATCCATGAAATATTTCCCACCATTAAGGTTTTGCTATATCAATTCATCTAAAAACATACTACTTATAACAGCAATTCCTTATCTTATCTAAAATAAGCTGTCTAATACATTAGCAAAAGACAACAGTAAAAATATTAAATGTAGACAATACAAACAACAAACAGAAAGACAAAATGTCTCATTATCCCTCTTCCCTTCACGTCCTATCCACTCATTATTAATATACCTGCCTCAACTATATAATTCATCAAAGGGTCCCCATACCTCCAGATATTTTCCTTCCCGTTCCCGGGATTCGTAGATCCGACAACCAACCTTCCACATCCGTTTTTTTCTGTGATTTCCAGACCCTAATTTGCTTAGCAGCTACCACCAAAACCATATTAATCCACCCACTATGTTCTCTAGCCACTATCCTCCTCCCAGAATTAGACAGCAAAATTGTTGAATATGGCGGCCAAGGTAGCTCCACTCGAAAAATTATATCCAGCCTATTCAGCACTTCACTCCAAAACCCCACCACTCTTGAACAGTCCCACAGCATATGTAGTAAAGTGCCCCCTTTGACCACAGCCCCAAAACAAATCATCGTTAATCAAGCCTAAATTGGCCATCCTTCCCGGTGACCAATATAAACAGCACAAAACCCTTTGATGTATGTATCGGAAACTCTGATCCATTTTGGAATTTGTGCCAATTCCTAGTAAACTGTCCCAATCTTTTCCAGTTATTTCGTTTCTCAGTTCCTTTACCCATGCCTGCCTCAGATTTTCCCAAGAATTCACACATGAACATTCCATTCGCATCAACTTCAGATAGGTCGAGGCCATACACAGAGAAGAGTAGAATCAATTGCAAGCTGTCAGTCTCTCCTTTAGGAGTATTTAAAATTCAGTGTCTTTGTGTGAGTAGTGAACTCAGCTCCACAAAACGACCTTGTTCTCTCCTCCCTAAATCAAACTTTGTTCCGAGTACACTAAATGGAATCATATGTCTGCCTTCGCACACATCACATATCCTCAAAATACCTTTCTTTAACCAACTATTCTAACATAGAGTCTTATTTCTAATTTGCAAACCTAAGTTGTGCCATAATGACGCCTCATAGCGAATCCATATATTCTCTCCTCCATAAATCATAAAAGATCTCAATGCCGCTCTAGTTATTTCGGTTGTAGGCAATTTAGCAGTTAAACTCTGCATCTTACCAATTGTATACACATCTTGCAATGAGTATGGCCGAAATTTCTCCTTTTCAATAATCATCCACAACGGTATATCACGATTACCTTCACTAAAGTATAACGTAGCTTTCTTCAATGTAAACCCTTTACAGTAATCCTCCAGAATCGGATATCCAAAGCCCCCTTCACGCACTGGCTTAGTCATAACATATTGTGGGATCCTGGGCTTTTTACCCTCTCCCCACAAAAAACGTACAGTCGGCATATCAGGAAGAAGGACCCAAAGCTTCTTGCGTCAATACTCTCATAGGAGTTGTGCAACGCTGCGTGAGTTTGCATAGTTTCACTTTTAAAGGTCTTTGGGGAAACTCGCCCTCCTCTTCAGACCCAGACTAGAACGTCTCTTTCATTCAACACCGCACACGGTCCTCTGATGCCGCGGTGTGTATTCCTGCATTAAGCTCCTCCCCCGCAGCCTTCTATACCTGTGAGATCTTCTCACTGACTGAATCATTTTCGCTTCTCTTCCGGAGTAGACACAGCTTCTGCAAACATTCTCCCAATTCTTCTGCTCTCCACGATCTGGAAAGCATAGTCTTCAGATCAAGGAACCCATTCTTGCTACGGGTAGGGTTTCAATCTGCCTGCTCCTCTGTCTGATAAAACCACAAGTTATCCATACTCCTCGCATTCTGCCTTTACTTTCTCCTTAGTGGTTCTGCCATCAGCACTTCAAACTTTAGGCACAGAAACCCATCTGTCACTCTGCCGAGGGGTAAGAAGGATTATTGGTGATTGGGGACCTATCCTGAAACTATATTTAGTATCAATTAACCTTCCTTTCCCTGTAGCTTAACGCCTGAGGAATCCAGAGTAAATTAGAAGTTTAATCAGTATTTGGACCTCCAGTCATCGGTCCTCTCCCACTGAAGACGGCGCATAGGATACTACGTACCCCAGCAGCCCTTCACAGGGTTTTTTCCCTTCGGGGTTTCCCTCGGGTCCTCTCTGCGACCTAACCTTGGGTTACAGGTAGACCCCCATATTCTACAAAGCAGTTGTCTTCTGCAGAGGCTATATTTGATACGGGTAGGTCATTATCCTTTTTTCTACCTACATCTCTGGTTGAATTGTCGAATGATATTGCATCCTAGCATAACACTTAGCCACGTTAAATTCCACCATCTTTTTCAATTCACAAACTAAATGGACCCCCAACTACTTCACACTTTCTATAGCCCACTGACAATTCCATGAACTTAAATCACTACATGGCTGAGCACTATCTAATGGAAACACCACTGATTTCGCCCAATTAATCTTGTGACCCGACAAACAACCCACCTCCTCAATTATACTCTTAAATTTAGTACCTCCCTTTCTTGGAGTAGCCAAAATTATAGTCATGTCATCCGCATAACAATACTTTGATTTCTTTATCCCCACCTTAAGTACCTGTATTCCTAGCTCCTGTCTAATGTAAGTCAATAAGGGCTCCAACGTTAGATTAAAGAGCAGGGGTGATAGTGGGCACCCCTGTCTGGTACCCCTAGTCAGCTGAAACGACAGACAGCTCTCAGTTTATCCAGATCTTTGCACTAATCGAAGCATACAAAGCCTTAATAGCCCTCAAGAAAGCATCCCCAAAGCCCATTTTCTGAAGCGTGTAATCTAGAACGCCCCAATTGACTATCAAACGCTTTCTCAGCGTCCATAAAGATAAAAAGGATATTTTCCACTTCTTCCTTAGGGAGCCTAATTATTGTTCTTATATGGTCATATCCATACTTCCCACGCATAAAACCAACCTGCAATTGCTCAATCAATCCACCAACGCATATATTCAGGCAATCAGCCAAAATCCTGGTAAATCTTTTTGCATCCACTTCAAATAGTGATATTGGCCTATAGTACTCGCACCTTGTATGGTCCTTACCCGGTTTCGGTAGAACTGTAATACAAATCTCCGGCATCGATGTACACATAACTCCCTCTGCCATAAAACTGTTATATGAACTACACAGTAATGGTGCTAATAGAGGTCCCATATCTCTGTAAAACTTGATTGGTAGACCATCTAAGCCCGGGGACTTGCCCACATTAAATTGATCGATGGCTCTTAGCGCCTCGTCCAACGGAATCGGCTGATCAATCGTTATTGCTTGATCATTAGTCAACTTGGGCAAATCAATTTTCCAAAGAAATTCCTCCAGTTGGTCCAATGTAGGAAATTGAGTCTCAGTATATAAGGAGTAAAATCTCTTAAAACTATTGCATACATCATCCCTCTTCACCACTGACATTCCTTGTACATTCACCATTTCTTGAACATATGTCTGATCTATTAAGCTCTTCAACTTATTAGCCAATAGCCAGCCTCTCTTATCCCCCTGTTCCCAATACTTTGGTCTCACATAGAATATACCTTTCTCACTCTGTAAATACATTTCACTCTTCAGGGAATCCCTTGCTCTATCCATCTCCACTTTATCCTTATCCCTAGACAATTTGAATTGCCTCTAATTACCTTGACCTTTTCTCCAACTGCTTCAATTTCACCATCCCAGATTTCCTCGTGCGAGAAGTAATATTCATCAATTCCCCCAACAGCGGCATTAAAACTATCCCATAATACTAATTCACCAGCTGTACCTTTATTTATTGCATAAAACGATTCAACAAACAACTTCAAAGAATCTCTATGACCCTTAGGAGGTGCAAAGACTGAAGAAATATTTGATCTAATAGACCATACGGTTACATTGTGCTGTTCGTGATATAATCCTATTGCAAGGCATAAAATAAGCAGTGTTGCATTGCAATTTGCTATGCAATTCTGTTGGTTTGCTAATCAAATTAACACTTGTGTAGCAAAGCTTGCTATTTAAGTTGCCATGTTCAAAGGACAGCTAGCCATGCATTCTTCTCTTGCCCTTGGTGTGCTCTTCCCTCTGTTCACTTCCAAGTGCTAATGGAGAGAAAGTGCAGTAGTAATCATCTCCTCCACTCGCCAAAGGCCTGTGCGGGTGTGCTAGGCAAAAATTGCATTTTTCTTTCTTTTTCAAACAATTGCAAACCAGAAGTAATCGGGATGATAGTTGTAGTGATACTTTTATTAAGCTAACTATATCCTGTCTGGTAAAGACCAGTATGTGTTAACTTATTTTTTTGAAAGACTGTCATGCAATTCCATTCCTAAAAATTTGAGTTTTTACATAATGATAGTATTGACACTGTAAAACGCTGGATTATCTCCATGCATTACAGTAAAGATTAGGCAAAGTATCTAAATCGCATATTGAATTTAAGAAGTATCATATTGACAAGCGATCACTTTTGAAAATGTACATGATCACACAATTAAATGATTTTGATGGCGAACCTAGTTCTATAACTTGCTGGTTGGATACATCTGTGCAGTTGGAGCTTGACCCAAGATCTGATACCATACTCATTGACTTTCTATTGTATCAGCATTTTGCTTTGTACCAGCTACCCTGAAAGCGAGATGACCAGAAACTACAATATTACACCTAGTTTGCCCAGTTCTCTGCTTGCTATGCCATCCACTCTGCGTAGTCTCCTACTTTCTTTCATCTTACATAATGAATACACAAAGCTAACTAGATGTTTATGCAAGTTAGTGATCAGTAGTTCCATCCAGTTTCTACATCTACAGATCTACTGCACTACCATACACTGTAGTAAGCATCCAGAGCTCAATATGCTTTATAATTGTGATTGCATTATATCTGTAAGTGACTTCAATCCAGCAATCCAACTAAGTCAATGCCTAGGATGGGATGCCCAATGGAAGCCCTTATTTATATATTATTTATGTCAAAGTTCTTAAATCTGGATGATGAACCCTTATATAACGCCCCTCTTTGGATCCCCCTGACCTCACTGAGCCAAGAAGTAGGTTTGTTTTGAAGTATTAAACAATATATATCTATCACTTTTATGAATAAAATAATATTTGCATAGCACACTTATGAATATGAACAGTGGTCAGTACTGGGTGATATTACAATATTAACAACTCTTTAATCACGTAGGAATAAGGAAGATACTGTAGCAGGGAATACTTTATGTAATTCAAGGAAATGCAATAATGGGAAAGAATGCAACACAGAAATAAATAGACTTGATATGATTTCAATCAAAAGATAATATGGTCCCTTTTTCCCCGGTGACTACTCATTCCCCCCCCCTATTCAATATGAAGAGATGGAAATGAGGGCACAGGTTTCAGGAATACAATCAAGAATGCAGTTCAATCCCAGTTCCCCCAGCAAGCTTAGAGAAACAGGTATGATTTAAAACAGGCAAAATACATTTAAATGTGATTGCAATGAAAAGGAAATCTACTAAATTGATTTTAATTCACTAAAATATTCAGGATGAGTGAAAGTCACTTGAGATTGGTTCAGGTCAACACTAGCAATGATTCATGAATGATTATCAAATTGAAAACGAAATTCAGCAGTGGAAAGCAAGAAGCAGCTATTTTAACATGTGGTGAAATTGAGCTAAATTGCAATTCGCTGCACTTTTTCGGCGTGCGTAAATCACGATTACGGAACTATAAGGAATTGGAATGTTGTTTTAGGTTTGTTGGAAAGGTGAGGATCTTAGCTTTAAAATGACAGTTAAATCGCTTCTATGGCGTGTGGTTCAAAAGATACAGACGTTTTTGTGAAGGTAGATTTACAGAAATAAAGTCAAGATTTCAGAATGACAGATGGCGCTTTACAGATTTGAAATCAACCGGATGAACATGGGATTCTATAATGCAGTTCTGGATGGGTTGAAATGAATGGAAGAGGATTACTTTAAACTAAGATTGGTTCTGTACATTTCTAGACTAGATACTCACTCCTAGTTTTGGAATGGAATGGAAATGGGCCTCGTCACCGATCTGGTCAGGTTTGGACTTCACTCGCCACCGGACGGTCTCAGGCACTGGTTCTGCTCACAGTACGGCCTCTGGTCTGGGTCTGACGGTTCTGGATACAGCACTGCTCTCTCTGGGTCTGGATCTGGGTTCTAGCACAGGGTTCTTAGCTAGAACAGCAAAACAGCTCAGCCAGGCTGTTGGATTTTGAGATGCCCCTTTGGACGTTAAGGGGTTAGAATCAGGTTGCTAGATTCTACAGGCCTGCTGAAAAGAATTCAGCTTTTGGGATTGGGCCTTTGCTTCAGGTTCTAGTGTCTGGTCTCTGGATCTATCTGCAGTCCGTCTGGATATTATCTGGATCTGTAGTCTTCCGGCAGGGTGCTGCGCCAAGAAATCGATTGAAGAGTGGAATGGATGTGTCCTATCTGTCCTAAGCAGTCTCTTTTTATGCGTTTTTAAAGTAGGTGTGGAGGCTGATCTTCTACATGCCCAACCCTCTAAGAATTTGATAGGTCAGAGAATTTTCTGGGTTCTGACTGGAAGAAGGACCAGCGTGTCATGAGGGATCATCATGATGCTGTGTTTATGGCTTAGCTGACATCCCTCCCCTCTGCCTTTCCATAGAAAATCAATTTTTCATAAAAAAACATTTCCCAGATACACAAGTTGTTGAGAATTGTCACCAGGATCGGTGATATCCTCGTCAGAGAACGTAGAATCCGATACACCACCCTCCCCCAACTCCTCACCTTCATCTCTTCTTCCTGTACCCTTCTTTCCTTTACTTCTTGGTTGCTCCTTTTTTTTATGTAGGTAAGGGCGCCCACGGAAGGAAGCCACCGTGTCACCCAAGAAGGGTACCCGGTGCCTCCTCCCGGGAACGCCGGAAAGGGGAAAAAGGCAAGTGGCACAAAAAACCCCTAAGCGACTTGCGTGACTCTCCTAACGAATGAGCTGGTATGCTGGGAGAATGCAGTCGGCTGAAGCTGAACTCCGTGGTAGAAAGGTAGATGCTTCTGAGGAAGGTAGTCAATAAGTGGTAAGGAATACCACAAGGGGAACCAAGTCCATAGGTCTAGCACAAGAGATAAGGCAGTCCAAATACCGGCCATGATCCGGTACACAGGAAATCACAGAGGAAGGTATCCGAACAATAGAATCAGCAATCCAAGAAAACAGGCCTAGGTCTGGTAGACAAGGAGGCAGGCAGAAGGAGAAAACAGGAAGGGGAAAATATAGGCATAAGAACGGGAACAGAGAAAGTCGGGAGAAGGAGGGAGGAGAGGAGAGAGGAAGGTAAATAGCCGAAGAAAATGGGCAGAAGGCAAACAAGGAGAAAGAGGACAGGAACCCGATGGAGATCAGGTAAAATCTGCGACAAGGGCGAGCGAGAGAAAGGTAGGCAAAAGGCAGACAGCACTAACGGAGGAAACCGGAAGCGTTGCAACGCGTACGCAACCCGGAAGCAGCTGTATTTAAACTCCGGGCCGCGTCAGCGCGCATACGCACAGGCAGTGCTGCAGGTGGGCGTGGCAAGCTACCAGCGTGTGCGGCGGAATAATGGCCGCGCCGCCAGCAGTTCCACAGGTGCCAAGTGCCGCGTGGCATGACGAGAATACATGTACACATCACAGATTACTTGAGGTACATTCTTGTCCAACCCTGATTTTCCTAAGAGCTTTAGTTCAGAAATGACAACTTATTCGCGATTTTGGTGGGTTTGCCAAGATTTGTTCTGCACCAAATTTTACACAGACATACACACCCTCTCTGAGCATATTACTGTAAGTTTTTATGTTTCTAGCATAAACACTGCATCTACAATATTAATAAATCCCAGGGTTGGGTCTCAGAACATCACCCGGCGTCCAGCTTAGTCTTGAATTGTGAGTGAATTTTTCATATTAACCGTCTCAAAGTTCGACATTTTGGTCAGCTTGGTACAATATTTTAGAACCATTTTCCTTAAACATATTAGGTGCAATGTTAAATCCACATCCCTGTCTGGTCCGCCCCCCAGAGCTGGGTGAGTCAGATGGTCACATGGCCTGTCTCTCCCAGAGCAGTTGTTGTTGACAGTTACGCCCAAATTTAACATATTCTATTCAGTCAAGGAATCTATTGTCTCTTTTTCCTGCAAGCAGGGGAAATCTCCTCCTCTCACAACAGTTCTAATTAACATGTCCGTGTGATATCCTCTCCTCTTGGTAGGAAGGCCAGGTGTGAAGGGTTCCCATGGACAGAAGGAAGCTTCTTTTGTCCAGGGGGAGGTGTGGAATCTGTTTGATCCCAGCGTGGGAACACTTTTTAACTCTGCAACCAATGTCTACAAATTGTCTCTTCTTCCAATATATCCCACATTTTTAATACATACATTAAACAATTGCTTCCTTCAAGTCATTTCAGAATATAGTTTTACACTGTCTCTACCCCTTAGGCTTCTGATCGCCAGTATTTCTTTGGCATAGTTTGGGTTCAGTTGTTCATTTTTACAAAGAATTGTTTTAAAACGCCGGCTTCTGGTAGTGGCGAGTACCGGTATTGCACCCATTTTTGACAGCCATCTATCTTTAAAAGGGGATTTAGCTTGACAGCATATGATTGCTGACATTGTATTGATGTGGATTCTTGCAGTAGAATAATGTGGAATACCCAACAAGAAGGTTGGATCTTTTTGGTGATTTGTGAGCCATGATTTTAGCACATTTTTGACAATCAAGAAACGGATTCCCACACAGCTCTGTGTTGCTTTTGGCAATCAGCATTGCTTTTTCCAGGTGGTTTCAGGCTACTGTGTGGGTAGCCCAATGGTGGTTTTTGGCAGTTGTCTCCTGTGCTCACTAATATAGGCAAAAGTGGATGGCAGCCTATCTTTCAGATTTTTACTGTGCATTTTTTTGGATGGTTTTGCGCGAGCAGCATGCTTTCCAGTGATCATTCTGATGTTTCTGCTGCCAGCAATGCACAGTACCTGTTGCAGGGCTCGGATGAGTAGGTTAATACATCCCACATATATTAGTACCTGCCGGAGACAACTGGCCAAACTGTTTTCAGAGCTTTTTTATTATCATACCTATTTGTGTCCGTTCTTGGAGCTAACACTTTACAGACACTCATCCATGACTCGCAAAGTCTTTTCGCCCACTCGCATAGTCGAGTAGATTTTATGAAAGGTGAGTACCATTTGCAAGGGATGTTTGAAACTTTTATTTAACATGTACTTTGTTTGCAGTAAATGTCGAATAACAGTTTCACTGTGCATGGCTGGCCTCTGTGTGGAAGCAGTGTGCCAACCATAAAGCGGGTTTGTAGTGACATGCACCATTTTACAGATATTGCATTTGTCATCGTTGCTATGGGTTGAGTGCAATTCTCTTAGGTTGAATAGGTAAACTAAGTTACCTGGCCTGCAGGTCCAGCTGAATTTTAATGAATTTGCAAGTCCCAACTGTTCTCACTAATGTCTTGTTTCAGCTGCATGCAAAAATGCTGTATTGTTGCTCACTTCATGTATGCGGTACAAATAACTTCTGACAACATTAATATTAGCACAAGATTGCTAATCAAATGGGTCTGTTTGCTAATCAATGCAATTTTAATTAGCAAACTCTGCTAATCATTTTTTGAAAGCTAATTTATGCCTTGTATTGGGAGGCGATTTTAATGCACGATGCTTTGACAGCACTGCTGGCGACACACCTGCACTTATTGGCTATGAACAATTTGGTTCCGAAAGAGTCAAACTTTAGGGGTCGCCAATGGGTAAGATTCCTTGATGAATGGGAGTTTACCATTGTAAATGGGAGGACCAGGAGTGAAATCCTGGTTAAGCCCACTTGGCAGGTGGGCGGTAAACAGGCATCCCTGGAGTAGTTGCGTGGGAATAATTTGTTGCTGGAGCGAGCAAGTAATTTGTATGTTTGCCCAAGTAGTGTCAGCAATCATGCCCATCTACGTCTGTACTTGAAATGGGATGGGAAAGGGATTGAATACAGGGGAGGAGGAGCAAATATAGACCATGTGGATAGTCGACTAAGTTGGTCCCACGGGGAACATAAACAAGGCATGTACAGCACTCAGAAACTTGTTAACTGGTCAGTTGGATACCTTGGTAAAGTACTCTGGGGATGAGGTTGAAGCATGGCTTTATTCAATGGCCCATAGGGTAGGACAAATACATGTTAAGCGTCCTGCAATGGCGGTTGGAAAAAGGGGAAAAAGCTGATTGACTCAAAAAGGAAGGGGGTGATCAGGTTATCGATATTATGGTGATAAGAAAGGCCAGGAATTGTTATTCAAACTGGTTAAAAAGATGGAAGGCTATAGGGTTGATGAAAAATTGCCAAAACATTTGTAGATGCGGTGAGAAGTCAGTGTCCACGAACCACGTGGAAAGCTCTTACAATGGCACGGGGGCCGAGTGACACTAAAATGATGAACCCATTGCGGAACCAGTATGGAAAGGGTACATGGAGCATAACATTTTTTGAAAAATCACTCACCCCCCATGGACCTTTATGTTAGTGAGGCTTGGCCTCTGCAGTTTAGTATGGAAGGCTTGCACTTGATAATTAAGGGTCTTAATGATTTGTCTCGGTAGCAGTTCTGAAGAATGACCCGGGTGGTTGGGCAAGACTTGAGCATGCTATTTACTAAGGTTTGTGAAAAATGTCAAATTCCTGTGTCCTTCAAGTCGGCCTTATTAGTCCCAGTTTATAAAGCAGGGGATCGTTTAGCACCTGAAAATTATAGGTGGCCATCTCTCCTGGACATCACATGGAAGGTATTCGCATCAGGTGTGTTGGATCACTTGCAAACTTGGACCAAAAATGACTGTACTGCACCCTTTACAGGGTCCCATGTAGGGTCTAATACTACACACAATAGACTACTGGACGCTTTAATTAGTCGAGCCAAATGCACAGGAAATCAATCTTTGTATATTACGTACGTCGATTTCCGAGCTGCATTTGACTTGGTAAACCGAAACCAGTTGTGGGACAAGCGGAGGAAGATTTGGTGCCCCCACTGGCTGCTTCATGTTCTGATAGCTTTACATTCCCAGTCTATGGCAAAAATATGTTTGGGTACAAATGGGATGCCATCTGACTACACAATCATAAACAATGGCGTCCGGCAGGGGTGTACAATTGCTAGTCTGCCGTTTAATCTGTATATAGCAGACTTAAGAGAGGCTAGCATCCCAAGTTAAATGAGGGATTCTTCTGGCAAAGCATTTTAGGACTCCCACAATCCACTCCCACGAAATATTTGCGACTCGAATTAGGACTGGTCTTTAGGAGAGCTCTTTATAAAAAGGTTGGTCTGGCGCCGCAATGTTCTTTGTCAGCATTGATGGGGTATTTTATAGAAATCAATTGTCAGTGAAGAGAGTACCCTTCACGCAATTGAATAATGAGTTATTCGAGATTCTTAAGTGGTGCCCGACTTTGACCAGGGAAAGGGCTATGACGTGGTGAAGGAAGCATTTCGGAGAAGGCTTGAAAACTGGGACTGGATATGCAAATACGATCATCTGGCCAAACTACATAGTTGTGCTCCTGTGGCTCCAGTCATACATGCCTATAGGAAACCTCAGCCATATATTCTATTATGCCCGGACCCAGCAGTGCGTAGGTTGTGCTTTTAATGTGTACAAACTTACTGCCTTTGCGAGCCTCACATGGGGCTAGATGGAACTTGCCCAGTGAGTCAAAGTTCTGTAGAGTGTGTAAATTTCCTGTAACGAAAGAGACAGTGAAACACATGTTTACTGAATGCGAAACATTGGGCCCCCGGTGTGTTGTCATTCTGGGGAAATTGGTGCATGACCTGGATTCCATTAAAACTCAGGATTTGTAGAACTTCTGCCTTAATACAAACTCAGTAGCATAGAACATTGCACTTTATCGTATCAGTCAGAGGGGGCGCCTATACGCAGTTCTATTGGCAGATCAGCTGAGGGCTAAATGCCTACCGGGCCTCGGCCTGGGGAACAGGGTAGGCCCCATGATCCACACTCAAGAGTCCTGGACGGGGCAGGGCCCAGTGAGCCGAACAACACGATGCAGGCACGTGGAAAGCAGCTCGACAAAATGGCCACCATGCCAGAAAATCCAGACATCCGGCTGACGCCGCTCCAGGGCGGGCAGCAGGTGGAGGATTGTGTGTCAAGGTGGGACTGGTTTCAACCAGGTATGTGGCCTACAGTTTACCGTTCCTTCGCGCAAGGCAGGATCCCACTGCATCCATATGGGTAGGGCACGCAACGGCTCCAGTAGCCCCTCGCTACCCCATCAATATCGCCTACCACCAATCCGGCCTGCGAGAACAGGTTCTTTGAACTGTTCCTCGGGCTCATGAAATCTCCTTGGATGGGGCACATCCTCAGAGACGCCATCAGTGACATGCTCTGCCAATGGCTCCGGCACCACAGGCTCTGGTGCAGACGCCCCTGGCCCCTGTTCAGCCCCATGTCCAGGTGGTTCTGCAACAGCCTCTGGCTCCGGTCTCCACACCGAAGCCCCCGGCAGCCAACTCTCCTCCTCTGGTCCCTGACCAACAGGACCCGCAGGCGGACACAGCAGAGGAGAGGGACCCTGACACGCCATCTTCAGCCAAATCCTTCCACGAACGCCTGGCATGGCTGGCAAAGTACTTGGGCCTTCCTCAACCCGAGGTCGAGCAATCAGCAGAGGGGGTCCCCGCAGAAGTGCTCACGCTACATCGCGTCACCAGAACAGGGATCCCGATGAAGAAGGACGTAGTTGCCTTGGCCAAGAAGGGTTGGCTCAAGCCCCACTCAGTCCAGCCGGTGAACAAACACCTGGATGCCAAGTACAGGCAGATGGAGGGGGATACACTTGCTATCAGCCGATCCTCAGCCACACTCCTCGGTGATCGCTGCGGCATCACTATACTCCAAGCCTCAGTCGTCCTTAGCCTCCACCTCCGCGGCACTGCTAGACAAGGAGGAGAAGATCTTGGAATCGTACAGGAAGAAGCTGTATTCCAACGCGTCCTTGCACCTTCGTCAAGCCAACACAGATGTCATGCTGGCAGCCGTTAACCAGAGGCTCTGGTGGGAAATTGCGGATTTCCTCCCAGAGCTTCCTGTACTGAGCCAATCACGATTCAAGGCGGGATTGGCAGAGGCCAAGATGATGACGCAGGACATCATGGAGTCCACAGTGGCCCACATGGACACCACTGGCCGTGCCATCTGCATTTCCATGGACAGGAGAAGAATGGCCTGGTTCCGTGCTACGAAATTCAACCTGGATGTCCAGGATCGCATCTTAGATCTTTCGTTCGAAGGTGGTGACCTCTTCCACTCCACAGCAGACGAGTAGCTGGACAAAAAGAAAAACAGCTCACAAACGGCCAAGTCTTTATCCATCTTGACAAAGACCACACCCAAGACGTACACCCAGTCACAGCAGCGCTCGGACAAGGGGCGTACATATAGAGGGTTCCGTGACTTCCAAGAGCGGAGGTCCAGGTAGCCTGACCGTTTGCCGACTCAGCATTGCCGCGAACAAAAAGGTGGAGTAATGTTTTTTTCCAGTGCCCCTCCTCCGCAACAGCCTCAGAGGGAAAGAAGTCATGACACACCCCTCCGGGTCCACGTGTCTCCGTTGGAGGGTGGGGGGGTGGGGAGCAGGTTTGCTCTGCATGCACATTTCTGGCGCCAGAATTTCGCAGACCCCTGGATCCTCTGTGTAGTCTCCACGGGGTACAGCCTCCACTCCACTCCACTCCACAGCCAAGCAGTGGAGGAAGTCCCAGCCTCTCCGCAAGGCTTGGGCTTTAACTCCAGGATTTTTGCCATTCAGAAGAACCACCAGGTGGGACCGAGAGTTGTGCTGGACCTTACCCCCTCAACCTCTCCCTAACTCTATAAAAATTCAAGATGGTTACGCCAGCTTTGATAGTGGAGACACTGTGCAAGGGAGACTGGATGTGCTCCCTGGATCTGAAGGATGCGTACCTACAAAGACCGATCTGGCACCCTCATAGTTCTTTTCTACAATTCAGGATCATGGACTACCATTTCCAATACAAGATCCTTACTTTCTACCTCAACTTTGCCACCAGGGTCTTTACCAGGTTCAACACTGTAGTGGCCCTCCTCTGGTCGCAGGGCCACCACATCTACCCGTACCTCAACGACTGGCTCGTCAGGGCGACATCTCCGGAAGCGGTGCATCACACTTCCCACGCTCTTAATAACACACTGCACAAGTTGGGTTTTTCACTCAAACTCAAGAAGTTGCAACTGCAGCCCACGCAGAGACTGACCTTCTTGGGTCTCATTTGGGACACGTGCCCCGAGAGAGTTTTTCCCCTCGGAGGACAAAATTACAGCTCTCAAAAGGGATACCGCGCACATTCTCAGCAGAGAAATGACCTCGGCCTGGTGGTACCAACACCTACTGGGTATCATGGCAGCAATCCTGTTGGCCGTCCCCCACACGAGACTCAGGATGAGGAGGATACATCTGCACTTTGCAGCCTCTTGGAACCAGGAGCGTGGCTCTCAGTCAGAGATGATCAACGTTCCTCCATCACTTCACCCGGACCTTACATGGTGGTCCAAGGATTGCAACCTTCGGCTGGACAAGCCCTTCCGTTAACCTACCCCGCAGGTCACCATCACCACGGACTCCTCTCTCTGGGGTTGTGGGCCACCCTGGACAACCACTGCGACCATGGCACCTGGACTCGGCAGGAGCACCACATCAATTGGCTGGAACTGAAGGCCACCTGGCTGGCACTCAGAGCCTTCTTTCCAGTTATCGAGGGCAATGTCGTCCTAATTCAGACAGACAACTCAACCAGCATGTTCTATGTCAACAAGCAGGGAGGTACCAGATCACCCCCTCCTTCCCCCACCCCCCCACTGTGCAGGCTGGCTCGCAGTCAGCATGTGGGAATGGGCCCTGGAGGACAACATCTACCACATGGCTGTCCACCTGCCGGGGGAATCCAACCTGGAGGCAACTGGCACAGCAGATTGGGGGCGGACAACTACAAGTGGCAGCTGAACGACCTAGTACTGCAGGAAATCTTCCACAAATTGGGACACCCCAAGGTGGACCTCTTTGCCTCATGGGACAACAGGAAGTGCCAACTGTTCGCTTCCTGGCAGGGTCAAGAACCTGGCTCCCTGGGCGATGCATTCTAGATTCAGTGGGAAGGAATAACAGCATACGCCTTCCTGCCCACACCACTGATACACAGGATGATATGCAAGATCAAGGAATCTCGGCACCTCAGCATCATTCTAACAGCACCGTGGTGGCTGGCCAGGCCATGGTTCTCTGAGCTGTTCAGCCTCTCTCTCCAGACGGGCCCAGCACATCTGGCGCAGCAGGGGGACAGGGTCATCCACCCCGCGCCACAGAAACTAGCCCTCACACCATGGTTCCTGAACAGGTAACGCTAGATCACCTCAGCCTCACCCAGGCTAATCTAGAGATCATACAGGGCACCAGGAGCAAGTCTACCCGGGCCCAGTATAAGAGCAAGTGGACCAGGTCCTGCCACTGGGCAGACTCTAAGGGTATCACCCCCTTGGATGTACCTTGGACGACGTGCTCTCCTTCTCGGCAGACCTCGCCCACTCGGGTGTGCAGGTGGACACTTGCTGCACTTACTTGGCAGCCATTGGGCCTTACAGAAACTTGCAGGAGATCTTTTCCTCTTCTAACCAGATTGTCAGGAAACATTTGACGGGACTCGCCAGGCTCTACCAGCCCATCAAGAGGCCTCACCCTGTGTGGGACCTCAACATAGTGCTGGGTGCCCTGGTGCACAAACCATTTGAACCAATGGCATCTGTGGACACCAGGCTGGTCACTATTAAGACAGCCTTGCTAGTCTGCCTCATATCAGCATGCAGAATCTGCGAAATCCAGGCGCTAGTTGCCTCAGAGTCATATACTACATTTCACAGGGACAAAGTAGTTCTGCGGATACACCCATCATTCTTGCTCAAGGTGCCTTCCGCATTCCATCTGAATGAATGAATAGTGCTACCTAGGTTTTTTGCCGAGCCCAAAGACGAGGCACAGATTTCTGCACTGCCTTGATGTGGGGCATGGCCTGAAATTCTACCAGAAATTCTGCAAGTCGTACGCACTTTTTATCACCTTTGGCGGATCAAGACCGGGGTATCAGGCCTCTAAGGCCTCCATAGCCCGTTGGATGGTCTTGGCCATCAAAGAAGCTTACGAGGGACAGCATAAGCCACTGCCAGCCAACTTGCACGCCCACGCGGTCAGAGCCAAGGCACCGACCATCGCTTTCCAGCGGCATGTCCCCAGGCAAGTCATAAGCAAGGCGGCCACTTAGGCCACCCCTTCGGCTTTCTGCAAGCACTACTGTTTGGATGCCGGTTCTAGATCAGATGCAGCTTTTGGGTAGGCAGTTCTCAGAAACCTGTTTTCTTAAGGAGAGCCTCCTCTCCACCCTGGGGCTACACTCAGTTGTAATCGCCCTTGCAGGGATGGGACATAAGAGTAATTATAAATTACTCACCATATTGACTGTCCTTAGTCCCCTTTCCTCCATACATCCCACCAACCTCCCCCCTAATAAAACTTGTGTCATTAGGCAATGCTAATCTATTGTTGATGCGTCAATGGGGACTGTGGTGTGGCGCCGTAAGGCAGAGTCAGGGCAGCGCATGCTCCCAGGGCCTCATCCCCGTGCGCCTCTAGATTTAAATGGGAAGAAGGTTTATTTTGGTGAAAAAGGTTCTGTCTCCTGTCCCTTGGATGGGATTGTAAGTGATTTCAATCCAGCACTCCAACTAAATCGATGCCTAGTATGGGATGCCCAATGGAAACCCTTATTTATATATTTTTATGTCAAAATTAGTTTTATTCTGGATGATGTACCCTTATACAACGCCCCTCTCTTTGAATCTCCCCGACCTCACTGAGCCAAGAAGTAGGTTTGTTAAATATTTATTTGAAGAATTAAACAATAGATAGATTACACTGTTATGAATAATATCTGAATACCACACTCATGAATATGAACAATGATCAGCAATGGCTAAGATTATAATATCAACAATCTCTTTAATCAGTTAGGAGTAGAAATAGGAAGAATAATGTAGCAGAGAATACTTATGTGGGTTCAAGGAAATGCAAGGCGATGAAAGAATGCAACACAGAAATAAGACTTGATATGACTTCAATCAAAAGACAATATGAGCACTCTTTCCCCCCGTTACTACTCACTCCCTCCAACATGCAATATGAAGATATGGAATGAGGGCACACAGGTTTCAGGAATAACTGATATGAAAGAATGCAGTTCAATCCCAATTCCCCCAGCAAGCTTAGAGAGAACAGGAATGCTTTAAAAACAGGTCAAAATGATTTTGAATGTGATTTGCAATGAATGGGAAAATGCTAATATTAATTCGCTAAATGGATTCAGAACTAGTGAGAGTTACTTTGGATTGGTTCAGGTCAACAGTAGCAATGATTTATGAATGATCAGGTGGAAAACGAAATTCGGAAGTTGAAAGCAAGAAATAGCTGTTTTTCTATAGAATTAAATTGATTCAAATTGCGGCAACTTTTACGGAAAAACGATAAGGAATTGGAATGTCGTTTTGGGTTTGTATGAAAGCTGAGGATGTTAGTTTCAAAAAGACATTTAAATTTTGTTTCTAGGACATGCGGTTCAAAGGTTAGAGGTTTTTGTGAAGGTCGAATTTTCAGAAACAGAGTCAAGATTTCAAAATGAAAGATGCGCTATTGAAGGTCTGAAACAAACATTTCTTAACACTAAAGAGTCTATGGAGCCGCAAACTACATGACAGCCCAGCCACCTATCCAGAGGCGCCTCCGGATGGTTTCTGTCTGAACAAGACAATTGCCTTTCTCCATATAATATATAGTAGTGCCAAGATGATTATCACTACAATTATCAAGGATTATGTGGAGGAGAGAAGAATTTAGAACAGACAAAAGAGATTCAGTAATGCAGTTATGGATAGGTTGGAATGGTTGGAATGGGTTACTTAAGCCTAAGAGGTTGGTTATGGACAGTTATATACTAAATACTTACAACTATGGCTTTGGAATGGAATGGGCCCGTCAAAGATCTGGTCAAGGGTTTGGCTGGGATTCTCTCGCCACCGGACAGGTCTCAGGCACTGGGTTCTGCTCTCAGCAAGGCCCTCTGGTCTGCGCGGCTTATTGGACTGGATCTGACGGGTTGGTTCTAGGTAAAGCTCTGCTCTATGGGTCTGGATCTTGGTTCTAGCACGAGGTTCTTAGCTAGAACAGCAAAACAGCTCAGGCAGGCTGTTGGAATTTGTGGTGTGCCCCTTGAAAGTTTAGGGTTTCTAATCAGGTTGCAAAATATTCTGAGGCCTGCTGAAAAAGGGTTCAGCTTCTTGGATTAGGCCTCTGCTTCAAAGTTCTAGAGTTTGGTTCTAGAGTCTGGTCTCTGGATCTATGTCTGGAGCCTGGATCTTCCTGCAGGGTG
Source organism: Ambystoma mexicanum (assembly GCF_040938575.1). Classification (NCBI taxonomy): domain Eukaryota; kingdom Metazoa; phylum Chordata; class Amphibia; order Caudata; family Ambystomatidae; genus Ambystoma; species Ambystoma mexicanum. The sequence goes on from NC_090933.1 coordinate 1,118,925,132, forward strand.
CTTCGCCAAGAAATGAGTTGAGGAGTAGAAAAAGTGTGTGTCCCTGCCTGTCCTCAGCAGTCCCTATTTATGTATTTCCAAAGTGGGTGGGGAGGCCGATTATCTATGCCCAACTCTCTAAGGATCTGATAGGTCAGAGAATTTCCCCTCTCCTGATTTGAGACAGGAGGAGTGTGTCATCAGGTGTCAGAGTGATGCTGTGTTTATGGCCCAAAGGAAATCCCTCCCCTTTGCTTTTTCTTAGGAAATATATTTTCCCCAAAAAACATATTTCCAAGGTACACAAGTTGCTCAATTACATGACAGATTGCCTAAGGCACATTTCTAATCAACTCCCATCTTCCTGCGAGCTATGGTTCATAAATTACTACTTTTTTGCGCTTTTGGTGGGTTCCTCAATGTTAGTTCTGCACCAATTTTTATACATGCATGCACGTTCTATCTGGGCACATCCCTGTAATTTTTTATGTTCCTAACAAACACAATGGCTACAATATGAATAATGTCCGGGGGTTCAGTCTCAGAACATCGTACAGGTTCCAGCTTAGTCTTAAAGTGTGAGCGAATTTTTCATTTAACAATCTTTAAGTTTCATATTTTTGTCAGTTCAGTACAATTTGCTATAAGCATTTTTCTAAACATACATTTAATCCAATGTCAAATCAACAATTTCAGTCTGGCCCGCCTCCACAGCTGGGCTGAGTCAGAGGGTCACATGGCCTGCCTTCCTGCCAGAGCAGTTTGTTGTCAGTCACACCCAAATTAGCATTACTATTCAGCCCAAGGAATCCATTGTTTCTTTTTCCAGGCAGCACAAGAAATCTCCTCCCTTCGTGATTAACATGCCAATGCGAAATGCTCTCCTTTTGGTGGGAATGAACAAGGGGAGTTTCCCAGGGGAAGAAGGCCTCTTGGAAGTTTTAACTGAATCAGGTTACCTTCTCGTCAATTGTAACATAGTTCCTTGTGAAAAAAATACATTTATAAATTTAAAATAAGCAAACCCATCTTTACTTCCAGTCCTTTTTCAACATGAAAATCAATGTGTGGCACTCTTAAATTGCATTTTGATGGAACTCTCTTCTTTGGCATAGTTTGAGTTCAATGTACACTTTACACATAATTGGTTTTAAATCGCAGGCTTCTTACAGAGGTGAGTAACGGTACTACACCCATTTTTGACAGCTTTCTTTCCATCAAGTATCTTTAAAAGAGGAGTTTGTTCTGATAACCTATGATTCTTGCTGACATTGTATTTATGTGGATTCTTGCAGTAGAATAATGTGGAACACCCAACAAGGAGGTTGGATCGTTTAGGTGGTTTGTGAGCCATGATTCTTGCACATTCGTGACAATCAAGAAAACTGATTTCCAAACGGCTCTGTGTTTCTTTTTGGCAATCAGCTTTGCTTTTTCAAGTGATTTCAGGCTACTCTGTGGGTAGCCCAATGGTGGGTTTTGGCAGTGATCTCCTGTGCTCACTAAGATAGGTAAAAGTGGATGGCGGGAAAGCAACCTGAATCAAGCATGAGCTACAGCTTTAAGCTTTGATGTGTTCGGCCTATGCCACCTCACCCAAAACGAGATGTGAAAACAAATCCCATGCTTTCTTACAGAGAAGCAAAAACCAACAAAATATGTCCCCACAGGTTATAAACTGGTGATACGGTATATATATTACCTATACCAACCTCATTTTCTCTGACAAAAGAAGAAAGAGATGAACTGGTGTAGGCTAGCCATGAAGAGAACAGGCCTGCAACTTAGTCCTAGGGAAGCTGGACCGGATATAAATCCTAGGACTGCGTTTTTATGGGTTGTATCTGTGTATGATGGGCTTAAGATAATGAACTAATGAGGGTTCGGCAGATCTGTGGTGCCTAATCTGATCTCTCCATCTCCACGAAGGCAGAAAAAGAAAATACTTTGAAAAACAAAGGTCAATTTGAAAAGTCAACAGGCCCCGGAGCGGTTCATGGGATGCAGCAACAAATGTCATAAAGCTTTGATGAATTCGAACTTCAAAGACCTTATCACTGCCAGGCCTCAAGGTTAAAAATTATCCCTGAACTAGCAGTTAAAGAACTGAAGACTTCAGATGCTGTGTTGGTGACAGGCCCACCTGCAGATACTATTGAATGTTTTGTATTGGAATAATGCATTTTCTTTTTACAGCAGGATTCACCATTTTGCCCATAATTGTTTAACAGAAACGTGTAGAATGCGTATTTTCCTTTCCCAGTGTTCAACTAGAAACTATATTAGTTGGCAGAAAAAAAAAACGTGTGAGGTCATTCAGTGCACAAATTAGGCAAATTTGCATTTTGTTGCAAAGAAATGGCACATGCTAGTGTGTTGCATGTCACAGCATCCGGAGGGACGAGACCATCGCTTTGAGATGGGGGAAAGAATATGAATATAAATGTAGAAGTGAGTTAAATGCAAAATCTATAATTCAATACCCATTTGTGCCATCATAAAGATAATTGTGTTTGCTCACCAGAATCCTCTCTCTGAAGCGAATCAAAGTAGTAAAGTGGTTGTATGTGTGGAAATTACAAATTTAGAATGTGGCAATATTTAATTAAAGAAATCCCTGAGATGACATCACATTAAATGGGATTGAAACTGTGTAGAAATTACTCACAGACTGCCTCCTCCATTAATATTCCCAATGACTGCAGAGGGGTATGTCAACTGTGAAGTCACATTTGGAACATTGTCCAATCACATAATTGACCAATTAGATTGTGTAAAGTATACAGAACTCAAAAAGGTGGGGTTACTGTTCTATTAAGATTCAACACACTCTCCGCAGAGACCAACATACTTGCTAACTCACTGATTGATAGAAAAATTGATTAAAAAGAAATAGATTGTTGTCCTTTTGGACCCTTTGATGGATTATTAGTAGACTTGAAGTGAGGCCTAGCAGGAGTTAAATCCCCAGGTCTTTTTGAGTGGAAGAGACAGCAGACAGGCTGTTGAGGAAAGTTTATCATTTTGCTGACTGATGACCACCTGTTCCTAGAGGGGGATAACTGAACCAGTCCTTAAGAGGGTGCCCACATGTCTGCAATAAAGCCAAAAGAAGTTCACCCGGGAGTATGATCAACAGGGAGACAATCCATAGGGGAGTGGTACTATAAAATGGGAATTAGATTAAATCCTGGCCCTGTTATTTGTAAGTATTGGGGAGGAAGGAAGGGAAGGGTGGGGGGAAATCGTATAGAAACTGACTGTACACCCTGGGAAAGAAGTAAATACTTCCTAAGTGTATACGTTTTTGGAATTATAGATCAATGAAATAGAACCCTAGGTCTGTATACAGGGAGATCCTTGGACTCGTCTGTGCAATTTACAAGCAGGGAAGTGCATAGGACATCTCTCTGTGTACATAAACCATTCAATTAATTGAAGTCTGTCGTGTTTGACTTTTTACAGAACATAAAAATGCCACCTTTTTGAGGTGTGTATAATTTGCCCAATCAAGTTGGTCAATGTATGTGATTGCCCAGTGTTCCAAAAGTGACATAGTAGACCTAACCCTCTGTAGTCATTGGGCAATGGGAGTAACTTCTACAGAGAGTTTACCTACCATTTAATATGTAATCTCAGAGGTTTCTGGAATTAAAATACATCACATTCTGAAACATCAAATTCCACCCATGTGACCACATTAATAATTTGCTCACCAGGTTCTACTCTCTGGCACAAATCAATTGATACAAGTTTTATCATTATAGCATGAACGACGGGGCGAGGCTGCGTTTAGTCTGAGCTCTGAGTGAAGATCCTGTTATCGATCCATACCACTGTATTTTTCAACAAGATTTGGATATCAATTGACCCCAGCTTGGATGGCAGAGTCAGCGTGTAGCTGGCTTGCTCTCCTGAACACAAAACAGCCACTGGATGCTGTGGAAGCGACCGCATTGAAATTGCGACAGAGAAACCCAAGATGGCCGCCAGCATACTCAAGCGAAGCTGGGAATATCACAGAGCCTAACTTATGCATTTTGTGTTTTATTTTGTATTTTATCTATTTGTAGCGCGCACCACCAGGCCCAAAGGCATTAGGGCGCGAAAACAGTTACAAGTACATACAAAATGTGTGAATTAGGATCAGAGTGTTAGAGTGAAAATGCACAAAAGCAAGTTATCATGGCGGCAGCATGAATTAAGCAAGGCTTAATTTACAATAAGTTAGTAGAACCAAAGAGCTAAACAGGCTACAGAGTAATTTTGGGGCGCTTACTGAGATCAAGGACTAAGTCAGATATGAGCAAAGAGCCATGATTTCGTTTTCTGTTTGAAGGAATTAAATGAAACCTCGGATCTGATGGTAGTGGGGAGAGAGTTCCACAGCTTAGATGCCAAGACAGGGAAGCTCGCACCCCCAGCTTTTTGAAGTTTAAATCTGGGTATCGAAAGGCTGTGTGTCTGAGCAATCCTTTGAGGTCGGGTGGAAGTGTGGAGAGAAAGACGGTTAGATAGGTGGGGTTGGGGGGCCTTGTTGGCCAAACATTTGTGGGTAAGGGCAAGTGTTTTCAAAGAAATTCTCTGCTTGACAGGTAGCCAATGTAAATTGGTTCCGAATTCAGAGATGTGTTGGTTTCTAGGAATGTTTAATGCCACTCTGATGGCATTGTTCTGAGTGATTTGCAGTTTATTCAGGTTCACCTGGGTAGTCCCTAAATAGAGGGGACTACAATAGTCAATTTTAAACATGATGAGAGTTCTGGCTAAGGTGATGCTATTAGGTGTAGTCAGAAAAGGTCTGCAGGCTGCAATAGGTTTACAGGTATATGCCGATGCTGATCTGACTGCGTTAGTTTGTCGTGACAGGGTGGCGTCTAGATAAATATCTAATCTTTTGGTGTCCTTGGAGACCTTAATGACTGGCGAAGAGTGGGGGAGAGATTGGAATTGTTCCTAGTCAGGCAGCAAAGCATCTAGAATTGATGCGGTACAAAGGTCTGCAGGGTAGACTGATAACAGCTGTAACCGCGATAGCAGCAGAAGAGAGAGAAGACCTGACCAAGCCTGATTGAAGCGGCGGACGACAGGAGCCTGCCCAAATTGCGCTGCAGCGACAATACGGGTCACCAAGGTAAGTGTGCTGTGGCCGGGGGATTGAAGGGGGAAGCCGCTTACTGGGCACCTTGAATACAGAAAGGCGTGAAAACACGCCTCCGCCCAAGCACACTTTCCAGAGACACTTGCTGTGGCAAGTGCAAGCTGTTCCTTGCAGTGCAGCCATGATTGAACACACCAAGATTTTCGCACAAGACAACTCCCTGCTGCCTGAATACCAACACCACACTCACAGATACTGTCCCTAATAACCCGCTCTCCCCAACAATGAGGCACCCGAGGGGCCCTGGACAGCACAACATGCACTGTGAAACATAACAGACGGTAGCAGCAACTGAACCTTGAGCAACTAATCTCTCACCTATAATAGAGCACTATTTAAAGGGCTGCGACTACGGCATTGCTTTTGGCGCCCAAACACACTGGTTGAGGTAAACCTGGACTGAATCTCGCTCTCAGACATTAGCTGACGGATTGGGCCACGCATGTGAACAACCTGAGACTAGCACATGATCGATATCTAATACCCGAAGAAGGGCATCTAGCCCGAAACGCGTAGTAACAAGACTAGTGGAGCATGTTTAAATAAGCATCTTTAGCAAGACTCCTGGTCCAGATATCGTGACAGTTATAAGGAATTTAAGTAATACTGAATATTGACTGATAATTACAATTATTTTACACATTGATTTGTTTTGTGTTGTACACTACTGTGATTTCGAACAGTGTTTACTATAGGAAATAGGTTAAATTGAATTGTATCTTTATGTGAATGTTTATTCTTTGAAAGTGTGTATACAGAGTCTTAGGAATCATTTGATTTGTGAATTATAACATCATATGTTCATGATTTATGTGTTTGACACCTAATAACACTTATAAAAACTAATACCTTTGCAGTCTTTACTGTATCAGCAGTGCACCTATTTGTGTCTCGGCAGGATTCTGAGGCACCAATTTTTGTTTTCCACTAGCACATGATCTGATCATAATTGAGACAGCCCTTATTGAGCCGCTCACCAATATCATTTGCAAATACTGGCCTAGATTGTGTACCAAAAACAAGCACAAGGGTACTTTCATGGATTCTTTTGCTGGTCTGGGAAGTCTCCATCGTCAGACCCAGCAACAGGAGCGTCGCGGGGAGGAGCCCATATAGCTCAACCTGATAAAGTACTCGCGGCTATAGCCAATTTACTGTCCTCCCTGGAACTCAGAAGCAAGGAGGTAAAAAGGATGCTCAACTGCTCCGCCAAGATGTGTGATCACTCGCTGAAAGAGTGACAACTACGGAATCACTTTTGAAGGACACTTACAACGGATGACCTCCTTGGAATCCAGAAATTGCATCCTGGAACAGAGGGCCGAGGACACGGAAGGTTGCTCTAGACGGAATAATGTTAGGCTACTAGGGATCCCGAGGGGTATTCAAGGCAGAGACCCAACGACATACACCAAGAACTTGTTCTTGCAGGAGGTGGGCCCTGAAGAAACTGTTGCAGGGCTTCGCCGTGGACCAGGCCTATCGGTCCTTGCAGAAGAGGCCTCTGCAGGGATCACACCCCCACCCAGTGATTGCTAAAATGCTGAATTTTAGAGACTGGGAAGTGGTCCTACAATTCTCCGGGGAAGGGTGGTTAGAGGGACAACTCTAACATTGCCCTCTATCCAGATTACACCCCTCTAGTACATCAACAGAGAAATAAATCTGTGTAAGTTAAGGCTAGGCTACGGCAGAAGGGGATAAAATATATGCTTATATATCCGGCTAGACTGAAGGTGCTACACGGCAGAAAGTCGCTTTTCTTCGAAAGCCCAAAAGCTGTGTCCATGTGGATGGAACATAATATTGAGACTCAAGATAACATCCCGTATCAAGACGGGGGAGCTAGCGCCCTCCCAGAGGTGGATGTCAATAAACACTGAACACTCGCTAGTATACTACGACTGCCGGGAGAGACCGAGGGCGGACCTGTTGGGTTACACGCTACCCCCTGGGAAAGCTAGATTGGATCTACAACCGAATGACAGAAGAGTAACCTTGAGAGGAAATGGAAGGATATACGCTATTCGCTTTGGAAATTGTTGCTACCTGGTCCGATCGGGCAACGAAGTTCATTGGGTGACGACTGGACTACCCCGATCCATATGGATCGCTGACACAACCCTGTTGTCGGCCTACTGAACTGGTGCCTATAAACGACACAGTCTTCGTTAGGCACTGGTTTCTCTGAAAGCGATGGACCATTGGACACACCACCTTCAGGGGCTTGTTGTTGATCATACCCGAATTGCACAACGATGCTTGCTTTGCTGTTTATGCCTCGCGCAGAAGCTTGGGTCACACAAACTCTTAATAAATCAGAAATTGAGCAGCACTACATGTGCCGAATGCAAATGTGAAATGGCCACGTGTGTTTTGCTGTATGTGGGACAGGTTTGGGTTGCCAGACCCTATGGCCATGCAATGACAACACTAATGGGTCATGACACACTTTTAACATGGAATGTGAGAGGTCCTGGCACTTATACCCGCAGAAACGGGTGGAAGTCATACCTTCAATGCAAAACGATACCTGTTAAGTGGGTTTCCTGGAGTATGGCTATGGATGAGGAACAAGACGCAGTGGTAAGCTGCTGTGGTGGAACTGTGTACAGGGCCCCATACTCCATGTTTGCTAGAGGGGTGCTTATATGGATTGCTGAGTCCCTCCCATTTCAGCTATTGCACATTGATAAAGATGTGGGGGGCCGATACATAATACTGCAGGGTTACCCTGGCAGTGAAGAACTATCCATTGTGAACTCTTATTTCCCCCATTACGCAATACCAACATTGATGCATAGGTGTGCAAACACATCACCCGGTGCTCATAGAGTACTCGTGCTCTTCGCCACATAAATTGTACACCAGGATAGTCTACGTCTTTGCTGGATCTGGTCAGCTATCTGAATTTGTCGGTGCTGAATACATGGGTCGCACAATATTCGATCACTCCCCACTGATAGTCAAGGGATCAGGGGATACCTCAAACCCACACACCAGCATGGCACATGCCCACAGACGCACTGTTAGATGGTGCCTTTAGGGAACAACTTTGGGTCATGCTGAGCTCAACACTGGTAGTGTGAGTAGCTGGGGAAACTTTTAAAGTTGTAATCAGGGGTGAGAATATTGCTGGAGCTGGGGGCATCCGAAAAAAAGCTGAGAGAGGAACTAGAGACCCCTGAAGCCAAAGCGAACGAATTAATGAAACTAAATCCTGGTGTGTGTTCCATCGAAAGAGAACTTGAGGAGATGAGATCTAAATGTCGAGCTGCATGGAAGAGATTGTCAGGATTTGACTAGGCGGCCCGGACATACACACTGAAGGAGATAAGTCTGGGAAATTATTAGCTTGGCTATGTAGACGGGAACACCCTAAATTACCGGTCACGCAACTACATGAGTGCAGGGCCCCCTGGTGAGCACAGGCAGCAATTAACACGATATTTGCTCATTATTATACCAAACTGTATAGCCACAAGACACAAAGTTGCTGAGGTCTTCACAACAATCCAACTCCCTAAACTCACTAGTGGCAGCGAGATCACTTAAACCAGGCCTTTAGATGACAGGAGTTGGGCTAAGCGAGAACGTCTCTTGTGTCAGGCAAAACGCCAGGAAGCGACAACCTCCCGGCAGAATTTTATTTAAAAAACGTATAAATCCACCCTGTGTCAAACGCTCCTAAAAGTTTCTGAAGAAGCCCTTGACACTGGTATACTTCCGAGCACTATGAGGGAAACATTGGTGCTCCCCATACTCAAACCCGAAAAGCCTGCAGAAATATGCAAGTCATACCGCCCGCTGGTTACATTAAACTACGACTTTAAGCTGCTTACTACTATGCTGGTCGCAACACCAATTTGAACTTGTGCAGACTACAACATATCATTGACCAGACCAGAACCTGTACTGAACACTACGTGGTGGCATTGTTCAATGTCAAAGCTTTTGACTCCGTGTATTAGGAGTGGATGGATGCAGCATTACAGAGCTTTGGGGTTGGTTTGAACTTACATGCTGGGTTAAATTACTATACGCCTCCTCCCACAGCTAGAGTACGTTCTGGCCGACACATCAGGACAGTGGGCCATACAGAGAGGGACACAACAAGGTTGCCGCTATCACCAATGGTCTACATATTAGCTCTGGAACCAATAGTTGTATACCGGAGACCGGAATATTTGTCAGCGGCAATGAACATCCGGTGGGCTACACATCTGATCTCCCTATATGCGGATGACGTGCCATTATACTTGTGTCAACCGCAGCACAACCTACCCATAATATCGGAGGTGCTGGACAACTTTACCAGACTATTGCGGCTGGAATATTATTATCTAGCTGCCCAGCTAAGTTTCATCACAAAATGGCTATCAGATGATCTAACATTTGAGCATGAGATGCTTAGCCCTGCCCGGCTCAGAGAGGCCCTTTGGTCTCCGCAAAACTGGACTGAAACTCCACCACTAATACTACATATGGGTAGACAGATTTGGTCCAAACCACTAAAGGCTGTTCGTCCAACACACATACTCTCCCAACATTCCACTACTGGCTGGTACATGTAACAACTTCAATGAACTAGTGGCTGTCCGGCGTTGGGAACGGGTCGGCATAGCTACCTGGGGCGACATGTATGAGAGCAGAACATTTTTATAGAATTGACCAACCTTATGCAACCGAGGGACTACTGGGTGGGCAGATCCTGATGTACATGAAAGTAGCAAGGGTTGCCAAACACAACTGGTGGGAGTGGCCCACTGAGCCACAGTCAACCCGCTTCTTGGCATTAATTTATGACTTAGAAGACAGTTGGAGACCTGTTTCAAGGTTGTTCAAATGTCTGCTAGATGGTATCGGCATTAAGCTCACCAAACTAAAAGGTGCGCTGGGAGGTCGATTTGGGCCTAGAAATTACGGACCGACAGTGGACACTGGCTCTGGGCTTTGGGCTTTGTCAAAAATCTATCGCGTAACACTAGATTTAGGCTTATACAGGTAAATGTGCTCCACCGCACGTACATGGCTGCCTCTAGGAGTGGCTACATTTAAAAAAAGGACCCACCCTCTTAACTGCCCCTGATGTGGCCACGATGATGCTCATCTAATGCACATGTTCTGCTAGTGTGTGGTGATACAGCGCTTTTGGTCCCAAATTAAACAGACCTATGAGGGAGCAGGGATAGGGAGATTCCAATGGAACCCACTGGAAAGTTTACTGGGTATATAACCCAGGCTTAGCAAGCATAAACATGCCAACAAATGTATGGACTTTGCTATGCATCTAGCCAAGAGATGCATAGAATTACCTGGAAATCATGCAAGGGCCCACAATTTGATATTTGGTACAGATGTTGGTGCAAAGCCGAGACCACTGCATGGTGGTCAATAAATATGCATGGGAGAGATGTTGCACTTAATTTCGATGGTTGGAAAATGCTTGTTAACTCTGTCTCTTAGCCCTCTGATGACAAACCACCATGAACAACCTCCTTCGCTGAAATGCCACGAATGCACGGTTTGCCTGGCCTAAATGAAACTACAACAGAGCAGAGATTAGCATCACATGACTTTAATTGACAAGCATTGGGTAGTTGTATTGTTTGGTTTTAGTATATTGGTTGAATCATAGGACGTTGGATGTGTATTCCACAAATGTGTACTGCAACTGTAAAATTCACCAATAAACAAATGTAAGAAAAAAAATTATAGCACGAATAATTTCTGAGTTATAGATTTCCATTTAACTCACTTCTACATTTATATTGAAATAATGTTCCCATCTCAATGCGGTAGGCTCATCCCTACGAACGCTATGAGATACAATTCCCTGGTGTGCACCATTTCTACGCCTCAACATACAAATGTGCCTAATTTGCATAATCAAAGCTCACATTATTCAACTCGTTTTGGTAGCCCTAGGTAGATCAGCACAAACTGAATATTTCACAAAAAGGACCAAGTTTCTACGAGATTCTGTTCAAGAGTTATGGGTAAAATAGTGAATCCCATAATTCAATTTTTTAAATATACAAAATATCACTTAGCAACTTTGTTTTCTCTGCCTGGTATCTGTTGTCCATGCTGTTAATGCAAAGAAGCAAGGTGTTTATGATGGGGGCCTGGATGTGGTAACATCCCTTGTGATTTGTAGTTCTTGGGGATTGTTGGACTTCTGTCCTTGAGATGTTGCCAGACCTTTAGTCCGGTCGTTTTATATATATTTTTTCATTCAAGAAAGCCTGCAAGATGTTAATACATTTGACTGAGGAGGACCACGGATTCATCTGAATTTAAATTACTTTTTTTAATGTTCCCCCTAACATACTTTCAGGGCAAGTAATACACTTAAAACTTTATAGCGCAGTCTGGTTTGCTTTGTCTTTTTGAAGGAGGATCCTTATCTGCAGAGGACGGTTTCAAAGAGTTTATTAGCTTGGGAAGGGAACGTATCTGTCCTCACATCCGGTATGCTGAAGTTTTGGCCGTCTGATGGGTGGGTGGTGGGGGTCGGACGGGGGGGAGGGGTGGAGTACAGTGAGTTGAAAGGATTTCCTTATGTCAGAATTCAGTGATGGCTCCATTTAAAGTTGGTTTCAATCACAATTGCAGCTGTTAATTTACCTATTTTCATAAAACGCCACAGTTCATATTGTATTGGCTTACCAAGGCCCTATAAACAGTTCATATTATCATCATCTGTAGGTTTCCTAATCCTGAATCTTGTAATTCTGTGGAAGAAAATGAACACACAGCAGCACAATGCAAATCTGTTTTTCCTTTCTATAACTGCCGTTTTTTCTCCTCAGATTAGGCAGTTCCCCATTTTAACAAAGGTTGCAGGATATTTTCTGGTACTTGAAACGTTCATCTCCGGCCTTGCCAGCTTTGGTTTTAGTGCGTGCATGTGTGTTTCTCAAATTGCTGTGTGCAGCCCCCCCCCACACATGTTGTCTTTTAAGTTAGCACTTTTATTCAATGGAGATTTATTTTACAGTGGTATCTATTTTGAATAAAGGGGACGAGAATTGGATAGACCGGGATCCTTTGAGTAAATTTGCTTTTTAACAAATGAAAGATTAATCTTGAACTCTTGTGCATTCTTTCCATGGTGCATGCGCGCTCAGGGTGAATTAAGTGTATAGACACCCATGGTGATGTATGTGCTACAAAAGTCTATTTCTCTAACAGTAGCATTGAAAACTGAGGCGACTAGCATGCAGATTATTTTTTCAACTTTGCCATTGGACTGCAATTATAGCACGTTTGTCTTTAAATTGATTCAATTACTTCCATTTGGTTAATAAATATACCCTCTGTTGTAAGGAATCGAGGTTATTAAAATGGGGGGCCCAGATTGATGAAAAGAACTTGAGTAAATAAACAAACTTTGTGGGTGCCTAGTTTGGGGTGGGTGGAGAGCTACTCCGAGTTTGCCTAATTAGAACATCCTACAATAAGATTGTTTTGTAAAGGAAATGGTAAGAAGTTATTAATTATATTGAGGTAGTAATGTGGGCCGTCATAAAAAGTCATTCCCAGCAACGGTTTTCAGGAGAACAAACAAACAAGACAAACACAAATACAAGTAAACATTCACTTAGAGTAATCATTCATATATGCAATGTACCATTACCACATAAATCAATAAAAGATCTCCACAATATCCAATACTCCTCTTCCTTACCCCTCCCTCCTCTTATACATGACTAATTCATAAATCTGACAAAACCACCACATCATTAATCCATTCTTCCACCTTTGACTTCTTCCTAGTCTTCCAAACTTTCAAAATCTGTTTCACTGCTATCACCAAGATCCTATTTATCCAAGGATCATATAAACGAGCCGTCAAACAACGCCCAGCATTTGCCAAAAGCAAAACCTGTAACGGCCCTCTTGGAAATTTAACAGAAAGGGTCATATGTAATCCGTCAAGGACTTCACACCAGAAGGTGATTACTCTAGGGCAATACCATAACATGTGAAGAAGATTCCCCTCATCCCTCTCACATCCCCAACATAAATCATCAATTGCTAAACCTAAGGCACACATGCGCACTGGCGTCCAATAAAGTTGTCCCAAAACTTTCTGATAAATAAGTCGAAGCTTAAGATCTAATCTACTATCTGCACACTCCTGCCACTATAGATGATCTTGAACTTGGCCGAATCTGACATCATGAGCAAAAACCCGAACACTCAGTCCATCCTACTCACGATGGCGCTCCTCACTATCTTGGTAGCCGCCTCCCTTAATGCTAACCCTCCTCTGGATAGAAACAACAGACTCCGGGCAAGACTACCCCGTATTTACGAACCTAAAAGAAAACAACACCACTGTCGGATTCCACCCCACTTCACACCACCTAGCCAAGTAAGTACAAACAACTAAAAAAGAAATTCCAATCCCAATGCCTACCAAAGTCCAAACAAAGAAGTGCCTTAGCCACAGCCAACGTTCAATCAAACCTACACAGAGCTGTAACCAAAAAAGTTCCCTGGCACTAACAGGATCTCTCATTAACGCGAGATCCATGGTTGCCCACACCTCGGAAATCTCTGACATTCTAAGTAACGATAAGCTGGACCTGCTCGCTATCACTGAGACATGGCTCCATGAAGCGGCAGGCCCCGCTCTGATGTTAGCTATACCTGACAATTGCAACATACTCAGAGCTGACAGACCTAAAACTAAAGGCGGTGGCCTAGCCATCATCTCCAAAAACACTGTACCTATCAGACTAGCCGACTCGCCACCTTGCTCATCGTGTGAAACACTCACAGCCAAATTACAACTTTCCAACAACCGTACCATGACCATCCATCTGATCTATAGGCCTCCAGGACCACTAGGCACATTCGAGGAGGACCTCACTAGTCTCATAGCGAATAACACGCAAAACCACTCCCAAACACTAGTGATGGGTGACTTTAATATCGGCTTCAACGACCCAAACAACAAGCATGCCCACTCCATAGACTCTCTACTGAACGACCATGGGTTTACCCAAAAATCCTTTCACCTACCCACATGAAAGGCAGAACCCTCGACTGGGCATCTGAACTCAATTGTAACATCACCATCACTGACATTGTCCCTCAACTTTGGACAGACCACTACTTAATCAACTTCACTGCCTCACTTGATCTCCTTACTCCTAAAATTATCAACACGATACCCCCCCCCCCCACTAGGAGTAAAAAAGACATCTCTGCCGAAAAACTCATCCCACTTCTCCTCCCTGCCATTAATGGCCTGGAGAATAACACTGATCCAGCCACACTAGTGGACACCTTTAACCAAGCCATGACCAAGGCACTAGAAACCATCGCCCCCTTAAAACTGCATAAAGGTAAGCAAGTAGGGCACCTGAACGCCTGGTTCAACCCCCAACTAAATGAACTTAGAAAACAGAAAAGGAAATTACAAGACACCTGGCGTAAATCGCCCACTGATAGTAATAAAACTAAACTAGCTCAACTATCTAAACGCTATAAGAAAGAAATCACAATCACAAAGAAAAACCTATTTAATGACAGAATCACAAAGGCCCAATCTAGTACAAAAGAGCTTTTCTCCATTCTCCGTGAAATGGAAATCCCAATACAACCAATTGACACTGTCCCAAAAGGACAAGACATGGTGCACCAATATACAGAGTGCCCTGACTAATAAAATCTCCTCCCTCCAATTCAAAATAATAAAAATAAAATAAAATAAAAAAAAAAAAGACTCCTTGCTCACCGATAACCAACCACCACCACCTCCGGAGTACACGCTACTCCACCATTTAGTTTCAAGACTATCTCGATCATTGACACCGAAAAGGTCATTCTCTCCTTGAAACCCTCCAACTGCAAGGTTGACAGTTGCCCAGCGCAAATAATCAAGGACGCAGCTAGAGACCTAGCTCCATTCATCTCAAAGCCAATTAATTCCTCCTTCAAATCAAATATGGTACCGACTAACCTGAAAGAATCCTGGGTCCTCCCCCTCCTGAAAAAGCAAACCCTTGACCCATCAATACCCACCAACTATAGACCCATTACAACGGTACCCTTCTTACTCAAAATTGACAGGGTAGCTTATCTACAAATTCAAGACTACCTTGAAACTAATCACTTGCTAGGATCTCGACAATCAGGATTCCGCCCCCTCCATGGCACTGAAACAGCTTTGCTAGACCTCAAGACTAAAATTGAGGAACTAAAGGACAATGGCTAAACCACCTTGCTACTACTGTTGGACTTGTCAGCAGCCTTCGACTTGGTGGACCACGCAGTGTTATGCAGCCACTTAAGACTCGCTACCAATTTCACAGGAGAAGCCATTGCCTGGGTGCAATCCTTTTTAGCCAATCGCACGATGAGAGTTTTCTCTACCTCCTCTTGCGCCGATCCCATCCAAATCTCTTGCGGGGTCCCACAGGGATCCTGTGTCTCACCAACGATGTATAACATTTTCACTAAACCACTATTTGACAAGTTGGACAGACTGGGTGTCACCTACACGAATTATGCAGATGACACCCAGATCCTCATACCCCTTTCGGGCAACTATGAAGAGGACCTGGCTATGGTGAACAAAATATACACCCTCATTCAGGCATGGATGGCAACCCATGGCCTCTGTCTGAATGACGATAAGACTGAGATACAACTCCTCGGCTCCAATTCTAATCTAAAAAAACTAACTCCAAATTACAAATCCTTTAATATTGACAATAACATCATTAAGGTCCTGCCGTAGGTTACAAGGTTAGGATTCTACCTGGACTCCTCTCTCAACCTAAAAAAGCCAAGTTAACTCTCTCTCCTCTACTACTGCCTACACTTGCAAATTAATCCGAGCCACTAGACCATTCCTGTCTAAAGACAGCTGCATTACCCTGGCAAATGCGCTCATGTCCCGACTTGATTACTGCAATGCCCTATACTCAGGAGCCAACAAGTATGTCACTGACAAACTTCAAAGATTGCAGAACAACACTCTTAGAGCAGCGTTGAACATACCTCATAGAGAGCATATCTCTAAATTTAGGAAAGGTGCCCACTGGCTAAAAATAAAAGACAGAATCTTCTTTAAAACTATATCCCTCACCTCCAAATGTCTCAACGCACTAGCACCGCCCTACCTTTTGGAAAAATCACAAGGAAAACTGCCACCAGACCACTGAGATCTGCCAATACCTTCCTGCTTGACAATCCCAGATTTAAACGCGCTACAGCGGGAGGAACTAGCTTCCCAGTCAAAGCTGCACAAGCATGGAACTCACTCCCTACTGACCTTAGATGACCTCTTCCGTACACCAGTTTCAGAATTAACGCCCTCAAATGGCTTCGCTCGAATGACCTTAACATCTCTCTTTCCTGACTTGCAAAACCCAAACTCTTTTGACACACTTTCCTGCTCTCCCAAGTGCAACCATAGGCCACCCATCTGGTGTTTCACTTCATATCCTGTAGCATACGCTATCTTTAAGAATAGCTGCCACCAATCTTGCACTGCATTTGTCTCCCATACTGCAATGTAATCTACGTAATCTATGTAATTTATGCACGTATCAACTATGTAACACTTAACTAAGCTTTGAGTATTCTTGTACCACTGCGCCCGGCTGCCCTTGGGCTTGGTGCGCATTATCAAATAAATAAAACAAACAAACACACTACTATATCCAGTACGCCAAACATACCCAGACTTCCTCAGAATTAGTATCACCCAAATCAGCATCCCATTTGTGTTACAGGACATTCCATGATTCCAAGTTGGAATTAATTTCTGACATAAGCTTCAGATACGTAGAAACACTACGTGGCAATAGACAAACCACATCCAACCCGCCGGTTCTTGCTCTACCAGATTGGACAACATACCAAATACCCTGTTCAAAAGACAGTGAAGCTCCTTATATCTGCTACCCCCTTCCCATCTAATTCAAAGTATGTAGTTCTTGAAGAGTCTTCAATCGTCCATCCTGCATCAAATCCCCCCCAACGACAAGATCCCCCTTGAAATCCAACTACGCCAACACAATGTCTTATTCATTTGTAGTGCAGGATTATTCCAAACAGATGCCTTATGGTTCAAAAAAGGCATTTCTACCAAAATTAAGCAATCACCATAACATCACATCTCTAGCCATTTTAACAGTGAGCAAATTAGCAGATCCCCCTCGGTAACTTCCCAATTGAAAAAATATTCTCCAACCTAAATTGCGACAAGGAATCCCTCTCAATTGCTAACAAAATTGGATCTTGCTCCATCTCCGCCAAGGCGTATAACGCTGCCTTCTTCAAAATAAAACCCTTGTAATACTTTTCTAGACTAGGATAACCGAAACCCCCATCCTTCATGTCCCTTTGTAAAATAAATCTTGGAATCTTGGGCGCCTTTTTTTCACTCCAGAGAAAATCCATGAAAACTCGATTTCCTTAAACTGTCTCTTTGTGACTGCATTACATAGAAAACCTTTGGTCGACATCTTGATCGTATTAATCCTCACCCATATCCCCAAATCCATTCGACCATTTCCTCACATCCTTCCGTAAATGAACCAATAATTTATTCACATTAAATTGAACCATTTTCCTTATATCTCTTGTAATGTAGATCCCCATATATTTCACATGCAATTCTGACCACTTACAATTCTAATCCGCAAAGTCACACCTCCTAACGGCTGTCGAGAGTGGGAACACCTCAGTCTTCTCCCAGTTTATTCTGTAACCTGAGAATTTGCCCACTCTCCCCAGTATTTCCCTTAAGGACAATGCTACTCCTCTCCGGATCTGAGAGCACTACAACCATATCATCAGCATAAGAAAGTACTTTCACTTATTGTACACCAAATTTGAACCCACTAATTCTTTGCTCCTTTCTCACTAACGCTACTAAGGGTTCCAAGGGAATGTTGAATAAAAAAGGTGACAAAGGACATCCCTGTCTTGTCCCCCTAGGGAGGTTAAAAGGATCTGATAACTCCATGTTAACCCAGGCACACGCTTTAGCAGATCCATATTCCTAAATCTATCACCAAACCCCATTTTCCCTATTGTAAAATCTAAAAAAAAACAATTCACTCTGTGGAATGCCTTCTCAGCATCCATAAAAACCAATGCTGCATTAATTGATGTATTACTATGAGTATTTATCATATCCACTAGTGTTCTTATGTTATATCCAAATCTTTTTTTCATAAAACCCACCTGAGATTTATGTATTATTTTACCAATACTCCCACTTAGCCTATTTGCCATTATCTTAGTAAAGAGTTTAACATCCACATTCAACAATGAAATTGGTCGATAAATGTTAAATTGTTCACTATCCCTCCCTTCTTTTGGTATCACTGTGATCATTGACTCAGTCATAGACTTAGATAAACTCTCCCCTTGCAAAAAAGAATTAAACAACCTATACAAAATTGGAGCCAAAAAAAATGTCCAATTTCCTATAAAACTCAATCAGCAATCCATCTGAACCAGGAGATTTCCCCAACTTGAGTTACCCAATTGCCTACAAGACCTCCCCAATTTCAATATCTGCTGCCAACGGTCCAGCATCTCCCACTGTCAATTTTGCAATATCAACATTTTCAAACAGACACCCTAAATCTTGCCTTGACATAGTATCCTCTTCCGTATACAAGGTCTCATAATAATTCATAAACCCTGTTTTTCCACAGAAACGGTTATCCCCATCTTCAATACTCTGAACATATGATCTTTCACTCAAACCCCTCAGCCTACTAGCCAACAATCGACCACTCTTATCACCATTCTCCCAAATTTTTGTGCATAAAATAAACCCTGTTCCGCCATAAAATTGGTAACATTCGCTAATTTTTCTTTCACCACATTCATTGCAGCCCTATCAGTAGTACTTCCTGACCAAGCATACTTTTGCTGTAGATTCGACAATTCTGCTTCCATTAGATTCAAATCCCTCACAGATTTCTTCCGAAGGCGGGAAGTCCCATCAATCATAGAACCCCTTATTTATGCCTTAAAACTATCCCATACCACCCCCTGGCTAGCAGAACCCTCATTAACTTAAAAAAAACGGTGTCATCTGCAACAATAGGTCATCCAAGACATTCTTATCTTCCAATATTCCAGTCTTTAATCTCCACTTCCGAAACAACGGAACCTCCACATCAAACTCAAAACAAAGATCAACCAGTGCATGATCAGAGATTTCTCTCTCTCTAATATTGACAGCTTGTGTCTTATCCATCAACGTCTCTATGATCAGTAAATAATCTAATCTAGAGTAAGAATCATGCGCAGGGGGAATACATTTAAACTCCTTTTCCGAGGGATGGAATTCCCTGCATATATCTACCAATCTACATTTTTCGAGAAAAAGATTACATTCTGTACAAGTGTTAATATTAGTGTACATGCATGAACTAATCCTATCAAGTTTATAGTCCCGAACACAGTTAAAATCTCCTCCCAGTACGACCATCTCGCCAGCCATGCTATTCAGAAGTTCCGAAACACCATCAAAGAAGCTTTTGCCAGATGTACACGGCCCATACACACATCCTACAATGATTAATTTCCCCCTTTACTTCACATCAGCAAAAATCATACGGCCTTCTCCATCCATTGCCACCTTTGTAACTTTATATTGCAACCCTTTCCTAAATAAAAAACGAACCCCCCTAGAATTGGTGGAATAGCAATTCGAGAGATCTTTATTATATCTAGCATTGGTCAACCCTTGCCTGGTGTAATTTACCAAGTGCGTTTCTTGCAAAAGAATTATATCTGCTTTAACTCTCCATAATCTTGCGATTTCTTTCTTCCTTTTCTTTGGACAATTTAACCCCTTAACGTTCCACGTTACTATCGTGAAGTTATTTAATCCCATCCTAGTCTCCCTCAAACCCATCCTTCATCCATGCCATGAGTATTCCAATCCTTATTACAAGGAAACAACCCTCATTACGTTTAAAAACATGACAACTTCAAGTAAAATACTGTAAGCGAACCACCAAGATATGTATGTAACTCAAAAACAAAAAGACACAAGACACACTCCCATAAAACATGACAAACAAGCAATAAGAACAAATTAGAACCTCAAGACATCCCTCGAGCGATGATTAGCACCAAACATCTCTACACGCCTGATGTTCCAACCGCCACTCCTGAAAGGTCATACCCGCCACAAACACTAAAAATACTTCAAAGATATAATCCCCTGATACAATATTCTAACTAACAATGTGAATTGTAGATACATCACTAACCATCTCATGCTAACCAAACATCAACATCTTATCTAAACACCCCCAATAACAACATATGTACAATCCCATACCCCAATAACCACTCTTCCCCAAGTCCTTCAATGTCAACTCAACAACATAGCAACCCATTTGGACTACAATGCCATTGAAACCATTCAAGGCACACCAAAATGAACCCCAGCATCCTCTTCTCCCCTAATGTATATTCTCCCTTTGTTAACAATAACAATGCAAAATAAATCCAGTTCCCTTAATCCAATCATCACCCCAGTAGAGCCAATGCAATTGGAAGTACCCCCCAAACTTGCACAAAAATCCCATACAATTGTTAGAATTATGACTCGTAATCGATCTCAAAACCAGATCTCAAATGTCAGCGCCTTAACCAAACCCAACCTCTCCCTCACTCCTTTAACACCCCTGACGAAAATGTCAAAATGTGACAAAACATGAGGAATAATAAACTATCCCCTAACAAGTCAAGCACGCATTGCTAATATCACCGAGTCCCAATAACACAGGAACCAGTGTACTATTAGTCTAGTAGTTGTCTAATGTATTAACGAACATCTCCAAACTCTAAATCAAAATACCTGAATAACATTTCCACCCTATACATTATACTTGGACCAGACATGAACATGGCCAGAATATCACTTGGTTCTCCCATCCCCCCTTCCCTTACAATAATTAAATTAATAAATAAAAACACATTTCAGGAAGCCCCTGCCTTATGCATGCTGTCAAAACCAGACATCATATTAATGAAATTATCAGCAAGCCCCAGGGTAACAATATAGACATCATTCAAATATTCCAAAAGTAAGCGCAAGTACACAGCACACGCCCCTCCAATAATAAATATTTCATGTGCCTAGTACAACATTAGCAGTAATAGGACAGTAACCAAAATGCATCATACAACCTGTGCTGCACCAAAGTTCAATACAGTACAGCCATAATGTACAGCTTAAGTTAAATCAGATCTCAATGTACCTACTGCCCATTCATTTTTGATTAAACCCAACTTTAACCAAATTATTAAGAGGGTTGTCTTGTTGCACAACATTCCCAAGCGAGTTTTTGCACATTATGTATAAACGACCCCAGTCTAGGTGTATAAATCATTTCCAGCATGCAGAAGAATCAGCTATTAACACGTGGCAGAAGGCTGACAAAACGAACATAACCCTGATCTGCACATTTATCGTTAACACTGATGCATAAACTGCATATGTAGATAAAGAAGAATTCTAAAATAAAATATTCGTATGTCAAAACATAGGAACCATTGTATCTGGACACATATTTTGTTTACATTTGGACTGTTGAATGCATATCCTGCAGTTCATATATATATGTCCTGCACAACTAAACGCAAAGTATGCGTTGAAGGTTCCCATCAAGCAGCAATGTCACTGTCCCATCAATATCATAAAGCAACGTGTTCCCGATACATATTTTGCTTCAATACGGTCAACAGTACCCAACCACTTCCTTGACAACAATATTTTGTAGATTACGCACATGCCTCAACGCTGGCAAAGAACTGTGGCAGCATTAGTTGTATTATAAAACCTCTGCATCTAACTGTACTGCTCGTGTCATCTCTGCCGGCTCATTGTGATCCACGATTCATGAACAGCTGTAACTTTTGAACAGTGAATGATTCCTCAGAGGCAGATACGAAGACACGATGAGCGGCACGTACACAGCACCTGTAGGTATTTTCTCTAACGCTGAACACATACGCCGAGGCACACGTAATAAATCACACAGCACGAACGAAAACGGTCCAACGTTAGTATATGTTCATTTATCATAGATTAGTGTATTGTGACTCATCGAATGTGCGCCTGTTCAATGATAATGAACCACCACGTGTTCTCCGCTGACAAAAGATTAGAGATTCCTACACACACGCACGCATGCAAGCTCCAGATGCATCCGTAAAGAAATCTGTGCTCGGTAGTCCACAGGAATATCGGTCACTGCCTCAAATTACATGTGCTTATCTCTAGGAACGTGCTACCAACCGTAGCAAAGGATCAGCTGACTCACAAACAGAGAAAGTCCTTTCTTCAAACCTTTCACATAGATGCAATGACACAAAAACAATACAATGGGCCTCATTTCGACCCTGGTGCTAATGGTTTAACGGCGCCGTAAAGAGCGTCGGTGCCGTTAAACTATTAGCGCCTGATTACAAGGTCCCTTAGCGGGTTGGAGGCTTTAACGCCTGCTTTTTGCAGGCTTTAAAATCCAGCCCGCTAAGGGACCTTGGAGCTAATTACGGCAACCGTAATTTACGGTGCCGTAATTAGCGCCTTCCCCATCCCCATTATGCCCTATGGGGCAAAATGGGGAAGGGCAAATGGTGAATGGGGAATTACCGCCCCACGCCAACCTTGTGTCGTAATGAGGCCCAATATCCTGTTCGTCTTACTTTTCAAATGTACACACAAACTGTTTTACAATGCAGGCGCCATTTTATCATTAAAAGCCAAAAATAAACATTGAAAATCGAAATACATACATTAGAAAACAATGAAAAGGAAACACATAGCCCAAAATAAATTTAAAAAAATAAACAGAGTAGTCCTAAATATATATTATCTACATTCATCTCTTTTTCTTGGGTACTAATCCAGTTGCTTGAGAAGGACCCTCCTCCATTGGTTGATGGTCCAAGTCTGACAAAAAGCCTCAGCTCCTTTATAATCAGAAAAAGAGTGCACTGTGCCATTTAAAACAACCCTCAATACTGCTGGGTAGATCATATAATACTTCAGATGCTTCCCCCTTGCTTTTTCTTTGGCAACTGCAAAAGCCTTTCTTTTCTCCATGACATTACGGCTTAGGTCCCCGAAAATCAATTTTATGGGATCCCCATGTTAATTCACTTCTCTCTCTTGCCTTTCTCAGCACCAATTCCCGCACAGGAAACCTCAAAAACGTAATGGTGAAGTGACAAGGCCTTTGTCCAGGTGCTGGCTTAAGTCCCAAAGACCTGTGTGCCATTTCAATTTCCAGAGGGGTCTTAGGGTCAAGGTTGAGCAACTTAATCAAAGCTCTCTCCAGAACCTCTGCAGGACATACTTGCTCAATATTTTCAGGAAATCCAGCAATCCGTATGTTAGTTCTCCTTGAGAAATGTTCCTGCTCAGAGCACTTAAGAGACAGCTTTCCAACTTGAGACTGCAACTCCTTTATTTGGATGGCCATTTTCTGGGAGTCATCACTCACCACCGTCAGATGGGTTTCCAAGTTAGTAAATTTTCCAGATAGCGCATTGGGTCTCTCTTCAGAAGAAACAAGAGAAGCTTTAATATCAGCAATGCCTGTAGTCATCCTGATCAGCATTTCCAATATTCTATCTTCTCTGTTTTCAGAACTGGACTCCTCCTCTCCTTTCTGTCTCTTAGATGGTTGCACATTTCCTGAAGCACCCTCAGCCATTATAATGAATCAGGTAGATGAAGGCAGGTACAGGAGCACAGCCTTCAGGCATCCATCCCTTGAGCTGCAGGTTCTAGAATCATCATCACAATATTTTTAATTGGCCCAATTGAAGATCTAGAACTTTGTGGGATAATTAAAGGAAAGATAATATATAAAAGCTGTAATGTTTTAAATAACTAGTGGGGAAAGAGTGCCTCTGGAAAAGTCAAATCTAATGGCTGTCACGGTGCTCGTTTCCTATTGGTTTGCTCTCTCCCTTGTCGCCGTCCCCATTACTTGGAAATGCCGAGGTTATTGTGATAAAAAAAACATAGCTACTTGAGGGCCTCCCTTACCATTTCCTACACTGCTCCCCAAGAATTCTCAATGCCAAGGTTGATTATTTTTTCCAATCCATTTGTATAGCACTGAAACACTAGGGAATATAAAAAGATGGTGCATGATATTAATTGGAAAATTGTTTCCTAACAAGCTTTTTTGTATGAGCTGAGGGTCATCATTTTTTTTTTCGGAGAAGACTGAAGATTAAGTGATTAAGATGCCTCATTCTGTGCATGATGTATGTCCAGGAGAGAGTAAATCGGTCTCCCCGGGTTATGCTTGGGGAGGTTATAGGGGTCGGGGGGGTTGCTAGAAGCTGCATAATGGGTATTATGTGACTGGGGTATACAGTGATAACGAATTAGGAATAACAACTTTTTAAATGACCCTAAAATAATGAAAAATAATGAGTTTTATTTAAAGTATATATGGGGGTGGACGAAGGGAATAAAACGTGCCGGGGGGGGGGTATGGGATGGGGTAATGGACCTAGGGAAATGGGGGGTTTGGGGTTGTGAAAAAGGTTTTCACTATTCCTGTTTTCTTTTTAATCACATGAACCTGTGACTGGGTGTAGATTGCACTAGAAAATGAAACACCATCTTAGAAAATAGCCATCTTGACATCGAGGCCTGGTGCTGGTGCAGCCAGAACAGTAGGCCCGGATAAGGAACAAGGATACGTGTGTGAATGCAGGAGCGGATTACAGCCTGGGCAGCAGGTGGAAAGGACAAATCTGCAAGGAATCATAACACTCTTATGGTCTCACACTATTAGCACAAGTAACCTAGAATGAATACGCCCTGCAAGGCTATTAGGGGGCAGAGAGCTTCCTGTGAACAGTTATCCCACGAGAAGGAGGGTGCGTGCCTCTGACCTACCCCAGACCATACGCTAAGTTAAAGTGCCCAGATGCTCCTGTCCCAAGACCCAGCATTTGAGAGTAGCAGCCAGTTCAAGACCACCAACCGTAAAACTGTCAGGTCACCCATTTATCAGAAAGATCACAGCAACTATCCTGTTGCCCTGTAATTTGTGCTGTGAGGTGCCAGGGAGGGAAAGTAACACATTTAAGCCTGGGGTGGAAAGAACTGGAACAGCTCCGACACGTCTAGAATAGAGCTGGGGTTTGTAAGATAGTGTGACCTCGAAAGTATCCTCTGCGCCCATGTCTGCAGTCGAAGGTGCCCATTAGGGCACAGAAAGGGCAGGATATGAGCTGGGCATTTAATTGGCAATAGGAGCCTTGCACCCGATGATGTGCTAAGAAGAACCCTGCGTGGAAGAAGATGGATGGAAGAGGCTGGGACCAATGACCTGGCATCCCATATGGACCAGGTCGCCTATATAAAAGGGTTGCACAAACCAACTATGTGGATTTGTATGTACATCAGCTGTGAAGCTTTTTTTCCCTTTATAATCGCCCACGTTGATCTCGTCAGAGTGCTTCGTGACAGCGCAGTTCTTTACCATCGCAGACTTGTCTTTTTGAGAATAAACCTTGTTCTCCATGCAAGAGGTGTGCTGGGCCTTTTCTCCTTACTGGGTTGTATTTTTTCTGGTATGAGCGTTGAGGGGCTTCTCTACATTTTTTGGTGACCGTCGACATGATTCCAGATTTTCAATAAAAGATGGAGGTTTCCAGGCCACATCTCTGGAGGGGCTGCTCCCATGTGCAGTGACCAGTCGCAAGCGTGCAACCCACAGTGGTGTAGAGGAGCCCTTTTCACAGAATTCCTGGCTGCACTTTGGAGCGGGGCACAACTCCTACAAAGGTTTAGGCTGTTATTGGGACCACATGACGGAGGAGCTCGGGTGAACACGCAGATGAAAGCACACCTCTTGCGAGTGACAACAAGGGGTTGACGTAAAGAGGGAAGTGGGAGAACGGGGACAGCGATGAGCGTGTGATGAAGAGGGAGCGAGAGTGAATAGTGAGTTGGCATACAATCGAGTTCACCATATTTTTTAAATGTAAAAAGAGGATGCAAAAGTATGGGCTCCATATAATTTGAGAGTTCTAATTCCTGTGCCCAATATATCTCAGGTGGGGGAATAAGACAAAGTAGTGGTTGTTTTAGCTTGTTATTTTAGTGTAGTCAATATTATTTGAACAACAATTGAAGGCCAAGGGAGGGCCTGTGGAAGTAGTGCGAGTGTTGGGTGTGAGGAAGTGTGTATGGGTGCAAGACCGGGACAGGGGGCGACTGGGGAGTGGGAAGGGAGGACTGGTAGTGAAATGTATGATAAATTGTGCTGGATATATAACACAATAGTTTTTTAACATAACTATTGTCAACATGGGGTAATCTCTCCATTGGAGTATATTACAGTGCATTGCCGTTGTATAAAAATAAGATTGAGAAGTATCACATGCAGTGGGTAGCAGAGACATAGGAGCGGGGGGAATATGCCGCCCATGGCCAGAGCAGGGCACAAATGATAGAGGGATATTTGGAACAGATGTCCACGTTTTAGCGGCCAAATACAAAGGTAAAAAACTTCAAAGGAGGAAAGAGATTTTAGATTTATGGAATATGGTAGAGGACAATGATGAGTGCAACCCCCAGTGTGGTGGCAGACACCTCCCGAATGTAGTTCAACCAACAGCCCCAGAGTGAACACAGCAGCTCTACCCGCTCACCACCCTCCCACAGGATACATGAACCGAACATATGTGCCTTCACCCAACACACCACCACCCCCATACCAAACAACACAACACCACAGCACTGCAGGATACTAAGCCACAGATAGACTTGGAGGCGGTATCAGAAGCAGCATAAGCGGAATTGGCACAGTTGAGGGCCCTCAGAGAAGGGAAGAGCAAAACAGGGTGTGGCCTGGATGAGTGGAGGGCCAGAGATATTTTGTTTAGATTGGACAGCACTGCCATAAAGGACGTGCACATTGAGAAGGGGGTAGGGTAGCGACTGAGGAGCGGAGAGTGCAGGTTATGGGACTGTGGGGTCAGACAGAGATGTAGACAGAGTTGCAGCAAGGAGATGGGACACCATGGATGAATTGGAGGATGAGGAAGAGGCACAGGAGGCACCAGAAACTACCCCAAGGCTAACAAGGAAAAAGGGAAGTTACGGACGGAAAACAATAAGGAATGGACACGCAGTTGCCATCATTGCATAAAAACCCAGAGAGGCCGCAGTATGTACCCTGGGCCCAGAAGGATAAGAACAACTTGATTAAAGTGCTCCCGCCCCACACAGCGGGGACCAGGAAGTGGATATATGCGTTTGAGAAATGGCTGGGATCCCTTTAGCTGTGGGAGACATGAAATCTTGCTTGTAGCAAAAGTGGGTGATCAGGCTGGGGACGTGTGGATTAAAGCTAGATGATGATACACATGATGGGGCACCTTTTAACAATATCAGAGCGCAGGTGTGAGACGCATTGCGGCAGGCATACCCAGTCAACCGGACTTGTAGTTCATAATGCAATACACAATGGGGGATGATGAAGACCCCGCTCAGTACATTTTGAAAGTGCAGGAGATGTGGAGAGCTGAGACGGGAGACCAGTGGGACTGACAATTTCCTCTTTTCTATGGTCTACAAAAGGGGATTGCCCAAAGAGGTGCAGAAGGCGCTCGATAAGATAGTGGGCATCGAAGCAAAGGGGTGGGCTGAGATACACACTATAATTATACACCACTGTAAGCGGATCAAAGAGAGAAAAGGAAACGGCCCAAAGGTTGCAGGCTGAGGAAGCAAAACTGGTACAGAAATAATTTGCAAAAAATGGCAGTTGAAAGGGCTGTAACGGTTATCAATCAAACGGAACCAGCAGGGCAGGTAGCAGCGTGAACGGATACAGGAATAGCAGCGCTCTGGCCAGGCAGAGTACAAGGGCAATGGAACAGCGGACCTCAGCCCCAGTACTCTGAATGGTACCAAGGAGGTCAGCAATGTGGGAGAGGGGGCTCGGAGGAGGCAGAGGCGAATTATGGAGGGATGGGGCCGAAAGGAGGAGCAGGACCGGTGCAATGCTGAGGATGCTGGTAGTGGGGTCACTTTGCAAGGGAATGCAGAAACGGAATGGGTGTAGGGTACAATCCATACACCCCTGCAGGCAGAGTGCAACAATAGCAGCAATTTGCTGGGCCCCCAAACTCCACATCCATACCGTATGAGATACACCAAGCATACACACAACTACCACCACGGCTCCCACAGGCGCAGCCGTGTGCCCCGCCTAGCGCCCCTGCGCAAGCAGCGTCAGTGAGGCAATCGTACAGTGGTCTTATGCCTGGTAGTAATGCAGTCCCGAATGGGACTGTGGCACCTTACCCTTGGGGTGAGTGTTATGGGAGGCATCTTTTTCACGTTCCCGGGTACAAACACATATCCTGATAGGACAGCACACAGAGAGCTTTTGCATGCCCAGTCCTGTCCATGACTACCCACCCTGACGAGGAACCCTTGGTGGGCACTGAGATAGGTAACAAATAATTAATCTTTATGGTTTACACCGGTGCCACTAAATCTTTCATCAGTAAGGGAACATTCCTGCCATCAGGTGAGACATGCAGGGCTTCTCTGGGGCGGTCACCACGGTTCCATTTACAGAAGTAGCCATCAAAATAGGAGAAAAAGAGGTGCGTGCACCCTTACTGTATTCAGAAACCTCCCTGTAAATTTGCTAGGGCAGGACATCTTGATTAAGTTCAACATGATCATCTCCTTTACAGATAGGAAGATTGTATGTGCCACCCCAGCAATGGGTGCCATGAGGGCAATGGTGATAATACATGCCAGAGGAAGGGAGGTGGTGGTTTGTAGTATTCCTGTTGACCCGGATAGGTTTGTGTACGGGATCACGGTTCTACTTGATGCAGTGCCCCAAATTGATAAGGCATTTTGGCGGGTACCATCTGATTTTATCTTTAGGCCCGTTGTGATCCCAGAACTTGTTGCAGGAACCATACTCTCACTGGATTTGCAAGACTTGGTGTTGTCGGCGAAAAGGATTGGTGTTATTGGTACGGATTCAAATGGGTGCGAGCGACGCACTGTATTATGTATTGAGCCGACAGTTTCCCTAAAGTTACAGAATCGTTGGAGGATCGGGTTGATGGAGAAATTGTGTTGCCTATTTGCATCTCCTGTGAGATCATGATGCAGTATTGTAAGATGCAATGTTCTTTGATTGTCCTCGCCACCTAATTTTTCTTCACTGAGAAAGACCTAGAGCAGGTCCCTGAGAGGCTGTGCACAACCAGTGTCCATGATGTAGGACTCTTGCAGGGAGTGACTCCCACAAATCACACTCAAGCTAGGTGCAGTGTTGCCCCAACCAAAACAATAGCCATTGTCCAAGGAAGCAGAGGAAGGGATTGGGACACCATTTCCGCACTCTTGAACTAAGGGTTTATTGTACTCTCCACCTCCCCATGCAACACGGCTATATACCTGATAAAGGCAATGATCCAGGATCTATGCCCCTTAAATGGCAATGCAGAGGCAGAATTTCTTGTAGTTCCTAACCCTGTGACCATTTTATGTAGCATCCCCAAACATGCAACACATTTCACTGTGGTGGATTTGAAGGTGGTCTTTTCCATACTTTGCATTCAGACCTGCAAGACCTCACTGCGTTTACACATGGAGGAATGCAGTTCAAACACACAGGATTACCACAAGGGTATTATTGCGAATCCCCCAGTACCTTTAATCAAATATTACATGCTGATTCAGGAAACCTCCAAGTGCCCAGTACCATTATTCAATACGTGGACGATCTGCTAGTGTACAGTAATAGTGAACAACAGTGCGAAGTGACTGTCACTCTCTTGCAGCTGTTGGTATACAAAGGGTACCAAGTAGTCAAAGCAAAGTTACAATATTTCCTCCAAGAAGCTCCCTACTTGGGATAATTGATATCCGTCCATGGGAAGAAAATAACACCTGATCACGCCACAACAGTGCACGGTGTCCCCAGCCAAAAACTCAAGGAAATGCTAAAGTTCCTAGTCTAGTGTAACTTATTTATTTCAATTCTTATAACTCGCCACTTGCCCATGTGCCTCAGGGCTCACAAAATACAAAAAGACCAATGACAGAAAAGGGGAAGGCTGTCAGGAAGAAAGCAGGAAAGCAAATTATGTATTTTTCAGCCCGTTTGAGGTTGCACAGATGGGTCTTGGTCCATTCCTTAAATTCTTTTAAGATGTTTGCAGATCCCGGGTCCGGTTGAAGCTTGTAGGCCTGGGCACCAAAGGTGGTGCCACCAAATCTGGCGAGTGTAAACCTGGGTAGCATCAACATGTGTGGATCTTGAGATCGTAGATTGCAAGTCGAATGAAAGACTGTGGTGATCTGCAAGGTATTGGGGAGCGTCATTATTCCAACACTTGTTAAGTCACAGAGAGGATTTGTGGATATGGGGAGCAAAATGAGCTCCCTCAAGCATTAGTAACTGATCTCTCCAAGAAAGCCCATGGACAACACGAACTGTGCCATTTTGAGTGGTGTGTAGCGCCTTGATGTTGGCTTGTGATGTGCTTAGCAGCAAACTATTGCAGTAGTCTAGGTGAGAATTCACCAAGGCTGTGACAAGCAGAGATCTATTGCTAAGGAAAATTTAAGGGCGGATGTAGTTTAGGAGTTTTGTGATGTACCCACAGGTAGCCCGAATATGAGCGACCTGTGGTCTCATTGCGGGTTTGGCGTTGAGGATGACGTCCAGTGTCTTCACACTCCTAGCCACTGTGATTTTGCTACCCGAGATGGTAAAACTCAAACTCAATGTATTCTTTTGGATCTTTGCCCTAAAGCAATGATAGGTAACTCCGTTTTGTCTATTTTGAGGGTAAGGGAATTGGTTAACATCCATGCCTGGATTGACTCGTAGATTGAGCTAATGGCCAAGACTTCCTGGGCATAGATGCCTGATAACTCAAGGATGACCCAAGTGTCGTCGGCATATTTAGTATACCAAACACACAGGTCATCCAAGAGAGAGAAGGGGTATGACAAATGTTGAACAGTGTAGGAGAGATGCATGACCCCTGCGGTACCCCACAGGTGATAGCAACTGTTAGGGAGCTAACGCATTATATAGCCACTCTGGCGCGTCGAAGTCCCAGGAATGACGATAACCATTTAGTGGCCATGCTGGTACAATAAGCTCGCTCTTTTAACCTGGTCACCAGCAACGAATGGTCGACCAGGTCAAAGGCAGCTGAAAGGTCCAATAGCATGAGGCTGGGTGACCATTGTCCATGATGCTGGCGAGGTTGGATTTGAGATCCAACATGGCGGTCAGTGTCATGTCTGGCTCTAAAGGCTGACTGCCAAGGAATGAGGATATCGTTGTTTTAAATTAATTCCTGCAGTTGGATATATGTCATGCGGTCCATTATCTTCCGTAAAAAGGGAACGTTTGTGATTGGGCGGTAATGTTTGTAGACAAACTGATCGATGAGCTTTCCCAGCCTTCCGTGGCGGCAGTGGTGAAATGCACCTCCCATACCAATGACACAGTTTTCACCCGTTAATGCCACTGCGAACGCGGTGGCCCAAATAAACAGCATATTTCCCTGTGCCTAGTGGCTCTGAATATCAGGTTATAGCACAGGGACGAGCACAATTGTCTGAATCCAACAACTTGTTACCAATTGCACAGATTATCGATGTACAGGGCCGTGCCACATAGAAGAAGGATCTGTGACAACAAAAAAAAAAAACACATTTAAGCTGTCCCCTACATATTTATTGTGGGGGCAGGAAACAACAGGCAAAGTGGTTATGCCGCACGAGTTCCTATTGGTCGCTTAGACCAGCAGCACTATCCATCTCACATGTC
The DNA here is from genome assembly GCF_040938575.1 of Ambystoma mexicanum. Classification (NCBI taxonomy): domain Eukaryota; kingdom Metazoa; phylum Chordata; class Amphibia; order Caudata; family Ambystomatidae; genus Ambystoma; species Ambystoma mexicanum. The sequence goes on from NC_090933.1 coordinate 1,118,957,148, forward strand.
TAAACATCATATTGCCGCAGATTTAAAGGAGACTGGTTTGTCCCCAAACTGCAGGAGATACTGACTAAAATGGTAGTTAAGTGTACTACCTTGTCAATCTTACCGGTGACACCTTGAGAACTATTTGAGGTACCCTGCCATGCCCAACTGGATTCTGCGAATTGCACATAAACTACGCAGATATGGATGAAAGATGTAATATGTATTTTTAACATGATTGTGTGTACCTTTTCCCGATGAGTGGAGGCACGTCCTTGTGCACATTGACGCTAAATGTGCTGCCAAATTTCTGGTCAAAAAGTTTTTTCCTCGATGGGGAGTGTGCGATGTATGAAGGTCTGACAGCGGCACTCATTGCTTCAATGAGCTGTTTAAGAGAACAGCATTACAGGGCATCAAGCATTGGATGTGTACAATTTATCATCTCCAGGCCAACGGGATTGTAGAACGGATAAACGGTCTATTAAAAGAGCAAGTTGTCAAATGGGTGCACCACGATTGGGTCCACTGCTTTCCCCTGGCCCTATTTAGCATGCGCACGCAGCCCTGCAAGGATCATCATTTATCACTGCATGAGGTGGTAACAGAGACGAATGCACACGCCACCATCTCCTTTCGGGAGAGCTTCTAATGCTCACGGGGATGCGGCCGTTCTAGGTGATGAGTTAAAGGATAATCTTTCTTCCTTAACAGAAGCAATGCAATTTATTTCTCAACAGATAGCACCACCACAGTCTGAAGATCCACCCAACGCTGCATCTACCTTCGCAATGTCACCACCACTCCAGCTATTCCTCCATTAGATCTTCCTCAAGAATTTTGTCCACAGATGGAGTGAGCCTAGATACAACGGTCCCTTCACTGTTGTCTATGCCAATCCCCTGGTGTTTAAGGTCAGGGAGCTGCAGTATTGGATACTTCCTGGATGTCCGGAAGCCCCCCCCTCCTCCGATGACGCACTGCCTGTACAGGCTGAGTAATGTTAAATGTGCAACAACTGTGAAACATGCTGATTTATTACTGCTTCTGAGCTCATGTACGTACAACAAGCTTCAACTACACATTGATATTAGTGTTTCATTTTATTTTTTGCAACCCGTTTACAAATTATTAACGCTGCTACACACAATTAGCACTTTTATACGCTCTCCTCCTTGATTTCTATAGCTCTCTCCCTCTCCCTCCCGTCTTCCCTCCTTTTCAAGATGAAAATGCAGCCCCGAACTATTTGGAAGGAACAATATTTTACGTTTGCCTGAACACTGTGTGGTAACCACGTTTTCTTCTACACATGCATGTGTTATGCATTGTGTCGCTGGGCTGTTTGCTTTGTCCATGTTCGGATTAGGGATAAATTTAGGGTTCAGTTTTATGGGTATGTTAAAGGGGGTGCAGGGGAATGTTAATATTGCCAATGCTTTATCATACAACAATACTGCTAATATCTCTTCATCATACGGAGAAACTGGGAAAGACACCACCACTATTATTAGCACAAATACTACCCGAGAGCAAATGGGGACTTTTTTTAAACTGGCTATGTCATTACTATTTCCCCATGCATTTCTTAATATTATTGCAAGTTAGAATTCCTCAAACGTTATCACATCAAAATGTTTTAAGAGACAACTGAAAAGTGTAAAGTATGAAGAGTATAGAGGTTTAGGTGTATTGAAGATATGCACCACCCTGAATGGAGTAATAATTGGTACGCAGACATGAGTTTGGTGGGGAAAAAAAAAAGAGGTTCAATGGGCACTGTTATATTTGTTCCTTGATACCACAAGCGTCGAGGGCACCCCTTGCCCCTCAAGGTATTAATGCTGCAAAAAAGCTCTGCTTTTGGAGGCTCAATGTTTGGTCCATCTGACATTATGCAGGTTGCAAAGCACTTTCCAGGCACGGAGCATACAACTCGTGATGATGGACCTGGACGAACTGCAGTTTGCTGCAACCCCAAAAGACCATACCTGAAGCTGGAGGGTGTGAAATTCATAGCAACCAGATGGCAAGAGACTACAATGAGCTGCATGGCGTGAGGAGTATTGGGATTCGGAGAAGAAGTAATCCAAAAGATGAATTCTGTATGCCGAGAATACTGGAATGAGCATGTGGCAAAACTCATGTGGATAGAGGCGACGGAAAAGCCAGTGAAAGTGCAGAAGCAAGGAGAATATGAACTGTGTTTTTATAACGAAGGAAATATCTTTGTGGGTGCCAATAATTAGTGAAACAAGACATTGTACATACCAGGCCTTCAAAAAGGGACAGCAGCAGTAATGGACAATTATTGGGTCTGCAACCAAAGGCATTTCTGTACCTCCCGCCACTATGGAGGGGCACCTGCTCGTTGGCCACATTGCACCAAGCTCTCCGGTGATCCCTGTAGAGCACTTGCTAATGGGACCAGGTGGCTTGTCCTCCCCAACAACAGCACCAGTGATGGATGTCCCAACCATAGTTTCGCCACAGCGGGCCATATTTTGCATCTTGCCAGAAAAACAAAAGTAAGAAAAATGGCAGAGAAAACGGAGATCCAACTACTTGTCCCAGGACTCATCACAGTTGCTCAAAGAAATACCAGATGAATACAGATTTTACAGCAAAGAAGGGACCTTTATTGCATCATTGTTACTAGCAGGAGTAAAAGCAGCAGCTAATGCCAAGTGGCCACAGATCGTCTGTTGGGAGGTGATACAGCTGGCAAACGACACTGAACAAGGCCTCAATGCCATAAAGATGGATATACGAGTAATCAGGTTGATGATGTTGCAAAATCGTTATGTGCTAGACCAGCTTACAGTGATGGAAGGTGGGGTATGCAAAAAGATTGGGAATTCTTGCTGCACATACACGCCCCCAAACGACGCAGCCAACAGGTCTCATGCACATAATAGAGGCCATGTACACCCTTGGCACTGAAATGCAAAGAGGCTGGCATCAAGAGAAGCGACTGGTTAGACAACCTTCTCTCTTGGGCACCATCATGTTTGGGGGCGATTGTGAAAATACTGGTACCAGTGATAGCGTTCGTGTTGATGATCTTCTGCACCTGCCAATTGGAACTTTGATGCTGTGCCAAAGCAATGCCTAGCACTCCAATGATGTTGCAAAACATCTATGTGGATTTGTAACCTATGTGATGTACGCCAGTTGTGGCACTTTTTTCAATTGTGGTGCTTTTTTCCCCCTTTATAAACTATCACCCATGTTGATTTCGTCAGAGCGCTTCGTGACAGCAGAGTTCTTTGTAATTTCATACTTGTCTTCTTGAGACTAAACCTTTTTCTCCTTGCAAGAGGTGTGCTGGGGCTTTTTCCCCTAGTGGGTTGTATTTTTCCTGGTGTGAGCTTTGAGGGGCTTCTCTACACCCTTAAAGCAGATACCGGCACACACGCAGCATTACCTCAATTTCAAATCTAATCAGATCAGCTACTTAGTCAACAAGCATGTTTACATCACAAGTATTTCTATATTTCTTGGGTGTCTCTTGTAGAAACGTCCGATTTAAATTTCAAATTATTTTCTAAGCCCATGTGTAGATCCCTAAACTCAGACAATAACTGATCATGAGAAGCCTAAAGCCAAGTTCATGCCTCTGCATTTACAGCACCCGATTTACTTCAGCAGCAAACTAGACAACATCAATGCCTAGCCCTACCAAGAAAACGGTGGTGCTATCTTCCAGCATCACGGTAGAAAATCCCCAAGCAAGTCTCTCGGTCAGTACGAAATAAGTGCCCTAGTCCAGTATCAACAAATGCAGCACACTACACAAAACGACTTGTCCTACAATACTGCTGCACTTACAATATCATCTGCTTCAGGCACATACATACAGTGCTATCTTCCTCTACAACACAAGACCAGCAGAATATCGAAAGCCAATGCCGCCAAGTATAGCAAGAATCACGGTTTAATTCAAACCCATAAACACTACATCATACTGGTAAGTAAGTCTAAATTGAAGGAAAATCATCAATACATACAACTTCTGCCATCCTCCAACTGTGCTCAGCCATATGCAAGCTGCATTATTTAGACAACCAGCATCAGTCATACAACCAGCATCAGCAAAGCAACATACACAATGGCAAGGCCTATCTGGGTTCTGGCTGCCATCCTCCGACGCTATTCCTCCTGCACCACTACCCTCAACAGACACTAAAGCATTGCCACATACATAAGCCTTCTACCCCAAACCTCACCATTCTACTCCCCCGCAGCCGAGGAGTGGGTTTAGAGGGAGCAGATTTAAAAAAAAAAATACATGTAAATTAGTATTTCCGTCACACTACTAATAAAGAACAGATGAGCTATATGGGTCCATAACATGTCCCGGAAATGATTGAGGATTTTACTCCCTAATTGAGGGCACATTTGTGAATCTGAGAAATTAAAAAAGGACACATGCTTTATTAGATTGTATTTAGAACAAGCAATATTAAAAGCATCTGGGCCTTTTAATTAATACAGTAACAAGCGCATACAATGCTTTAGGTGTATGTACTAAGAAACCATTTTTTAAAAGACATTCGACTGGAGGGAATATATTAAACGAAACTGACTCACAAAACAGATGTTTCAAAAGACGGTAACTGCTTGGGAACACAACAGGCCCTACATACGATTCAAAAACCATCTTGATGCATAACTGTCACATGGCACCAGAAAGATGAGAGGCGAGGGGGAGAAAGAATGATGGAATCGCAGAGTGAAATCGTTTAACTGGGAAATTTTTAGCATGCAGTAACTTTAAAGGTTACTATAAAGTAAAGGGTGTGCAGTCCCAATAAACACTTTTCTTGTAAAGGAGATTCAGAAAAGGAGGTACATGTACAGGTGCCACAGGCTGATGGTGCAGCATGTTTTTGTCTTATTTAACCACTGTACGCTAGCGCTAGTAAATGGGGCTAATCTACCTACTTAGTGGTCATCATACTGATGTTATAGCTAAAATGCTAGCATTGCACAGAGGCTTCAAGGGAGAAGTGCACAAATAAAACAGGCAGTGATGGCCATTAAACAAGTGGGGAGGAGCACATTATGGAAACAAAAACAGACATATGTACAAAAGGGTCATAGGGTCATTAAACATTGGTAGCAGAGGAAGCATGAAATGTAGCGGGAAGAGTGCATAGGAGAATTATGAAAAGGAATTAAGAGTCTTTATTTGCCAAACAATGGAAACACAGTAGCCAGGTGAAATGGGTTAAACTGTTGGTTAAACCGTCTACCCTACCCTACACACACACACACACACTTTAATTGGTCCACTGTCAAATTATCTATACGACTCTCGTTCCCCCCATCTGGGAACAAGAGCGCCTAGTCCACGGATTGTGCATTCTCGTGCTGAGAGCATAACCAACAACAAAAACCATGTTTCAACGTGTGTAGTTGTATGTCACTGTTTTTTACAGTTAAATAATGTATCTTACAACAAAAGGCAACTGTTGAAAGGAATAACATTAACCAAATGTATTTCTGCTGGCACCAGTCAGGCATTCGAGCCATTATCAAGACCTGTTCCTGACCCCATCATCCGACACCAGACCAGCAGCATAATTACACAGAACTGTGCCATGGGTAGTAACGTGCAGGCCCAGTTTCGCAACACAATTATAAAAAAAATTGACTACCTGGCACTACTCAAACAATGAATTGCAAAAACTAACGATTTGTGAAACTGGTTGACTTTTTAACGTCCAAGCATATTTTTCTTGTCCCAGTCCGAAAGTGCAACATGTGCATGTACGCCTGGCACAGCATCATCAGCAAACACCAAAACCCTTGATGCATAATGAGTCACCTACCAGTCAACCTCATAACTAAACACTAAGTCACCATGACGAATACTGCAAACGTAATGTAGTGGACAAGTGTATTGCACGCAAAAACATCATAGCAGGCTCCCAATGCTGGAACCAGGCCTGGGTGCACCAGTTATATACATTAAAAGACACGCCCAACAGAATATGCAATAAAAAAAACAAATACTGGACAATCCTCAAACAGTAGACAAAACAACACTCTTAGATCAGCTTTCAATATTCCTAAAAGAACACATCTCTCAAGCAATGCTATCTGCACCTATTGTAACAGACGCCACAATGCCACTTCCTTTTGTATGTTATACGTAACTGTAACTAAGCTATGAACATACACTGTAACCAGCGCCACAATGCCCAAGGGCTGCTGTGCGCTGAACAAATGTGAATAAATAAATAAATAGCCCTGTCCAACAACAAAAATCAAATACAAGCATTTGCCACCTACAGTCATAAACAAAAAAAATGTAACGTGGGCTCACGTCACATCATCATGCCCATTCTCTAGCAGTGGTATCTCTCTCTCACACACACACCTCTCCCCGTCCTTGTGAAGAGCAGAGCCCGGCATACGCGGCACGTGCCCACCGCCAGCACCTCAACATGTTGGTTAAGCCCCAGGCTAGGGCATCTTCTAAATTCAATCACCAGTAAAGTATGCACTCTGCAACATACTATGTATCGTCCAGCATCCAGAAAAACTGAACCGGGACATTGCAAGTGGCCCAGCTCCATCACACACACACACACACACCAATGACACATACTGGCGCATCCTGCAAAACCATCACCACTCCGGCTTACATTAACCGTTCATTCTCCAGCCCTAGCTTCCCCAGATATCGAACCATGCCTCTACCAGTGCCATTTCTTCACGAAACAGACTACTAAACGCTGGCCCGTAACAAGTCTAGACTATGCTACACACAACATTCACCATCAACCATAATCGCGTCGGCCCGGCCCGCCCCAACCCCATACCCCCAAGCCCCCAGGATCCAGGCCCTCGGGCCACCCGCTCACCTCCTCCAGCACGGTGATGGAGTTCCTGCAGCTCTGCAGGCGGGTCGTGAAGCTGGACGTGGTCGGGGAGTTGTAGTCCTCGGTGGTCTCTGCGATGAATTCGGACACGGAGATCTGGCCAGGCATCCTAAAGGGTGAAAGAGGATGGAGGGATGTTAGCAGTGCTGGCAAGGGCAAATGGGGGATGACACTCAAAAGAGGGGCGACAGCACAGAGGTTGAACATGGAAGGGGCGGGGCAGCGAGGGTCGGGGGGAGGTGAGGGAGCAGTCTAGCGCACAGGCAGCAGGGGGGCACGTACTTGTGTGCAGGGGGTGCTGCAGGCTCAGCCCGCGATGACTGTTTAAATGCCTGCTCGCAGCACGCGTCGCCCCGCCTCCCTGTCGGGCAGCGCAGACACCCGAGCACTCTCTCAGCCTGCTGGCTCTTCCAGCCGGGTGGCCTGTGTGGGCTGCTGGGTGCACTACGCCGGGAGCTGCTGCTGCTGCCGCCGCTGCCCTCCGCCTCTCAGTCAGCCTGACACAAGCACTCTAGGGCTCGCGTCAGCCACTCGCGGCCGCAGGAGGGGGGGGGAGGCGGCGGCACACTGCGCAGGCGCCGCCGAGCAGCGGGCAAGAGGGGAAGCGTAGCCGCCGCTGTTGTTGTCTTGGGCGGAGATGCGCTGACTGTGGGGCTCGGGTGCCCACTAGCGCGGCACGCGCCTGGGTCGTTACACACGTCACGCGGGGGCGGGGCTGACGGGGTCTTCTTCAGCACCACAGGAGTGGCGCTCTGGCTTGGTTTAGCGCCGTGTCCGTGTGGGGGGGTAGACCCACAGGCAGGTTCGTCCGTGTGGGGGTAGACCCCCCCCCCGGTAGGTTTTGGCGTAAGTAAGTCACATTCATTTTGCAGTACTAACAGGTAATGTACGTTCGCCGGCTTGCACATTGAGGAATATTTACGGTACGTGAGGTAAGGTGTGGATACCACCAACATTTGTAACTAAACTCACGAGCCTCCACTTGCATCGCTCAAGGCTTTAGTGTCTGTGGAAGAAACTTGGTCTATTGGCTAATATTTTGGATCCATTGTCAATGACTCTTTTCGCAATATAAACACCAATTTGATCCTAGGAAATGAGACAGATCCTTTGGATAATTTTGCTTTTCAATTGAATGGATTGCTCGAGAGCATTAATAGTGACGCACGTGATTTGACCAACTTTCCAAATAAAACAAAGCTCGAGCTTTATAGAAATGATTGCTACAGGACTATACGACGCTATACTCATTATACAGAGTATTCTAAAATCATAAGGAAAAGAGCAGGTTTATTTAACTTTTTGTTTTTATTTTCTTGTCAAAAAATTGAATATTTATATATGAAATCTTTTACCTACCTTAGAATTTACCGGTCCTAGATTGGGCATTCCGAGTGACCAAATAACCTGTTGATGGTGCGTTGATAATTCTAAAATTGAAACTTTAAAGCAGCTTACAATTTATTGTCCTCGCTTCAATGTACACAAAAGTACTTATTTTTGTGACTGTATGTATATGCATTATGAATATACCAGTTATATTCTCTGGACCACAGAGATGTTTTTATGGGAGGGCAAAATGGGCACCTGCCCAGGGCCCCCACTTTGGAAGGGTCCCCACAGGGCCACCTGATCTGAAGAAGTAAGATTCAATTATTTATCAGTCTTAAATAGCTGCTGAGGCTCTAAACCCATTGCCTTTCTGTTTTGACAAGTACATTCTGCCTTGATCAATTCATCATGTATTGCTTTCTGTGTTCTGTGGTATCCAAGTTTTTGTGAGCTTTACGGCACAACTCTGTAGCATTCTTTCCTTCCTGTGGGAATTATGTTGATCATGTGTAATAGGCAACAGTGAAATGCATATTGATAAATTGAGTGCCACAATGGTTCAGAAGTTAGCTCAGTGTGTGTAGCACCCATTGCAGAGATGTGGTAATATGCAAAATTTGAATATCACATTTCAGCAAGGCTGCCTGAGCCTTTCCTATGTCTGAAGTTTATAAACCTGCCTGCATATGAAGTTTTTTTTTTTTTGCAGAATATCTGCTATTATCAGCAATGTACCTGCACCAGATAGGGGTTGCTATAAAAACGTACATATTATCCGTATGGTGAAGGTCTAGAAATTGGTTTGTTCAGATGGCGTGTTGTAAAACCTAGGCAATCACCTCCAACACAGAGCATAAACTGTTATCCAAATTCAAGATAATGGAACAAAAGTGTTCATGCTTGTATCCTGGATTTGCCAGCAGATGATAGTGAACCCGGTCATATCATCTCATATATCTTACATTTCTGTGCTGTCATCAGTGAGGTTTGCCCTCTTGCATGCTGGTGGCATCTTTTAGCCCATTACTTGATCTTTCTTCTTATGTAGACCATTTGGGTGGAAGGGCTGGTCGACAGAAGAGCATGGACCAGATGTTGTAGGCCTCAGGCAAGCATATTGTAAGGTCTGCTTGTTTGACACAAGAAACAGTTTGGTTTTTGGTAAAAGTCAAAGGTTTTTATGCACATTTATAAATGAAAATTTCACAAGACATTGTTTTGGAAGTATTTAAAGCTTTTAAATACAAAAGACAAACCCAGATTAAATTTGTTCAATCACATCGATTGGTATGCTGATACTTAAATACTTCCCTTGATGATAGGGAGAATTAAGCTAGAATCATTCCCATTTTGCATAACACCATTCTATAATATTTTGTTTAAAAATGGTAATGTTTGGTAATGTGTTGGTTTTCAAATGCTACTTGTTTATCATTCTGATTAAAGCAAGAACGAAGAGGGTAAGGGGACTTGAAGGGAGTAAACGTTATCAACCTATATGTTGTGAGCATGACAGGTGGGGGCTGGAGGGGCGCAACCAGTATTCTTGATCCCTTCATTCCTTTGGTTTGGTGGAGGGGGGCCCCAAAGATGTCCATTCCCAGGGCCCCAAAAGTGCTTAAGGTGGCCCTGGTGGACCAGGTTCCTCTACGATGAACATATGTCATTGAATTTAAATCTTTGTAGGTTCTTAATTTATTTTCAGGTTTGTTTATTGAGCCACAAGTGGTAAGGAATCAGTAAAAGAAAGGTTACAGTAGCGTGAAATATAGCATTGTCCATTCTAAGGCAAGTTATATAATTGTGGGATATATTGACCCACTCAGATGTGCCCTACCACATCACTTGCTGCATCAGTGCAAGAAACAGCAAAGTGGCTGCACTAATTCCAGTGCGCGCCAGGATCTCAAAATTGTGTTTTCAAAACCACCAAAATAATGGTTGTATCACCCTGCCACACACTTCAGGTGGGGAGGAACAGAGTACACACCACAGGGAGTGTGTCAGTGTGCTCTGCAATGTTTAACATTGAATTAAGTAAAATGGGCAACCTTGCCTTGCTGAAGACCCCAAAATTCCCTTTAAAATGAAACTGTTTCCAACCTTTAAAAATGCTGTTTTGAGGCTAAACCCATCCATGTATTATGAAACAGCTGTGATTGAAAAGGCCCGCCATGCCCAGGTGAAGTCATTGTGCATTAGCAAAACCATGTTTTGGTCCTGAATGACAGGCCCAGTCATCTTAGCTTGGAAAGAAATCAACCAGGGGCTTTGTATTCAGTTTACACGGGAACACCGCTATTTGCTTTGCAAAAGTATCTAAAAATCAGCTGCTAAGAGAGACTCTAAATAGCTGAGCCATGCCTGTTTAAATGTATCCATGCTCCAGAACAACTCCAGCATTCAAGAGAATAACCATAGCTGCATGGGAGTGGGTGAATTTGCTGGAGATGAAAATCGAATTTAGAAAGAAAGAAATGTTAGTTGTTTTTAAACACATGTGGTAAAAGGGGCTTTGCTGACTGAAGAAAAATGGCCTATTTCAAAGTAAATTGTTGAGTGAAGGCCTGCTTACTTAGCAATGTAAGTGGATTATGTGGCTGGTGATGATACGTGCATAGGCTATTTTTATTCCACTGGTTTGTTAAATCAAGACTCAGAAATCAGGAAATAAAGACTTTTAAATCACCTGGGCTGAGTTGGCAAGCTTTAAAAAAAAAAAAAAACCTGGTCTTCCAGTTGTCCAAGTTACAGCCCTGTAACTTCCTTCAGGAAGAGAGGCACACTATAAACTCCTGGCACAGGAAAGCACTTATTGGTGGCTTGAAAAACTTTGTATGGGTTAGGACAATGACAGTTCACAAGCTCATCAGACATTCGTCTGTGCTCCAGGCTGGGACAATAGCAGTCCTGGGACACTCACCTGTCAAGTGTGAAGGGCAATAAAACCTTCAATTAAGAGAGAGGCCCCCCCATCATGCTTGGAAGAAACTGCCAGTTGGCGTACGCTGGGAAGAAAAAAATGACAGACAATGACTCCCATTTGCCTTAAGACTATTTTATAAAGAACTTTAAAAAGACATCTCAGCTGCCAAAATTGATACAAATTTGGAATATTCACAGCGTAAAAGTGGAATTGTGGGCTTTGTTTGAAAACGTGTTAGAATGTCGTGACACACTCTGGACAGAAATGGTGATATATGTTGTATTACCAGAAAAGCATCTATGTTGCAAATGTCAAATTTTGTACATGCATCCCTGGGGACAATTTGCATCTGTGTATACAATTGTGGAATTTTAGGCCAAATCTTTAATGTGTAAAATTACCAAAATGTGTCAGAAAGGTGAAACAAGGTCGCACAGACTTGAGGTTTGTACTAATCTGTGCTGCATAAAATATGTAACCTGTGTATCTGACTTACTAAGAGGTTGCAATTACAGAAGTATGTGTTTTTGGCAAAATCGGATTTTCAGTAAAGTAAATGTGGGAGTTGCGGGATACAGTAAAAATCACCTCATAAACATGACATCACTTTTCTGATATCCAACCAATTGTGAGCAAGGCGGAGACTATGCCCTTGCCCAATCCTCTTGTTAGGGGCGTGGGTAGTGAATCTTGCACCTGTCATATACTGTAATGTCATCTGGCATTATAAATAAGGGCCCCTGACTAGCACTCAGGACACACACACACTGATTCGTGATTCCTACGCCGGCGTCCTGTTCCTGTCTTCATCTTACATTTATTCATCTAGACTCCAGATCCCAACCACAAGGCCAAACCTTGCTGATCTTCCTTCAGCTAGGCCTCAATGCTAAAATAATCCCCCTAACCAAGGGAAACTGTGGTACTTTTGGCATCCAAATCCAGCTTGGCTTGCCGCCACTCACTGCATGCTGCCACCATTCTGCCCTCCTGATGCCCCATCTTATCCAGTAACTAGAAGAACTATCCTTTGGTATCCAGTCCATGCCCAGATGACCCTGTCCCGCTGAGTTTGTCCGGCTGCCCTGTGTTAGACCAGATCCGTGTGGGGAACGAGAGCGCTGACTGTCCAAAATCCAAACCGAAAGTGGACTGTGAGTATCAATAGGAACCATAGAAACATAGTAAACCTTGCCTTGCTTTGTTCCATCCAAATCTCTGTCATCATATCCTTATCCTGATAAGTGTAATATTGTCACAATCATTCTTGCTAGCCTGCTTTGATTCCTTGTGCTAGTGCCAATATCTTTAATAATTGTCTTGTGAAATCCTAAGTCCTTAGTACTCCCTCGGGTGATCGGACTGGGTCCGCCAGAGCGGGCACGGAGGTGCTAGTTTTGATTCCGCGGATCAACCCCAGAGTTTACTGTGTGTCAATCTGGTCGCCTAGCCCGAATGCCCTAGTGTAGAGTAAAACTGTCCTTGTCAAAATTGATTTCTGTTCCTTTTTCGCGCCTTTATTTTTCCAAAAACGCATCTCACTAGATCTCACAACTCACTCAATTTAACAGTTAGAGACCTCATTTCACTTTCATATTGTACCTAGGATCCATAGCTACCCCCTAACTCAAAGACTGTATCCAGTTTTTATTAAAAAGCGTTTGGTTAATTTCAGGCAGGAATGAGCATTTTTGCAAAGTTTTACATGTGTTATTTTTACTATCAATTGTTTTAAACCTTCCATTCATTTTCGAATTGTATACTTTTGCTCAGTCTATTTCTTATGATTGCTTGTAACTTTCCAGTGTTGCTCCCGTAGAGAATTGTACTTATTTAAGGATTTTTGCACACAGTCATTGTTTTATTCAGCCATTTCCGAGTGTCACTTTAACCTTGCAAGGGTTCAAATCCATTTTTCTCTCTTGTTTGGGAATGGAAGGTTGGATTCAAATTCTGTTTCTCATTTCTCATTCCTCATTCCCAATTACCTGTTGATATTCAAAAGTGTCTCTATTTTCTGGGGTTTTCTACCTGTGTTGCTAAAAGGTTAATTTAATTGCATTGTTTACATTCCTATTTGTTGTCACCACATTCGTGATTGCTGCCCCATATATTAAAATGTGTATGATTTGATTGGAATTTTAAATAAATATTACCTTTACCTACCAGCCTGGTTCCTGTCCATTGTGGCCCGGGGTATTTGAAAAGGGGGTGTGATAGGAGTGGTGTATCTCTCAAATATTGAAAATATATATATTTCTACCTATTGGGTAGACGGTTCGAGCTGCACTCTCCACAGTGTCTTAATGACCCATCACAATTAGAAAGAAGTCGGAATCCAAACCGCTGTTTTCATTTTACATCTGTTCCTTTATTCGTTTCATAGGGAAATTCACGTAGCGTTTTTAAAATCCATGGAAATCCATTCCAAAATGGAAAACAAAAAAGACCAAAATATGTAGGTCCTCCCAAGTGCACTACTCCTCGTAACGAGGCGTTCACGTGTTTCACGGCCAACTCGCCGCTTGCTCACAACAATTAGCCTCATTTTCATGGAACCGTTTTTAAAAACATGTGGGAAAACGGTAGGGGAGGGGAGGGGGAACACAAATTGTAGCAATAGAAAAAGGACTAATTTCGCCTTTCCCGAAACATTTAATCCCTATGTCGGCCATCTTGGACCGGTTTGGTTTACCACCAGACACTATGTAATGCCAGACATACTTTATGTTTTGGTACTTTTTGTGTATTCCGTTAGCTGTACATTCTACTGGCAGTGTTTCTCCATTTCCTCCTTCTATTCCGGAGTAACATTCCCGCATTTATTTGCTAACAGCGAATCCCATATATTGACAGAATGTATGATATGTGATATGATTGTAATCGGACTTACATAGTCCATTTACCATTTACTTCTCCCCCATGCAAGGGTAGAGTGCATAGTACAGTATTAAAGTGGCATGTGCAATAGCAGCAAATTGGTTTGAAACAGTAGAATGTGCAATCCATATCTTAATGTTCAAAATACTTTAAATGCTCAGTGCATTTGCAGTACCAATTACAGGCATATTCCTGCAGGAAAAATTAAGGTATCAAATACATCCCTTACTGTTCGAATAATAAAGTGCTTAGTGCATTTAGCAGCCTTCACTCTTTAAAGTGACAAGTGCAATATCATCGACTACTCCATTAAAAAAAATGGCAAATATATGTATAAAAAGAGGGGGGGAGTTGTTTGGTTCACTCATACCATACTGCTTTGGAATTACATGCCCAATGTCTATTCTGAAAATCTATGTAAACTCTGAATAGGGCTGTCTGTATCGGATGTCGGCATTAACCACAATCTAAGGGGCTGCCACATCCTCAATTCGGCATATGTCTGCCTACCCCTCAACCCTCTCCCAATTGTCCCTCATCAGACATTTTGTTGGAATTATTTCTCATTCACAACGAGTGTGTTAGAAGCAAAACATTAATAACCCATATAACAAAGATATTAAAAACCATTAAAACAACTGCAAGAATTTTACTCATCAGGATCAACAATTTTGCACTAGTCCTTTTTTCTTTTTCAATATCCAATCAACAACTAAGAAAACTATGGTGAAAGAGTTAAAACTGATTACGACACACCCACATAATTTTTAGCTAATATTTCCTGTCACCATATGTTATGTGTCTGGGGGCTCGGTCATTTTTATCTTTTCAGCGACCCAGAAAGGTGTAAAGTTCCTCATCAATGTTATGCCCATTGGGCTGTTTACTTTCTTTTTGACTGAGTAGCTTCTCCTTGTCGCCTCCCCTTGCGCCCAATTCTATTTTGTGTATGCCAAAAAATCCAAAGCTGTCTATTTCCTTGTTGTGGCATTCGTAGAAGTGTTTCGCCATTGGATAGTTCACGTCATTGTGTAGTATGGCACGCACATGCTGTTGAATGTGGATTTTTAACTTGCACTTCGTACTGTCAATGTACCATTTCTGGCATGCACAGGTGAGGGCATACACTACATGATCCGTTTCACAAGTGATCCATTGTTGGATCAACACAGTGTGTCCTGTCACCGGATGTATGAAGGTTCCACCATTGATTGCATATTTGCACATATTACAACGGGTACATTTGTGAAAACCTTTCTTTTTGGCTGTAAACCAATTTGCGGGTGCCTTCTCGTCGTCTTTGCCCATGAAGCTTTGGACTAAAATATCTTTGAAAGATCTATTTCTTCTGAAGGTGACCTCAGGGTGAAGTTTGAGGCTTTTTGCAAGATCAGGGTCAGCTAACAGGATACTCCAGTGTTTGTTTAGAATGTGTTTAATGCTTTTGGCTTGACTGTCAAATGTGAGTATGCAACGTGTGCCGACTTTTCCTTTCAATTTTTCTTTGTTGTTTTGGCCAGCTAGTAAGGTTTGTCTTTCAATTAATCTGGCTTTCAGGAAGGCTCTCTCAATGACCTTTTTGGGATACAACTGTCGTTTGAAGCCTGCAGCCGTTATTTTACTCTCTCAATCGTAAGACTCTAGAGTGGTATTGTTTCTTCTTAGTCTCACGAATTCCCCATAGGGGACACTCCAAATTACATTTTTAGGGTGTTCACTAAGTGCATGCAATGGAGTATTGGAGGCGATCTTCTTTCTATGTAATTCACAGGTTATTTTTTCATTGACGATTCCGATGTGGACATCTAGAAAGGTGATAAAAGTCTGACTGAGTTTCAGTGAATCTTACATTTTTGGTGTTTTGATTCAGTTTTTTCACATACTCTGACCAGCCCTTCACAGTTCCTTTCCAGATGATAAAAAGGTTGTCGATGTACCTCAACCATAAAACCACATTCTGTGTGTGTTCCTGATTCGTATCTGCCCATGCCTCAAGTTCTTCCCAGGCCCCCATCATCAGATTGGCGTATGATGGCGCAAAGGTGGTTCCCATTGCTGTGCCCTGTACCTGCTTGAAATATTCATCATATATTTATATATATATATATATATATATATATATATATATAATATGAATATTTCAAGCAGGTACAGGGCACAGCAATGGGAACCACATATATATATATATATATATATATCTCAAAATAAGCATTTCAGTTGTGCGCTCCATACTAGGCCGTAGCCAGGGTGTATCGCCGGATTGAAATCCTTAACATAATAAACATAGTGCCTAGAAACAAAACAAGGAACATAAACTTTCCATAAATAAACTCATGTCTCTACACAAGGTGAAAATAGAACAGTTTGTTTTTGTAAGGCGGGCAGCGCCATATGCGCAATAGGGTAGTGAAATCGAGAAGCCAGCAACTCAACATATATGGGGGTCCGGAGACAGCAGGGGTCCCTGTTTTCTCACATTAAACAAAAGGTGGTAAAATGAGGCATACATGGCGGTTTATCTTCAGACGGATGAAACATGGTGAAGACTAACCATTTCCTTGCTTCAAATGTCTCGGCAAGAACATCGTCAAAAGCTTGTAGCGACTCAGCCCAAGCTTTCGTTTCAGCATCACACCAAGTGTCGAATTCGCAAAGCCATAGTTTGTATTGAGGGCCCTTAGGAGATTTCCAAGACATGGCAATTTGCCTTTTCGCAAGCATACAGGCTAAATCCATAAATCTGGTAACGTGTTTGTATTTTCCCCGTCTAAAATATGCACCCAACAGACATTACAGCGGGGTCCAGTCGTATCTGGTAACACCAGCCGCCCTGCAAGCCTGTTCGATTCAGGCCCAAAAGACCTGCGCTTTTACACATTTCCAAAACATGTGGATAAGGTCCGCATTATCCTGGTGGCACCAGAGACAGGTCGACTTCGTGTTTGTACTAATTGTAATTATTTATACAGCGCTTATACACAGGTGAAGGGCTTCAAAGTACTTCAAGCCGGGAAGGGAACAAGACAATAAAGTAATCATTCTTAGGCCTTGAAGTTTCCGAATGATCTTAACAGAAAAACTAGCATACTAGGCCTGTCGGCATTTCTCTTAGTACAAGTGCATGAAGTGTTCGAGTTTTGTCCAGCTAGGGAGGGGAGACAGAAAAGGTGGGGAGGGGGAACAGGACAGACAAACTTACTAGTCCTACTAAACTTGGCTACTCTACTGGAGGTCAAGTATGTGCAGTGAAGTACGTTAATCTGTAGCAATCTAAACCTAGCATTCTTGGATACATTTTTGGGAATACCTAGCCCTCGTTCCCACTCCGCATTGGTAATTTCAGAGCACACATCCGCCTCCCACCGCAGTTTCAGGCTGGGGTTTTTAATGCTAGAACGTTCAATGGGCAACTGTATAATCTTGCTACAGGCCTCCAGCCATCCTCTAGCGAGTAAATCAGGGATAAGGGTGCTGTCTCTTCTGGCTCCTCGGGCCACCCGCTCCACCTACGATTCGGCAGACCCCTCACATTCATGTACCTCAAAAATTGTCCTTTGGCAGTCCTGTCTGTAGAGTCAGGTTAGCCAAATCTCTAAATGTACCTTTATAATACATGTCCCCCATGAATATATTCCACTTTCCTCCCAGCGCCTAGAAACACCCAGATCCTCCCTGTTCGTACATACATGAGCTACTATTGGCACATTTGGGGAATTGGGGCAATACACCTTAAGCAACTGCAGAGACCTGGACTAAATCCGCCTACCTAGCCTGACAATCAGAGGCAGAGAATTCATGCAACCTTCCGGGAGCCATAATATTTCATTGAGCCAAGTTGGTGTCACTAAATGTAGGAGTAGTGAAGATTCCCATGTGGGGCCATCAGATAGCCACTATGAAACAAAGCTCAATTGGGCAGCTAAATGGCAAAGCTCACGTCCTGGTAGTTACGACCCCCACCCGTCTTTATACAGCAAGCACAACACACTAAGGGGACAGCCTGTGACGACATGGGCCCCAAAGGAAGTCCCAAATTAATGAATGAAGAAGATGAAAAAGGCTACCCCTATATAGTAATGTACGTCAGTGAAACTGTAAAGGAATCTAGGCAGGGTAATCATTTTTACAATGGCAATTCTGGCCATGAGTGACGACGGTAACCAAGACCAGAAGGAAATGGAGTTCTTAAGGCCACCCACCACTTTAAGCGTCTTGTGCATGTGTATCCTTTGGTGTATGCGGGATCTGAATTCCCAGATATTTATTTAAAGGATTGCGTATCCCATGGGAGGTCTAGATCAGACAAGGTGGCCGCGTTTTTCCCACGGAGACCAGACGGAGGGAAGAGGCAAGACTTTCGATGACTAAAAGCGATCCCAGCTAACACTGCAAATCTGTCCAACACTTCTAGAATAATGGGGAGGTTGTGGTTAACACAGATGAAGCAGGACATCATCCGTGTAAAGTGATATCAAGTGTCTGAGCCCGCCAATCATGATGCCTGCATCCAGGTATTCTTGGCACAAGAATGCCAATATGTTATGTATGGCATGAGTGAATGCAGGCAGTCCTAACAAGTCCCCTGACATATGTTCCACACTCCAGATATCTGGCGACCATATTTCACCCTGGCTGTAGGAGAAGCATACAACTTCACCCACCGGGTGAAGTACTGACCCAGCCCAAAGTTCTGCA
Source organism: Ambystoma mexicanum (assembly GCF_040938575.1). Taxonomy (NCBI): domain Eukaryota; kingdom Metazoa; phylum Chordata; class Amphibia; order Caudata; family Ambystomatidae; genus Ambystoma; species Ambystoma mexicanum. The sequence continues at coordinate 1,118,975,853 of NC_090933.1, forward strand.
GTGAAGCAAGCAACCAGTCCCAGTAGATGAAGTTAAAGGCCTTGGTGGCGTCGCGGAACGCCACCAAATAATGTTCTTCCCAAGAATTTGTTTGGTGAAAGACGTGCTGGAGTCTACGAAGGTTCAGGGCGGTGCTGCGACCCGGCACAAACCTGGTCAGTGTTTATCAAGGAGGTAATAACTTTACGAAGGCGAATCACCAGCACAATCCTGAGTATCTTCACGTTGTTATTCAGCATAGCAAGGGGCCGGTACGACTCGCACCCATCAATTGGTTTCCCAGGTTTGGGGATGGGTATCACCAAGGTCTCGCTCATGCCAGCCATGCCAGCCGGAAGTATGCCCCTTTCGTAGACCCCCTCAAAGATCTTTAGAAGCATTGGGGCCAGGGTAGAGGTATATACTTATAAACCTCCGGAGGAAGCTCATCACTACTGGGCTTTTTTTGCAGGTATATAAGGAGGCGATTGCTTCACCTAATTCTTCCAAAGTAATGGGTTGGTTCAGGGAGGTGTGTTGGTCGTCGGTGAGCTTCAGGAGTTGGATCAGTGAAAAAACCTTAACTAAATCCGTGTGTGGAACCAGATCGCCATTGCTGTATAGTTGAGAGTAATAGGTAGTGAAGGTGTCATTAATCGCCTGTTGGGTTCTCCACAGGACCCCACATTCGTTGAAGAGCAGTGTGGTCGGGGGTCTAGGATATTCACGTTTGCAAAGCCATGCCAGTAATCTCCCGGGGCTATCTCCTTCTACATATGCCCGGGCTATCTGTGTGGCATAGTTGCATTTGGATAGTCTTCCCCCATGCTTCTTGGGACTGGGAACGGACCTCCGCTAATTCAACTAACCGTCGGTTTGAATATTGGGCCTATAATGCTCTAATCTCTTCCTGGATGGACTCCAAATTCTCCTGTAATTTCTGGCGAATGCGCCCACCACTTGCTATGCCCTCACCCCGGATTACTACGTTACTGGTTTCCCAGATGGTGCACCAACTATCTACGCTCTCGACATTATGGTCAAGAAAGTTAATCAAGGAGTCAATAAGGTTCTCCTGAAACCCCTGTCTGTCAAAGCACCAACAGGCATGCGCCATGTCGGGATAGGGGGCACGTAACGTTCCACTCAACCATCAAGGGGGAGTGGTCCATCATCGTATGACCCATATATTCTGTGCTGCAAAATTCAGTTGACCCAGCAAAGAAATAGTCAATTCTTGTGTGTAGTTTGTGGGGAGCATAAGGAAGGCATGGTATCAAGAATAGACAGACACAAGTGATCACAGTTCAAGGGTGATTATTAAACTGTATAGGTAGGGTTGAAAAACACCTAATCCAAGCCTAAATCTAAGATGGGAGCAAGCTACGACTATCAAATCAAAAATAAGGCAGTCCTAGTGGCATCTTGTCAAAATAAAAGGGGCCTATAATAAAAAATAAAATATTGTCAATCCTTACAACTAAATACCAAAAAGAGTGTGTGATAGGATTCACAAGAAAGAATGAAAGAAGTGTTCACAAATGATAAGTCAGGATGTGGTAGCCAGGGGTCTCCCTTCCCCATGTTTTGAGCATGGGACAAGGCGGGACTCCTGAGCACAGCACACGCTCAAGATTTGCCAGCACGAGATGACAGTTCCGCTTTAGATATCAAGGCTGTCGGTTAAGTCTCTTTTCTACACAGTCTCCTGCCTCTGAGGACCGGATGTATTCAAAATAACAACGAAAAAGTCCTTTTTCGTATGCACATTGGGTCATGACTTTTCACCCCTGACTCTCCCTTCTTCCAGGCTCAGATCTATAAGTAGTTCTCAGTGATATCAGGCCCTTTGGTAGTTAGCTCTTTTGTTTCCAATGGCCTGTTAAAAAAAATAAAATTAAAAAAAAGTTCCTTTCCAATTGTAATTGAGGTGATGATTTCTCACCCCTGGGTCCCCCTCTTCCAGGCTTAGATCCCCTTTGAATATCAGCCTCCCTCTGTCTGGTTCACTCTGGTTTATGGTCAAAAAGATTTCTCAGTTGCCTTCACGGCTCAGTGGGTGATTACTTTTCACACTGTTCATCGGGACTTTTAGGCTTCGTCCCTTTCCATCTGTAAAGACTGATAGGGGGTGTCTGTACTTCTGCTCTCTATATGGTAGAGGAGAGGCACAGAGGACCCCAGCCAAGATTCTCTATAAGGTAGCAATGGACGAGCAATCAAGGCCTAGCTTCTGAGGAGGTGATGCAGGCTGGTTCCTAAGTACAGTGTAGTCCCCGAACCCCCACAAAGGAATGTCCACACACTGTATTACTGAAAACAGTCTTTATATAATTAATATTCAAAGGTATATACACGATCACAATAACACACTTTGTACTCAGAAGTCGATAATGATAAATGTATAAAATTCTAAAGTGGTACCACCAATGTTATCGAAGCTCATTAAAATGCATCAGCTGTACGGTTAAAATGTCACACAGATCAATAACGAGGAAACCAGCAATAGAGATAGGAAGGAACGCAAGATGGTTGAAACAAGAGGCAGAATGCTGACCCCTACCGCTAGGCACAGTTCTGTGTGGAGATCCCCCCACCTGGGCAACCTGTAAATAAAGATATATAGCACAAGCCCAGTCCATATATGTTCAATAGTCCTATTTCCTCCTATTAAGGTTTTACCCCCCCAATGTACCTGGTGGAGTAGAGTTCTCCGCAAATGCGTCAACCGATCCTTCTTGAGTGCCTCCCTTTAAAGTAGGAGCCACGGATCGTCGAGAGGCGTCGGGGGTACTTGGCGTTCGGTGTCGGGGAATCGATGGCCCTTCTTGAGTGCCCACCCTTTAAGGCAGGAGTCACGGGTCGTCAAACGTCCGACGGTGAACAGGTTGAACTACGGCGGTGAAGTGGCAGCTTCGTTCCTAGCGGTGCTCGTCGACGACAGAGCGTTGGCGTCCTGCAAGGAAGAGGCGTGCGGGGCACCTCAGTGACTATAGTTCTGCACTGCAAAGAGATGAAGAACTGTGGCCCAGCAAGGGCGTCGAGTCGTCGGCGTCTCTGTGGTCTTTAGGTGGCGGGAAACCCACCGGCGGATGCTCCTCGGCGCGTCGACGGTCGGGCCTTCTCCAGCGGGAGAAAAGCAGGTGACGATGCAGACGAGAGCATCCGATGATCAATTGAAGTTCTTAGGCAAACGGGAGCACGGCGGCTCCGGTCGGCGACGGCGGTCGTCGACAGTGGCGGACAACAGTCCGAGTGTTTCTCTTTGAGATTCCGTGGCAGTCCCCGTCTCGGGTCGGCAGCCTGTCGAAGGTCTGTCTACCAGGGAGCATTGGCAAAGATCACCTGTGCATGATGGTCCCTCATAGCTCGGGAAGAGGGCGCCTTACCAGGTCCTCTCTGGGTCAGTCCTTGGAGGCACAGCAGCTTTCAGATTGTGAAGGAGAGCAACAGCAATTCTTCTCGTCCAGCAGGGCTTCAAGGTCAAGCTTCCATTACTCGTCGTAGTGGACTTCAGCTTCTGAACACGATTCCTAGCAGTGAGAGGTCCCCAGATATACTGTTGATCTCTCATTCATTCCGCTGGGTCACACTCAAGCATCCAATCACGACTAAGGGCATTCATGCAGGCAGGCAGCCAATCAGGCACACGAGGTATTCGGGCCATTCACTTCTCTCCAGACACTCGCAACAAGTTATGTGTATTGTGACAAGTACCGAGCCATTCAACGCTCCAAGCTGCATTCATACCGGTTTCGGGCAGGACTGTCTCAGTCATTGTGTGAACCACCAGATACTAGACATCCACAACACAGAATGCATATTCGTCACACACTCTATTCACCCAGGTCCCACCCACAGGAGGTACCCACAACATACATCACCGGGAAGGCTCCAGCTAGTCTGGCCGGGCCTTAACAACACCATATATGGCACTTCCACCCAACAGCCAGTCAGGGGGAAGAGACAGAGTCAGGGCTTCCCAGGACTTTGGGAAAACAAGGTAATGGGTAATAGAAAGCAAGAGGCCACAGGGGCCATCTTGTTTTCCATCAGGGATCAACTGATCCCAATGGCAGGGCCGGGGTATCCCAAAATGGAGGATACTGCGCGCACCTGTCAATTTCAGCATGGAGCTGCCACCAGCCCATACCCTGCTCTGCGGGCCACGCACAGGTGCCCAAAAACATACACTAGGGGCACAGGGTTGTACCCCCACCCATGGGTGCCATAAGGGTATCCCACGGGTCCGTTCATCAAACCAAAAGAGAGAGCTGCACCGCCAGGAGTGCCACATGAACTCCTGCGCGGAAAACACAACAGAACACACGATAATAAGCAGAAAAGGACAAGGACACGGAGGCCCTGTCCCTCCGATGCATTTCCAGCATCACACCATCGGCATACCTCTGTCAGGTTCACTCTTGCCAACTTTCGCCAATCACACAATTTCTTCTACTTTTTTACGATGCGGGATTCACTTACCTTAGCTTTACAATCTCCTGCCGGTCAAAGACTGTACAGAGGATTTTGCTAAACCCCTGTATGACCACTTTGACACCTTTCTCGGCCCATTCACAAGGCCTTCTGGTAACAGTAGTTTCAACCATAGGGTAATCGCCGAGAGTTTCTCGAGTGAGCACCCACGTGATGCAGACTGTTCTGCAGCTGGTTTTGCCCGTATGAACCGTTCCTTGTACTTTTCTTCAATTAGCCATTTGCTACTTTTGCTCAACAGTTTGGTTTCTTATCGGTTCTCCCCTCGACTCACCGGCTGAGATGAACCGCTTGGCTTTTCTACTATCTGGATTCAAGGACGGTACCACAGTAGCAGGTGTCCTTCTTCGTCCTGCTTAGCAGCGTAGGCATACTCCGTGTACCGTTGACATCTACTGCAACACACGTTGGCCATTGTCCGCGGTCTTACGATTCCTTTCAGGGAGGCTTCGCGGTTCTGTGTTGGAAAGGGCAAGGTTGCTTCCCTCCTTGTTACCCTTTCGGTTCTCAACGCCTTTCTCCTCCTCTTGAACTGCCATACTTGGATAGCTCTGTCGTCATGCGGTCTGCCTTGCTCGTACTGTGCTCTTGTGCTACACCTTTTATCCCTGTGGAGAAGGAAAAGGCCGTCGGGTGTGTGTGGTTCTGGTCAATTGCCTCACTCTGGTGTTGGGACATGTCAGAAAAACAGCTGTAGTGTTAGTCATTTGTCTTTCATGGTATAAAAATGTGTTAGTCAGAAAAGGGGGCAAAGGGGTAAAGTGTTACCTTTTCCACAGCCTACCCAGTAGGGTACGTATTAGAAGAAGGGGGATACCGCGCCTCACCTGTTGGTTTCCTGCTTCCACTCCCCAAGGACCCTCATCCAGGTGATCCTCCTGCACTAGTCCCTCCCCAGAAACTGGATCTAACAGCGATGGCTGTGTCTTGGCCACCTGGATGACAGATTTCCGGGGACTAGTCAGGGAGACATCTTCAGGTTTCTCACAGGAGATGAACAACAAGTGTACTCTCTAGTGGTTGGGTGTAGTTCCCTCCAGATGTCCACCAAGTCTAGATCAGTTAGTATCGCGTTCAGGGCAATAGTAGCTGGGGACGGGCCACCTCAGGGGATCTATCGAGTATTGCGTTTCTAATGCAGTTAAAGTCTCCCCCACCCCCTATAAAATAAAACCCTTGCGTCTAGGTGCTATGAGATTACAAAGTGTGCGTACATGTGACGGAATCGCATGATTTGGGAAGTATGAGTTAACAACGCAGATTTCTCTGTGATTAAGGCAACCCTCTAAGATTACGTACCTCCCCTCTCTATCAACTTCTAACAGTTGGAAAGGCAGTGACCCATTACTACAAGTAAGCACCCCCCTGGAAAATTTGGAGTATGTGGCGCCATAATCCATTCCGCCCCAGCGGTTCAGGAGTGCTTCTTGTTCGTCAGCTAGCAGGTGGGTCTCTTGAATTAAGTAAGTAAGACCTCCCCTGGTTTCTACGAAGATAGAAACCCAGACCTTGCACATTCCAGGTCAATATTCGGATGGAAACCATGGTACTGTCATGCGCTGAGTAGCTCAAGTGGGACCACACAATCCCAACCCCCGCTGGACAAGTATACCAACATGTTGGTTCGTACTGCATTTGACATTATTGCAGATATTCTTAGGCAGCGCCCTCGACACCCGCCCATTCAGCCAGATATAATCCCTTGTGAGCTGTGATGTATGGATTAAACAAGAACGTACCATTAACAACACAACTATAAAACACTGCCCAGCAAACCCATGTTGTTCAAGCATTCCTGTATCTCCTAGGCCAGAAGTGGCCATTGTGTACCAGGTAGTGGGATAAGCAGCAGGCTGGTACCCAGTGTCAACTAAGAGCAGGTGGATAAGATCAACAGTTGGTAACTGAGCTTCGCCCCCACCAAAAAGAAAAAGGACATTTATAGCGGTATTGCGTCTTAGTCTATGCAACAATAGTGAGGGCATAGACCTCTGAACGTAAATGCAACCCGCTAGGGAATAAAGCCAAGAAATAGTTTTGCAAGGATAACATGGTTTTTCACTCGTACAAAATGCAAGTACCAGCAAAGAACTCTGCTGTCCAAGAGCACTATGCTAAAAATTACAGGAACAGCACATTAAAAAGGCCCACAGCGTCATTGGTGACATTATATACAGTAAGAACCTACAGGGCTGGTTGGTGAGACCATATAGATGGGGCCTGCTCCATAAGGGATGCCAGGTGCTAATTGGCTGCTTCTTTCTCATCGATCCTGGTGCACGTGGGTCAGCTGGGCTCATCCTTTCGGTGAAGGTCAGGGCAAACATTAGAAACACTTTATCTAATCCAAGCTAAACAACAGAAACTGGTTATTCATCCATTATGGCAGGCACCTGGGCATCATAGGAAAGGGGTGCCAGAGAGAAAGGAGGATAAAATACAGTTATGTTGACCCCTGTATTCAGGGCTTCGTTAATACTGCAGTTCCCGCCTCCAAGGTCTACCCTCCACCCCCCGGGTATTGATCTATGATTTATCCTTCCTGGTACCTCATGTTATAGGAGACGTGTGTTGCTATTGGAGGGATATACAGTCGTGCAAGCTTTAGATCTGTGGTGGGCACCTTAAGGAGGTTAGGGGCTGGGTGTCGGGTCGGTGGAGTGTGGCTGGCTCCGGCCTGGCTGGGTGGGCCCGGCCTGGCTGGGTGGGTAGGGCTCTTGCAGAGCTGGTCTGGTGTGCTGATGGCTTGGCACCTCTGAGTGAACTTGGGACATGAGCACTGCAGCCCTCAGTGTGTCTGTTCTGGGCCTAGTACAAAATGGAGCCGCGGGGCAGGGGTATGGCTTGTGCTATTGACCTCCTTTTATGCGCTTCAGGTCATACGTATGCACCCTGGGAGTGGGGGGGGTTACTACCACCCCCCACCCCCACTTGTCGTTTATATTGCTTTGTATGGGGTTTGCCTAACTTGGAAGCGCCTGGGGGGGTGGGATAGGCTCCTTTCCATCCCAACAATAGTCAGTGGAAACCAGAGGAATATGCCAAAGGTCATGATCTTGCCTTAAAGGCAAGTTAAAGGCAATATGTAGACGCAGTGTCAGCTTCCCCATTCGTACAAAGTTTCCCCATAGAAGCGGGAGGAGCACGTCAGTTTACGGATGAAAATTGTGAAAGTGAGTCATACTGGTTTGCTCTTTTGTCAGGTTTCTGCTCCGCTTTTGTTGGATAAATTGTGCTCCATCCACATGGTCGCAGCTTCAGGGCCGTCAAAGAATTGTGACTTGCTGTTGTGCAGGATCTTCAGTTTAGCGGGATACATGAGCATATATTTGATTCCTAATTGTCTGAGCTTTGACTTGGTGGGCACGAATGTGTTCCTGGCCCTCTGAACTGCAGACGTATAATCTGGGAACACAGCAATTTTGGGACTGTCTCTTAGTATCTCGCCCCCCCCTCCCTACAGTACCGTAAATCCCTATCCCAATCCCGGAAGTTAAGGATCTTCACAATCACTCGCTAGGGTGGGATCCTGGGGGTGGCCTCTTCTGGAGGAATCGGTGGGCTCTTTTGACTGCAAAACCCTGTCATAGTTTGTCCAGGCCAATCTCTTGTAGCAACAGGTTTTCAATGTAAGAGGTCGGGCCCAGGCCCTCAGAGCCCTCTGGCAAGCCAAGCACGCGTATATTACTCCTGCGTGATCTGCCCTTGGCCTCCTCAGCACGCATTTACAGTGAAACATTCCTCCTTTCCAGTTCCTTGACTTGCACCACAAGGTCTTTGCTGATGACTGCAGTTTCATTTTGCAGAGATTCCGCTGTTGACCCTCTCACCAAATTGTGTAACATCATGCCGGAGAAGCTGTATGTCAATCTTGATCTCGTCTATCTTAGTCTCTAGAGAGGATCATAGGGCAGCAATTGCAGCACAAATCTGGTTTTCCTGTGGGTCATGAGCGGGTGCGTTCCATGCCAGCTGTTCAGTGCATGCCATCTGGGGAGCACTTCAGTGTCTTCCTGGGACGGCAAACAAGTCCATAATTGTGGGCTTGCCCTTGTTTTTAATAGGTGACCTATTCGGAGGTTAGGCATAGAGACGGTGTATGGTATGTAGTACCACACCACATGGTCAAATAGACCAAAATGAGGATATAATGGACCACAGGACTCTGTAAACGTGGTACCACTGGGTTTTATCGGTGTAGCCTCTTTTGCAGATGGGGTCCAACTCAGGCCAAGCAATCAGCAACAGCAGTGGAACCACTGGATGGTTGCAGTCCAAGTGGGGAAAGGGAGTTCAGTGAAGCTGCAATGAGCAGGCACAAATGCCATATCATAATCACCAGTGTTCACATGCACAGAAGAACCTGAGGGGCCTGGCAAAACCCCACTGCAACAGGAAAAGCATCCAACACTGGCCAGCAGGTGACAACCAACGGGCAAACAGCCGGCACATGAACCCCCCCCCCCCGCCTAGCGGCCAGGCCGTGCCCGTGAGACACCCGATAATGGTGCAAGGGCCGCTCTCCAGTAGGAGCTATATAGGGTGTAAGGGCCCAAGACACTGGGGTAGTCCTGGAGGTGCAGCTAGTGTACCTGGAATGTCAGAGTGTCAGTGAATTGCGGACCGTGCCTGCAAAGTTTCTAGTTGTGCCGTGGCTGCGTTGATGTAGAGTCGGGCGGCTACTGCTGATGTTCATGCGGCTCCTCCTATGAGCGAAAGCAGTAAGGAACAACCTATTACAGTCGTGCTGCGTGTCTGCGCACAGATAGGGATGCAGGGGAGAGCTCCAGGCGGGCTGCACTACAGAGAACGTTGCGGCTGATCAAGGTCACCCGGCGCCTCCACCCAGATTCTGCCCAGTTGCAAGCAGGGCGCATGTTCCAGCCTGCACACCCCGCGACACACGAGAGTCAAACCAGCATCAGCTAAGTTGTCCTTGTCAGCCACCAATTCCTTTAGATGAGGTGTATGGCAAATAGGTTACCAGAAAAAGTTCTGCCGAGTGTAGTCGGCAATTCCCTTGAGCCGCTCCAGGGGCTTCACAGAGTAGCAGTGGCCGCCATCTTGGACCGCAGGGGGCTCAGGTTTCAGAGTTAATAAGACGGCATTCAGGCTCCGATCTTCGTCGAGGAAAAGCTGGCTAGATGAGCGCTGGTTTCCTCTAGAGGGAAATGTCCTTTTTAGTATGAATATAAACAGCGTTGGTAGCTGCAGCAAGGATCGCAGTGGGAGCTCTGAGTAGTCACAACCTTACTCCATGAGCTCAGGCCACACCCCCCCTTTGTAGGTTCTTAAGTAATATTTTTAATATTGCCACTTGATAATGTTCCACTTAAATGGTTTCTCTTGCATGTTTTTAGGTAACAATTTTAGTTTTACCATAATGATTGTGCTTCATGTGATTGTTATTGTGTTTTTATATTGCTGTTTCGTTTGTAATTTTTTGTGAAAGGGTTGATTTACAAACCAATACACAATAATATAAAAAATAAGAAGGAATCCTATGTATTGTCTGAATATTTAAATATCTAATTTATTTGTCTTTATTACCATCAACCTCCGTAAGCATGTGCACCATAACAAACATTTCCAAATGTCGTACATTTTAGAAGGAACTACATATTATGTAGTATAAATTACCGTTTTGTATAGCTCAAATTTGATCTCACATAACTTAGACCAAGCCATACCTATTACCCACATAAGTGACAGCACTCCTGCACCATTAAATCATTGGTTTTGTTACTATTCCAGTTCTTTGGGAGGAAAGCTTTCCTATAAAATCATAGATATGGTCTGTGCTTTGAGAATTAAGTGCACATTCGCTGACATGACCAAACATGTAATCCATTATACTGTTGCTATAGTTCCTAAAAAGCATTAGAATGTGAAATCATTTGTGCAATGCTATAATGTACTATGCCATCCTCGCCGTCTCTTCCACGTCATCAATCACATGCTCTCTCCATCCTCCTAACCCTTCCATTACTTCTAGCCACACTTCCTCAGACATCCCTGTCTTCACCTAGAAAGTTTTTTCGCTATGCGCATCATTCTGCTATATCCCTCACCCACCTAGCCTTCGGCATCTCTCTATTTTCTCCTCTGACACACCTTCATTCCTTGCTTGTGCTCAACCTGCTTATTCTCCCCTTGACCCACTTCCCTCTCTTCTTATTTCCTCAATCTTTCTCTCATTCTTTACTTAACTCTGTTTATCAATCTCTCTGTCTACCTCAACTTTCTCTAGATCATTTAAACACTCTATTGTCATTCCAATGATCAAAAGATCCTCTCTTAATCCCTTGCTGCCGTCAAACTTCTGACCTATTTCCCTTTCTCTCTAAACCCTCAGGCGGTCTACCCTCAAATCTCTCCATTCTGTATTGCCTTTGACCCAATCTGGTTTCTGACCTGGCCACTCCACAGAAACTGCCTCTTTCACATCAGCAACTCCCATTTACCATCTCTGGACCAATAAATCCTCCTGCATACTTATACTGCTGGACCTTTTGGCTGCATTCAACACTGTTTACCGCTCACTCTCCTCTTTGCCCTCACTTCTTTGGGATTGTCTGACTCTATTTTTCATTGGTGCCATTCATATCTGTGGCTGCTCCTATTCCATTTCTTGGGCAGGTCATACCTCTTCCCCTCTGTCTCTTCGTTATGGTGTCCCACTGTTAGGGAGAATTCTCTTCTAAGGCTAATTTCCCTTACCTATAGAGTCCCCTAGCAGCTTTACTGGATTTCAGGGGTTTGTTTTGTTACTCCTAAGAGTGAGACTCTTTTTCCCACTATTAGCTGTATTTTGATGTATGTTTCAGCCTATTTTTGCGCTTATGGGCTATGGGGTTTTTCTCACCCTCATAGGTATCATCTTTTTACATGTGTGTTACCCAGCACCCTCAGTGCAGTAACACAGGGGTGTCGTAGTGACCCCCAAACATGGACTCCATACCCTGGGACTGACTACTGTCTCCCAGGGCATGTAAAGTTACCATTGACTTTACTAGTCAATAGTTATGAACAAAACCAGTACAACCCATCTTACTATGGAAGTACTGGAAAGGGTTAATAGTTTTTCCCTGGTGTTCATTTTAGAGGGGGTACCGTACACTCCCCCTCTCCAAAGTTTCTGGCTGGTGGCAGTGGTTACTACCGTAAATATTCGACCGTGAGTATTTTCCTATGGGATTTTCCCAGTGTTCGAGGCTACCACTTTTACTGACAGCCTCTAACATACTGCCGGTTTATTTTAATATTAACTTTACTCCGGTAGGTTTTTATTGCCAGATCTTTGATATTAATTCTTTCTCGTGTCTTTCTCTGAAATCCTAACCAAGGTCGGGGTGTTCCTTTGTTTGTCCTTTTTGGCGGGCTTCTGCACAGAAGCCCTCCTTTCGGCGCCACTGAGTCTGGGGTAGACAGGATGTGTGGGAGGGGGAATAGGTACCCTGGACAGGGTTACCTAGGCAACCCAAGTCGCACTCTGCCCTGATAGGCACAGGCCTATTGACTGGCTAAATCTGTTGCAGCTGCCTTCTCTAGATTGTTTCTCATCAAGAAATGTGTTGGTGCACCTAAACTCTTATAACCACCTTTCCTTCCCATTTATATATTGCTGAAGTGTCATTTTGCTTGGTTTTTCACAAAAGTACTGTTGTTGCTGAAGTACTGCCTTGCTTAACTTGTTCACAATCCAATTGGGAAGTGTTGCTGGTGTGTTTATGAGTCTAAACCTGTATAACGTGTTCTTTCCCTCCCTCTGAAGAAATTGTTAGAGTGCCATTTCTGCTTGGTTTAACACTGTGCCGTTTTGCTCCATTTTCACGCTTGCTCAACTTAAATAGGGAGTTGTGTATACTTTCCATGACTGTTTTTAACTTGCTTTAAGGATAGTGATTTGTGTGTGAACTTAAGAGTGTATAAAATAAATATATATATATATATTCTTTTTGATACAACGCTTTGGTCAGTGTTTCCTTGTTCCATAGTATTGTAGTCCTATTGTGTAAACCCTGAATACTGCTCCTCTCCCTCTTGAGAGAAGTCTGACTGCTTAGCCAAAGCTACCAACTAAATCTTTGTGGTACAGACTGATACCAAAGGGGATTTATTGCATATACCTTCCATGCCTTGTCCATCTCCCTCTGGGCTTGAGGGTCTAGTACCCTTGTTTTCCTCCTCTGGGTTAGAGGGTCCGTCAAGGGATGGGTTACCTTCCTATTCATAAAGGCTTTTTTTCAGCCTGGAGAAGGAATCGGATATGGCAGCAGTGGCAGGAACTGGTTGGCTCGGGGGGGTCAGAGCTTTTGGTCTTACGAGCCGGACTACATCCCCCTTGTGTAAGGCGCTTCCTCTTCTGGGTCTTTTTTTCTCCGTCGGAGATGCCTCTCGCATGCGCTCCTCCATATTCTCTAGGCGCTGCTGTATTGACAGGAGTATGCCTGTTACAGCCTTTTTAATGCTGTTCTCAACAGTGGATCCCAGTACCTTTTTGAAAGCTTTTTCCATAGCCACCTCATCAATATAACAAGAATCCTCCTCATTCAGACCAAGCCTGATCTCATTGAGGGGAGTACTGCGCTGCCATGATAACTATGAGCACCTTTACCTTTTTTTTCTGCTGGGCTTCCTGAACATGTTCTCTCACAGCCCAGTAGTCAGAAGTAAACCAGTTATTAGGAGTACTTTGAATTCTACTCCTTTTCTTTCCTGTTTTTCTCCTTTTTTTTTATACTCCTTAATCAGGCTGCTAAGAGCAAATGCCTGAAAGAATTCTTCCTTTCTTTTTTTATATATATATATATATATATATATATATATATATATATATATATATATATATACTTGTCAATTGCAGGAAAAACAGTATAGAGGCAAGTGAAGGCTCCGGCGCTCGCATTTGCATTAACCATTATTATTTAGAACGGAAATGCTCACGCGAGCGCTAGAGTATAAAGAAACGGACCAGGGAGAGCAGGAGCTCCCCCTGGTGGCTCGCGGGTGGCGCCGCGCGCCAGCAAAGGCTGCGCTATCTTCCCCGAGGCCCGCACGAAACTCCTCCGGGCTGGGGAAGCGAGCGCAGACACAGCGGAACCCGCTGCAGCTGCTAAAAAGCACTGCAAGCGAAAACACGCAAACGAAAAGTTTGCTACTAATAGTCTCTGACACCAGCAGGAAGCAGGTGGTGTCGGAAAGAAACAAGGAAAACGCGGAGCGGCTGTGAAGAGAAACCATGGCAATCTCTGTAGGTATTTCGTTACGCAATGGAAAAACAAATCAATGATAGTTGTCCAATACACCACATAAGTATATTTGTTGTTCAGAACTGTTTATCTCTTGCTGTGAGCAGCAAAGAAAGAGGAAGTTATATCTTGTTCAGGACTGTTTATGGGGATACCTACATGCCCATTGGAGGACTGGTGTCACATGTCAATGACCACTGGATGACCTTGGGGAGCATCATGGGAAATTTAGTTTTTTGCCATTATTAGACTGTTAAAGACTTTGGATGCATTTCTATTGTTTTGTTATGTATTTTTTTGGTGCACCTTCAATATGAGCATGTTTAGTATACAAGGTGCACAAAAATATCTTGCTCTGAGCTTTACATGTTGTAATAAAGAAAGAGAAGCATGTGAGCCTCCGGTCTTGACATAGAATTGCGTTCAAACAAACTTTGGGCGACTAGGGAGTCAGGGTCTTGAATGAAGCTGTTGGGCTGTGATCATTGTGTCAGGATGCATAATCTAATGGGCAGATGAGTTTTGTCTTGTCATGCTGGTATCTACATGTTGTAGAATGTTTGCATGGTCTGACTCATCTGTGCTGTGACTGGGGTATAAATGGCGATGGCCTGTCTTCTGGAGGATAGGTTGTTCCTGTACTGAGGTCAAGTCTGCATGTGTCCTTATTTCTGGTGGATGGTGGGCCTCTAATGCAGAATTTCTCAGTGAGGTACCTTGGGATTGCAATGTGACAGCCTTGTAAAGATGCAGCAGGTTTAGCAGATGGGCTTGCATTGGGAGCCGATGCAGTGAGGGGGGTGATGTGGTCATCAACGTATTCGGGTGTGAATGCATTAGAGTTGTGGGAGGTCTTGTATGCATGTGAGAGGGGAGGTGGACTGGGGGTAAAATCCATTTCGCAGGGTTGGGTTACAAGGTGAATTGGAACATGAGTGGAGGATTTTGGGTGTGTCAGGGGATGGGACTCTCGGAGGTTAACAGGGAGGATAATGGTGGAGGAATAGATCTTAGCAAGGGAAGGTGGGCAGTTTCACATTGCTAGATCCCAGTTGTTGACCTATGCTTCTGTCCATAAGACCTAATGGAGGAAGGGTAGTTGGTGGTAGCAGTTCGGGGTCGAAGTAAGGTCCTAGAACGAAACATGCCTGCAAGGTGTATGCTATATGGTTTACATGGATATAATAGTAGTTCTCTGTTCCAGCAAATATTTAGTTGGAGCTGGTTTAGTGCTGTTTGGCTATTGACGAACAAGACCCGTTTGTGACAATGCCAGTGTGCAGAATTATTGAGGAAGAAAACACTGCCCCAAGACAACAATGCCACCAGTGATGCGGCTTGCAGTGGGCATAGTCAATGATCTACTTTACTGTAGAATATATTTGGATGTTTTTTCAAAAAGCAAATACACCAAATGTGGTTGGTAGTCTTCAGTCTGCTTCATTCCTCCCTCAATAGTTTTAAAATGTGTGTGGCTGTACAACATAGTTGCTGCACTCACTAACATGATGCATTACGATACATCACCTAGGGGCATGGCTGGCAGCCATACAGGGAGCAGCATGCACAGAGGTCCTGCTGGATCCTTAACGATATGCCCACAAATGTGTCTGTTGCCTGATATTAGGACGATTTCTAAGCACCATCTGAGGGCTTTGCTGTCAGCAGCACTGGTGGGGCTGAGGTACTCAGAAGTCTAGTGTGGCAGCCATGTTGGAAGGTGAACTGCAGAGGAGCAAGGGGCCTGCTAGAGTGGCCTTAGGGAGGGCTTGCATTGCAGTGTGCATTAGTCCCGTCAGCCTGCTGGTGTGCAGAATTGCATGGTATGTTTGGAAACAAGGGTGGTTGTGGTGGCCTTATTGGCTGTAAAAACAAGAGGGTTCTGGGAGTTTCTCTCCTACTGGCCTATATCCCGGGTTAGTGTCTCAACCGGAGTCTTTAGTTCACCATCTTTTCTCAGAAGAGAAAATTCCACTACATATCGGTCTTTGTCTTGCCCAAGGGCAGACAAGCACCGAAATGCTTGGCAATTCGCTTCTGAACAAGAGTACCAACCGCAACCCCAGACACGTGTTTTGGCCTGGTTGGGCCTCATCAGTGAGGTGGAGCTGTGCCTAAGAACAGTGAGCAAGGGTTCCACGTCTGGATTACCTTCATAACTTAGGGTGAAAACCCAAAAGCTACTTAATATGCAAAAACAAGGGGTTTCTGGGAGTTTCTCTATGACCCGCCTATATCCCAGGTTAGAGTCTCAACCAGAGTCTTTAGCTCACGATCCTTTCACAGAAGAGAAATTTCCACTACATATCATAGGTTGGCTGTACTTGCTGGTGTGCAGTGGCTGCTGCTGTTCGGGGGCCGTGTGCCTCCATTACCCGCAATAGCTGGTGGCGCAGCAATGGACAGGAGGAACTCTGTTCACAGGTCCCACTGCCAGGGTGTGCATGGGCAGACAGATTTCCATCTCACCTGGGACTCGGGGCATGACACATGTGTAAAGAAAAACATCTGAAATTTTAAAATGTGTCCCTTTCCTTCTGATGGTGAACTTCTGGGAAAATGCAATTATAAATTAACAGGTACCCTTCTGAATTCTCATATAAAATAATGGAAAATGTAATGTAGAAACAGGAAACAACATTTTATTCTGCCATGCTTGCACTTCACTTTGAATACCATTCTAGTGTTTAACTTGAAATGAGAAATGTCTGAACCTATCTGGATGTAACATTTTAACTTGAATGGACCAAATATGCACCTTTCTAAAAGCCCAACACCAGTTCAGGAGTTCAAATCACTAGACATTAAGCCACACAGCACTATTAGATTAATCTTGTTCAAAATGGTTATGAATATTAGGCAAATAAAGCACTGCCATATAGCCCTGGATCAGAGACCTTCAAAGGGTCCCATCACATTCATCATTCCGGGCTCCTGAAAAAATCTATTTGCTGAATGTCATGCTGAAGTCATGCTGAATATCTGACATATATTCATATCAGGAAGGATGAAGTGCAGGGGGATCTAAAAACAGTCTGCAGGCTGAAATCAGCATTTATAGGAATTCTAATTCCTCTGAAACTGAAGAAAAAGCCCTCTGTGTGCCTTTTAAAATGAAAAACATAATCCTTTAAAAAATCATACATTAAACAAATTGCACTTTATAGCTAATAACTATAGCTTCACACCCATATAAAATGTGTCTACAGTGTAATGGCAACATTTGGAGCTAAATGGGAATAATTATTACGGTTGAGAAAACATATACTCCTTTGCCACGCTCAGAATTCTTCAAATCTCTTTCTTCTATTTATGAAGATGCAGAGGAATCCTCTGAAGGGGGACCCTTTGGGTTACAATATGGAACACCATCAGTGCCCGAGGCACTGATATCGGAGGACTCGCGCATGAAAAACCTGCAAGAATGCCTTCATGAGGCTAGTGGAATAGACACCTCTCCTGAGGTTGATTTTGGAAGAGCAGACCCTGGTGACCACGCTGAGGTAACATACAGGCAGCTAATGTCAAGGGTCATGGAATACATGGGGTGGTCAAGACCTACACCTGTTTTTGTGCAAGATGATCTCGGGAGGCACCAGAGGTTATTCCAGCTGTAAATAAAAAGCTGACGGCGAAGTACAGAGTTTCTAGCTCTGACTCTTTTTACCTCTCCAAGCACCCAACACCAGAAAGCCTGGTAGTTCAGGCAGCCACCTCCACAAGTAGACAAAATGCCTATCCTACGATACCTCGGGATAGAGACGACAAATGTTATGACGCCATGGCCAAAAAGCTTTTTTCGGCTGGCTGAATGTCCTTGAAGGCGGCAATGCTACGTGCACGCTAGCGAGATTCACGCACACCCTTTGGGAGTGCATTTCTATGGTGACTGACCATATCCCCAAAGGGGAGAGAAGCGAGACAGATTCCTAAACATTATCAAGGATGGGAAAGACACAATGTGCAAATCCCTCCAGACTGGTCTTGACTCTGTTACTATCAGCAGAGCTATGGCGGCTAGTACAGTGATGTGCAGATTTGCCTGGTTGCAAAAGTCAGGATTTCACCAGACGTACAATCCAGGCTTCTCAACATGCCATCTGACGGTACTCGTTTATTTGGAAACCAAGCTGATGAGAGCTTGGAGAAGCTGCATTCCAAGGCTGCGGCCAAATCCCTTGGAGCTGCAATAAGACAAACTTCAAACCGCCCCACAGGTACACCCTGAGGGGTAGGTCCTTTCACCATTACTCCACATTTGGAAGAGGCAGAGGACTGCCAGCTCAAAGAGGACAAAGGCATTTCCCCTGTGGTGGACGGGGAAGAAGTAATCAGACCGCAACGGCTACCTTACCGTCAGCCACTGCGTCAGCCGCTCCAAAAGCTCTCTGAGGTCTTCATTCACAAGACCGCAGTAGGAGGCAGGTTGTCTCAGCATCTGACAGAATGGCAGGCTATTACTTCAGATGCTTGGGCATTGGAAACAGTTGCCCAAGGTTACTGCCTACCTTTCTTGCAAAAATCTCAGTCATCTGCCGGGAAACAGCTCTTTCAAGGTTCCAGATCCACTCCTTATGCAGGAGATGTTAATCCAGCTAGAAAAAGGTGCTGTAGTAGAGAGGAACAAGGGTTGGTACTCCCCATATTTACTAATTGGCAAGAAGGACGGAGGATTGAGACCCATCTTGGACTTAAGAGACTTGTACAAGTTCCTCCGGAAGAACAGGTTCAAGGTGGTAACCCTTTCTCAGATCCTTCAGGTCCTCCAGCTTAAGGATTGGATGGCATCATTGGACCTCCAGGATGCTTACTTTCATGTGCCGATCCATCCATCACATTCACAGACAGTACCTGAGGTTAGCCGTTGGCGCTTCTCATTATCAGTTTTGGGTTCTGCCATTTGAGCTGACCTCCGCCCAAGGGTTTTCACCAAGCTGATGGCGGTTGTGGCAGCGAGTCTCATGAGAGGGAGATTCACGTCTAACACTACCTAGACGATTGGCTGATCGGGGCCAGTTCGCCAGAACAGGCCCTGGAACATCTCGGCTCCACCTGTCACTCCCTTCACAGACTGGGCTTCTCCCTCAACCTCAAGAAATCCCACATGATACCATCACAAAGACTCAAATTCATCGGGGCAGTCCTGGATGCATCCCTTGGAAAAGCCTCGCCACCAGAGGTGAGGGCTCAAGAGATTCTGCAGATGGTGACCAAATTCCAGAATGCCCAACATACCGGCCTTCGATTTTCTGAGGTTGCATGGCGTCATGGCATCCTGCATTTTTCTGGTGCCAGAGGCTCGCCTGAGAATGAGATCTCTCCAGTGACTCTCAGGGCCCAGTAGTCACAATTCTCAGGAAGAATGTCAGATCTTCTACAAATCCCAAACAGAGTCTCACAGGATCTTCAGTGGTGGGCCTGTCGGGAGAACATCTTGAAAGGAGAACCATTTTGGCAACCGTGGCCGGAGATAACAGTAGTGACGGACGCCTCACTCACAGGGTGAGGAGACCATACCAACGATTTGACCATCAGTGATCGTTGGTCTCAGAGTCCAAACTACATATCAACCTTTTAGAGCTGAGGGCAATCAGACTTGCGCTGAAGGCTTTTCTGACCTATGTATGGAGGAAGAATGTCCTGATAATGACAGTCAACACAGTTGCCATGTACTGTCTCAACAAGAGAGGAGGTGTAGGGTCACTACCACTGTGCAGAGAGGCAATGCAGCTCTGGTAGTGGGCAATTCAAGAAGCAATCTCCCTGTTAGCAGCACACCTAGCCGGAGAGGAGAACACAGCGGCGGACATTCTGAGCGGGCAGAGCAAAGTCTCCCACAAGTGGGAACTAGCTCAGGAAGTCCTTCAAGAGATCTTCGCCCTTTGAGGAACCCTCAAGTGGATCTGTTTGTGACCAGTGTCAACCAGACGTGGGAACTGTACTGCTGCAGGGAAGTTCCCCCAAGAGGAACTGTAGGAGAGACACTCGGCCTTCATGCATGGTTTCTGAGAGGATGAGATGCAAGGATTGGGACTTCTCAGATGACATAATAGAGATTTTACTTTTGGCCAGAAGGCCAGCAACTAAGTCTTTGTACCGCTGCTGTTGGACCAAATTCTGCAGCTGGTGCAGAGACAAGAATGTGGACCCTTTGGTATCAAACACTGTAGATGTTCTCTTTTCTGCTGTACTTGGCCAATCTGGGGCTCCAGGTTGGGACCATTAAAGGTTATTTGGTGGCGCTTTCATCTTCAAGCGCTCGTCTGAGGAAACGTCATATTTTAAAATGCCATTGGTGATACAATTTCTAAAGGTACTCACTAATGTTTTCCCTCCATCTCCTTTTCAGGTTCCCGTTTGAGACCTTAATCATGTTTTAAGGTTTCTCATGTGTGCACCATTTGAACTGCTCCATTGATGTCCCTTAAGAATACTAACATTCGAGGACTGCGCATGCGCGCACGACGCATGCGGACCTAATCATCTCTGCTCCCGGCGGCTGCTACAATTATCCTGCAATAACTTCCCTCATTGTGTAATAATCCCACCTCAGCTGCACTCTGGGGGCGGCGGATGTAGCGGAGAAACAGTGCCTGCAACCCCGAGGAAAAACTGAGCAGGAGATACGAGATTCTGCCCGAATCCTGCAGACGCCCCCTCCACGACACGGCGAACGTGGGGAATCCTCTTCGAGAAGGCGCGCCGGCATACAGGGTCAACCCGCCTCCAAGAACCAGCGGCGCCCTACAGACACCACCGGAGACCCATTGCAGTCTCCTTCATCGGGCCGGGACACTGGAAAGCCTACGGTGGGTGCGACGCGAAGCAGCCGCCTCTCCTGGCCTTGTCGGCGCTGCGGATGGGCAGAGTTCTGTGACTCGGAGGCCCGCCTGCATATCAGCCCACGGCTCGGGCCCACGCTGTCTGCCATCTCCCCCTCCGCGAGACGGCAGCGCCCTTGGTCGAGCTGCAGCAGGACAAGGAGAACCGTGTGCTGCGCTCCCCCGCGGATTGAAGATACGCCGCTGACAGACTCATTTATAATAAGGTACACGTGCGGGCAGCGTGGGGGTTTAACCCTGTCTCCCCCTCAAGGCCCCCCATACAGCTCAAACCTGCTGCGTAGACCACAGAACCAACGGGGGCGACCATAAGGGACAGAGAAAGGCACTGGCCAGCAGCATACCATTGTATGAAACACCGGCACAGCCCCACCCATGAGGCCTAGGCGCAGTGGCCCTGAACTGCAAGTGAGGGGGTGAGGGACACTTCTGCGCATCTGTTTGGACCACCCCTCGTGCACGGGGGACCCTCGAACCTTCTCCCCCCACTGCCCCCACTGAGCAGTGACCGCAATCCAGGGGGATACGTGCCAGAACGACCCTCGCGGGGCCCTGCTATGAGCTCGCCCACGCGCTGGATTTGCCTTCCACTCATGCTAGGCGGCCCAGGAAAAGAGACCAATACCCACAAGGCCACGCTCTTCTGTTCTTGGCGCAGCCCTCGCACGGACACACGACGGGCCCCTGCGTTGCTTCTACACGCACGCCTGGCTCACGCTAGCCCTTTCCCAAACCCTACATTCACCCCTTGGGTGACAACGTGAAGCACCCGGACCCCCATCATACGGGGCTGATCAACCACAACATGGGAAAAGAAAAGTCTAAGCGGCAAACTCTACAAAGCAAAATGGACCTCTACACTGTGGGGGACTCCTCTCCGCCGCAAACCTCAGGCCCCAGAAGAAGGGGCTAGCGACGAGCCCCATGGCCCCCCCAGTCTCCTTGACTGACCTCATGAGAGCGATTGGGGACTCGAGGACATCATTGGAACTCAAAATAGGTGGCCTATCCACTGAGGTGTCCCTCATACGCCAGGACCTCTGCAACCTGTCGGCCAGGGTTGGTGAGGCGGAACAGAGAGTGTCGGACACAGAAGACGCTGTGCACCGACTGGAGCAACAACTCACCGCGATTACCCAAAAAGTTGTTCAACTGGAATACCGTGCTGAGGACAGTGAGGGGAGAGCGCGGCGCAATAACCTCAGGATTCTCGTGATACCGGTGAAGGAGGAAGGCCCCGGCGCTGAACTTTTTCTTGAAGATTGGCTCGCTCATGTCTTTGCCCCCAAGAAATTGTCCAAATTCTTCTCCATAGAAAGAGCACACAGAGTCTCCACCGGCCAACCTACCCCGGGCGCCCCGCCTAGAAAGATAATCGCACGCCTGCTGAACTACCGCGACCGAGATGCGATCCTACGAAAGGGCCTCTGGCCCGATCACATACAACGGCTACAGGGTCGGGTTCTACCCTGATTACACCAAGGAAGTCCAAATGGCCCGCAATCATTTGACTCGGTCATGAGGAAACCCCCGTCGCTCTCTATCAAATATGCCTTATTCTTCCCGGCATCGCTCAAAGTCCACTATGAGGGCACCACTCATCTATTCTACAATCCCAAAGATGCATGGGACTGGATTGAAACCCAAGTTCTCACGGATTCCAGAGTGAGGCGCACACCACCGGGCCTGCCCACACAGAGGCCCTGGTCCAGGCGGCCCTCGCCACCTTGATCTCCGACCAATGCAGACGACGACCAGACGGGGACCCTACGGAAAAAGGCATAAGGCCCACGCAATATGGGGACTAATCTGCAACATAATAACATGGGAGCGCTCACCTAGCGGCCGCTGCTCCTAATGCAGCGCGGGCGCTATCGCAGTTCGGGTTATCCCGAGGAAGTTTACCAAGTTATAAGTTTAATGTTTGGGCGACAAGTGCTCCCATTCGGGGGGGGGTACGGTGTGGGGGGAGTTTTGGGAATCTAAGGAAACAGAATCATGGGACAAGAAGGCTCGAAGCTGACAAACGCTGGCAAGGAAGTCAAGCACTGTCTATGGCCAGGACCGTTGACGCAATTATCATCCAGTCAGCAGGCACACCACTACGAGGTGACCCCCGGACGCCTCCCCTGAAAGGAAATCGCTACACGCCTCTGGAAAACGTGCAACTGCCACTGATCCTTCCAGATGCCCCAACAAGAGACTCCCGCAGATAGAATGAACTCCAACAAGGTAACCATACTGTCCTGGAACGTTAACGGCCTCGGCTCCAGCATAAAGAGAAGATTGGTGCTCCAGTACCTTAACCGGCACTCGCCAGACATTGCCCTCCTAAATGAAACACACTTGATAGGCACAAGCACCAACTTTTTCAAAAGATCCAACTACTCGCATACCTACCATGCCGGATTCACGAAAGGTGCCAGGGGCATGATGATACTCTTCCACAAGCGAGTCCCCCTGCAGGATAGGAAGGTCAAAAGTGACCCCCGGTGCCGCTACGTACTGATACTTGCTGACATCTGGGGCGAGAAATGGGGCCTGGCAGCAATCTATGCCCCCCTACACCCCCCACGCTTATGAAAGAACTGCTCTCCGAACTACGGAGTTTGCTCCTGGAAGAAGAGGCCGATATATGGGTGATTGGTGGGGACTTCAACGAAGTGATGGACACCACAGTCGATAGTTCTCATAGGAGATCTGGAAGCCGCCCCGCCTCCACACCACTCGCCATGTTCGCCGAAGCCCTGGGATTGACGGACACATGGCGCTCACTTCATAACGACGAGGCTGGTTTTTCCTTTTTTCGGGCGTCCACATATCGCTCTCCAGGATTGATTATGCCTTCATCCCCCGCAGCATAAATGAGACTTCTCGATGCTGAATTTCTTGCAAGGGGAATCTCGGACCACTCTCCCCTCCTTCTAACTATGAAGAATTCCTGCCGACGTCCGGATCGTAACTGGCGCCTGAACACATACCATCTACGTCTCCCTGAAATTGCAGAGGAGCTGGAAAAAAAGACAACGGAATATTTCGAACTCAACAAAGGCTCAGTGGACTGCCCAATTTCGATCTGGGAGGCGTACAAGACTGTCCTCTGGGGGGAAGCTATCTTGGCGGTTTCCGCCCACCAACAACAAGTCCAAAAGATCAGAGAAGTAGAAGCATGAGTCTTGGAGTGTGAACGGCAAATCCTAGAACACAGCAACCAAGAGGCAAAAGAGGTGCTGTTCACGGCACAAGACGCCCTTAGCAACCTGTCTCTAGATAATGCACGAACAGCCCATCAACTAGTCTGGAGCCAAATTTATGAACTGGGCGACAAAGCGAATAAGACCCTGGCCTGGTTAGAGAGACGCGAACAAAGCAGGGGACATGTACGGCCCATTAAATCTCCGGATGGAACACTGCTGACAGATGACACTGACATTGTTGAAGCATTTGCCACCTACTACAAAAATCTCTATACCCCACCCACCGGGAGCTTGCCAGTTGAACCCTTGTGCTACCTTGACCGGATTGAGATCCCGAAACTCTCACAGCGCCAATCGGATCTCCTGAATGCTGAAATCAATGACACCGAGGTGCAAGAGGCACTTGCACAGCTCCAACCCGGGAAAACTCCGGGTCCCAATGGGTTCCCAACAGAAACATGGAAATACCTCTGTGGCACACTATCTACCCACATGCACCGCATGTTCCTATGCAGCAAAGAACTAGGAGCACTCCCCCCAGACCTCAGGAAGGCATGCATAGTAGTCATGCACAAGCCTGGGAAACCCCCGGAGGAATGTGCCTCCTATCGTCCCATATCCCTGATCAAAGGCGAAGCCAAGGTCCTTGCCAGAACACTTGCCAACAGACTACTGCAGGTGATAGAGACCCTCGTCCACCCAGACCAATGTGGGTTCATGCCCAATAAATCCACTCGCATGAATTTACGCAGAGTCCAATTGGCGCTGAGTAGAGCCAAAGAAATGCCAGCCCCACTAGCCCTCCTGGCGGTGGACTTGAGAAGGCATTCGACTCTGTGGGGTGGGATGCTCTGTGGGCGATCATGGCTAGGATGAACCTGGGGCAAACATTTATATCATGGGTTAAACTTCTCTATGCATCCCCGGAGGCCATGATGAGGGTGAACGGCAGGTCCTCTAAATCATTTCCCTTGGGTCGAGGTACGAGGTAGGGATGCCCGCTGTCCCCACTTCTCTTCCTCCTGGCCATCAAACCACTTGCAATTGAGCTCAGAGCTAATACCAACTGGACCGGTTTCGTTTGGCCGGGAGGGGGAGAGGACCGCCTATCGCTCTACGCGGATGACCTCCTCATATACCTCAGTAACCCGAGCACTTCATGCCCGGCTGTCTCCCTCATTCTTAGGGAATATCAGAGCTTTGCGGGCCTAAAGGTCAATGAAGCCAAAACCATTTTCTTCCCGATTCAGGGTGGCGAGTCTGCGATCCCGGAGACCTGCCCATACCATGTCTCTATTAAGGAATTTAAATACTTGGGTATACGGCTTGACCAGACACTCGAAGGGTTCCTCCAACTTAACCTACAACCAGTAATTGAGCGGTTCAACAGAGACACCCCCCACTGGCAATCATTCCCCCTATCGCTAATGGGTAGAGCCGCGCTATTCAAGATGATGACCCTCCCCAGACTGTTATATGTTCTCCAGAATGCCCCATTCCTCATCCCCCGAAAAACCTTCGCACTCATTGACAAAAACCTACGCACGCTGCTATGGGGTGGGAAACAATCCAGGATCGCCCCTTGAAACGCTCTAGAGATCAGTATGGGAGGGAGGCATCGGTTTACCCTGCATACGCACCTATTACCTTGCGGCACAGATGGGGGTAGTAAACAACTGGATACATGCAGACCCCACACTACCACACATCCGTATTGAACTGGAGATCATGGCCCCGTTAACCCCGCTGCAGATCCTGTATGCCACCCACAACCAGCTCCCGACGCTGCCCAAAATGACCCACCATATTCATTGTGCCTGGCGGGATGCACACAAACTAATCGGCTGGAAAGGATAGCCAACACTATCACAACCCATATGGCACAACGCGCTCCTCCCAGAAATAGTGAAAATGGGCTCTTTTGGTCACTGGCATGCAAAAGGGATACACACACTAGCGCATGTGATACAAGGGGATGGCCTCCTGGATTTTGAGACCATGCAAGACTAATTCTACCTGACACCCATGGGAGAATCCTTCACCGCTCATACCATTCACGTACTGCAATGGCCAGATGGGGGGGGGGGGCTAGAAGACGGGACATGCTTTTGATGCATAACTGAGCCTGCCACCTTCTACCATATGATATGGGACTGTCTGGTGTTACAGGTCTTCTGGGAGAACTGTATTAACACGATCTCTGCTGCCCTGGCGGCGCCAATCCCTAGGGATCCCAAAATGGTACTCTTAGGCATCTGGGGTGAAGTAGACCTGTCAAAACAATTTCTGGCGATTGCGTTGGGGGCAGGCAAAAGACTTATATGCGGCTAAATGGGGCTCTGCCGACCCACTGTGCCTGAACCGCTGGAGTAACGAGCTGTACAGGTGCGCAGCTTCAGAGCGCCGGATCTATAACGCATGGGGCTGCCCCCGCAAATTCGAAAAAATATGGGGTAAATGGCTTGATGCTCACTGAAATCCGCTGGTGGGAGTAGATCAGTATCACTATTAGCATTAGTTACCTGCCTTGTCTCATAACTGTCTTACGGTCCTAGGCCCCGTGGGGCCCTTCTAGCTGTTGTTAATGCCATGCTGCCTTCATCTTATGTAAGCCCATGATTCATGTTTGTTTTTTATGTTGTGTTGTTTAAACTCAATAAACAGAGTTATAAAAAAAAAATACTAACATTCAAAACCGTCATGTTAGTAGCGCTAACATAAGCCCGTAGGGCGAGTGAATTGCAGGCACTGTGTTCTAAGCCACCCTTTACAGTATTTCATAAGGACAAGGTTGTCCTTTGGGTCAAACCTTCATTCCTACCTAAGGTCATATCAGATTTTCATTTGGGACAAAAGATAGTGTTACCTACTTTCTACCCTCCACCTCATCCTGGCAAGGAAGAGGAGAGGTTACACAGACTCGACCCATGAAGGGCTCTGACTTGCTACATTTCAAGGTTGTCAAAGCTTGGTTTGGATCACCAGCTGTTTATAGGATACACTGGTGATACGTTGGGACAGGCTATAACGAAACAGACCTTGTCCAGATGGATTATTTTAGCTATTTCCAAATGCTATAGGCTGGCTGGGAAAGAGCCCCCAGAAGACTTGAGAGCCCATTCCACTAGGGGAATGGCTACTTCTTCCGCTCTTCAAAGAGGTGTTCTTATTAATAACATTTATGAGGCAGCCACTTGATCTACAATTCACACTTTTACTAAGCATTACTGCCTTGATTCCACCTTAAGTCGTTAATGACAACTATTAATTACAAAATGTTTACTCCCACCACCAAAGCAAACACTGCTTTGGGAGTCCCTCTGAGGACACAATCCATTAGAAGACGTTACTTACACCTGGTAATGTTCTTTCGACTGGATGTTGCTCCCACGTATTCCTCATCGCCACTCCCAGCCTACCGGTCACGGCCTGTTCCTCTATGGTGTTGCTTATTCGCTGTGCCATATTGCCCAAACTGTGGCACCTGGCATGGCGCTTGGGACAATACTCGGCACGTTGGCATTGCACACTACAAGTTCCAGGGAACCCAGCGCCTCGCCCTTGTGACGGGACACATGTCCGATCCATGGAAACCACACGAGAAGTAGCCTACTTAAGCATTAGTAACTTGCCGGGCAGTGCTCCTTAAACGTTGCACTCTGCCCGGCAAGCAGCTTCTTGCTGTTCTTCCTTCACTACTTCCTGCTTCGGTTCCCGATTTCTTTGGTATTCTTTGCATTTTTACCCGGACTTTGCCTTTGCCTCATCCTTGTCGGTGTCTGGTGCACCACCCCTATGAACTAATCTCCCGATTGAATTGTAGCTCTTCCTTGATTGTTTCTGATGCCAATCTTGATACTTGATCACCTGGTATCCCTCAAACTGAATATTCCCTCTGGATTGCTTGTCGGATTCTTCCTTGCCCCGCTCTGTGGATTCCCACTTCAGTATCTATGCTGGATTAGCTTGCCCCCTGCATCTGTGTGTTTGAACTCTCCTGGAACTATTTTTTTAACTGGGCTTTAAGACTTTTGTGTTGGACCTTCTTCCCTGTGGATTACGGACTTCCTGTCTTTCCCTAGATTGCGCCTTCGTGCCGTACGGGTCAGGCAACCTTGCTGTTGTACAGACCTTACACAGAACTCTTCTTGGTGCTGCTTGGGAACTTCCTGCTCTCTGGGGTTTTTCTGGCAGGAGCTCACCCAGTAGGTGTTTTCTTCTTCATCTGTCTCGAAACGGGTAGGAGTGGGGCATTGTGTTAGGGAGGTGTTTTGTGGTTTAGTGCATTATCACCTATGGTACAGGGATATAACATTGTTTCTTTTTCCTCCCTTCTAGCTCTGCTGTTGCTCCTGCCTTTTCGCCTGAGCCCCTAGCCTGACAGTGGCCATTGGCCTTCTGCTGGCTGCGCTCTTGGGAGGAAAGTCTCCCTGTGAAAGGAGACCCCAGTCTGCGGGCCTGACACTACCCTGCAGTACAATGTCCATGTTACTCTCCTTCAGAGTCTAGTATGGTCTAATCTGCTTTAATGCGGGTGGTTCTAATTAAAAATGACACGAGAAAACAGAACTGAAGTCAAAGGGCGCTGCGCATGCTATATATACCTTCGATAACATCATCCTCGAGACAGGGGCCCTCGAGGGACATCGAGTCGACACACATCACCCTCTACTGAAATGTCTTTCTGAAGCAGCTGAAGTTGGATATTGGAGATATCAAAAGATGAGAAATACGTGGGAGGAACATCCAGTCGAAAGAACGTTACCATGGGAAAGTAACTTGTTCTTTTCATTCGGTATGGCCTGGGGGGTGGGAAGACCCACTCTATTTCCCAACATCCACCACCTCCCCCATCTTTTGTCTTGTGGCACTGTGAAACAAAGGTTTTGTAAAGGTGCTTTACAAATAACCAATAAATAAAGTCTAACCTCGTTGGAAAGTATGTAATGGAATGCCATGTACATCGATCAGAAATCGGTGATGCAAGATAATAACTTTCTGTGAAGAATGCAAAGACTGGGATCAATCGATCTATGAACGGAATGTGCATTATAAGATCACCATTCACAGTTAAACAAAAAATGAGAACCATGCAATGCTCACTAGCAATAACCTCTATTGGAAAAAGTTACCCATGTTTTCGTGGACCTAATTACCTCTTTTCAATGTTATGTCAGAATTAAAAGTACTTTTTACACTCCCAACTGTTGTTGTTTTCATCAAAATAAACTGTAATCCTTTTTGTGAAAAGAAACAAAAGTTTTGCATCTGTTGTGGATGTGTGTGTTTATGTTATTGGTTCTGCGTTGGATGACGTTATAACATTGGTGATCATAGGGTACGTTTGGCTATGCTGCCCACTAACGTCATTAAAATAGGTGGAGCTCATTGTGAGCGTTAAGTGATGTCTGTGTTAGGGGCGTGCGATCTGAATTAGTGCCACAAGGGCACTTGAACTTAGGGCGATGGACCAACTGATAAGATTAGGACACGATGGCGGTACCCGACCTGTTGTTTTCACGAAGTGAGAAGAATTTGGGTAAGTTGCATTGGAATTCTTTTTAAGAGCGATCGATGTATGCTCTAAAATACATGCCCAATAGAATTTTTGACCGAACTACCCTTTTAAATACAATCTAAAGCATTGAATGCATTTGGAGAAAGAACCGAGAAAACTGACGTTCTGATGTGAAAGCTGAGGGTTGGCAGGTTCTTCTCCATGGCTTAGTCAGCACGTTACAAATGTGCGTGGGAATTGACTTCTGATATTTCAGTCTATGGCTGTGATTCATTTTCCTTCTGGAGAAGCCCTTGCATGTGCATTTCTTAACAGCAGACAACACTACTTTGCAGGCCGCCTACCGGGGATGAACAAATGGTTATTTTCCTTCCACAGATGCTTTCACTTTTAGCCATACCACACTACTGCACTTTGCAGCCTGCTGAGGATGGCATAAAGGTTATTTCTATTCCACAGATGCCCTTGCACGCTGACACCACACACTGTGCAATAGTGATGCAGCTTAAATGACTTCATCTGAGCAGAAGCTGTTCAGAACTTCAAACATTCGTATGGTTTTGCTTGACTGAGTGTGTAATTGACGCTGCAGTGAACCTTGTTAGGGCAGTATGTGGCAACACTTTACAGGCTGCATGGTTACAGTAACAGTGCCTATTGTCTCGAGATGATAGCTCAGGGGCAACGTGCACACCTTGGAAGCAAGACGACATGGAGCACCACAGGTTCGATCCCCCGGGTCTGCGCTTAGAAACCTCTAGGTATTAAGCGCATTATAAATAACCTATCATATCAGTGCCTCACAAAGGCAGCTATTTACTATCTGGTGGCAGTACTACCTAGATTACTTACCCCTAATCTTCATTACTCCTAGTACTACAATTCCTCATCCCAGTACATGAAGGGATTGGCCACCCGACAGACCCCCTTTCCATTTATAGCTTATAGCTCCGCCTCACCTACAGACAATGGGGAGGGGGGGTATTTGTAGTTATTTACTTTATATATCGCTTGCACCAAAGCTGAACAAGGAGACAGTACACAATGGGTGATACAATTAGAAAAACATTAAAGTATGAGATAAAGCACCTGACCAGTCCCAGAAGCCTCCTGTCTATATCAAAGCAACTGGGATGTTCTGAACACTAGGGACAGAGAGAATGTCAAGAGGAAGAGTAGGACTTGGAGTAATGAAGATTACCGGCAAGTAATGTTGGAATGCACCTTCATATTCCAGCCCCTCCCAAACTATGGAAAAAATACTAATACGGTAAACAAACATGAGCGGGTACAGGAGGGGGGGGGGTGGAGTCCTGTGGGCATAGACGGGTAGTGCTGTGTGTATTGATTCTAGAAGTTTAGGTTTAAGGTGAACTACAAACAGCCCTATAGAGTGTTAGTTAGATATACTGTGTACGTATGCCACATATGGTATAAGTCTCTGCCCAATGACGAGAAACAGAGAACTGTCACCAAATATGAAGTTGGATATGGGTCCTTGCGGGCCGTTTTGAGACCACACACACACACACAGAGCATTGACTCGCTCATTCACACACAGCATTGACTCAGTCCTTTAAACGCGCACCCATACGTCCTACACTTTCTCATTCACACACACACGTAATAATACATAAACAATAAAGATCTTACCTACATGCAGCCCCAGTCCAGACTCTGCTCTGCCACCTCGAGCCTTCTGGGTTCCGCATAGCACGAACAAGAGCCATGAAACAAATAGTGCTTCCTGCAACTGCACCCGCAGGGGCCGGAGTGCTCCATTGAGAGTGTCCAGACTTGTTTGTATGTTCAGGGAGACGCAGAAGAGCCTCCTAGCACACACAAACGTGCAGCACCCCAACCTCCATCACCAATGGGCAATGCAATGCAAGGCTGGGAAAGCAAAACGCCCCCCAGCTGTGCATGGCTCATTGAGCATGTGCGCTGGGTTGTTGAAGCTAAGGGACTGCTCCTGGGCTGGCTTGTTTTTCCCTTTGACAGTTCGTACCCCACGTGCTTCCCCAGTCTTGCATGGCCCATTGGGGGTGCAGGCTGGGGTACTGCATGTTTGGATGTGCAAGGAGGCGCTTCTGCCCCTCCCTGCACATACAAATGGATCGGTGCACTCTCAGTAAAGCGCTCTGGTTCGTGTGCGTGCAAAAAAATACAGTTCTTTACGTCAGACTTTGACCTCCAGAATGTCTGGAGGTCAAAGTCTGTTAAGTAGTAAAGAATAGTATTTTTCTGTACCTGATATTGGGGAAAGTGATGCCTCTACGTTTTTTTCAAGATGAAGGCCTTATAGTAGGAGGAACTATTCAGGCAAGACTGGATTGCTACAATGCGAACATTTGGAGTTCCTAAATATTGAACTTCTGTCTTTAGACCATTCAGCAATTTTTGTAGGCCCTGGCTGGTCGTTGTCATGCCTTTTTCCTTCAGAAGAAGTCTCCAGAAATGAGGCCGAACGAGCTATAGTGTACACAAGTAAATACAGCTCCAGTAGGCAGCATTTCCAAATTGGCTTTTTTTTATGGGTTACAAGTGCTTTTCATTTCTCATTGTTTGGATCCAACAGAGAGCAGCAAGTAGCTGTTAGCCGTCTTTCAGTAATAACAGAGAAGTACTCGCACACATCTTAAACGTATCATTACAGGGCAGTGGAATTTACTGCAGGAACCACATACTGCCAAACAAGACGTGCCTGAAGAGAAAAACCTTCTCCATAAGACCGATTCAAGCCCCAACAATGTCGTATTTTTGCAACATGTGTTTTATAATTCCTGAGGTAAACGGCCATCATTCAGACAAGTAGCAGTGTTTCTGGGTAGCTGCTTTTTGCAAAGTACTTTGGAAGCGTTTCATGTCGGTGCAGCAAGCAGTAATGCAAATTGCTTTATAAATATTACAGTCTTTCCTTTTAACATGTTTAGACAATTACCGCTTGAATCTACAGTATTGATCTCTGCCAAGGACCCCTTTCCGAAAGGGCTTTTAGCGAGTAAGTTTAAGTTACAAAACAGGAAAAGGCTTCCGAAGGAAACGGTGTGTAAAATAAATAGATGAATAAACAAAAAAAGATTATGAAGAATAATTATCCACAGCTGCTGCATCCAAAAATCGCATGCTATAGTGATAACTATAGAGCAGTCGCAGAACACAACACGTTGCATCACGGTGAGAAACATGCGTTGCCACTTTTCTTACCGGTTCCAGAGAGAATCCCTTGATGAGAAGCTGGACAGCCTTGACGCTGAGGACCTCATGTCTTCCGTGCCACCAGGGAATTATTGCCTGCAAACGATTTCATGAGCAGAGGTCATTATATACAATAGGTGGCTTTCTAAATATATCAAATTTGCTGCAAAGTGGGCGCTTCAAAAGAATGATGAACATAAATCCCTACGTGAAAGAACAAACAAGGCAACTCAGTTGAATGCATGGAATACAGAACAGCATAGCTAGCTAACAAACAAAAAAAACAATGGCAGGGCTAAGCAATGCTGCTCTTCGTTGCTGTGCCTTGCGCTTTGCAGCAAGAGTGATAAATGATAAATAACGTAAAAGTAAATCATTCGTCAATTGCTATTGCACAGGGATGTGGGTCATGCACATCGCAGGTGGCAGTAGGTGAAATCGTGAATTCCGGCAATGTGAAACTAGTTGGGCATCATGTCACAAAAATCATAGGGCTGCAGCAGTGGTGGAGGCAGCTTTTAGTGCCAGGTGCGGGTTACTCACGTTTCCCCTTGAATTGGCATGTGCAACCGAGATAGCGAGGGACCCTTTAAGTACTATGCGGGTTTTCCCAGGTGAATATCTTTTAAATAATGGGTTACAGCACAATTTTCAAATTAAATGTGGTTAAAAAGTCATGCAATTTACAATTAGCTTTATAGAATGGGAGATAAAAAAAATCTAATTGATGCAAGGTTCCCAACGGTGCACAGTAATATTTTTTTTATGCTTCCTATCACTACACTGTATGCCAGTGTTACCGCTGAAAAACATTTTTAAAATGGTGTGGCCACTATATATAACAGCATTGCCACTGCAAAACCGTTCATGGTATTGCACCCACAACATACTTATTTTATTTTGATGTTTTGCGACACGCTAAATGTCAATACAAGCTCTTTTTAAACGTGTGGGCAGAATTATAGGGCTCTCGCAGTGGCAATACCGAAATCCAGATGTATAAACAGGAAAGGTGGTACATAGAGAGGGAGCGCGTAGTAGCAAGTTCAAGGACACAAGGACAACTTTATCATTTATTTCTAACATCACCTCTGTTGCTTTCTCAACGTTTCTATCTCTTTAACATGGCCATGGTGTTGACTTTCGGCTCTGTTACCCCTTGATCACTTGCTTAGGCTGCTATTATATATTCCACCTAAAACACCCGTTCTGCACACATATCCCAAATCCCCTCTCTAAACCCTGGGAGACGCTGGGCCACTGTTCTTTTCTGTTGCCAATAGATTTTTTGCCATGATGAAATGCTTTAAGTAAAATCTTGAAACACAACAGATGTAAATACATTTATAAATGTCTGTTTCTCTAAGAAAATACAAAATAATGCAAAATAAGGTTTAAAGAAAATCAGATACGCGTGAAATAAACCACTTGAAACCCAGTTCTCAGTGTTTTTTTAAATGTATTCGGACACTAGTTAACGAAAGACTAAATCATAAATTCCCACTTAGAACAACCCTTCTTGTATTCTTTCCTTTTAACATTAGGAGAGCAAGTTTGTTCTTTCATTCCTAGGCACCAAAACCCTTGTTTTATCCCTCATCTTCTTAGAGATTTTCCACAGCTATAATTATAATTGTTCTTTTATAACGAGGAATCTTCGAACCTGGGTTTTGCTTCGTTGTCTTGCTTCCAAGACAACGCGTTGCCCCTAGGCTATCCTTCCTCCTATAGTCTTCTTCTTGGTCTCACTGCCTATCAGCTAGCTGCTATTCGTTCTGTCTACAATGATTCTATTTGTCTTCTTGTTCGCCTATTCCCCCATGATTCTATTCTCCCTGCGCTATCTCTTAATCGTCTGTTACTCCTCTTCCCATTCTCTTTGCTCACGTCCCAATTCCTCATATCTGTTCCTCATCCTTCAAGTGCTCAATCTCGTTTCCGTCCATTCTCTCTTTGCACCCAACTATTGGAGTGCACTTCCTCTCCCTCCGTGATCTGTCACTGTCTCCCTTTGCACATTTTCATTCTCATCTTAAGCATCACGTGTTAAACACTTGAGTGTCCATTCAATATGATTTTCATATTGTTGTACCGTTTTTTCTTGCTTAAGCACTTTAGCGTATTGCGCTATATAAACTATGTAAAATACAAAATTCCGAATTTAGATCCTGTCATTAAATGGGAGGAAGGGGAAATATGGTAATGGAAAGTGTACATAGGAGTCCAGAAGAATACTGGTGAGGTTCAAAATGCTGGACGGAGGAAAAAAGTGTTAAATACTGCATAATCAAAATGGGAGCAATCCAGTGGGACAGATGATGAGTTAAGTGCGGTGCACAGGAGCAACGCCAGAGGCCTGGCTGAAAGTGAAGTCCCAAAGTCTGATGGTAAGTGATATTTAGCCACCGAGCAGGGCAAAGCAACAAGCAATAGGAAGGGGAGGGAATGGGGCCTAGAAGGACAGCCTTGTGCTACATACACACCTACCAGGAGGAGAAACAACCACTCCAAAGCCACCATATTTGAGAAACACCCAGAGCAGGGCTGCATGGCGGGGAGGGCGAGCTTTGTGAAGAGGCTTTTTTTCTTGGCCTACCTCTCTTTACTGATCCGCCTGGGCATGTCTGTCCTTACACAACAGAATGATGGTGTGATGTCTGATTACATGGGTCAGCCGGCTGGTCAATTGAGTTGCAACCTGAAACAGTTGACTGTCTGCAGTTTTCAGAGGTGCAGGTAGGTAGGGGCAAATCATGGCATTATGCCACCATCTTGGAATGGTGGTTGAGCTGCTATACCGTCTTCTAGGCTCCTCAAAGGTCTCTTCCTGCTGCAACCTCTCTTCCTTCACCTCTCTCTCTCCATCTAGTATGTCATTACATTTCTTTCCACCTCCTCTTGCTCCTACACCTTTAACTCTCTCTCTACCTCCTCCTGCACCACCAACCAGTGGCAGCTGGTACCTTTTTTTTAAAAACATTTTATTTGCACATTTGATTTTATTTTGTTTTGCAGGAGAATGCAATATTACAACCTTACAACATTAGTGCTTCAAAAGAAAAACAGGAAAAGACATCAACAACTCCCCCTCTTTCACCCCCAGGCCCTCTAGTACAGCTTATTCCTTCAATGTTCAGGTTTAAAGGCCCTTGTCCGGTGAATAGACTACTTTTAGGCCCCCTCAGTCCACCCGCCCTCGTTACTCCAAGATCACCCTCTGAATGGCACCGCCACTCCTCAAATGCACCCCTTCATTTCTTAACCTCCATACCTTAATACCTTCCCCAGTGAGTTCCACCTCCCTTTACCCTGTCTGCAAGTCTGGAGTCATATATCTGACAATAAAGTGGTACCACTACATCTCCATCGGCCCCAGCCTTCCATGGATTCCCGCTGTGATTCTTTCCATCATGTAAATGCTTTTGGCCACATTGGCCCACTCTCTCTTACTGGGTATGTATTCGTTTTTCCATTTGGTGGCAATGCTTGCACTGGCAGCCAGCAGTAAGGATGCTGCCATTTTTGGGAGCCTGGAGTATTCCCCATCCACCTCCTCCATTCCAAACAAAACCAACAGGGGATTTTTATCTCTGCTTATCCCTTCTAGGTCTCTAATCCATCCAAGGACCTTGTTCCCAGAAAAACTGTATCCTGGGACAAGCCCACCACACATGGCAATAATCAACTCTCCCTTCACAACCCCTCCATCACATGGGACTAATATCAAGGAACATCTTTGACAGTCTGACCGGGTCAAACTGCCACCTATGGAGGAGCTTAACCGTGTTCTGCCTATATTTGTAAGATAGTGATGTCTTAGTAACGCCCCTGCTGAGCCTATTCCTGAGGGTCTCATCTACTTCTACCCCCAAGTCCCCTTCTCATCGCCCTCTCAAGTGCTCCGTGGCCCCACCTCCAGCCCCACCCAAGGCCCAATATATGGCTGATATTAACCCAGGCATTGTCGTGCACCTGTCCAGTAACTTCTCAAACAGGGTGAGCTCTCTACCTGTCTTGTCCCTGACGTTCGGATGGGTGAAGGCCCCTTTTAGCTGCAAGAACAGAAATACCAAAAATTTGCCTATGTCGGCCTCGAATCATCCCTAAAACCTTCCTGGGTTGGGTATGGTGTCTCTAACTCCCGGTACCCAGAGGTGACCCAAAGGAGACGGCCACGTGGTGACCACCTTCATGTCCACCCCCTGTCTCCAGATATCCTATATAGTTCCCAAACGGGTGATCGCAGATTCTCTGTGGCAGTTTATTCTTGGGTACCCACAGCCATTCCCCAACCGTGGCCGGGCCCAGGGGGAAGTTATCCATTGCCACCCATTGTTGGTCTACCTGGGACCTCAGGTGGGGAATCAGAATTCTAAGCTGGGCCGCCTTATAATCGAGCCGCACCTCGGGAAGGCCAGCCCCTCCCTGCTCCATTGGTAACGTTAGGGTAGTGCTCAGAATTCTGGCCTTTTTCCCCTGCCAGAGGAAACTATGAAGCGCCCCCTGTGCCTCCCGAAAAAAATCTCTGGTATGCATATCAGGAGCATTTGGAATAAATATACTACGCTCTGGAGGACCACCATTTTCAGTGCATTGAGACGACCCAACCATGAGATAGTCAGCTTTTGCCATTTCTCATTGTCCTAGTGTATTTTCAGCTTCAGTGGAGGAAAACTGGTGTCAAATAGGCTCTCCAGATCCCTAGTGAGATTAATGCCTTGGTACCTCATCGTGGTCACATTAACCTTCAGCCCAAGTGGGCTGAACATTTCTGTATCCCCGCCCCTCCCTCTGTCCAAGGGAAAAAGAACTGACTACTCTATATTAATCTTAAGCCCGGACATAGTACCATACAGGTCGATCAGTCGGAGAGCAGATAGTACGAAGACCAGAGGTTCGCTCAAATGGAGCAGAATGTTGTATGCGTATAAGGTGACCTTCTATTCCACCCCTCCCATTTTGATGCCCCTCACCCCTGGTTCATCCCTGATCCTCTGGGCAAGGAGTTCTATAGACATAGCGTACAGTGTAGGAGAAGGGGGACAGCCCTGCCTAGTTCCCTTCCCAAGCGCGAACCACAGCGAGAATTGTTCACCATGAATTAGGTCTTTGGGGATGTGTACACTGCCAGAACCCCACGAAAGAGCCTTTCCCCCATACCAAACTTAACTAAAACTGCCCTGAGAAAACCCAACTCCACCCGATCAAAGGCCTTCTCAGCGTCTTGCCCCCCCTACAGATACCTAACACTCCACACTTCCCCCAACTTCCCCCCACCAGCACTTTGTTTTGCAGCTACAAAATGATAGCTGCACTGTCTTGCCAAACACCTATTGGATGGAACAGGGAGCGCACTGAGAAAGGCTGCCAGTGTATTTTCTTACATGCACAAGGAAGAGAATTGAAAAGCAGCGCTGCTTTGCTGCTAGCTCCACATTTCCCCTTGAAAAAGGAAATATTTGTTGTTTAAAATGATGGTGACCTGATGCTCTTTTTCATCTATTCAAACTTTACACAGTTCTGATTCAGGGAGATCCTGCTGTGCCCATCCACATTCAGATGGTGCTACAGCCAAAGAAAGCATTATCACTGAATGACTGGCTGTGTCAGGCAAGATCTGGGAAATCACCAGAAACTTTACTCTCAGCCATACAGAAAAACGCTTGACTTTTGGCTACAAAGAGTCAAAAATAAACACTTCAAAAGAAACCCTAGCTCTCTGTGCACATATCAATTTCAGTGGACATTTGCCTTGGAAATACTGCTGTGTAAGAGAAACTGACTAGGGCTGCAAACAAGGTTTGGAATCCAGATGGGAGAGAGAACCAAATTTGAAGGGGACATCCCAGCAGAATTCGCCACGTGTCAAAATGTGCTTTTGCAAACAAGAAAAATGCCTGCTTTAAAAGCGTAATGATGAATAGTCCTTGCCTAGAAATGTATGGGGGGTTTGGGTAACATCTAGATAGTGTTTCATTTTAACAGACTTACTTCTGATTCATAGCAAAATAAAATAAAATAATAATTAAATGCATTGGCTGTACTGGGGAACCAGTCAAACAGGTTTCCTGCTCAGTTTACATGGACAAAAGGAGCCATAAAGGGACTTCTGGGACACATACGTGTTACTTTCTGCCCTTGGAAACTTTGAATGGCCAAGAGGCAGAATATCACACCCCCATCAGACTTTGTGGCTGGACTCCAGGCTGACACAATAGAGCTCCAGAACACCTAAGTGTTACTTTTGGAAGTGACACCTACTATTCACTCAAACTGAGCAACTCCATGGCATCCCTGGGCTAAACTGACATTTGATGGTAGCCTGGGAAGAAATGGTCTTAGTTGGAGGGCAAAGGCCAGCCCATTTTGCTCAAAAGACTATTTGATGAATACACTTTTAAGTCATAACCGGACAACGCAGTAATGTAAAAGTTTGACAGTTTAAAGGTAATTTTCATGGCTTTCAAACAAGATATTGTGGCTGTCCATAGTATGTATGGGACGTAAACACCAGGAGAATGTGAATCATGGGAAAAGTACATATGGTGCAACATAGAAAATGTATGGAAATGTGCCCTATGATAATATGTATAAATGCTTAAAATGGTGGGATTTTGGGTGAAGCGGTTCCCACTAAAAACAGCGGAAAACTATTAGAAGGGCGAAATAATGTCGTCGGGAGTGGGAACACCATGCTCTGTATGAAATTTGCAATTTGCCTATGTAATTTGCAAAAGTGCCACAATTGTATAAATGTGTGATTTATGTTAAGATTGATTTTAGGTAAAAAGGACTGTGGGATGGCTTTGCACCTCATAAAAACACAACCCCATAAACTGAGTCCCCTCCTTGAGGAGGTGACCAATATAGGCTGACCTATCCAGTTCTTTGGGGTAGGTCTAGCTTAGTCCTGCCCAACAATAAATCCTGTGAGCCACCCTCCTTTTATAAAAAGGGGAAGCGGGCAGAGACAGGGACACTCTCTTCAGAATTTTCCAGCACCTGCGTATCCAGATATTACACATTCATCTTGCAAGCTTCCAAATTCTACTGCCAGGCCAGAGCACAGCTGACCCTATCCAGGCAGGACCATTGATCCAGAAACCCCACTAAAAACCCCAATAACTAGGGGGAAAAGCTGTGGTACCCTTTTGGGAGTATCCTGTGACGAGACTGGCTTTTTGCCCCACCATCTGCATGCCAGCTGTACCCTTGCGATCCAGTGACCAGACAGGTCTAGCTGTTGTTCTACTAGGAGATTCTGTTGCCTTGCTGTGACCAGAGCCTTTGCGTCCAGAACCCGGTTGACTGTCCCAAATCCCAAACTCAAGTGCGGATTGTGAGTATTTCCCCATCCCATAGCATACCCCATCTTGATACTTTGTTTTTGTTCCATACCCTGATAACTTGTTTAAAACTGGCAGAATTATTTGTGCATCCTGTCCTTGATTTCCTGGTGCTAGCGCCATTCTTCCATTCACTTCTGTCTTGTAAGTCCTTAGAAATATTTTTATTAAATTAATTCTCCTTAAGAAAGGAGGCACACTGTGTGAAGGGTTACAACTGCAGCGTAACCTTTCTATTCACGGGTGGCGTCCCTTTTTTCTAGCCATTAAATCTAATGTAAGTGAAATTTGTCTTTCTTCTTTCCAAACCGATTTTCTCATTTTCACTGCTTTATTTTACCAAAACCGAATTTCTTTCACCTTGAAAATCTCATCCAGTTCTTCAGCTATAGTCACTCTGTCACCTTCCTATTGTCCCAGTGATGTGCTTCTATCACCCAGTTTAAAAACCGCGTTCCAATTCTGTGTATTTCATCCGTTTATTGTAAAGAACATTTTTGACATTTAAAACTGCAAAAAGTGTAAAATGCAACTTTTCAATGTGTGATTTTGGCTGCACTGTGTTCTTGCTTTCAAGTTGCTTTTTGAACTGTATGCCCTTTGTTGATACCTTGCCTTGTAGTTGCTAGTGATATTACATCCCTGATACTGTGATAAGTCATATTTATCTCATTTATTCAACTGCATGTAATTATTTATTTACCAATTCCGAGTGTCATTTTATGGAATTGCAAAGGGTTTTAAAATCTTATTTAGTGAGGGAAGGTCAGATTTTAATTCTGTTTTCTGCCTAATATCCGTGACTCCTTGCTGTTCCTTTCTGTCCACTCAAAATGTGGTTAATTGGGGTTTGAGGGAGCATTGCAGGGGGAAATCAGAACTCGGGTGCTATCTACCTGAACAGTAAAATTGTTCCTATTCATCTGTGCT
Organism: Ambystoma mexicanum; assembly: GCF_040938575.1. Lineage (NCBI taxonomy): Eukaryota > Metazoa > Chordata > Amphibia > Caudata > Ambystomatidae > Ambystoma > Ambystoma mexicanum. The sequence continues at coordinate 1,119,016,611 of NC_090933.1, forward strand.
TTGGATATGTTCTTGTAAAAGGTCAACCAAGTGTATTTCATTAGTTTACATTGTTATTATCACCCCATTGGTGATTGCTGCCCAATACTCAAACTGTGTGATTTTCTTTGAATTTAAAATAAATATTGTATTCCCACCAACCGGCCTGATTTATGGTCCATTGTGACCCAGGGTATTTGTAAAAGGGGGTGTGAGACCAGTTGGTTGCCAGCTCAATTCGAATTAGTGGAAAATAAAGAAAACTTATTCTAATTGAGCTCTACATCTTAGGCTAAGGGCAAGAGTCCTGGTCCGGTGTGGCACCCGATTGGAATCCTTTACAGTCTATTGAAAGAAGAGACGGGTCCCCTCTCATATCCTGGGATGCATGTATGAGATGAAGTGTCTTCTTCATCTTGTCCGCCCCCTGTAGACCCTTAATGAACCCCACTTGGTCCGAGTGGATCAAACTCGGCATATACCATTCCAATCTCGTGGCTTTCACCGTAGTGTACTGCTTGGCATCCGTATTAAGGAGGGAAATTGGCCGATATACCCCACATCTCCGATGATCTCTTCCCTTTTTAGGAATTACTGTGATATGAGCGCAGGAGAAGGATTCTGGTGCCCGACCTGTATCAAGTATATAATTGAACAACTTGGTTAAGAAAGGGAGTAGGGCGGGGAGAAATGTTTTGTATAACCCAGCGGTGAAGCCATTTTCCCTGGTGCCTTCCCCAAGGGTAATTTTGCCACTGCCTTTCTAACTTCCTCCTCTGTTATGGGAGCCTCCAATACGGAGGATTCTTCCTCAGAAAGTTTGGGCAGAATAATGGGCCCCAGATGGGCGTCAATATCCTGTGCTTCGGGAGAAACCTCTGAGGCATATAACTTCTTATAAAAGTCTGCGAAACCTCTGGAATTCCCTCCCCTGTTACACCCGCTGCCCTGTCACTTTCCACAATTTCTGAGACCCACCTATCCGCACGCTGACCTCTCAGCCTCACGGCCAGTAGGGAGTCTGCTTTATCCCTCTTTTGATAGACCTTTTGTTTCAGGAAGAGCAGGCTACGCATGTTTTTCCCTTCTTCCAAGAGTCTCAATTCCTGCATCTTAACCCTCGCCTCCTGTATGCTCTCCTCCTGACTTCAGGAGTGGTCATGGGCCTTCGCGTCCAGATGTCGGATCTCCTCCCTCAATCTCTGCTTAACTACCACCCTTTCACTCTTTTTGAGTGCAACTTCCCGAATTAGGATCCCTTTCCATGTAGCCTTACCCGCCTCCCAAACGATTCTCATATCCACCTCCCCATCATCATTAACCTTCAAGTACTCCCCTATTTCCTTGTTGAATTTTGTGAAGAACACAGGGTCCTTCCAAAGTGAGTCATTGCTTCTCCATTTGGACCCTTTGGGGGAAAGATCCATCCACTGTATATCCACCGTCACCATGTCATGGTCGGACTACAAGATTGGGATGATCTCTGAACCCGTGCTTCCTCCCATATATATCGCGAGATATAGAGGTAATCAATCCATGTATAAGTCCCATGAGGTGGGGAGTAAAACATGTAAACCCTAGTCCCCGGGTGGAGGTGGCGCCATATATCCCTCAACCCCCATTCTCCCGGTGAGTTCTGAAACTCGTGGTGTCCAGGGCCCGGCGGCTCCCGCGCCCTATCCCTGAACCTTTGCCTATCCATGTCTGGGTCTGCCCATGTATTGAAATCCCCCCCCCCTGTGATCAGGTGCCCCAAACTTTCTACCAGAATTTTTGCAATTGTGACTTACAAAAAACGTAACTGTCCCTGGTTGGGAGCATGCACTGTGGCAAGCGTGAACCTCGAAGACCGAACCACCTATGGGATGGGGTTGCCCCTGCTTTCCACACTTCGTATTCTTGAGCCCCCCAACATTCCCCCACCCAATTGCCCCCCCTACAGATACTTAACACTCCACACTTCCCCCAAGTTCCCCCCAAGCCCACACCCCCATCTTATTGACCCATGAATCGAACTGCCCCCTCAAAAAAACATAATGTGTGGTGCCCCCACTAATGGTGAAGGACATATCGAATTACCCGGGCCCGTGAGTCCAGGTCCTTTCCGACACTCCATATCCGTTGCTCTGCCACCCCATGGTGGCGCGCCATCACCTGTTGCGTCACGTCCCATCAGCCGGGGGAGTGTTCAGCTTCCTGAACTTCTGCGAAACCACAATACACCTTCTCCTTGATCCCTGTGTTTGCCAGTGTCCTCCGTCCGGCTTTGGTTCCCTTGAAGTGTGAGGAGTCTCTCCTGCTCCTAGCAGTTCGCTCATAGCCCTCTTAATCTCCTGCTCCGAGCTAAGTCCATATTTGCTCCCCTCTGCTTCAAACGATATACAGAAAGGGAACCCCCACCTGTATCCGGTTTCCTTTTCATTCAGCCACCTGGTGAGGGGAGCACAGAGTCTTCTCTTTCTAGAGGTTGAGGGCGGACAGGTCCTGGAAGACCGTCGCCTTTGCCGAACCATACATTTCTGAGCCCTTCTTTCTTGCCTGTTCCAGAATTGTAGTCTATCACTATAATTATGAAAGCAAACCAGAAAGGATCTGGGGTCACCCGCCGCACCCCCCACGTGTATCCGCTCGATCTTGACATAGTTGATGGCGTCATTATCAAAGATGAGTTTGGTGATGCCGAAAAGGGCGCTTCGCAAGTCTCTGTCTCCCCATCCTTCTCAGGACCCCAAATAACCATAGGTTATTGCACCTCTCGCGATTCTCTAGGTCACCCATCTTCAGAAAGGATTTCCTCCTCCCTTCTTTCTACCTCCGTGAGACGCACATCCATTTGGGTCTCTGTGCCCAGGGAGGACTGGTTATGTTCCACCTCCTCTTTTCTCCATCTTGTCAATTCTCCCCCGAATGTCCGCCCACATACTTCTGATCTCCTCCAGGAGGGCCGCTACATCCTTTTTGGTATTCTGGCGTCTTCTCCCGTCTTTGACCCTTTACCTCAGTCGGGCGTGTTCTCCTCTGGGCTAGAGGGATGTACTCGACCAGCTTCTTCCTTGCGTCCATGTACCTTGTCCCCACCCTCCGCCCATGCAATTGGATCCATGGGGCGACATGTCTGACCCCTAATGAATGTTACTGTGCCCCCCCGAACTGATGGAGACCATCCGGCGGGGTCACAGGCCCGGCCCCCAATATCGGGAACAAGCACCTCCTTGAAGTCTTTATTTAATGCCAAGGTGGGGGGCCTCTATGGTGTGCGGGTGGGTGCCCTTTGTCTTTGAAACAGCTTAGTCGTGGAGCGCTCCAGAAGGCCCTCCAGGGCTCCACACCTGGATTGGGAAGAAACCTCAATTTTCCAAACAAACTCCTCTGGGTACAACCCTTGCCCCGGTTGGATCCGCTATGATGGGGTCACACGCCCACATGAACGACCTGGGGGGGCCCTCACCCCACTGCTTGTTCTATTTGTCTGGAAGTATCTTTTTCCTGTTGGGGGGCCCTGAGATCAGAGACCCCGGGTGCCTCTCTGCGTCCCACCTGCCCTTCTGTAAGCGGTACTTTCAGGGTGCTGCGGGTGTCCTGATTCTCTATGGTCAGAGGGAGGCGTGCACACACCCCTGTCACCGCCGGCTCCGCAGTGGCCTTCTGGGGCTCCTCCCTCTCGCAGCCGGGGGACCCTGCGCATCGGCTTCCCCGCTGATGTTAAATTCGGACTTTCCTCCCGTTTCCGTGCACCCTCCGTCCAGAGAATGGGACCGGGGGTGCACCCAGCCTTTGCACGTCCCGTCAGAGGTGTGATCTCCTCAAATGGGGGCTCAGCCCGCGAAGAGGCCCTGCGAGGAGACGTTTATGGAGACATCTGAATCTCTGCGCCCCCTGGAGGCCGATCACACACATTTATTTTTAATTTAATTTGTATTATAGTTGACAAAAAAATCAACTTTTAATACAAAACATCTGAACTGATCTAAGATCCACGCAATCCTGAATAACCAACATCAACATTCTAAAATGTGTAACATTTAATAATGGGTTAAAATGGTGCCATATTTCAGCACACTTTAAGTGAAATATTGGCTAAAAAGCCAGATAGTTTGCAATTGGTTTTGTAGGGTAACTCATGAAAAATCAAATGGATGTAAGCCAGCAATAGTGTACAGGAGCATTTCCCAATGCAGTTGTGTGATGCTTTTGCCAACAATCTATGCCAGTATGCAAAAAATGTTCATGTTGGATGTGCCCATAGATTTTCATGCTGGCTGCACTAATATATGCCAGTATTCCCATATAAGAACATACTCATGGTTGCTTTGCACATAATGCCAGAAACGATACTACAAGAAAATATGTCCATGCTGGATGTGCCAATATATCCACACATAAGACCATGCTCCTGCTGGCTTTGCCTTTAAAAATGTCATGCCACAATATGAAAACATGTCCAACATAGCTGCACGAAAATGTCAGTCCAGCCACATAACACATCATGCTTGCTTTATCGCAGATGCCCAGCTAAAAATGCCATGTCACGATAAGAAATAGCTAGACTGGCTGCACCAAAATGTGAGTATAGCCAAGTAATAACACTTGTTATGCTTGCTTTATTATAGATACCCAGTAAAAAAAAATGCTAAGTCAAAGTAAGAAATGGCTAGATGCATCAAAACGCCAGTCTAGCCATGTAAAAATACTTGTAATGCTTGCTTTATTATATTATAGATGCCCAATAAAAATGGCATTATGCCATTGTGTTGTGTGTCCCCACCCCTTCCACCAAAACCAGTGGGCCGGCACAACCACACATGCACACACCACATACCATTCACTCGCTCATTCACACAGCATTCAGTCGCACACCCATTCACCATACATTTGCTCATTCACTTGTGTAGCCAGCACCTACCCATCCATCATACACACACACATTCATTAACACACGCATGCAAACCTACTACTTTCTTCCTACCTTCATCCCCGGTCAGGACTCTGCTCCTCGCAGGGCGCCAGCCTCCCAGGGAACACTGAAGCCGTCTGGCTCCTGTGCCACATGAACAGGAAACAAAGAGCCCTTCCTGGTTCCTGCATGTGCGTGTAGGAGCTGAAGCCCTCCTGACATGCCGCTCCAAGAAGTCTGAATGTGTGGGGAGGCAAAGGAGCCCACATATGCACACTTAAAGATGCAGTTGTCCAGCATGCATTCCCAATGGACCATGCAAGAGTGGGGAAACAAAACCCCCCAGCCTTGCAAGGCCAAAAGGAAGACGTGTTCTCTGTCCAAAGAAACATAACCTGTCCCTGCCACTATAAAAACAACTAAGGCACAGGAGAATGACTCCATTCTCAGCAGGTTCACTGTAGTAAAGTATCTGTAGGCAGTTCTTTGTAACTACTTTTATCAAGTCGTATAGTTCAAATATTGGGCTCTTCAATTTCTCAACTCTGTCTTTTACATGTTGGTTCTCCCTCTTTGTTTTATTCCTCTCTCTTGCGATCTTATATGCTTCTATACCCCCTTTTCCTTTGGGCAATTCCCTTCAATTGTTAGTTAATCTTGAGGCTTTATCTTTACTCAATGTCCAATCTTTTTCTTGACTAGGGCAAATGGAAAGTTTCCAATTATAGCTGTCACTCTTCTTATGTATTTTCAATACTTGGTCTTTATTGGGACGAGTATGAGTGTTCCAGTAATGGTTCTCACTCGTCTTATGTATTTTGAACACTTGGTCGTTACTGGCACAAGTATGAGGGTTTCAGTAAAGATCATCGCTCTTTTTCACTATTTGGTCTTTACTGGGACGAGTTGTAAGGGTGGTCCTAATTACGCTCACACCAGAATAAATACACTGCTCTATGGAAATCAGGCCAAGAGTCTATCTTGTAAGGATAACAAGTTTAATTTTACAAACATGAGGATGGTAGCAAAGAACTGTGCTGCCTGAATGATCTTCTTCTGTCCCTTGTCAGTTCCTTTCTCCTGCCACAGTGGTGCCTGCAGGAGTTTATATAGTCTGGTCTTGCTGTAGTGGCGTAACTGGATACGGGCTATGGCTTCATCCCAATCCATCCTGCTTCCATACAAGGTATGCTCCAAATCCTTTCTTTCTTCATTGTCAGCGATTTTGTCAGAGCATGATGCTTTACAATTTGCTAGCTGATGCAAGAATACACTGTAGCTCATGCTTTCCTTCATTTTGCTACCTATGAATATTATATTATATATACATTTTCCAGTCATTCTCTATTTCACTCATTCTACTCATGTTTTTATCTTGTCCTGTAATCTCCTTTTAAACCTTATTTTCATAATTCTGCATTTTGTGCACGAGCATGTAAATCCCCTATTCTTAGCCCGCATGGACCCTTGACGGACAGTAGACAGCTGGTGAGTCACGTGTACTCTGCCAGTGCTAGCGAACACCACGGAATCCTGTAGTTAATTTTGAGCACAAACCACATTCTTCCTGGAAGGGAGAGTTTGCATTTACCGTACTAAGATTTTACAATGCATAGGATCTTGACATTACAAATGTATCCAGCTCATAGTTAGTTGTGCTTTATATTTAAACAATAACTGACTTCTTCAGTTTCTGCCTTGTCCTTCTTCAGTGCCTGCCCATGTCTGTGTATGTGATTAGATCTGTATGAGAGAGCCTTCCCAGTGCCTATAGTACCTAAAAGAGAGGTCTTGCCTAATTCTAAAGCACTTGGGGGTGCGGGAGGACCCTAGTTCCTTCCCAACAGAGTATAAGTTCCGGAAATGATTCTCACTCTTCTCTGTGAAACCTGAAGGTATGTAACGCTTACCTCTGGTGCCCTGCAGGTGTTCTGCTAGGGATCATTACACAGTGTCTCACCTGCTAGTCCCCAGAGATCAGTCATCCAGGCGGCCAGGACACGGCCATCGCTGTTGGATCCAGTTCCTGGGGGTGGACCAGTGGGGGAGGATCACCTGGATGGATTGTCATCGGGGGTGGAAGTGGGACACTGACGGGCAAGACACGGTACCACATTCCCAGTAACACCTGTTCCACATCCTACCCTGTAGGGTATTTAGAAGCCCTACCACCACCTCCCCACCCCCTTTTCCGACACAAACACTTTCTTACACAGAGAAAGACAATGGACTAACACAAGATCCGTTTACCTGACAGCTCCCAACACAAGGGTCAGGCAGAGTGAGGCAATTGACCAGAACCACACACACCTGACAGCCCTTTAGCTTCCCCACAGGGATAAAGGCAGAGCACAAGAGCACACAACAAGCAAGGCCAAACGCACAAGGAGACAGCTATTCCAGACCGGCAGTTCAAGAGCAGGAGGAAAGTGGCGAGACCTGAAAGGACGACGAGGAGGGAGTTGCCCTTTTTTTTAATTTTTGAAATTTTTTTTTTTAATTTGGTTTTATTGGTTTTAACACAAACAGAAAATGAAAAGAAACAAAAAGGTAAAGTATACATCATATGATACACCATTCGTAACGTTTGGCTGCATAACAATGACAGAGCACATTATATCTTCACGAGGTGTGGAACATTTGTCTCAGTTCTCATTTTGAGGTGTATTTACCTTGACTAAATAACATCGACCTCCCCCTTTCCCCCTCCCTTCCCTATTCTAGCACATATCCATTGTTCGTTATTGAGTCGTGGGAACATCGAAAGGACAGTAATCGTATCTCCGTTGACTGGTCGCACAGCAAACACTCATTTCGAGAACTCTTCCATTGTTGCTGGTTGGATTTTGCATTTCCATCAAGACCCTTCAGGCTCTTCCGGTTGGGATTCGTGATCCATTGTTAAGTGTTTACTTTTAAAGTCCATCCATAGGGCCTCACATTGGGCGGCCTTGCCGTGTAAAGCGGCAGTTATGGTTTCCATTAAGTATATATTTGTGGCTAGGGTGATTCATTCATTCTTTCCAGGTACTGTTGCAGATTTCCATTTGATTACCAGTAGTGCCCTGGCAGCAAGTAGTAGGTGGGGGTTCAAGCCCTTCACTCTGGCCCAGTCATCTTCATCCCTTTCTAAGCTAAAAAGTACTACGTAGGGGTCAGCGTCTCTTTGAATGCCTTCTATTTCCTTGATCCACCCCAGGATTTCATTCCAGAATACTTTGATGCGCGGACAGCCCCACCACATGTGCCAGTAGCTGGCTATTTGACCACATTTCCTCCAGCATATTGGGTTCATTGTTTGGGACATTTTGGATAGCCTGAGGGGATCGTATTGCCACCTGTGTGGGAGTTTGATGGCATGAAGTTTATATTGACATGATATTGATGTTTTGGATGCAGCTCTGCACATTGTGTCCCATTGACCGGGGTGTATATCCTCCCCAAAGTCTTTTTCCCATCTCGACCTCAGGGGTTCGGTGGATCCATCACCCGCTGCTATTAGTTCTTGGTACATTACTGATCTAAGACCTTTTATCTCTGCTTTAGAGCCTAGGATCTTCTCGAATGGGGTCAAGTCTCTGTTCAATTTATCTTTCCATTCTGCCTTTGTTAGGACCCCTTTCAGTTGGATGTACTGGAATGTGGATAGGATGCCTATACCCAGTGCTTCAGTCAATTCTGGTAGAGTGATCTGAGTCTTTCTTCTGCAGCTGTCCCACTCTTTCCAAGCCTCCCTCATACCATGATTGGTACCTACCCACGTCGGGTATATGGTTGTTTATGCCGGGGGACCATAAGTGACTGAGCGGGGACGGCCTGGTAGTAATTTTTCACATTTCTTTGCCTGTACGCCATATGCTCCATATGGTGCTCAGTATGGGATGGCCTTTGATTTTCCATAGTACCCTTTTGTGTGGAGTCCATAGCCATTCTGATACTGTGGCCGGGGAGAAATGGTGATTGTCCGTTTGGACCCATTGGAGATTGTGATGATCTCTGAGGTGTGGGATTAAGACTCGCAACTGGGCAGTTTTGTAATGAGCTCTCAGGTCAGGGAGTCCGACCCCCTCTTGTCCTTGGAGAGCGTCAGTGTGGTGTATGGGATCCTTGGTTTCTTTCCCTGCCATATAAATCTCATCATAGTTTTTTAGCTTCAATAAAGAACCCTTTTGGTATTTCCACTGGCAGCATTTGGAAGGGATACAGGAAGCGGGGAAGGCACACCATCTTGATTGCGTTGATTCGGTCAAGCCAGGAGATTGTGAGTTTGCTCCATTTCTTAAGGTCCGCTGTGAACCGCCGGAGGAGTGGAGGAAAGTTGGCTTCAAATAGATCATTCAGGGTCCTGGTAATCTGTATGCCCAGATACTGTAGTGTGAGGTGTTCCAGTTTAAGGCCTAGTGAGAGAAACTTGACGTCGTTTTCTTCTGCAGTACCGTGAAGGGGGAACAGAATGGATTTTGTCTTATTTACTTTGAAGCCGGAAAATTGGCCATATTCGTCCATTAGTCTAAGGGCGTGGGGGATGGACTCTATGGGGTTGGTTATGTGGAGGAGGATGTCATCCGCATAGAGCGCTATTTTGTATTCTGTCGGACCTAGCCGGATCCCCTCTATCGCAGGGTCAGCTCTCATCTTTTGTGCCAGGGGTTCTAATGAAAGTGCAAATAGGATTGCAGAGAGGGGGCATCCCTGTCTAGTTGCTCGTTTCAATTGGAACCATCGGGAGTATTCTCCATTAACGGATATCGATGCCGTGGGGATGTGTATCACACTTGTATTCCCCTCCTAGCTTTGGGGCCTATTCCAACCTTCTGCAAGACTGCTCCCAGAAATTCCCACTCCACTCTATCAAAGGCCTTTTCCGCTTCAATTGACAATAGGACCGGGTCATCGGGGAGATCATGTGCCACGTGGATAAGGTGTAGTGTTTTGCGCATGGAGTCCGCTCCCTGTCTCCCGAGTATGAACCTGACTTGATCTGGATGGACCAGGCGGGGCATTAGGGTTTCCAGTCTAGCTGCTAGTACCCAGGCATACATTTTGGCGTCAAGGTTAAGAAGGGAAATCGGACGGTCTGACACGCAATTTTTAGGGTCCCTTCCCTCTTTGGGAATCACTGTTATCAGTGCTTTTTTGAAGGAGTCTGGGGCCAGACCGGTTTCTAATATTTCGTTAAATAACTCTGATAGGAAAGGGGTTAGTTGTTTGGTAAATGTTTTGTAGAAGCCGGCTGTGTAGCCATCCTCTCCCGGGGATTTGCCTAGTGTTAGCCTTTTAATTGCATCCTGGATCTCCTGTTCAGTAATTGGGGAGTCGAGGAGCTCGGTTTCAGCGCTCGTTATTGTGGGCACAGTGACTGATGATAGGTAAGCGGTTATGTCCAGTTCGCCTGGTGTTATTTCAGAGGTGTAAAGCTTCTCATAGAAATTAGCGAAGGATTCTGGGATGGTGCGGGGGATAAGGGGAGAGGAGATCCTCAATGATTTCATTCACTCTGCGGTCTGCTCTTTGTTCCCTAAGTCTAGCGGCTCATAAGGTGTCAGCTTTATCTCCTTTCTCATAAAATTTCTGTTTTAGAAACTGTAATTTCCGTACCACTGGGTTGTATTCCAGGAGTCGTAGTTCTTCTCTTTTTAGTTGGGCTGTTTTCATTTTTCCAGGGTCCACCTTAGGTTCTTTCTTCATTTCCCCCTCTAATTGACTTATTTCAGCCGTAACCTTTGCTCTATGATCTTCCGCTCCCTCTTCTTGGAGGACCCTTCCCGTATTAAGGCACCTCGCCATGTGGCCTTCCCTGCCTCCCAGACTGTCTGCTTGGACACCTCCCTGTCATTATTTGTCTTAAAATACTCATCAATTTCGGTCTCCATTTTCATTTTGAAGACCGGGTCTTTCCACAGGGTCTCGTTGCACCGCCACTTCTCTCCCACAACAGGTAGATCGGCCCAGGAGATATCTACTAGAACCATGTTGTGATCTGACCAGGTTATCGGGGTGATATCTGAGTGTTGTGCAGTGGTCGTGAGGTCGCTTGTGAGATCTATGTAATCAATACGCGTAAATGTGTGGTGGGGGTTTGAATAGAAGGTGTATCCAGTTGCACCAGGATGCATACTTCTCCAGACGTCCTTCATGTCGTACAGGTCCATTATCTCGGCCCATTTGTTTCGCCCACCTTTATTTTGGTTTCTCGTTTCGGGGTTACCTGGTTTCCAATCCAAATCAGGATCAGTCCATTGGCCATTGGTTGAAGTCTCCCTCCAGAATGACATGCCCTGCGGCCTCTAACATTATTTTAGGGATCGTTTTCTGAAAGAATGCAGTCTGTCCAGTGTTTGGTGCGTATACAGTGGCGATAGTCACTTTCTCTCTGGCTATTTTCCCCGTTATCAGGAGAGTACGGCCCGCCACGTCAGACCATGTCTTTTCCACCTCGAATTGGATTCCCTTCTTGAGTAGAATACCAACTCCTCCCTTCCTTAGTGGACCAGAGCCCCAAAACTCCAGGCCTCCCCGCTTCCCTAGGATGCTCCTTTCTTTCCCCTTAGCAAACTTGGTCTCCTGCAGGAGTAGTATATCCATGTTGGATCTGCGAAATTCCCTGAGCACTAGTGACCTCTTGGTCGTGGAGTTCAGGCCCTTCACATTGATGGATGCAACTCTGAGCGAGTCTCTCACTTTGAGTTCATCAAGTGATGCCATTGTTGGGTTTCTTTGGTGTGTCGTTCACTACTGGTGACCAGACGGTTGTTCGATCTCTCAGTCCCACACAAACGTTGGTATTGCGGATTTGATCAGATGGTGCTATTATCGTTCCCAAGTTTCTTTTCTCCCCTCCGCCCCTCCCCGAGTCCCTGGCGTTCATCTGAAACCAGGAGCTGAAGATGTGCTATCTCCAGCACTTTGACGGCGTCCGACTCGGACATGATGGAAGAGTTCAGTCCAGTATCGGACCACCAGTGGGGACCGTTGCCTCTCGGTCCCATTCAAGTATACCATCATAACATAACGTTGAGCCCCCTTCACCCACCCCCCCTTCCTCCCCAACTCCATAAATCTCAACATTAACATCAAAAAAAGAGGCAAACAAAGGCATAACGATACGTGCAACATCCGGCCTTTTCTTCGGGTGTTCGTTTCCCCCGTCACTTCAGGGGGGGTTGTCGCTGCCGGGCATCACCATCTCTACAGTGATTGCGTCGGTCTGTGCCAATAATTGCTTGGCTCCGAACAGTTGATTCGTGAAGTGCAGACCCTTGGTTCGATGAGTTCAAAGGATCTATCCACATTTCCCGTGTTCGGGTGTGTTGTTCGGGCGTCTGTATTTTCTTGATCCTTTTACTCTTTCTTCTAGGGCCCTGGAGTTCCCATTGTGTTCTGGCCTGGTCAGTCTCGCCTCTTTCGCCTCCTTTAGGGGCCGTCCCGAGAATGTCCGCAATACAATCCTTGATCTCATCTTCGGACCGAAGGACAATTTTTGTGCTGTCGTGCTCAAACGTAAGGGAGAAGGGGTATCCCCACCAGTATCTCGTGCCCCTCTTTGAGCCACTTGGTCAAGGGGCTGCAGAGGCGCCTTTACGCCAACGTGAGTGACAATAGATCCTGGAATATGGTGATTTAGGCGCCGCCCAATGTGAGTGAGTCTCCGGACCTGGCCTTCATCAGGATCCTATTCCTGTCCTGATATCGGTGGAATTTTGCGAGCACAGAACGTGGACCACCGGGGGGTCCGCCAGCCCTATGGATCCGTTCGGTTTTGGGCTCATCTATCTCTTCATCTGCCATTAAGATTTTTATGTTATATATCGTGGCCTTGAGTGAGTCTTCAGTTTCTCCTTCGGATTCCGGGATACCAAAAAATCGGAGGTTATTCCTTCTTTCCCTGTTTTCCAAATCATCAATTTTCAATCGTATCTCCTCTTCCTTCTTTTCAATGTTGCGTAACCTTGTGTCCATTTGGGCTTCAAGAGTGTCAATGGACGCCTGATTGTTCTCGACATCTTCCAGTCTCTCCTCAAAATTGTCCATTCTCTGGGTGATCCTATCAATCTTACCGCCCAGGTTGGTTCCCAGGGTCTTTATCTCAGACAATAATGCCGCAATCTCCCCCTTGGTGGCAGCAGCCTCCGCTCCAGTGACATCCGTTGCCATTGTTGTTTTCTGGTCAGGGACCAGGGGGAGCAGTACATAGGCGTATTTGGCAAGCTTGTTTTGTACGTGCATGAAATGGTTCTTGAGTTAGAGGAGGCACACGCCCCTGATTCGGGGGCCCTACCCTCTATACGGCGGTGTAGGTTCGTGGAAGTAAGGGGGCCCGAATATTCAGGTCTCCGTGGAACTTTGGAGAGGTGCCTGGGTGATTCACTTGGTGGTCCACATTCCGGAGAATGTTGCTGATTTAGGTCCGGCGGGACCTCTCTGGGCCGGGGATGCACCCTTCACTGGTCTCACTGGTGTTCACTCCTCTTCACTCACTGCCTTCTTTGGTGGGCTTGTCCACCCTTCTTCTCCTTCCTCTTGATGTTGTAATTCAACTAAGTGCTCAGTGGCGTGTTATGGCGTGAAGATATCTTGGGGGGGCCTTCCATTTGTAGGAGCCTGTGCGTGCCTGGGGGAGGCTTTCTTCTTCCCTGCAAAGTGATCGCGGGCATCAGTGTCCGTGCTGGAGGGAGCAGAGCGTACCCCGCGGGCAATACGCAGTGTGGAAGGGAGCCGGAGATGAGAGAAGGCAGGGGTTCTCATGCCGAGATACGCGATGTTCATAAATCGCGGGTGGCCGTTCTGAAGTGTGTTTTAGGCGCGCACCAGGTGGTGTCTTGTAGGCATGGAGGGAGAGGTGGACACCCTCCCTTTCTGTGTTGTGTTGCTTGTCAAACGACTCAGGTGGTTGGGCCGGCCAGGGGCAGTATGCTGGGTCTGCGCTCTGATGTCCTGCCTTCCCCGTCAGGCAGGGGGTGACAAATGGTGGAGGGCCCGGATTGTACGTGACCCGGGTCTACTTTTCGGTCGTCGCTCCTGGGGGGTGGCTGACACCGCAGCACGTGCGCCGCGGCCTCGGGCGACACGGGCAGCTTCTCCCTAGCAAGTCACAGGGGCCAGGGCCTCTATGCAGCACGGACTCCGCTGCTGCTGGTGGAGCGTTTACTGAGCGGCCGTGGAAGCACCACTCACCTCTATTACAGGCGGGGTCCGTTGCACACTCCGGCAGGTCTCCATGGCGAAAGGCACGCAGAGGGGGGGCTCCTGCCGAGCGGGGGTTGTGTGCTGTTCTGTTCCACGGCACCCACGTCTCAACCTAAAGCACCTGGGAGGGGGGTGCCGGGGAGGGGGCAGGTCTTGACGCACCTCTGCAGACGCGGGCCGGGGGCCAGCCTTCGGATCCGTGGTATTGGGTTGCTCGTATTCCACTTTCACTTTCGTCTCTCCTCCCGCGGGAAACTTCTATCAGTGTTTTCTCAGGCTTCACACGTCCGATTTTCGTCAGATTTTTTCCTGTCGTGTTGGGGGGGGGGGGGTCTTCCGACACACGTTTCTGTGTTTCACTCCTGTTGGGTGGGGGTCCGTGGTGTGGGGGCTCAGCTCACATCACAGACCTGCGAAGCCAGAGCTCACACGGGAAAGCGGGTCATCCGTGCGCCCCCCTGGTGTCCAGTCGCCCTTGCCAACTCAAAACCGCGAAGCCTCCAATAAAGGAATTACAAGACCTGGGAGTACAGCTGACGTGTGGTGTAACAGGTGTCAACGGTGCACGGGGGCCTCCCGCCTGGATAACACAGACGGAGAGGCAGGCTGGCTACTGTGGTACCCTCATTGTAACTAGAGGCAAAACAGACCAGCCGGTTCAACACAGCCGGTGAGTCGGAGCAAGCTGATGGTAAACCGAACTGTGTTGAGTCCAAGGTTGCAAGTGGAACAAAGAACTTGTGTTTTGAACTTTTGAGAAAAATGAGAGAAGGGCCGGCTGCAGAGCGGTCAGGCGCCGCGGTTGTGGTCATTCAAAGGATTCTGACTGGCCCCTTTGTTTTGTGGTGAAACTACAAGTCCCAGAAGGCCGTAGGAGAGGGTGGTATAAGGGTTAGAGTGGTCCTACAGAGGTCACATAAAATCCTCTGTACAATCGAAAGTCTCTGGCCCAGTGCTGAAAGAAAGCTATTTGTATAGCGCATCCGGGCCCGTAGGCATCTGGCCGCATACTGTAATTATATTGGTTACATACATTACAAAAAATGAACAGTTCTTGGTGATACATACAGAAGGAATGCAATTTATATATAGGTATATACAGTTATATAGTTACAATTTACAGGAATGCAATATACAGTTGTACAGTTGCATAGTTTACAGCAGTGGCATACATGTGTTAATGAAATATGACATACAGTGGGGAAATTATGGGTGAGAGGCAGCTAAGTCCTGCTCATAGAGCCATTGACTTTATGCTTGAAGGAGTGGAAGGAAGGCTCAACTCTGTGTAGTAGGGAGGGTGTACCATAATTTGGCTGCCAGGACTGGGAAGCTGTCCCCCCCCATCCCCCTGCCCCTGCTTTTTGCAGCTTAAATCTGGGGATGCGCAGAGAATGGACTTGGGTACATCTCAGAGGTCGTGTAGATGAGTGAGCCAAAAAACCGGTTTGATAAATATTCAGGGGCGCAGTTCGCTTGGCACTTATGAGTCAGAGTGAGTGTTTCCAGAGCTATTCTTTGGTCGACAGGGAGCCACAGGAGGTTCGGTCTGGTGTCAGATATGTGTGATTTCCTGGGAATGTTAAGGGCAGCCCTAATGGCGTTGTTTTGAGTTACCTGATATTTCTGAGGCTAGTACCAAGGTAAAGGGCATTGCAGTAGTCTATTTTAGATATTATGAGGGTTCTGGCGAGGGTAATACAATTAGTGGTAGAGAGAAAAGGTCTGCATGCTGTTATAAGTTTGCATGTATAAGCTGCTGTTGAGGCTGCCACAGCATTGGTTTGTCTGTTGAGAGATGAGGTGGAATCAAGATAGATACCAAGAGTTTTAGTATTAGTGGACACATTAATGGTATTCCCATCGATGCTGAATGCCTTAAAGGGATACTCTAGTAAAAAATTTTATTTCAAAAATATATAGGCCACATTAAAAAAAAAATACTAGCATCCTCCGTTTTAAAACTTCCTATGTAAAATTTTGAGATATTTAAGCTCAAAAGCAAGCACAAGGGCGCCGCCATTTTGTGAAATGGAGGCCCTCCTGTGCTGGCTTTTGCGGCACTAATGAAGGAAAAGCCAGCCAGCTGTAGTAAACAAAGTCTACCGCTGGGTGGCTTTCCCTTCATTAGTGCCGGGACTCGGAGGACGCGGACCGGAGACCAGAGCAGGAAAGCTGCAGCTGAATCTCGGTAGGTGCTATTTATTTTTTTTACAAAAAATAAGCACTAGCTGCGTTTTTTTTTCTAAGTTTTCCGGGCTGGAGGAGCCCGGAAAACTTAGAAATAAAACCGCAGCTTTAAAAACGTTGTATTTATGTTTGCGGTCGCTTTTGAAGCGACCGCAAACATAAATACAACGTTATTGTGTTGGAAAACACTGCGGTTTTAAAACCGCAGCGTTTTCCAACACAACCTCGTGTGTTTCTGCCTGCTGTGCCTATCATTTTGGGTCTCCGGGTCTTCCACGGGGAGCCCGAGAGCCCCAAATGGAAAAGAAGATTCAGGCAGACAACGTAGCATTTCCCATTTGGGGCTCTCGGGCTCCCCACGGGGAGCCCGAGAGCCCCAAATGGAAAAGCAGATTCAGGCAGACACAACGCGGCATTGCAGAAAACAACCGTGTTGTGTCTGCCTGAATCTGCTTTTCCATTTGGAGCCCCAAATGGAAAAGAAGATTCAGGCAGACAACGTAGCATTTCCCATTTGGGGCTCTCGGGCTCCCCGCGGGGAGCCCGAGAGCCCCAAATGGGAAATCAGCTGCAGGTAGAAACACTACGCGGCATGTAAACATAACCGCGTGTGTTTCTACCTGCTGTGGCTTTCACTTTGGGTCTCCGGTGCTCCCCTGGGAGCACCGGAGACCCATGGGAGCACCGGAGACCCAAAGTGATAGCCACAGCAGGCAGAAACACACGCGGTTGTGTTGGAAAACGCTGCGGTTTTAAAACCGCAGCGTTTTCCAACACAATAACGTTGTATTTATGTTTGCGGTCGCTTCAAAAGCGACCGCAAACATAAATACAACGTTTTTAAAGCTGCGGTTTTATTTCTAAGTTTTCCGGGCTCCTCCAGCCCGGAAAACTTAGAAAAAAAACCGCAGCTAGTGCTTATTTTTTGTAAAAAAAATAAATAGCACTTACCGAGATTCAGCTGCAGCTTTCCTGCTCTGGTCTCCGGTCCGCGTCCTCAGAGTCCCGGCACTAATGAAGGGAAAGCCACCCAGCGGTAGACTTTGTTTACTACAGCTGGCTGGCTTTTCCTTCATTAGTGCCGCAAAAGCCAGCACAGGAGGGCCTCCATTTCACAAAATGGCGGCCCCCCTGTGCTTGCTTTTTCGAATTTTGAGCTTGAATAGCTCAAAATTTTACATAGGAAGTTTTAAAACGGAGGATGCTAGTATTTTTTTTTTAATGTGGCCTATCTATTTTTGAAATAAATTTTTTTACTTGAGTATCCCTTTAAAGGCTGGATCCAATTTGTTCAGTCTGAAGCGAGAGCCTAGAATAAGTAGCTCTGTTTTTTCGTCGTTCAAACAAAGCCTATGGTGAGCCATCCAGGCCTGGATAATCGCATAGACCTTGTTGAGCGAGTTTGAATCGGACACCTGGTCACCAGTGATTGGGATGAGTATCTGGGTGTCATCCGCATAATTAGTGTAGGTGATACCCAGATAGTCAAGGATATCAAAGAGTGGCTTAGTAAATATGTTGTAAAGGATGGAGGAAACGCAAGACCCTTGCGGAACCCCACATAGTACTGGTAATGGTTCTGCCGATGCAGTGGGTGAGAAAATCCTCATGGTTCTGTTTGCCAGGAAAGATTTAATCCAGGAGGTGGCTTCCGTGAAAAATGGGCAGAAGTTTTGAGGTGGTGGCAAAGGATTTGATGGTACACCAAATCAAAAGCTGATGATAAATCGAGCAAGAGTAGTAGGGCCAGTTTGCCCTTATCTTTTAAATCCTCGATTTGTGTTTTTAAGTCAATAAGGGCAGTTTCTGTTCCGTGTCTAGGTCGGAAGCCCGAGATTGTTAGCTTCTAAGTAGGCCTGTATTTGTAGATATGCTGCGCAGTCTAGAATTTTCAGTAAAAAGGGCACAGTGGTGATGGGTCTGTAATTAGCAGGGTTGTTAGGGTCAAGGATAGGTTTTTTGATTAGAGGGATGACCCAGGCGTCCTTTAGGTTGTCAGGGACTGACCCTGATTTGAAGGCAGCATTAATAAATGAGGTAATGAAGGGAGCTAGTTCGTGGGCGGCCTCTTTAATGATTGGTGCCGGGCACGCCTCACCTTGGCAGTTGGAGGGTTTAATCTTCCTGATCATATTTTCCCCTTCCCAGGTGGAAAGTGGGGAGAAATTGAAAGGTTTGATCGTGTGTGCATGAGCGGTGAGATTGTTGGTGAAGGGGTTGGAAGTGTGGTCTGTCGGAAGGCTGCATTTTTTGGTGTTGATTTTAGTTTGTGTGTTTGGGATTTGTTTAAGATTGAGAGATCTTTTGAAGATGAAGGCTGCGCCTCCGCCTTTAGAAAGGGGGGGTCTGTGTCACATCTAATGATGGCGTAATTCTCAGGTACTGCTAAGGATAGAGTAGGGCCAGATGCTGCATGTAGCCACATTTCCGTAACGGCCAGGAAATCCAGGGCTTCAGTTTCAATAAAGTCAGCAATGTCTAGCGCGTGAGCTGGGATAGATCTAGCATTGACAAGGGTGCATTTGATCCTGGTGCAAAGTGTGGTTGTGAGTCACAGGTTTTTTATGATGAGTGACAGTGGGAGTAAATGCACTTGAGTAGTGTCAAGGTTTAAGAATCGATGGAGAGGAGATGTGTGATGGTCTAGGGGTGAGTCTAGAGCCTAATCTTAGGTTCCTATAGTTAATGGAGCATTTTTGGTTTGATTGTAAAGTGTTTGATCCATAAGCCTGGGTTATTAAAGTATTGATTAGTTCCGGCCATATTAATTGCGGCTTCCATAGTGGGAGGGTGTGTTGCAAATAAGGGTAGACGAGAAGGGGTGCAGGGCCAGTCAATTCTGATGCCTAGTATGCAGCATGTGAATATAGTGGTAAGGCACAGTAGTGGGAGTGGTCCATAGGTTTGAGATGCACAGTACATAGTACTATGGGGTGGACAGGAAGTAAAACATGAACTGTGTTTAGAAACTCATGAACCCTGCCGGGAGCATTATCATATAGTGCTATAGAAACAATTGTCGCTCCAGCTGTGTACGGGATCAGTTGTGAAGAAATCAGAAACAAGTCAATTTGTGAGAAGCTTCTGTGTGCATGGAAAAAATGAGCATAGTCCTTTTTCTCTGGGTGGAGGAACCTCCTGATCTTAAGTAAGCCCAAATCTGATAACCTTCAAAGTCTGTCTGAGAGGGTGGTAGGATGCGGTTAAGGTTCACAAACCAATCCGGCTTTCCTTATGACCGCTGTCCTCAGTATGTCCCTCTCCCCCTAGTTCAGACTCACCTTCTTGGCCACAGAACAGTCACTCACAGTCTCTGGGATTTATAGCGTTCTGCTCTTCTATCTTGGCTTTCGTTGGATCTTTCATGGCTAGTTGCTGAACATAACAGGGTCTAGAAGCTTTAGGCCTTCTGACAGGATTGTACGTTGGTTGAGAAGCACAGATCTCATCACTCTAAGGGTTTATCAGACTGCCCCTTAATTGTGTAATATACTGCTCTGCCTTTTGACTTGCTAGGCTGTTGGCTGTGACTTTAAGCCCCTGTATAAGTGGATAAAACATCTTGGGATTGGGATTCTGGGGTTTCTCTTACTTTCCCAGGTTTCCCAGCTTCCCCTTCTACTGCGACTCGCTCTCCGTCCAGGCACTGCAGCGTCGTCTTCTTCGGTGGGAGGAGGTGTTTCAGCGTGTTCCTCCCTCTCCTTTCCAGCTTTTCATCGATGAAAAAAAGAAACGCCCGGTAAGTTCTTTACTTTTTAGGGCACCCCGGCCAGGGGACTCCTTCCTGGGGTCCTGCAGGTCTGGCAGGGGCTTGTGTAGCTCTGTCACCAGGGGTTCCCCTGCGGTGCCTCAGGCGCAGTGTTCTCCAAAGGTTCCCACGGCGGACATGCCAGTACCGGATATCGTTCTGAGGTTCACCATTTGGGTGCTAGGGTTAAGCCCAGTTCATCTGTGGCTCTGGATACCAGGGTTTGCCCTGAGGTCTCCATTTCTGGAGCTTTCCATACCGAGTCACAGCTCGAGGCCCCTCTTGAGGGAGCTTTCCGTACTAGGTTAAAACCCAAGGTTCCTCTTGTTGAGGCTAAAGTCAGCACAGAGAGATCCGAGAGACCCTCTTTGAAGGTCTTTTCAGTGAGGTATATCCCTCAACCGTTCCACACTCAGGGTCGTGATGGTACCGGTTCTCTCGAGGGGGCAAAGAGGGCGGTCACGGACCATTACCCCTCCACTACCGGCTCTGCTGAGATTCCTCCGCTGGAGGCTAATTTTGTGGCTGGTTCTAGGATGTCCAGTAAACATCCGAGACCACCCAGTACCGGCTCTGCCGAGGATCCTTGTGTCAAGGCTAAGGTGTTGCTTAAGTCCCCAGACTCCCCTGAGGAGACAATTGCCTCATCTTCACATGTGACACAGTTCTCCTCAGGTGTCCACAAAATGGCGGTCCAACCTCCATGGTCCACGGCGGATACCTCTCTTACACCGACGTTCACGCCGTCTGGTGCTGGGAGCATTCCTTTTGGGGCTGAGCAGCTTTTTCCACACCATGTGGACAACAGAAATCCGTTTCGTCCGTCATTTGACTGGCACGCTCGGACACCGCTGCCTCATACAGTCTCGCTACCTCCTGCTTCCGCAACACTGGTTTACGTGGACCCGGCCGGTGGTGGGCCTTCATGGCAACGATCCTCCTTGCGTTCATGGGGCTATGCCGCTCACGAGCGGCCTCTGCCTGTACCAACGACTTCGGCTGAGGATGAGTTTTTGGGAAGTTTCAGATGCTCATGCACTCTGACCCTATGAAGGCGTATTTCAAGCGTCTGTACAGGGAAATGTACCCTAAGCCTCCTGTCCCACCTTTGGCACGACTGTTCCGATGCAGGTTCCAGTGGTGCCACTCCCTCCACTGCTTCCTTCTAGACCTCCCCCCTCCATCTCTTCCTCCTCTGCCCCCGTTACGCGTGGTGGACCAGTCTTCTGTGCCTGCCTCGTTGGATGAGCCTCAAGCGGATCAGGACAGCGATTAGCAGCCCCGCTCGGTGAGAGCATTCCATGACCAGGTCCTGGATAAGATGGCCCTCCTTGACATTCCAGTATCTGAGTCCCCCACTTCTCAGGAGGGGGTGCTTTCGGGAGCCTTTACCCTGTCACCTCAAGAGCGCACCGGCCTGTTCCTCCAGAAGGACATCTTGGCTGAGGCCCGCAAAGTCTGGGATAAACCCCACACTGGGCTACACATCAACAAGTGAATTGACGCTAGATACAAGCTTCACACCTCTGAGGAGATGGCCTTATTGGCTTGCCCGCTCCCGCCCTGAACTGTGGTGGCTGCGGCCACCCTCCAGTCCAAGCCGGCCTCTGCATATTCGATGGCAGCGGCCCAAATCCTATCCAAGGAGCATAAACTTTTGGACTCCTTGGGAAAGGTTTTTGCCAATTTGGCGGGCCAACTTTGTCAAGCGAACACAGAGCTCATCCTGGCAGCAGCCAATCTGAGGCTGTGAAAAGAGTTAGGTGATTTCCAGGAGTGCATTCCTGCGGATAGGCTAGATGACTTTAAAGCCGGTTTGTCGGACGCCAGAGTGTTGGCACAGGATCTACTGGAAGCTGCGGCACACCACGTAGATACCTCAGCTCAAAGCCTTATGGTGGATGTTGACACCTCCCGCCAGGCGTGGCTCCACTCGACGAAGTTTTCAAAGGAAGTGCTGCCAGGCGGCTGAGTGTGTACTGGACCTTCCTTTTGATGACAAGGAATCATTTCATTCTTCTACTGACGAGGAACTCCGAAAGACCAGAGTGAGTACCCAAACCACCAAATCTTTATCGGTCTTGGCGAAAGCTACAGGTAAGGCCCCTTATACACAGAGGTCGGGGTCCCAGAGTCAATCCTTCTCGGGGGTCAGCGGGTTTCAGGATCATAGTGTGCGTCGAACTTAAGCTCCGGTTGGCGGGACCCACCGTAAACAACAACGGCAAGGTGGTTGTTTTTTCTCTCGGCCATCAGTCTCTTCTCCAGGGACAGGTAGTCTCCCTGCCGACAAATCGGCAAACTATTTTTTTTTGACGGTCACACGAGACTACAGTAGGAGGACGAATCTCGTTTCCTCTGGAGGCATGGCAGACCATCACAGAAGACCGGTGAGATTTGTCCATCGCTCGGGCGGGCTTTCCCTTGCCCCTCCCCCCGAACCCTACCCTTCAACCCTCCCTTCCAACAGATCGGGGCACTCTCCCTCAGAGCCGAGGTACAGAAACTTCTAGACCTCAGGGCAGTGGAATCTGTTCCCCTCGGGGAGCAAGGGGAGGGCTTCTACTCTTGTCCCGTCAGTGCCCAAACCCAACCAGGCTGGCCTGCGTACTCTATCTTTCCCAGTTCAATCTTTCTCTTCCCCAAGAGAAATTCAAGATAATCACGCCTTGCCAAATAAAGTCCTCTCTTCGGAAGGCCGACTGGCTCAGTGTAGTGGACCTTCAGGGCACATACATGCACATCCTAATATGGAGGCCACATCAGAAATATCTGCGGTTCTCTCTGGGAAGAGAAAATGTTCAGTTCTGTGCGCTCCCTTTTGGTCTCAGCTTGGCGCCGCGTGTCTGTACAAAGATGATGTCGGTCATCGCAGCTTTCCTCCGGCTACAGGGCATTCATGTATATCCGTATTTGGACGACTGGCTCCTACGCAGTCCTTATCCACAGATGGCATTGAACAATCTCCGGTCTCTCCTCCAGCTCCTGTTCCACCTTGGGGTGTCGGTGAACTATCGGAAATCTTCCATGACAGTCTCCCAAGACCTGATTTTCCTGGGTTTCCGTTGGAATACGATCAATACAAGGTGTTCCTAACAGCAGACAGGATTGCGGATCTATCCACCAGGTGTCAGCTCTTCCTCCAGTCTTCGCAGATGCCGGCTTGGTAGTTTCAGAGACTTCTGGGCCTCATGGCTTCTTGCGTGTTTGGCCTCCCTCTTGCACGTCTGAAAATGAGGCATACTCAGCTGGCTCTTCAGAGCTCTTGGTCTCAGGCTTCCGACTCGGATTCCAAGATGATCCCAGTTCCATCCTGCATGACGACGGATTTACTTTGGTGGTCCTCGACCAACAACCTTTCCATGGGGGCCTCCTTTCAGGAGCCCGGCCCACAAGTGACGTTTACCACGGACTCCTCCCTTCTGGGGTGGGGCGCGATGCTGGATCATCTCCAGGTATTCGATCTGTGAACACTTCAGGACAGGCAGTTTCATATCAATTATCTGGAACTCCTGGATGTTTTTCTGGCGCTAAAAGCTTTTCAACCGTCCATCACGAACAAGGTGGTCCGTATTCGCACAGACAAATCTGTGGCGATGTTTTATATCAACAAGCAGGGTGGCACCAAGTCACCTCTCCTTGTGGACCTTGCCATTCAAATTTGGGACTGGGCCATCCAGCACGACATTTGGCTGCTGGCTGTACACATTCCGGGTCACATCAATGTAACTGCAACACACTCAGCCGCCTGGCAGCATCCAGCTACGAGTGGGAACTGAACACTG
This sequence comes from Ambystoma mexicanum, assembly GCF_040938575.1. Classification (NCBI taxonomy): domain Eukaryota; kingdom Metazoa; phylum Chordata; class Amphibia; order Caudata; family Ambystomatidae; genus Ambystoma; species Ambystoma mexicanum. Next base: position 1,119,040,393 of record NC_090933.1, read on the forward strand.
ATGTTCTCTCCCCATTTTACGCCAATGGGGCACTCCAGAAATGGACCTTTTTGCGACTTTTACGAACAGGAAACTTCTGATTTATGGAGCCAGGAACAGTCTCGGAGTAGCCTCCCTAGGGGACGCTCTCGAGATTCCTTGGCACAACATGAAGGCCTATGCTTTTGCACCACTACCTCCTGAATCATCGGTCACTCTCCAAGCTCAGGAATACATTGAACTCTTCTGTTAATAGCTCCTTGGTGGCCAGCCAGATTCTGGTTCTCGGAACTTCAGCATCTGTCGATTCTTCCTCTGATCAGATTGCTGTTGATTCCTGACCTGCTTCACCAGATGTGGCACCCCTCCCCACAATCGTTCAGCTTGGTGGCCTGGTGCCTGAATTCAGATCGTTGGCACAGTTTAACTTGTCCGAGGACAATATGCGCATTATCCAAGCGGCCAGAAAACCTTCTACGAGGTCTCACTATAGGAGCAAGTGGCTCTGTTTTTGCCACTGGTGCTTAGCTAAGCAAATTGATGCTAGAAATGGTACGGTTAACACAGTCCTATCTTTCGTGTCCCACCTTGCAGCTTCAGGCATTCATGTCTTGTTTTGCAGAACCTATTTATCTGCCATTGCGATCTACCTGTCCAGACAGCTGTTCTTTTTCATAGACCAATCCAGTCATTAAAAGGCATTTTGCAGGTCTCCATCTTTTTTCCACCGGTACGCACCCCTCACCCCAAATGGGATCTGAATGTGGTGCTTACCGCGCTGTGCCATAAGCCGCTTGAACCGATGGCCACTACCGACCTAAAATATCGTTCATGGAAGGTCGGCTTCCTCATTGCTGTGACATCAGCAAGGCGAGTAAGAAATAAAACAAAGTTCTTTCTGTGGAACACCCAGTCCTTACCTTTCACAGAGATAAGGTGGTGCTTCGCACTCATCCTTCCTACCCACCCAAGGTGGTTACCGATTTTCATTTGAACCTATTGATCTCATTACCAGTCTATTTTTCCGAAACTGGCTTCCAAGGCAACCATCTCCCGATGGATTGCATCCTGCATCTCGGCAGCATTTAAGGCCTTCAATCACCTAAAAGCATCCATGCTCATCTAGTACGGGGCAAAGCAGCTGCTGTTGCCTTTCAGAATTATGTTCCTTGGGAAACCATCGCCAAGGCGGCTACGTGGGCTTCCCCATCAGCTTTTTGTAAGCATTATTGCTTGGACCTGAGCTCCAGGGCTGATGCCCAGCTTGGCCAGGCTGTGCTAAAGAATTTGTTCCAGTAGGGGCTCTCCATCCACCCAGACTAATTCAGGTGCGTGCTTGGGAATCTCCCACAAGTATGGAGGAAAGGGGACGGGACGTAGGAGTAGAATAAAGTTGCTCACCATAGTGATAACCTTACTCCTAGTTCATAGTCCCCTTTCCTCCATACGTCTGCCCGCCGTCCCCTCTAAAAAGTATCCTCTATTATTGCTTAAATTATCTCAGACCTGGCGATAGAAAAGGACTGAAGGGCGATGCACAGGGCGGAGCTCAGGAGGGTGGGTTTACGGCCATGTGCAGTAAGTACCCTGCCTAAACATGGAAGAAGGACAGCACATTTCCTTTTTTGATGCTTTTTTACAAAAGGGCTCCCGTCCCAAAGGACGGAATGTCCCACAAGTATTGAGAAAAGGGGACTATGGACTAGGAGTAAGGTCACTACAGTGAGTAACTTTATTATTCTCAATAGATATCCAAGCTGGATTGGAATTGGACCTTGTATTTAGCCATCCATGAAGACCTGGTAATTCTTTAGTACTGGATAAACAAAACTACCATCTTAAGACCTTAATGGGGACAAGGGGTCGCTTTGTCGCACCACACAAGATATCATTTAATATCATCTGCACTTCCTTCAAAATCTTGCTTCCGAGTGGAAGCGGGAGCATATGAAAGAGGTAGAGCAATTTAGGGAGGAGAGACATTTTGATGGCACCAACTTTACCCCATAATATGAGATTTAAGTTAGAACATCAGTTACATTCGGAAATAATGGGCCTCAAGCCGAGTATGCCGGTCTAGAAATAAGGGTGCCAGTAAGCTCACTTGCACCCTTTTTCCAGACCGGCAAACTACGGGTTTGCCTACCGGAGACACTGTGCCCGACAGGTCTGACCCTGCCGGGCAAAGCGGTCACGGTAGGCAAAGCCGCCCCAGAAGCACCGGCAACGTTAACAATGGTGGCAGTGCTTCTGTGTCTCCACTCCCATAGAGTAATATATGACTCTATGGGTATGGGGATTAACAAAATTACGGGCGCCTGACTTCCCTGCTGCTGGACTTGTCATAGGCCGGTGGCAACAGGAAGTCAGGCGCTGGTAATTATTTACGGGTCCAGCGGCAACCCGCCGGTAGCATCGGCAGGGTTACTGCCGGACCCGTAATGAATATCAATGTCTTGCAACTTGAATGTTGTAGTTCAATCATTGTTGAATATGGCTTGTTACTTGAATCCCAAGATATTTCAATGTATCTTTAACCCATCATAACTGTTGATTTCCCCCCCCCATACCCTTCCTAGGAATTTCTGAAGCAGAAAGAATTCTTTGCTCTGCCGTTTTTTTTAAGCTTAAAAGCCATATTTTGCCAGCTGAGTTATAGTGTTTCCTCCACTTTATTCTAGCATTCTTTCTTATTTTGCCATTGTTTATTACAACATTGAACTGTGAGCATTGAGTGTTGGAGCACATCTTCTTCCTTTTTAAAGCTGGCAGATAGTCTAATCCTGATAAGAGCCATGCAGTTAGCCTACTAACGATGCTCCGAAGTAGGCGCAATGAGATTAGGAAGCGGTGAAAGGGCTACTAGGCTAGCTACTTCGGTAGTGAGCCAATAAGATAGCTCAGTGGGTTGATCACTCACTGCTGCGATCTGTGTGTGATTCGTAGGTCGCTGGTTCCAAACCCAGCAAGGACAACTCAGCCTTTCATTCTTCTGAAGTCAATAAATGGGTTTCAACTTCGTTTGGGTAATGGTTGTATGTAAATATGTTCTATGTGCAGCACCACATAAATAACAAAATCCTTATCATGAGTGAATACAGTTCCTTTTATGTTTTGTGGAGAATCAAGGGGTGTTTGTCATCTAATGGTCAGAGGCATGCGCAACACTTGTATATAGGCGTGTTATAAATGCCATATCATATCAACACCAGTTGGATAAGTACAATATCATTAAGTGCTGGTCGTGTTTTGCTCTCTTTGGGTTTCATTAGAAGAGCATTTTGCAGCCCAGACATGAACAGTTAAAACAGATGATTGAACTTGCTCCATATTGAGTGGTAAGCATTCCAAGTAACACGTTTCAATCACACCAACAGCAATATAATGTTCCCAATCAAATGTCTGCATTCTGGAAAGGTCTTTACACACTTGCTGTTTGAAATACCATAAGCACATACCTCCAAAAAAACATAATCATGAACCTTTCCTAGTACACTATTATATCTTTTCTATTGATAAAATACACTTCTGAACCCTGAGAAATAGTGTAAAAGCAAGACCTTTCACTTATTTCGCTCTAAGATCCCATAAGGGGCGTACAGTCCATACATGAGTAGTGCACCATGTACAAATTAATTTGATAGGAAGTTTACAGTGCACACTTTGAATGCTCACTACCCATCATTGGAGATTGGTCAGATGCTGTCGTTGGGGGGTCTGTTTTCACTTCATTGACGCCATTAACGTGTGCAGAGAAGGGAGGAATAAACTGCGGATACCAACTCCTGGCACATTATAGTCAAGGTCCAATGATTGCATTGTTCCATTTTTCCACCAAAATTAGGAATGTCCCTCGACCTAGGATAACACATGAACCACAAATAAATGAGCTGGCAACACTACACAAACTCGTCCTGCAAGGGCAATAGGGACCCAGGATACACTCCAAGGTATGAACCCCTTCTACCTATCTCTTGTTTGTTGGGTACTTGCATGATCAAAATGGAATCAGAAACTGACTCTGTTGTATACTTGGGTTTCCCATTGTAATAAACTCTTCACAATTTGCTCATTATGTTTAGAAGGTTCCCACCACGCCAACTCTTTGCTAATTGACCTCAAATCAACTCTGAATGTGGTAACAAAAACATGAGCAGCTTTTGCAAACTCCTCTCCAGGATGTTCATGTTTACCATTTCAGGGCCATTGACTCCTTTGCACTAGCTCTCCAGAGGAAGAGTGTACGTCATTCTGCTTATCATCTTTCCCGCAGGAAAACTGCTCACAATCTAAAATGGGAATCCTGTGGAAGGTCTTGTAAGTCTTAGTCAGGGTTTCTCGCCTGCCAGAGTTGAGTTTCTGTAAGTTAAGTCCCTTCTGTGTCTGATCTGACACTATTAGAAATGTGAGGGGTGGGTTTATTGTAATCAACACATTGCTACCCGAGTCGACTTTAGTCAGTCTCGCTTTCAGTACATAAGCTAACTGAGACATAAATATATAAAATTACTTGCTTAGAATCTGTTTGACCACGTTGAGAAACCTGGATTTTAACCACCTGATTGGTGGTAAACCATTAAACTGAATGCCATTAATTGGCTGCATTGGAGCTAAATGTATGATACACTGGGCCTCATTCCGAGGTTGGCGGTAAGGGGTTAACGGCGCCGGTAAAGGTACCGAAGCAGTCAATCCCTTACCGCCGCATTACGAGGTCCTTTAGCGGGACCCGCTAAAGGAGCAGCATGCTAACGGGTCCGTTATTAGCATGGTCCCCATTCCCATTGAGCCCTATGGGGGCTCGAATGGGAATGGGGTGTGTTCCCTGAATGGGGAAATACCGGGTCCTCCAAGGTTGGAATGGACCAGTATTTCCCCATTCAGGGAACCCGGACCCGGTATGCGGTATGGGGGTAGCCATGCCGCAAATAGCGACATGGCTACCTCCAACCTTGTAATGACCCCCACTGTGTCCCATTCACAAAGCTCTTTTCAATTTGCTTGTGCACTTATATACAGTCAAATGAAAAAATGTGTGAATGTGTACCTGCAGGGATTTAAAAAAAGGACATCGCATTTTTGTCTGCAACCTGTGTTCAAAAACTGGGTGAGTGCAAAAATGTGAGATACCGCCCTTGACTTCTACGTCATCCGTTTGTAATAGTCGATATTTGTTTAAGGCCTTTCACGAACAACTGTAAATCTAGCATTAGAGTGCTGGGACCTACTACCTTTGTCGATAGACTCCAGCCACACAGGTGCTGTGAGCCCATAAAAACATAGGTCCTCCTTAAATGCTCAGATCACCTTAGGAAATAAGGAAATTGCGCATTTAGTAGCAACTTTGCTAGAGACATTTGCGCTTTTTGCAGATGCCCAGTCCTATGTGACTGGACCAACTGTACATATTGTATGCTATCTTACAAACTTATTTTCAATTTGATTTAACCATGTTTGTTGCTTTCTAATGTTATTTCTGGATTGTGAACTGTTTCTTGTTTTTTTTAATCTTTTTATTTACAGCACTACAACTAGTGGTGTGGGACCTCCTTACAGATGTTTATCCAGACAGTTTTCCTTACTATCAAGATACTTTTCATAATTATCGATTAAAAGGTTCATGTGTGTCACCATGGGAACACCAAAGCAGTGCTTCACCCAAACAAGGAAAGTAGTACTCGCTATCACTGGAGGAGATTTGGCCTTTTAGCTTCAGTTGTTGAATGCAAAACTAGACGATCAGAGTATAAATCCCTGCTTCACTACTTCAAAAAATGAGGTTTCCTGGGTAAATTACTTTATTTATGAGTTCCTCATTTTATATGTCTATCAACAATTGGCAGATCCTAGAAACCAGTTAATCTCTATAAATACCTATAAAAAAGATCTTCAATGAAGGCTAATCTCTTATGTGCTTCATAATGTATTGCTTCTATTTGCAGTCCGAATCACCTGTTTTCTTTGCAGCATAGCCTGAGCTAGCATTTAGCCTGAGGTTTTCCTCCTTGGCTCCCCTTAGTACTTCCTTCCCAGGCCCTACTCCAGCAATTGTCCACTCCTCTGCTCCTCCTTCCATCCCCATCCACTGCACTTCCCCTTAATGCACTTGCACACCCGAATGCCACAAGGCCTAGTAGGTCCACAACTGTATGCCATTGTTAATATGTCCCCTGTGCCCTTCCCATTTAGCCTTGTGGCGCTTGAAACACAATTCTGTTGTATAAAGCACCTTACAAATGCTCAATAAAATAAAATAAAGACCTTTATCGAACTGAGCAGGAGGCAGCAATCTCTTGTTCACTCCTGGAAAGAACTATGGGTCTCATTACGAGGTTGGCAGTAATTCGGGTATACATCTGCAGAATTACCACAAATTGTTTTTGTTACCGCCACACAGACTCGTGGAAATACCACAGGATCAGAAGTGTTGGCAGGGTGGGGAATTTTTCAGAATGAATTTGTGACAATTATGATGATTTTAAGTGGTAAAGTGGATGATTTACCGCAAGCTTTTTGCTGGATATGTATACAATCCACTTAACTTCTAAAACTCTTAGCTACGGTGGTGCGCTAATATGGCGATAAAGTGGCAGTAACTCAATTACTGCCACTTTACTGCTGCTTTTACCCCCACCACTGCACTTCCAATGGGGCTCTTTGCATGCTCTAAACCATCCGGCTAACAGTTACAAACAATGGAGGCTTCTAGACTATTAATGCCCACAGTTTAAATAATGCCCGGACGGCATGTTGACCTGGAAAGACACAATACGGGTCAGTCTGTAGACTGGGCTGGTTTATAGAAACTACTTTTCTCAGGATCTTTTAAACATCATTGAAAATTCAACGGTTGGATAGTATTTCTTGTTTGAAGTTGTATATTTGTATTATTGACAAGTAATTAAATGAGAATAATATTTTGAGCTAGAATGTCCCATGTTGTTACCAAAGGATGAGATATGACATGTCTGATTATGTTAAATACTGCAGTCTTTTTGGTTAGTTGTATTCTATTTAATGAAAGCAGCCATGGCAGTAATAATCCAGCTTATATGCATGTTTTGGTGTAGATGAAAATAGCTAAAAGAACTTTAGCATTTAGACACTAAAGCAAATGAGATCAAGCAGTGTTTGCAAGCACCTTCTACTCTACTGCTTCAACTGACCCCCCCCCCCCCAAGTCCAGCTGTGTTTAGTACTGTACTCAATTGCTCGCCTCTCTCCCACTATACAGAACTCTCAAATCTAGCAGTGTTTGGGACTGTACTAAACCACTCGATCGTTTCTCAAACCTAGCTGTTTGGAGCCCCAGACTCAATTATACAATTGACCCTCAAATCTAGCTGTGTTCAGTAGCGTCTGGGCCCCAATAAAAGCGCTAAGCACTGCCTGTCATTACTGATCACCCACACCAGTGGAACCAAGTCTACACCCCACCAATAACTGAGATCCATCGATATCTATCCTTAACTGAATCCTACACCACCCGACAACTGAACGCCCACCACCCAACCCCCCCCCCCGACAGTGCACCCATAGGAAACACACCCGATCCACCGACAGAAAGGAAAGATTGAGCCAGAGAGCATCCAAGCGTATCAAGACTAAAGAAACATCCATACTGTGCTTGCACAATACATCAGAGGACCACTTGCAATACTACCTCTGCACCGTGAACCAAAATGCACCGACTCAGAAAGGGATGCCGAGAAAGAGAGCAAGATCGTGCAAAAAGGGCCATGGTCACAATACCAACAGAATGCAGCAGAAGCAGCCTCAAATTCAGGAAACACCACACCTAACACGGTCATTACCAGAACAGACTATGTAAGAGAAAAATCCTTATCTTACACCCTTCCTCGCAACAACCACAGAACGTTGATACCTCAACACTGACACCTCGACACACACAAAGAATCCCTCGAAACACCCGGAAAAAAGACGGGAGCACCCAGCAAGAGAGTGGGATGAGTCCAACCCCATTACCCCATACATCACAAGAACAGAGGGGCACCATCGATTCCCACAACATACCAGACAATACGACGAAACCCTGATAACCAACAACCCTACCATTAACCTAACAGACCGATTCAATGAAGAAGAAGCCATTGCTGATCTTCAACCAATCGTCATCACTGGAGAAGCACCACGATCGAATAGCCCTGCTATCAACCAAGCGTACCGCTTTAATGAAGAAGCAGCCGTCGCTGTTCTTCATCCAACCAACATCAATACAGAAACACCACGACTGGACAACTACAAATGTGAACAACGAACAACCATTAAACAAAATCGCACCTGGAGAATCCACTGTAATTTAATAAACGCAAGGCCAATGTCCAAACATTCAACCGAAATATACAACCTCCTATCAGAGGCATCAACATCCTATTTGTAACTGAAACATGGCTAGACGACAATTACAAGATCACCCTCAACAACTGCCTGCCTGAAAACTTCAAATGCATCCAAGCAAACAGGAAAACTAAAAGAGGGGGAGACTGGCAATCATCCACAAGGAACAACTGGCTATCAAACTGGAAGATCCACTAAAGATTGATAAATGCGAATCCTTAAAACAAACCTGAAATTCATACTGATATACAGACCACCAACCTATGACGCAACCTTCGTAGTCGCCTTCACGGAAGCAATCCCCATCCTAGCCATCAAGCACAATCATCTGATCATCCTCAGAGATTTCAACATCTGGTTCGATAAAGATTTGTGTGTGGTTGTGGTTTCTTCAACTGCCCAACTAGCAGCTATGAATCTAGAACAACTAGTCAAAGGAGCAACACACTCGGCAGGGCATACACTTGACGCAGTCTTCGCCAACAAGGAACTCATCACCACGGCACCCCCAATTGAAATACTCTGGAGCGACCACCTCATCATTCCATTCATAATTACAAAGGCCGTTCCAACAAAGAAGCAACAAGATAAATCGCCGATCACCATGAAAAGAAATTGGAGAACCATAAAAACTCCAACCTAACTGAGCTCCTCGAACTCAGTAAACCACAAGCAACAATTACGGAAGAAGCTGGCCTAGACAAAAAAGTTGCCTTACTCCAACCCTAGACGACATCGCCAAAGAAAAACCTTTCACCCCCTCACGTTAGAAAACAATGGCAAAATGGTTCACCCCGCTACTCAGCGCCATGAAAAAAAAACGAAAACTAGAATCTGAATGGAGTATCAACAACAACACTGCAAACAAATAGAAATTCCTGCAACAGATCTGCGCATACAAAAAGGAAATGCAAAAAGAGAAGAGGAAACACTACGACAACCGAATCTTCAAAGCCCCAAACACCCAAAAAGAGCTCTTCAAAATCATAAATGAAATAAAAAACCCACCAGGATGCAACAACACGCCAATTCCATCGATGAAACTATGCGATGACCTAGGAGACCACTTCAAAAATAAAATAACTTCGATCCAACACACCATATACAGCAGACCACGCAATCACACTTCAGACACCACCTACCCTCACGAGGAACATCCAAACAAACTAGAAGCTTCCCTATCAGGGAAGACTTTCGTCAAACTGGTCAATCAAAGCAACACATCAGGCTCTCCAGAAGACCCCTGCCCCCCAGACATATACAAATCAATTCTCAAACAAAGAACCCCCATGGATTACCACAGGAATCTCCTCAATCTCAACAGGTTGAGTAGCACAGGCCTTCAAATCGGCATACGTCAGGCTGCTACTCAAAGACATAACAGGGAACGTAGAGGACTTATCCAACTACAGACTCATTTCCAACATCCCGTACATAGCCGAACTGCTAGAAACATACGTTTACAAAATAACCCAATAATTTGTAGAAGAGCACTGCCTACTAGACCAGGCACAAGTTGGATTTAGACCAATGAGAGGAACGGAGTCCGCTCTCCTCTCAATATGGGACGACCTAAAAACGAACGCAGACTTGGACAACAGTACTGCCTTGATTCTTCTTGACCTATCCACAGCACTCAACACCGTCAACCACGACATCCTCATAAAGAGATTAGAAGGAGAACAGGTACCGCCCTACTATGGATCAACAAATCCTTCCTAACAAACAGAACCAAAACCGTATGGATGAAACCATTTAAGTCCAACCCAAGAGACTCCACGTGCGGAATACCACAAGGATCATCTTTCTCCCCGCTTTTATTCAACATCTACCTATACCTATTAATCAAAATCATCAAAAGACACAGCCTCACATGCTACAACTACGCCGACGACACACAAATAATCTTCAAAATACAAGACACCAGAGAAGAAAACACAACACTAGAGAATTGCCTTCATGATATATTGAAATGTATGAACCTGAACCACCTCAAAATTAACCCAGGCAAAACGGAGATAATGATTGTTACAAAAAACGGAGGAGACATCAACTGCATCACCTGGCCAAGAGAACTCGTTACCAGCGCCATCGCCATTTGTAAAAAACCTAGGGGTCCTGATGGACAACAACCTGACTCTAGAGCCACAAGTAAATGCTCTACTCAAGAAATGTTTATTTCTCCTGTGAGCAGCAAAAAGGATCCTACCGTTCCTGTCATTCGCCAACAAAACACTTACCATCATTGCCTTGGTCATGTCCAGAGTAGATTATGCCAATAGCCTATATCTGGGTATGCCTGAACGACTTCTAAAAAAACTACAACTCATACAAAATTCGGCAGCCAGACTCCTTCTCAAACTACCCAGAAGAGAACACATCACACCTGCGCTAAAAATACAACATTGGCTACTAATAAAACAGCAAATAAGGTTCATATCAATGTGCATCACGCACAGAGCAATACACAAACAAGGCACAGAATTCCTGAGAGATAAACTACATCTACACCAGCCGACAAGAACGCTCAGATCAAGCACCGACATATGCCTGGAACCGAAACCCTATAACAGAATTAAGCTCGGGGGATCCTCTTTCTCTCACCAGGCACCGAAAACCTGGAATGACCTATTAATGAATATACGAAACACAAGAAACCACCTAGTATTCAGGAAACTCCTCAAATCCTGGCTCTTCTCTGCTTAACTACAACACCGACGCACAAGAATGCCCACACTGCTAAACAACGATGAATAAAGATACCGATCTCGGTCGCTACCAAAAAAAGGACACAAACAGAACCCAAGGAACGGACCCCACGACAAACCATAAGACATTATACGAAATAGCCACAAAAGGAGGACACTAAAGACTGAACACATACCCAGACCAAGACGAAATCACTTGGACGACTCATCCACAGCTTCCAGGCCTGTACCACATCCAAAGTTCCGGCAGACACATTCACATAGACAGTATGATAAGAGGAGACCACAGCTCATGCTCTGACACCCTAGGAGAATAGACACCCAACCCCACTATACATTAGAATTACAACACCGTACAGAGTTTGTTAGAATAGAACAGGGAGAGCGTTGCACTTAAAAAAAGAAATAAAGCCTAAAATTCTGTCAGGCGTAGACCTCTTCCCTCTATACAGGACAGACCCACTAACCTAGCTGTGCTTTAGGATTTCACTTATCTAACAGGACTCGCAAACCTAGCAGCTTCTCACCATGCAGGATTCCCAAAATCGAGGCATTCAGCCACACTGTGATGATTAGCTGCATAACATACAACCCACTAACCAAAAAAAGCTCACATTTTCTGCATACTTAACTCACTCACAAACAGAACCACCACCTCTCGCACTGCAAGCCACATTCACTTCACCACACTGCAACAACACATAAACCGCACCAACAGCACACGAGGAATGACATTGCTCCGTTACTCGCACCAAAGCTCAGCGCACGGTGTATACCAAGATGAAGCTGCCAACAGAACACCACTCCTCTCACTATCCTACTCCCTCTTCACTCTACTAACCCATCCTGCCTTCTCCCTTGCAGATCTGTCAGCGCGCCTGGGGACCAACTCCTTTGGTGACGGTGCGTGGTACCTTTAACATTTAACATTATGATATGATATAAGCCATTTATAACGTGCCTGTACACAAGTGTTTCTAGGCGCGATCTTAGTAGATTTATTTTAACAGTATACCTTACGTTACTGCATAGGGTGGACCCAGATTATTTTAACACATTTAATTAAATGTTCAAGGCTTTGGCCATCATTGCAAATGGGCCTCTCAAATCAGCACTCTATGTGAGGTGACGGTAAGTGTCTGGTGGGGGACAGTAGCAATTTGGAATGTTTAGGGGCAACCTAAATGAATGGCATGTAAACTGTTTAGGAGGGGTAGGGGTACTGCTTGTCAGGAGCACTAATACTACTAGAAAAAGCCTGAAGCTGATTCATCTGGCCTGTCAAATCATACGCTGATTTCTAATCATATCTAGCCATATTATTAGAGTGTACTGTGGTGACACAGCTGAAGATCTTAATTAAAATAACATTTTAAATGCATGGTACTGAGGCAGTGGTCATCCTCAGGTTGGACAACCACATGTCTGGCTCGATAAAGGTGGTGTTGGAATTCTGATTTTCTTTTTAGATTAGTCAGCAGCTGTCAACACTTTAGACCATCCTCTCCTTACAATCCGGTTAACTGAGGCTGGCATTCCAGTCAATGCATTGTAAGGGTTTGTATACTTACTTGCAAATTGAGAATATTAAATCAGATCTCGCCAAATAAATCAGCATTCAGGAAAATGTACTTTATCACTGCTTTTACTTAACATGTACTTGGTTCCATTAATAATTCTGATAGTCATATGCCATGTCATTTTACAACTATAGAGGATAAACATCTGCTGGTGAATCTACTTCCATTGACTGATGAGTTCAAAGATACATTTACAGACTGCCATTGGGCTGCTGATGACTGAACGTCAGAAAATAAATAAAATATTAACACCGCAAAGACTGAAATCAAGGTATTCTGAGCTACAGCTTGGACCCAACCATCAGCAATCAGCTATTTGGAGCCAGGCACATGTCCATCTCTGGTATCCAAAATAAGAATGTCAAATATAGACTATGTCAACAGTCTCTATGCGGGACCCCTTACTTATCTATTGAAGTGACTGCAGTATTTGTAGAATGTGGCAGAACGACTAGGCTCTCAGGACGTCACTCTTCACTAAGTTAGTTGTGCTGTTATGCTATTTATTTCAGTGCCAGGAAGTGTGGCTCGGTCATTTCTCTGCAGGGGGGAGTCGTTCCCTGTCAGGCTAGGGAGGTGAGCCTGCTATGTAATACCCTCCCTAGAGATAGAGGCAAGCAGGACCTCCCCTCAGGGACAAGGACTCCCGTTCTGACGAGTATCCTAACCAACCCACCTATAGCCCATCTTTAATAACATCTACCAGAAGAAAACATGAAGAACACGCTGATATTTGTTATTGCCATGTAGAACCCTTGAGTCAAACTGAAAAGATATACTTACGTGGTACGGAGAAAAATAAAACCACTGGGGCAGTGCAGAGTACAAGCAGGACAGAGAAGAAGAACTTTGACGCTTTTCCGGGGAAGTCCCATAGTGGTGTCATAAATCTGAGAGTAGACCTGGGAATGAAAGAAACCCGGAAGACACGAATCCACTGTGGGGCGAAGCTGAAGGAGATGAAGAGGCACAGCTGGCGTGTGGGTCAGGCAGTGTACCCCCAGGGAAACCGTAAGTACGAGAAGCTGAAGGACTAAAACGGTGTCCAAGGAGTGACCGCGTGAGGAGTGGTGGCAAGACCGAAGCCAGCTGGACTTCAAAGTCCCTAAACAATGCCAAGACCACTTACCCGAAGACACTGCGAAGTATGCTGAATGAAGAGGAAACTAAGCTGAGAAGCCAACCTGACAATCGCTGAAGAAGGCCCTGAACGATCCGCAAGCCCAGTGATACAATCCCTGCGACAGAAAGGTAACTGTGAGAGCAGGAGACCCCGTTCACATAATAACAAATGGACCAATCATACTCCTCCCAGTAAGGACCAAGTATGTAATAAAGGTGGGAATCATTACTGGAGCTCTCATACTCGTCCCAGTAAAGACTTACAGGGTAATTCATAGAATTTCGCAGAAAAGTGTCGCAAGCGGCTGGCGCAGAGTGTCCGCGTGCGATTGTCTGCGCCAGGCACGTGCGCTAAAACCGATTTCCGCGCACAGCGTATTCATGGATTTTAGGCTCCCAAACCAGCCGTGGCGCAGAGTATCGCAGCGACCCTGCAGCAGCGCCAGTAACGCCCCCAAGAACGCCCTCGCGCAAGGAAAAGCCATCAAAATCGCTAAATCATCGCAAAGGGCAGCGCTAACCCTGGACCAGTCCACAGGGCTTCCAAACAAGGAACGCAAAGCGGGTAACGTGCATATCAGGGGTACGCGTGAAGTTATACACGCGATTAGCCAGGGTACGTGTATTACAGGGGTACGCGTGAAGTTTTACACGCGATTAGCCAGGGCACGTGTATCACAGGGGTACGCAGGAATTATCACACGCGATTTGGCTGGGTACGTGTATTACAGGGGTGCGCGGGAATTATCACACGCGATTTGGCTGGGTACGTGTATTACAGGGGTGCGCGGGAATTATCACACGCGATTTGGCTGGGTACGTGTATTCCAGGGGTGCGCGGGAATCATCACACGCGATTTGGCTGGGTACGTGTATTCCAGGGGTGTGCGGGAATCATCACACGAGATTTGGCTGGGTAGGTGTATTACAGGGGTACACGGGAAGTTCTACACGCGATTCGGCTGGGTACGTGTATTACAGGGGTGCGCGGGAATTCTCACATGCGATTTGGCAAGGTACGTGTATTACAGGGGTGCGCGGGAATTATCAGACGCGATTTGGCTTGGTACGTGTATTACAGGGGTGCGTGGGAAGTTCTACACGCGATTGGCCAGGTACGTGTATTACAGGGGTGTGCGGGAATTATCACACGCAATTAGGCTGGGTGGGTCCTCACAGGTGTTCCCTGTACACCCTCCACGGCCCCTGCAGGCAGCCCACAAAACAGGGGACTACCCTGCACACCTGCTCATGTCCCCCTGCACCCCCACCCCCCAGCAGTGCAGGGGCAGCCTCCACCCGGCCCCCACCCATGTCTCCCACCCCCCCCCACCCCCCAGCAGTGCAGGGGCACCCTCCACCAGGCCCCCACTCATGTCCCCTATCACCCCCACCCCCCGCCACCAGGGGCACCCTCCACCAGGCCCCCACTCATGTCTCCCACCACCCCCGCCCCCCAGCAGTGCAGGGTCAACCTCCACCAGGCCCCCACTCATGTCTCCCACCACCCCCACCCACCATGGGCAGCCCCCACCAGGCCCCCACTCATGTCTCCCACCACCCCCACCCCCCAGCAGTGCAGGGTCAACCTCCACCAGGCCCCCACTCATGTCCCCCTGCACCCCCACACCCCAGCATCCAGGGTCACCCTCCACCAGGCCCCCACTCATGTCTCCCACCACCCCCACCCCCCGGCAGTGCAGGGGCAGCCTCCACCAGGCCCCCACTCATGTCTCCCACCACTCCCACCCCCCTGCCACCATGGGCAGCCCCCACCAGGCCCCCACTCATGTCTCCCACCACCCCCACCCCCCAGCAGTGCAGGGTCAACCTCCACCAGGCCCCCACTCATGTCCCCCACCACCCCCACCCCCCAGCAGTGCAGGGGCAGCCTCCACCAGGCCCCCACTCATGTCTCCCACCACCCCCACCCCCCAGCATCCAGGGGCAGCCCCCACCAGGCCCCCACTCATGTCTCCCACCACCCCCACCCCCCAGCAGTGCAGGGTCAACCTCCACCAGGCCCCCACTCATGTCCCCCACCACCCCCACCCCCCAGCAGTGCAGGGGCAGCCTCCACCAGGCCCCCACTCATGTCTCCCACCACCCCCACCCCCCAGCATCCAGGGGCACCCTCCACCAGGCCCCCACCCATGTCTCCCACCACCCCCAACCCCCAGCAGTGCAGGGGCAGCCTCCACCAGGCCCCCACCCATGACTCCCACCACCCCCACCCCCCAGCAGTGCAGGGGCACCCTCCACCAGGCCCCCACCCATGTCCCCTATCACCCCCAGCCACCAGGGGCACCCTCCACCAGGCCCCCATCCATGTCTCCCACCACCCCCACCCCCAGCAGTGCAGGGGCACCCTCCACCAGGCCCCCACCCATGTCCCCCATCACCCCCAGCCACCAGGGGCACCCTCCACCAGGCCCCCATCCATGTCTCCCACCACCCCCACCCCCCTGCCACCATGGGCAGCCCCCACCAGGCCCCCACTCATGCCTCCCACCACCCCCACCCCTCAGCAGTGCAGGGGCACCCTCCACCAGGCACCCACCCATGTCTCCCACCACCCCCACCCCCCAGCAGTGCAGGAGCACCCTCCACCAGGACCCCACCCATGTCTCCCACCACCCCCAACCCCCAGCAGTGCAGGGGCAGCCTCCACCAGGCCCCCACTCATGTCTCCCACCACCCCCACCTCCCTGCCACCATGGGCAGCCCCACCAGGCCCCCACTCATGTCTCCCACCACCCCCACCCCCCAGCAGTGCAGGGTCAACCTCCACCAGGCCCCCACTCATGTCCCCCTGCACCCCCACCCCCCGGCAGTGCAGGGGCAGCCTCCACCAGGCCCCCACTCATGTCTCCCACCACCCCCACCCCCTGCCACCATGGGCAGCCCCCACCAGGCCCCCACTCATGTCTCCCACCACCCCCACCCCCCAGCAGTGCAGGGTCAACCTCCACCAGGCCCCCACTCATGTCCCCCACCACCCCCACCCCCCAGCAATGCAGGGGCAGCCTCCACCAGGCCCCCACTCATGTCTCCCACCACCCCCACCCCCCAGCATCCAGGGGCACCCTCCACCAGGCCCCCACCCATGACTCCCACCACCCCCACCCCCCAGCAGTGCAGGGGCACACTCCACCAGGCCCCCACCCATGTCCCCTATCACCCCCACCCCCCAGCCACCAGGGGCACCCTCCACCAGGCCCCCATCCATGTCTCCCACCACCCCCACCCCCCAGCAGTGCAGGGGCACCCTCCACCAGGCCCCCACCCATGTCCCCTATCACCCCCACCCCCCAGCCACCAGGGGCACCCTCCACCAGGCCCCCATCCATGTCTCCCACCCCCCCTGCCACCATGGGCAGCCCCCACCAGGCCCCCACTCATGTCTCCCACCACCCCCACCCCCCAGCAGTGCAGGGGCACCCTCCACCAGGCACCCACCTATGTCTCCCACCACCCCCACCCCCCAGCAGTGCAGGGGCACCCTCCACCAGGCCCCCCACCCATGTCTCCCACCACCCCCAACCCCCAGCAGTGAAGGGGCAGCCTCCACCAGGCCCCCACTCATGTCTCCCACCACCCCCACCCCCCTGCCACCATGGGCAGCCCCCACCAGGCCCCCACTCATGTCTCCCACCACCCCCACCCCCCAGCAGTGCAGGGTCAACCTCCACCAGGCCCCCACTCATGTCCCCCACCACCCCCACCCCCCAGCAGTGCAGGGGCAGCCTCCACCAGGCCCCCATCCATGTCTCCCACCACCCCCACCCCCCTGCCACCACGTGCAGCCCCCACCAGGTCCTCACAATCCCCAATCATGTGCGTAATGGTCAGCCTCCACAGCCAAAAAGCCCTACCAAGTAACCCATTCACCCACATGGAAATGGAAATCACATGTTACACCCCCAATGTTCATGAAGCAAATGAACCCATGTCCGTCACACACATATTTTCAAATTGAATGGGAAAACACACAGCATGACATGCATGAAACCAATGAGATGAAACCACACAGTGAACAATGGAAAAAAAAATGTATTGGAAAAAAATACGAATGCTAAAGAAAGAAAACTAACTACAATGTAAATGTGAAAAAATAAGCTGCATGTCCGCATAAAAACACAAAACTAGAAAATGAAATCCAAAAAATTTTGTCCAAAGTGAAATGTAAAAACTCTCCATGCAACAAAGAACTATGTACAAAAATAACAAGGGTCCATCATCACAACTGAACTAAGGAACCTCCTAAAAAACCTACCTAAATATCAACTATATACAAAAAGTGGAGCAGTGTCCGTCGACTCCAAATCATAAGAAAAAACAAAGGAAACCTAAAACAAAAGAACTATATACAAAGGCGGCGGGCAAGTCCAGCGGCTCACTCCGTGGTGTTCCGGGCCAGGGCATCATCGAACTCCTGTTCGATGTCCCGGAGGCGGTCCAGTTCCATGGCCCTGAGGGTCCGCAGGGACGACGCCGTGTCCTCCTCCAACCCCCTGCGGATTGCCTCGAGGCACTCGGCCCGCCTCAGGGCCCTCCGCATGGAGTTCTCCGCCCTGACCATTGTGAGCCGCGCCTCTTCCGCCCGCCGCCGCTCCGCACCTATGGCGTGGCCCAACCGGTGCCACACGGAAGACACTCTCTGTCCTGGGTCCTCCTGCCCTCTGGCCGATGCCTGCCCCTCCGATGTCGAAGGCCCCGAGCCTTCATGGCTCCCACCATGTTGCTGCTGCTGCTCTGCCTCTGCCCGTGCACTGCCTCCTGCTGCCTGCACATCCTCCGCCGGCTGGGGTGCAGTTGTTGATGTGGCCACCCCTGCTGGACGTCCGACTCCCGACTGTGGCAGGGATGCCTCCTCCACCAGCCTGGCCGCACTGTCAGAGGCAGCTCCACAGGGCACCCAGGTGACTGATGGGTGGGAAGATGGCACAGAGGACGACTGGCGCGTAGGGGGTCCAGTTGAGGAGGGGGTCGGAACAAGCCCCATCAGACGGAGGAATCCGGTCTGGGTGACCTGTCCCAGCAGGCTGACGTGGTCAACGAGCCATTCGAGATGACGTGCAGTCTCTCCATGAAAAGACTGCAGGTCACCTCGCATGGCCCGTTGACGCAACGCCACACCAGCCAGGACAGGCTCAACCCGGACCTGGATAGCCACGTCCGCAGGCAGAGGAAGGCCAGTTGACGTCAGCTCATCCCCTGCCTGGAAACTGGTCTGGACGTAGGCATCCCTGCTGGTGCAAGATGATGCAGGGACAGGATCGGGGACAGGATTGCACACAGGCACCTCCGCGGCGGCCTGTGCTGCCTCCTGTCCCTGGTCCTGGACTGCACCACTAGCACCAGTGGGATCCCCACCTCCAGACCCCGTCTCTGGTGCTTGCACGGCCTCCTCCTCCACCAGACCCCCCACCAACCTGGATGACTCTGTGCCATCTTCCCCTGTTGGGCCCTGTGGGGTCCCAGCTGCCCCTTCTGCTGCCGAGGAGTCCAACTCCAACCTCCGCCTCTTGGACCTCCCCCCGGCAGCTGCGGCCTGGGACGCGGCACCAGACTCCTCACTCCCCGACGAGATGACAACACGGGAGGGGAGCCGGGCCTTGCGTCTCCGGCTGGCGGTCGGATCCCCGCCGCTGTGCTCCACAGCACCATCTCTGCCCTCTTCATCAGTTGACGCTGCAGACAGGGAGAAACAAAACACAGGCATCAGGGCACTGTACAATGGACACATACACACATGACAGTTGCACATGAGTGGCATTGGCAAACCTCAGACATGTCATCACAATCCCCAACACACGTCATTGCAACTCGCACACATGAGCCATACCACAGCCATATCGCAACTGCCACCACCATCCATACACATACAACAGCATGAGCAGCCAAAGGTGACCCAGACATCACATGCAACACAGGAAGTGCACCACACATGTACACACACCACCACACTTGCATGCATGTGTACACCTCTGCCAAGTGTCGCACTGTTCAGACGGGCATCCATGTCACATCTGCCAATCAGGCTTACACATACCGCAGTCACATGCATCCATGTTGCATCACTGTTGCACCCTTGTCAAATACACACACATGCACATGTACACAGTGCTCATACATGCAGCCCAAAACAACATACATGCGTGACATCATGGACATGTCTACTTACATACACATACATACAAACATGTGTGCACGCACAACTGCATTTGCCATGCAAGCCTACACACACAAGCACCATCCATGTCTCGCACATTACAGCCCTCGCATGTGTCAGCCCCACGGCCATGTACACCCCCACCCATACTCGACCCCATATAAACAGATGTGCAACCTGCACAATACCGAATAATCACCACACGCACTGCTCACAATCAGGATGCATGTACACTCACCGCTCGACTCCAGACGGGTCTGCTTCTCCAGGACCTGGACGTGGAGCGCTGGGGATATGCGTTCCAGGACCCCCATCTGTTCTTCCGACAAGTGGCCCCGGCGCCCCTTGGCATCCGCTGCCTTCAAGAGGCGCCGGGCCTTGTTCAGGGTCCTGGACCTGAAGTCCTCCCAGCGCTTCCTGACATGTTGTAAGTCCCGGACTGCCACCCCCTCCGCGTTGATGGCAGTCACGATGTCAGTCCAGATCCGAGTCCGTCCTTCCTTGTCGGCGCGGGAACTTCCGAAGAGGGCATCATACTGCCCCAGGACTTGCTCCACCAGGACACCAACTTCGGTGGCACTGAAGCTGGTGCCCCTCTGCCTCTCTGGCCGGGGGTTGTCAGTGGTCACAGATGGTGTTTGCCCCGACATGACAACCCCAGAGGCAGGAGTGGGTTGGCAACTGGGTCCTGGGGCTGGGCTGTGGAGCGATGGAATTCCAGTCGGGAGTCTTCGGTTCCAGCAGGGGTGGTCACAGCAACAGCACCCCTGGCTGATGTGCAGGCAGCAAATGGCAGTGCACGTGGGCAGCAGGCAGTCAGGCAGCAGCAGATGGTAGGTGGGAGCGTGCTCGGGGCTCTGGGGGGCAGTAGTTCGGCCTTCTGGGCAGGAGCGTGGTCTTTCGTGTGCTTACGCGTGGCCAGCTTGGTACGGAGTGATTTGGCACGTGAAAATCCTGCACGTCAGCGTGAAAATCGAGGAAAGGCCCTTAGCGCGTAAGCGCGTCAGCACGCATACGCGATTCTATTGGACCAAAGGCCCTCAGCGCGTAAGCGCGTCTGTGACGTGACCCGCACGGGTGTTTCCCACACAGCACGTGATGACAGAGCACACGTGGAAAGACTGCACGTCAGAGTCTCATCGCGTGTGATTGGTGGAAATGGCCCTACACGCAGAAGTGACAAAGCGTGTAATTGGTGGAAATGGCCCTAGCGCGTACACGCCGCGTAAGTGACTCTGGACGTGTGGCCCTGTATAAAAGGTATGTGTAGAACACGTTTTCCTTGTACGTGCTTTTCGTGGAGAGCGAGTGGGTGAATTCTGTACTTCTTGTCGTTTCACACGCGATTTACTTCACGGCGTTTCAAGTTCGTATTCCCTGTTACCTCTGACAGCTTTTTCTCTTTTTTCGCTTTTACTGGTTTACCTGGGCCTGTTCCCTCAAACAGTGTTCCCTTCTACTGTTGTCCTGTCTCCTCAGACAGCGTACAAATCTTCTTTTGGCGGGGGTGTTGCCAACCAAACATGCTCCTTTTACACGCTCGTTTACCAGGAGGACGGTGAGTCACGCACGTATCTAACATCTGTGCTTGCCCCGTGTGTAGCCTACCCCTTCAGAGGTCATTCTAGGCTGCGTGTGACACGCATACGTTCATTCTTGTGTTACTGGGTGCCACAGCGTAGTGCAGGTTTTTCTTTCTGCACACGTGGTCTAGGAGGGGTTGCGTGCACGTCATCTCCCTTTTTTGGGGCTCCTGTGCGTAGCGTGACCCGTCATCTTTCCCCAGGGGTTACAATCAGCCTTGCAAGAGCACTAGGGTACAATTACCATCTGGTACCCAACCCCTTTGACCCCCTATTGCCCAGGACAATAGTTTCCAGCCACTCCCATACGCACATTTACATCAGTGCCATGGCTGGGAGGCGAGGATTCCGTAAGGGTGGCAAAGGTGGAAGAGCCACAAGTGGTGGCCGTGGTGGATTCGGTAGGGGACGTGGTCGTTACTTGCAGGGTGAGCCTGTCCCCCCATGTGTGGAGGACCAGTCAAGGGCACCCATAATCCCCCCCCTTCCCGTTGAGGCTGATGTGGCTGACACCATCCATGCTCAGCCCTTGTTGGACCAGCCCATTGTGGCACCAGATCTGGCTGACTCCATGGCTGACTTCCAGGTCAGCAGGCCTATGACACGTGCGCTGGTGCACGTTGATGTCACCATGCCACGTGCATCTGGGCCAGCAAGGTCATCTGCTGCACCAAGGAGGCAGGGCGGAGAGGCTGCAGGGGCAGCTGCGGCTCCATCCACCCCAGCCCTCACACACCCAGCCAGGACAGTGTCGGTCCTAGTCCATGCTGCTGACATTCCCCCTGACACCATCACACTAGAGCCAATGCCTGCACCAACTCCCATGCTGAGTGTGCAATCCCACATTCCTGATACAGAGTCCACCAGGGCTCCTGCCCCTAGTGTCCAGAGCGGCGCAGGACACTCAGGATCACCACCACCTTCCAAGCGGAAGAGGAAGAGTGCTCGTCCGGCACTGGCTGATGCCCCAGACACGGCTACACAGTCCGGCCCATCCAGGAAGCCCAGCTTCACGGATGACGAACTGAATGCACTTGTCGAGTATGTGTCCGGACATGACACCGAGATGGTCATTGTTGCAGGATCCAAGACCACACCTGCACAACGCCAGGCACACTGGCAGACCGTTGCAGACATCGTAAGTGCCCTTGGAATCGTGAGGCGCACAGCCAATGATTGCTATAAGCGCTGGAATGACCTAAAGCGCAGGGCAAAGAGTAAGCTGGCCTCAAGTCATGCCGCAACTCTAGTGACTGGAGGTGGGTCTCCAGTAGTAGACATGGAACTCACTCCACATGAGTCAGTCGCTGGGACCTACGTCACGGAGGAACAGATCCAAGGCGTGGGAGATCTGGCTGATTACGAGGCATTGTCCGGTGAGTGCACATGCATGTGTGTGTCATCCATGTGCATGGTGTGTGTGTGTGAGGGCTTCTGTTTGTGTGCCAGGTGAGAGTGTGTGCGCCTGAGTCGTATGGGTCAGCCATGTGCTTCATGCAATACTTCCTGCGCAGCTGCATTTGGCCATAGCAGTATCCCTTCTGCCAACAGTAGACATCTAGCCCAACTGCACGCCAGTTGCCCTTGAAGTGTCACCTTGCCACAACATAGTTGCTTATTTTTCACTGTTCATTCAGTCAGTTTGTTTGCATTCCACCACTTTCACTAGGCATGTCGCTGTCCACTAGTCACATGTCTGACATGGCTATGGTAAAGTGGAGTGACTTTGTTACCTGGATATCATTTGTACACACGTGTCCCTGTGCAATTGGACCATTTCAGACTGGCAGCTCCAGGTGAAAAATCTGACCTGTTAGAATTAGAAAAGCGATTACATGCGGGAACTGGACTGAATGAATAGGTGCTGCCCTCCTCTCCATCTTCACTCAATAGCAATGGTACATGCCATCTGTGTGATGGCATGTGTGTTTCACCTGGCAATCACAGGCCAATGTGTGATGCCACTGCCAGGCAGCATGCAGAAAATGTGTTCATCTTCCATCTTGGTGTCATCAGTGTGTGCCATTTGCCTGCACTTCATACGCAGTGAGGGTGCATGCATGGGAGGGTTTTAGTCATGTGGGACATGTGTCAATCAAGTACTGGTTCTCTTGCTTCTCAGCCCTCATTGTGTGCCATGGTGCTAATGCCTGTTTCCATTTCTTTGTTTTCATGTCTTTGCAGGGGAAGACACACCTGATACTGCTGGGGTTGTGGAGATGGTGCAGACCCAGGAGGGGTCCGAGGGCCGACCAACCACCAGTGAGGGACGTGGTGTGGTGGTGGGGGAGAACCCACAAGTGCTGCAGGTCGTGCTCTCAAGGGGTGTCTCTGGCTGCACCTCCCCCGAGCTGTACTCAGGTGTTGATTCGGATGAGGCCTACGTGCCGTCGCAGGTGAGTGTTCCAGGGAGGGATTCTGTTCTGTCTCACCCACCTGCACCAGGGTCAGAACCCTCCATGGGGATGTCAGTGTTGGCAGCTATGCCTTCGGTGGTTACGGATGCAGGGTCACACTCCGCGTCATCTGATCCTGTTCCTGGGCCAGCAGATCAGAGGGGGAATGCAGTCCTGCAGCCTCAGGCAGTGCCGGCACAGCAAGGCGCAGTTCGCCTTGCCCCAGACAGGTGTGGTGCCCGCCGACGTGGTGGCCGTATGCCACCCGGCAATACCGCATGGGAGCAATCCATTTACGGTATGGCAACCCAACAGGCTGCATCATCCGAGATGATGGCCCAGGCCATGGATAGGGTGGCCACTTCCATTGTCCCCCCAGAAAGGCTGATGGAGCGTCTAGAGCAGGCAACCGACTCCATCTGCCAGTCACACAGGGAGGACATGTTGGGGTCCAACAGGGACAGGCGGGCGGCACTGGCGACTCTGCAGGAGGCCATCTCCATTGAGTCCCAGGGCCACAGGGAAGCCCTGAGGCAGGAGCTCCTTCACCTCAGGACGACTCTTGTTGAGCTTGAGGCTTCAACACACCAAAGGACAGAACAGCAGCTGGAGCGTCTCACCCGTACGCTCTCAGCTGAGATGCAGGCAACGAGGGCGGAGGTCCGGGCATCCCGTGAGTTGTTGCATGGGGACCTCCGCACACTCATCCTCCAGAACCAGACCTACCACACCCGCATGCTTACAGCCATGGAGGAGCAGACTAGGGCCTTGCGTGGGCTGCCTCCCATAGTGCAACCACCTCCGGATGCAGCTGCACAGGGTGATAATAGCGACAGCAGTGATACTCCCACAATAGGGTAGCCGTGTGGGCCATGAGCCCATGGAGGTGTTTTATCTTCCCAGGATCCACGCAGGTGGGTTCTGGTGTGCATCCTGTCCTCGGACCTCCTGGGTGGCCTCCCCAACCCCCCCGGGCCCATCAACGGCCATTTTTGATTGTTTCTTATTTTTATTTTTATTTCTTTTATTCCCAATTTTTTTGGGACGATTTGTTGGCTTCCGTGGTTCCTGTGAGCATACGCTGCATTGTGGCTGGGCACATGCAGGCTTGTAATGTATTTGGTTCAGATGCTTGGGTTTGAGTCACACACACCCCTCCTGCTTCCCGTTTCCATGGGCTTGCAAAGGGTGTGCCCAAGTGACAGTGAATTACACAGTGACGTTGGACTCCCATGAGCTGTGTGGGCAGTCTGTAGTCAATACTGTGTATACATTCCTAGTGCATATTGCTGTTGTGTTGTACACTGCATGTTGCATTGATGTGTAACTCTTCCTCTGTGTCTACCTCCCAATTTGCAGGTCCCTTCCTCATGTCTACACAAGGACCTCTAGTCTGGAGATGGGGTCCATGTTGGCAGCAGTGCACCTACAACTCTACATGGCGCCAACACTGCACAGTTGGTAGTGGTGGGAGTGCAGGCATTTCCAGGTGGCGAGACTACTAATATGTAACATTTGTGATGTCATGTTAATGGTAGTACGTGCTCAAGTATGTTGTTGGTCCGGCATTGCTGTGAGCATTTCAGGTGTTGCAGGTTTCTAATAGGGACACTGTACATAGTGAGACTAGTGTCATGTTGTGGGGATTACTTTGTTTACCTGCAATTAGCATGACATGGCACGGTGTGTCGTGTGACGGTGCTGGGGTTGGGTTGGCTGACATGGCACTGTCCTCTTGTTGCATTTTGCAAGTGGGTATTCATTTTAGCTGCTTCAATGTGTAACTTCACAAAGCTGCATTGGTGGTGTCTGTGTGGGTAGGGATGCACACATTGTGACACTTCCAGGTGAACAATCTCAGGCTGATATGGTATTCACGGTTCATTCTCCAGACATTCAGGATCAGTGTCAGGTTGAGTCATCATTGATTGTCAGATGGAATGTGCCAGGGCAGTGTGCACTCCACAGGGGTGTGATTTCTATGTGAAGTAATTAGCCACTAGCTGTGTACGGGCTGCCTCCCCCCGTGCCCTTTCCCCTCCCATGCGCAGCGGCTGTGCATGTGGTTGGGGATGTGGGGCCACCACCATGTCCACGGCCAGGCCCCGGCGTGTTGCAACATTGTGCAGGACACATGCTGCCACTATGATCCTGCACACTACTGGGGGAGCGTATAACAGCTGCCCGCCAGAACGGTCAAGGGAGCGAAAGCGTGACTTTAGCACTCCGAATGTGCGCTCCACTATGCCCCTGGTTATAATGTGGGCTGTGTTATATCTTACCTCGGGTGGCGTGGTGGGGTTCCGAATTGGCGTCATCATGTGGGGGCTGGGAGGGTAGGCACTGTCCCCTGTGGAGGTGGTGATTGGTATCATTGGTGGGGTTGTGACCTTGCTCAGTATCCAACATGCATGCATGTGCAGTGGCATACATACTCACCAAGCAGCCATGTATCGCCATGCCGCCCAGCTTCTAGGTCCCGGCTTAGGGTGGACATTCGGTAAATGAAGCTGTCGTGGGTGGAGCCGGGATAGTTGGCATATACTGAGGTGATGATTCCCTTGGCATTACATGCTACCTGCACGTTGATGGAATGCCAGTGCTTGCGGTTCCTATAGATGTGCTCAGATGCCCTGGGGGGACGTAGAGCCACATGGGTGCAGTCGATGGCACCTAGCACTTTGGGGAATCGTGCCACGGCGTAAAAATCCAGGGCGGCAGCATGCCTTTCTGCAGGTGTTCTGGGCAGGTATATGTGCCTGCGGACTGATGGGTGTGCAGTGATGATGTTCAAGACCTGGTGTAGGCAGCGTGACTGGGTGGCCTGTGACACCCCACCCACTATGGCACTTGTCCGCTGAAATGATCCAGTGGCTAAGAAGTGCAGTACATTGAGGACCTTCTCCAGGGGGCTGAGTGCTTGGGAGCACAGGGTGGGTGATGTGAGGTCATCCTCCCACTCACTCACCAGGTCCAGTATAATGTGTGGTGGAAACCTGTACCTCCCATACACCTGGTCATCAGGCATCCCGAAAAGGCTGGTTCTGGGTGTGAATATTCTGGCCCTGACTATCCTCCTCCTCCTCCTTTGGTAGCCCACTGCCACTGCTGCTAGGAACGGTATGTTCATCCTGGCGTCTGAGCTTGTTATTGTTAAAGTGCGCAAATTTATGCTTTGCGCGTGTTCTAGGCGAGCGTGTGACCCGCGCACCCCTGGAATCCAGTTCCCAGTCCAATAGCGTGTGGAAATTCACACGCACCACGGGATACAGGTTCGCTGACGTACTTGCGTGTGTAAGTGCCCGCGCACCCATGAAATACACGTACATAGGCCAATCGCGTGTATGCGCACTTTTGTCCAATTACACGCGATGACACTCTGACGTGCAGTATTTCCACGTGTGCTCCGTCATCACGTGCTGAGTGGGGAACACCCGTGCGGGTCACGTCACAGACGCGCTTACGCGCTGAGGGACTCTGGTCCAATAGAATCGCGTATGCGTGCTGACGCGCTTACGCGCTAAGGGCCTTTCCTCGGATTTCACGCTGATGTGCAGGATTTTCACGTGCCAAATCACTCCGTATCAAGCTGGCCACGCGAAAACACACAGAAGACCACGCTCCTGCCCAGAAGGCCGAGTTACTGCCCCCCAGTGCCCCGAGCAGCCTCCCACGTGCCATCTGCTGCTGCCTGCCTGCCTGCTGCCACCGTGCCCTGCCATTTGGTGCCTGCACATCAGCCGTCTGCAGGGGTCCAGTTGCTGTGTCCACCCCTGCTGGAACTGAAGACTCCCGACTGGGATTACATCGCTCCACAGCCCAGCTCCAGGACCCAGTTGCCCACCCACACCTGCCTCTGGGGTTGCCATGTCAGGCACTTCCACATCTGGCACCAGTGGCAACCCCAGGCCAGAGGGGCAGAGGGGCACCAGCTTCACTGACAACGAAGTTGGTGTCCTGGTGGAGCATGTCCTGGGGCAGTATGATGCCCTCTTTGGATCGTCCCGCGCCAGCAAGGAAGGACGGGAGAGGATCTGGGCCGACTGTGTGGTTGCCATCAACGCGGAGGGGGTGGCAACCCGCAACGTCCTGAAGATCAAGAAGCGCTGGGAGGACTTGAGGTCCAGGACCCTTGTGAAGGCCCGGCGCCTCGTGGAGGGGGGCCGGGGCCGCATGAGTTCCATCCAGATGAGGGTCCTGGAACGCGTACGCCCAGCGCTCCACGCCCAGATCCTTGAGAGGGAGGCCCGTCTGGAGTTGAGCGGTAAGTGTCCAAGCATTACTGTGTGAGACAGGGCATGTTGCGGTGTGCTGGTTCTATGATACTTGCCTGTATGTGTGCCATAGGCCATGTATGCATGTATGTGTGCAGGGACATCATGGTAATGCATGTGCGACCAGTGATGTGTGACCCACATGGTTGTTGCATGTGTTCAAATGCCGCATGGGGAGCCCTATGCAGATTTTGAACATGAGAGCATGCCAGTCTCTGTACCTGGACATGGGTGGGGGTGAGGGATGGGTGCTGATGCCAGGTACATATATGGTAGCCATGTCTGTGTGCCTGACCTGCGTGTCTGTGACTTGTGCATGCCATGGATGCATGACACATGTGTGTGACAATGCACAGATTCAGTGAAGCAGCCAAATTACCCTTGTATCCGCTGTGTTTGGTGTGTTTGGGGCCAGATGGATGTGACTGAGGTGAAGTGTGTGCATGTGATAGGCATGAGCCATGATGCATGTGAGTTACATATCATTGAATGTTTCAAGAGTCCATTGGACATGCATGGAAATGTCCATGGCATGCACCATGCCTGTTACAGTGTGTGTTTTGCCTGGACTGACCCATGTGTTGTGGAGGGACATGATGGAAGTGTACTTTGACAGTGGTGCTCATCTGCTATTGCTTCCTGTCTAGGGGACCATTGTACAGTGCCCTGATGCTTGTGTTCTTTGTCTCCCTCTACGCAGCGGATAGTGAAGAAGAGGGCGGAGATGGCGCTGTGGAGCCAGGCGGCGGGGATGCCCCCACGGCTGCAGCGGAAGGGGTGGATGAGCCCCCAGAGGGGCCTGCTACGGTGGGAGACGGTGAGGAGCCATCCAGGTTGGTGGTTTGCACAGAGGAGGAGGAGGCCGCCACTGGGGCACACATGGGGCCTGGTGGGGGCATCCCTGCTGGTGCAAGTGGTGCAGTCCAGGGCCAGGAGCAGGAGGCAGCACAGGTCACCGTGGAGGGGCCTGTGCATGTCGCTGTCCCTGACCCTGTGAGTGCACCACCATGCACCAGCAGGGATGCCCCGTCCCAGGCCCGTCCGCAGGTAGAGGGGATGTCCATGTCACCTGACTCCCCTCCACCTGCGGACGTGGGAACCCCTGGCCGTGTGGAGAAGGTCCTGATTGGGGTCGCGATGCGCACGGCTGTGATTCGTGATGCCGTGCGTGCTTCCCGGGAGGAGGACGCACGTCATCACGAAGTGCACCGTGCCGACGTGGCCCAATTGGGATCGGCCATGTTCGGGGGTTTCCTGCATGTGTTGTCCAATCTGGCGGCCCTCTCCTCCTCTGTGCAGGCTATACACCAGTCGTTCTCCTTGCCGTCTTCCGGCCCAGATGCCACCAGGGCCCCCTGTGGACCTGCCCTGACCAATGCAGCCAGCTCGGTGGGGATCCCATCCCCGCCACAGTTGGGAGTCGGAGGTCCAGCAGGGGTGGACAACACAGCAACTGGACCCCA
Source organism: Ambystoma mexicanum (assembly GCF_040938575.1). Lineage (NCBI taxonomy): Eukaryota > Metazoa > Chordata > Amphibia > Caudata > Ambystomatidae > Ambystoma > Ambystoma mexicanum. Next base: position 1,119,070,031 of record NC_090933.1, read on the forward strand.
GCAGATGGAAGATGTGACAGCATCATCGGGCAGGGCACGTGCACGACGGCGTCGGTGGTTTCCATCAGCCTGGATGCCATCGTGCTGGCAGAGGCATCGGAGGCAGCAGCAGGCTCGACGTGGGAGGCATCATGGCTCGGGCCTTCAAGATCAGAGGGGCAGGCATCGGCCGGAGGGCAGGGCAACCCTGGGATGGTGGTGTCTTCCGTGTGGGAGCAGTTGGTCCAGCGGATAGGTGCGGAGCGGCAGCGGGCGGAAGAGGAGCGGCTCACCATGGTCAGGGCGGAGTTCTCCATGCGTCGGGCGTTGAGGCGGGCTGAGTGCCTCGAGGAAGCTCGCATGGAGTTTGAGCTGGACATGGGGTTATCCCTGCGAGACCTCGGGGCCAGGACAGAGTCCCGCCTCCAGGACATCGACATGGAGTTCGATGATGCCCTGGCCAGCAACATCACCGAGTGAGGCGCAGGACTTGCCCGCTGCCTTTGTATTTAGTTAGTTAGTGTTAGGTTTCCTTTATTAATTTTTGTATTTTTGGACCGCTCGGACAATGGCCACTTTTTTGTATATATTATTTTCATTAGGTAGTAGTAGGTTTCATTTATGGTGTTGGGCTCATGGACCCTGGAATTTTCGTGTATATAGTTTGCTTTTTGAAGAAACATTTTTTTTATTAATTATTGTGTTCACCATGAGGAAATGGTTTTTCATTATTTTACTTCCACATGATTTTGCTTTGGACAACATTTGTTTTTGGATTACTTTGTTTTTTTTATTTTTACATTTGTTCTCGGACATGGACCATTTATTTTGTTATCCCCATTGTTGTATGTTTGATTTTTTTACTTATTTTTCATCTTTAATACATGTTTTTTTAACTTTCACTTGTGGTATTTTCTCATTGGTTTCATACATGTCATGATATGGGTTTTGACATTCACTTGCACCCATTGTGTGTGACGGACATGTGTTCATTTACAGACTTGCCATTGGGGTTGAATCATGTAATTGCATTCACTATGTGGGTGGATGCAATCCTTGCCTGGGTGTTTGTGCTGGGTATGCTGGCCATTACTGCCATGATTGAGTATCATCAGGACCTGGGGGCAGGGGGACATGTGTGGGTGCCTGGTGGAGGATGCCCCTGCACTGCTGGGGGGTGGGGGTGGTGGGTGACATGAGTGGGGGCCTGGTGGAGGGTGACCCTGGTGGCTGGGGTGTGGGGGTGGTGGGAGACATGAGTGGGGGCCTGGTGGAGGGTGCCCCTGCACTGCTGGGGTGTGGGGGGTGGTGGGAGACATGAGTGGGGGCCTGGTGGAGGGTGCCCCTGCACTGCTGGGGTGTGGGGGTGGTGGGAGACATGAGTGGGGGCCTGGTGGAGGGTGCCCCTGGTGGCTGGGGTGTGGGGGGTGGTGGGAGACATGAGTGGGGGCCTGGTGGAGGGTGCCCCTGCACTGCTGGGGTGTGGGGGTGGTGGGAGACATGAGTGGGGGCCTGGTGGAGGGTGACCCTGGTGGCTGGGGGGTGGGGGTGGTGGGTGACATGAGTGGGGGCCTGGTGGAGGGTGACCCTGGTGGCTGGGGGGTGGGGGTGGTGGGAGACATGGGTGGGGGCCTGGTGGAGGGTGACCCTGGTGGCTGGGGGGTGGGGGTGGTGGGTGACATGAGTGGGGGCCTGGTGGAGGGTGACCCTGGTGGCTGTGGGGTGGGGGTGGTGGGTGACATGAGTGGGGGCCTGGTGGAGGCTGCCCCTGCACTGCTGGGGTGTGGGGGTGGTGGGAGACATGAGTGGGGGCCTGGTGGAGGGTGACCCTGGTGGCTGGGGGGTGGGGGTGGTGGGTGACATGAGTGGGGGCCTGGTGGAGGGTGACCCTGGTGGGTGGGGGTGGTGGGAGACATGGGTGGGGGCCTGGTGGAGGGTGACCCTGGTGGCTGGGGGTGGTGGGTGACATGAGTGGGGGCCTGGTGGAGGGTGACCCTGGTGGCTGGGGGGTGGGGGTGGTGGGTGACATGAGTGGGGGCCTGGTGGAGGCTGCCCCTGCACTGCTGGGGTGTGGGGGTGGTGGGAGACATGAGTGGGGGCCTGGTGGAGGGTGCCCCTGCACTGCTGGGGTGTGGGGGTGGTGGGAGACATGAGTGGGGGCCTGGTGGAGGGTGACCCTGGTGGCTGGGGGTGGGGTGGTGGGTGACATGAGTGGGGGCCTGGTGGAGGGTGACCCTGGTGGCTGGGGGGTGGGGGTGGTGGGAGACATGGGTGGGGGCCTGGTGGAGGGTGACCCTGGTGGCTGGGGGGTGGGGGTGGTGGGAGACATGAGTTGGACATGGGTGGGGGCCTGCTGGCAGGTGCCCCACAGTGCTGGGGGGTGGGGGACATGAGTTGGACATGGGTGGGGGCCTGCTGGCAGGTGCCCCACAGTGCTGGGGGGTGGGGGTGCAAGGGGACATGAGTTGGTGTTCATTAGTTCAAGGAGACATGTGCCTTTGCTGGGGGGCATTCCCATGTTGGGTGGGCTGCCTGCGGGACATGACCAGGGATGCAGGGTAGTCCCCTGTGGTGTGGGCTGCCTGCAGGGGCCGTGGAGGGTGTACAGGGTACACCTGGGAGGACCCACACTGTCAAATCACATGTGGGACTCCCCGGCACCCCTGAAATACACGTACCGTGCAGAAATCGCGTGTAAAACTTCCCGCGCACCCCTGAAATACACGCGCACAGGCTATTCGCGTGTGGAACTTCCCGTGCACCCCTGAAATACACGCGCCCAGGCTATTCGCGTGTGGAACTTCCCGCGCACCCCTGAAATACACGCGCCCAGGCTATTCGCGTGTAAAACTTCCCGCGCACCCCTGAAATACACGCGCCCAGGCTATTCGCGTGTGGAACTTCCCGCGCACCCCTGAAATACACGCGCCCAGGCTATTCGCGTGTGGAACTTCCCGCGCACCCCTGAAATACACGCGCCCAGGCTATTCGCGTGTGGAACTTCTCACGCACCCCTGGAATACACGTAGCCCGCTCCCCCAGGCCCTATCGCGTGAGGAACTTCACGCGAACCCCTGTAATACACGTAGCCCACTCCCCCAGGCCCGATCGCGTGTGAAACTTCACGCGAACCCCTGAAATACACGTAGCACGCTCCCCCAGGCCCGATCGCGTGAGAAACTTCACACGAACCCCTGAAATACACGTAGCCCGCTCCCCCAGGCCCGATCGCGTGAATGACTTCACGCGCACCCCTGAAATACACGCGCCCAGGCTATTCGCGTGTGGAACTTCCCGCGCACCCCTCAAATACACGCGCCCAGGCTATTTGCGTGTGGAACTTCCCGCGCACCCCTCAAATACAGGCGCCCAGGCTATTCGCGTGTGGAACTTTCCGCGCACCCCTGAAATACACGCGCCCAGGCTATTTGCGTGTGGAACTTCCCGCGCACCCCTCAAATACAGGCGCCCAGGCTATTTGCGTGTGGAACTTCCCGCGCACCCCTGAAATACACGCGCCCAGGCTATTCGCGTGTGGAACTTCTCACGCACCCCTGGAATACACGTAGCCCGCTCCCCCAGGCCCGATCGCGTGAGGAACTTCACGCGAACCCCTGAAATACACGTAGCCCGCTCCCCCAGGCCCGATCGCGTGAATGACTTCACGCGAACCCCTGTGATGCACGTACCCTGCTGAAATCGCGTGTGAGACTTCCCGCGCACCCCGGTATACACGCACACGTATTTTTTGTCAGCGGGTGTCCGTGTTTGTGGGTACCCCTTTGCACGTCATTTTTCCTGGAGGGCCACAGTATGGGACATTCATCATGGCAGGATATAGGTGCTATTTGTTGGCGCACCTTTTGGCGCACATTTCTTACAGCCGCAGAGACGCTACCGCCTGCTTTCTTGTGGCGGTTGTGTTTGTGCCTGTGCGCTGGTTTGAGCATGCGCTTTTTTCCCCTATTCTATTCCATGAATACGTGTTGTAGGCGAGCGTGTGGGCGTTCCGCGCACTTGTGCCCTGTACTTCCCCCGTGACGCCCACGTTTTGGCAAGTTGTTCCCCATTCCGAGTGTTACGCCCGTGTTACGCCTACTTTTGTTGCGTGCGCCGCGCTATGTGCGAATTTCGCTGTGGCCTGTGCGATTTTCGCTGTGACCTGGCGCACGCTGTTAGATGGCCTGTGCACCAACGTGCGCCGCGCACTTTTTTATCGCACATCCGCTGGTTTTCTCGCGCACGGCCTTCCATGAATCGACTTGCGCTGCTTTTCGTGCGATTTTCGCACTTGCACTGCGATTTTCGCTATTCCACTGCGATTCGCACGTTTTTGCCCACTTGCGCCGCGCTAATTATTCCATGAATCGGCCTCTTAGTGTTGGAAATACTTAAGATGACAGAGAGATATAATTGGAACAGTTCTCTTTGCCCTGGTCAAGAAATGATTGGCCATTGAGTAAAGATAAAGCCTCAAGTTTAACTAATAAGAGAAGAAGAGAATTGTCCCAAGAAAAAGGGTAGCTAGATGCAAGTAGGATCACAAGAGATAGGAATAAAACAAAGATGGAGAACCATTGTGTAAAAGACAGCCTTGAGAAATTGTGGATCCCAATATTTGAACTATACGACTTGATAAAACTAGTTACAAAGAACTACCTACGAATACTTGGGGGGGATGTTACCCTGGAGGCATCTCCTCGATCCTCACTAGTAATACATTGAAGCCATAGGAGAGTGGTCTTGGAGTTAGTTTACTCACACTTGACAGCAGGCCATCAAGGAGTTGGGAAGACTCAAAGTCAAGTGACGCATAATATATGCTGCTGTTAACAATTTTGTATTATCATGTCCCCTTTGACAAATAATAGCAGCTACGCCAGTTCGACCGGCCCCTTTAAAATCCCTCCCTATTATTGATATTCCCTTCTCCCAAATAGCAATGCATATAGTGGGATCTCTAGACCACCTAAGTTAGGTAATCGATTTATTGTAGCCATCGTCGAATTCGCCACTAGATATCCTAAAGCTTTTCCACTGAGAAACAACACCAGTTAGTAAATCCTGAAACACCTAATTCCCTTCTTTTCCCGGGTAGGGTTTCCTAAGGAAATATTGACAGACCAGGGTACCACCTTTATGTCCCGCCTTATGTGTGAAGTATGTCCTTCATATAAAGACCCGGAGGACCTCGATGTACCACTCTCAGACCGATGGTCTTGTCAATCGTTTTAATCAGACGCTTAAAAGGATTTTGCACAAGCTTGTATAAGCAGATGTTAAGAACTGGGACACTATGATCCTGTGGGCCCTGTTCGCCATAAGGAAGACACCTCAGGCCTCTTTGGGGTATTCCCTTTTTGAATTGCTTTATGGGAGAGAGCCTCAGGTTGTCTTAGACCTACTTAAAGAGACATGGGAGGACAGAGAGGAGGTCATTCTGCCCATTTCACAGATCGTGCATAATCTATGGCGGCACATGACCACAGTGTGCAAAATTAACCAAAAACATGTAGGACAGGCCCAGGAACATCAGAAGGCTAATTACAATAACAAGGCCATTCCTGCACCTTTTCAGTAGGACAATTGGTTCTAGTCTTGTTGCCGACAGCTGAGAATAAAATGTTGTACCTAATTTCTCCTTCTGATGGGAAAAACAAGATGCAACTGTATCATGTTAATCTTCTGAAAGAGTTGAGGGTAGATCCCAGTGAAGATTCCACTGTGACTACAGCCATGCTGCTCACGGATGTGGACAAAGAAAATACCTTGAGCCCCCTAGGCCTGTTTCCATCTCAACAGGTAGACATCAGAGATTTGATAGCTCAATTCACTGATGTCTTTGTAGATCAAGTAGGGAGAGTTAAAAACGTTTCCATAGTATCCGCCCTCCTCATGGGAAAATTGTAAATCTCAGGCCCTAACGGATTCCCGAATCCCAGAAAATGATAATAGAACAGGAGGTAGAGAACATGATTCAAACAGATATTGTAGAACCCTAAGAGAGCAATGGTCTTCACCAATCCTACTAGCCACAAAGCCTGATCAATCGTGGAGATTTTGCATTGATTTCAGGAAGCTTAATTCGATCTCCTAGTTTCACAATTATCCGATGCCCCAGATAGATGATTTAATTGACAAACTAGGAGTCCCAAAGTATATCTCTACGCTTGATCTCACAAAAGCTTATTGGCAGGTCTCCCTTGATCTCTCAATAGAGGCGAAATCGTTTTCTCAACCCCTCAGGGGTTATTTCAGTTTACAGTTCTACCATTCGGGCTCCATGGGGCACCTGCCACTTTCCAATGTCTAATGGGTAAAGTTTTGAGACCCCTTCCCCGTTTCTGTGGGGCTTACCTTGACGATATAGTGATCTTCAGTGAGAACTGGCCAAACCATGTTTTTCATCTTTATGGCGTCATCAGGGATTTGCACCACGTCTTGATTAACTGGCAACCCGAAGAAATGCCACCTAGCCCAGTCGGCAGTGAAATACATGGGGTTCTTCACAGGTAAATAGATTGGTCCAACCTCAAAGTTAGAAGGTTAAAACTGTATAACTCACTGCAACACCCAAAACCAAGAGAGAGCGCTGTACTTTTTTGGGGCTGACAGGTTATTACCGATGGCATCATCAGTATAAATAGCGCATGCAGCGCCCATTGGCTTCAGTTCTGTTTTTCCCCTCATATAGAAGAATTACCAGGTGTACCATAAACCGAAGGCTCCAAGAAAGCGCAAAGTGTAAAGACACATAAATTCTACGGTGGGGTAGGCTGGGAGGGGCGATAAGGAATACGTGGGAGGAATATCCAATCGAAAGAACGTTACCATGGGTAAGTAACTTGTTCTCCGAATAGATTTTGTCCTCCACACATTCCTCATCTTATCATAGACAAAGCAGTAACAATTTGGTGGTGGGAGTATGCATTTTATTTCATCCTTAACTGTTATCATGGACTTCAGTTCCGTTTTTTGCGATCAATCGCTTCGAAGAATTATGGCACACTTCGGTTCTTCATTGAACTTCATTGCTAATTGTCTGTACGAAAATGTCTTCACCGTCGGCTCCATCAATGCCTAATACGGGCTTCAAGAAGTGTCAAGACTGCGGTTCGAAGAACTCGATCACTGACCCCCAAAGCATTTGCCTGTGGTGACTCGGAACTGATCACCGTACATCCGAGTGTAACTCCGGTCAGGCTGTAGAGGAGCATCCGAGTCTACAGGAAGTCCGGCCCCCATTCTGCCTATATGCTGGAAACCGGAAACTGCAACGTGTCCAATACCAGAAATGGCACCTATACCACAAAGAATCTTTGAGACAAGGTATCCGTTGAGAAGACCCTATGAGAAGTACCCCTGAAAGACTGATGTTCTCCTGAAAGGAGAGCCTAAAGAAGTGTGAATATGTAGAAAGAAGAAGCTTATGACGTCACAGAAGATGAGAGTGACACGTCGGGAAGGATGACCAGAGAAGAGAATGCATAGGTGATATAGAATCTGATTACGAAGTAAAGAATGGAGAAGACTTTCATGTGCTGAATGGAGATTGCATGTGTGAATGGCACTGCAAAAAACACAAGCCATTTTACAATTGTACAGATGCTGCAATGCAAATAGACTAAGGGCCTCATTACACGGTATGCGGTAACCATGGCGCTATTAGCGCCATGGTTGTCGCCGGTATTTTACCGTGTCGGCCTTGGTGGATGGCGGAATTACCGGCCTACTCCAAGGTGAGCGGGGCCGGTAATTCCCCCATTCACCAAGGCACTTCCCCATTCCCATTTTTGCCCCCACAGGGCTCAATGGGAATGGGGAAGGAGGTAGTACCAAGGTCCCTTTGCGGGCCTGTTCCTTAACGGCTGGTAAAACCAGCCGTTGAGGTCGGGTCCGGCAAAGGGACCTCGTAGTAAGGCGGTAAGGGTTTACCGGTACCGGTGCCCTTACCGGTAAACCCTTACCGCATACCGTGTAATGAGGCCCTAAGTATTCATAGGCTGGCTATAGGTAGTGCCGCCAACATACATGTATATAGAGTTCTGTATATTCAATGATACATTTTAGTAAGCGAGTCTCCACGAAGGAAGACGAATTGGAAGCTATGTGTGTCGCATCAAAGAATCGGCTCAAAATTCAAAGCAAGACCAAAGAGGCTGTCTGGCTTGATGTCAAAGACGGGAAGCAGCCAAGAACTGGTTATCAGCTGCGAAGAACAGTAAACTGTGAGAAGCCAAGGCCTCCCTTAATAAGTTGCAAGGAGAGAACACCAGGAGTGCCAAGTTTCTTTATTAAAGACAATTTAATACCATAATACAAGCAAATTCACGGTCTCTGATCACGTGAGCTGAGGGTGAAAATAGACGATGGGCATGGCGCACCAGATTGAAGATAGAGAGTGCTCAACTGCCTTATATTCCCAGAGACAAGAAGCTACTACAAGTTCGATATGAATGGCAGACAGCATGAGTGATGAGAGATGCTAGGCTAATTAGGTGGGGAGATACAGTCAAGTGCACCCACCAGCACCTGGGGTACCAGCTTACGTGCTGCTAGAGCATCAAATGTTTCAGAAGGGTACAAGCGTGCCAACCAATTGTAGAAGGCCGTATAACGAAGAGCCTTCTAGTTTAAGAGCCAATGAAGTGTTTTGTTTCTAATTACTGTCGAAGATGACTTGCACTAGGGCAAGGCAGGAGTGCCCACCTGACTGTAGAGAACCAATCATGATCCTATCCCATATAGAAAGTATACTTAGACGTTCCCCTTGAGCCAAACACAATCTCCTGTAGGTTTTCTTCATTTGCCACGTAGTGTGACATCACGTATGACAACCTTTTAGTATAAATTTTTTGTTTTTCATGAAATGTTTCGAGATCATGATGTACTCCGTTTTAGACAATTGTTATTAAGAGTTATGTGCCAACTTCCTGAGTCGGTCTTATTATTTAGTTTTAGAAGTTATTCTCCGTCCCATCCATAGTACGACATGTTACCTTGAGTAAAAGGGCCTCTAGCGTTCAAGGCGATGACCAAAAATGCTGTGAGGGAGCTTTAAGGTAAATTGGCGGTGGGTAGGATATCTTCGAAAGTCTTCTTCGAAGAGTTCCAAAAAAAGCCAAAGACTCGAGAGATTCTCCACGACGGAAAAGGTCTAAAAGATCTCGATCATGCCATTCTTTGTCAGAAGGCCAAGAAACGGCGTCACAGGTCCCGTTCGACCTCTAGTGATTCCTTGGCCAAGGTGATCAAATGTCCAACCAAGTCGGACTCCCCAGCAAAATGGGATGCATTCCCTAAAGAAATGTAAAAAATCTTCAAGAATGCGGCCTGACCCCCTCGAAGGAGAAGCAGAAACTCTATGCCCCTGGCGATCTGCATCAAGACGGCAAAGGGAAGTCTAAGACTAAGGCACTTATTACAACTTTGCCGGTCCGGAAACAACGGTGGCAGTAAACTTACTGTCACCGTTGTTTCTGGACCGCAAAGTACAAGTATGTAGCCTGGTGCCGTTCCACCCTCCAGGTCTGCCCTGCCGGGTGGAACGGCACCTGGCTGAAGATGTTCATGGAAGCACCGGCACCATTATTAACGGTGCCGGTGCTTCCATGGTCCTCATTCCCATTGAGTCATATAGGACTAAAATGGGAATGGGGATTAACAATTACCGCCGCTTGACTTACATGTCCGCTGGGGCTGTAATGCCCCGATTATTCCGGCAAGTCAGGCAGCAGTAATTCATTACGGGTCCGGTGGCTGCCTGCCGGTTTTTCCGGCATGGTTTCCGCCGGACTCGTAATGAGGGCCAAAACCTTATAAATCCTCAAAGTCCGAGGCATAAGCCAGAACTACATCGTGAGCAATCTCGATCCGACGAGAAATCGTCGAGGGCTTTGACAAGCCAATATTCCAGTCCTTCGAAGGTTCCTTCGAAGAAACATAAAAAGTCAGCAACTCTGATGGCCTCGCTAACACAATTGGCGTCAGAGCCATCGACGCCAGTGATGAAGTCGACCCCAACAAAATCGACACCTACATCGAAGTCATTGTCGACGATTTCATCGAAGTTGACGTAGCCCATGGTTCAGAAAAAAGAAAAGGTATTCTAACCCTTACTGTAAGGAACTCATGGTGGCAAAAGTAAAGATGGACACAAGTGATCACAGTTCAAGGGTCTGTATTAAACTATATGCATGTTTGAAAAACACCTAATCTAAGCCTAAATCTAAGTTGGGAGCAAGCTACGAACATCAAATAATAATAAGGCAGTCCTAGTAGCGTCTTGTCAAATAGAAATGCCTATACTAAAAAACCTATTGCCAATCCTTATGATTAAATACAAAAAAAGAGAAGTGTTCACAAATGATAAGTCAGGATGTGGTAGCCGGGGTCTCCCTTTCCAACATTTTGAGCATGGGACAAGGCGGGTCTCCTGAGCACAGCACACACTCGAGCTTTCCCAGCATGAGACAACAGTTCCTTTTTCAGCTGTCAGGACCTTCAGTGGTTAAGTCTCTTTTCTACAAAAAGTCTCTTGCCTGTGAGGACATAATGTGGCCAAAGTAACAAACAAAAAGTTCCTTTCCGTACGTAAGCTGGGTGATGACTTTTACCCATGAATCCCCTCTTCCAGGCTCAGATCCACCAAAAAGTTTCTAGTGATATCAGGACCTTTGGTGGTTCAATATCCTGCTTCTGAGGGCCTGGTATGTTGAAAATAGCAAAGAAAAGGGGCGTGGCTTGGAGCGCCATCGATGTGGTCGCTCCCTTGAGGCCGCCCGTGGGATGTCCGCCGCCGCCGTCAAATTCGAGCGGTTCTGATCGAGCATCCGAGTCGCCAATGCCATCCACAGCGATCGGAACCGATGAGGCACAACCTGGTCCACGATGACCTTCAAACGCAGGAGCATTCACCTAGAATTTAGCGGCCGAATCTTTCCCCCGTCACCATTCGAAGAAACCAAGATGGCGGCCGCGCCGGAACTCAACAACATACTACGAACCCGATGGTGACGGAGTTCTGGGGGGCCGAAGGAGAGTAGCGGACGGACCCGCCAATACGGAACCAGCCGGATCATATCAGGGTTGCCCAGAGGACATGTGAGAACTTCCTCGGGGGCTGCATACGGTCAGGTCGGCGGGGGAAACACAGAGGCCGCAAGATACTCCCTGAGAGCTACCCAGAGAAGCCTCGACCTCGCCGGCCATACTGCAGCGACACCCCCCCCTCAACGCACCGATGGCCCCCCCTCGGTCCCTCTGAGATCCTCCATGCACTAGTACTTCCTGGGGCGCCCCGGCCCACTCATCCAGCTAGCGACCTAGACTACTGCGGAATCACGGCTACTCCACCGGCTTCTCACTCGCACTCCCACGCTTGAACTGTCCTGGGCGGCTGGCGCCAAAAACACTCGACCTCCCACCCCTGCAACGCACTAAACTCTGCGGACCTAGAGGGGGCTGAGTGCCGTCTGCTACAGCTTGGGTCCCGCCACAACTCTTCCAGCCAAGTCCGCCAAACACAATCATCATGTCCAGGCAAACGAAGGTTAGCAAGGGCGCAGATATCTCCACCATGCTCACTGCATTAGATAAAAGCAAGAAGCAAGAGCCCCCCAAACTTACCCCACAGAAACAGCAGGAGGACGGGGGAGCCCTCGCTACCAAAGGGGACCTGATAGCCTTTATGGCGGACATCAAGTCGGAGTTTCGCTCATGCCTCTCAGAACTCACCACCAAAATCGAACAGACAGACCAAAGGGTTACAGAGGTCGAACAGAGGCTCGGAGAAATTGAAGACCACTCTCGGGATCACACTACCACTCTAGGGGAAATGCAAAGAGCCATTGACTCCCTGCATCAGAAATGCGAGATCCTGGAGATTAAACATGAGGACCTTGAAAATAGGGCGCGCCGCAACAATCTTCGCATTCGGGGGGTCCCAACCTCCGTCCCTGACAACAAGCTAGCGGACTACGTGGGACGCTTCTTCGAGGCCCTCCTCCTGGACCTGGATAAATCTCAGCTCTTGCTAGACCGGACCCACAGACTCCGCCCGCGCCCAGGGGCAGTCTCGGACCCCCCCCAGATGTCATTACTAGGGTCCACTTCTTTACAACCAAGGAAGCGATTTCGGCAATTAGCCGCCAAGGGGAGGAAATTACTTTTCAGAGCACGCCACTTCAAAATTTATCAGGACCTCTCACCACTCACCCTTCAGAAAAGAAGAGCGCTCCGACCCCTGGCACTGTTCCTCCAGGAGCAGCAAGTCCGCTATAGATGGCTGTTTCCATACAATTCACATATAAAGGCACCCTACGCCGGATCAGTCACTTGGAGGATGCGGAGAGGATCATGCATCCAATCTCGCCCCAGGAACTCTCTACCCCAAACCTGGATGGAGCTGAGGACTTTGGGCCGCTTCCCTCCCCAAAACCTAAACGTTCGCCATGGTCATCAACCCAGCGGATCAACAGAAAGAGATGAACAATGGCGCTCCCGCGCCCCCAGGTTTCAACAGCATCTTTCCCTGGTCTCTTCTGACCCGATCTGAACTCGGATCCGCCACATAACGCTTAGTCTGATGTGCCTTGAGGGCGGAGACGGCGGACCATACCCACGGTTCATACCCACTCCAAGGACACTTTCCAACTTTCGTTCCTTGGAAACCCACAGTACTTGAAACGCGATGGGACAATCGGCCCCGTTGGCCAAAGGTACACCCGTACATACAATGTCGGTCTACCCACCAGTTAAAGTTGCGGCCCCCCGTTGGCGTTCCGCGTTAAAACCTCAAGTGCAGGATGGTACCACGAGATCTCACGACAAACATGGCAGCTGAACCACCGACTCAGTGTCATGATCTCTGCTTCCAAAAGGTCAGGGTTTTCCCAACTCCCTTGGAAGCAGATCCATAACCCAGGTTCCGAGTGCCAACCAGTCCCAATTGGGACCTTTTGGACCCAGTCCTGGCGCCAGTGGCACCAGGCTCATAAATATGCCCAGTCCCAGCGCTGGAAGCGCCGGGCTCATAATGCTTGGGTGGACTTACCTTCAGCAGACCATGCTGCTTACTTGCCTGCCAGTTGAGCCTCTGATCCTCTTCTGTTTGGAACTACTTTTCCTGTTGGGTGGGGCTGGAGCCACTCCCTAGATTCAGAACACTGGAACTCTTCTGGAAGGCAGGAACTCTTTTCTTACCAGGAACTCTTTTCTTACTTAGGCGTGGCTGTGGAAGGAGACACCTAAGCACTACAGGAGGCTATTTAAACCACACCCAGTGGATGAATCTTGCTTTGCGTTATTCTGCAACCTCTGCAGCAGAACGCTCATCGTGTCTTCTGCATCCGGTCCTGGGCCTAAGGAAAAAGGCTTACCATCCTGAATCCAGTCTTCAGCAACACCTATAAAGACAAGAAAGAACAGGTTAGCATTCCGGCATCTGAAAGGCAAAGGCTTACCATCCTGAATCCAGTCTTCAGCAACACCTATAAAGACAAGAAAGAACAGGTTAGCATTCCGGCATCTGAAAGGCAAAGGCTTACCTACTCTTCGTGCGCTCCGGAGGTCTTCATACTGCATTCCGGCATCTGAAAGACAAAAGTTTACCAACTCTTCGCACGCTCCGGAGGCCTTCGGCGCTGCATCCCGCATCTGAAAGACAAAACAAGGTGCGTTTAAAGACATTGGGGAACTTTAATACTCACGTGCCATTACTCCTTTCCACATCTAATCCAGTGGGTATTCCGGCACCCTGCAGCCGCTCCGAACTCGTACCTGCAAAATAAAAAGACAGTTAGAGCGCATAGTGAAGCAGGCAACAAGCGCTTACTTACGTGCTTCCAGGCGCTTCTATTCATCACACGGGCTCCATCTTCAACTCACTTCAGCCCGTCATCCGCCATCGCCGGAACCCTGCAAAACAAGAGACATCATTACTAAAGACTTTAAAGACATTTGAATGACTCGAAACTTACCGTTCGTGCAGTAAACGACGGACAGCAGTCCTCTGAAGTCAAGAGGCCTGCGCTACCTACCCAGTGAAGAAACTGGTTACAGCACCCTGCCCCGAGGCAGATGGAGAGCTCGGCATTCACTTACCTAAGGTGAGAGCGTTAACCTTTGGGGGTCTACAGGAGAGGAGAAGAGGAAAGAGATAGGGACACCCCAATAACCCCAGTTCATTAACCCCATATTTTCTATCTGCAGACATCTTACTCTACACGTCAGGCATACAGTGCACAGAGGTCCAGCCCAAAGAGCCAACCGGGTGCTACACATCACCTTTGAAGATACGGTAGTCGCCCAGTCAAGACCGGCGCCTCTGCGAGAATCAGGTGAGCGTTACACTCAGCCCCCCCCCCCCAACCCAAGAGACAGAGAGTGGGACACCACTGGACCACCAAGTTCTGCGAATCCTCTCCCTAAATGTTAATGGACTGAATTCCCCTAACAAACGAAAGGCAATCCTATTAAAGCTCCAGGACGAAGACGCAGCGATAGCTATGCTCCAAGAGACCCACTTGCTGCCGGCGGACGTGATCCGGCTTCACTCTCGATTATTCCCGCTTCAATTTTTTGCCTCCGGCACAAGCAAAAAGGGAGGCACGGCGATCCTCTTTAGGAAAGACTTGAACCCGCAAATCCTGGAAACAAAAACATGCCCGTAAGGCCGATACACAGCAGTCAAATGCCTCCTGTTGGGAGACCTATACACCCTCCTCTCGGTGTATGCCCCTAACACTGGACAATCACACTTCTACGACTTCTTGGGCACGACTCTCGCTAGTTTTGTGGAGGGACAAACAATTGTCGGAGGGGACTTCAATGGGGTTCCCGACCCCACTAAAGACCGGTCACACCCCCCGACTCCAAGCGATTTCGCCCAAGCACTTAGCCTCCTCCGGCTGTTCAGGTCTTTGGAGATAATAGACTCATGGCGGGTGTTTCACCCCGACGAAAGAGACTACTCCTTCTACTCGTTCGTACAACGCACCTTCTCAAGGATCGACCTATTCCTGATCCCCCCGCACACCTTCCCCTCAGTCAAAGAGGTCTCCATCGACTCGAGAGCCATGTCCGACCACGCTCCAGTGTTCCTGGAACTCCGGGTTCAGGACCCCAACCTCAATAACCCATGCAAATGGTCCCTATATGATCCGATTCTCAATGACATGGCTACGAGAGACAAGATCGCGACGGGAATAAAAATCTTCTTTGACGAAAACCCAGCCTCGGACACTTCACTAGCGAATAACTGGGATGCCATGAAGGCAGTAATCAGAGGCTCCCTAATTGCTCAAGGAGCGGCCTACCACCGGAGCAGACGCCAGACCCGGATAGCTCTAGAGAACGAGCTAAGAGAGGCTGAGGCAATCCACAAGGAAAAAGGCTGGTCCCCTAAGACGCAACGGATCACACGGACAGCGAGGAAAAAGCTTGAAGCCCACTACGCGGAACAA
Organism: Ambystoma mexicanum; assembly: GCF_040938575.1. Lineage (NCBI taxonomy): Eukaryota > Metazoa > Chordata > Amphibia > Caudata > Ambystomatidae > Ambystoma > Ambystoma mexicanum. The sequence continues at coordinate 1,119,085,474 of NC_090933.1, forward strand.
ACCGCCCTACTGATGGCAAAAGCCAAACAATCATATTACGCGAAGGGCAACAAGGCGAACGGGTTCCTGGTGGCCAAACTAGCCAAACAGAGATGCGTCAACACGATCGCAGGTATGCGTGATCCTAAGGGGGTCACACGGTACTCGGAGCCCGAAAAATGACAGCTCGCAACAGACTACCTGACCCAAATCATGAAGGCAACCCCTCGGAACCTACCGCAACAGGTGGAATATCTGCAGAGGGCAGCGGTGCCCCGTCTCGCCAATACAACGAGAGACGAATTAGAGGAGCCCATTACGGGGGAGGAGGTCGAGGAGGCCATTAAGTCGCTTAAAACACGAGCCCCAGGTCCAGACGGCTTTTCAACCAGGTTCTATAAACTATTCAGGCCACAACTGACCCCCCACCTGGTGACCCTGTTCAACTCCTTCAGAGAAACCGGTTCAGTCACCCCATCGATGCAGGAATCAACCACCATCCTCCTGCCCAAACCAGGAAAGGACCCAAGGAGTCTAACCTCCTACAGACCGATTGCACTCTTAAACATCGATGCAAATATATACTCAAAAATCCTGGCGAACCGCCTGAACCGCGTCCTCCCGAAGATCATCCACCCCGATCAAGCGGGCTTCATCCTTCACCGGTCAGCTGGTGACAACATACGGAGAACCTTGAACCTGGTGGACCTTGCCTCCCGAAACTCCCAAAAACTGGTTTTAGGGGCTCTGGACCCAGCCAAGGCATTTGATCGAGTAGATTGGTCCTTTATGAAACTCACCCTAGAGGCCTTCGGCTTCGGGTCAACTTTTCAGACGATGGTTCTAGCCAACTATAATAGCCCAAGTACGAGCCTAAGAATTAACGGACACAGCTCAGCTCCGATCCCCGTCATGCGGAACCCAGCAAGGCTGCCCGCTGTCGCCCTTACTCTTCGCACTCACCATGGAGCCCTTGGCCCAAAGGATTAGGGGTAACGACCAAATCAAAGGGCTGCAGAACGGCCCCACGCAACACAAAATCGCCCTATATGCGGACGATGTCCTACTCGCGATCTCAGAAGCCCACTCATTGAAACAGGCGATACGAGAACTTACCACTTACGGTGAGGTCTCAGGCTTCACTATAAACTTTGACAAATCCTCAGCCTTGGGCATCGGCCTCACCCCAGCAGAACGGGAGCCACTGACTGCGATGTGCCCGATGACATGGGTAAAGAAGGCCATCCCCTACTTAGGGGTCGACATCCCGGCTAACCCAATAGACACATACAAAGCCAACTTCCACCGGCTACTGAAAGAACTGGAAGGCGACTTGAAACGATGGGAGACCCAAGAGATCTCACTGCTGGGGCGCATCACAGCATGCAAGATGAACCTACTTCCAAGGTTCCTGTACGCCTGCGCCTCCCTCCCAGTAGCGATTCCCACACCCACCCTCAGGGACATCCAAAGGAAAATGCTGAAATTCATCTGGAAAGGTAAGAGAGCGAGAATCCCTCTCAAAACGATGCTGGGGGCTCCGAACTAGGAGGTCTGGGGGTTCCGGACTTGCGGCCTATAGTGTGGCAGCACAACTAGCACAGATTCAGGCATGGCAAACTATAGCAAACCGCCCCAGATGGGTAGAGCTGGAACAATCACAAGTACCCCTACGCTTGCGATTTATGCCACACATCCCGCCCCCCCTTAGAACACACTGGGGAGACCTCCTATCAAGTAAGCACACCCTTAGCTCCTGGGACTGGGCACTAAAGCAAAAGGGAGTGCCAAGAGGACTGAGCCCACGCTCCCCGGTCTTCCATAACCCATCCTTCTCACCCGGAGCGGACCCCCGCAATTTTCGGAACTGGATAAAGGGCGGGCTGGAGACCATAGACCAGCTATATATGGGAGGGACACCCCTCACTTTCGTCCAATGTAAGGAGAAGTTCCAACTCCAGGAAAGGGACAGATTCACTTATATCCAGCTACGCCACTGGTGCTCACACCCCCAAACTCTGCAGGCAGCAACACGCCCGCCCACCGCCCTGGAACTAACACTGGGGGACCTTCCAACCCGGGGCAGGGTATCCACCCTGTATAGGCGCTTCTTAAGGGACTTCCTGTCCACAAAGGACCGCTGTATGGCCCAGTGGGAGGTGGACCTAGGTCATCCGGTCGAGGACCAAACCTGGGTGAACATATGGACCAGAACACACACCTCTTCCACCTGCATTACCAATAGGGAATGAGCGTACAAGGTGCTGCTCTGGTGGTATTACCCGCCCCTTCTACTTCACCACATGAACCCACAAGTGGATCATGCCTGCTGGAGAGGATGTGGCCACCCAGGCTCCTTTTTCCATATGTGGTGGGCTTGCCCAAAGATACGACAGTTCTGGAGGACATGCTTGGAGACCATCACACAAATCACGGGAACGGCGATTCCTCTGGAACCTGAACCAGTTTTGCTGGGAGCCCCGATCCCCGCGATCTACCCGCGCTCCGGGCCCAGATCTAAGCTATTGACACACTGCCTACTGGCGGGGAAAACGGTGTTGGCCGGGGCCTGGAAATCCCCAGAAGGCCCTCATATAGCCCAATGGTGGTCTAAACTCTGGGACATCCTGATTGCGGAGAAAGTGACGGCAGCACAGGTGGGAACGCTCCATTGCTTCCAGAATGTTTGGGGCCCAGTGCTGGAATACGACCAGCGCTTCCCCGCACAGACCTATAAACCGACCAGGGCCCGATGGATCCTGAAACACCAAGAGAACCCTGAGGAAGACACATAGACGCTAAGGCGCGAACCGGGTAACCCAGGAGGGAAAATTCTGCCTCCAACCCTGAGGGGTGGAGAGGCCAGAGGGAGGTGGGAGGGAGGAAGCCTGGTGGGGGGAATGAGGACTGGGGATCAAAAAGCCTGAAAAAGCATTGCTTGTAATATGTTGTGATGTATGTATTTACCATCCTGCCTTGATTTAAAATAAACAAAGTTAAAAAAGAAAATAGCAAAGAAAAGTTCCTTTCTGATTGTACTTGGGGTGATAATTCTTCACCCTTGGGTCCCACTCTTCTGGGCTCAGACCCCTCTCGAATATCAGCCTCCCTCTGTCGGGGTCACTCTGGCTTGTATTCAAAAGATTTCTCTGTTGCATTCACTTGTCGATTGGGTGCTGGCTTTTCACCCATGTGTTCCCCTCTTCCGGGCTCAGACCCTTCTCGAACGTTTGCCTCCCTCTGTCAGGTTCGCTATGGATCTCATTCATACGCTTTCTCCTTTTGTATTCACTAATCTTTGGGTGATGGCTTTTCACCCTTGGACCCCCCTCTTCTGGGCTGTTAGCCTCCCTCTGCCGGGTTCACTATGGCTTTGTGTCCAAAACAATTTCACCTTTTGCATTCACAAGTCTTAATGTCGTTTTAAATCGTTCACTGTGGGCGTCGCTCTGTTGGGTTCACTCTTTGTCAACACAATGTTCCGTCTCTTTCTCACTACGTGACATTCATCTCCCTTAGCTTTCAAATTGCGTGCCGGTCAAAGACTTTCGACTGTACAGGGGATTTTGCTTGACCACTTTATGACCACTTTGACCTCTTCCTTGCGGCTCTCCTAAGGCCTTCTGGCATCGGTAGTTTCAACAAAAGGGGGAATCAACCAGAGTCTTCCGATGAGCACACACATGATGCCTGACCCTTCTGCAGCTGGTTTTCCCCTAAGAAGTTAACAGTTCTTTGAACTTCCCTTAACTTGTCTTTTGCAACTTTTGTTCAACACAGTTCGGTTTCTTATCGGCTCTCCCCTCAACTCACCGGCTGTTATGAACCGCTTGGCTTTTCTTGTCTCTACAGTCAAGGCCGGTACCATGGTAGCAAGTGTCTCTCCCTGTTCTGATTATCAGTGTAGGCATGCTCCGTGTACCATCGACATCTGCTGCAACACATGCTGGCTATTGTTCGCGGTCTTATGATTCCTTCCACTGAGGCTTTGCGGGTCTGTGTCTGAAAGGCAAGGTTGCTTCTCTCCTTGACACCCTTTCAGTTCTTCCCGCCTTTCTCCTCCTCTTGAACTGCCATGCTTGGCTAGCTGTCTCATTGTGCGGTCTGCCTTGCTCGTAGTGTGCTCTCGTGCTCTGGTGTTAGTCTGCTGTTTTTCGTGGTGTGCGAAAGTGTTTGTGTCGGAAAAGAGGGGGGAAGGAGGGGTTGGAGTATCCTACATGGTAGGATGGGGAAATGGTATTATAAGAAGGGGATACCGCGTCTCACCCGTTGGCGCCCCTCTTCAACTCCCCGAGAACCCCTCATTCAGGTGATCCTCCCTCACGGGTCCACCCCCAGGAACTGGATCCAATAGCGATGGCCGTGTCCTGGCCACCTGGACTAGTAAGTAAGACACCTTCAGGTTTCTCACATTACCAAAAAAAGATTTTTTAAAAATCTTTAACTTCAATTTAAGAAGACAATGGGCCTCATTATAAGTTTGCCGGTCTGGGAACTACGGTACCGGTAAGCTTGCTGGTATCGTAGTTCCCGGACTGGCAAACTAGGAGTTCTGCTCGCGGGTGCCATTACGGTCACCAGGTCTGTCCTGGCGGCCGTACCGGCACCTGCAAGCAGAGCATGTCGGATGCACCGGCACCATTCTGATGGTGCTGGTGCATCCAACCTCCCCATTCCCATTGAGCCCTGCCCTATGGGGCTCAATGGGAATGGGGAGTAAAAGTTTCCGGCCCCTGGCAATGGGGAAATACAGGGTCCGCCAGGGTTGGAATGGCCCTGTAGTTCCCCAATGCCAGGGGCCGGAAAAATTCTCAGGTTTGGCGGCAGCCTGCCGGTTTTACCGGCAAGGCTACAGCCAAACTTGTAATGAGGTCAAATGAGCCTTCAGATGACAATACACCACCATTTGGCTTACAATTTGGTACCCCAAATGTGCCAGAGGAGTGAATTTCTGAAGAGTCTAGGATAAAAGACTTGTATGAAAAACTGATCAGCCAGTGGTATGAAACGCGTGTGTATAGGCACGCTATAAATAAAATATCATACCTTTCCAGAGTTGGAATTTGGGAAACCAGATCCATCTGACCATGCTGACTCTTCATACAGACAACTAATGAGCAAGCTGGTAGATATTTTGGATTGGAGCAGGTCTGCACCTTTTTTTGAGCAGAATGACCTATCTGATCTATTGGATCAGGGTCCCCAGAGAGTTTCAATTTTGCCCTTTCACATTGCCCTAGAAAAAAGGGTCCTTTATAATTAGGAAATACCAGAAACTATAGCTGCAGTAAATAGGAACTTTGCAAAAAAATATAGGCCATCCAGCAGTGACCCAGATTATTTAACAAAGCACCCAACACCAGAGAGTTTGGTGGTTCAGGCTGCTACATCTACTAAACAATCGGCATTTCCTTCTATCCCTCCGGTTCAGGCTGCTACATCTACTAAACAATTGGCATTTCCTTCTATCCCTCCCGATAGGGTTGACAAGCAAGTGGATGCCTGGGCTAGAACTATATGTACTGCTGGAAGTATGGCTTTAAAATTAACTAACAAAACTTGTGCATTGTCAAAATTCACATTTACCCTGTGGGACTGCGTAGCTATGGTGGCTGACCACATCCCAGAAGGAGAAGAAAGAGACTGCTTCCTGGCTATCATCAAGGATGGTAAGGAGGCAATGTGTGAATGCCTCCAGTCAGGACTGGATACTGCTGATCGCATTAGCAGGTCCATGGCTGCGCAGATTTGCGTCTTTGAGGAAGTCCGGATTTGTACCGGATGTGCAGTCTCGATGTCCTTTGACGGCTCAAGGCTTTTTGGCAGCAAGGCTGAGGAAAGTTTGGAAAATCTGCAGACCTGGAAAGTGCCAGCTAAATCTCATAGTGCCGCCATTAGACAGCCTCAACACTCCGGCCCCGGTTCATCATCTTGGAGGGGTAAGTCCTTTCGATTCTACTCCTTAGTTGGAAGAAGAAGAGGACAGGCCAGTCATAGAGGTCAGAGAAGGTTCCCTCGTGGTGGACGAGTGAGAGGTGCTAAGTTAGCCCAAACAGCGACAGTTTTACCTTCAGCTGCCGCTTCAGCCGCCTCAAAACCACTATGAGGCCTTAACCCACCAGACACCTCTGGGAGGCAGACTTTCTCAGCATCTGAAAGAATGGCGGGGCACTACTTCAGATGGTTGGGCACTGGAAACAGTAGCCCAGGGTTACTGCTATAGAAACGGTACCTCTGGCGGAGAGGGTTGGTACTCCCCGTACTTTCTAATTGCCAAAAAGGACAGAGGATTGAGACCCATCTTCGACTTAAGAAACTTGAACAAGTTCCTCAGGAAGAACGAGTTCAAGAAGGTTACCCTTTCTCAGATCCTTCAGGCCCTCCAGCTCCATGGTATCATAGGACAACCAGGATGCTTACTTTCATGTGCCAATCCATCACAAGCACAGAAAGTACCTGAGATTCACCGTTGGTGGTTCTCAATATCAGTTTCGAGTTCTGCAATTTAGAAAATAGTCAATTCCTCCACAATTACTTAATGCCATTAATTGACTTTTAGTCAGTTCAGCTAAACACAGGCATAACAATAAAACATAAAAATGATTAAAAACAAACTTAAAATCATACAAAAATGGTTGTCTGACAAAGGCTAATTGTAAATGCATGAATTACCATGTATCACTGCGAATGTATAGCCTTTGTTTTGCAAAGCCAAACTCGGTGAATAAATGTACTCACAAAATACACTCTTTGTATATGCTGTATGTTCAATAAACAGGATACGCTGGTTGGCTGTGCAGATATTTGCTGCGTTAAGCAAAGACTTCAGGTATTGTGATATCAAAGCCCTATAGCCATTGCAAAACAGGAGAAAATGGAGCATTGTTTCAACTTCCAGACCACGGACTGGGCTTATACTATTGGCCAGTACCGACCAACATCTAGTAAAATTAGTTACATTAATGATGTTCAATCTCATCCTAAAATAGAGAACTTGCTAACGGGGGTTGGAGCGCATCGAAATATTTTTCGTAACCAAATTCTGTTTTACCTAACAGGCACTCATGGCCTGAGGGTAACAACTTACAAGCATCCACTGGTTTGCTTGTTGAAAATGCAGGGGGCGCTCTTTTGACTATAGTTGCACACGATTTATCAATAGATGTCAGGTTGGTCCAAAATGTACCCAAATTCAAATCATGTACGATTTTCTTCACATGTACCAACCATGGCAGCGAACTCCCCCCTTCCGTCTCATTCTCTGTAGTTTAAGAGACTAGGTGATCCCCAAATCCTAACCCAGTATAAAACTGCTCTTATGCTCACCTCATCCCTAGCGGTCAGAGATCAAGTTGCATATGAATTGGGGCGTTTTTTTGACAACTCGAAGGGAGCATAAGTACTTTTCAGCTACTTTCTGTCATGGTTGATATAGACCCATATGTCTGAACCATACAAGACAGTAGCTTTTGTTTGAGCACTATAAATCTCAAGCAGTGGTGTAATTGCTCTTCTCCCATGATTGTTGTGAAATCTCTTTATTGGCCGCTATATTTAGCAAACTTAGTTCAGGATTTGCCCACTTGTTCCATACAGTGGCCACTTTCCGCAAAAAGTATGCCCAAGTAATCCTAGTACTTAACTTGCTCAAGGGTATTTCCATTCACGCTGATGTTAATTTTTTGGGTCTTTGAGATTTTGGGCCTGAAGACCAATGTCTTTGTCTTCTCAGTGGTGATTACAAGTTGTAACCTTTCACATTTCTCCAAGAAGATGTTCAAAGTTGTTCTCAGGCCCATATGTGTAGTTGCCAAAATCACTGTGTCGTCCACGAAAAATAGCACTGGTACGGAATCAACCCCCAACTTTGGTTGATCAATACAATTTGTGCGCAGTGCTCTTATTACTTCGTGGATGTAAATGGAGAACTAAAGAGGGGCGAGTACACATCACGCAATTCCATCTTATCAACTTTTGCATCAAGTTTTAAACAAGTTATTAACTTCAGTCTGGCTGACTTACACTCTGCATCATACCAATTCGTTTTTTTTATAGCTTTTTTTTGGATCTAGGTTTTGTTACTACCGGTTGTAGATCAAAGACAAGTTGGTTAAAGCCATCAACCATTGCTAAATCATAAAGATCAGTTCTAAACAGGCTTTCTAACTTTACCAACAATTAATGATTGATTTTGGATTTGTGTGTTCAGATGAACCCATTTAATAGATCGGCAGGCATGGCCGACTATATCTATTGCTGAAGCTCTAGCACTTGATGGATTGTTAGGTTTAAAGTCAAAAGGGACACTTATATAATTGCAGTACGTTTATGGTCGCTCTCCTGGCACTCTAGGACTTCTAAACTTTGTACCAGGCCCCAATCTCTAACAGAAACTGAAACAAAATCTATTTGTGATGAACTATGGTGCCCGAAATAGGTGTCTTTGGCTGGTTTATCACATCGCAATCGGCCTTTACATGCCCTCAATTCTAGTCTATATAGGACTTTGGCAGTGTCAATAGCATTGGGGTGGGTCCTTTTGGGGGGTAGATATCAAAGTCGGGATTTCTCAAAAACCCCATCATGATCATCCCAGTCCTTCTAACTTCTTCAGAGGTTCGAATTGCAAGTTGAAATCGGGAGCTAAGAGAATATGTACTCTCTTAGGCTCAAACCCTTCCCATTTACCTACTAGTTCTTGAAATAACTCCACTGTGTTTTACTCAAGCGAGGTGCTAGGTCAATTGTATATATTGAAGAGCAGAAAATCGTGACCTCCCTGAAGTCGAACATTTAGATATTGGAAGTCAATTCAACCAGAATCGCATATTTTAACTTGCCAGTTGAGTGCCACATCAGTCAAAACAGCCAAACCACCATATAGTCTCCCTCTCAGTCTCACTGCCAGCAATGAAAGGCCTATCTGGTAACCTTAGCACTCGAATTGTTCTATGGCCCATGGTTCCTGGATGAATATCAATTCAAACCCCCAAATGAAGATGCACCACATTGAGCCCACCAGATTTTTGTCATGTAGAACCCTTGAGTCAACCTGAAAAGATATACTTATGGGGTACTGAGTCGAAGAAAACCACTGGAGCAGTACAGAGTACAAGCAGGACATAGAAGAAGGACTTTAACGCTCTGGAAATGAGAGAACCCCGGTAGATCTAAATCATCTGTGAGGGCGGAGATCCAAATCACCTTTGAGCGCTTCAGGTGCTGAGAAGGATCTGGCGTGCGAGTCTGGCATTGTACCCACTGGAAAACCTGAAGTATGACAAGCTGAAGGGCTAACAGTGTCCAAGGAGTGAGTGACTGAGTGAGTGGTGTGACCAAAACCAAGTGGACTTGAGAGTCCGTAAACAATGCTGAGAACACTTACCTGAAGACACCTCAGAGCATGCCGAACAAAGAGGAAACAAAGAGCCAAGGAGCCAAGCTGACAATCCCCGAAGAAGGCCCCATGCAAACCGCAAGCCATGAGATCCCTGAGACAGAAAAGTAACAGCAAGAGCAGGAGACCCGGATGGGGGACTGAAAATAACAAATGAATCATTCATGCTCATTCCAGTAAGGATCAAGTATGGGAAGTATATAATACAAGTGGGAATCTTTCCTGGAACTCTCATACTCGTCTCACAGAAAACCACGTTTTGGAGAAGAGTGAGAATCATTACTGGAACACTCACACTTGTCCTAGGAAAGACCACATAGTGGAAAAGTGTGAGAATCATTATTGGAACCCTTATAATCATCCCAGTATAGACCATGTGTTGGAAATACTTAAAAAGTGAGAGCTATAATTGGAACAGTTCTTTTTGCCCGAGTCAAGAAAAGGATTGGACAGAGTAAAGATAAAACCTCAAGTATAACTAACAAGAGAAGAAGAGAATTTCCCCAAGAAAAAGGGGGATAGAAGAGAATAAGATCACAAGAGAGAGGAATAAAACAAAGAGGGAGAACCAACATGTAACAGACAGCGTTCTGAAATTGGAGAGCCCAATATTTGAACTATACAACTTGATAAAAGTAGTTAAAAAGAACTACCTACGAATACTTTGCTAAAATGAACTTGCTGAGAAGGAGCCCACAGGAGAAGGGAGTCATTATCCTGTGCCTTAGTTGTTTTGAAAGTGGCAGGGATAGGTTAGATTAGTTTGGACAGAGGACCGATCTTTCTTTTGGACTCACTGACAAGCACCCTAGTTAGTTTTTGTTAAACAGGGGAGCCCCGTAGTTTAGGGAAAGTCAGGAGTTTTCACTTTTCTTTTCATAAAGAATACCTAAAAATGGAGGACCAGAGTCCTCACCCTTCTTATGACCCACCACAGAAGCCATTGTTGGGCAGCTGCTGCACTTAAAAAGCATCACCAGCTCAACAGCATCATGCATGGCAGCCTGAGGGAAGCAAGAACCAGAAAGTGCCCAGCTGGAAAGTAATACAGAACCCAGACAAAGTAACTCCGCCCCAGACAGCTTCTCTGCTAAAATTAGAACAGTCATATTTTAGTAAATTGAAAACACACTATACACCACGTTAGATGTTCTCTATTTTGATTTATTTGTAGATCTTTGAAACCAGCATATGTCCTTTCATTTGCATCAATTTGGAACGTGCCGAAGAAACTGTTATACAGTCCTACTACGAGGCAACTCCTCCAGATGATTGACTAAGCTACCAACAGCACGCTGGCACCAAGGGATACAACAATGTCCCTACTAACCGCAAATGTGGGCACATTACAAGGAAGGGGAACTTGGCCAGAGGCAATATAAATCGTTGCACACGCTCTGATATGATATACTCAGTTTAGTTTTTGATGGGTACTAGGGAACCCTAGTGAAGGGGGTCTGCGTTACTAGAAGGCTTACATTTATGTCAAAACGTGCTTACATTTATGTCAAAACGTTCTTGCATGTATTCTATTTGAGGCACATCCGACTCAACTCATTTTGAGCCTCTGTTATTTCTGGGACTAATTTCTGAGCAGGCTCATGTACAGAATTCTGAAATGATCTAATCTTAAGAGGTGGTAAAACTGGGCTAATTCCACAGAGATGTTTGATTTAAGTAGCTAATAAAAATGTTTGGGTATGTTAAAATAGTAATTTGCTCTCTTGACCATTGCCCCTAGATGAGGGACGAAGAATAGTTCACATTTGAACAGAAAACCCACATTAGTTTCTTTCCCTACCATTGTCCCAACACTAGTCCAAGTGAATAGTAGGATATTGTGGACACTTCCTCTATTTCTACTCTGTTGACAATAAGGCAGTGCTTCCACACCCACTGGCTAATGGGTCTGGTCATAAATGAATCTGGGAGGCATCTACATACATCTGTAACTGCAAGTGGTGTAGCTTGATGACATAGGAAAAGGAGGGCAATTGCACATTAAACAGAGGATGTTTCTTCTATTTTTATTTATTAATTTATACTGCGCAGCAGCCCACAGACATCAGGGTGCAACACTAAGACGTAGGACATTTTACGGATCAACACAAGACAGAAAGATTACACCGTTATTTTTCTAGCCCATTGTAAGAAGAATTTATTTGAAAAGGCGTGCTTGAATGGCTCGTACCTATTTAGATATGTTAACTCTGGATCCTATGGAAGGATAGTCAGACTCATTTTTGCAGCATTTTGGTGGCCCACCACACCCTAGCAGGGTTTGAAATTGAGGGGAGCTGTGAGCAATTTTGCTCCTGCTTCTAGCATAGTAGAGCCTGGTTAGCTTGAAAATAACAGCTATCAGGAGCTATTTTGGATCCTAGGGCCAACTGGTGCCTTCCAAACATGTAAATGTGACATTAACTTTGAGTATTTGAGAATGTTCATAAAGAAGAATTAGAACACATCCAACACACATTTAAACACAATGGTTCAAACAAAATGGACAAAACGTTAAAGGAGCATCTCTGGTAGCCCCTGGTTCCCCTGCGGTAGCTCCGGCCTACAGGGTGATGCCTGAAACCCAGGAGCTGGTTTTAGCTCGTGCTCATCGAATCTCAAATTCCAACCATGTCGTAGGCTTTGTACAAGGCAAGGAAGATTAGGGTTGGCAATTGATTTGCAACGAGTACAGTCCAGAAATCCATGTAAGAGCCTGTCAGTACGGACCCAATTCTTTGAGCAAGTCTAAGGTCCAAACAACCACCACTGAGTAGGATGTTGAACTTCACAAAATCTTGCAATTGCTTTGTAAACTTCACTAAGTTATGGGAAGTTTCAGATTGAGAAATTGTTAGTAGAGTCCTTGGGGGTCAGCCGATTTTTCTTTTTTTTCCAAAGAGGGTTATACCTTGATGTTTTGGAGAATAGGTGGCTGCACCCTGTGAGAGAATGCACTTAGCAGGTCATCAATATAAGGGATGATCATGATTGTTATTTCCTTGTCCAACTTGTCATTTTTTACCTATGGCCAGCGCAGAGGCTAGAACCAGAGATGCTCTTTTTGAGGGCATTAGGCCTATTAATAGGGTTTACCAGAGGATCACTGCGCTAATAGTCTACTAGGACCTATTACTAGGGGTTGCCCCAAGGTGTCACATTTGCGGCCTAAAGCCAGCACAGTTGATAACTTCAGAGATGCCATCTCTGAGAGCATTTAGCCCATTAACAGGATTTACTGCATAGATGCTCACTATGATTCAATCAAGGCACAACCTTTATGCTCTGTAGAGCCTACAATTGTGTTAGGTTAGGCACATGAGCAGTGTATGGGCAATGATTGACTGTGTATGTTATTTGGCTGCACCTGTTAGGGTCGTTCACAAAATGTTGGCCCTTGCTAAAGCAGTGGAGTGGCTGTTGGACACCATTTTAGCGAAGGCTGATACCACTACATCATCTCAGAGGGCATTATCCCTATTACTATGGTTTACCTCAAGTATTGCCGGGTGCAATCTGAGAGCCCTTTAGATCCTAACATCTGGTCAGATGAGGCTGAAGAGAGGCATATGGATAAGGATTCACTGCACACATTTGGGTCATTCACAAAATGGTGACCTGTGCTAAAGCAGTGTAGTGGCTGTTGGGTTCCATTTTAGAGACACATGGGGGGATCATTACGACCCAGGCGTTAACCATGGCGCTATTAGCGCCATGGTTCACGCCGGTATTTTACCGATTGCGCCATGGTGGATGGCGGAATTACCGCCCCATTCCAAGGTTGGCGGGGCGGTAATTCCCCATTCACCATTGGCTCTTCCCCATTCCCATTTTTGCCCCCATAGGGCTCAATGGGAATGGGGAAGGCGTTAATTACGGTACCGCAAATTGCGTTACCGTAATTACCTCGAAAGTCCCTTTGCGGGTTCCTTCCTTAACGGCTGGTAAAACCAGCCGTTAAGGTAGGGACCCGCAAAGGGACATCTTAATTAGGCGGTAAGGGGTTAACGGCGACGCCACCTTTTACGGCGCCGTTAACCCCTTACCGCCTGGGTCGTAATGAGGCCCATGGAGCTGTCATGTTTGATTCACTAAGTGCTATCTAAGGGGAAATTGATGACACCATAGGTCTATCCATGTCCTATGTATCTTAAGATGTCTGTTCAAGGACGAACTAGTTTTTTTGCATGTCAGCGACCTCTGTATTACTGAGTAGGCTACACACTGTCTTGCCCACACCTCACGTGGCTCATGCAAACAGTGCTGTGGCACAAAGGACTTTTCTGTGCATTAAAGGCCTCACCCTTCCAGAACGTGGAGGAAGGCAGGTTCTTCTCAGGAAACAGAGCACATGGCTAGGGTTAACAACCCAAGTCGCGTAGAGACCTGACACTGACCCTCCCTACTAAGGTGGATTGAATTACCATGCAAGTGTGGGAAATCATTACATTTTAGGGAGCATCAAGAGTCTCATAAAGGTGATCAACTTTACTACAATACCAAATCCTACTCTACTTCCTGTTTCACAGCCAACCTTACCCATGCTGGATTTGCAACCACTGCTACCTCAGCCAATGGTTCCCGTACTTCCTGCAGGGGCCTGCACTGATACCTCCAGACACCCCTCCTTTACCTCAACTTCCAAAGCCAGGAGTTCCTTATTGTACAATACTGATCTCAAATGGCAAATAAAACCCTCAAGAAAAATTACAAGGAGCACTTCAGTGGTCAAAGTGGCAGTATGAGGGACTGATTACCTTTTTTGGGGTTTCATGGTTGGGTGTTCGGACAAGGGTGACCTGGGGAGATAGGTGCCACCACTCGCTCCATGAAACAGGACCTAGAGGAGGTGCACAGAGGGCCTCCAAAGCTACCAAGTCCATCAGCAGCCATAGCTCCTTTTTTTAAAAATTCATATATGTATTGAATTTTTCAATTTAACAACTAAGAAGAGCACAATAGGCAATGGGCCTCATTAGGAGGCTGGCGGAATGGGTTTAACGGCGCCGGTAAAGGTACCGGAGCCATTAAACCCATTCCGCCCTATTACAAGGTCCCCTTGCGGGACCCGCTCTGGAAGTCTGGTCAGACCAGACGTCCTTTGCGGGTCCCGCGAGGGGACCAGGGAGCTAACAACGGGCCCGTTATTAACGGGCCCGTTGTTAGCTCCCTCCCCATTCCCATTCAGCCCTATGGGGGCTGAATGGGAATGGGGATGTGTTCCCTGAATGGGGAAATACTGGGTCCTCCAAGGTTGGAATGGCCCGGTATTGCCCCATTCATGGACCACGGACCCGTACCCGAGTTTGGAGGCAGCCATGCCTTAAGGGCATGGCTGCCTCCAAACTCGTAATGAGGCCCAATGTATCAAATCAAACAACAAACTACCACGAGGAAGAGGTGTAGCAGAGAAGTAGTGACGCACATCTTATTACCGGTGCATGCTCAATTAATGAGGCAAATGGGGAAAGAAATAAAGAGGTCCAAACACTAAGGGAAAAACAGCTAAATCATTTGTTGCGATATAAAGCAACTGTGCACAAGACCTGCCTCCAGGATAGCGTCCAGTCTTTCCACCAATAATGTCTCTTGTTTACAATAACAATTTCCATTGCTGTGGGATTTGTGGGCTATAATCGTTTGAAGTTTCAAAGGGACCCCATATGCGCTAATACTAAGTTAACAAGTCGGAAAGGATGGCAGTCATCTTTTCCATGGCACAGATATACCACATTTATGCCCACCATATGTTAAGGGAGAGATCCTCCATATTTCTCCAATATTGGGCAATGGTTTACTTGGCTGTGGTAAGCATGTGGGTAGCCAAGACTGAGTGAGGGACCCAATAGTAAAGACCTCTTGGCCGTCTATGACCCACAGCAAAATCACAAGGCGGATCCAAGGGGAGTTGAATACCCTCAATTTAATGGATTAAGGTAACGTCTGCTGCCCAGGAGGGCTTAATTACAGAGCAATGCCACCAGATATGGGCCATTGATCTGACCTCCACACACCCCCTCCAGCAATGAGAAGAGACAAGCGGATACATAGTATGCAAGCGATCTGGCGTGAGATACCAGCGGTAGAGAATCTTGTATGTATTTTCAATATAGTGGTACATGTGGATGCCCTAGAGGCCCTCCTCGAAATTGTTTGCCATGATGCGTGAGGAATTGTGTGACCCAAATCCTTCTCCCAATTTTTCATGTACGTCACCGTCTCCTCTCCCGTTTCAGTGACCAGCATGTTGTATATATTGGAGACCTTATCGCATGAAAGACTAAGAGATCTCAATTTCTCAAAAGGATTTTGGTCTCTACCTCCACCTCCCTTAGTCTCATGGTGGGACACCCAATGTCTAAGCTGCACATAATCGAACCTCTCAGACTATGGTAATGTAAAGGTCGTCTTACACCGTTTGAACGTGATGGTGATCCCTCCATCATATAGTTGACCCAGGTACCGTAGTCCCCCTTCCTGCCATCGAGATAAATCTCTACCAGTCAGACCAGGGGTGAACAATGGGTTATGAAAGACCAGTGTCAGCGGTGAGGGATAGGTGGTGAGTCAGTATTTATGATTCGCCCTGTCCCAGTAGGTTAACCTGGTCGGAGTCGGAGATATCAAAGAGTGCCTAGGGGACCGACACTTGGGCGGCAGCCAGGGTAGGGAAGCCAAGGGAACACTGAGACACGCCTGCTCAAACTCCACCCAGTGCTTAGTCAGCTGAGCATCCGAGAAATTGTGTATAACCGATATTTGGGCCGCCAACAGTTACTGGTGTATGTTAGGTATTGCGCACCTCCCTGTCGCTTCGGGTAGGTAAGGACTCTTCTAGACACTCTGGGAGGTATCCCCTGCCAGACAAAGTCACAGAGCTTAGATTGCAAAGTTATAATAGTGCAAGAAGGGAGCAATACTGTGAGGGCCAAAAAAGCGTAAAGTAAACAAGGTAGCACATTCATTTTAATGACAGTGCACCTAATGAACAGGTCTTGGTAAAGATCACGAAAGAGATCCGGATAGTTATGTTGAAAGAGGGTAGCATGTAAGCGGGTAAGATAGATTCCCAAATATTGAAGCTTATCTTCCTCCCATCTAAATGGATAAGCACTGTGTAACGAGTGGAGGTCCGCTCGGGGGATGGAGATATTAAAGGCATGGTCCAGTAAATTTTTTTATTGTCCCTATGGGTCGGCCATGTTTTTTTAAGCCTAAGTGGCTCGATTTTAGAAAACTTTCCTATGGACCTTACCCGAGTTTTTGTCCATTAAACGCACGCGAAAACAGGCACCAGGGAGCTGCCATTTTGTGATAATCCTATCACTTGCCGCATCGCCCTGGCTGACCTGCTTCTGCGGCACTGAATCAAATCCCCCGCCCCTGAGCCTGACATTATCAAAACATTCATATTCCCCGCCTCTCTCAGTGACGTTACTGTGCTGCGTAGGCTAACGCGCCTAGTCGTCTTCTACGCGACTCCACACAGAACCCGGAAACCAGCACAGACCATCTCACAACACAGCGCGCCACAATTCGGAATATGAAACTGTACTTTAAAATCAAACAGCAACACAGTACATTTGGTAAAGTACATTTATTTGACATTAAATGTTTAGAGAATATTCAGCAATTGCCATATGAACTCCGAAAGCCATTCATTTTCTTTTATCTGTATCCGCAAATCCGTATAAGTTTATATTGAGTCACGCGCTGTTCCTTTATGGTACACAGGGTGTTGGTTTTCGTTAAAAAGAAGCACTTTGGAAGCACGGTGAACCGCAAGGCTGTTCCATCAACTAGGCACTAGTCCATCGTAGAGGTTGATATGTTGCTTCTAGCCACTAGTACAGCGTAAGGGCATGTGGGCCCTTGGCGATCGTCCCATAAAATTGTCAGTGTGCTCCAGTTGTTCACACAAAGCTGCAGGTGTCTGTTGAAAAAACCATCTGCCGGTGTCTCAAACCGATGACAGTAGCAGAACGGGATCAAATACCTGTTATGAAAACAAAAAAATTATTTTATTTATTACGGCCGATCAGAAACTATTTGCTTGCAAGGATAGTTCAATGGAGTATGTTCTGCTCTAAAATCAATGCGAAAAGTAACGAAATAAATCGAGGCCAACACACAATGAGAAACGACAGTTTGTCTACATGCGTGTGGAATGATATGATATGGCATTTGTAACGCGCCTATACACAAGTGTTTAAAGGCGCGACGAGGCAGGGGGGTGGGGAGGGGGGGAAACAAGGGCAGACAGACAACAATCCTACTAGGCCAGGTGTCTTTCAGATCGCGCGAGGGGAGAGGGGGGGTAAAAGTGCTGTACATGGTAAGTAGAATACAAGATAAATAATAGGGCCAGCTGGTGGCAAGTGCAAGGTAAATGCCGGGAGAAGGGGCTGAAGGATACAGAGACAGTCCCGTAGTGCAGGTAGGCAGTGCAGGGAAAAGTGGCTGGGCCAAGGACCGAGATCAGTCAGACCTGTGGACCTGCATGCCCATGTGCCCACTACGAACACGTTTTCCTTGCTTTTCCTAGCTCTTCATTCATTCATTTATTCATGCATCCATTCATTAATTCTTCATCCGGTATAAAAGCGTCTAAAGATTTACTCACATTATATTTGAAATTTTCATTGTGTCTCTGCGTAATGCAGTCTGTAAATCCGACCGTGCTCTTGACAACGATTTTTCGTATACTGAACTAAAATGAAACTCGGTCTAGTTTCTGAATTTTCTGCCTTATCGTCTATTACGTTATTGCGCACCCCCTTCAAATGAAGTGTTTTCGGCATGGTCCCTGTCTCAAGGTCAAAAAACAAAAGACCCTTATACTTCCAGTGCGACTTGTGGGCCTCTTCTGGGCGCGAGCTGAAAATCAAAGCCGCTGTCCTTCGCATTCTTTATTTGCGACATCCCGTAGTAAAGGCATCTGTGAGAACTTGAAGTTTAGAATCCCTCTATGTAGAGCGCCACAATGTGCAAATGCAAATTGGCTTCTCTCCCAAATGCCACGGCCCGCTTGGTGCGTTCTAAGGGCCCCAATTCTGTCCCCATTGTCTGCGAGCTTTGCAGCCCCAAAGAATCATAACTATGGAGACATTTAAATTTTGGCGGAAGGTCAGGGAAAGTATAAAGTACCACAGGAGTTGAGTTAAAAGTGAGATTTATTGTTTGTTTGTTTGTTTTATTATTTGCAATACGCAAGCCTCCCCTCCGTTAACAGTGCGCAAAAGTGCGCAGCATTTACATTTACATGAGATGAGACATGAGAAAAATATATACATACACATATGAGGTGAATAGAGAGAATTCAAACATGACACCCAGCTTGTTCGCCACCCATGATGGTGAAGGTAGGGGTTAGGGTTATAGGTACACTGTACAATAACATTTATTTACAAAAAGACAATCGTATCGCAATTATTTAAACCGGGATTTGTACTTCACAACCAGCTGTGCTTCGGGTGGACATGGCACAGTTGCAATGTTCAGTGGCAATGGATCACTGCTCTGCACAGAAACGTCCAAAATTCCATATGTGTGCTTCTCTAACACAGCAACAATAAGGCCTTTCACAAAGTCGAACTGCATTTCATCATAGACTGGTTTGATCACCCATTGCTTACTTCGTTTTGAAAACACCTTAGTGTAGCGAGGCATCCTTACTTTACCCCTAGTCCTAGATTGTTCACGTCCGAGATTGCTGTTATGGGCCAAGACCGCTAGTAGAGTGCGATGTTTCATGCCCCGAAAAGCTAAAATGCAAGCGCTTTGGCCTGTACTTTAGGCACATATTGTGGAACACCTCTAAATCTCCTGTGTGACAGAATTCTGTCAGTCCTCTCAAATTTCTTGATGGAGTTTTGTCGAAAACAATCTTCTCAATGGCTTTGTGTGTCGGTGAAGATGGAATCAACCACTTCTTCTTCCTTGCCTCCTCTGGGGACAAAGGGTCATGTTCACATTGGTGGAAATGTTGGTTTTCTGACCAGCGGTGAACGTTGGTACAGTGGTGCATCAGTGACCACCATTTTTCAAGTAGTATTTCCACTGACCCTTCACAAGTTTTTGAGCTCCACCAAAGATGGTTGGTGATAGACTGGGACCACTGCAAAATACTTTCAAAACCTTTTTTTTTTCCTGCAGCCGAGATTTTCTTACTGATTGATTTAGCAAGATGCCATACGTCAAATTGATGATTAATAAGCGGGAACTGCTCTCTCATTGTCTTGGCAATTGAAACGTGTCTGTCCGTGGCTATGAGGTCGATGTGCATTCCCCTTGATTGTAGATATTCCACTGATTTTATAAATCCTAGTTTCTCCATGGCCACTGAGGATGTACATTGTGTTACCTGCACGACCACCGAACTCACAATTTTCTTACTATCCATGTCCTGAAAGTGGTAGGTGCAGTACTTGGCAGAAAATCCAGGGCTGTCGCACTGTCCATCGCCGGCTAGCCTGAAACGTTTCTCTTCGAATGTACTTGCTAGAGACAATTGTTCAATTTTCCAAGCATCACTAATGGCCGGAAACAGATAATCACGTTGGTATATGTAGTACAGCGATTTAGAAATGACATGGAGTCCCACAACTGAAAGAAAGCCTCTAACTTTCTAAAACTGGAGCCACTAAAAAGTGATGCAGCTGCACACAGTAGATTGCCTGCTGGCATTTTCCCCAGCATCGTTTGTGCAGACCATGAGAACCTATGATTTAATCGACAGGCGGCATTTATTTTGACGTTACTGCCTTTTATTTGACGAGTCACATTAATCAAAGGCTTCCCACATACTTTCGCTCTAACTGAATGCCCACATTTCACCATACTTATAATATCCATCAAACAACTGTCGAATACAATGTATTTGCTCTCTTTCATTAGACTGTCATCCTGCGTCAACGTTGTTTCGGCCTGTGACGCTGCGGAGATTTCAACACATTGGAAAGTAATATCGCTGCTATCAAGTTCTGATGCGTCTATGGATGCTGCATCTGGTTCATTCTCTGTCATTTCGACATCTGCTACTTCAACATTGATGGGAGAACACAACATTGTCGACATGTTTTTGGGTGGCAATTTTTTGGTGGGTGTAGATTGTGTGAATTGATCTGCAACTACTTCTGAGCTATCTTCAATACATTCAATATCATCTTCTTGTGGTGGTGCGGTCGCACTGTAGCAATGGTCCAATGCAACTTTGCTGTATTCTCCAAACACAGTTAATTCATGTTCTGGCCATTGGGCATGAGCATCTCGAGCCTGAACACGCCTCGCCTCAATTAATAGTTCCTCCATAGTGTACATGGTCTGGCAAGCAACATCTCTCATTCGCTTCACTGTCTGTGTATGTAAAGTTCTGACACCCACGGGTAACTAGAGGAGAGATTGGAAAAGGGATGTTCAGTTTAAACACAAGATAAAGTGTAGTCCAATTGACTGGAAAAAAACATAAAATAGTCCCCAGCACAAACATTTTTTTAAAGTTATGAACTGTTTGTAACTAACCTTTTTTGGTTTTTTTTCTTTGCAACTTTTTTGACTCGACCTTCAACATATGCACGCTGTAGCTCTGATTCGTTTCCGCATGTCCTCCCTTCCTCTTGCGCTGCAACGACTATATTTTCTGTATCCGCATAGACAGCACGGAATGAGGCTCCATCGTCTCCCTGAAACATAGTACTTTCATTACTATGTATCAAAATATTGTTAGCATAAAACACACGTGAGGACGAACACACAGGTACATCTCAATAGCCAAATACGATTTAAACATTGTGTGCAACAATCAAACGACAATTATTCGACCTGTGATGATCTATTTCGATGGAACTGTCAGTATCCATACCTCTGGCTCTGCATGGACTGCCATGAATGGTTGTATTAGAGAGGAGGCATCAGCATCTCCCTGAAACACAGTACTTGCATTAATATGGTTTTCAATATTGGAAACATAACACACACTTGGGGTCGACGGCACAGGTACATATAAAGAGGTAACCACAAATGATGCATTGTCTAAAACAATCAAGGAAAATATAAATATGCAGATTTCATCAACTTATTTCTCCGATTCCTTTACATCTGCATCATCAAAATGGGATGTTGTGATTGTAGTGGAAGCTCCGTCGTCTCCCTGAAACACAGCACTTGCGTTTATAGGGAAGAAAGTATAGCAAATGGAATCACGTTATATGATCACGCATGATGGAGTTGTCAGTATCCATACCTCGTGCTGCTGAAGAATATCTATGGATGTTGCAAATGTAGTGCGCACTTCCGAAAGCTGTTGCGCCGATTCGTATACGCATGGTCCCGCTTCCACTTGGAATTACTTGAATGTCAGGCTCCGCATCAAGTGCAGGGGTTGACGCTCCATCAACTGCCTGAAACATAGTACTTGCATTAGTGAGGATTACAATAGTGAAAACATAACACACACCTGGGGTCGACAGCACAGGTACATATCAACAGCTAACCACGAATGAAACATTGTGTAGAACAATCAAACGACAAGAATTCCAGCTCTGATGATGACGCTCGATGGAGCTGTCAGTATCCATACCTCCTGCTGGTGAAGAACATCTAGAAATGTTGTAGATGTGGCGGACGCTTTAGCATCTCCCTGAAAGACAGTACTTGCATTAGTATGGATAACACTAATTATAACTGAAAACAAACACCAGTGGACGATAACTAAGGTGTATATCAATTGGAAAGCACTAACCAAACATTCGGTAAAATAATTACACAATAGAATAAAACGATTACTTGACATGCATAAAACAAGTCTGTAGCGGATTAGCCTAGTAAGATACCTGATACGCGCTAGAAGTGGTTGATAACTGCGACCACGTCAAGGATATAGAATGTTCTTGCTTCAGATTCAAGGGATAGTGAAGAAGTTGTAAAGGTAAATTAATGATTGATAATGAAATGCCAATATTAAAAATAGCCATGTAAGGCGATAGAATACTTGAAAAATGCTCAATACAGCACAGTTCCCTGTTCCCATATATATACATTTCGTTTGTGGGTTATGAAATCGAAAAAGAATATATTGATAAATGTCATTATTCAAAAAGCTATACACTCATATATAAATATCGAAATTATTACAAGGGATAGAACACTTACAATATCAATTAATCCATTCGGCTACCTACACACTACCGGAAGGCCTAAAGCTAAATCCGGACACTTGACTCACCGGTGGCGGAATGTGGACGAATAGAGTGGGAATAGCGTTTGAGCAATTTCTGTGTCGTTGGCCGTTTATTCTTCTTTGTTACCCAAGATGTTGTGTACATGTCCAAGGAAAAGTGCCGGCTGCAGATGCGGTATCGATCACCCCTCTTGTCCTGTAAGACTTGTTGGACTCTACTTTCCAGCTCATCCAGTGGATATCCGCAATGTCTGACCCATTCTCTTATTCGATCAACAGTTTTCGGGAATACATGCATTGTAGTGCCTTCAGATTTCGCATGGGTAACCGCTAATCGAACAGGCAGGCATTGTTGATAAATCTGAAAAGTAAATATCGACATTATTATACAATCTTCATGAATAAAGATTTGATACAAAAGTAAATGAATCATACAATGATCAATGCAAGGTTTGTTTTGGTCGCTGGAACTATACCAGTTCATTATGTGCGGCTTAGTATTTGCATAAATTGCAGAAATGTATAAATGATGTGACAAAAATCTGAACATGTGACTCGTCCCTTGGATGTTCTGTCTTGCACGAGAAGGAAACATGACGTATGTATGTCGTGGTTTTAGGGGGGCGGCCTGCTTGAAGGGGAGGCCTGGCTGGAGACACAGAGTCTGAGGAGGCCATGTGAGCGATGGCCCCTGGGCGTGGGATACCTTTTGAAGTGTACATGCCGTTTGGCACCTTGGCCGTTTGCGCCCGTGACAGCCCCCCATGCCAGCGCTCATCCCCGGGTGCAAACCGCCTTTGATAGAGGGGGTGGGATGGATGGGCCTGGGGCGTGCAGATAAGGCACAGGAAGACTGCTGAATGGAGACACACTTATGTGGATTGCAGGGGGGCGGCCTGCTTCAAGGGGAGGCCTGGCTGGAGACACGGGGTCTGAGGAGGCCATGTGACCGATGGCCCCTTGGCGTGGGATACCTTTTGAAGTGTACATGTAGTTTGGCACCCTAGCCTTTCGCGCCCCTGACAGCGCGCATCCACTGGCGCGAACCGCCTTTGATAGAGGGTGGGTGGGATGGAGGGGCCTGGGGCGTGCAGATAAGGCACAGGAAGACTGCTGAATGGAGACACACTTATGTGGATTGCAGGGGGGCGGCCTGCTTCGAGGGGAGGCCTGGCTGGAGACACGGGGTCTGAGGAGGCCATGTGACCGATGGCCCCTTGGCGTGGGATACCTTTTGAAGTGTACATGTAGTTTGGCACCTTGGCCTTTCGCGCCCCTGACAGCGCGCATCCACTGGCGCGAACCGCCTTTGATAGAGGGTGGGTGGGATGGAGGGGCCTGGGGCTTGCAGATAAGGCACAGGAAGACTGCTGAATGGAGACACACTTATGTGGATTGCAGGGGGGCGGCCTGCTTCGAGGGGAGGCCTGGCTGGAGACACGAGGTCTGAGGAGGCCATGTGACTGATGGCCCTTTGGCGTGGGATACCTTTTGAAGTGTACATGTTGTTTGGCACCTTGGCCGTTCGCGCCCCAGACAGCCCCACATGCCAGCGCTCATCCACGGGTGCGAACTGCTTTTGATAGTATATCTTTGCTTATCAATAACAAATGCCACATACCGGAGATTCTTGTGAGCACAGACCCACACTTCAACCGGTGTATTATAGTGGTCAAGACCCTTGACCTAAGGCCTGTATAATCCAATGGTAATTGTTAGTATAGATATATGTGTGACTTTTATAGAGACATAACCTACTGAGAACTTTGAACAAGTGTTATTTAGTGCATGCATTATCGAGAATATTTTATGTTAGCTTAGATAGATAGTGACCACCCTGCTTCACAGCGACCAGACCTTCACCCATTCGGAGCACAGATGTCTGATGTCCATCCTTGAATGGAGACACACTTGATTCATTTAAAAAATCGAAACGACCCTTGTTAAAATATATGTGGTGTTTTATTTTGTATCTTATTTTCATGACACAAAAATACAAGACTTTAAAGATTATACAGGTCAGGTTGCAGCACAGAGAGAGAGAAAATCCCCTGTACTGACCGCTGTCACTCAGGAGCGTTTCTCTTATGGCACGAACGGCACAGGCGGGTATCACTCTTCGAACGCGGTGTCCAAGCCTCCCGTGGAGCCACCATGTAAAGGAACGATAGGCCACCAGCCTGTACCACCTGTGAAAAGGAATGAAACAAACTGTTTTTAAATGACCAAGATAAGTTTAATAAACGTTTGTTGTCAATGACAATTCTTGTAACTAATGGCATTCTGCACGGACAAATGCTATCTAGACAATGCACACTATTGAACGACTTTCATGCGTTAGTATGATATGAATATATAATTTTGGATATAGTAGAAGAACATGAAATAGGAGTGGCATGACAAGCAGAGTATACTTACTCGTTCCTCGGATTACGAGGACAAACAGTTGCGCGAAGTTCATGCACAAGCACCATCATTATTCTCAACACGGCCCGTGTGAGGCAGGCTGCCCTGAAGTCTGGCAGCTCGGTGATGCATTGCGGTCGTGGCTCGCCTTCCGAAATGTAGGCCAGGCATCCCGAGTTTTCTCGGCAGCAGCAGTTCTCGTCCTCGGTTGGCATTAGCTCGCACCGATTGCATGTGCACCAGGTGGAGACGCCGTCCATGTGACTAGGCCCAGGCTCTTCATCTGTTGAATCGTCCTCCCA
The DNA here is from genome assembly GCF_040938575.1 of Ambystoma mexicanum. Classification (NCBI taxonomy): domain Eukaryota; kingdom Metazoa; phylum Chordata; class Amphibia; order Caudata; family Ambystomatidae; genus Ambystoma; species Ambystoma mexicanum. Next base: position 1,119,110,735 of record NC_090933.1, read on the forward strand.
ACTGCCGTCCGAATCCCCATCGTTTTCGCGTGCTTCCCTTTCCAGTAGTTCCTCCTCGGTATACTCGGGCTCGTACCTGTAGGGCATTATTGTAGCCATTGTGTGGTAAACAAAGTAAAATAATCTACAGAGATGGTACAGGTGTTCACACGGGCTACAAGCGGCGAAGGTAGCTGACCAGAGCACAGAAACGAGTCACAGAATACTCAAAGTAACACAGAGAGAGGAATGGAATCAAAAATCTGCTGCTGTGTGTTGGGAAACGGTCTGTTTATACTTATTGAGGAAAGAGGCGTCCTGCCATTTCCATGGCGACACGTCATTAGCTGAGGTGCAGCGATTGTTCACACGAGACGTGCTTTGGCGTTGGGAAATGGGCAGTACGAGACTGCTGATGACAGGCTCAGGGGCGGGGGATTTGATTTAGTGCCGCAGAAGCAGGTCAGCCAGGGCGATGCGGCAAGTGATAGAATAATCACAAAATGGCAGCACCCTGGTGCCTGTTTTCGCGTGCGTATAATGGACGAAAACTCGGGTAAGGTCCATGGGAAAGTTTTCTAAAATCGAGCCACTTAGGCTTAAAAAAACATGGCCGACCCGTAGGGACAAACATTTTTACTGGACCATGCCTTTAAGAGCTGCCGATTTAGCATAATCAGCGTATCCAGAAACCTGGTGAAAAACATCCAACTCATTTGTAATCGCTGGCAGGTGGATGCAGGATGGGCCATCCAGAAAATATCAGCGTAAAGGGCTAATTTATGTGTAGTTCCGCCAGTATTAACTCCAGTAATTAAAGGGTTACATCTTACACTTGTGGCCAGGGGTTCGAGAGCTAAAGCGAAAAGAAGTGGGGATAAGGGAGAACCCTGGTGTGTGCCTCGATAAATGGAGTACGTGGCAGAGAGTTTACCGTTCATTTTAATGGACGCATATGGACAAGCAAAATTTGCCTAAATAAGTTTGAAGAAATTAGGGCCAAAATCAAAAGCTTTTAAAACTGCAGTTAAATAGGACCAACTAATCCTATCAAAGCTTTAATTGTGTTGAGCGACAAGAGGCCCATCGAAATGTTCTTATTACACCAATCCACTGCATTAATCACCCTCTGAATGTTTTCCTGGGCGTGGCGTTCAAGGATGAAACCGGATTGGTCTTGTCCCACCAGCTTAGGAAGCAAAGGTGCAAAGTGGCAAGCTAAGACTTTAGAATGAATGCGCGCATCATGATTCAGGAACACAATAGGTTGATACGCTGAGAAGTCTTGTGGGTGCTTAGTGGATTGAAGAAAAATTGTAAGGTGAGAACCCACCATAGGAGAGGCCACTGTGCCGATCACAGAAACATTGTTAAACAGCCGTGTGAGCAGCTGTACTAACTGCGCTGCATATGTCTTATAGAAAGATATGGAGATCCCATCGGACAGGTGATTTGCCCAAAGATAGAGCCCGGATTGCTTGTACCACTTCCTCCTCCTCAATGGGGTGCTCAAGTTGCTGTTTATCCTCCTCTGTAAGTACAGGAAAAGACAAGTGTTGTAAATATTGCTGCTGTTGCTCAACGTCTAGAGTCTCACCCTGAAAAATGGAGGTGTAGTAATCAGTGAGAATGTTCTCCTTAGGTTCCTCATCAGAATAGAGTGTTCGCTTATGTTCCTGTTCCAAAACTTGGACCCATACCTCAAGAGTACAAATTTGCATACGCAACAGCTTGCAATATGCAAATATGCAGCGGACAAACTGATAAATTCACCCCTAACACGGTTTAACATGCTCATCCCCCGCATCATTAAGCTGGAAATACAGAATAATATGGTCCCTCACCTTCTCTTCGATAAGGGGGTCTCATAACAGTACATCATTGATACGCCACGGGGGGCCTGGTTTGCTGGTCCTGTCCCACCAAAACTATAAGTGTAAGCAGAGCATGATCTGATTGAGCCTTACTCCCTATGGTGGCTTCAAGAACAGTATCCAATGTAGAGAGGGGTAAAAACATATAAATCCTGGAATGACAGCCATGCACATGGGAATAAAATGGGTAATTCCCATTGCCTTGATGTAAATGACGCCAGGAAGCCTCCAAACCCAAATCCTGTACCCCCTCGGAGAGAGAAGCTGCTGAAGGAATACATTTAGAGGAGGCCAGCTAGGTCCGATCCCTCATCGGATCCATTACGGCGCTAAAATCACCCCCAAGAAACAATCCAGCATAGTTCCTTAATTATCTCCCAGAACCGCAAAGTTAAATGAACACAGGACAATGCAGTCCTGAAAAATAACTTTCCCAAAGATTATGGGATGGTGTCAAAGGGGGTCAAGCTACAGAGCAAAGAGAAAGCTGTAGCCCCTTGGCAACACCTAAATTCCACCATCTATAGCCACTACCTCCACTACCCATGGAAGGATGAATGCAGATTACAAAATCCTGTTTTCGACACAAAAAAAAAACAGCAGGCCCGAGAAGGTCCCGGCCATTGAGGTTGATACCCCTTGTATTTGGCCTGACGGCATGAAGATTTTTTTTTTGCCCTATACATAAAGTACTCAATAATAACCTGAGAGAATGTGTGGTTAGTAACTGCAGTAAAGAACAAGGAATAGGCTTTCTAGTCTGGAAGGACCACATAGCTGCTCTCTATCTAAAGGACCATCATGTATGTCCCTTTAGATAAAGGGGCCTTTCAAGGCTGTATTCGTGGCATATTTTATTATAATACCTTACCCTTTTTCCCATCTAAAAGTGATGTCCAGCTGTGTGTGTGTGGTTTTCTTTTCTTTCCAATTTGTCTTGAGACCAGCATGTGTTTAATAGGTCTCTGGGACTTCGAAAGCTTATGGAAATGCCATCTTAGCACACTATTTTGTTAGTCAATAAAAGGTATCAAAACTTGGATTTTGCTTGGTCCTTGGAAAATGAGCCAATCACCAGACTCACTCATACTGATATCCCCAGAGAATGTCTGTCTAGCAATGCAATCACAGTCACAATAGCCATAGTGGTGGCTACCATGTTCTAAAACATGTTTATGTCCACTTCTGCCTCATGGAAAGGATCGCTGGATGTCCTGGGCTGTTCGGATTATCAAAACCCTTCTTTCCACTTTGGTGCAGCTAGCCACTTTCGCCAAGCTCGATCTGCTTTCATCAAGCAACCAAACGTTTGAAAAGAGACCTAGGATAAACAAGCCCTTATTCGGTCTGAACTAAAAGGAGCAAAGCAAGTTTCCTCAATCATCATGAAAGCTTATATTCAACATATTTACCATTCAGCATAGGGGCTGACATGGGGTGACAAGCTTGGGTGATTGCATCAACGATCAACACCAAAGTTGATAGCAAAATCATTGATCTGTCCATTGAGGGGAACGATTTGCGCTACCCATGATAGATCAGCAGTTATCATGCTTGGCAAAAATGGCAATCTCTCCTTTGCCCAAAGGACCCATGGGTTTTATACGTTTTTACCTGCCTGCTTCCCCATGACCGCCTCGGCCCTTTCATTGTTCCAAATGGTATATACGCTTTGCTACAGAGTGAGGTTGCTTCTTACCATGTTCTGACTTTGTAGAAGGCCTAGGGCTTCGTCTCCAGATCATTTAGCGTTGTGGAATTGTTGGCAAATTGCCAATCACCACACTAACTGAGTTGTGGACACTGACAGGTGCACTGGCCATATAAGTGGGAAGGGAGGACAGGTGGGGTTGTGAGGGAGGCTGGTGGAGGTGGGAGCGAGATGTCAAAAGGACCTTGAATGCCGGACGGGCTGAGATCAGGACAGAGGTGCAGGGTGCCCCCGCACACCATCTGGAGAGATTACGCAAGCCAAACACGTCCATTCAGGATAGAGATGCCAACTAACCAATTCCACTAACAATTTCCCCCTCTGCATACACCTCTGAAACTCCAAACCAAACACAACCACAAACCTACAGCACAACAAACCGCACAAACTTCACTACACTGCAACAACAAAACAAAAAACACACATAGACTTGCATAACAGTACACAACGACTACTGCCCGTAAACACCCCAGGCCCAGCCAACGGACCCACCGGGCTGAGGCCGCCAAAAGCACATCACTGCTTTCTTGCACTTTTCCAGTTTCCTCCCACTAACTCACGCTCCCTTCGTCTTTCAGAGCCGCCAGAGCGCCAGGGGACCACTCCGGTGGTGATAGTGCGCAGTACAAATGTCCGTTATCATTAACATTTACAGTACAGTAAAAGATCCAGGTGACCATATATATCATGGTAACTTCCATCACTAAACCTTTACCTTCAAAATGAAATGTTCAAGATCCCTGGAAGATTTTATGGTAAATTATGTTTTAGGGGACTGGATTTGCATTGTGCATCTGAAAGATGCTTAACTAAAGCTGCCAATCTGACGGCCTCGCCAGCCTTTTTCTTATGCTTCTCCATTGGGACCAGGCAGAAAACAGTCTGGGCCTTCTACTGGGCTATACACAGCCTTCCAATTTATAAGGGAGCCCATGGCAACAGTGACCCCTTATCTAAGGGTGCAGGGACTCCATGTAGGCCAATATCTGGACTACTGGCTCGCTCAGATGCCGACTCCACAGAAAGCTTGGACAGCCCTCAGCCAGCTGTGGATAGCCTTCTCACAGGACACATCTGTTCAATCAGGAAATTCAAAGCCACAACTCTCACCCAAGCGTGCTAAACAACAAATGTGTGCAAACAGATCAAGGACACATGGCTTAACCCTTAAGACCTATAGATTAATTCCTATTTCCATAGGAAAGAATTAAAGCCCTGGCAGTGAAAGCATTGAAGGAGATCTATTTGCGACCAAAGGGGTTCTGTGTAGTACAGATGGCAGATCACTCTCTACCGCTAACCCCGTTCTATAAACACTGTTAGGGCCAAAACCACACCCATCATGGGTGAGACTTAAACATAGTCCTCTGCTCTTCCTCACAAATCATTCCTGCCTAGGGGCTCAGTAGACCTTCTATTGGCAACATTGAGAAAAGTGCTTTTTGGTTATTTGTAATCTCCTCACTGTCTCTATCCTTTTGTCTGTATTGGTGGGAGTAGGTAGGGATCGCCAAGAACAGCATAATAAGTGTTCATTTTTCTTTTCTTTTTAAAACAAAAAGGAATTGTTGGGGCCAGGTACAGTGATAGTGCACTGCATTCTGGGAACTATCCAGATTCAAACGTTTTACTCAGAAAAATACCTACACACACATGGTAATAGCCAAAGCAATGTCTGTGACTATTGTAGAGAAGCTTGCCAGTTGATGCTACCAGCATGGGGGCACCATAGGCTCAAACATCCTTTTTTATTTTGATTTGCAAACATTATTGCAAGACGTCAGCTCCATAGCAGATGCACAATTTGCACAGGAGGTCCTCTGAAACCTGTTTAGTTAGATGATGGATTATGTCCAGCCATCCTCAGGATTACGATGCTTTGGTATCTCTTGCACGCATGGAGGAATGGGACGATGGGATGGAGGAGTCACATATTTGTACATTTCAGCCTTATCATATTTTTGCATTTTTTATGGCGAACTTCGACAGAAATGGCAATTCTCCTGCCCCTCCCTCCGCCCAGTATGTTAGTCTCCTAAACATACTATCGTGTTTCAAATGTAAACAAAAAAAGTATGGCCGTGATCTGACCTGATCTTGGGTTAATAGCACAAAATGGGGTTTGGAACATTAGAAAAACAAATTATTTGGCACTCTTTCCCCGGCAGCACATAGTCACTAAAAGCGTTCTTTAGCGATTAGTATCCTGAGCAGTATGCTTTTAAACTCTATCCTTGCTGAAGGGAAAATGATGCTGGGACCATTGCCATGTCTTGTCACAAGAATAATTCCAGTGTAATATTTTCCCCACAATATTTTTTCTGCCTAAGCGATTAATAACTAAATTATTGCGATGATAAAAGCAGATCGGGATCAGGTGACTGCGAGCCTCGGCCAGGGTCGGACTGGGGCATACATTTGTCTCAGGCACCAATGAAAATGTTGCCCACAGTTGCAAACGTTAATTCATTCCTTTTGTGACACTGTTTGAATAGTACTGAAAGGGGCGGTTTTTGATGAAATGCGTTGCAAATTGTGCAATTTAAAGACTATGGGCCTCATCAAGAGTTGGGCGGTAACCCTTAAATCCGGCAGAAACGGTATTAGCGCTGCCAATACCGCTCCACCGGATCACGACTGTAAATCCTGCCGGCGGTAGTACAGCCGGCTGTAATAGCGCCGGCACCCAAACGCGACATTACAGAGCTATCACAAGTCAGGCGTTGGCGCTATTAGCGCCAGAAAACTGGTGGTAAAACCGTTGAAAATACCCCTGGCCAAATGCTGGAGGTAAAAGAACATATGAGACAGCAATAAGGGCCCAGGTGAAACCAATGCACACCAGAGGCCTACAAATGACCCACCATTGCACAACACACCGACCCAACACAATTTCACCATCAGGAGCAGGGAGTGGACAGCAATAAGGGCCCAGGTGAACACAATGCACACCAGAGGCATACAAAGGACCCACCCATGCACAACACAACCCCCCCAACACCATTTCACCATCAGTAGCAGGGAGGGGACAGCAATAAGGGCCCAGGTGAAAACAATGCACACCAGAGGCATACAAAGGACCCACCCATGCACAACACAACCACCCAACACCATTTCACCATCAGGAGCAAGGAGGAGAAAGCAATAAGGGCCCACGTGAAAACAATGCACACCAGAGGCCTACAAAGGGCCCACCCATGCACAACACACCCTTCCCAACACCATGTTGCCATTTGGAGCTGGTAGCCTTGATGTGGACATCTACTTGCTGCGCCTGGAGCTACAGAGGCCTGCCAACCAGCCCAGGGCCCTGGGAGCACAGGGGTGGTGGGGATGAGGAGAAGGAGGAGGACACCAGTGCCAGCAAGGCAGCCAGCCATCCCCAGGTTCAGGGCAACGCCCTGGGCCCTGACTGATTGGCAGCTGGTGACTGAGTACAGGCTGGACAGGGCAACCATCACCCAGTTGATGGACACAATCCAGGCTGACATAGGCAGCCGTATAGCCATCAGCCCTGCTGTGCCCCCACTTGTAAAGCTTGTGCCCGTTCTACAGTACCTCTGGACTGGCAGCTACCAACACACCGTTGCCATGATGCATGGCATGGCCCAGTCCACCTTCAGTGTGGTGCTGGGAAAGGTGCTGGATGCTCTGCTGCTCCATGTTAATGAGCACATTGCATTGCCAGCCACACAGGCACAGGTCAACCAGCTCTAGGCCCAGTTCCATGCCATTGCCCATGTCCCGAACGTCATAGCAGCCCTGGACTGCACACACATGTAGCACCCCGGGAACATGAGGCATCCTACAGGAACCGTAAGAATTGCCATTCCATGAACGTGCAGATGAAGTGTAGCCCTGACCTAACCTTCACCCACTGCTCTGCCCACTACCCAGGATCCACCTACAATTCCATGGTCCTGCGCAACAGTACCCTGCCAGCCTACATGGAGAGGCACCGAGGCCAAAACACATGGATGTTGGGCGAGTACAAATCTTGCCTGAAATGCATGCCAATTCTGGGGGGCATGCACAGAGCAATCCCTGCATGCCAGCAGGAGACACAAACATCACTAGCACTGCAACATTTCCATACCTGTGCCAACACAGCAGAACACACCCAGTCTGAATGGCACACACTTGTGAAAGCACAGTCAAATGGGGAAGCCCAACTACCACAAAGCATCTTGGTGTGTGTCGCAGTGCTGCTCCTCACCCTGACACAGAATAGATATCACACCCTGGCCACCAGATAGTCATGCCAATGGAGTCTTAATGTAGGCACATCCACAAAGCCACTATACACGAGTAGTTGGAGTCACGACAATGACAATCCCTGAGATACTGACCCCTGATTGGCCAATCACATGCCTGGCCAAATATACATGATTGTGCCAAGTAACAAATGCAACACCAGCCAAAGCGAATGCCACGCCACATGGCCTAACAACATGTCACCTGGACATGTAGATATGAGTACCCTCATCCAGTAATAAGGGACAGAGTACTGTTGCATTTAGACACAGTGGTGGCGCATGCAGTAAGTAGTCCATTGATTGAATGATGCACCTTGCACAGCTCACACCACAATGAAAGTAACTTCATGAAAAATAGCATACGTGTACTACATGAGTGTGACACACATAAGCATTCACATATTAATTGATACACTGCTGCATGTAAACCTCAGCCCATGCATGTCCCAGAAGGCGAAGGATGTATGCCAACATTGCACTGAGATAGCTGATCTGCTGCCAATGTCACTGATGACTGAGCTTTGTACACCCATTGAACCAACCTTGCCCTAATGTCTGCATTCTCTCCCCTGCAGGTAATTCTGGATACCCGCTCATGACCCCTGTGCGTCATCCACACACTCCAGCTGGCATTGCCCATGGGCGTACATGCATCTGTGTGGAAAGGGCATTTGGTCTGCTGAAGGCAAGCTACCGGTGCATATACTGTACGGGAGAGGCATTGATGTATGCACCAGAGAAAGATGGCAAAATCGTACTTGCATGTGCCATGCTGCACAACATTTGCTGTCACAGGCATGTGCCACTGCCCCCCCATGCTGATGGGCAGCCACCTGGGGATGGGAGTGATGGTGAAAATGTGCCTGAAGCTGGGGCACATGTACACAGGGATGGGGTGAGGAAGGGGAGGTTGGCCAGACAGGCCTTGATTGACAATTATTTTTGATCCGGTGGATGGGTATATGTAACACATATCACTTGTAAAATAAAGAGCACTTTCACACAATCATGAATGTCTATGCTTTGTATGCAATATGAACAGGATTTATTATTAGTTGAACAATCTCCCCTCCCCCCTGTGAACTCCCAAGCACACAATCACCCCTCCCCTCTGAACTCCCCAGCACACAATCCCCCCCCCCTTGTGAACTCCACAGCACACAATCTCCCCTCACCCCTCAGAACTCCACAAAACAGACAGTTGTGCCAGGCCCTGGGCACCTGGACCCACTTGCACTATGTCCATCTAGGATGGTCGTGGGCGTTTCCCATGTCCGGGTCCCTCTGGTGAGCGGGGTGGGAGATTGCACAGGGAATGGCGCCTGGGCGAAGCCTCCAGGGATCCCTCTGTGGGTGTTGTAGAGGTAGATGGAATGGCTCCTGGTAACTGCAGCTGCTGGCGGAGCAGATTGTTTGCCTCCCGCATCTGCTCAGCATGTGCAGATTGGCCCTCACACAGCTTGCGTACTCTTTGTCTGAATCCTGTCAGGGCCACTGTACAGCCCTCCACCACTCTACGGGTGCGCGCGTTATCACATGCCATGCTCTTGGCAGTATTGCGTATGGCACGGTTTATTGCCTTGATGTGGAGGTTATGCTCAGCCGACATGGCCTCAATTCTCAGCTTTCAAGCCTCTATCACATCCAGCTGGACCATTACAGCAGGTCCCGTGACAATGGGTCTGTCAGGTATGCTGTTGAGTGGACTGACGGGTCTGCACAGGGCGGGAGGGGAGTTGTGGGGAACATGGCAGCATCCATGATGGGGCTTCTGCGGTTGGATGGGGTGCCTTCAGGGGAACCATAGGAAGGTGTGTCCACATCAGGCACGGGTGTGCGGGCATGACGTACACACACATGTACATGCAGAGTGTGTGCTTCCACTGACACCTGCTCCGGGCTCCCTTGCAGTGTGCCCATCTCATGTGTGGCACTGTGGCAGGGTGAGGACACCAGTGCAGTGTGTTGTAACGCAGTGGTTGTGTGGCCCTCATTTGAGTTAGACCCACTGGTGGCTCCCTCCACATCCTAAATGCCTGTGGTGGCTCCCGGCATTTGTGACAGTGATGCCCTGCGGCCTTGTGGACGTTGTGCTGGTCTGACTGCTCCGGTGGGGTGACCTAGGATGTGTCCTGTGTCTTTCCTTCTCATGCCGGTCTCTGTGCGGGGGGTAGGGGGGTGGTGGTGCCGGTTGATGCCCGTCAAGACCTGCGGCTGGATGTGGATGCTTGTTCACCATCATTGCCCTCCGATGATTGCTGCGTGCCTGTGGGGTACATAGGGTGTTGTATGAGTTGAGGGCAGCTTACATTTGTATCATGCATTTCATGCCTTACAGTGGGTTAGAGCACAGGTTTGATGATGCTTGCCCATTGCATGTTACTCAGTCCCCATGTTGTGATAGGTCGAACGTGCTACAGGGGAGGGACACTGCTTAGACATGTTTGTGTGACATCTTCAGATGTCTGTTGTGAATGCACAGCTCCCATGTCACTTTGCCGGGGGGAGGCTTTGATACACACCCACACATCACGTTGCCGTGCCATGCCCATGAATGCCTTTCCCTTGGGGCTTAGGTTGATACATTTTCGGTACTTAGGGTACCAGGGGGCGCTAGGGTACAGTGGTACGAGGGGGCACTAATGGGTAGCTGCGGTGCGTCGCACACATTGCAAACACATACTGGGATTGGAGGGGTTGGCCTAACATTATGCAGTTTTCAGGGGGGGAGGGGACTCACCTGCAGCCTCATGGGTACTGGTGCCTGCCTCCGCTCCGCTATCTCCCTCAATTGTGCCATGTCAATCAGGGTGGTCATCTCCTCCTCCCGGGGTGTCAACTCAGGTGGTGGTGATGCTGGCCCTCCTCCCGTTGCCATGCTCTCGCTCCTGTTCTGGGCCAGGAGACCACGGACACGGACTCGCAAGTCATTCAGCCGTTTGCGGCAATCCTCCCCATCCCTGGACACACGGCACACCGCTGACACCTTCTGGCTCACTTGTCTCCAGATCTGTGCTCGCCGCTGTGCACTTGTATTATTTATTTATTTATTTATTACATTTGTTATACACCCAGACCCGGAGGTATCATGGCGTAGTTACAGACAGTGGGTAATAACAATCTTATATTATAAGTAAAAACATCATAAAAAAACAATAGTGAGGTATCAAACATAGTATTTACAATTGACTGAATTGACAAGTAGAGGTCAGGTAGGTTGGGAAGTTGGTTTGCATACATAAGTGGGGGTGGGTTGAATAACCAAGTTTTCAGCGATTTTTAAATTATTATTATTATTATTTTTTTTTTTTATATATTACGAAGGTTGTTTCGTTCTTGATGTTGGTGGGTAGGGCATTCCAGTGTCTGGGAGCAAGGACTTTGAAGCTGCTGCCCCCTGCTTTCTCTCTTTTGTATCGTGGGATTTCAAGGTGCAAGTCATTATTAGATCTGAGGAGTCTAGTGTGAGTTTTTTTCATGACTGTCTTGATTAGGTATATAGAGGTTGTATTGGCAATGCATTTGTGTGTGATGCTTAGAGTTTTGAATAGTAACCTAGCTTTGATAGGGAGCCAATGGTTGTCTCTACTGATATTAGATATGTGTTCAGACTTTTTTGTGCCTAGTGCTGCTCGGAGGGCTTTGTTCTGCATGAGTTGGAGTTTAGATATGTTGGTGTTGGAGGTGCCTAGGAATAGGACATTGCAATAGTCGAGCTTGGATAGTATTAGCGCTCTTGCTAATGTAACGCAGTTGTTGGGTGTGAGGAATTTGCGACTTAATGAGATGAGTTTGGATGTGTAGGAGTTAGATGAGACCAAGGTGTTGACTTGTTTAGACATAGTTAAGGTGGCATCTAGGTAGACCACAGTGTCTTGACTTGTTTTAGGACTGGGATCGTGGTGCCATCGATGATGAATGAGGTATAGGCGGTTTATAAAGAGTCAATTTTGGAGGCTGGACCTGATATGAGTAGCTCTGTTTTGTCGTCGTTGAGGCATAAACTATTATTGGCCATCCAGTTTTGGATTAGTGAGTACATTTGGTTGATGAGCAGTGAGTCTTGCTTGTGGTTACCTGATAGTGGAATGAGGATCTGGGTGTCATCAGCAAAGTTGGTGTAGATGACACCCATGGCATCCAGTGCTGTGAATAGCAGCTCAGTGTACGCGTTATAAAGCATGGTGGAAAGGCATGAGACTTGCGGGACACCTATGGGGACTGGTATGGGGTCGGCTGACTCCTTGCCGATGGAGACTCTAGAGGTCCTGTCTGCTAGGAAGGATTTGATCCAGTCAGTGGCATCCTTGGATAGGTTGAAGTTATTAGCTAGTGTAACGCAAAGTTTGTCATGGTGGACCAGGTCGAATGCCGCCGACAGGTCCAGTAACATTAGTAGACAGAGTATGCCTGCTTCTCTGGTGGCATCCAATTGGATCTTCAGGTCGAGAAGGGCTGTCTCTGTGCTGTGGTTAGGGCAGAATCCTGACTGTCGGTCCCCCAGTAATTGGTGGTTTTCTATGTGGTTTTGTATTTGGGAGTATGCTATTTTATCAATTATTTTCAGGAGAAATGGGACCGTTGTTATTGGTCGATAGTTTGTGGGAATTGAGGGATCTAAGGTTGTTTTTTTTTAGAAGGGGAGTCACCCAAGCTTTTTTGATACTGGTGAGGACCGTGTTGTTGTTAAATGAGGCGTTGGCAAATTTGGTAATGATAGGAGATAGGGTAGGGGCGCAAAGTTTGACTAGTTGGGATGGGAATTGGTCTGCTTTGCAGTTGGAGGCTTTAAGTTTGGCTATGGTGTCTAGCACTTCTTTGATTGAGACCGGTGTGAAGAGAAAGGGAGTGATCGGTGTGGTGTTCAAAGGGCGAACTAAGATTGTGGGTAGGGTTTTTTAAGCTAGAAGTGATTTCTTACTATCAATTTTCTTTTGTAATAGTAGGAATTTGGAGGCTAGGGCGTATTGTGTAGCGCATAGAAAATACGCAGAAATACCGTCCAACTCGTGATGAGGCTGTGTGTATTCAGCAACAATGGTCAAAACTACTAATCGCATAGTCAAGTAACTCATCAAACCGACCCACATTGGCCCAAAAAGTGGCCCACTTTGACCAAACAAGCTGGTCTACACTAGCGTTTTGGGTTTGTTGGTTCGGGAATTGCCCTGTTGCTCTACTGGCCAGTGTGAGCCTGTGAGCCTGGCCTCGCCCCCTGCAATCTCCAATTTAGTTCAGAGACGCCGACCCTACACATTGGACCGACCAGCAGCATAGTTGGCTGTCAAGCGACCAGTAAACATCCATTTGACGGGCCCAAGAGGACAGATATTGCCTATCGCCTCTGCATCAACCTTGACCATCGCCTCTGCATCAATCGGGAAGATTGTGCTTAATAAAAGCCAGATTTAAATACTATCAAACAAATGCCAAGTAAACGAGTGCTGTGTAAAACAATATGGGCATACATTCCAACGAGACGCACCGCAATAGCAGTCCTTGGCTGTAAAGCGAGTTACTGTCGAGTGAAGGTCATTGGCAGAAATACAAGAATTGATTCTGTGCAGACATTTCCAGTAGAAAAAAGCCTGAGTTGGCAGCACACTTTCTAGTGTTACCTTAATACTCAGAGCGGGGAATGTGATAGGCGAGGGTAGACGCTGATGTAAACAGATGAGGACATGCATTTTACTCGCCACCCGATGCTCAGTGTGCAATCTGTATTTACTAAAGAAATGCCTAGGTGACATCAGATGTAAATGGATGAGCGCATGCTTTTTAGCTCACTGGATGCTTGGAGTACAATCTACATTTACTAATGCAAAGCTTAGGTCACATGTGAAGGTAGTGAAGCAAATCCTAAATTGTAGTAAAGGCATTTCTTATTTAACAGCGTTCTGCGGTTACACCAAGTGGTGTGCCATATTGCCCCAATAGGTGCGAAATGAAGGAGTTGGAAATATTTCACTTTGTCTAAAGCACCACATAATCTTACACCGCCCATCAGCACAAGCGAATCCTTCATATAATCCCATTTAAATAAAAAAGTATGTGCTTTCTCTAGTTGTGGTGCCGATCATTGTTGGGCAAAAATGTTGCAAGAGAAGTGGAATCAGTGTATTCTGCACAGCCTTATGACTAGCTGGATGGAATTCCGGTGGTAAATCTGCCAGAATACTGCCCAACGGAATTATCGTTACCGCCACTTGGTGCAACGGAATTACCGCCAGATTACAAGTGGATTTGGCAGAGTAATATATTAGACTCTATGGGGCATTTTTGGCAAAATTACTGCTGCGGTAATTCTGCTGATTTTTGCAAGAAAGTGGGAGGATTTACCTCCAGCATAATGCTGAAGGTAAATACCCCAACTCCAGGGACATACTCTTAGTATGGCGGTGCATAAAAAGTGTTAGTAATTCTGTTCCCATACATTTTTTCCTGCACCGCCATACTATTAATGAACCCCAAAGTAGAAATCCCTGGGGTGGGGGAGCAGAAGAGCCAAGATTGATCAGAGTTTGCTTGAGAGTCCTCTCGTGCAGCCAATTAGAGTGGTTGAAGTGTTATTGGGGGAACTGAGAGCATCCTATAGAGTCAGGGTTCACGGAACGATCTGGTTTCCGAAATGGCCAAAATATCTGCACGGCCTGACTAGCTGGCAGTTCGGTTTCTCTGACTAGGGATATTTGCCAGCTATTTCACCCAATCAGAGAAGCAGGGACCAACCAAAATTCTGCATTGCAGGTGGCACTGCGGCAGGGCCATATTCCTGCGAGCAGATTTGCACTTGCTACATTATACCTGATTTAAAAAGCTTAAAATTAGAACAAATCTGTGCAAAATGCTTTTATGCTACAAGATTTTTTTTTCTTAGCTAAATGCCTCCTAATGATTGCTTTAGACCCTAGAGCATGCACTAACTAAAGGGATCAACTGGTGTTGGGGAGAAACGTTAAGCAGTGCAATAACCCCAAAAGTAGATCCTCTTTCATAGAAGATTTTCTGGAAGACATGTCTAGCATGGTTGCAGAAATAATGTACCCCTGTTCTTTACATATGGCCACCGGCCGTTTGTTAGAAAATCCTGATCTCTCAAGAGATAGGGCCTCATCAGTAGTTGGGCGGTATCGTGGCGGTAAATCCGCCGAAATACTGCCAACGCAATTATCGTTGGTGCCACTTGGTCCGGCGGTATTAGCGCCAGATCACAAATGGCGGTGGCGGTCCCCATTTCTTTTGAGTCCTTAGGACTCAATGGGGCATTGTCGGTGCAATTACTGCAGCGGTACTTGTGCCAAAAATGAGCGGAAAGTTGGCGCATTCACCTACAGCTTATAGCTGGAGGTGAATCCTCCAACTTTCCCCAACACCAGTGATTGGACGGTGCAGTAATGCAGCGGTAACGCCATTACTACCGCATTTTTACTGCACCGCCCACCTCCTGATGCGACCCATAGACTTTGCCCTGTTTTGGAACGTGGAATAACAACATTTTTCATCACACATTACATTTTTCAGGTACCGGATCAGCTCTTTGGGTGGGTGTGTATTTCTAAGATTTTGAGTTATGGAGGAGCGTTAAAAGCAAATGCCAGTCGTAGGGACATGAAATGAATCCGCTATGTAGCTAGCACACGCCTTTCCGTGAAGAACTGTATTTATTGGGGGTTATTAGAACCTGTGAGGTAAGGGGTTAACGGCGCTGGTAAAGGTGCCGGCGGCGTTAACCCCTTACTGCCCTATTACGAGACTGCTTGCGGGACCCGCAAAGGGGGACTGGTAAAACCAGGCGTCCTTAGCGGGTCCCGCTAGCAGACCAGGGAGCTAACAACGGGCCCGTTATTAACGGGTCCGTTGTTAGCTCCCTCCCCATTCCCATTGAGCCCTATAGGGGCTCGAATGGGGATGGGTTCCCTGAATGGGGAAATACCGGGTCCTCCAAGGTTAGAATGGCCCGGTATTTCCCCATTCAGGGAACCCGGACCCGGTATTTGGTATGGGGGTAGCCATGGCTACGTGCATACTCGTAATGACCCCGATTGTCTTTACTAAAGCTAAAATGTTCCCAATTCAGACTAGACTAGACTGTTCCTCCTGACCATACGTAATATACATTTGAATATAGTAAGATGAATAGTATGTCTTTATATAGTCAGTGGGTATCCTGGAAACGTGCTGTTGATGTGGCTCTCGAAGACTGCATGTGGAAACCTGTGGCCTAATTCTTCACACCTGAATCCTATGGAGCCTTCTGAACAGCAATGAAGGTTTCTTTGTTGACATGTATTCATGTAATCAATCGTGGATTGTATTATGGCCCTTTTTGCATGCTTTAGGGAATGATTAAAGTTTTTAACAACCTATCTTGCTTGCTTTTTAAAGGAGGGCTCCCTATATAGAAATAAAATACACTGAGAAAGAGCAGTTGACATACGAGGAGAAAATCTTCTGAGTATGCTAACCGATCTTTAAGAACACACGAGAATCAACTAAGGTTCAGGAAAGACTTAACTAAGTGTCCTGTTCAAAGAGTAATTAATCAACTAGACAGAGTGAATGGACTCCCTTACCTTCCTGCAAGGGGCCCAGCCAGATAAACATTCTACTGTCACTATTTGTCTCCAACAGCATCTGCATCAATAATCAATTGTTCTTTAATAAAAGACCACATCTATTTGGGCCATCAAACTGTCCTCTATTGTGTTCACCTGAACTAGAACCAAATTATATGTCAACTAGGTTGTACAGAATGAATGGAGATTGCACATTAAAGCAAATTGCACTTTATAAGTATAGTGACTAAATAAAGGCTCCATGTCACTTTATTGTGTCGCCAAAAATTGAGTTACACTGAATGTTGTGGATATTCAGTGTTTCCACCTATATCGATGCTACCCTCCTACCTATTCTTTTATGGGGGGAATGCCCACGCCCCTCTTAAACACCTCCTCTTTCCTACCATCCACTACATTGCCCCAACCCACCATCTTCCGGTGCAGGCCGCCCTAAAAATATAATTTCTAACACAAGCGATATTGAAGCCCAGATATTTGGCGCAACAATATCCGGCACCATGACTACTTTCAGTTTTGTATACGATGTTCACCATGACCAGTGTCTACCTCAGGAATTTGGGAAGTGAATGGCGCACACCGATGGCACTTTAGTTTTTACCTCACTAAGTCCTTCAATAGGACTTCAGAGATGATTGAAAAGCAGACATTTAGTTATTTATTTATGTATTATGATGTCACCTGCCTCACACTGGGGTGAGCAAGAGTCTCCAGTGCCTCCCCATATTAATGGAAAAAAGGCCCCAATGGTGGTATCCAGAGGATCCCCTGGACATCCTTGCTTAGTTCCCATCATAATACAGGGGGCAGTCACAGGAAGTGTCTACATGCATCCCCTTCCCGGGAGAAAGTGCCTGAAGGTCCCGATAGCCAAACCAAAAATCCCCAAGAACAAAAACAAGCACATGATTCATTGACAGTCAGATTTTGACACAAAATACTTTAAAAACCCACACTGTTACTGTTGCCAAAGATCCCGAAGTAGAGAATGATACACAAAAAACAAAAAAAAAAACTGGAGATTCTCCACGAGCGATCAGTTCTCATGAGGGATATAATGTTACCATTTCATGGTTTTTCAGTAGCATCTCCCCCCTCAAATGATACAATCCTACCAAACCATTGTCTACTGGCAGAGTATTTCTTCAAAGGAGATGCAAAGTTTCAATGATGCAGAGGAAAAACTTTCCTTTTATATTTGGAGGGATTAAAAATACTGTCATGGGATTTACCAACTGTAGATTCACATAATGGAGAAGCAACCGGACTGCATTGTTTGTAAGCAGTCCTTTGTAGCAACAGGAAAAAGAAAGTTGATTCCAAGATGGATAACCTGCCAGGCAAAGGGTTGGTCCAGCCCTTAAAGCCCAGGATAAGGTCAGGTAAACCTGTGAGGGGCAGTCAATCTCAATTCCTTATCAATTTCAGGGCACATGTGCAGACCCTTTTAAAGACCCCAGCCCAGGGGGAGGGAACACAGGGATAGGAGTTTGGAAACTGTTTAGACAAGATTTCAGAAGGTTACAGGAGATTGAGCAGGACCCAGGAGATTGTTGCCGAGATATGGGGTCTGGGCAAATCTGGATCCTGGGAGCTGGAGGTGAGACTTGGGAGACCAGTTCAAGAAGTACAGAGAGCTGGAGCAAGAGACAATGAACAGGAGAGTTGTCTAAAGTGGCTGACCTTATTAAGAAAGAGGGTGATGATCAGAGGTGTGAGAAACATGGAGAGTGACGAGAGCGAGGAGAGAGATTTGAAGACTAGTGACCATAGCGCCCAAATGTTTGGGCACTATTCTCAGTATTCTCAAAATCCAGCCTCTTTCACTTATCTTCCTCAAAGGAGTGAAGAAGCTGGGAGAGTGTAGAATGTAGGGAGAAAAACTATGCCCAAAGGTGAAGGAGATAATGTCACAATATATTAGGCGGTCAGACGCAACTCAGGGAGCCCCTCCACACCACCCCAAGCAAGGTGGCACGCACCCAAAGCTCTTATACAGATTCAACTTTAGCGAGGTCTCCAACTTATTTCGCACCACTCCAGCAAATACCCTCTGTACCACCAATGAGCTAGGAACCAGGCCGGTGTATAGTAAGCATATGCATTTATTTAAGGTTTGACAAAGAAGAATAGCAACCACAAAAAACGTCAGCCACCAACGCTGTGGCACTACACTATGACCAAATTCACATTTCTTGCACAAGTTGACTAACCTAGGTTTAAAGGCCTTTCAGTTGCTATAAGGCACAGGTAACATTTTGAAGTTAGCAGTCACAACTTGCATCAGATTTCTTGCAAATTAACCAATAGGAAAAATACAGAACACACAGTGAGTGCTTAGTTTTGCACAATACTAATTTCTCCCAGCAGCCCCCACGCCCACCATCAGGCATCAATTAGATATGAACCCCCCTGATCTGAAAGCAAGGTACAGGGAGTGGGAACACAATGGAAAATCGTTTGGGGCTTTTTATTTAGGTAAAATGCAATGTTTTGGAATTCTGATTTTGGGATGCAGGGGAAAAAATTGGGAATTTTGTTTGGCACCACTCCTACAATGAAAATGCAAGGCTTTGGGATTCTGGTTTGAACTGAAAGGTACAATTCGTTTTGCACAATTTGTTTTCAAAGGGAATGCAAGGTGTTGGGATTTTCGTTTTGGGGACACCAGCACATTCAATTAAACAGCAGCGTTACCCAATTACATTGTAGACTAGAGTCATTTACAGTGCACTGGGATAATCCTTTGTCAATTTCGAATTTTGACAAAAACATCACCCCGTGATAAATGACCCTATGGGAATAAATGAAGTTATATATTTAGTCAATTGTGCTATGGGTATACACGCTTTCACACCCTTCTCACTAATGGAGAGCACCCACCAATGCACAGGTAAGGGTTAAACTGACAGATTCCAACACGATTCAAGGTAACTGGATAGGGTGTTGTTCTATAGAGGATTCATTGAGTTAACTTTTTAGTTAAATATGGACAGGGTCTTCCTAGTTTTGCCCCCCCTTTATACACTAAGGGAAAGGTATTAAGGCAGGTAGCCCCCCGCACAATTGATAGCTTTGGGATATATCTACTTACATGGGAGAACTGTTCTCAGCCCAGGAGGCCCGCCAGATCCTAGGACCCTCTTTCAGGCATGCAGCTCGCACCTCAAGCCTCTATCCACCAGCCAGGTCTCTCCAGCCACATGCCTTTCTCAGATAGGGCTCCCAGATTTCCAACGAAAGTTCCTGTGTCTCCTTTTCTCCCTCCTTCTAGGTAGGCCTTTGTTTACTTTTGTTCCCTTGGCAAGGTGGTGACCCGATGGATTAGGCAGCTCTCCTGGTCTCTCTCCCTAGTGGTTTTCTTGCCAGATCCCTCTTAGATTGGAACTTGCCAAGATATAGTGCTGATGACACTCCATTATTATCAAAATTCCCACGCTATGGATTGGCCAGCTTCCTCCCTTTTGCTCCCCCCAATATGCTCGCTGCCTGATAATATCACAAAGAATTAGGGGGGGGTGAATGATGGAGGCAGAGAGAGGAGGAAAAATACATCATTTCAAAATGACAGGTAGTTTTACACTTTTGGGTTCTGAAAATCTAACAACATGGCAGCTACCCTAATTTTTCATATAATTGCCAACACATATATATTTTTTGAGTTCTATATTTTATGGCGGAAAATACTCATCATATTTCAGCACGCCCTTCCTGGGAGGAGCTACTGTTTTTACCGATTTACTCCTGAGCCGAAGTAATCACAAATCTGCCCCCTTCCTAATTCAAACCTTACTTCCATAACCTATCATCACAACAACTTTCTATTCCCTCGGAATTATGAGAAGCCCAGAATCATAATTTTTCTCATAACTCCAGTTGTATCCATCACACAAAATTAGTTTTGTATATGGTCCAGACAGGTTTCCTCTCCCCTTCAATATGAGACCGGGATGAGCTCTCGATGGACGTTTTATTCAAGACAATGGATTCAATGGCAAGGCATCCCATGTGTCCCTCAGTTTCACATCAGCCCCCATCAATTCTTAGGTTGCATTTCTTCATCGTCACCTGACCCGAACATCTACTTATCAGCAATCAGTTTCATACACAATGTTTCATCATCCATTAGTGGCTTCTTGAGGACGAGGTAGTCCTGAAAAGGTCATTTTTGTTGGCCACTAATACACAGTTAATGGGGAGACCTGACCTTAAAGGTCATTTCCTGATGGCTGTGTTATCTGCAAATCCCACAATTTCGATCTTCTTCTCTGTATATTCTTTGCATTTATAACTGAAAACCAGACATCCTTCTCCTGGACGTCCTCAGCCAAAGGTCTTGAGTTCAAATTTTCAAAGGCACAGACCTTTCAGTTCGGTGGAGAAAACACCAGCTGCATCCATACTTCATAAAATACAGCTTTAAATCGACAAGATGTGCATTATATCTGGGCATGTGGTTAAAAATATAATCTTTCTTTTCTACTATATTAGAACAGAAGTAGATTCATTATTAATCTTATGCACACAGACAGGCCGCAGTTAACATAGGAAACCAGTGTTCACTTTTACAAAAACGAAATAGGCATTTCTCTTTACAGGATGTTTTTTTACATGATGAAGATTAAGTCTCTTTATTCCTGATTAACGCAATCTGTCACTAGACTTTATTTCTTAAATGTCAGGCATCATTCCTCCTTTTTATTTAATTGAAATTTTTATTGCCATTTATAAACAAGTAAACAAACCAACCCTCACCTCCCAAGTCCCCCCACCCTCTCCCAAACAACCCCCACCCTCTCACCCCACAGGTTGTGGTGCAACTCTGCTTTTTTGTTAAGTTCTGTCCTTTGTTAAGTGTCATTACTTCGCTCGGCTCACACCGCCCCTCTTCCATGCTGCTGGGCAGTCCAAGTCCACCGTGATGGGCCACCCGGAACCCTTACCTCCTTCCAAATATCCCCCCACCCCATGCCCAATCCCAGCCCCATATTAGGCCAATCCCAAAAGCTTCATGCTACGCGGGCACCATGCTGCCCTTGAATCTCTTAAGAAATTGCAACACCAGGTCCCAATCCAAAAGATACTAATGATGTTCTCCTTTTAGCGTGTACGTCACCTTCTCCAGTGCTGCAAGTCTCCAGATCCTTCCCACCCACTCATGTTCCGCGGGCGCTTCCTTCGCCTTCCATTTTTGGGCTATTAATTGTGCCCCAGCTATCACCAGAATTATATATACCTTCTTCTGGGCCTTCGTCCGCATCTCGTCCAGATTACCATCCAGCCCCAAAATGAACAGCCCTGTGTCTATGCTTCCAACAATCTCTATGCCCATTGTGTCATGAACCGCCTCACGAACCTTGACCCAGAACGGGACTACCTTTGGGCATTGCCACCAGGCGTGTGCCCAGGAACCTTCTTGCCCACATCGCCTCCAGCACAGGGCGGTCTTGGACCGATATATTTTAGCTATCCTGCAGGGTGTAAGGTGCCATTGGTACATCAACTTCACCCAGATTTCTTGAATTTGTAAAGAGTTTGTCAACTTGGGAATATGCACCCACAGGAATTGCCATTGCTCCAATGCAATTGATTGCCCGGTTTCTTTTTCCCAATTGGCCATAAAACCCCTCTTGCCTACCACCTCCCCTTCCTTTAGTAGCCTGTACAGGTCCCCCACTAGGTGTCTGTCCCCTGCGTTCGTAGTAACATATTTCTCAAATTGGGTAAGATCCTTTGTAGCCGCCTCCTTTATAGATGGGTGCAGGGCTCAATGTCTTAATTGCATATAACGGAACCGTTCCTCTTCCCCCCACCCCGAAGATGGACTTGCAGGTAGGGAAGTCTCTTACCTGACCTCCCTCGTAGAGGTCCCTTAGGCACCTATAGCCCCCCTCCTGCCATGCGTCAAAACCGGAGTCATCTCCCAACCCAGGGGTAAACTGAGGATTAGCACAGATGGGTGTGAGAGGTGAAGGGAAGGTAGTAATCTTCGATCTGCGCACCGCCTCATCCCATGACCTACCTACCAATGCCTCAATTGCGCTGCAGTACATCCTCATGGGCCTGTCCGCCCGGGGAAGCCACAGTACCCCTTCCAGACCATATCCTATTAGTGCCCTATCCATTTCCCTCCACACCTTCCCCCTGTCATCTTTCGTCCAATCCCTTAGTACCCTCATCTGAGCTGCCCGATAGTAATTAACCATATCCTGTTCCCCCATGCCTCCCCTGCTTCTGGGCAGTTGCATCAGGCTACGAGGAATTCAAGGCTTCTTCTTCCCCCATACGTAGGCCTGTGTAAGCCTGCCTAACTTTCTAAAAAAGGGAGCCGGTACCCTAACCGGTAGTGCCATAAACAAATACAATAATTTTGGAAGGATAATCATCTTTAAAGCGTTGATCCTACCTAACCAAGACACCGCCAGCGGTCCCCAGCCCAAGAGAAGCCTCTTGGATTTTCCCCAGCAATGGGAGATAGTTTGCCTCATACATATGCTCTATCGTCCCCATAATAAGCGTCCCCAGATACCTAATTCCTCCCTACGCCCAGGCAAATTCAGAGCTCTTCTTTAATTCCCTTTCCATCCGAGGGGACATATGTATACACAGCACCTCCGACTTACTTTTATTGATCCGTAGCACTGCAATTTGGCCAAACTCCCCAAAAACTCTCTCGATCACTTCCAGGGATTCTCGGGGGTTCGTCAGGGTCAACAACATATCGTCTGCAAAGGCGGCTACCTTATGCTCCCTTCCCCCAAACATCACTCCCTTAATCCCCCTGTGAAGTCTAATTCTACTCGGGAGCGGCTCCAAATATATTGCAAACAGTAATGGCGATAGCGGGCAGCCTTGCTTCATTCCTCTAGATACCGCCACCGGGTCTGATGCCTCCCCATTAACCATCAGGCGCAATGTGGGACTACAATAGTTCGCCTCAATCCTGCCCATGAACTTTTCTCCAAATCCCATCCTACGCATGGTAGCAAAGAGAAAGCTCCATTCTACCCTATCAAACGCTTTCTCAGCGTCGAGGGCCACCACCATAGCCTCCATCTTGAACTTGTTTACCTTCTCTACAATATGGGCTATCCTTCTGGTGTTGTCATGCGTTTGCCTCCCCCGTACAAAACCAGACTGGTCCAATTCCACTAAGGATGGGAGGAGAGGTTCGAGCCTGGCCGCCAAAATCTTAGTAAAGATCTTCGCGTCTAGATTGATTAGAGCGATCGGTCTATAAGACCCGCAAGAAGTAAGATCTTTCCCCTGTTTAGGGAGCAATACCACCTTTGCTTCCTCCATAGATGTGGATATCCCTTTCCCTCCTCCAAATGCATTGTATAAAGCAACCATTCTCGGGGCCAAGACGTCCCTAAACATTTTATAAAAGTCTGCAGTGAAGCCGTCCGGTCCCGGAGCCTTGTTAAGGGGGAGAGCCGCAATGGCTTTGCAAACCTCATCTATAGTTAAATCCTTCTCAAGCTCCTCCCTATCCGCTACTTAATCCCCTTGAGGTGGCCCTCCTCCAGATACTTCCCGTGATCTCCTTCCACTGGGCTGTCCGACTTATACACCTCCCCGTAATACCTTGCAAACTCCCTTTTAATATCCTGGGTCCCTGTGACTACCTTTCCCGCCGCCGTCTTAATTCTCAATATTGTTCTATCTTTCTCCTCGCCCCTCAACTTTCTTGCCAGTAACCTATCCGCCCTGTTAGCCTTCACATAATAATTCTGTTTAAGGTGTAGCAATGCCCTCTCCGCCTTGGCCGAGACTATTGTGTCCAATTGGCCCTTAAGTACCCTGTACCTCCTCCTAGTCTCCGCGGAGGGTCTAATGGCCAATTCCTTCATGACTGCCTTCAAATTAGCCTCCAAGTCCTCTTCTATCTTCCTAAATTCCCTATCCCTTCTAGCCTTGATCCCAATAATCGTCCCCCTAATGGTGGCTTTAAAGGCATCCCAGACTATCCCTATCCCTGGATCCATACCCTCTGTGTCATTCTTCTGAAAAAAGAAACTAATCTCCTGTCACAGCTCCTCCCACAACACCTCGTCCTTAAATATGTGAGAACAGTATTTCCACTTCCACAGCCCCGCCGCCTGCGCTGGCGCAACAAGCTCCATCACAATCGGAGCGTGATCTGAGATCAAAATCGCGCCTACCTCAATCTCCTTAAGCCTGCCTACCAGGGAACGAGACAACCAGACATAATCTATCCTGGAAGCCGATCTGTGTACATGAGAGTAAAAAGTGTACCCACTCTCCTCACCCCTTTTTTCCCGCCATGCGTCCACCAGTGATAGGTTCTCCATTTTAGAATGCAGCTCTTTAGATGGTTTAGTCTGGACCTGAAAAAGTATTGCACTCCTATCTCTCACCGGATCCCAAGCTAAATTGAAGTCCCCTGGGAGTATTATATTGCCCCTAGCAGCCCTCTTCAATCTACCCAACATTACTTGTATGAAGTGATCTTGCCCTGTGTTTGGAGCATAAAGGGATGCCACAGACCACACCTCCCTGCCTTGTTGAAGATTCAACACCAGGAACCTGCCCGAACTGTCCCAGGATACGCCTGTGACAGCTATATCTAGACCATTTTTCAGGGCTATAAGAACGCCCCCCCTTCTTCCCCATGACATTTGATTGATAAAGGCGGCTATACCCCATCAGCCTCACCCTCTGTCTGTCCTTTTCTTGTATTTGAGTTTCTTGAAAGCTAATGATGTCAGGTTTCTCTTTCACCAACATAAGCTCCACTTTTTTCCTCTTAACCGGCAAATTCAAACCCCTGACATTTAAGGAAAATATTTTCAGAGCTTTACCCATTGCCCATGGAAACCGAGGAATTCCTCCTGACAGAACCACAACCCATACCCTGACACCCTCCCACCAGACCCATGACCCCCACTTCACTGGGTGCGCACTGCCGGCCTCTAGCCCCTCCCGAACCACTTGCTCGGGGACAGTGCCACTTCCCCGCCCCAGTGACCCCATCAGCAGGTCAACCCTGACCCTTAGGTGATCCAACATAACCCACCCCGTCCCTCCCCCCAGCCCCTATTGTCTCCTATAAGCACCCCTCCCCGGGTACCCCAAACACATCCTTATCTTGGCCAAGATTTCAATTTGGCGACGATCCCCGTGTCTCCCCCCCTGGTTTGGGACCCACCCATCGGGGGAGGCACCCGCCGGGCCCACTGGACCCCTTCTCCTCCTCGCGTTCCTTCTTGGTGCCAGCGTCGACCACTCCCACTCCCTGCGCTTGGGGCTGACTTTCCCCTTGTCCGGTGATTCACCTGAGGAATGCTCCACCTCTATCCCCAGGATGGAGGCACCCTCCTCCACTGAGGTAACCCTTCTCTGCCTTTTGTCCAACTCAAACACCAATCCAAATGGAAATGTCCACGTGTATCTTATGCTCCTCTTCTGTAGCTTCTGCGTAATCCGGCGCATCTGCCTCCTCTTGTTCAGAGTGATGGGTGACAGATCCTGGTACAACTGAATGGAGGACCCATTAAAGTTGAGAGGCTCCGTCCCCTTCACAGCCCGCAAGATTTTCGCTTTTTGCGCATAATCGTGCAGCGCCACTACCTCATCACGTGGCCGGGCACCGGGCTCCTCCCTTCTGGGCCCCACTCTGTGAGCCCTGTCCATCCTAATCTCTTCCGGGCTGGAGGCATCCGCCAGGGAAGCGAAGAGCAACTTCAGCGTCCGCTGCAGATCTGAATCCACGACTGATTCTGGTAAGAATTTTACCCTACTGTTGATCCTCCTCGATCTGTTCTCAAGATCCTCAGCCTGCAGCTCTAAATTATGGGTAGCTTTTGCAAGGCTCTCCACCCATTCCTGTACTTTATGAGAGTCCTCTGTTAAGTCCTGGAGAGCCCTTTCATTAGTGTCCACTCTTGAACCCAGACTGGTCAGATCACCCTTCACCTCACCGATCGCCCCCGTGAGGTCCTCCTTCATTTTGTCAAGTTGCATTTGCATCACATTGACCATTCTGTCGCCAAAAGATTGAAAGCAGTCCTCCAGGAGCTTCTTCGTGACTCTTTTCTCCCCTTGGCCATCCTCCAGGGCCACCCCTTCCTCGCTTCTATCTCTCTCCTTCCTTCCCTCCGGCTCTGCTCCCTCATCCTTTCTCCATAATTTTTGAAGCATGCCCTCCGGTAGTTTCTTATCTCCTTTCGCCGGAGTCCCTGGAACCTTTCCTTTGCTCTTATACATCTTAACCGGACGTGGGTCCTCCTGGTACCGCTGGCTTCTTTTCGGGCTTCCCTTTCTTCCACTGACTTGCTCTCACAGAACGCCGCAAACACTTCTTGCCGCCGGTTCGTGTGCACTTGCCGCCGAAGGACCGGCACTTCAGGGCTCTTCTCGGCCTCGAGGCCTTTCGGAGTCGGCCCAGAGGGTCCCCACTCCCATCCCCTGGGGTGAGGCGGGCCTCCTACTGTTGAAGGCGCACCGAACTCTTCACACAATTCAGCCCCCGGAGCAACTGCCAAAACCCACCTCTTCTTCCGATGCTTGCACTGCCCCAAATTCACATGGGGGGGATGAGGGGAAGCCGAGGGGCAGCCTGTATCCACTACACCCACCAGGTGGGCACTGTCAGAGATGAGGGGGGACCAAGGGACAAGCGTGTTGCCCAGGGTCTTAATGGCTTGTTTTGTCCTAATTATTCCTTGCTGCCTTCACGCCACACTGCCACAGTCCAGCCGTGCCCCCCTCCTGCTCCCCTCGCTCACCTGCCTCTCTCTGCAGCTCCCTCCGCCTCTCCCAGCTCCAGGCCCACCGTTTCTCCACTAAGGCCCGGCAAATGCGACCTGAGGCGGGCCTCTCCACCGATGGAGCTCCGGGTCTTTCCGGAGCTTCTCTGCCTCGCCTGTCCTAGCGGAGGGCCCCGCCTCCTACCTCCTCAATAGTCCGGGGCCGCTCCCAGTCCAAACCCAGGGAGCCACCTCTGCCTCCGGCAGTGGCCGCGAGCCCAGAGAGGTCCCAGGGGCGGAGGCGGACCCAGGCTCCAATCCGCAGGTCCCGCCGGGGTCTCTGCCCCTCCGCCAACAACGCTCCTGCCCGGGCTATGGAGGCCCGGCTCACCAACAGACACCGCCGGCTGGCAGCGCCGCGCTGCCCAGCCACTCCACTCCTCACTTCCGACGTGGTACCTCCCGCTGGGGCACCCACAGCAGGCAGCAGACCACTGACCGCTACACCAGCCAATCCCCCCTCTCTCCAGATCTGGCTCCACTCCTCCACCAAGCACCACCGCGCCACAGTGCCGAAGCCAGCAGGTAAAAGCACCCGGGGAGGGGAAATGGTCAGAAATGACCCACTTTCTGCTGGGGGGCTCTGGGATTACTCCTATCACAGGGTCGTCTCCCCGGCGGCCATCTTGGATCCTCCATAATTCCTCCTTTTATCTTCCAAATACGCAGTGTTTCGAATGTATCATTTCTTTCCACGTGCACTGCTGCAGTTTTACAATTGTCAAGGTGTCTTTTTCCCAGTTTACTCAAAGACAGCATCTGTAGCTGTCATGCCTGCGCCATGGGCGCATCCATTTACGCTCAATTTGGACTATATGTTTATCATTTATTTACAACAGACTCTTGGATCCATCTATATTTACTTTGGGAACTTTATTTCCCATTTGCGAGACTTTGGTGTTTTATTATTATTTCCAACAAACTACGCATACCATAATGCACCTGGCTACAAGCATCGATTCCTGGCTGTTCCTATTGGTTATCAAAGGAACTACTCCCCCCAGAAGCCCTAGGGACTTGCCCTGCTTCCACCAGCCCAGGAACAGAAAGGGAGGTGGCCGATTGCCTGCAGGTGTGCTTCGCCAGGTGCAACCAATTAGCCTGCCTCTGTGCTGGGCTAGGCAGTATAAAGGCGGCTGCCTGCAGTGGCTCAGCCTCTTGCATCTGAGAGTCCTTCCTCCACCTTTTGCATCTTGTATTCTGCTTACCTTCACTCCTGCTTGGACCCTGCCTTGTTGCTTGCTCCACCCTGCTGCCTCCAGCCATAGCCTGCCAGGCTCCCTGCCTCACAGCCCTGCTCCTCTGCAGCTGATCACGCTCTGCTGCCTTCCAGCCTTCGCCCTTGCCCTGCCGGGCTCTCCACATTGCAGCCGATCACGCTCTGCTGCCTTCCAGTCTCCGCCCTTGCCCTGCCGGGCTCTCCACATTGCAGCGGATCACGCTCTGCTGCCTTCCAGCCTTCGCCCTTGCCCTGCCGGGCTCTCCACATTGCAGCCGATCACGCTCTGCTGCCTTCCAGTCTCCGCCCTTGCCCTGCCGGGCTCTCCACATTGCAGCGGATCACGCTCTGCTGCCTTCCAGCCTTCGCCCTTGCCCTGCCGGGCTCTCCACATTGCAGCCGATCACGCTCTGCTGCCTTCCAGCCTCCACCCTTGCCCTGCCGGGCTCTCCACATTGCAGCCGATCACGCTCTGCTGCCTTCCAGCCTCCGCCCTTGCCCTGCGGACCCTCTACATTGCAGCTGATCACGCTCTGCTGCTTTCCTGCCTCAGCCCTTGTCCTCTGGGCTCCCTGCCCTGCAGCCTGCCTCACTCCGGCTGCCTTAGCCCTTGTCTTCTGGGGCTCCCTGCTCTGCAGCCTACCTCTCTCTGGCTGCCTTAGCCCTTGTCCTCTGGGCCTTCCTACTTTGCAGCTTATCACGCTCCGCTGCCTACTACCTACCTTTTCCGCTGGGTTCTCGGCCTAGCAGCCCTCTACAGTCCTCTGCTACCTTCTACGTTCAGCGGCCCTGTCCCTCAGGGTTCACTCCTTACTGCCCGGCCCTTACGGGATCCTTGCCGTGCAGTCTGCTTTACTCTGCTGCCCTAAGCCCTTTTTCCTCTGGGCGTTCTACCTTACAGTCCTACTCCTGTGGGCTTACTCATTGCTTTCCTGCTCCTCTGAGCTCTCAACCTTGTTCCTTACTGTCCTCTGCTATCCTATCCTGTTACACGACTTTCCTTTCATTTCCTTCTGCTAGTTTGCTATCACCTCCTTTACTGGATTTGTCTGTAGTATCTTCTCTTGTACTGTTTGTAGACCCTTTTGTACAGAGCTTGTCTGTTGGTTCCCATCAGTCAACCTCTGCCCCTTCCCTTGTCCTGTTTCTACATTACAGACACCCAGAGCTGCTGTTCCAAGTCATGAGCAAACAGCGTGGGCCTCTGTTATAGCAAACTGTGCAGAAGGCTAGAGTATTTCCAAGGTTCATGGAATACTCTTTTCCTATATCTGCATACACCCCAAGAGGGTATTCATTCTGTATCTTTTCCCTTGCTACTCTTGCTTACTCTTCGTTCTCTTTCCTTTCTGCTGTGTGTGTTCTTATCTGTCCACTTTATTTGGCACAACCACCCAAACCCTTTCTGGGTGTCCTGTGCCACTCTTAATAGAGTGCCACTCCTGACAGTAGCCCCCATGTTACTTCACCATGTTACTTCCCATTCATTGGACATATCCATCAGTTTAAGGCTCTCATGTAGATTACCCTAAGGCGCTCCAGTCCATTTTAGTGGAGCTTACTACTGTGGGATATTTCAACCCATGCCAATGCGCCCTACTACACCCCTTTGCCAATGGGGAAAGAAAACTGCCAAAAATGGATGCACTAGCCCCTGTGTGCGCGCCAAATTTGCAAAACTGCGCATGGTTCATAAATCACAAAAAGGCTGAACCACCTAGCCACACACAGGCAAAGTTGACGTCAAAACAAGAACTCCCTGCAGGAGAATGCCAGTGGGTGCTGTTACCCGTCACATGAATCAAGGCCACAGAGGTGGGTTAAAATCCGAATATGCCCTGAAATACAGCTTCCTAATCAATGGCAACCTTCAAAGTGCTGTTTTGGCGCTAAATTCAGTCATTTCTCCAGTGAATTATTGAAAGACAAAGTGTGCTGAAATCATAGATTCCCCAGCCAGTCAGAGGAATCCAGACCTCACTGACTGACAGCGGCATAAGAAAATTAGCTGTCAAACCCAGTTTAAAGTGTTTCTTTTTCCTGAAGAAATTGCAAAATTCGCCTATTTAAAGAATGTTTGTGAAGGGCTTAATTCTTTTAAATGTCTAAATCCCTTATAAACTGTGCTTATTTTTATGTGTTAAAGAAAATACTTTATTGTGAATTTTAAAAGCAACCCAGTATTGGAGTTAAGTAACTACTTAATTCTGATTGGTCCGTGACCAGCCTGGGAAAGTTTGACATTTAATTTTGACACTCCCTTGATACAGGAATCCTTAATGGTTCCCGCATATTGACAACAAGGAGCACAATGAGACCTCATTAGACATTCGTCTGGGGCTGAGCCAAGAACAATGGCAAGTTGCCTGACTGATCTCTACAGGGGAGCTTCCCTCTCCAGGAAGAGGACACACCTCCCTGATCAAAGGACTGTGACAGCCGCTGCCTGGGAAGGGGAAGTTACAAAGGAGAACTTTGATGTTTAAATCCTTATTTGTGGTTAAGTTTGAAACCCTTTAACTGTGCAACCGGAAGGATAAGTCTGACAATTGGTAGATGTTAACCTAATCTTAGGCTTTAAAGACATTGATGAATCCTAAATTACAAAAAAACTCTCATGGTAGCAGAACTATTCATGTTGCAAGCCTAAGATTGTATGTACATGATCCACTGATAAGCACCCAGAGATGTACCGAATTAGAAATTATTAATCCAAACTGTTATGATTAAAATGGAGAAAACTCTTTAGAATGAGAAAGACAGCTCTTACAGAGATGGGGATTGAAGGTGAATATAGCCCACCAAATATGAAATGTATATGTCCGATTTTATTAGGGAACATAATTTTAGAAATGTACATTTGTGCGAAAGTTCAGTTTTGGTCAAAATCAATGTGGGAGTACCTAAATTCCATCATAAAGATTACTGCTCTGTTCAGACCACCAATCAAAACAAGGCAAGTGCCTGTGGCTACTCACAGCCGTGGGGGTGTGTTTTTGAAATTTTGCCCACAACATAAACTTGGTGATGTCATTTGATAGTATAAATATAGGAGCGTCACTCCACATAGGACACACTGCTTCCAGAAGACATCCCGATTTCTGCGCAGCGTCTTGTTCCTGACTTCTTCATCTTGCCCAGAACTCTTCACCTTGCAGCTGACTCCAGATTTATTTGCAGAATCCAGGCTTTAGCATTGCTGAACTCTTTTTAGCTAGGCCCAAATTCAACCATCCCAAAACTTAAAAGAATAATTCTGATTCAGCTTGGCTTGCTACCATTTAAGGCTTGCCGCTGAAACTTGCATCCTGTAATCTGCCATTTCCTTTGACCAAAAGGGCCCATCCAAAATCCAGTCTGAGATGCAGTCCAAAATTGACCAGAACCGCAATCCCTCCAGTAGTGCCCTGCTGCCGGTAGACCTGACCCGATCCATGACCAGAACTGTGACAGTCCAATTTTAATTACAAGGGACTGTAAGTATTAATAGGAAGAACAGTGACCCATAGTATATTTGCAATGTCTTATCCCTCTCTCAACCCATCCCATCTTTAAATTCAGAACCCTAGTACTGTCAGAACCCTTCTTGTGCTGATTTTCTCTTCTTTGTGTTTCAAAATCATAAGTCATTAGTGATTTTGAGTAACTAAAGTAGATCCCAGAATGAAATCTAAAGAAATCGAGTATCTAACACGTGAAGGGTTATGCTGGACACGTAACTTTGAAGATTCCTGTATGGCATTCTCTTTTTCATAGTCATTAATATAGTGTAATGAAAACAAATCTGTCATTTTTTAAACTGAATTTCTGTTTTCATTTTCTCGCCTATTTTGCAAAAACGCCTCTCACTAAAACCTCTATAACTTCTTCAATTTTATAGATAAAAACGAAGTGTATTTGACCCGTTTTTTCAAATATCGCATAGTGAAAGTTTGCCGCGAATTTGCAGTTTTCAAAAGTTTACACGTGTCTTTTTCCCATTCAAAGTGTTTCTCAAATCCCATACTGATCTGTAGTGTGTACTGTTGTTTATCTTGTAGCTCATATTTGTTAGGACTTGTTTATAGTTGCTTTCCTAAGAATTTTTCTCCATTTAAGCATTTTTGCACCCTTTTGCATTATTTTACAAAGCCATTTTCACCTGTCATTTTAAAAGGGGCAATTTCCAAAAACGGTTTTCTCTCTTGTTTGGGGAGGGAAGACTGCATTCAGACTCTAGACATTTTCTTTCATTCCTGAATACCTGCTGATTACTGACATCTGTGTATGAATGCTCATTGGTGCCTTAAAGTACTTTGCAGGGGGAAATATTAACTTAAACTTTCACAAACCAAAACTGTTATTTTTCCTGTGTTTTCTATTCTGCATTATTAGAAGTGAATTCAATTGGCTTTACTTATTTTTTTGAATTGTATTGTCACCGCTTGGTGATTGATGCCCCATATATATATATCGAAAAAGAAAAACAGGGGAAAAAGCTAATCAAAGCTTTTTTAGGCAGCACTCTTCTCCCAAGTAAAAATGCACCAGATGCAAAAAAGGATCTCCATCACACGTCCTTTATTTTGCCAGAAAAACACGGTGGACATGCAGTTTCAGGAGAGAACAAACAATTACGCGTTTCACCCTTCCGGGCTTTGTCAGATTGTAAACATAGAAGACAGGTATCTCCATTTAACATTTCTCTGATGTTGTAGTCCCTCTTCACTTTCATGTGAAAAATAAATTTGCGCTTAACCTGGTTAACATGGGTGCCATATTGGAAATGCTTTCTTGCAACGTGCATTATCAACTTTCTCGCACATTTTGTGCTTACATGATTTCATCTGCTTAAGAGTTTTATTTATATGATTTTATTTTTGCAAAAACCCAACGTGACTGTTTATTTATATAATTTTGATTTCAACATCAATCTTTGTTTGAATCCACAAATGCATATAATATTTTTGGAACACCACATCTTTTTAAAATTCTAAATGTTTAGGGTTATAATCCTTAATGACAGTTTGTGAATAACCATTCCTGCATGGAGAGTACCTTCACGTTGTTGAAATAACCAATATTGGCATAAAATGTTTAGTGTTCATATTGTATTGACCATTTGGCCATGCTTGGTCCATGTCCTTCCATTGTTATTTGTTGATGGATTATATTGGCCATATAGTCCATAGTGCTTTATCATGACCATAAAGTGCATAGTGCTTTATCATGACCTTAAAGTGCATAGTGCTTAAGGTGCATGGTGCTGGAAATTAGAAGCAATGTTATAATTTAAAAATATGTTACACAATTATTAATTGTTCTCCATCATTGGTATACATATATACAATATAAGGATTAATAATGGTCTTAAATTCATTGGGCTGACATGTTAGCCTGGTTTATCGGTAGTCTTTGTATGAAGAAAGAAAAAATAAAAAATAAATGCTAATACCCGTATTTACCTCAATAAAGTGCATAGTGCTTACAATTTATGTGGCAAACAATTAGTATATACCATTCATTAATACTTTCTTCTAAAAACCAGTGATGACAAAGTTCCGTAAATTTGATTTGAATTTCATCTTTGCATTTCAGAACTAGTGTCCAAAACATTAGATCAGTCCCAATATGTAACTATTCGATTCTAAGGATTATATTCTTTAATAGTGTTTTCTTTAGTTGATTTTTTGTTCGTCACATTTCCAGGATCTGGGCAATTAAAAAATGCAAAGGTATCTGAGACATGGACTGATAGATGCTAAAACTAGAGACCTGTGATTGCTGCATATATTAGTGTTTTTAGGAAAGCTCCTTGAAAAATTAAAAACGTATATTTTGCAAAGTTATATACAAAAATTAATACTTGTTTAAAAACAAATATCTGGTTCAAGAAAAGATATTATGGATACATATAGACACAAAATGGGAAGACATTTGGAAACACAGCTTGTTCCTAAAATGTTCTATTCTCCCACAAAAGTATAGAGTTCTTCGTCTTTGTTGTGGCCTCCCAGGTTCTTAGTATGGTAATCAACAATGTATTTGCATTCAGTTTATCGCAATTTTCTTTCCCGATTGCCACCTCTCGGATGTGGGGATATTTTATCTATCCCAAAATATTTTAAAGAAGATATATCCCCATTGTGCTTTTCTTTAAAATGTTTTGCGAGAGGATAAAATGGATCTTTGTTTTTAATGGCTCGGAGGTGTTGCAACACGCAGAGTTTTACTTCCAACTTTGTGCTTCCGATATACCAGAGGCTACAGTCACATGTGATTATGTACACAACGTAAGATGTTGAACAGGTGATGTGTTTAGTTATTGTTACCTTTCTCTGTGTCCAAGGATGTATATAATGTTCGAGAGAAATCCCATGTTTGCAAGCTTTGCACTTGGTACATTTATAGAACCCCTTTTGGTTGCTTGCTAACCACTGTGTTGTAGATTGAACAGGGGTTACAAATAGACTTGGCGACAATTCTGATTGTAATGATTTGGCTTTTCTGAATGTCACATTTGGCTGAATGTACTTTTTTATGTCCAAATCTCTCTGTAATAGTGACCAATGTTTGCCCATAATGTTTTTAATTTCTCTGGCCCCGTTGTTGTATGTTGTGATAAACCTTATATTATCAGATTTAGTGTCCTGTAATTTCAATTGGCTTTTCTCTTTGTTTTTTCTTAAGATAGTCCCTCTGGTTTGTTTGGCACATTGGTTAAATGCGCTATTGATTGTTGACTTCTTATAGCCTCTTGCTACAAAGTTGGCCGCTGTTCTGATTGCATTTTCTTCAAATGTTTTACTCTCACTGCAATGCCTTTTCATTCGCAGGAATTCACTGTATGGTATACTGTTTTTGAGGCATCTTGGATGTGCACGGTCTGCATGGAGTAATGAGTTGGTACTTGTTGGTTTTCAATATATATATTAAAATGTATGTGTGATTTCAATATTAAAATAAATACATCTTTACCTTTACAAACTAGCCTGATTCCCGGTTCAGTATGACCTGGGGGGTATTTTGAGACTTTGAGATGGGTGTGATATGAGTGGTATATCATTCAGAATATTGAACTTATAGACACAAATAAATAAGGGTTTCATTGCGCACTACATGCTAGGCGAGACCTGGGTGTGTGCCTGATTGAAACGCCTGTTTCTTTCCATTTTACTAGGCCTTATGTCGAAAATCACTGTCTTGTACTGGCTTTTATATTTCAAAGGAACTCCACATTCGCCAGCTTCACTCTCACAATAGGGGCCTAGCATGGCCTCTCCATCTCTGTCACTCTGGCCAGTCTTTTCACCACACAATAAAGAGTGTGAAGAATCAGAGTAGGATGCTACAGATGAAAGGTGGTTAAGGAGACAGAAGAATTTGGAACAATGTGATGTGGAGGTGCAAGAAATGATATAGAAGACCGGAGAGCAGGTGTACGGTTAGAAGAACAAGGAAACAAACTGGGAAACGAGTTGCTGAAACAGGGTGAAGGAGCTCTGGTTATGCTGAAAGCAAGACCTTTCCCAAAGAGGAGAAGTAGTGAACTGTGAAATTAGCCATACGCAAAAAGCATAGAGGTGGAAGAGGAGCCCCGAGAGAGGGAAGAACTGAACAAATCCAGAAAAAGTGAGACGGAAGACTGGATAATATAGTGGCTGAAGGAGTTCAAGGAGAGTAAAAGAGGGACCAGGTCACTGAGAATAAATGTCAGAATAGCAATCCAACAAGGAGATCTCGGACTAGTAGCAACTCTTACCCTGCCAAGCTCCCCTGTTCCGAAGCGTTGATGGGTCTGGGGTTATTTCATCCAGTAGTTGTTAAAATATTTGACGGCGAAGGGGTGCGCCCTTTCCCCAAAATTATAGCTACATCTCCTATGGTGCTTTGCAGCAGAGAGGTTTTTCAGAAATGAAAACCCGGGCATTTCCTTTTTTTATTCAATGTGAGAGAAAAGCGGTTATAAAGGGTAAAGCCGGGGTCAGCCAAAAATAACAAGAGGAGAAAATGACATTTGTAGGAGGAATATGGATGAAATGGCATCAGGCTACAGGTGGGGAGGGGGAAAGAGGTCACCATGTGACATTGAGGAGTCGGCGGGGGGGCGTGACTCGGGACCAAGTGCCGAACTCAAAGGTTTAAATTGGGGGAAAACCTTGATTATAGTACAAACGGGATCGGGAATGAAAGTGCGGCACACAAAACAAGTGATGGGGAAATGGGAGAGGGATAAGGAGGGGAACATTACTTGAGAGGAGTGGGGGGAGAATGGCAAGAGAAGGGGGCACTTGGTGAGTGCCTGGGGGGGGGCAGGGAAGACTTTTGGTTATGCACACTTTAACAGATAACCATGGTTATTTGCAGGCGTTTATGGATAACCGGGGGGGGGGTGGGGGGTTTATTTGTAGCACATTGCTAATATCGGGAAAAAGAGAGTTAAAAAAATGAGATAAATACAAAAAAAAGTGGAATTTTACAGCTACAGTGAGGTGGGGGTAATGGTTGTGGCCGAAGGATATGGCTACTGGGTTACTTTATGGAACTGAATGGTGCAATATGGGAAGTGGGCACGGCCAAAGGCTAGTGGCTAGTGGGTCCCAACGAAACCTATTGGGTC